>NC_046156.1:60035374-61235374 GCF_011064425.1 Rattus rattus | reverse complement strand
ACTGTTACTGCAAGAGATTGGGGTCAGACCAACGCTCGAGCAGTAAGGCCAGAAAAGGAGACCCTGGGAAGTGGAGTCCAGAGCTCAGAGGTGGCCTTGCTGAGAGAGGGACAGCAGCAGGAAGGACAGGAGGAAAGGCGGAAGCCAGCACAAATGACTGGGGCTGGAGAGATGGGCACCAACACACCAGAGAATGTAAGGCAAAAACCAAGAATAGCGGAAAGCAAGGGGGAAGAATGGATGGTTTCCATGTGTGCGTGTTAATGAGGGCCACCCCACCCAGCCTTCCTTCTAACAAAGGCTCACACCTGGTTGAGCAGTGGGGTGATGGCGTCATCGCAGCGATCCAGAATGAGAAGCAGTGGAGGAACCTCTGTCCGCCGGAACTCAAAGAGTTCGTACTCTTTACTTATCACTTGCTGAGGGTGAGAGAAGAGAGTGGTCTGGGTAAGCAGTTGGCTGCAAGCAGAGAGGACAAGAATGGGACACACATGGAGCACTTTCCCCGCCCTCATGGGCCTCCCATAAAAGGACTCAAAACCTTCATAGAGTTTTGTAGCACGCTATTTAAGAAGTCAGGACTTGATGGAAGTGGGATTTTAGCTAAAATCCTAGAGTAGAGCCTCAAACTGAAGGACACTCAAGTCAGCTGCAGCCATGAGAAAAGAGACTGAGAAGGAGACAAATCCCAGTCTGTCTTCCAGGGACAGCAACTCTGGGTTCACCCTTGAGCCGTTCCTGCAGCTGATACAGCACTTCAGGCTGACCCCAATCCTAATGAGGAGGCTCTGGAGGCCTGGTCTGACTCACTCAGAATGACAAAAGGAGTCATTAGGGCTTGGTTCCTATCTGGAAGGTGTGAGATAGAGCTCAAGCAGTTGTCCGAGGCCTGCACATCTGAGCTGGAGTCGAGGGAAAGCACTTTTCGTCTCAATTTGTCAGACGCTATGGGTCAAACCTTGGCCTGGGAATTAGTTTAATGTACCTCAGACAAAAGGATTGGGAAAGGTACAACATACCCATCAGGTTCCGCAAAGCAGAACCCTGAGGACTCCTCCCAAAATGACCCTGGACTCCCCGAGGCTTTGGAAGCCTTGAAAGTCTTAACTCTCTTCTGGGTCCCAAAGCAGGGCCGGCAGGGATGGCAGGGGTGGCAAGGCTGGCAGGGATGGCAGGGCTGGCAGGGCCGGCAGGGATGGCAGGGATGGCAGGGCCTGCAGGGATGGCAGGGCCGGCAGGGCCGGCAGGGATGGCAGGGCCGGCAGGGCCTGCAGGGATGGCGTCACAGGATTCTGACTCCCTAGCCTATGTAGCATACACTTTTTCTGTTAATGTTTTTCAACTTCCTTTTTGGGGCAGGGGGCTGTTGGATCTGATGCTATCAATGGTACATTAATAAGAAACCTAGCTATTCCCAAGGGGGAAAAGTCAGGACTTGCAACCCTACTTTACAAGTGATTCAGTTGGGCCCCTAAAGTTAAATAGCTGTGAATATTTCTTAATATTAAACCTATAGGTAATGGTGCTAATTTGCTTCTTTTTTATTATTTTGAATTACATAGCCATACTTCTTTGCCAATAAAACTAACATATCGCCTCTTTTGCTTCCTTCCCTTTTCTTCCTCTATTCTATTTGCTTAACTATTACAGGGAAATGACAGACATTGAGGGTTTAGGATCGGGAACAGGGACTACTGTACCTTAACACACTCTCCCAGTCTCTTTGCAGCCTCTGATGAAAGCTGATAACGAATCATGGGACACTTCTTCAGAGACAAAAGGAGAGCAGTCAGCCCTTGAGTGGTTCTGGATAGCTGGGCTGGATCCCAATTTCGACCCTTTTTGTTAAAAACATATTAAGAGAAAATATTTTACTTTTTTTCCTCTTAACTCATTGCTTGTTGAATTAATTTCCACTTGATTAACTTATTTTGAAAATCCTGGCCTTCCATACCTGACAGCAGCCCAAGATATTGAGGGAAAACAAATGTGGATTCACAGCAATGTAATCTCCATAAAATTCCTGCAAGTGAAAAGCATCAAGATTGGTCAGTGCATGGGCTGCAGCTGTCTCAAGGGCTATAGACGCCGATATACTGAGTGCTATGAGCTCCAAATGGGAACATGGAAGGTGAAAATATACAAGATGTTCAAGTAAGTGCATTAGCAACGGTCGTATGGTGCAATTGCACTACTATAAATACAGCAATGACAAATGCTCAAGTATACACACCAAGGCAAACTTTCAATTAGTAAAAAGTAAAACATTGCTGTAGGATACACCACATTAAATGCCAAGTGTTTCCTTGTATGGGAGAATATGATTTAGAAGAAATCATTCTTTTTATATGTTCTACGAACTAGAACATCTTTTTGAAAACTCAAAATTACTTAATTTGTTGCCTAACAAGACAGTACTTTTCATGTAAGTGATAAATATATCAAATATTATGACAAGTGTATTCAAGAACACTGAACTATTCAAGAAGGAAAAGTAAGAGTATAATGCTAATGTTACATATCGTATAGCATATAAATAAGTGACTAGGAGTTTCCAAGTTTTACCTGGTGCCCAAGGCTGGTTATTAGTTCCCAAATCCTAGGTCTCTCAGACAGAGCATAAGGAGCCCTCCCTCAGCCTCTGGTCCCTCTTCTCTCTCTCCCAGTCATGTGCAGTCTTACTGACCAAGGTGTTTAAAGCAGGGCCCAGGAACTCTCATGAACTAACAGGAGCACAAACTGACTCTTCCCCAACTGTGAAAATGTCCCCCAGTGAATCAGCCCCTCTGCTCCCTCCTGCTGCTTCCATGACTTCTCTTCTATCCGATTTAGAACTTCTCCAGGACTTCCTAAGTATAAGCCTGTTCAGGTGTGCACACATTTATTTTGTTTGACCAGACAGCACCTTCCTTATTTTTAGACTAAAATCTTTTAACGGGGCCAACCCAAGGGATGCTCCAGGACCCACGCCTTTACCTGAACTTCAGCCACAACTTCCTGCTCGTCAGCTTCAGCCAAGGACTTCACATCACTCTTGCTGATGACGTTACTGAAATCTGAAACAGACGCATCACAGTAGACTCAAACAGCATCAGCTTGGCTGCAATTAGACATACATAGACCTGTGGCAAAGCCTAAAGAACCAGTGAGGTTTAGCACACAGTGTGGCACACGGCAAAGCCACATGCCTTCAGTTTAGCACATAGTGTGGCACACAGCAAAGCCATATGCCTTCAGGCTGGAATAAGGAGCACAGACATGTTTAAATCCCCTCAGTAAATTAATACTTTAAGACATCACTGAAGACGTCGGAGGACACTACAAACTCCAGCTGTACAGAGTGCTATGGACACTCAGTACAAACTCAAATAGTGACCTTAAATGGCAATTACAGGGAATGAAGCAAACCTTTCTCTCTCTATTAAATGTAAGTTGTATTAAATAAAAGATGAGGGGAGATTTTTTAATAGAAATATTTTCATCTAAAAACCCCATAGAATGTGAAGGATAGAATACCTCCCCCTCCCCCTCCTCATTGAATAACCTGTGAACATTAATTTCACTAACAATATCACTAAAAGAAACAACCAGGGAAACTAGACAGAATCATCTACTTAGTAGTCTTGCCAAAAAGAAATCAGCATTTAATCCATTTCAGGTTCTTTATCCACCTACAGACTCACATGGATAATGGGACATTTTAACTTGACGGGGTAGAGCTACCCACAGTGATGCAATCAGGAAGATGGAGTCTGTAGAAACACAACTGCGTCCCCAGGACACCAGCTGCTGGGAAGAAGGGGTCCATGGGAAATCAGGGAAACGCAGCATATTGGCCATAAGATCTGATGAACGGACTTTATTCTGGTCCAGACTCAAACAATGAAGGAAGGGATGGATGGATGGATGGATGGATGGATGGATGGATGGATGGATGGGTGGATGGGTGGATAGACAGGTAGGTAGGTAGGAAGAAAGGAAGGAAGGACGGAAGGAAGATGAAGATGGATAGATAGATGGATGGGTGGATGGATGGATAGACAGACAGACAGGGAGAGAATTTGAAATCTGACAACCAAACTGAGCTCCAGAAAGTAGGAGTTACTTTTCATTTCTAGCCACATGAATCATCTCTATTAAAGATGCATAATGAAATGCTGGTAAATAAATCTTACATGACATCTTAGAGTTGTTTTAAAATATATTGGTGGGTAGAAGATGGAAGCATATCCAAACAAGACTGTGTGGCTGAGTACACTGGGATTTATCATAATTATACTGTTTTATGTATATGCATTTGATATTTTCTATAGTGTTTTAAAATAGTTTTCTTTAATAAAAAGGGCTTGCTGACTAAGAGATTTAGCAGACTTCAAATTATTAACAGTGAGATGAGCAGCAGGCCAGTTTAGTGTTAAATTGTGCTAAAAGTCTAAAATAAATAAAATTACTAAATAGTAATTTATTTAGTTTTCTTTAACCAAATAAAATTCTGAGATCAGTTGCTCTGCCCTACAGACTTCAGTAGTTGGTGTTTTATAGGATTCAATACCACTGTAATCCCCTTCTGCTTTGTAGATTTCTAGCCCACATCAAACAATCTTTATAAATACTGGACTTCCTATTCTTTGTCGTGCAGGGACACTGTGTGGAGGAAATGAGGTCTTTTACTGCATGACCCCACTCCATTTTCAGCAAAGAAACTCAGAAAAAGAATGCTTCTATTATATATTGACTTATAGACAGAGCTCAAGAGACATATTGTGTGTGTGTGTGTGTGTGTGTGTGTGAGGCTATAGCTTGTAATTTGATTTTTAAAAATACTAAAATGACTACACTTAGGCATGACCACATTAAGGACCAATGCTTCAGAAATTAGGAAATTAGCAAATTGGGAAATTAGCAAAACATTGGCCCAAGGCTCAGAGGATGGCAAGGTCTTCCTGCAGTAGGCGTTGGAATGCTGGCCGTTTGTGTAAAGACTAACAACTGCAGCTTGCTCTTCCTGATGTTTGCAGGTAGACTGCCCTCTCTCCTACAGAGATGTCCTGGGAAACTGGCTAATCAGTGGTTTTCAACTGTCCTAATGCTGCAACATCTTAACACAGTTCTTCATGTTGTGCTGACCCCCAACCACAAAATTATTTCATTTTACCTCATAATTGTAATTTTGCTATTGTTACGAATTGTAATATAAATATCTGATATGTGACCCCTGTGAAGTGCTCATTTGTTTTCCAAAGGAATCACAAGGTTGAGAACCAGTGAGCTAAACCACTCGCCTACTATCCTTCCCTGCTCATAATGAACTCGCTGAGGTTTCTGGTTGGTGCTGCTCCGTCAGTGCTCACACCCACCTGAGCCCAGCTTTTCTCCACATGTATCTGTGTTTGTCCTTTCTTCATTCCCTCACTACTGCTGGGTAGAGGCTCACACCTCCCACACTGGCTAAAATAACGGCGAGTGTGCAGAGACCACAGACCACCCTGCCATTGCCAGGGGGACATGAAATGGTGTGGTTCCTCTGGAACACACTAAACACGCCACACCCATATAGCCCAGCATCTGTCACACATCCCAAATAAGTGAGGCCATGCTCATGCAGAAACCCATTCAGAGGTTTAGAACAGCTGCATCTCAGGCAGTCAAACCGGAGCATGTCAGATGTCCTTTGATGGCAAGTTAATGAACGTAGTGGAATACTACTCAGGCGTAAAGAGAAATTAACTCATGCATGCAACTACCTGAGAACTGTGCTGAATGAAAAAAAGCCAACCCCAAAGCGATGTGCTGTTCTACTTCCGAACATTCTTAGAATCACATTACAGAAGGAAGAACAGAAAAGCAGGTGCCAGGGGTAAGGATGGAGTTGAGGTAGAAGTGGGTAGGGTCCATAAAAGGGCAACATAAGGGATCCTCATGGGGACAGAGAGGCTGTGCTGCTTGATTGTGTCACAGTTAATATCCCGGTTATGACACCGCATCCCTGTCGTGTTAGATGCTACACTGGGGGAGACAGAGTAAAAGACACACAGGATCTCTGCTGCTTTTATACCTAGTATCACTTTAGTTTGTGTTCTGTACCAACAGCATGATATCACTGGGTAAGATCAAAGAAAAGAGCTCTATGTTGGCTCATAGTTCTAGAGCAACGTTTAGAGGCCACATGTCGTGAGGACTTCAGGCAGGCAGTGGAGAGAAGTGCCGGGTCTCATATGGTAAGAGATACCTGGCTTGACAGCCATCTTAGGATGAGAAACTATTAGACATATTTTTACCTGTTAGATGGTAGATGGTGTGAAGGCTCAAATGAAATAAAATAGCTCTTTATAAAGTTTAAAATATTACTTAAGGTTAGTTTTTAGCATTATTAATTTTTTTCGTTTTGTTTTTCTGAGGCAGGGTTTCTCTGTGTAGCCTTTGCCTGTCCTAAAACTTGCTCTGTAGACCAGGCTGGCCTCAAACTCAGAGATCCGCCTGCCTCTGCCTCCAAGATGCTTGGATTAAAGGTGTGTGCCACCATTGGCATCATTAAATAGTAATAACTGGTGAAAGAAATATGTATATTTTAGACAATAGTCTAAACCCTCAAAGCTTGAAAACCTCTCAAATATTCTACTTTCTTTTCTCTATGTGGCTTTGGCTAGTCTGGGACTCAGTATGTAAACCAGGCTGGTGGAGATCTGTCTGCCTCTGCTCCTGAGTGTTGGGATTCCAGGCATAGACCACCACACCAGGCCTAACTAAGTGTTCTGGGTGCTAAGTTTGTTCCCTAGTTTTGGAACCAGTGCCAGGTTTACTAATTCTACAAAGAGCAATGGTGACCCCTAGAGGAGAACAATTGTAACTTCCATAGCAGCATGGAAGAAAATCCAAATCAATTTTGAGTAGGCCTGAACAGAGTTCATTTCCAGACTTCTCCTCTTGCACACCCCCATGTGGGCATACAAGAGTAACTGCTTGGCAATGTGTCCTTTCACAAATCACATAAAACAACAAAAACAATAAGCTCCCGTATATCCTTCCCCAAAACAAATTACTTTCTATACCTCAATTTAGAGGTGAAACGGAGTAAGTAAACACTTTGATAGAGGAAAACATGCAGTGTGGGTACTTTTGTAAATCAGTCTTTAAAATGCAAAGTGAGGGCTGGAGAGATGGCTCAGCACTTAAGAGCATTGACTCCTCTTCCAGAGGTCCTGAGTTCAATTCCCACATGGTGGCTCACAACCATCCGTAATGAGATCTGATACCCATTACAGCCATCTGAAGACAGCTTCAATGTATTCAGATACATAAAATATATAAATAGATAAATCTTTAAAGTGCAAAGTGGAATAAAACTTTAAGCAATCATTGATGAATGGAAATTGTTATTTTGATTTCAGAAAGAGAATGATGGTAACTACCTACTTTTTAAAGGTTTATTCATTTTTATTTTATGTATATTTTGCTTGCATGTATGTCTGTGTATCCAGTATCTGAGGAGGCCAGAAGAGGGCACTGGATCTCCTGGAGTACATGGTCATGAGGCACCATGTAGCTGCTGGGCATTGAACTCTGGTCTTCTGGAAGACCAGCCAGTTTCCTTAGCAGCTAAGCTATGGGTCCAGTCCCCACAGTACTTTGAACACACAAGCTTTTAAGTGATGATTTTGATGAACTTGGCGATACAGTTATTCAATATCATAGACTAGCTGGGACATACAGCCATGATTTGAAAGTGAACTACAGTACTTACAAATAAAATATATGCTGTACTTGGGTCTTCGGAGCTCCTGGATCAGAGAATCCACATTCTCCTAGAAAGCAAGGAATAACGAAGCATGAGCAGAGGCACTGAGTGAAAGGGATAAGGAGGGGTTGGCAAGATGGCTCAGCAGAGAAGGACATCCGCTGCCATGTGTGATGACCTGAGCCGAGTCCCCATCAAGCACCCCGTGGGAGGAGAGAACCGGCTCCTGCAAACTGGCCTAAAACCTCCATAAATGTAACCTTAAAAATCAGTAAGTACCGTGCCTGACTTACTCAGAGTCTAACAGTGTGCTGAGGTCAAGACTGTACATACACTGAGTAATGAAATAAAATGCAAATAAAAAGTCATAAATCAGAATCTTGTACACAATTTCATACATTTAAGTATGCTAGATATAAGTTGTCTGTATTACCTTGGTTAAATTAATGTAAGACTAAAGAACACATGCTGAAATATAACATAACTGCAAATCTGCCTCAAGCTGCTTATCAATAAATTGAACTCATCTGATCCAATTTCTTACTTAGAACACTAAAGAATGTGCAGTTCTTTAAAAACAAAGGAGAATATAGTTAAGTATGCTTACGTTGGCTTTTAACTTATTGACATCTAAGAGTTCACAACTACAGTGTTTGTGAAGTATGTGTAAGTATCAGCCTGAGACCCCGTCTATAATTACATTATTTTAAAATAAATAACAAAGAATTGAAGCAAAAAATAAATCAGTCCATTGAAAATCTAATTTTAATTATGTGAGTCTCTCTCTCTCTCTCTCTCTCTCTCTCTCTCTCTCTCTCTCTGTCTGTGTGTGTGTGTGTGTCTGTCTGTCTGTCTGTGCACACACACACAGTTGCCAGGGGAGGACAGAGGCATCAGACTCCACTTGGGCTCAAGTTACAGGTGGTTGTGAGCTACTGAACACAAGGTGCTGGGAATCAAACCTGAGTCCTCTGTGAGAGTCGTACACAGCCTTAACTAATGAGACATCTCTTCTGCACAGTTCTTTGTATAAGTCAAAACATGAGAATTCTAACCACAGACCATTCTAATGAACAGTTGATCTGTTTTTTTTGATACCAGAATACATGGTTAAATTTCTAATTAAATCAGGTCTTAAAAGTAAAATCTGTGGGGACAAAAAGGCTCTACTGTTTGATGGTGTCCCTGTTAAAATATTTTAAACCAAACACTTCAAAATTTGTTTAAATCATACCATTAATGTTAAAAATAGTTTTCAGAACTGCACGCTGCAACTGGGGGGGGGGTGCTGTGCACAAATCCCAGCCCTCACAAGGCAGAAACCAGGGAATGTGGGTGTAATGTCAGCCTGAATGACACAGCCAGACCCTGTCTGACAGCAAGCAAGCAAACGAACAGGAATTACCATGCCTACTCAATAGAGGGAAAGTCATTATGTTATCATTTAAACTACTGAAAAATTATCTTTATAAGCATGCATATTGTGTTATTAAGACATGTATTTATTTGCATGTGTATCTGTGTAACCATGTATGTGTGTGTGTGTGTGTGGGTGTGCGTGTACTGGGAGGCCAGAAAAGGGTGTTGGTGTCCTTTTCTATCACTTCCTGCCTATTCATTTGAGGCAGAGACTCTCCCTGAGCCTAGGGCTCCCATTTCTTGGGGAGGCTGAAAGCCAGCAAGTCCCAGAGATCTGGTCTCCACTGCCCTTGGGGCTGGGGTCAAAGGAATATGGGGATGCCCAGCTAGATATGTGGTGCTGGGATCTAAACTTCGGTTCTCATAACTGTGCAGCAAGGGACCCTAACTGCTGAACCCCCTTTCGCTGTGGTTTGAGGTAGAATCTCACGTGGACTAAGTGGGTCCCAAACGTATTACTGTTTTTAACAAACTGTTTTTAACAATTAATCTAAGCCTAACACTACTTCTTTATAAGGCCAGGTAAAAAGGTCAAAATAGGATAATGAACTAAGTCATCTCTAAGATTCCTCTTGACCAAGATTTCGTGTCTGAAAGCTACAAATGTGACAGACCCCACATTAATTTATCAACTATTTCTTAAGTGTCTTTTCTGTAGCATGCGCCGTGGGAACCAGTGGGATGGACAACTGGATACCGTTTCTGCTATCATGGAGCTTACTGCGGTAGGTGGGCTGGGTGTCAATCACAAAACCCACACAACTTAGTCAAGTCAGTATCACATGCCTAATCCTAGAACTCAGGAGGCAAAGGTGGGGGTGGTGGGGAGCTATGGCAAAATCGCAGCCGCCCAGGACTACAGAGTGAAACCCTGGGGAAGAACAAACACCTTCAACTGTGACCAGTGACGGAGGAAGGTGGTGCTGTTAGAAGAGAGATGGATGGCTGAATGTCCAGGGAAGGTTTGCTTGAGGAAGTAAAGAAGTTTCAGGCAGAGGGAGGAGTCCATACAAAGCCCAAGTGACATGGTGCAACATGAGAATGTAAATGGACTGAAGGCCAGTGTAGCCAAGGTGCAGAGGGACAGAGAGGCTCAGAAAGTGATCAGAACTAGACCATGCTGGACTCTGCAGTCAAATGGGCAGTCATTCAATGATTTCAAGCAGCGTGACAAAATCAGGTTTGCATTTGGCAGAGTGCACAATGCACACGCATCATAAGGGCACACTGGAGCTGATGAACACAAACGTGGGACAAGAGAAAAACAAAGCCAGGCACGTACAACACTAGCACTTGGTGGCAGAGGCAGGATTGCCCCAAATCTGAGGCCAGCCTGAATTTTAGCATGAGTTCCAGGTCAGCTAGGCCTGTTTCAAAACAAAAACAAAAAGGTAGAATATTTTTAAAAAAGTAAGAAGTAGGAAAGGGGTTTTGTTTGTTCGTTTGTTTAAAACAAACAAAGGTGTCAGAGAGATGAGATGGCTCAGTGCGTTGTCTGATTACATGAGTTTGAGTCCTGGGACTCAGAAGGTAGGAGAGAACCAAGTCCTGCAAGGTGTTCTCTATCCGCCACATGCGGCCTTTGGTGCACCCTGCCCCAACCCCAACTATATAGTTTTAGTGTAAAGAAGGAACTGAAGCCAGACTCGCAAGGTGATATACAAAAGCTAAAAAATGGCATATGACTTTTTAGAGGAAGTGAACAGGTAAAGGACAGGAATGAATATGTAGGAAATGATGATAAAAAGGCCCAACTGGCTCTAATGCAGGGCTAGAATTGGAGCACAGGGAGGTTAAATATGCAAAGAAAGACCAAACTGGCCAACGGACGGCCGTTCCACGCTAGGCCACTGGGTTCAGCTGCGGGAGTCAGACTGAGCCACAATCTCTGAGGAACCTCTCACTGTTTTTATGATAAAGGCAGATTTGTTCCTGAGGACAGATGGAAATAAAGTGAGAAAGGTCTGAGATAGTTAAGAGCTGTGGGAAAGTGATGTGACGGTGGTATACAGCTCTAGGTACAGAGGTCAAGCCAGCACTAAAGTGATCTAGGTTCCCAGAGTTAGTGGCTTTGGGAATAGCTATTAATCTAAAAGATATCTAGAAGGAAAACTTGGCCGTGAAGGGTGAACTGAGGCATGGAAAGGAGAGGAAGAAAGGTCACAACTCTGACAAAACGGGGTAATTATGATGCCACAAATGATGGTAACACACATTTATTTTGCCTTCTAAGGCTTTCGGATCATACTCTGCATTGGCCTGTGGAGGTGGCAGCTGATTTGTGTAGTACCTTTGTAGGTCGAAGGAAACAAATTGCTTTTAGGTGTTTCATGATCTCTCGATTTTGAGAATCAATTCGTTCGAAGAGGTATACTTCCTTCTGAAGAATCTCTGACTGTGTGTAGACCATGCTCACTATACCAGTCTGTAAAGCAAAAGAACGAACTAAGATTATACCAGTCCGGACTAATAAAAGTATGTATCAATAGCTAAGCCTTGTGTCATTAATACTTGACTAGGTAATTTAAATTCCAATATACAGAATAATATTTACTAAATATCCAAAACCGGCTGCAATGTGTCAGAATGAAAACCTGCTGCTCTCTCTAAACAGACAACTCAGAAACTTCTAAAGAGGATTTCCCCCATTCCTTTACAGATTTTTTTAAAGTTGTGGCCAACAAATAACCTGTCATTTCAGCTTGAGCCCTAACAATATACTTTTTAAAACAACGTTGAGTTAAATGTCAGGGTCAACAACTACTTGGCAGACACTGTGGTATAAGAAATCTCTTGGCACCGGTCTGAGCCAGTTAGACTGCACACCCACTGGGAAAGCTTTATACAACTTTTCCAGTGCCAGACAGAACTGACCATTGTCATTAGTGAGAGGCTAAGTCCTACAGTGGAACGGAACCAGCAATTCTAAGGGAGGGAGAGCTTCCTTTATAAATATTGAGCAAAAGCGAACTCACCGTTTCTTTATCCATGAGAAGTACCTTCATGCCGGGCCCGCTGTCCTCTATCATTTTGGAAATATACTGCTTCACAGCAAAGACCACGTTCATGGTGGCGAATTGACAAGTGCCCCACAGCCCTCCCCACCCACTTTCCTGGCTGAATTAACCTCAGGCCTGTTGGGTCTCAGCTGCTTCCGGTCGGCAAAGCCTCGGTTTCCGGGAGTCCGGGTAGCTTCGATACTGGGAATTGTAGTTCCTCTGTGGAGTTGCGAAACCAGACTCAGCCGCTGAGCGCCGATGCATTTACCGACGCACCTCACTTAGGGAGTGGAAGGTAACCTGTTCCCTCGGACAAGCCTGTCCTTCGTAGGGAGCGCTTGGCGCACCACGGGAGACAGCTGTCTCGGACAGAGGAACCATCGAGCGTGGCTATGTTTACTGTCTGCTGATCATCTTTTCTGGAGACCCGCATGGGAGCCCACGCATGTCATCGTAGCACTGGGCAGGCTGGGGCAGCGGGGTCCTAGGTTCCAGACAAGTCTGTACTGCATAGCAAGTTCTCTGATAGCCCAGGCTAGGTTACAGCGGGAGACCCCGTTTTCGAAAGTATCCAAACAAAGTAGCATCATGGGACAGCATTAGTAGGTAGTGGAACGAGACTCAACTGGGTTTCCTAAAGAGAAAAGTGGAGCTGGAATCATCGCATGGTTGTTGAATGAAAGAACAAAGAGAACGCTGTTTAGGGATGTTGTACAAGAGACCTTACAGACTCCAGGAAGGCACGGAGCTTCCACCGGCCCCCTACTCAGGACCACGGGGACTGCGAACCCACGATGCCAAAGTACTGAATTTCGCGGGTTTGCAGGGACATCAGGTTTCCAGGGCCCCTGAAATAGGATGGGGCAGTTAATTCATGGGGGCTGAAGCAACTGGCTAGCGAATGCAAAGGGAAACACATTTTCATCTAAGAAGCAATGAGCGATTAATAATAAAATAGATCTTTAAGCATCAGTTTTCAGAAAACTCAATAGATCACACAGGTCTATTACCACACTTCTGAACAAGGCGTTTTGTTCCTCACCTTACAGTGGAGATCTGTAAAACCAGGAAGACAAATAACCGCAACAAATCATTGACTATTAATGCGTCAAACATTGCCACCAAAATAATGACGTGAGATATGAAACTGCAAAGGAGTACCAGAGGGGAGAAAGAAATTTTTAGAGAGTGGGGCCCAAATAGGCAAAGTGTTGGAATACAAGGGAATGAATAGATGGAGCACAAAACAGAAGGACTATTTACTAGAAGAAGGGAACCAGGGAACTTTGGGAAACCTGGGATGAGGGAGAGAGGGGCTGGAGGCGGGAAGAAGGGGAACAAATTAAAATGAGATATAACCGTAATGTGTATAAATGCCGTAATGAAACTCAGTATAAATGCTAATTTAAAATTAATTTAAAATCAACACAGCACCACTAAATACTAATTCTTTCAACATACTGTAAGAAATATTCGGTTAAATAAAACAAAAGAACTTAACTGGGTTATGCAAATTATATGAAGTTTCCAAATCTTTTGAGAAAGACCAGAAGTCACTTGAAATACAGATATTTGTCACTTCTAAAATTGCGAAAATGTGTTCTTTTCAGTTTTCCAGTCAAGTAAATAAAACTTCCCACTGGGTGGGTATATTACTTTCTTTCTTCTTCCTTTTTGTTTGAAAAAGGTTTTGCTATGTAACACAGGCTGACTTTGAACTTGTGATCCTACTGCCTCAGTGTCTCATGTGCTGGGGTTACTAGTGTGCACATATATTATGACAGAAGCCTTAAAGCTCTATATCCAACTAGTCAGTGGTGTACTAACTACACACAATGAGATCTAATGTTATATATACTTCTGACTTATCAATAAAAAGTTCATATAGGAAACATTGAATCAACAAAGAAAATAAAATTTACCCATAAATTTAACAAGTTACTGGTATATGGAAATTCACCATCTCCCGTTTCGCTGGGACTCATTTTCTTTACCTGGACTGCAATATAGTATGTCATATTTTTTCAACTTTCTATATTTAAAAAGAACAAGCCAACGGTGGTGGCACACGACTTTAATTTCAGCACTCAGAAGGCAGAGGCAGACAGATCTCTTGGAGGCTAGCCCAGTCTACAGAGTGAGTTCTAGGACAGCTAGGGCTCTGTTACAGAGAGAAACAAAACAAACAAGGGACGTGGAGTAGGAAAATGATTGTCCTTGAAATGGTGCCTTGTCAGATTACAGCTGTAAGAGATGAGTAGAAAGAGTCCTTTTAGTTATTTACATTCAGACAGCTATGACGTTTTGAAGGAGAGGAGAATACCTACTTTGACAAAGTTCACTAATTCCATTCCCCATGAAATTCCATGGAGGCCAGTGACAGTGTTACTCTATACGCTGAATGAAAGCAACTGTAGCCATAAGCATTTTGAAAAAATTGTTACCTATGTAATAGGCCCTGTGATAGCCCTGACATTGGACAACATCCTTCCTTCCTGAAGAAAACCACACAAGTTATTTTAAATGTTTCAATAGTAAGAACTTCTTCTATATCCCTTATTTCTAAAAGTAAGACTGAAATGCTTTGTGACTCATCCAGAATAAACCCAACAAGAGAAAGCATATTTGGAAGCCAATATGAAGCACCTTATTTTTTATCATGTACATAAACTGATAAATATTTTAACAACAAAGACATTACATTTAGAAGTAAACCATGGCCTTCTTCATATATGAGTGACTTTGTGAACTATAAAAAACTCCAGATATAGTTACTTGAAACATTTATTTTTGTGTTACACATAGAGATGTATGCATTTAGTCCCAGCACTTGGAAGGCAGAGACAGGTGGATCTCTGAGTTAGAAGCCAGCCTTGTCTATAGAGCAAGTTCTAGGCCAGCCAGACTCAGTTTTGGGAAAAAAAATATTTTTAGTGGTTTCCAAAAACTGTTGCTTTAATTATATGAATCAGGAAGTTAAAATGTGATATTTATATCTGAACATTTTATTTAGACTTGTTTTTAGACATATAAATAGTGATAATTATCAAAATAATTTCATGTACTTTAGCTTTTTCCCAAAGTGTATACTATTTGGACATTTAAATCCCTATTTTTTATTTAAATCATGGCTTTTCTCTCCACAGGACCTCAAGGCTTCAATATAAACAAAGGCTGTGTAGATAGTTCCATACAGTATAATATAATTATAACAATATGAAAATGTTTAGGTACATTTACTTATTAATTCTCAAATTTACAACCCTTGCTGCTTCATGTAAGTACATTTTCCTCGAGCCTTGGATAAGAAGGAAATAAAGATGAAATTTGGTGGAACTGAAGTTGCTTGGATTTCTGTATTAGTCAGGACTCTTTAGAGCAACAGAACTTAAAGAGTGAATCTCTCTCCATATATATATATATGCCTATGTAAGGACACGGAAGAAGGAAGCTTTTGCTCTTTGCCTGCTTGCCCTCACCTTGCTAGCAAAGCTAGAACTCTGAACACACACACACACACACACACACACACACACACACACACACACACACACAGAGTTACTAGGATGGTTTTCAGGCTGTGGTCCAGGTAGTCCAACTATGACAGTCTATATCAACAAAAGGTCCAAGAATCCAATAGTTGTAATAGTGTTCAATCCCCAAGGCTCGTGTCTCAGCTGGTCGTCAGTGCACGCCAGTGCACGGGCACCAATCCCCGTGAAGGAATGGACTCAGGAGTGAGCTCAAGCAAAGAGAGACGCTGCCTTCTTTCATGCCCTTTATATAGGCTGCCAACAGGTTGGCCCAGACTAGAGGTGGGCTTTCCCACCTCAACAATCCGGATTAGAATCGGATCTTCCCATTCAAATGATTAAGAAAAAATGACTCACAGGTGTGCCCAGTCACTGGGTTTTAGTTCATTCCAGATGTAGCCAGCTTGACAATAAAGACCAGCCGTCACAGCAGCCAGAATATGTGTTTTTTTTTTTAAATGAAGGCAAAGTTTAGGAAATGTTTGCTTTAAATTATCACAAAATCTTGGTGTCTGATCAAACAAACCAAATCAAGCCAAACAATCCATAAACTTTTTGTAACTGTCGGTGATTCAATATTTAACTTCATAGCGACAAGAGCTTCTGTTTTGTTTTGTTTTGTTTGTTTGTCTTTTGGTTTTGGGTTTTTGTTTTGTTTTTTTTTTTGTTTTTGTTTGTTTGTTTGAGATAGGGTTTCTCTGTGTAGCCCCTGGCTGTTTTGGACCTCTGTCAACCAAACTGGCCTTGGACTCACGTGGTCTGCCTGCTTCTGCTCCTGAGTGCTGTGATTAAAGCTGCGTACCACCACTGTTTTAATCCACCATGGATCAGAACAGTTAACCACGTTAAATCATTAGTTTTAATGTATTTGGATGGTCAGGTAGGGTGGTGTGTACCTTTAATCCCAGCTCTTGTTAGGCAGAGGCCAGAAAGATCTCTGTGAGCTCAAAGGTCTATATATTGAGCTTCAGGTAGTTTCAGAGCTGCCTAGTGAGACCTTGTCTCACAGAAAAGATACTGCCTGAAGGATTCTCTCTGCACATCAGTCACTGCAGTGGTCCCAGCTCTCTGGGGAGGTTGGTCTCTACAGACCTGGAGGTGGTGGTTAATTAGGGCTGGCTTTATAGCATGGATCTTATGCAAGATCTTTTAATTATTCCAAACTCATACTTGTTGACGACAAGTAAGTTTATCATTTATAAAAATTTGAGGCTATCAGAGAAGATGAGTTTCTGTATGGGAACTACTCACATCAAGAACCATTCTTGTTCACAGAAGCCACATGCAACCTACACTGAGGCTCGGGTAATGGAAAATTCAGTTAGATAAAATCTTTGTACCAAGGTGAAATGACCTAGTAGGTGACCTTTTTACTTTAAATGGAACTGGGTTTGTTATAAACGTAACTCCTGCTCTTTCTTCTACCTTTTAGCAAGTTCTAGGCCATTGCACAAGCGAATAGTTTTCAAATACAGACTGTGGTCCATGGTAGTTTATAAGTTGTTTGAATATAGAATATAGAATATAGGACATAGGACATAGGATATAGGATATAGGCTATAGAATACAGAATACAGAATACAGAATACAGAATATAGAATATAGAATGTGCTTTTGTTTAGGAAAGATTCCTAACCAACATAGAAAAGAAAAAAATACAGTTGTCTGGAGTAAGGAATATTTTCTTCATCAAAATATCACAAGGGAAAATTCATTGACTGTAAAACAATTAGCCAATAAAATGCCCAGTAAACACGAGAGATCCCTGGGAGAATCCTGAAGAGGCAAATTAAAACAAATAGTTACACTGCGTCTTCTCCATCAAATTGACAAAACTTAAAATGTCTAACAATACCAAGTGTTGGAGACAGTGTGGAACAAGAATCCATAGGTTACCAAAGCAAGAGTAAAAGAACTTTTTTTTTTTTTATAGAAATGTGGACTTATCTTAAAAAGCTAGTGAAACTTAAAAACCTTGAGTTTGTGGGCTCGAAATTCCCGCCCCTTGGTATTCTTGGAGAGGAGAGCACCCCTCCCACGTTGTTACCCCAGGGGTGGCCATGCAGGGCTTGGGCACCTGGAGCCCCTGTGTCCCCACTGCCTCTGAGCAGCTTCAGCTGTCAGCTTTCCCAGTGTTCCCTGTGTGGCCATGAAGGAAATTTCATGCTCTAGAAAACTCTCACATGTTTATGAAGCACGTACACAGATGCTGTTAACAGTGTCACCAAGAGAGCAAAACAAAGTTGAAAACAATCCGAATGTCCCTCTCCCAAAGAATGAATGAATAATATTTATAATAAGTAATAATTTTGAAATTAACAACCGTATTTAGTGGTTGTGGATGAGTCAGAACTAAAAGCATCCTTGGATATAAATGGAATACTGGGGATAAAAGCAGCCATGCAGTCCTTGAAGAGTGTACTGCAGGACTGTCTTGTAAAAACAGCATATTGCTAAAACCTCAGGCCAGAAAGATGCATAAACAAATGCTTCATGAGAGTGATAAGCCGATTCTGTCAGAAAAGGAGCAAGGGATACACAAGCACAGGGTGCTTCAACTGCGTGCTGAGGCTTTACAAAGCATCAGGTAAGTAGAAGGCACTGGGCTGTTCTGTGCTGTATCGTTTTGCCTGCGTTATCTCATAATAAATATATATTTTTCTGATTTTACTGGTGGAAAGACAGCCTCAGCTTTGGGCAGACTTAGCAGCTGGATAAAATTTAACATGAAATCTCTTCAATAAATACCTATCACATATATTCCATGTCAGCTGCTGTATTAATGTGCTGGGGACATCATAACAGTGCCAACAGGCAAAAGTGGCTAAAACAACAGAATACTATTTTCTCTAGTTCTGGAGGGCGGACAACCTGTGATATTGTCCTGTGATAGCATTTGATCTCTCTGTGCCTCTATGCTCTAGTCTTCTCATATAAACACAAATTATATTGGGTTAGGGGCTCTCTGATGACTGCATTTGAATTTAGTTGTTGGGGTTTTTTTTTTTTGAAATATTTTTGAAGATTTATTTATTTATTATATATAAGTACACTGTAGCTGTCCTCAGACACACCAGAAGAGGGCGACAGATCTCATAACAGATGGCTGTGAGCCACCATGTGGTTGCTGGGAATTGAACTCAGGACCTCTGGGAAGAGCAGTCAGTGCTCTTAACCACTGAGCCATCTCTCCAGCCCCTAGTTGTTGTTTTTAAAGACCCCAACTATATAAATACAGCTCCCTTCTAAGCATGGGATTCCACTAGGGTTCTGCATTAGGACTCAATACATGAATCATGAGGAAATGTAGTTATCCTAACTGCTGATTAACCCCTTCAGCCCTGGCCCAACTGTGTAAAAACAAGGAAGGGAAGGCACCGAAAGTCTGAGACCCCACTGATAGACTGTTTCATTTTCTAGACCGTAAATTTAAATAAGAATTTGTGGACATGCTTCTGTTCTTTGTTGTCGTTGTCGGTGGTGGTGGTGGTGGTGGTGGTGGTGGTGGTGGTGATGGTGGTGATGGTGGTGATGGTGGTGATGGTGGTGGTGGTGGTGTTTGAGACAAGCTTTCTCCATGTAGCCCTGGCTATGCTGGACTCTCTCTGTAGACCAGACTGGCCTCGAACTCAAAAGATCTACTGGCCTCTGTCTCCCAAGTGCTGGGATTAAAGCTGTGCACCACCACATCAGACTGATTTTTTTCTTCTTTGAAATGATCTTGTATTCATGAAATGTTTTAAATTACTGAAAAATCAAAAGTTTGCTCAGTTTGGTGTGTGTGCATGCGTCTGTGTGTCTGTGTCTGGCTTGTCTGATGGTGGACATGTATGCATGTGTGTGTGCAGAGCAGAGGTTAACCTTGAGTGCCGTTTCTCAGGAGCTGTTCACCTTGTTCTCTTTGAGACAGATTCTCTCAGTGAGACGTGGGAGCCCACTGGTTAGGCGAGGCTGGCTGGCCCACGAGTCTCCAGGAGTCCACCTGTGTCTTTCTCTCTAGCACTGGATTACAAGCGTATGCTATCGTGTCTGAGGTTTTGAATGGGTGTTGAGATCAAACTCAGGTCTTCATGTTTACGCAGCAAGCACATTCCTGAGCTATTTATAGAGCCCTGACTCCCTCTTTTTCGAGTGGTAAATAGATGTGATGGATTATGGAATCTGTATTGATACCTAGATCTCAATTTAGCTAAGCAATGTGTAATTGAATGTATGCTTTTGTGTTTGTTTTGATGAACACATTAGTGAATGTGTATCCCCCATCCAAATTAGACGTTAAAGAAAGTATGATGTGTGGGCATGAGCTTACAGTGAGTAGACCTCGGTTTGTCAGAGCTCTGTTTCTCTTTTGCTTATTCTTTGACAATTTCCTACATGTTACATTGATCACATCTACCACCAATTGCCAGTATTCCTAAAAAATGTGTAACGTCTGTGGTACACGGTTCAGCGTCTGCCTGGCATGCCTGGGGTTTTGGGTTTCCCCCAGCACTGAAAGCAAAAGTCTAGTTAAAAACAAACAAAAACTAACAATATTAAACAAATTTATATCTACTTAAAATGACAACAAATTTGGTACCTCTCAGAAGAAAACAATAAAATAAGAAATATATTATGTATAAGGCTCTTCCTAAGTAGTCGGTACTAGATGAGCATAAAGGATATTAGAGCTGGAGTGTAGCTCAGAGTCAGTGTTTGTCTAACATGCCAAAGGTGAGGTCAAGCTCTGGCACCAATCAAAAAACCGTAAAAGCTACCTTAAATGCCCTTTGTTATGTGTCTGTCTCTTCTAAAGCTGAGCTTAAGAGGATGTTTAATGACTTCTCAGTCATTCAGATGTCACCAATTTGGAGAGGAACGTATTTCCTGTAGTTAAAACCTCAGTGTGTGTGAATAGTTCCTCAAACCTCACATACTTAGGAATCACCTGGAGACCACGTTAGAACGTGGATTCAGTGGCTCTGCGAGCTCGTGTATCTTTAAAAGTCTCCCAGGGATTCTGGCCCCTGTGTTCCAGGAGCTACATTTTGGCCAGCCAAGATCATCAGGGTGGCAATGGATAAGGTTCTGCCCTCTTCTTCAGTGGCTCTGACGCTGTTGTTGACTCCTCCCAACACCTTCCTCAAGACCCATTTCTGCGACCAGCTGCTCTGTGAAATGGGCAGGTTGTGGGGCTTTCAGAGCTCCCTGCCTGGGTTAGGACAGGTGGGTCTAGCTGCACTGCTAGCTGACTGCAAATCTCCGACTTATTTGAACTCATGGCCTTTGCACGGGTTTTCATTCTTCTAGTTAGGACTAGTATATTCAAACTATGAAACAGTATGAAAATGGAAAGTGTTGTCTCCCTGTATAATGTCTTTTAATATCAATCACTAAGTTAGCAAGATGGCCCAGTGGGTAAAGGCATTTGCCACCAAGCCTGATAATTGAGTTCCATCCCCGGGATCCAAAAAGTAGGAAGAGAGAACTGACTCCTCACAAGTTGCCCTGTGACCTACACACACACACACACACACACACACACACACACACACACACACACACACACACCATGCACACACAAGTACACACTCATACATTCATACATCTACCACACACAGAGACACACACAAGCACATGTGCACACACACTAAAAAATAGTTTTAAAAGATACAGAGTTTTTGAAATCATGAGCAAGAGCTGTACTTCATGGCTAGAGACCATAGAAATGGTCTTTATATACTACTGTATATATACTATTGTAAAAGAAACGATTCTAGCCAGGCATGGCGGAGCACACCTTTAATCCCAAGCACTTGGGAGGCAGAGGCAGACAGAGCTCCTAGCCTGGTCTACTTAGTAAGTTCCAGGACAGCCAAGGTTATATATCCAGACCCTGTGTCAAAATAAACAAACAAAAATGAAGACTCTAGAATCAGCCAACCCAGATGAAATCTGCTGCCTACCAGCTCTGTGAATTTGACAAGTTATATGGCCTCTCAGTTCTTCAGTTTCCTCATTTGTAAATGGAGAAAATAACAGCTTCCTTTCCTCAGTGGGAGAATTAAATAACACAGTCGTTAGCCAAGCTTTAATTATCTCTTCCTGCCACGGTTAGTTTTACTCTTTGCTACATTTTACTTCCTTGCAAAATAAAGTTCAGAAGATAAATTTTTAATTTGCATTTCATGCGTATGGGTGTCTTCCCTGCGTGCATGTCTTGCTTCACTTTCTTGCCTAGTGCCCATGGAGGCCAGAAGAGGGCGTCAGATCCGCTGGGATTGGAGTTACAGTCATAGTATGGTTCTGAGCGGGTGCTAGGAACCCAGGAAGCAGAGTCCATGCTCTGAACGGCTGAGCCATCTTTCCAGCCCCTTGTAAGACAAATTTTTAAATATGTTCCAATGTTAAGGCCTGCATAACAAGTTCTCTCTTTTTAAATATATCTTATTTATATTTTGAGAATTTCATACATTAAGTTCTTATTTCTTTTTTTAATTTGGACTGTCCTAAGTTGTTTATTGGATATGAATTTTACAACTGTTACGTGGATTAGCGGTAACGGTGGAGCCGAAGAGTATTGCGCCTTCTCCAGGCTGCACAGCGAGATCCACCAATAGTGTGGTGGAACTTGTGGCCCTTTCCAAGGCCACAGCTCTTGCGACCAGCAGATGTCAGCCCACGCATCTCTCTGTGCTTGTGGACTGGTTTGGTGATCCATTGGGTGTCAGGATTTCTTCTGATAGTTTATGGAATGGATCAATGAAGATAACCTCAAAAAATTTATATGTGGAATCTTCACCAACCCAGTAGGAATTCAGGACTCTAAAAGCTCCACAATGGCGCCCAGCTCTCTCCTCAGCAACAGACTGAAGGCTTCGGGCAAATTCCTGAAATTTAATACCATGGTGGACAGTCTTGCCGGAAGTTGCCCCCTTAGGAACTGGGCGCTTGCAACCACCGCGGCGGACACGAATCCTGTAAATGACATAACCTTGCTTAGCCTTGTATCCCAGCCTTCACGCTTTATCAGGCCAGGTGGGGCGGGGAGCCCTGTGCAGCGCAGAGAGCTGGCGGTATTGCCAGCAGCGGACCCTTAGAAGAAAGCGCATCACGTCGGACTGCTTCTTCCTCCACAGCTCCTGGATGTATTTGTATGCACCCAACTTGGCTCACCTGATGGCTGCCACTAGAGGAAAAAAAGTTCTTATTTCTTATATATTATAATATATAATGAAATAATATTACTGCTAAAATCTCTTTTATAAATATGATTTTTTCCCTTGGGCTGTTCATAGTATTAGATATGTAGATGACCAAAAATATGACTAAGATATTTTTAGTATTTTATGTAATGCATCACAAAAGTTGGCAAACCATGTGACATACCAGAAAATTCAGTCTTGTAACTAAGAGTCAAGGCTGTATTGTTCTTAATGTTGATAATAGTTCTTTAGAATGACTCATTAGTGACTTTATCACTCATTTGATAACAGTCTTCCTTTACAAGGAAGAATATTTCAATTGTAAAAGATGCAAAATATTTAACTTATATTTTAAGCAAATAAAATGTCTTTACCATCAGATATTATCTGGTATTTTCTTCATAATAATCACCATTAACTAGCTGAGTGCTAGCGACCTATACCTTTAATCCCAGCACTCAGAAGGGAGAGGCAGATGGATCTTGGAGTTGGAGGCCAGCCTGGTCTACAGAGTGAGTTTCAGGACAGCCAGGGTTACACAGAGAAACCTTATCTCAAAAAACAAAAACAAACAAACAAACAAAAAACAAAACGAAAACCCCCAAAACCTAAAACAAACCAAACAGCAGCTGCCTTGGGAACTTCTGTTTGTTCTGTATTATTTTTCAAGACAGACTTTCTCAGTGTAGTGGAAACTTGGTCTGTAGACCAGGCTGGCCGATGAACTCAGAGATCTACTCTGCCTTTGCCTCCCAAATGCAGGATTAAAGCCATGCACCACCTCTGCCTGGCCTGCCTTGGGATCTTTCGGAAGATTTCACCCTTTGCAACCTTTTTGTAAGGTGAATTCGGATCCTCTCAGGCTGGAAAGGGTCGAATTTCCTTCCCTGAAGTGGGAGAAAACAGCAGACTGGGAGAAGCTACTCGTCAGTAGGTGATTTACCGTCTGTTTCTCTGTGTAGTTTCCTTTTACACTTTCTGTTTTAGACATGACATCATTTCTTTGAGGATAGAAGAAGGGTTTATCCATACTTTCCCCTTAGAACTGTGTCCTCCCCTGAGCAGACAGCCAATAAATATTTGATGTTGGTGAAACTCATCACTGGACACACTGCTTCAGTGGCCTGTTAAACCAAGTATAGTTTTACAAGGGCAGAAGGGACAAAGAGATCAATGTGACTAGCTGGGTGGCTCATGCTGATAATTTTATTGGATAATATGGAATAAATCCTGAGGAAAATATAAAACTTCTCTCCTAATCCCCAGATAAACAGCGGGGTGTTGATTTGATTCTTGGGGGCGGGACTTGTAATAAACAAATGACGCGCTGTATTTTTTTTTCCGCCATCCTCTGGCAGCGATTAAAGATAGGAATGATTCCAGAAACCATTGAGCAAGAGTTTCCGTGAGGGCTGGTGAGACGGCTCCTCTGGTAAAGGTCTTGCTGCCAAGACTGAGTGCCTGAGTTCAATCCCAGGGTCCTACGCGATAGGCGAGACCCAATTCCTTCAAGCTCCATGTGTGTGCGACGGCACAAATACATAGTGCTCACTCCACACCCCCAATAAATAAAGTGTGTGTGTGTGTGTGTGTGTGTGTGTGTGTGTGTGTGTGTGTGTGTGTGTGTGTAATTGAGACAGCATCCGTTCCCTTTAGCGTTTGGGTATTTAGTATTCCGACAGAGGGCGCCCTTGGACTGTAAAGCTTGTAGTAGAATCTGTTTCTTGTCTCACTCTTACTCTCAGCCTTTTCTGTATTGACCGGTTGACCGGCCTGGACTTAAACTAATGGGTTCAAATGATCTAATGGCCTCCGACTGAAATAGGATTATAGTGTGGAACCACTGTCTGCCTCGTGTGTGTGTGTGTGTGTGTGTGTGTGTGTGTGTATTTCCTAAAGATTAAATAAAAATAATTTCTATGAGATTCTACCTAATCAAGAAGCATACTCGTTGGGAGGGTCTGTTTGGTAAGTGTGAGGTCATCTGTGTGAGCCTGAAATAATGTCTGCTTTTTCTGCCAGTGCCTACCTCTTAGGGTGATCTGATGGGTTTTTTGTTAACAAAGAGGGGCTATCAGTTTAGAAAATGTTTCTAACAGATTGGCTTATGTGGGGCATGTTCTTGATTGACGATTGATGTAGGAGAGCTCAGTCTCCTGTGGGCGGGGCCATCCCCTTTGCAGATGGTCCTAGGTTGAATATGAAAGAAGTGGAAGGAGCATTGGGAGCAAGCCAGTAACCAACTTTCCTCAATGGCTTCTGCTTCAGTTCCTCCCTCCGGGTTTCTGCATTGAGTTCCTGCACTCATTCATGATAGAGTTGTAAAATGAAACAAACCTTTCCTCTTTGGTGATGGTGTTTATCACAGCAATAGAAATCAAACAGGAAGACACCAGTTTTAGTCTTTTCTTCTAAGCGTCTGCTGGTCTGCTTCTTAGAATAACTCAGTGACGGAAGTGGTACTTTGATCATCTCCCTCCTCCTCCTTTTGTGTTTGAGACAGAGTTTCACTATATAGCCCAGGCTGGACTGAATTTTTTATGTAGACCAAACTGGCCTTGAACTCACAATGATCTATCTGCCTCTGCCTCCTTAATGCTGATATCGAAGATGTGCCCACTATACACAGCCCGCCTTTTGTTTTTATAAATATTTGTTTATTTATTGTTTTTCAATACAGAGTTTCTTTGTGTAGTGCTGACTGTCCTCTAACTCACAAGGTAGACCAGGCTGGCCTCAAACTTACAGAGATTTGCCTATTTCTGCCTCCTGAGAGCTGGGATCAATGAACGGTATGTATGTGCTGCCACTGCCTGGCTTTACTTATTTATAATTGATCAAGTTGTATGTATTGTTGCCTACACATTGCTTTAAAATACATAGTACTGTCTTTTTAAACATGAAAAGCGGGGCAGTGTAGGGGAAACATGATCAAAATGTATGAAATTTCCAAAGAATTAATAGATAATATATTAAAAATGATAATAGACTGTTAGATAGTTAAGCTTGCTTCTTCCAAGGGATGGAACTGGATTTTAAACCTGGAGATGAATGACACAGTCCCTGGTAATACCTGGGAAATTTTAATGCAGACAGAAGTTTCCTTTGTTACCACAAATGGCACCAAATGTACAAATAGTGAATTTGAGCTTTGTTCATTTTAAGTCTTCAGTTATTGTTGAAAGTACAAAGCAACATTCAAGTCCACTGTGCCTAAGCTTAGGAATGCTCTTGGGAAACCAGAGTTTTAATTCTCTGATGACACGGGTCCAGATGCTGGGTGCAGAACACTTCTGTCTCTGGTTTGGAGAACACTCACATTTATCATGGTAGAGTGAAAGGAAGACTGGGACTGGGCTGGGAACAGGAAACCTGAGGAAAGTGTATTCTACTGCTAGTATCTGTACGTGCTTTAGGAGTGGTTTATCTCAGAGTGCCTTGCTATTGTTTATTTATTTGTCTTAAAGTTTTGTGTGTGTGTGTGTGTGTGTGTGTGTGTGTGTGTGTGTGTGTGTAAGGGGTTTGGTCTGTTGTTATGTATTGTAATGTTAAATTCTGTACCCCAAGACACAGGCCTACAAGTGAATTCTCACGCTTACTAGCTTTTGTTGTGCAAACCTTGTTCCTTAATTTAAAAATATTGGTAAAATAAAAATAACTACAGCCAATTGTTGGAGGGATTAGAGGTTGGGGAGAGAGAGCAGAGAAGAGAGGAAAATGGAGAGAGGTAAAGATGCCGTGGGGAGGGTGAGTCATGAGGGCTGGCCAGTGGGAATTAAGAGCTGCCCAGGTGGAACAAGGCAAGTTATAACTCGGGCTTATGGAAGAGGAAGTAGACTTTAATAGCTTAGATGGTAGATAGATATCTGCCCAGCTCTGGTGCATTTAATGCTTATTATAAATATAAAAATTGTGGTTTTTTTTTAATCTGGGAACTGAATGATCAAAGGCAGGGTAGAAACTCCTGATTGAGATTAAATATCTACATGTGTGTGCCCTGCGAATGCCAGAAGAAGCCAGAAGGCTGGAGTTACAAGGAATGTTGAGCTGCCCGAGGTGGGCGCTGGAAATCAAAGGCCTGTCCTCTGGAAGAGCAGCCCGTGCTCTTAACCACGCAGCATCTCTCCAGACCCAACCTTTGCTTTCCAACTAACAGCAGGGGTGAGGCGGTGGAGTGAGGGTGGGGTCTGAATTTCTAGGTGCTTCGAGTTTTAGGGTTTACGTATGGAGTCTTCCTCCCACCACAGTCACCCAATATACGTTGCTCTTCATTTCTTGGAGCAGAGTGATAACAAAAGTTTAAAATGTCACGCCTCCGCTTTAGCACTGCTGAGAAACTCATACTGGTGTAAGGGGCAGAGTGGCTTGGAGTTTTTTCAGAACATTTCATCCTTCCGTCTGTGCGTACAGGTCCTGTGTGTGGCTTGTTCGTTCCTTCTTTTGTCTGGATTTTAAACCATTTCCTTAGGTGGAAGATTTGGGGAATATTTCCCTTCTCTTAAATTTAAAATAGTTTTATTCATATAAATATTCTGCTCACGTGTATGTCAGTATGTGCATGCCCAGTGTCCATAGAGGCCAGAAGATCCCCTAGAATTGGCGTTACAGATGGTTGTGAACCACCACCGTGTGGGGGCTGGGGCTTGAACCCTGGTCCTCCAGAAGAGCAGCCAATACCACTGAGCCAAGTCACCTCCCCAGCCTGTATAAGACATTTCTCCAGCCCATATTTCCCATCTTCAATTCCTAGTGGAATTCATCATCTTTGGTTTTTTTTTTAGGGCTTCATGTAGCCCAAGTTGGCTTCAGACTAGCTGAGGAGAACCTTGAACTCAGGATCCCCTTGCCTCTACCTATTAAATACTGGGGTTGTAAGCATGTGTCAGCGTCCTAGGTTGTTACGTGCTGTTGGGGATGCATCCTGGGCCCTTGTGCATGGAAGGCTAGCACTCTACCAGCTGATCCACAGCCCCAGCCTGGATTTGTAGATTGTGTGAATGTTGGGCAGTGGGTGTCTACTACAGTCTCTGCTGTCTTCTGCAGAGGCGAAAGGCATGTTGGGATAGCAGGCTTGGGAGGGTAAGGAAGTAAAGAGAATGGTTTACTAATTGTTACACAGATGTTTATTTAATGGTGCTACTTTTAATTGAATGAAGATGCATACATTGAGTGATTTTTTTTCTATTCTATTCTTTGTTTGTGTTTCACCTGTATTTAACTCATAACGCTGATTACTGGATTTGTAAAGAACGCTCATTTTTTCAGTAAGCATTGTTGAACACTGGATATGGGCTCATAGCCATACAACTGTGAATGAAATATAGGAATGCCTAATCCCATATAACTCAGCTTAGTGGGGAAGGGCAGACCATAAATAAAATATATAGTAATTATATGGTGATAAATTCTACAGAGTAAAACAGATTCGTGTAGGGAGATGGAGGGAGGTTGCAGAGAAGGTTGGATTACACAGTTCCGGGGTATAAATAGGGTATTCAGTGCTGCCCTGGGTTATGAAACTGCTGTCTGAGTTAGGAGCCTGAAGCAGAAAGATGGCCTGAGCCCAAGAATTCCAGACTGCCTGGTGGCAAAATAAGGAGGCCCTGTCTTGAAAAAAATTAATGAATTAAACAAGTATTCACAGAATCATTCAAAGCTACATGGGTAAAATCCTGAAGGAAGTGCTAGACAGCCACACGGATTCCAGATGAGCGCTTGCCCTGGTCGGTGGCTGCAGTGAGCTCAGTGGTTATGAGCGCTTACTCTTTCAGAGGACCCAGGTCGTTCCCCGGCACCCACACAGTGCCAGCTGTAATGCCCGGTTCAGGGGGCCCCGTACCCTCTTCTGACCTCAGCAGGCAAGGCGCGCACCTGACATGCAGGCAAAACAGTAATAAGCGTTTTTTAAAAATGAAAAAGAGAACAGCTTTCTGGGTGATGGGAATAGTCACTGAAGGGCAATCCCTGCGGTGGGTGTGCTCTTTTCACAGATCGGGGAAGCAGCCAGGGCAACGACAGCTGAGACCTCCGGAGCTAAAGAGAGGACACAATGGGCTGTGCGAGGCTTTACTGTGAGCCCGCTAAAGTTCAGAGGAAATGACACTGGGAACTGTCAAGTTAGTCTTGTGGCTGGGTCGTGTGACAATGGGCTTTACCGTGGTCAGGGTGGGAGGTGGGGGTTTTAGCAGGGCACATGGAGGCTATGAGCAGGCAGGTTCGGGAACCTGTGACAGCAGAAAGGCAAGTTGTCTGGGGGAGACTACATTTCCCCTTCAGTGTTACTATGAGCTATTAATAGATCACCGGGTGCCACCTGGCTACGACTTTGAAAAGATCAATTTTTTAATGAATGATTTTTATTTTCTGAAATGAAAATATAATTGCATCATTTCTTTCTTTTCTCCCTCCCACCCCTCCCAGGTATCCTCTCTTTCTCTGTCTCAAATTCATGGCTTCTTCCTTTCATCATGTGCACGTCTTGTTGTGCACACACACACACACACACACACACACACACACACACACACACACACACACACTCACACACACACACACACACACACACACACACACACACACACACACACACACACACTTATAAATACAGTAAGCTCAGTCCGGACAGTGTTACCTGCATGTAGGTTTTCAGGGCTGACCACTTGATTAGGACACTTGGGAGCTCTTCTGTGGGGAAGACTATTTCCTCCTGCTCCTTAGCACAGATTTTAGCTAAAATAAGCCTAAAGCTTGAAAAAAAAAAAGAGAGATTTACTCAGACCAATTTTTGCAAACATTCGGTTAATTCACGAATTATATCTGAATCCTTGACAGTCCTAGTATTAATATTCATAACCATCGCTGAGCTCATGCATCTAAAATGAGAACATTTTTAGAGGGTTGGAAGATTATAAAGTCCACCTGGCCTCGGGCTACCTCCCTTCTCGACACTTCTGATGGACCATGTGGTGCTAGTGCTGAATTAACTGACAGGTAGCTTGTTCTCATTCGGAAGACTGCAAGTTGTTGGAAATTGATTTACTTTGGAATCCAAGTTAACATCTCTAGTTTTTAACCTTTTGACCACACCGTTTAAGAACTTTATGGAATAAATTGGAAGAATGTTTCACAAGAATATTCTTGTATGTTCTGCCCACCAATTCCTGTTTCTCTGTGTACATGCTTGTTAGGGATTGAACCCAGGAACTCAAGCATAAAAAACACAGGCTCAGGCTGGAGAGACCCGGTTTGATTCCCAGCACCCACATAGTGACGGACAGCCACCCATAAGTCCAGTTTCGGGGATCTGACATGATTTTCTGGCCTCTGCAGGAACCAGGCTGACATGCAGTGCATAGATCTTAAAGGCAAGTGAAACATTCATATACATGAATAAAACAAAAATAATCCTAAAAATTCATGTTTTATCATGGAGCTACACCTCTACCCTCGATACAGAATATTTTCTTTAAAAATAAAAATAATGATGTGCTCTCTCCTCCAGCTGAGCAAGGTGCCCGGAAAGAAGGCCAAGGGGAAGAAGGTGGCCCCGGCCATTGTTAAGAAGCAGGAGGCCAAAAAGGTGGTCAAGCCTTTGAGAAAAGGCCCAAGAACTTCAGCATTGGGCAGGACACCCAGCCCAAAAGAGATCTCACACGCTTTGTCAAATGGCCCCGCTACATCAGGCTGCAGCGGCAAAGAGCCATCCTCTCTAAGCGGCTCACAGTACCTCCTGCCATCAACCAGTTCACCCAGGCCCTGGACAGACAAACAGCGACTCAGCTGCTTAAGCTCGCCCACCAGTACAGGCCAGAGACAAAGCAGGAGAAGCAGCAAAGTCTGCTGGCCCAAGCTGAGAAGAAAGCTGCTGGCAAAGGGGACGTCCCAGCTAAGAGACCGCCTGTCCTCCAAGCAGGGGTCAATACAGTCACCACCTTGGTGGAGAACAAGAAGGCTCAGCTGGTGGTGACTGCCCATGATGTAGACACCATTGAGCTGGTGGTTTTCCTGCCTGCCCTGTGTCGAAAGATGGGGGTGCCCTACTGCATCATCAAGGGAAAGGCCAGGCTGGGGCGCCTGGTCCACAGGAGGACATGCACCACTGTTGCCTTCACACAGGTTAACTCGGAAGACAAGGGTGCTCTGGCTAAACTGGTGGGAGCTATTAGGACCAATTATAATGACAGATATGACGAGATCCGCCGCCACTGGGGAGGAAACGTCCTGGGTCCTAAGTCTGTGGCTCGCATTGCCAAGCTGGAAAAGGCAAAGGCTAAAGAACTCGCCACTAAACTGGGCTAAATGTACGCTTAAGTTTTCTGTACATAAATACAATTACAAAATTATCTTCAAAAAATGATGATGTTTTGAAGATATCGTAGAATGTATTTTGCTTGCTCTGGTGTTATGGTGCAGGGGAGATGACCACCATCTACCACCCAGACCCAGATCCAGGGCTACAACATCTACCCCATCTGCTAGAGTAAGGGAAGGGGCCAGTCCTCAGATCCAAAGCATGACACAGGGCAACAACAGGATGTCCTAGAGGAGTCCTGCTGAGGATCCAGTATTGATAGTGCAGAAGCCAGCGTCCTTGAACCAGACCAATGATGACTCATTGCAATGAACATTTGCAAGTAAAACTGTGTGGACAGAAGGGTTCGCTTGTGTGACACGCTGTGACACCGTGAAACTTCCATGTTGAGATGTTCGGGTTTTTTTTTTTTTTTTCTGGGGGGGAGGTTGCAGGGACAGGAGACAGATATGGAAGGAAGGGGAAGTAAGTGTGAGGTGCGCCACAGAAAATTCACAAAGAACCAATAAAAAGTTAAACAAACAACAAAACAAGTGCAGCCAGAGGGCTCTGCAGGTGAAGGGGCTTTCCATTGAGTCTAATCACCTGGCTTTGCTCCCTGGAGCCGTCCTGGTGGAAAGAGGAAGCCAATTCTAAAAGTTGCCCCTGACCTTACGGGCTTGCTGCGGCTCGGATATCCCCCTTCAGCACGGAATACAAAAGAGTAATAGAGACAGGTGAATAAAGCCAAAGGGAGGCCGAAGCTGTGCGGTGGCAGAAATGCACTTGCAAACTTGAAAGACTGACAAAGGTCAATAAAACAGACGTTTGGTCGTGTAAGTCTTATGATTTCAGCACTGGGGTGCGGGGCAGGGCTGAGGCAGGAAGATGTTGAGTTTGAGGTCAACTTTGGTCTACAAACCTGACTCAGTCTCAAAACCAAAAATATCAAACAACAACAAAACAAAACAAGCAAAAACCAAATCCCGCTATTCAAATCCAGGGTGTGCGTGTGTGCATATGCGCGTGTGTGCATGTGTGTGCACGTGCAGGTGGACACAGAGTCTGGGAGAGGGTGTTGATCTCCTTGGAGCTGGAGTTACAGGCAATTTTGAGGCCCCAGACATGGGTGCTGGGAACTAAACTAGGGTCCTTGGTAAGAATAGTAAGTAACAGCTAAACTCTCTCTCGGCCCCTATTTTAAACCTTTTTAAAGACAAGGCCTCGCACAACCCTGGCTGGCCTCAAGCTCACGATTTGGCTAAGGATGGCCTTGAGTCTGACCCTCCTCCCTTTACCTCCCACGTTCTAAGATTATAGGAATGTGCCAAGTAGCGGGCACTGTTACTGCTGCTACTACAGCTACTACTACTGTAACAAGAATAATTCGCATTATTTACTGAAGTAAGGAAAAGAAGGGTTCCATGGTCTAAATGATGATGGATACATTATAGAAAACCTCTAAGAAAAAACTCTTCCAGGGTGCAGCTCAGTTGGTAGGGTACTTGCTTTATATGCAGGGAGCCCTAGGCTGATCCCCAGCCCTGTATGGAACAGGGGTGGTGTCACAAACCCCCAATACCAGCACTTACAGGGTGGAGGCAGGAGAGTGAGAGTTAAGATTAAATTTAGCCATACGATATGTTGGAGGCTACCTTGGGCTACATGAGACCCTATCGCAAAAAAGGAAAACAAAAAAGACAAATTCATGTGTTATGTATACAAGTGTATAGCATAGAAAGCGATTAAACACTTGTATTTATTTAAGCTAACATTGAAAAGAAGGCAAACAGGTATAGCATCAAAGAGAAAAAAACCAAATCAATTTATTTAGGAAGATAAATTTCTGCAGTGAATAAAAGAACAATAGACCCAAACTTATCTTCTGAGCCATTGCCAGCTCCCCAACACACAACAGCTCTCCAGAAAAGCCCCGGGCAGATGTCAGGTACATATATATTTGTTGAACTAATTTTAATTAATCACGCAGGGATAATCCCAGGTTGTAAGTGTGGTTGAAACTGGGGAATATGTTTACTATACTGAGGGAAAAAGAAGAAGAAAGTAAGAAAGGAAGGAAGGAAGGAAGAAACCAAGAACAGATTGTAAGGCAGTTTTACAAAGGTGAAATTTAACTTCTATCCCAGTACAAGCTACTGTAGCAGAATAAGGGTTTCCTCATCTCCCTGGACCATGTATAAAAACCCTTTCTTGTCAGGCGTGGTGGCACACGCTTTTGATCCCAACACTAGGAAGGCAGAGGCAGGTGGGTCTCCAGGAGTTTGAGGACAGCCTGGTCTACATAGGGAGTTAGTTTCAGGATAGCCAGGGCTACATAGTGAGATCATCCTGTCTCAAAACAGAAACAACAGCAACAACAAAAACAGAAACAAAATCCCATATCAACCAACCAAAAAAACCAAAACCCAAAACAGTCCGTGGGAACTCTGGAGGGTCCAGTTAGTTGATATTATTGTTCTTCCTATTGTTGTGATCCCCTTCAGCTCCTTTAGTCCTTCCCCTAACTTCTCCACTGGGGTCCCTGCGCTTAGTCTGATGTTTGACTGTGTACATCTGCATCTGTATTGGTCCGGCTCTGGCAGAGCCTCTCAGGGGACAGCTCTACCAGGCTCCTGTCAGCAAGCACTTCTTGGCATCAGCAATAGTGTCTGAGTTTGGTGTCTGCAGATGGGATGGATCCTAGGTGGGGCGGTCCCTGGATGGCCTTGCCTTCAGGCTCTGCTCCACCCTTTGTCTCGGCATTTCCTGGCAGTTCCCAACCTTCCATCCGCTTCCAGGAGGTTCTGTGCTCGCCTCTGGCTCCCGTACAGCAGGTGAGGACACTGCAATGGGTCTGCACAAGAATGAGTCAGGGATGGAGGAGGAACTCTGGGGACGCACTTCTCACTTCTGAAGCACTTGCTATTCTTTCCTTCAGCATACAAATATCAGTTTTCTAAGAACTGTTTCTGGGAGCGGGGAGCTGTTCATTCTCCAACGTGTGTTTCTGGTACCTCAACTGTTCTTAGAAGCGTCATCTGCTTTGACCTCTTTCGTGATCAGAGACTGCTTTCAAACAGAAACATTCTCCATCTGCAGTCTGTAGTCCAACTCCCCAACAACCGGCAGCTGCGAATGGAAGTCCAAGGATCTAGTAGTCGCTCAGTCCCACAAGGCAGGCAGGCAAAGAAGAGCCGACTGTATCGTTCTTTGTATGTATCAATTTTTCTGCATTTTAATCTTTTGTATCTTTTTAATAAAACAAACAAACAAACCAAAAGTGTGGTGAGGCTCGAATCTTCATGGTAAGGTATCCTGGGTTAAGTAAGAGATTCATGAGGGCTGGAGAGCTATCTCAGCCATCAAGAGCACTGGCTGATCGTCTGAAGGACCTGGTTTGGTTCCTAGCACCCACATGGTGACAAACAACCACCTATAATTCCAGGTCCTCTATCCTGACACCCTCCTTGGCCTCTCTAGGTACCAAGCAACGTGGTGCACATGCATACTTGCAGACAAAATACTCCTACCTGGATTCAAAAAATAAAAATAAAATAAATCTAAAAGCAAAAACCAAGATGCAAACCTACAGGGAGCTGATGGAGACACGGGCTGATGAGCAGTGTCAGGATGGGGTGTCCTGTTTCTCTTTTCTAGAGACTGGCAGTTCAATGCTAGAGGACACTAAGTGTTCCAAATGTCCTTACTTTGCTGCGGTATCTGTGCCCCCCATCCTGTACCCTCTCTCTGTCCCTTAGACTCTTTCAAGTGCCTACTGTCTTCTTACACTCAGTTTACGTTGCTCACCAGAAAATCTTTACGTCCTAGAAGGGCCATCAAGAGTGTAATGTATGAAGAAAGTTGCTTAAATTAATTATGCAACAAATTTTAGTGCTGCAAAGTTCAGTGACTTTTAAAAAAATCCATTATTAATTATAAAACAAAAAAACCCTGCAATAGCCAAAGTATGTTATTTTGGATAAATCAGGGCCCATTGATATATTTATATTTTACTAGCACAACAACTCAAAAAAAAAAAAAAACAACTAAAAACTCAGGCACTTCTATTTTAGTATTGGAAAAGAGATTTCTAGATTGTTCTGCCAGAGTCCTATCTGCCAACAGCCAGAGAGGGATGAGCTTGCTTCAAATGGGTTTGCAGAAATGACTTCCCTTTTTAAAAGTAGCTCTGTCAGCTGGGAGCCACGGCAGAAAAAGGACGAACTTGCTGAATGGGGCTGTGCTGGAGTCGGCCAGAGGGCCTGTCGCGGCTCTGTAATCGGCATTCCTGGGCAGCCAGAGAAGCCTAAGCAAGCAGAAAATCTATAGCACTTTCGTCTACATCTAGCTCAAAGTGCCTACAGCAGCGAATTTAAGTTCCGAGAGCCGACAGGGTGCTGGTTCCGACCTGGGGAGAACACAACGTGCTCCTGGGTTCTTATTTGCACATTCTCTGATGAGCACTGTTGCCCTGGCCTAATCTGTGATTTGGTTGCAATACTTTTTCACTGTAGCCACACCCTTGTTAGAGGCGGTCTATATGGATGCCTTTATGACAAGGTAAACGTGCTAAGCAAGACACTGGAGAGAGGGCTCCGCTGCTAGAAACTTTCCGCGCTCTGCAGAGGGCCCAGGTTTGTTCCCCACCCACATAGCAGCTCACAACCGTTCGCAATGCCAGTCCCAGGAGATCCGATGCCCTCTTCTGGGCTCCATAAGCACCAGGCACACTTGTGATGCACATACATACACGCAGACAAAATACTCGCACACATAAACATTTTTTAGAAATCTCAAATAAACAAAACATTAAATAAACGTGCTAAACAAAACAGAATTACTAGAGGTACCTAGGTTTGTGCTTTAAAGTAGCCTAGGCTTGAATTTTGGCTTTTCTGTTTATTGTTATGTATCTTCACCCCATATTTTCCTCTTCCTCCTCCTTCTCTTTCCGTCCCTCCCTCCTTCCACTTGTTCCTTCCTTTCACACGGTCTCACTATTTTCCCTGGGCCACCCTCAGGTTCTATAGAGTCCCAGTCATGCTCTCTCTGCCTCCGCAGGTGTGGGATTACCGCTGTGCACTACCTACCATATCCAACTTTACACTTGAACCCATCTGATCCTCAGTTCTGTTCAGAATGATACTAGTAAAGCTGACCTCCTGAGGGTTACTGCATCGAGCAGCAGGTGACACCCACTGTTACAACTACAAAAGCAATTAGACTCATGCTAACACTGTATTTTAATGACAGAGGTTAGCAGAGACTAAAAACACTTTGTCTCTTACTCTAATTATCCACCATCAACAGTGTCTTTGAAGCATGAGGAAACTTGGGTAATTTTGGATGTTACTAAAGAACAGGGTTAAGATTCAGGGCTGGAGAAATGACTCCATGGTTAAGAGCACTGGCTGCTCTTCCAGAGGTCCTGAGTTCAATTCCCAGCAACCACATGGTGGCTCACAACCATCTGTAATGAGATCCAATGCCCTCTTCTGGTGTGTCTGAAGACAGCTACAGTGTACACACTCAGATACATTAAATAAATAAATCTTAAAAAAAAAAAAAAGATTCAGGGCTGGAGAAATGACTCCATGGTTAAGAGCACTGGCTGCTCTTCCAGAGGTCCTGAGTTCAAATCCCAGCAACCTCATGGCTCACAACCATCTGTAATGGGATCTGATGCTCTTTTCTGGTGTGTCTGAAGAGAGCGACAGTGTGCTCATATACATTAAATAAATAAATCTTTTTTTAAAAAAAGAAGAGGAAAAGGATTAGGGATGTATATTGATAGTTGAGTGTGGAGCACTTGCCTATCCTGGTTAATTTAAGGCTCTGAGTTTGATTCCCAATAACACATGAGTAATATGGGGGGAAGGAAGGGAGAAAGGGAGATACAGAGAGAAAGAAGAGGGGAAGGGAGTGCTTGTAACACAAAGGAAGCAATAGGCAATGACTACAAATCATGTTTGAGTGCACAGAAGTCTCAAATGCCTTCAGATGGTTACTCAGTACTGAGTGTGACGGCGATAGGGACAGGTAAGGACTGTGGTCACGAGGGGTTTAGGAATTTGTTTATAAGGATACTGCTGAGGACTGAAATGTGGAAAGACACGAATGGTGTACTTTGAAGTGACAAAATTAGGTAAGGGCTGGGGTTGGGGATTTAGCTCAGTGGTAGAGCGCTTGCCTAGGAAGCACAAGGCCCTGGGTTCGGTCCCCAGCTCCGAAAAAAAAGAACCAAAAAAAAAAAAAAAAAAAAAAAGGGTTAGGTAAGGGCATAACTAGGTCCTGGGAGTCTTGGTCAGGGAGAGCGCTTGCCTGATGTGAATGGGGCCCTGGGCTCCATGTCCAGTGCTGCAGAAATAAAAGCAAGCATATATAGAATGATTCCAGAATTGCAATTTTTTAAATTATTTTATGTGTATGAGTGCTTTGCCTGCAGATATGTCTGTGCACCACATGTGCGCCTGGTGCCTATGGGGGCCAGAAGACAGCACTGGGTGCCCTGGAACTAGAGTTAGAGGAAGTCATGAACAGTGTGTGGGTCAGGAATCAAACCCAGCTTCTCTGGAAGAGCAGTCAGGGCTCTTACCCGCTGTGCCATCTCCCCAGCCCCCCAGAAGGAGTTCTTTCTACACGTAGAAAGTGGAGAATATAGAGATGAGCTAATAACCATCCCTCCAGTCTTTTTTAAAAAGTAAGTAAGTTTTTACGTATACCCCTTTCCTGCCTGCTGGTTGGTCTGTTTAACTATTTGGAAGACTACTGGTCAAAATAATAATAGAAAATACAGAGGCCTCACCATGGTCAGGGATTGCGTTAAGCAGGTATACTAACTAATGAAATCTACACAGAACTGAAGACTCCCATGCCCAGCCTCGTCTCTCAGGTGGTAGAGCTGAGACAGAAAGAAATTAACTCCCTACAGCCAAGCCAGGAAACGGTGAAGAGGCGGGACTCAGGCTCAGGCAGCAGGGACTGGCTCTTGACTGCTATGCCCTATTAAAATAAAGATGTTACGACTTATGACTTATCTGGGTTTCGTGTGTGCTTTTTATTTTCCTTGTTGATTCTGGTGCTTAATTTTTTCTATTATAAGCGTGTAGCTAAATAATCAGGAAAAGCACCATATTTTGTTTCTTTTAAATCCACATTTATTGTCTGCACGCACTGCCTTGGGCTCCTCTGATTGCTGCTCTCTGTTAATGAGAATGAGTTTTGTGACTGGCTGGCTGAAAGCTTAGGCCCAGAAGGAATGAGAAATAGGACAGTGAGTTTTACAGAGGTAGAGGGAGGCTGACAGGAGGAACCAGGCCCGCAGGCTCCCAGCATTCACTTGAGCTAGAATCAACAAGCATAAGTTAGTGAGCACAGTACAGGGCCTGTCACTGAGAAAAGTGTGCTATAGACCTGGCCCTGTTCACTTACAATATGGTGGCACATTGCTCTTTCAAGCCACTCAAAATTTTCTTTAATTTATTCAACAACTATACTTGAGATTCTTCCTGTTAAGCCTCAGTAAAACATACAATAATTTAGTAAGGGAGACGAAAGAAATACAGTAATTACCAATAAAAGGCTTTGAAAGGTTGAAGTAGAGAGAGCTCTGTTTATCTAACATTTGATGGAGGACGGTTGAGGTGGGGAGGTGAAGTCTCATTATCCTGGCTGACTTATGATGCTTCTGACTTCTGGAATTCCAGGCCTGGCCACCACCCCAGCGTATCCTATACTCCTCACTTCCTGCCGAGTCTTACAGCTCTGGAGACCAAATAATGAGACAGACAGTCCCTTTCCTCAGATAGTGTATATTCTAAAATTGAGACAGAGGACTAACCAGGACTTAGCCCAGAAAAGAAAAATGACTTTCCAGGTCAGTTTGCAAGCTGATGAAACCAGAATTCTCAAACTACACAAAATAGTACCCGAAAAGAATATCACACGCCGTTCTTTCTTATGAATGAAAGCACAAAGTCTTAAATGTTACTAGCATGCGCTCTTTCACAAGAATTCCGTGAGAGTGACTTATTGTGACCACGTAGGATTCATTAGAGGTTTGTAGAAATGGTTTACTATTAATCTCAGGAAGTATAAATAAAACTCACCAGATCCTTTCGATCGTAGCGGAGCTAAGATACATGATCATTTCAACAGACACATTAGAAAAGATTTGAGTCTGGTTGTGATGCCTGTCATCCCAGAACTGAGGAGGTGATGTGGGGGGAGGGGGCGTCCCTGCAAGCATCAAGCATCCTGGCCAGCGGGGAAACTAATTGCATGAGGCAGGAAGGAAATTCGGTTCAGTATGACTTAGTTAGCTGGTGTTGGTTCAAACTTGTGGAGTCTGACAGCAGGCAGTTTATTTTAGACATCTTTAAGTACAGTACAATTTTGGGGAAAAAAGTTTTCTGGTAATAATTATCCCAATCCCACGTGCACACTAAAGCTTAAAGCGGGAATGTATTGAAACTCTTTTGCTAAGGACATGTGACCTCTAGCCATGAAATGGGTTCTGCAGTTTAGGAGCCTAGCATTTAGTATGGTCTCTGCCCAAGATAGTGCAGGGGTCAGCAGGCTATAAAGTACCTGTGACATCTCCCCCGAGGATGGGTCCTACTGGCTGAGAAACACAACTAAAGATAAAGGTCTAGGGAGGGAGCGCCTGGGAGAAGCATTCTGGGACATTTGGGTGGGGCCTGGACCTACATAGCAAAAGTCACCAGGTCATTAACAACATCCGCTCCCAGCCTTCTGAGTGGAAACCAGGTACACTTTCCTCCATTGAGGAGACCCTGCGTGAGAGAAGGTCCTGGATTCTCCAGTGCTCTGTGAGCTTCTGTGCCCTCTACAGGAGAGAGCAGGAGACTCCAGATCAGGAGTTCAAGGTAATAATATGACTAATTATTGTTATTATTATCTATTAAGTAGCAAGTTGGAGGCCAGCCAGGGCAACCTAAGACCCTGCCTCGAAAAACAAACACAATCCACGGGCGTGGCACATACCTCGATCCCCATGCTCTGAAGGCTGTGTGACAATGCAAGAAGTGTACGCGCAAGAAACAAACATGTCTACCTGAAAATGACTTAATGAGCTACGTGAAAAGAAAAACAGATGACCAAATAATCAAGGCCATCAGGGAAGACTGACATACCAAGGAGTTTAAAATATTTGTAACATTTTAATATTCATATATACACATATATGAATACACACAAATACATATATGTATGTATGCATGCATGTATGTATGTTTGGATCAAATCTACCCCCCTTTCCTGTCTGTTCAGTTCCTCTCCTATCTGCTACCACTTTCCTTTGCACCTTCGTGTTTCCTCTCTGTTTCCTTCTCCCCTCCCTCTCTCTCACTAAGTATATTTGGTGTTGTCTGTATGTGCATGAATTTGGGACCAAATTTTTTTATTATTGCATTGTATTGATTGACTGTGCCTGTGTGTGTTTTCAAGTAGTCAAAGGGTAGCTTTTAGGAGTCAGTCAGTCCTCTTTTCCCACCATATCGGTTCTGAGGATTGAACTCAGGTTATCAGGTTTGATGGGCTGTAAGGCTACCCCCTGAGCCATCGTGCCTGCCCCAAAATGTTTTGCTATACAGCAACTGCCATGAAACCACTCTTTGCTTTAGGTGGCCCCATTTCAAACAGACTGAAGAAGACCTGGAAACTTCGAGGCCACATAATCTATGGCCAGGACAGCCTTGGTGAATACGGATGCTCTCGGGAAGCTGGGTGACGCTGGTTGCATGCTCTACCACAGGATCAGCTTCAACAAATGCTACCCAGGTTACTTTGGGAAAGTTGGTATGAGGCGTTACCACTTAACTGGTAACCTGAATAAACTGAGGACGGTGGTCAGTCCGTAGACACTCGTATGTGCCACCCAAAAAGGAAGCCAGTGCACTAACAGTTTGACTGTGGGATCTGATGCTAAAAGACAGACATGGAGACTGTGTGGGTCACAACAGAAGCAGATGTAGGAGACTGACACTGGTCATACATCTCCTCTTCCTTATCTTCTTTTATAGTGGTGGTGGTTGAACACAGCATCCAGAGCCTAGTACATGTAAGGCAAGTGCTCTACCCCTGTGATGCAACCCTGGTGGTTTAATAAAAACCCATTAAAAGCTTTTTGTTAACCTCATAATAATGTTCTAATCATCATATACAAATATATTCTTTCTGGTGTCTTTGTGTACGTGTTGTGTATTTGCATATGCATTTGGAAGAGCTCGACCTTAAAGTGTGGTCCCTAGGAACAACTGTCTACCTTGCCTTGTTTGTGTGGAATTTGTTTTTGGTCTTATTTTTAAATGTCTTTATTATATGTGCTGAGAGTTTTGCTTGCATTATGCATGTGTACTATGAGTATCAGAAGAGGGCATCAGGGTTGGGGATTTAGCTCAGTGGTAGAGCACCTGCCTAGCAAGCGCAAGGCCCTGGGTTCGGTCCCCAACTCCGAAAAAAAGAAAAAAAAAAAAGAATGGGAGAGAGGGCATTAGACCCCCTGGAACTGGAGTTTCAGAGAGTTGTGAGCTGCCATATGTGTGCTAGGACTCAAACCTGGAACCTCTGTAGGAGCAGCCAATGCTCTTGATGGTTGAGCTATAGATCCGGCCATGCTTTTGAGATAGGATCGCTCTTTGGTTTGGAGTCCGATGGTCATTGAGCATGAGCCCTAGAGATCTTCCTATCTCCCTGCCATCCCATCTCTAGGATTTTAAGTGAGGGCCACCATGTTCAGTCTTTTTACATGAAAGCAAACTTGGGTCATCATGTGTGTGTAGTGCTTTATAGAGTGAACTCCTTTGTCCCTTTTCTGCATCTTCAGGAGACACAACAGAGCTGAGCTTCCCAACTTACCATCAGTGCAACTGTTTAGCTAATGTTACAGAAATGGCTGATGCACGGAGGTTATTAATATGCAACTTTAAGTCATAGAACAGAGTGCGCATTGGCCGATGACTGGTTAAAGACAGCATCTACAAACCATCTACAGTTGTTGCTATTCAGCCTTAAGGAGGAAGGATATATGCCACTGGTTTAACCCCTGAGGGCATTGCGCTAAGTGAAGTAATACAGTCATAAAAAGAACAAATACTTTATGGCTTTATTCACAGGAGGAACTCAGCAGTAAAGGACACAAAGGAAAAAAAAAAGAGAGAGACCTATAAAAATATAAAAACCTCAATGAATGCTGCAGGGAAACCTGGGAATGTCTGAGTCTTTGGTTGCAGCCTTTCCTGTGTTTTTCTTTCTTCACCTAAGACCAGGCTGTGGGGTTTATGAACGGCAGTGAAGACTTGGGTGTAAAAGAAGAGCTGTTGGTGAGATGAGGTGAGAGAAACTCATCTTTCACATGGCCTGTAGCATCCTCTGTTATAACACAACTGGTAGCTGTTGATATTTATTTGTTTAAAAATGTATTTATAGTTTTATGTGTATGTATGTGTGAGTGTGTCTGCACGTATGTAGGTGCATCGACCACAAGCATGAAATGTTTACACAGACCAGAAGAGGGAGTTGAACCTCCTGGACCTGGCGTTACAAACCATTGTAAGTTACCATGTAGGTGCTAAGAGTTGAATTCCAGCACTCTTGAGAGGACTGAGTTAGCCAGAGCCAGGCTGACTCCATGACATGCTGGAAAACGGCAGTTTGGGAGACTAGGCCTGAGTTTGTTTGTTTCCCAGATCCAGGAATCTGTGGTCAGCCAACCTGAGGACACCTTGTCATCTGGCCTGATGTAAGAATAGGTGGCCAGACTGAGTAAGTGACCCCCAGGGAGGTCTCCAGAGCCTAACCCATTGTAGAATTAGTCAGACCCCTGGAGACAGAGCTGACCAATCAAGGTAAAAGGGCACACACCTCTCCCTGGAATTTCCCTAACTGACAATAAACGCTGGGCCTGCGAGTGCAACAGGGACTCCATTCCTGAATGGGGAGACCCCTGCGTGCAGGAAGTTCAGCTGAATAAACGCTCTTTGCTTCCGTACACTGTTTGAGTCTGGGGTATCATTCTCTGGTGAGTCTTGGACCCTTACACTCGAGAAGAGCAACAGATGTTCTTAACCACCGAGCCGGCCTCTCCAGCCTCTATTCGTAGGCAACTGTTTCTGTGAGACTTTTCCTCTCAAACTTTTTTATTTATGTTTATAATTCTTATCACATCTTAAGCTCAGCTAAATAAACAAGGATATTTTCTGTACTCTTTGAGAACTCCGAGGGCTGAGGCCAGTGTTCACCCTGGTTTAGCGTTCTTCTTCAGGCCATCTGTTCCCAGTCACCCCACCCCTAAACCCTTTATCCTCTTTACTGTCCTCTTCCTATTTCTGTCCCCTCCTAAGCCTGTGGGATCCTTTCTTTCCCAGAGACTGTAAACAGGGTCACACTCCTGCCAGGAAAATAGGTTGCTGGGGCTTGCTTTGCTCTTTGTTTTGTTTTGGCCTCAGGGGGGAAAAAAGTCAAAATGGCTGTGTTGGGAGAAGACCTGGCATTTGTAAGGCGTAGCTTCTCAAGCAAAGTGAAACAGGGACTAGGCCTAACTCATGGGATAGGATGCTCTTTCACTGCCCTGTGTGGTAAGTTCTTGCAATCCAGTGAGAACAACCGTCTATCCATTCTTAGCGCCATGAGCTGGTACATCACAGAGAGCGAGGAAATAAACTGTGCTCTGCTGAAGTAGTTAAATTCTGTCAGCACTCACCAACGCTTATGAGAGGAATCAGGAAATGCTGTGGTCATATTACATCACTACACCTTTAACACTTAACATATTACATCGCTACACCTTTAACGCTTAACATATTACATCACTACACCTTTAACACTTAACATATTACATTGCTACACCTTTAACATTTAACATATTACATCCCTACACCTTTAACGCTTAACATATTACATCACTACACCTTTAACAGTTTTAGTTGACAGAATAATTGTATGCGTGTATGCTGGACCGTGTGATATGTTGATATGCGTGCACTGCAGAGAGATTGAGTCAAGCTGATGTCACACATGTTTGCACAGTCGTGTGGCAAGGATGTCCAGCCTTGGTATAGGAAGAGTAAGTGTGGCACACTTTTTTTGCCCCTCTGTATTTGAAACGAGTACTTCTCGAGTCTGCTTTCAGAAAACTTACCAGATAAAAGGACTTTCTCTAATTTTCTTCGCTACCAGCCATCATTTAATTGGGGTAAACTTCCTGGCACATTATTAGCAAACAGTAATATCCTAGTGGATGCTGGTTCTGTTTGGCACTGCTGGGTAGAGACTCTGGACTCTTTTTTTTTTTTTTTTGGTTCTTTTTTTTCAGAGCTGGGGACCGAACCCAGGGCCTTGCGCTTCCTAGGCAAGCGCTCTACCACTGAGCTAAATCCCCAGCCCCGAGACTCTGGACTCTTGAACATTGCTTGAGCCTAGGAACTCAAGTCCATTCTGGGCAACATAGTGAGACTCTCATCTCAAAAAAGAGCAGGGGCTGCAGTCCCTTGAAGTCTTCACCAATTCATACTTTCAGACCTTTCTCTTTTTCTCTCTCAACATCTTTAAACACATGTATCATTGGACAGGAAGTAAGATGAGAGTGGATAGGTTTCTTTTGTTGTTGTTGTTGTTATTGTTTTGTTTTGTTTTTTCTAGATAGGTTTTCTCTGTGTAACCCTGGCTGTCCTGGAACTGGCTCTGTAGACCAGACTAGCCTCGAACTCAGAGACCTGCCTGGCTCTGCCTCCTAAGTGTACCACCCCTGCCAGGCTCATGGGTTTCTTTAGTTTAATGAACAGGAAGATGACTGGAGAATGACCCAAAGCCATCTGCCCAGAGGGCAAACGCTCATGCACAGCTAGAAGTTTGTAGAATATTGTTCCAAGACGCTGACGTGTCTCTATGGGACCTCTGGTGTCTGTGCCCACGCGTTTGCTCTCTGTTGTTTCAATGGGTTTCCAGGCACTGTGTTGCTGGACACCACACTCTGCAGTCCATGAATTGAGTGCTTCGAGTATGCGGTCACTTCTTCGAGTTCCCTCAACCAGCTCAGAAGCTTTCAGTGCCTGAGGCAAGAAACGGTATAGCATTTGTCACAGGGGAAGTCTGAGGAACGAATGACTCATCTCCATTGTGTGGTCCAGATTCAGACAGAGAGATAGAGGGAGAGAGGAGAAGAAGGAAACAGAGGGAAAAAGAGGGAAAGAGGGAGAGGGAGAAAGGGAAAGGGAGAGGAAGAAAAGGAGGGAAAGAGGGAGAAGGAGGGAGGAAGAGAGACAGAAATGGAGACAGAGACAGAGCGACAGAGATAGAGAGATAGATGGAGAAAGAGAGAGATGCACAGAGAAAGACACACACTGAGAGACAGAAATGGTGAATGAGCAGACAGCCTAAATTTTTCTTTTGAATGACAGACTATTTGTGTTTCTAAATGACTGGGTTGGATATAGTATTTGGTGGCAAGAGAAAGTCTAAAGTAACCTAAGGTAACCTCCGTGTCTAATTTTGGTGAATTTTAAATGTCCACCTACACACCTTTCCTTCCTTTCTTTAGGAAAGTTGCTGAAGTGGCCGATCACAGGCACACTGCAGCAAATCTTTAATGGTCTCCATAAATACTGCTGATTAGGTAATTAGACACATCTTATCACGGAGCACACGGGCTCTCCTGATCTGTGGCTGCTGGGTCGACCGTGCTGGGTTCACAGGACACGAGCCCTGAGACTCTGACAGCACACAGCAGCACAGAACCCTTTCACCTCATACCTGCCGTAACCACAGGCCGGAGAGTACGGAGTTCCTGATCTGTGACGTCATCTCTTGCAGGCTCTGGACTTGACCCTTAGACTTGATGAGGTGGCAGGAAGCTGCTCTTCTAGATTGATACTTAACCCCTTGTCATACGGCCCCAGACAGAGCTATACACTGTCTGCCAACTCAACTCCTCCCAGGACCATGCCCGTGCCTTGTCTTTCTCTTCACGGCACTAGGGGAAAACACTAGACATCTAACACCTCAACAATGTGGTATTTAATACAGCAAACAGATCGTGTTCCTTCAGAGAGGCTATGACCTCCACAAAGGGAGCGCAGAGTCACTAAAATACTTTGTATTTGGTTTGAGAGAAAGGGGGGAAGTTTGCTATTAAACTTAATACCCAATAACAGACAAATCTTAAAACTATGTACTTAAAAACCCATTGCTTTGGGGGACTGGAGAGATGGTCCAGTTGGAAAGTATTTGCTGTGTAAGCATGAAGACCTGAGTTCAGATCTCCAGCTCTCTTGTAAAAGCTGGGCATAGTGTACCTCCATCAGTGATCCAAAGGCAGAAACCAGAAGACGCTGGGCTTGCTGGCCAGCTAGTCTAGCCACGCATGTGCTCTCCCAGCTCAAGGAAAGACCTTACCTCAAAAACTAAAGTAAGCAGGCCAGTGAGATTCTCAGCAGGAAAGATGGCTGCTATTAAACCTGATGACACAGGCTTGATCCCGGCACACACAGTAGGAGGAGATTGTCTTTGATTTCTGTGCTCATGTTGTGTACATGCATACATAAACTACAGATAAATGTAACACAAAATAATGTGGAGAGAAAGATACAGCATAGACTTCTGGCATCCACATGTAAACATGTAACATACAAATACACACACACAAGCATTTTTTGTTTTAGTCTGGCTAATGCAAATTGTGGAGAGAAGAGAGGGGTGGGGCAGGAAGAGAATATACAGGGCAGGTTGCCTCAACACAGGTCAGGAGGGGTTAGAGAGCCCACTGTGGCGAGTGTATGTGTGGGGGAGTGTGGGGTGTGGGGGCAAGGGGTGTGGGTGTGTGGGTGTGTAGAGTGTAGTGGTGTGGGTGTGTGGGGTGTGGGTGTGGGTGTGTATGTGTGGGAAGTATGAGGGTGTGGAGGCTGAGAGGATGTGGGAGTGTGGGAGTGTGGGGTTTAGGAGTATGGGGTGTGGGGGTGAGGGGTATAGTGGGAAGCTGGGTATATATGTGGGAGATCCAAACTCTTATTTGGGAACCATGAAATCAGCAAACGCCAACAATTATACTTACAACAAAAGTTTTGTGAGGAACATGTGATTTTATACACAGATATAGGAGTCTGCTTACTTTAAGAAAAATTTCAAGATAAATCAATAACTTTAAATATTTAGGTTTTGACAGGTTTTTAATAAGTTATAGGGAATCATTTTACTGTAAAATATGTAGTTATCTAGTCCTAAGGATTTTTTTGTTTGTTTTAAATAAGTCTACTCCTAAATTTTTGTGAGGCCTGGGACAAGAGGCCCATATATTATATATGTAAATATTTGAAAGCTATAGACAAAGTTAATAAGTCTTGTTAAATAAAGGATGTTCTATTCTCTTACCTTGACAAATATTTCCTCATAGCAAAGTCAGATCCAAATGTAGAATTATTGGACCCCCAAGATGTGACAGTATAGGGTACACAATTTTATCAGTGATGTGTTCATCCCTGGCAATGTGGTTAAATAGGCTCCCGGTGGGCTTAGGCCTTTTGGGTGGAGTCTCCAGACACAAGACGGGCACTTATGTGGTGGTCTTGGGCTTCCTCATCAACAGGGGATTATGTAGCCAGGAAACACTACTGTGCTTCAAGTTTAGGGCCCAGAGAAGGGAGGACCTTTACATAGGAGCCTCCTGTGAGCACTGGTTTGTCCCCCTTCGTTATTCTAAGTCTATTACTAACTTGCCTTTACCCTTTGCCGTTTTCTGTTTTCCCTCGGACCTCAGGAAGGCTAGGATACTGGTTTTAATAAATAGGACACCACGGCCATGTCTTCCATTATTTCTCTCTTTGGATCCAATTACTTCTACTAATTATGTGGAGTCTTATTAGCAAAGTTTACTCATGGGAGGCCTGTCCGTGAAGGGTGTGGGCGACAGTAAGTCCAGGAACAGACAGATGTTTTCCTCAGCGAGAAAAGAGCTGTTCAAAGGGTTCGCCCAAATTCCACTCTGTGGACAGAGGGATAAAGACTTCAAGGAGCATTCACACGGGGAGGGAAGAAACGCTGCTTCTCGATCACAGCTGGACAGGAGCAGAAAACCCAGCGGCCTGTGGCTTCCCATCCCAAGTGGAAGCAGAAATGGGACGTGGAAGACACTACCTCTAGGTCAGCGTTTACTTTCTTAGGAAGTGTACACCACGCAGGCAACCATGGCATTCCCAGGACAGGCGAGTGAAATAAAGGAATCCCCATTCCTGGCCCGGTTGGAACCCACTCCTGTGAAAGTGCTCAGATTTGAGATTCCAATGAAATTGCCTTAATCCTGCAACCCTGCCTGTGGTGAGACTGTCCCAGTCTCCCCAGGGACCAGGGAGTGGAGGATGAGCTGTGCACTCTGGTTGCTAATGCGCCATCCTCATTCGCACTGCATTTCACTGAGATGTGATGCTGCTTTACGGAAGATATCCACGTACACGTGTCAGTCTCACGCAAGGTTTGGAGGGTAACAGTGACACCTCATAGTGACCCAACCTCTTCCTTTAAAGCCCATCTTTCTGTGTGGCTCCCAGTTTTTTTTTTTTAAGTACTTTGTTATGATAAACAGGGTTTTCTTTTTGTTTTGTTTTATTGAGATATGGCTTCTCTGTGTGGCCCTGGCTCTCTTGGAACTTGCTCTGTAGACCAGGCTGGCCTCGAACTCAGAAATCCGCCTGCCTCTGCCTCCCCAGTGCTGGGACTAAAGGCATGAGCCACCACAGCCCCTCAATAGTAAGGGATTCTTTAATGTGTCTTGTGGTAAGGAGAAGAACCAGCAGAAGCTTGTCAATGGCCACAGTTTTCTTCCAGTTCTGTTAGCAATGGAAGCAGTGTGAAGAATCATTTTATGGTCTATATGAATCATGTCTTCTCCCTCGGGGGTCGGTATTGATGTTGCTTTTTTTGTTTGTAGTACCACACTGTAGCCTATGCTGGGCTCCGACTTGAATCCTCTGTTTCAGTCTTCTGAAGATTTAGGTTACAGGCCTAAGACACCATGCCAGGTGGCTTTGGCTTTAAATAACAATATCTTCTTTCCCAGTTGCACAGTGTTTCCAAAATGGTCTATCAATCTTCTGAATTCTAATGTCAATCACAATAATTATAACAGAGATTATGATGTTATTGTTATTATTGACCATCGTTAAATGTCCCTTCAAGGACAGTTGAAGACTTTTTGAACAGAGGAAATGATATGACCAGATCAGAGTTCCCACCTGAGTAGATGAGAAAAGACCGTATCAGAGCGAGAGACTCATTGTGGACTAGGAAGGTCAGAGGTAGTGAGCTAGGACTATGACAATGAGAATTGGGGTGTGGAAAGTGGATTTACACACCGAAAACAGAATGCTAATCTAAAACAGGGGCACAGGTACCCAACCTTTGTAGTGTTACCTAATCATAGATAGACAGATGAAGGTGCGGGGGTCCCTGCCAGAGTCATAGGCCAGAGCGAAATCAGCCCACTGGGCTGGGCATCACTTGAAATTAGCCTGCGTATTCTCTTGCTAAGTATGAGAAGCTGTGATGGTGTGAAGGCAGACCACAGGTACCGGCTTTCCAACTGAAGAGAGGAGGAGACTGCAGGTGGCGGGCAGCCAAGGCAGTCCCTTGGTTTCTTTCGGGAACAAACACTTACAGTCAAAGGTTGTCCCTGTACACCCATCTGACAGGTCATGTCCCTGAGCACAGATGCAATGAAGGGCCTACACCAAGCAGAAAAGAATTGGGACTTCCAGCTCCTGGTTTGAAAGTTCCTTAGGAGAAGTGACTGACTCTTTGCCTGTCATACACAAGGTAGACATGGGAAATGGCCGCAAGGTTCAAATATACCGTATTGAGTTCCATTTTGCTGAGTACTTACTGTTCACACAGAAGGCCTAGGGTAAACTGGCCACGGCTTGATTCCACACCATCCATTGGCAGTAAAAGGGGAAGCTGTTACTCTTGTGTGACCTGGGGCCAGAGAAGTGGAGGAGGGGCATTCCTTGGGGTAGTGAGCCCGAAAGGGTAGGGCTGGCACTCCTGACTAGCACTTGGGACCTCCTCCCATCAGCCCCCATTATGCAGCTCAGTTTCCCTTCCTCTCACGCATGATAGTCACTACTTTCTCACCAAACTGTCCTTAGATCTGATGCTTTCTCCCTCGTCCTCCTATCTATGGAGCCTTCCCTAGCTTTTGGTTTTTAGTCCATTAGTATCTTCAGACCTCAGGATTTTACTCTTCTTAAACTAAGCAATTATACATTGTTAGAGGTGTTACCTAAGTAATAGTACTTTTCATGTTCAGATCCATATCATTTTTCTTCCCACCTAAGAAGCAGCTATGGGCATCTCCACAGATGGTCAACAGCATGAGAATTCCCATGATGCTCCAGAACATCCATCTGGAGAGCAACCATCAGCAGCACATCACCAAGAAAGCCTAATAAATGCCAACTAGATATAGTCCCCATGCAGAAAATAAGTATGTATTCATAATCTAGGAAAGCATTCTTAATGTACAGTAGCTTAACATTAGCAATTCATCGCCCTTTCTTTTTTAAAGGAGCTCAAGCAAGTACCCGGAAGCAGCAGCCAGAGCTTGATACCCCTGAATACGCTTGAATTTGGCTTGCTTCCCAGGGCTCACCCAGTCACGGGGCAGAGTGACTTAGTCATTCATTCCTGGGCCTCTCCTCATCGCCTTGGCTAATGTGTTAGCAGACTTAATTATTTGTTTCCTCCAAGTCTGGGGGTGTGTCACCTGCAAGGTGGAGATGGGGCTGACCCATCCGGTTGGCATTCCAATCAGGTAAGGCAGCCCTCAACTCTCCTCACAGCCTAAGGAACTGGCTTCTCTTCTTTATCAACCTGTTGGCCTCTTCTGGCCTGAAGAAACCATTCTAATATCCTTAGGGGATTTATCAGGACCTGAATAAGAACACACCCGACTCTGCCAAGGGCTCTTCAGTTAATGTCCTGTCACAGCTCATCCAGGGATTGTGCTCAGCGCTAATTGCTAGCTGATAAGTCTTATTGGCCATAAGGCAGTTTGATCTTGGGCCCACGCAGGGCAGAGATGTTCCTCTCTGGGATTTCCTAATGACTGATCCTAGGAAGTTTTACAAGTGCACAAAGGTGCTCTGGTGCTGCTCACCGGCAAACTCCTCTTTTGGTACATTCGTTCATCACTCATTATTTTTAAATCAATTAAATAGTTAACTATGAACAAAGACTTGTGGAAACAGACAATCTGAAGCAGTTGTCAAACTCTGACTGACTGGTGAAGACATTTATAGTTTGGAGCTTTAAAGGGAGTGATAGAGTTTATACCTTGAGCCCTATATAGAACACATCTCAGTAGGGGAGGAAGTTGAAAGTTATCACAGTGGTGTGTGCTGAGGTCATATCAAGCTGGCTCTTTCCCCAACCCCTTATTCAGTAAAATCACACCACAGTAGGACATTGTCGGTGCACACGTTAGTCGTGGAAATCAACAAGTGCCTTTTCCCCCTCTGGAGAGTGAGTTGTTAATGCTCACCAGCACACATGGGTGGAGAAGGAAGAAGAACACAGGGGTAGGGATGGAGATTAATAAAACTGCTGTGTCCTGAAGTTAAAACCAGACTGAGGTCAGCTGCATAGGAGCTTACAATGGAGACTAAGGGATTCTGCATTTCTTTAGAATACGAAAGAACTAAAGTCATCTTATCAGTTGAGATGCTTTAAGTTTTAAGTCATAGAAACTTAATTTAAATGGCCTAGGCAGTAAGTAAGATGTATTAGCTTATTTAACAAAAACTTCCAGAAGAGCCACACCAGGGTTGGTTAAATCAGTCATTTACTAAAGGCCCAGATTCTTTTAATTGCTTTTTTCTCTGCTACCTTTTGAGTATCAAGCCAGTCTTGCAATGAGCACAACAGTTCAAAAGACAATATTCAAATAGCAGGAAAAAAAAATACTTTCTTCATGTTTCTTTGTAAGAACACTCCCCACCCAATACCCCAAAAAAGCCTCCAGCAGATTTCTTTGCATTTCATATTGGTCAGAATTCAACTCCCTGTCTAAACAAAGACAAACAGAGGGTAATGGAGTTTCGTGATTGTCTGTTGGTGTTTGGCCAACAACTTCCCTTACCCGCTCACCAGGGCCAGCCTCCTCCCCTTACCCCCTCCCCAGAACCAGCCTCCTCTGAAGTTCAGAGTCATATGGAGAAGGATTACTGTTGAGTGCACCCAAGGCTTTCTTAGCAAAGAGGAAAGAGACAGACATGAGTTAAGAGTCCTGATCTGCTTTATGTTGCCATGACAAAAAGCAACTTGGAAAGGAAGATTTATTTTATCGCCCAATCTGGTGGAGACGAAGCCTCTTTTGACATTGCAGCTTCCCAGGGTCTGTCAAATTGACAACCAAGAATAGCTACGTGTGTTGGTGTCATTTTGGTAAGGAGGGATCGCTGGAGTACTGGAGTGTCAGTATCAGGAGGTATGATCTAGCAAGGATATATGAGCAGACTGCACTCTTGTAGCCTCCTTGGGAACCAGGTACACGGTGCATAGATATACATGTTGTTCAGGGAATACCTCATATATGTAAAACAATCCCTTAAAATTAAGACAAAATTCCCATTGTGACATACATGTGTCCACCACTTTAGAAAATTCTCTTATGACCCTTTAATTTTTCTTCTCCCTTAATAGGTGACCATGCCTTTTGTGTATTTTTGGCTGTTCTAGAATTTGAGTTTTATAGAAATGCCTTTTTTTCCTTGACAATTTGTGTGTGTGAGTGTGTGTGAGTGTGTGTGAGTGTGAGTGAGTGTGTGTGTGTGTGTGTGTGTGTGTGTGTGCCGGGTATCAAATCCAGGTCCTTGTGTAAGGGTTCTACAATTGAGCAAACATCAATAGTCAAAAGTTTTTGAAGGGCTAGAGAGATGGATCAGTGGGTAACAGCACTTGTTGTTCTTGCAGGAGACCCAGGTTCAGTTCTTAGCACTATGTGACTCTCAACCATCTGTAACTCCAGTTCCAGGGGATCCGACACTCTCCTTCTGGCCTCCATGGACAGTGCACACACATGGTACACATATATGCAGGGAGAATACTCAAATACATAAATTAAGATATGTCTTAAATAAAAAGGTAGCTTATTTATGTTTTTATAAGAATTCTGTGTGTGTGTGTGTGTGTGTGTGTATGTGTGTGTGTCTATTTTATTGTGGTCATTTGACAAGTTTTCATTGACTGGCTAATAAAAATGAGGTTGTTATGCACATTTATATATAAGCTTTTCATAGACATATTTTCCTTTCTAATGGATAAATACTGAGGAATAGAATTTCTGGGTTAGGGGATAGGAATGGCTTTAGCTTAGAAAAAGCCCTGAATATTTTTAAAATATATTATATGTATGTATATGTATATATATATATATATGTTTACAGATGGATTTATGGTCTTCAACCCCAAGAATTTTGAGTTAGTCTGATACTCCTAAGCATGTACAGTACATAGTTTTAAAGGTGTCCTAGAAACACTGCTCTAAATTATAGTCATAGTGGTAGAAAGGAAGTTATTTTAGTTTGGTTTTCTTTTCTACCACAAAAACATATAAATGCAAATAATTTCTCCTTTTTTCTTTCTGGTTAGTTGCAAAACAGCTTTCTCTGAATATTTCCCCTGCACCGTACCCATCGGCCTAGTGTTGAGTCTCCTTGGAACAGCGTTGGTAAAACGCAAGTTAAAGCTCCTGGAGCTTCTTGAAGCTTAGAATCACTAAGACAAGGAAACAAAAACAGTTGCCAGGGTGGAACAGTGAGTGGAGCGGCAGATGAGGGGCGTGGTCTGTGTACACTGCTGGGTACACACTTCCTTTGATGCTTGTCCATTCTTTCCTTACTATTCTATCTCGTAAGAAGACAAAAAGGCTCAGCTATACTCAGGTTGCTGTGACTGTTTACTAGCGGATGGTAGCTTTCCCAGCATTGGACACTGACAGTGTCTGCACACCGCAAGAGAAGTGGCTCCTAGTTTATAGGCAAAGAAACTGACAGCATAGGCATGGGAAGGGAGTCACTTAATGGATTAGGGACTGGCTGAGCTGGGATCAGAACCCAGGTGGCCTGGCTTCCAGCCCAGCTGACCACACTGCTACCCACACAGACAGAGCTGGCCAAAGACAAGTAGCCCATTGAGCAATTACACAAACAACAATGCCTGACGGATGGTCAGAGTAAGGAACAGGCACAGAGCAACTGCAACCCCATCACTTCCTGATCCCTAAATTTCCAGGCAGGCCTACAATGTACAGTCGCTTAAATGGCTTTGACCAGCAACCTAGCTCAGCTTTTGAATGTGGACCGCATTTTGTGGTCACTGCCACAAAAAACATCTGTCTATACCCAAGGTAGGGAGCACCTCTGAGTTCCATACCTGGTCCAAAGGAGTCTGTGAGAGTGTATAAGCATAGTTAATTGATGAGTGTGATCTTAGCCTGGAGGCCTTGGTGAAAACAGCTCTCAGTTTTGCATAGTTCTGTCTTCCCACCTCAGACTTAGCTAACAGGGTCTAGTATGATCTATGGAATTCAGTGAGATCAAATCCTATCCTCAAATTTGTCCCTAAATAGTAGCTATAACTAGTATTCCCTGACTCTTTTTTTTTTCTTTCTTTCTTTTTTTCGGAGCTGGGGACCGAACCCAGGGCCTTGCGCTTGCTAGGCAAGTGTTCTACTGCTGAGCTAAATCCCCAACCCCTCCCTGACTCTTTTAAACTCTGGCCAAATGGCTCTGCTTGTTAAGTTGTATTGTAAGTTCTGGTATGTTCTATGCCAGTACTGGTTGCTCTGCCTGGCTGAGGTATGTATACATGGCCTTAAGTTCAGCCCTAAACTCTCAACTTTAAACTTAAGGGTATTCTTCAAGAGATACGGCGGTCCGTGGGTTTCCTGTTTCAGGTGTCAGTTTCCTAGGTTGGATAATTCTGTGCTGTCCTTTCTCTTTAGAAACCAAAAGCCTCAGAGAATAGAGAGGAAAATGAAAAGCCAACTGTATTATGTGTTTTCACATAAACCCAGTGGACATAACCTTGATAACAAACACTGCCTTGAATGTGTGGACTGGGCACCATGATGTTAGGGGTCTGGATTCAAATTTAGGATTCATTTGGTTAGAGTATGGTATAGGCTGGGCCCACTTTGTGTTTGACTTGACGTGGTTCTTCTAGAAGCAGGCCATATTCTTTTACAAATATGAAAGTTGAGATGGCTTGTTCGTGTGCTCCTAGGCACAGCTCATAGGAACCTACATGACATATACGTTCCTTTTGCTTTATATAAACTACTCCAGTGAATTTTATTAATATTAAAATGTTAGGGTTGGGGATTTAGCTCAGTGGTAGAGCGCTTGCCTAGCAAGTGCAAGGCCCTGGGTTCAGTCCCCAGCTCCGAAAAAAAAAAAAAAAAAATGTTAGGTTGCTGATGCTTAGGGTTTATATCTTGTTGAGTTTTCTATTTCCAGTATTATGGAGTACAGTGCCTTTACATAGTAGAGCTTCGATAAGTACAGGCGTTGAATTATGCTGTAATGTTGTAAAAACACATTAACAATGAAAAGTACTAAAAAACTTTTACTGACTGTGGCAGGGATGTCACCAGGGAGTCATTGTTATGCAAGTAAATACAGAAAAGGGTAGGCTCACATCAAGAGTGAAAGAACAAGGGGAATGCATAACTGGGTGGGACTGGTTTGTAAGAAGCGATGTTCAATTCACTCTGGTTGGTCCAGGATTGCGTGGAGTAACTAGAATTTCAACCTTCTTCTCAAGTATTTTTATCCTTCTCGCCTTTCGAAAGCTACTCCGCTGGTCTCCATTTCTTCCCTTAGGGCTGGCGCCAACTGATGCGACCCCAAAGTCTTAACAGTCCATGCCGAGCTCCCAGCTCCCGCTCAAAAGTGCTTCAGCCTAGGGGATCAGGGATGCGAGCCAAGAACGCGCGGGGTCACGCGCCGGGCAAGCGCCAAACCGGCCACAGCCCCAAAGCGGTCCTGAGGGCGGGGCTGCTGCGGGGAGGGGCGGGGCGGGGCGGGACGGGGCGGGGCGGGGCTGGCCGCGCGGGGCGGGAGGAGGCCCGGGGGCGGCTAGGGTGTCACCGCCAACCCGCTCCGGCCGGAAACGGGCGCTTGTTTCCGGCCGGACGGCCAAAAGCCACCGATCCTGAACCAGCCGCTGGAGTCGGAGTGGCGACCCGGTGTGGAGCCGGCGGAAAGCCATTGGGAAGAGGCCAGCTCCGGTCAGTCCCGGCTTGGCTCCAGCTCCATCTCCTGTGGAGAGCAACAGCCGCGGTCGCAGTGTCCGCCTCCGCCTCCATCGTCGTCGGGGGAGGGGCCGCTCGGACCCCGGGGTCACTGCCGAGGAATGAGGCGAGGCGGCCGGGCCCCGCGCTCCGCCCCGGCCTAAAGCCTTGCCCTGAGAGTCGCGAGGGTAACGGAGCCCCCAGCCCTGACACCCTCCCCATTTTCCCCCGCCCCTCCCGCCTCTCCAGCGCCCCAAACTCTGCGTCGTCGAGCTCCACTGCCCCCTCTTTCTGACCAGACTTCACCTGAAGCCATCTCCCCTGAGTACCCGCTCTTCGCCTCGCCGCTCCCTGCTTGGTCCCCACCTTCCCCCTTCGCACCTATCTTTCACCTGCGTCCCGCGCTCCCAGCCCTAGCGGGCGGTTCTTGTCCTTTCCCGAGCTGTGCTGGGCAGTTTGGATGGTCCCCTCTTGTCAGATAGACTTTGGGAGAGGGATGGCGGAGTTTTAGGGAGGTCTAGATGCAGCCGCTGGCCCACCTCTACCCAGTAGGATAAAGTTCTTTTAAAGTCACTATAAAAGTAAAAAGAAAAGACAAGTTTGTTCTTAACGATAGCCAAAGCGAGGTGCGTCCAGTAATGGAGGAAGGGGGTGGGAGGGAGAGCACCGGGGGGAGAGGAGAGAGAGAGAGAGAGAGAGAGAGAGAGAGAGAGAGAGAGAGAGAGAGAGAGTGTCTGGTGAGACAGAGACTGACTCTGTGTGAGTGTAGGTGTAGAAATTCTAGAGCAGGCTTATGGACTTTAGAAAAAAAGAAAAGTTGCTCTGAGCCGATGGAAACTTTAGAAGCTGATGATGAGTAAGCTGGGGGCTGCGTGATCTCACTCTTCTCATAATTACTAGGTTAACGGTGTGGCTCCTGTCGAGATGGAATGGGATTTGTTTACTGGGCCGGCGTATTTTTAGCCTGTCGGCTCACAAGGACCAGCCCTCAGAGTCTGTCTCTGGTGATAGAGCTCTGGTGATAGAGTGTCTGTCTAACCTAGTGTCTTTTCTGGGCACAAAACACTTGTAAAAATAGGGAAATTGAGGGAATCGGACTGGTGAAATTTGATCTAAGAAGTTATCCGCTCTCCCCCCCCAAAAAAACTTCTTAGGGAATTTTCATGACTGCAAAGCCAGTCACTAACCCGACTTCGGCTTTTGCTTCCTTTGTCTTTTTGTGAATACTACATAGGATGTTTTACTTAAAAGCTGGTAATTTGTCGGTCTTGGCTTTTCCTACAATATACTTAGGTCTTTTAAGAGGCTGGATCCTTTTGTCTCTCAAAACCTGTTTGAGGTGGATAAGAAAAATAAGAAGTCTTGGTGGTAAGAAGACTCCAAAGGAGTAGCTAATTTCTATTTTAATTTTTTTCTATATTGCAGAGCTAAGAGGACATTTAGGAAATGTGTTTCTTAGCAAGTGAGATTCTGTTCCTGAGGGATGGAGAAGTCTGCCAGGGAGAATCAGACTTGTAGTTAAAAGTTGGCGGTACATAACTTACAAATGAACAAACACATTCTAGGTAAACAATGAGGCATTAATTACATTCTTTGCCCTCATTGTTTTTCAAGCAGGTCTTTTAAGTTTACTAACCTGCTGTGCTAGTCTATTGATATTTTGAGGGCTGAACAGAATGTAAAAGAAAAGAAATTGTTGTTCCTCGGTACAGGGCTGAATGGCAGTCTGTTCTAACTTTGTTAGTGAATTGGCATCTTCAGAGCACCTTCCTAATCCAGGCCGGTTTCTGTGTACTTAGAGATTGCACATGAACACAAATATTAGCTCATGCTCGGCATAATTGAGAAGGTAAATATGCTGAAAATACAGATTCTAAAACCAAAATAGATTTTTCTTTTTCGATTTTTCACTCTCGTTTTGGATTATCAGCACCTTTCTGCCAATCATTATCCATTAACGTGAATAATTTAGAACTGAATAGATGTCTTTTGGACATAACGCTTAAGTAGGAAGTAAAAATGGTAGGTAGTTTCCAAACTACTACTCATTTATTTATTTATTTTTAGTGCTCTGATTTGTCTTATCTGTTTCATTTAGCACCAGGGACTTTCTCTGTGGAGGAGAAAAAAAGCAAAACTTTGTCAAAGGAAAAAGGCTAGGGTGTTGTATAAGGCAGGATGACCAGCAGTGGATTCCAATGAGTTGAATAAGGCAAGGTGACCAATGATTGATGCTCAGTGTTAGATGTGCTGTGATGGAGTTATGTCACAGATTTGGAAATGTTCTTGAAGTAATAATTGTTTTATCTCTCTTTTCCTCCCCCATCTCCTTCTACCTATTAGTGGAAAATTGGATTTAAAAAAATCACACATATCCTCTTGGAGTCTTGACTGCTAATAGTTGCTTGAATCCATGTGAGTTGGCTGGTGCCAATTGTAGTTATGACATATGGGTAATTTCAGTATCTAACTTCCTTTTGTTGAATTGTGTATGTTATTCCACTGGGTGTGGATTGAAGAGTTTGAATAAACCTAAGAATGAGTGTAGAACAAGCAGCTTAGTATATCCGCTGCTCTTCTCAGTTCTTTGATGACTTTTTAGAAATTTGAGGTACATTGTATGTAGCCAAGTGAGTTATCGTGGAACAATTTAGTATCAAAAATAAATGTTCACTGTGTTATGGGGCCATTATAGTGCTTATTAAAGTTTCTGAGCTTCCAAGTCCCTCAAGTATTCTAACAGTGCTGGCTGAGATTATTGGAGACAGACAGAGAGACTCTGTGTGTGTGTGTCTGTCTGTCTGTCTGTCTAAGGAAGTGTTCTTACCACAAACACTTAACCCCACCAAAGGGAAAAATCTTGGCAAATGTGGTCTCAGAAATATATTTCCTTTGGAACCTAAGGACAGTGGAATAGCAGACTGGAATCTTAGTGCCTGATAAATTCGTACAATTAAAATGTGTGCAGGGCAGTTTTTTTTCATGACTTTCTGAATTCAATTGACTTTTTAAAAGATAATAAAAGAGAGAACTAAAAAAAAAAATTCTTGCTGAATAATGATTGAACACTCCCCTGGATAAAGCTCCCATGTCTGGGGAGACAGAAAGATGTAAAAATATGTCTTTCCCCTTGGAGTAGGGGATGAGGGATAGGGAAGCTGCACATGGGGCGTGGAGCAGGGCAGAGGATGACAGTGACATAAATGCAAAGAAGCTTTAGTGTTTAGACTATTTAAATGTAGGAAACTGTCTAAACAAAACCAAGTTTAATGTACTGTACTGGAGTATGTATGGGCTGGAGAAAACTTGAAGTACCAAGGAATTAATGAGATTACACAAAAAGTTTCTGAATTAGTATGTTTTGAAATGGACTTGGGAGGTTATGGGTTAGTCACATAAAAGTAGAGGCTGTGAAATTAGATGCACTTTGGTTCTTCTCTTTGCGTTGTGACTTTGTCCAGGTCACTTCTCTGCCATTACCTATAAGTATTTACATCAAAGTCAGTGAAAAATTGTTCTCTGTGTTAGCAGTAAGAGAAAAGACTTTCTGAGGGGCTGGGGATGTGCTTAACCTGCAGAAGTCCCTAAATCTGTTCCCAGCACTGAGCAAGTTGAATGTGATGATAGACATATGCAGTCCCTGCTCCTCGGACATAGAGGCAGGAGGGTCGGAATTCATTGCTAGTCTGGGATATGTGAAATCCAGTCTCAAAAGCCCAAACCAAAGCATTTCCAAATAAAGTATAGGATGTGTAATGTACAGTGACTGATGGTATGTATGAATGACTAAGTTATGTGTGAGAGTGACTGGAGAGAATGTGGGTTGTTCAAGCCATGGGGAGTAAGAGGGTGGAAGGGATTCAGAGGCCAGCCTGTTTGATGGGGATAGAAGGGTCAATAGAGTCATTGTAGGTCCTTGAACAAAGGGTGGATTTCATGAGAAATATTGAGGCCTTTGGTCCAGGACTCAGGGACAGGAGTCAGGCAGGAACCGGTACATTGTGACTCCTCTGCTTCTTTTCTGTACCATTCTGACCCAAAGAGATACAGTCTCCGTGGTAGACATAAGGTCCCGTACAGAAGCTTTTGTATTTGCATACCTTGCTGTCTGAGCTCTGCTTGTCCCTGTTTCATAGTGCACCAGCCTGTGGGAAAATCGCAAGACTATGGCGGGGTTCTACTCAAAAGCTCGTGGTAAGGATGATATGTTTCTGCTAATGTAGAGAGTACTGGCCTAAGAATTCAACACTCTATGAAGGAGTTTATTATTTCAAATGTATTATTTTTAAAGCCAGATTTACTACTTAGGATTATACTGATGTTAAATTTATGTCTCTGAGCCTGTATTACCTGGTAGCTGTGAAAAGACTGTAGGAATAATAACTTACAATTATTTTGCTTTAAATATTTGGCTTTAGAAATCCACAAAATTAATAGTCCATTTATGGGTAATTAAAACTAAACTATACTAAGTATCTTAATGTATGCTAATTTGAAAATCTGTGAAGGTTGAATGTGTCCTCTCGGGCTGTCTCCCTCATGCATAAGAACACTTGGTAGATGTCTATATTCTAGCTCGAATGAATCTTCATTCACAGTATCTGGGTGAATCTTACTGCATTATACTGCATCGTTAAACTTAGCTAGCTAGCTTGCCTGCTTCTGTCTGTCTGTCTGTTGTCTGTCTCTCTGAGACAAAATTTCTCTGGATTTACTTTGTAGACCAGACTGAGCTTAAACTCAAGAGATCCTCCTGCTTCTGCCTCTGCCTCTGGAGTGCTGGGACTAAAGGTGTGTGCACCACCAGCCTCTCATAAGATAGCTTTCTTAAGATCTTGGGTACTGAAAAATCTTCAGATATCCTAAAGGAAATTTTTTTGATAATAGGGAGGGGGAATGATAAGCCTCCACATGTAAACAGTAAACAAAAGCACACAGCTGTTCACTAGTGACCGTGCCACCCTTATCCCTGCCAGCCCCCACTTTCTTGTAGTCATTACAAAACTCTGATGTCGTGAGCACCATTTATAACTTACCTCCCGACAGGTGCTTATATTTCTGAGTTGGAAACCAGAGGCAGAAAAGACAGAATCTTATCATGTACAGCTAGACTGGGATCATTGTCAACTGTTTTGTTTAGTTATGTCTTATCCCTTAATTTCTTCTAAGAACTAGTTTTGGGTAAGAGGAATTAATTAAACTTGTTTTTATTTTCTGTGAGTTCAGTTCTATGTTAAGTGCTTGAAGGACGGGGGTTGGGGGGATGGCAGCTTTGTGCCCTTTAAGATTGTGGGTCCAGTTGCTAGTAAGAGAAATGGGATGGATATCTGCTGAGCCTCTGTTTACATGCCAGGCATGGTTTTTAAGTGGGAAACTTAAATTCTAATTTAATTTAATTGCACAGACCAGGCCTTATACTATGGATACTTTAGGAAAAGAGTACCCTGGTAATTATGAAAGGTACCACAGAGGGATTACAGAATTTCCAGTGCTTTTAAAGAGTGCATTAGGAAAGGCAGGCATACTGACACCTGCCTGTAATACCCAATCCTAGCACCTGAGAGGCTGGAGAGCAAAGACGGGCATTTCAGATCAACGTTAGTGGCATGGTGCAGCATCTTAAATGGCAGGTGCCAGTAATGAGAGCACAAACAAAGTCTTGGAAACAGGACAGTAGTCAAAATGTTTTAAAGACATTGACCAGGTTGACCTGAGTAGTGGTGACATTTACGTTGTCTGGGGTTGTGTTTATGGGAAAAGGGCAGTCTTTAAAAGGTAGACTAATAAATTTGTGTTAAAAGGTGGAAAACAGGGTCTAGGGAACCCATGAAGGGTTTTATTAGAATGGTGACATGCAAGCTGGCTTGTTGTTGCAAGGGAAAAGAGATGGCTATCTGGAATCTGTGACGTGAGGAGGCCTGAGAAGAGTCTTGAGGTAGAACACAGAGAAGAGTGGAAATGAGATAGTGAGGGTCGCTGACACTAGCGAGGACTGGGTGTGGACATGGTGATGAGTCAGACAGGACCAACCATGTCAGCCCTGTGCTGTAGGAGACATTGACTCACCCAGACATATGAAGATTTCCTTATTTTTAAATTTTTAAAAAATTTCATATGTATGTGGAAGTGCCTGCATATATGTCTGTGTACCACACACATGTATCTCCTGGCCAGGTTATGGCACCAAATTCCCTAAAACTAGTTACAGGTGGTTGTAAGCCATCTGATGTGGGTCCTGGGACTTGAACCTTGGTCCTCTGAAAGAGCAGCAAATGCTCTTAAATGCTTACCCACCCATATCTGCAGCCTTAGATTTCCTTATTTTCTTCTTTCTTCTTTCCTGTTTATGTGGTTCTGTTTTCTTTTTCTTGGATATTTTATATATTTACATTTCAAGTGTTATCCCCTTTCCCCTTTCTCCCATACTCACTCCCTGTTCCCTTGCTTCTATGAGGATGCTCCCACTTGCACCCACCTACTCACACCTTAACGCCCTGGCATTCCCCTACATTGTGGAAACAAGCCTTCACAGGACCAAGGGCTTTTCCTCCTATTGATGCTGAACAAGGCCATCCTCTGCCACATATGTGGCTGGAACCATGGGTCCCTCCATGTGTACTCATTGGTTAGTGGTTTAGTCTCTGGGAGCTCTGGTGGGGTTTGGTTGGTTGATATTGTTGTTCTTCCTATGGAGTTGCAAACCCCTTCAGCTCCTTCAATCTTTTCTCTAACTCCTCCATTGGGGTCTCCGTGCTCAGTCCAATGGTTAGCTGCAAGCATCCTCATCTGTATCAGTAGGGCTCTGGCAGAGCCTCTCAGGTTCCGTCTAGTGTCTTTTGGGTGTCTCCCATCTTACAGACTCTGTCCTAGGCACTAAAGAGATGGAAACAGGTCAGAAAAATGCAAGAAGCATAAGGGTCTAATTCAGCAGTTCTCAACCTGTGGGTTACAACCCCTTTAGGGGTTGTATATCTGATATCCTGAATATCAGATATTTATATTACAATTCATAACAGCAAAATTACAGTAATGAAGTTAGCAACAAAATAGTTTTGTGTTTGGGCATCACCATAAGAAGGAACTCTATTAAAGGGTCATCGCAGCAGTAAGAAGGTTGAGAACCACTGGTCTAGTTGAAAGATAGTATATATAGATGTACTGAAGTGTGATAGATGTTGTAATGAAAGTTACGGGGTAGAAAGGGGGGGTCCATAGATCAGTTCTGCCTTGGGCATGTAGTGGTAGGACAGAGCCTCCCACAGGAGAGGACGTTGGCCCATGAATGATAAGCTAAGCATATAGCCTACAGGAGACCGAGAGTAGCACACTCTAGGCCGAGAATAGAGCCGGAATAAAGAACCTAAAAGGCATGAAACAGACAGTTTCATGTAGTCTCTAAGAAATGGCTGGCAAAGAAGATCAGGCAAGGATGGATCACTGGAGCTTTATCTCCTGTTAGTCTGTCTGTCCATCCGTCCATGCATCCATTTATTTATTGAAATGGAGTTTCACACTGTGACCCAGACAGGCCTGGAAGTTAACTACACAGTTCAGACTTGTTTTGAGCTTATAGCTCTTCTGCTAGCCTCCTAAGTGCTCCTAAGGACAGATGTAAACCTCTGTGCCTGACCTGTGTTTATTTTGTGGTGCTGAGAATTGAACACAGTGTTTCATGCGCACTAGGCATGTGCTCTACCACAGGAGACCTTTATCTCATAGTGCAGTAAATGGTGAGGTAATAAAGGATTATAAACATATGGGGATAAGTTTCAAATCTAAGAAAGGTTCTTTCAGTGGTGTATAAAGTGTGCTCTAGGTGAACAAGGCAGAGGACCTTGTAGTAATTTCCTACTTAACTTGTTGGTAAAGTTTATGGAGTCAGAGAATTGGAGGGACTATGATGCTTTCTTATTAATTTTCAAATAGATTACCTGAGGATTTAATCAGAACCAGAGTAGTTTTGATAGCTCATGTACAATTGAGTTTCCAGTGGCTGGCCTTTGGCAGGTGATTAATAGATGTGAGGTCACCACACTGTTCTCTCTCCTGCCCTATTTCAGTGTTTGTTTACTTCTCCCACCTTGTGTCATGCTAGACCACAGAATGACTTACTACCCTATTCCACTGTCTTTTTAAACCAAAGTGAACAGTGATACTTCCCAAGGTTTGATTGAGAAAATGCTACATTGAAAATACCACTGAGGAAGGACTTTTGGCCTGGGTTAATTAGGTGCCTAGGAGGGAGATGAACAGATGTAGAGGAATTATCAGCTGTAATAGTTAGATGTAGAAGGAAGTAAAGGTTTTACTGAGTGTGTAGATCTATTTTTCTTTCCCACTTTATTCCCTTCAAGTTGTTTTCTATTAAACTTATTCGTAAGTTGAGCCAGCAAAACTTTTGTTATTAGGAATAGTCTATGGCTGAGTATGGTGGCCTCCTTCTGTAATTCCAGCACTTAGGGGGCTGAGGCAGGAGTCATCATCCTCTTGTACTCCTCCAGCTAGGTTGGTGGCTCATGCCTGTAATCCCGGTACTTAGTAGGCTGAGGTAGAAGGACTTCTGGGTGTTTGAACCCAGCCTGGGTTACATAGTATCAGGACTGTCTGGATTACAGAGTCTCAAAAAACAACAATGACAAACAAACAAAACCTCACACTAAAACAAACAAGCAGAGGTAAATCAGACACTGTACTCATATCTGAACTCTTTCTTCAATTGTGGAAGGAAGTTGGTTTTAATATAAGAGTTGCCTGTTTGTCATTCTTTGCTGGGGAAGAACAGGATCAGATAGAGAACATTTTCAATTTCCTGACTCCCCTGGGGAAGTTAAGACACTGGGAAGTTTGGAAGGATGGATGGATACCTACTGATGGCCTTCCTCAGATCTTGACTAACTAGCCATTTCCTTCTGTTTTCTGATCTGTCAATGTCTTCCCCAGAGAAGGGCTTGGTTTGGAAGCTGTCCACTTCAGCAGAGCTGCCAATTCCTGATTCTTTCTCAAGTGGGCAAGGGTACATTTTGTTTTTGTTTGTGAGTGCTGGGGGAGGGGAGAAAGGAGGTACAGAAGAGCTACTCACAGTCAGTTCTTGTCTGGAATCCTCTGTAGTTGGAAGTTTCCTTTGCTTTGTTTTGGGGGAGATGACTTGGCTCCTCCGGCATTTAAGTTATTTGGGAAGGTGGTTCTCAGTACCCTCAGCTATCTGATTTGGGATGGCAATAAAAACTTCATTCTTAGCCTGTATTGTCAACCACTACTCCCCCCGTTCTAGACACTTCTTTTGTATACTATATGAAGTGTTTGAAGTGTTTGAGGCTCTTCAGCCTAAAACAAAAGTCACATGTTCCCTTAAAACAGTGATTCTCAACCTGTGGGTCACAGCCCTTTTGGGGGGTGGGGGTCAAATGACCCTTTTACAGGTGTAGCATATCAGATATTTACATTACGATTCATAACAGTAGCAAAATTACAGTTAGGAAGTAGCAACAAAAGAATGTTGTGGTTGGGGGTGAGCACACCATGAAGAACTGTGTAAAGGGTCCCAGCATTCGGAAACGTGAAAAGCACGGCCTTAAAAGGTTAGGGGATGTAACCTGCTTCTGAGTGTTGTTAGTGCACTTGTTAATAGATCTCATTTCTGGTTTTCCTCTTGCAGTGCTGGGTGTCAACCTGAGGGCCACCTTTGCATGCTAGGCAAGTGCTGTGTCCCCAGCCTGTGATTCTGCCATTGTCCCAACTACCTAGCCCTCTTTTTCCATGTGTTGTTGTTTTGTTTTTTGAGAGAGAGGGTTTTTCTGTGTAGCCCTGGCTGTCCTGGAACTCGATCTGTAGACCTGCTAGCCTAGGCTCACAGAGATCTACCTGCCTGTGCCTCCTGAGTGCTGGGATTAAAGTTGTGTGCTACCACTTTTCAATTTTACCTGATGAGCTATTTTAAACTTTTAGAAAATTTTAGGAAAAAAGCCCCAACAGGTAATTTGAGCTCACAATCCAAATTTAAAGAAGATTAATATTTTATAAAACTTGGTTTAGTATGTCTTGTAATCTTTAAAATATTTTACAAATACAGTTGTCAATCTTTAAGCTTACTTTTTCCTTCCACTACTGTTGCATCCCTACTCAACCTTTAAGCTTCAGCGTTTGGTCTTTTTACAGAGGTTTTTCTTGTTCTGTCCTCCAGTCGATCTGACCGGCTGCCCACTGCCAAGCTGTACTATCATTGGTATTTGTCATGTGGTGTTTGTGTAGTCTCACACTTTGGCTTACTTATGCATTTGATATACCTCTTCTGAGCATTGTAAGTGCCTTAAAAGCAGGGATAGTCTCTTTTATTTTTGTTTTCTTTGTGGGTTTTACCACAGTAATTAGTACTAGGTAGACATTTAATAATCATTAGTCATGATTAGTGATTAAATGGTCATATTAACAAATAAATAACAGTGTCCATTGCATTAGTAAATTCTTAATTTTAAGTTTTGAGATGGCCCTATAAAAATAAAGCTTATGAAGAAACATTTTGCAATAAAAACCATATTGAGATAGCCATTAAGTACACTCAGGACTAATTTCCTGCAGGGAATGAAAGCATACATACATTCCTTGGAAGTTGAAGCAAGAGTTGATAGGTGATATCATCCAAGTGGGGAAACTCCTGGGAATTGATCCTGGTGCCGTTTGATCCTCCTGTGCGCCCGTGGCCAGACACACTCACTGCCTATCAGATTCTGCTTCAGCCACCAAGGTCTGACATCCTTGCTAGAGGTGGATATTAAAATTCACCAGCCCCCAGCACACACAGTCTCAGTCTCTCTTATGTACGTGTGTGGGCGTGTGTGTTTATAATCCCACCTTTAGCATCTCACTTTTGCGTTTCTTTTTTTCTCTTCTCTTCTCTTCTCTTCTCTTCTCTTCTCTCTTTCTTTCTTTCTTTCTTTCTTCCTTCCTTCCTTCCTTCCTTCCTTCCTTCCTTCCTTCCTTTACCTTTTCCTCCTTCTCCTCCTTCTCCTTCTCCTTCTCCTTCTCCTTCTCTTTCTCCTCCTCCTCCTCCTCCTCCTCCTCCTCCTCTTCTTCTTCTTCTTCTTCTTCTTCTTCTTCTTCTTCTTCTTCTTCTTTTCTTCTTCTTCTTCTTCTTTTCTTCCTCTTCTTTTTAATTAAGGAGGGCAGGATGTTTCAAAAGCTTCAGATGATTGTTTTAAAATCTTCAAAAACACATTCTGCAGTATAGAGTCCTACTATAACATTGTTTGGGTCTCAGTGATTTGCCCTACCCCCAAGTACGAGATGAAGGTAGGCTGAAATTGTTAATATGCAGATTAAAAAACAGTCAAATATTGATAATTTTATATACATAAACTTATATGTTTAACATGAAGTTCAATTTCCTCTTTGGGTTCTGAAGCACAATATCATGACATTTTTGAAGTAGATAATACCTAATTCAATTGTATCTCTGAAATGTACTTCTGAATTTTATTTCAACTACTGATCTTTACAGTTATTGTTAGGTCAAAATTTGATGGAGTATCTGTTTTGGATCACATGCATGAGATGTTGTAAGGGATGGTGTGGGGCTAGAGTGGCTTCAGTTATCACCTTCAAAATCAAGATGTTAAAAATTAGAGCTGGGGAAAGAGCTCAATTGGTAACTTGTTTAGCTCTGGCCAGGAAGCCTTTGATGAAAACTTTTGCTATGACTATGTATATGTAATTGATTGTGTTAGGTTTGATAAGTTTATATGTCTTATAAATAACTCTCCCCCGCCCATACTTCCTGTTTTAGCTATCTCCATGTCCCCTTTCTCATCTCAGCAAGGGGGATCTGGAATTGGAGAAAATTGACTTTGGCCTTTGACTTTATTTAGGGACTTGGGGAAGGAAGAGGGAAGAAGTTTTAGTCTATTACTTTGTGGTTTCCAGAATAGTCTTAGGCTGGGGAGGAAAATGCTCAAGTCAGGGGGAGAGCAAAGAAGCAGGTATTGCAGAATAGGACTGAAGACAGGAGCTTCTTTCCTAAACTCTTCAAAACCTGGTACAGGGTTCTGGGTAAGCTCCAGGCTATATACTAACAGCTTATTGGGTAACATCATATGTAACATGTAGCCGAAAATGTCAGTTTTGTGTTCTGCAGTAGCTGTTTTGTTTTTAAGTCAAGACTATTTTTATTTTAAATGAGTTACTCCTTTTGTGCCTTTTTTTTTTATTAACTTGAATATTTCTTATATACATTTTGAAAAGTTATTCCCTTGCCCAGTTTCGGGCAAACATCCCTTCCCTCCCCCTTCCTTATGGGTGTTCCCTCCCCACCCTCCCCCATTGCCGCCCCCCCCCATGACAGTCTAGTTCACTGGGGTTCAGTCTTAGCAGGACCCAGGGCTTCCCCTTCCACTGGTGCTCTTACTAGGCTATTCATTGCTACCTATGAGGTCAGAGTCCAGGGTCAGTCCATGTATAGTCTTTAGGTAGTGGCTTAGTCCCTGAAGCTCTGGTTGCTTGGCACTTTTGTGCCTTTTGAATCATTAGCAGCTAACACCAAAGAAAAAGGAGCTTTCTTCTCTGAGGCTTTAGTGTTAGTTGAACTTGATGTTATATGGAGCTAGTCTACTTAGAAGAACAGAGGTACAAACATTGGGAAAGTGTGATACTGACAAGTGCACATTTTAGGCAGCAAGTTTTTGTTTGCTGTTAAAGCCCTCTGTGAGCATTGGCTTCAGTTTCCTCTGACGGGGAGTAGCTCACCTGTCTGTTGAGCCCGTTATTCCTTTGATTTCCCATTACTTACTAGGGGGCAAGTCTGATGTCCCTAATACTTGGTTGCTGTTGTTTCCATAACTCTTTTCATAATACTGACAATAGAAATTGAAAATTAGACTGAAGAGTTGCCTTATCCTAGCTTCTTTTGATCCCCAAATAAATTCCTATTGTTTGGAGGAAAGAAATCTCATTTTAACAACTTAAAATTTCTTCTCTTTCACATCATCATGAAAATTAAGATTGTGTAAATTTCTGTTGGTATTTTTGCTGAGTGGTGAAGATGATGCATTCCTGTCTCCTGTGCATCCTGGGTAGACGCACCAAAGTGACAGTGAGCAGTAGAACCCAGTGAGTAAGTAATAAGTAGGAAGCTAGGTACTGCGGGAAGCCACATTCTGGGTTAAATAAGACTTGTTTACACACACACACACACACACACACACACACACACACACACACACACACACCATGAGAAACAAATGTAGAATATGTAGCACATATATCATTATAGAGCATTTTGGAACTAAAGGAATTTTATATGTTACATTTTCTAGTTGAGGAAAACAAGGACCAGAAAATTTGAATTACTTGTCCATGACAGAAGTAAACAACAAACACTATTAGTAATTGGTTGTTGTGAGTACTAAACTCTTACAGGAGAGATAAATATTAAGGCAAAGTCATAAACACTAAATACCAAGTGAGGAATCAATTCATGTAGCATTCTATGCAAGTATGCAAGGTATTTCTCATGAATAATAAGGGATTTGACTGACTGGGAGAAAATAAAATTCAGTAATTACTGTGGGAAGGGAATAGATAGTAATGTGCATATTTTCAAATGGTTAAGAACAATAGGAAAACCTAGTTGGGTTGCTTTAGATACTTTCCTTGGGAAGGTTACCCTGGTGGGAAGCTTTGGAAAACACTGGTTCTAACCAGAGATTTTCAGTTAGTACTGAAGTGAGAGTTGAAGTCAGGAGTTTGTTTGCCTTTAGTAAGCAGTAGAGCTCGGCCTGGAGCTCTCCTGACTGTCCTTCAGTGTTCTCTTTTACTGGATCATATTACTTAGGAGAACGTAGGTGGTGGTTAAAAATGCAGATCAGATGCCTGGGAAATGTAATGGGAAGTTAAAGACCACATTATGATGATGTCTAACCACAAGCTGTTTCAGTTCTAGATAGGTTTTCTGTGCACTTAAACACTAACTGGATGCTTACAGCTGTCATGCTCAGAGAGCACTATAACAAGTAATTAGCACTGTCTTCTTTTGAGAGAATGTTCTTTGTATTCAAAGGGAAAGATTCCTTTGGATTTTGAATTTAAATCTGACTTTTTAATCTTTAAAACTCTGACTCTCAGTTTTAAAGATGAAATAGTTTTTCCCTTGCAAGTGGGGTGGCCGCTTGGGTTAGCGGGTTATAAGCAATGTGGTTTTGGAATAGAGGTAGGTCTTAAATTCAACTCTGGTTTATATTGTCAACAGTTAAAAACAACTTACATGGACTCTTACCTAAAAAGGGAAGTGAGTACTGTTAAGCAGGTGAATATTTTTGCTAACAGGTTAGAGACTTGGACTTGGTGTTAAAATAAATAAGCAGGGGTTGGGGATTTAGCTCAGTGGTAGAGCGCTTGCCTAGGAAGCGCAAGGCCCTGGGTTCGATCCCCAGCTCCGAAAAAAAAGAACCAAAAAAAATAAATAAATAAATAAATAAATAAGCACTCGTTAAGATAGGGCTCTTTCTCGCCCCACTTCTTTTTGGTCACAATTCTGTCTACATGTTGACAGATGCTCAAGGATTCAGAATAACATTTTATAAATCACCATTTGTTGTATTCTACTGTAAGGGCCTGACACTGTTCCTGATTTCATCTGCCAAGATTATGTTTGCTGGGTTTTCTGACCAGGTTTCTGGTCTTTCCCTTCCAACACTTGGCTTGTAGGAACTGTATCCCATTTTGTTCTTTGCCAGGGTCTCTGTCATAACCTCCAACCTGGCTGGAAAATACAAGGAAGAGTGTGTTACTGTTTGATGGTAGCTCCTACCCTGAATTAAGCCTTAGTTCCCTAGGGTAGGTATTCTAACACACTTACAGAGGGATTTATTTAAAATAGTCCCTGCTGCTGTTGAGGCACTGTTAAAGATGCTAATACTAAAATATAAGGTTCCTGCCAGTGCTAGAAAGAAGCCAAAGCGCTTGCCCAAGGTTACAAGCAGAAGAGTGACAGAGCCAGGATTTAGATATAGCTTTGATGGACGCCAGAGGTAATGTGTGCAACCATTATTACATTAGGCTGTCATTTATATACATTGCACAATCTTTAAATACATAGGTAAATCAAGCCATAAAAATAGGTAGAACCTCCTGAATTACTTTGTTCTAAAGGCTCTTGATGAATGCGAGAAAGAAATGTGTCTTTGTGCTGAGAAGCCCACCTGCTCCTTACTGCCTTTTCTCCCCCCACTCACTCATGCCTGGAATGAACTGAACAGCAGCCTGCTCTAGACTGTGTTTTGAAGACTGGGAAGATTGTTTCCTTGGCTTCCTGAAAGTTTCTCTCCTCATGTTCTTTCTTATTGCTCAGTAGTGAGTAGTACACTGTGACAGTGTCACTAGTCTCCAGTTGGGATGTTTATCTTTCCCAGATGACTATGTGAACAGAAATATTTTGGTTATACTTACCTTTCTCAGTTTATTCAATTAGAAAATACTTTCTGTATCACAAGTCAAGAAAAGAGTTTTGAGAATGGGAAGAACATAAAAAATGGGGTGTCCTCTGCCTAGCCAGGATTAGTTTTATCTGTATTCTAAGTTGGTTCCTTATATTTTTAAAGAGATGACTCATTTAGTTTAATTTATTTGTTTTGATTTTTTGAGACCTGTTTTTTCTGTGTAATTGTACTGGCTGGCTGGCCTGGAACTCGCTCTGTAGACCAGGCAGACTGGCGTCAAACTCCCAGAGCTCTGCCCACCTCTGCCTCCCAAGTGCTGGGATTAAAGGTGTGAGCCACCGTGAGCTTGAGAGGACTCATTTTAAATCACGGCCAGCGTTACCATGTGCGGATGCCTGGGATAGGTGGTATTCAACAGTCTTAAAAGAGGCACAAGGATTTCTTTTAGAAATTACTAGAAAGCAGTATAAATGCTTAAGACTCAGAGAATCTGGGTTTCATTTGTGTTCTAGAGTTTAGGTAGGATCAAAGTTGTAAGTATTAGAACTATTTGGTATTGAGAATGCAGTTAGTTTCATAGTGGGTGTTGTGTACATAGCTTCTGGTCCTTTTCATGACTGAAACCAAAATCCAGTTGGAATGATTTGTTCGGGTTGCTTTTGCCATAGCCACCAGCTATAGCTTTCTGAATGGCTGGAGACTTCTGACAGGAAGGGACACTGGGGTAGTGGGGCACACAGCTGTTTAGCCTGTCCTACAAGGATCTTAGCTTGTTCAAAAGCATCTTGAACCTTTCTGTCCCAGTCCCATATAGCACTCATGACACTGCAGTGCCATGTAGTTCTAGTTGGAATACTTTTTTCTTTTCCTTAGCTTTTATCAAGTTATACAGAGGACAGACTGCTTAGGTAAGATGGGACATGAAAATCTGCCCATATCCCAAGAGTCCTCGGAATGCCTGTTGCTTCATTACATTTATAAGCACAGGCTCTTGTAGGATTTTGTCAATACCATTGCCAAGTATTATATGCATCTTACCAGACCATAATACCATAAGAATTTTACAGCTGTTCCTGACCCTTGTGTAGTGCAGACTGATCTCTCATCCTCTTTCCTTCAGAGGCACTGTATATGTCTCTGGTGGTTTTCCAAATCTGCAAAATACTCAAGAGGTTAGCATTATGTCATCTGTATAACAAAACATTTTCCAGAAGACAGGGAGGGAAAGGCAACATCCTGAACCACCATCCCATAACAAATAGTGCCTTACAAAGATGACCTTGGTGAAGTACTCTGAATGTCCATTGTCACCTGTTCTGAGCAAATGTCAGGTGAACAGCTAAAGAGAATAAAGTCAAGCATAAGCAGGGTCTAATACAGCACAGAAAGTTGCTTCCTCGGTAGATCAAGGATTGGTACAAAGCATGAATGGGAGATGCTAACTTAATCCACTCCCTGAACACTCATTCTTTCTGAGTCGTTACATTTCCGTATCCTGGAGCACTACATAGCCCCCATACATTTCTTCACACCTGATGTACCCAGTGGGCCTGACCTAATCTGTTCTGACCTACTACCCATGGCCAAACGGGAGCATGGTCTTGCTCTCCCTTGGTGTACCTGCTGGCTCCCTGGGTCAGACATGCCATGCTGACACTGTAGTCTTCCCTCCCTGTTCTCCATACCTGGCTGTTGGGAGTGTTCCTGGCTGGTCAGACCATGTCATCTCTAGCATATTCTCCTCTTTTGTTTAAGGGGATAACTGTGCACTCCAGGGCCAGGCTTGATCACAGGCTTTGACCTGTGTTCTTCTATCACAGTGTCTTCTGTGAACCGCTCCTCAGGCTTTGCAGTCTTTCAGAAGTTCCTTTGCACACAGTCTGGCTTCTGTGAATTTTTCTTTAGAATTCCACCTCAAGATAAATCTTGTCACATTTGCCTTTGAGTTACCCAGAGGCATATCAAAGTGATACGCCACTGTACCCACACTACTTTATGTTAAATCTTTTAAAAAGTACTGTAAAAAGTGCCACGTATTGCCAGTTTGTCTTCCTCAGACATTTCCTGTTTGTTAAGTATTTTTTCATTAGAAAATTATATCCTGGGGCTGGTGAGATGGGTTACTGGGTAAAGGCCTTTGCCACCGTTCAGGCTGACCTGAGTTTGGTATTTCAGATACACATGGTGGAAGGAGAGAGCTGACCTTCACAAGTTGTGGAACATGCAGCCCCCTGCCCAATAATTGTAATAAAAACTATTTTTTAAAAAAGATGTACTAAGCATTTAACTGTAGGTAAAGCTTTTGAAGAAAGGATGGAATTTCAAAGTTTTGTAGTTTCAAGCTCTACAGGGGATCTGAACCTAACACTTTCAGACTGGATCCAATTGGTCTATTAAGCGTATAATTTAAGGAGAAATTTGTGATTTTTGTTTTCCTTGAGTTAGTCATAAATTACTGGCCCTTTGGTAGAATTTAGAGTACTTACTGCTTTTGAATTCTAGGTAAAACTGAGTTTGATTTTCGAGATATTTTTCTTTCCTTTTTTTGATTTTTTTGAGATATTTTTCTATGTTTCTGTTTATGTCTTTTCTATTTTTAAAGCCAGTAGCTACTACTATCAACACTACTACCACTAAAAATGATGGTTACAGCTCATTCTTAGGTTTGATTTCCTGGGTTAGTTTTAAGGAAAGACACAGACCAATGAGATATTAACTTGTGTACTAATTGATGCTTTTGTAGTTTTTGTGGGAGAGGGAAAGGCAGCAATCTTTCTTCTGAAAACTCTGTCTGATGCTATATAGGCTACTTCTGTCTATTCTGTATGCACAAAGAGCTCAACGACTTTCTTATTTGCATTGCATTTGTGCCCGTGATCTAGAGTCTCTAAGCAAGTTTAACAGAACTTGTTGTTTTGGGAGGTGAAGGGAAGGAAATAGGCAGGGTTTCATTTAGCCTAGCCCCCCCTGGGTAGCTGAAGATGACCTTGAATTTCCTCATCTTTCTGCCTCCACCTCACAACTGCTAGGCATACACCATGCCACCTGACCTTAAACATTTTTAGCATATTCTTTTGCAAGCATTTATCTACATAGTAAACAGTTTGGAGTTGGTGATAAGACAAATCACATTCTTCTAATATGGGTCCTGTAGAATAGAAAGCAAATGTGTTGGTCCAAATCAGTGTCTGTCTGACTTTCAAGGTAGTAAGATTGAATAAACAATGTCTTTGATTAAAGTATTTGATTAGGTATGTCATCAAAGGACTTCATAGGTAATTTTCAATGATTGGTGTTTCTTTTTTTTTTTTTTTAAGATTTATTTATTATGTATACAGCGTTCCACCTGCATGTACACATGCAGGCCAGAAGAGGGCACCAGATCTCATTATAGATGGCTGTGAGCCACCATATGGTTGCTGGGAATTGAACTCATGACCTCTGGAAGAGCAGACAGTGCTCTTAACCTTTGAGCCATCTCTCCAACCCAATGATTGGTATTCTTGGAGAGAAATAAACAACTATAATAATCTGTTCAGTAGATTTTTGAAGATTTCTCTCCCCTTTATGGTTTCTTTTGCTTTTTTTTTTTTTTTTAAACTTTTTGGTATAATATTTTACAACAGCAGAAAACAAACCCAAGCATTAAAAACTACACTACAACCCCAGGGAAGGGGACACACAGAGGCTATAGGCACAAACTAAGTTTTTACAGTTGACGCTGAACTGACTATGACCCCGTTGTGTTGGTGACAGGACCAGCAACTGTTATATCTGGAGATGTCATACTCCTGCCCCAGGACCTACTTGCAGCAAACACATAGGATGCTTTTTTATCTTCATACAAGATGAGGAGGCCACTCCCAGTGTCCAGTCATCACAGTGAGCAGAGGTGGACCTTTTGGTGGCCTCACTGGCTTTTTCCAAACTACTTGTACTTAAGCATCTACTAACTTACAATATCCCATTATTCCTGGGTGAGATGGGCACCTTCAAAGGCGTAGATGTGGATTTCCGTCAGTCTCAGTGTCAGCTGCAGCACTGCAGATCATAACCACAAGAGTGAGTGATACCAGCATCTAGCCCAAACTTAAGAGATCTGTCCTTTTTCCTTCAGGGCTCTTAGTTAAGACCTTGTTCCTATGAACACACTTGGGGCACAGCACGTCCTCCAGGTGTGGGAGTGGAAATGTGCAGGCAGGAAGCAGAAAGAGGGCAATCGCTTTCCTTTTCTTATAGGGTACCAGGCTTGTCCAGCGTGGAAATGCAGCCAAATCCAACCATTTGAGGTTGCAGGAAGGCTTGTCCCATGAACCCCACACATTTCCCCACAGGTCTCCGATGTTGCATTGGACGGCACTGCCTCGAACTTCTTAGCATTGGCTGCGATTCTGGCCAAGATGCCAACAGTGCCTTGGAGGCACATGTAGTCACCATCGTGGTGCTGACTTCCTCAATGAGAGTAGGTATCTGCTCCTCTGGTACAGTGATGATTTCCAGGGGAACTGTCACCTGAGGCTTCCCTAGGTTTGGTCTTCATTTTTTTGAGAGATTTCTTCCCCCTGGCCTCTTTGGCTGAGTCAGGAACAATCTTCAATTTGGGCATTTGATCTGAGAAAGCCCCTGCAAAAGGAGTTGTTTATAAGTATCTGATTTTTTCCTACAAGTGTGTCCTGGAGTCTCGGTATCTTGTGCTTTTTTTCTCCTTTGGTTTACAACCATTATCTTTCTCTGACTTTTTTTGTTTTTCTCCCATTGCCTTAGTCTTTGCAGAAGATGTGCTCGGTTGACGAGACATCCGGCATCCACTTCTCCCCTAGCTCCTCTGTGCTCCGATTCCTGCTTCCAGCAGTCTCCATCTTTTTTATTTATTTATTTATTTTATATATATGAGTACACTGTAGCTGTCTTCAGACACCAGAAGAGGGCATCGGATCCCATTACAGATGGCTGTGAGCCACCATGTGGTTGCTGGGATTTGAACTCAGGACCTCTGGGAGAGCAGTCAGTGCTCCTAACCGCTGAGCCATTTCTCCAGCCCAGTCTTCATCTTGAGATTAGATGAAATCTCTGGAGGAAAGTTTTTCCAGCTTCCAAAAAAATTTTTGTTTGCTTTTTTAAAAAATATTTTGTTTTGTTTTTGTCTCTGATTTCTGATACTCAGTAAATATTTGTTCAAAAAAGGAAGCTGGCTGACATCCCCACACCCCCTTTTTTTTTTCTGGAATTAGCCCATTATAAACTTCTAGAAGGCAGCATTGGCTTATGTACTCTTCCCTTTTGCAGCCTGACTGACACTGAGTTAGGAGGTTAAGGGTCCATCAGTGGAGAATTTGCACTTGGGTGCCACTCAGTTGATGATGGCCCTTCCTGAGGAAGAGGACAAGTTTTTCTAAGAAGTGAACTAGCTTGAATGAGTGTTGGACACCTACTGCTGCTTTGAGGCTTTAGGCTTTCCACTTGGGCCAAAACAGAAATAATGTGTTAAAAGTTGTTTTGTTTCTCTCTTGGTTTTAGGTTATGTTTTGTCCTGTTCAAAACTCAGCAGTGATTTTTAATTAGTATACAACAAGTGTATTCAATTAAAATAGGTTTATTCTGAAAAAAATTCTAGCTTCAAACTGTCAATGTAAATAAAAATGATATTTCTATGATACATAATTTTATCTCACCCTCTTGCTTTAGGCCTTAGGGATATGATGTTGTAGAGTTCTTCCAAGTAGAGTTTCTGTCTTACTTAGTGTTGATTGGCACACAAGAGTGCTTTGTGTTGTTAGGCCTCTCTGATAATCTTTACAGGTGGTTTCTTTCCTGAATGTGGGTGCTTAAGATACTGACTTTTTAAGTATACATCTTTTCCTTGGTACTAATCTGTAGAAGTCAGAGATTTAGCTGGATACTGGGGTAGGGGGCTGGGAGTTTGAAAGTGGGTGATATGTGACATTAGATAATGGTTACTAGTGTCACTAGATTTCTGTTTTGGGAACTGGTTTTTATCACTAATTAGCTCTGGTTTGGACAGTGACTTCAGTCAAACTTCACTCAGTTGACTCAGTGTTTGTCATCTGTAACTTGATATTTAGAATAAAATGATCTCTGATAAGAGAGTTCTAAAAGTCCAGGATTCTAAAGTATGACAGGAAAACACTGACTTTCTGAGCCTCCCTACTTTTGTTCACATAGGATGTTAATTATGTACATGTTTATTTTATGCGTGTAGTTGCTTCGTTTACACAGATGGGTGTGTACTGTGTACCTTCCTGTTGCCAGCCGAGGCCAAAAAAGGGCCTTGAATTCCCTGGAGCTGTAACAGAGTTACTGGGAATCAAATCCAGGTCCTCCAGAAGAGCAGCCAGTGCTCTTAACCACCAAGCCATCCCTCCAACCCCAAGTTGTTTGTTCTTAAAAGAAAATCAAAATACTACAAGAACAACCTGGAAAGAGACCCAGTAGTGCTGGAGATGACTGGGATTGGAGACTGCATGTACCTTACTGTCACCTTGATATGTGTGCATTTGTGGAGCGAGTGGGTGACAGTTGTCAGGAAGGACAGTGAATAGCTAAGAGGCAGCGTCAATAAGCATGTAGAGTTTGTGTGACTAAACAGATGTGCTTTTCTCCTAACTCTTTGGAGAACTGGTATGAACCCCAGGTCAGAATCAGAATCCCTGATCAGGTCCAGCTGCCTTGCCATTTGCATATCCTTTAAGTCTAACAAGTGCCTCTGAGTATATGTGTCAGCTAGCAGAAAGCACAGAGTAAAAACCTTAGAGTATTTAATTAAAAACATTTGAGGGATAGAGTTATATAGCATATATATATATATAGCATATATATATATGTGCTATATATTTACATAGTTATATAGTTATATATAGCTTAGATTGGCCTAGAACTCACTAGGTAGCTGAGCCTGGTCTTGAACTTGGAAGCTTTCCCACATAACTCTTTTGAATATTGAGATTACAGGTGGGTCTTATTATAATTTGAAACTTCTTTTTATGATCTTTCAAAGTATTTCACAAATAAAACTACAAAGTTATTAAGTAGACTCATAGTTATACACATAAATTATACTTGTTCAAATATACCTTTATTGTATCAATGGGACACATCAGAAAATGGTAAATATTTGAAACCAATAAATAATTTATTAGTCTGTTTTAAGTATGAATATTTAAGTATGCCAACATTAAGGATCTCCACTGAAATGTAGTCTTGTCCTCTAGCCTCCTGCAGTCCTTAAAGACTCCAAGTCTCTCACTCATCTGAGGAAAGCAGTTGCTCCTGTATGTATTCCATTCCTGTGCTAGTGACACTAACAGGTTTGCCCTCCGTGCAGGTAGTTCTGTGGCTCCTCTTCTTTGTATCCCCAGCCATTAAATCAGGGTCTACAAGATGATAGACTAGGTTGGCAATTTTTGAATAAATGACTGATGATCAAGTTGGAGGTAGGGTGAAGTACCTAAAAGACCAGCTGATAACAAAGGGAAGTGCTTTACATAGCGTCTAAAGGAGGGTTAGAGATGTTAGGAGAAGACAGATGCAGAACTAAAAAGAAAGTGATGAAAATCTTCGATCTGAAGTTTCTAATTTGTTTTGTTTGTTTGAACTAGGGTCTCAATATATAGCCTTGGCTAATGTGGTACTCTCTGTGTAATTTAGGGTGACATTGAGCTCAAAATCTTCCTTCTGACTCAGCCTTCTGAGTGCTGAGATTACAAATACACACCACTGTGCCTGTCTCTGAAGTATCTACTTGTATAAAAGGAAAACTTCTTCGTCTAATGCAAGCTAAAATTATTGCATATGGAAGGAAATTAATTTATCAAAAGAGACTTATAATACAGATTGATTTTATATGGATAACTAACACAACAGCACAGTCGTTTGATTTTCCTTGTTTCTGATTTTTCTATTCACTAGATATTAAATAACCGACAGACAATGACCACTAATTAGGGACTCACTAGTTGGCAGGGGCCGGGAGTTACTAAAAGTTAGTGAGTTGGCCTTTGAGAGAGAGTGTGTCTTACAGTTAGTGTAGGCTGTTGATTTGCTATTGTTTTGTTAGTAGTGTATATGAAATTAAGCAGTCGCTTTTTAAAGGGCTCAAGTAGAACTTTGGTTTTTGTAGGATATCTTAAACATTGACTTTATTGAAAACCCAATCCTGGCTGAGTGTGGTGGCACATGCCTTTTATCCCAGAGGCAGGGGCAGGCAGATCTCTCTGTGTTTCAGGCCAGCCTGGTCTACATAGTGAGTTCTAGGATAGCCAGGGCTACATGAAACCCTAACTCAAAAGCCAAAGCCCAAGGTAACAACAGAAACCCAAGAAAACCCACTCTTGGGCTATTCTCAGCCCTGACTAAAAGGAGAAAGAAGAAAGTATGTAAAGTATACATTAATCTAAAACAAACAAACAGTGGTTAGGCATAGTAGTATAGGCCTGTAATCTCAGTTATTCGGGGAGCTGAGACAGGAGGATGCAAGGTCAGTGCCTATGTGGTTATAGAATGAGTTGGAGGTTAGCTTGAGCTACACAGTAAGATCTGTGTTTAAACAAACAACAAATCCCCAAACAAAAATGAGCGGGGCTGAAAATGTGCCGCATGTGGTAGAGTCCTTGCCTCGCATGCATGAAGACCTGCAGTGAATTCCCAGCCCTGCAAAAACCAGGTATTTTCTCTATTCCCAATACTTGTGACGTAGAAAAAGAATGACCTCTAGTTCAAGGTCATTGGCAACACAGAATTCAAGGCCAGCCTGGGCTATATACAACCTTTTCTTCAAACACCAAGTACCCCCCATCCCCACAACACACAAAGCAAACAAAAAACATGAAAAAAAAAAAAAACAAGAAAAGGTGTGTAGGTCTGGAGGTTGATTTGGGAGGACTGAACTCTGGAAGAAATGACAGGTAGCTATGTTGGGTCCTGGTGGAGCTAAGACTATTGTGACAAAGATTTGGGCACAAAGTAGGCAGTTCACATTTCTTTCTTTTCTTTTTTTCTTTTCTTTTCTTTTTTTCAGAGCTGGGGACCGAACCCAGGGCCTTGGCGCTTGCTAGGCAAGCGTTCTACCACTGAGCTAAATCCCCAACCCCGCAGTTTACATTTCTTAAGGATATCTTTCAGGTATTACTAAAGATTGTAAATATTTGTAATCAAAACAAGAGTTATGAACCTTTTCTTTCCATTTTATATGTGAAGAAAATGTGGCACAAAGTATCCAGAATTACACAGTCCTAAAATGTTCGATCTAGATGTGTAGCAAGAAGTGTCTGAACCCAGAGTCAGTTCTTTGGGTGTGGAGTTGAGACGGTCTGAGCAGTGAGGGTAGACTCACTCGTGTGTGAATGCATAGAGTGGCCGGGTTCTTCCATCCTCTCCAGAGAAGTGCACTATTAGAGCGGGCACCGGTCTTTTGTGGATGGAGTGACTTGTAAATAGTAAGGTTAGTTACTTAGTGCTGTGTGATGTTGAGGGACTCCCCTACCTCTGTGAGGTTGTCATTATCATGTGTAGATACAAACTTCTTAGAATTGTTTGGAAATTTAAGTGGAATAATGTCTAAAGCTTTAGTCTTTCACTTTGTTCCCATTTAATGTTACATGGGTCCCTTAAGAGTGGAAGTTGGGCATGTTCTCTTTCTTTCTGAAAGGTTACATTTAATATATTTTGGAAGGACCTGTATTAACCAGACAGCTTGCCAAAACAATCATTCATCACTCCCTCCCACCTTATGAAGAATTGTGTGCCCCTGCCCTCCTCTCTCTGTGTCTGGATTCCTTGGAGTTGACATCATAAGCATGGAGGAGTCTCTGACCTTTGAAAATTCTTGAATCTTAAGTGTTTTTTTTTTTTTTTTCAGTGAGGTTTGAGAGGAGTTGGAAGGATGCAGAGGCTGCTGTAGTGATTGGTGGGGCCAGGAGAGTGTGCAGAGTGAGAATATGGAGGCTTAGGAGGAGAGTGTCAAGGAGAGAATGTAGGGTCAGTAGTTTCTCAAGCATCTTAACAGAGACCTATTATCTTCCACCACTATTCAATTTTAGGTTCTTTTCTCTGTTACTAAGTTGTTGGGATCTTAGTGTGTACAAATGGGCTTTAATGCAGTATTACTCGGAGTTAAACAGTCATTAGGGAAAGGAAAAGAAGCTAATTTAAATCTTTAGCAAAATGTCTTTGAGGTAAACCATTATAAAGTTGCCTATGTGTAATACTGGTGAGTGTGCGTGTGCGTGTGTGTGTGTGTGTGTGTGTGTGTGTGTGTGTGTGTGTGTGTGTTGTCTGTCTGTAGTTGGGTACTATAGAAATATACAAATTATTTCAGTTTATTGGAATGACAGTTGTGTACCTGGTAGTGAGTGAGACACAGGAACCATGATAGATGTGGAGGGCAAGTTCTATTGTGAATACCAAGAGGAAAGTGGAGTCCAGAGAACACTTGGCAAATGAGGTGGCATTCAGGTGGGTCCTTGAGAAGAGGAAAGAGCCCAGCAGTCCTTTCAGGCAGGGGACAGTCTACACAGCAACTGCGATCACTGGATGGAGAATGGAAGGGAGAGCCCAGTCACAATGGGCTTTTGTGTGATGCACAGAATTTAGATGTTAAACTTGCTCATTGGAACTTTTGAGGAATTTTGAGCACTTGGATATATTGTCATTTATATTAAATAATTCTTTACATTAGGTATTTATAGAGATTGATCAGTGTTTATGAAAGGTAAGGAAGTTCTTTTCTGGGTCCTAGTTTTCAAAAGAGATGTAAAAGCTCGTTAAAGGCATTGGATAGATTTAAGAGACTGTAAAGGTAAAATTGAAAAGCTGGGAGTGGTAATTCATGAGTGTAAGACAGAAGAGGAAAGTCCAGCATGCCTTCCTGACTTGTGGCTCCAGTGCTCGGAGTGATACTCCACTTGCTAGATTAGAAAACACTGAGAGCTGGAAAGGGTGGAGGACAGAGAGGAGAGGAGAATTTGTTTTTAATGTGTATAGGTTGAAGTGTCTGCGGCTTCTTCGGCAAGGCAGAAAGAATCTGAGATTCTGGATACCTTTAAAATCATCAGCATTTGGGTGGCCAGAATTGAGAATGAAGTTTCTCAGGGAGATGCTACAGAGTACGAAATGGAGGGTTTATGGCCAGAACTGTGTGCACATTAGCCTTAGTGCAGGAACAGGCAGAGTCCACAAGGTGATCTAGGAGGCTGCAGGAAGAGCAGTGCCGAGGAGGATTGAGTGATGGTGCCTGCGATGCCACTGTCCTCCTGTAGAGCCCATGTGAGTAGAATGAGAACTAGGCATAGGTTAAGAAAGTAGCATCAAGGGATTGGTATATTTGAGAATAGAGTAGTAACATCTGACTCACTATTCTATTGCTGCAAAGACCCCATAGTCAGGGCAGCTCCTATGAAAAAACATTAGATTGGGGCTTGCTCACAGTTCAGAGGTTTGGTCCATTATCATGGTGGGAGCACGGTGCTAGAGCAGTAGCTGAAGAGCCCCACACTGTTCCATAGGCAGAGAGAGAAACAGAGACAGAGACAATCCAGGCTTGGCATGGGCTTTGAAACCTCAGTGCCTACTCCCCCCAACGCACACGCACACGCACACGCACACACACACACACACACACACACACACACACACTTCCTCCTAATCTTTTCAAATAGTGCCACTCCCTGCCAACTAAGCATTCAAATAAGTGAGCCTGTAGGGGTCATTCTTACTCAAACCACCACAAATGTGCAAGATGGGCAGGGGAGAACATCTAAAGGAGGTCCTTTTGCCTTGCTTTATAATTTTGTTTGTTTCTGTGCAGCAAGAGCAAGAGATAGCTTCTTGGCTAGGAGGCTCAGGAAAAATGGTGAATATGTGAGATGGTCCTGAGGCAACTACATGGTTTAACAGTCAAGTAGAAGACAGTGGTGTTTTGATGAAAGGGAGAAAACTAAATACACTTTATTTTACACATTGATCTACAGAATTATTTGCTCTTATTTTGCTCAGTAACTCCATCTAGTGGTAGAGGAATTGAGTGGAGGAGCCATCCAAGTTGGGTAGCTAAAACAGAATGATAAAAAACTAGATTTTACTAACCAAAGAGTGTACATGGAGGGACCCATGGCTCAGATACATATGTAGCAGAGGATGGCCTTATTTGGCACCAGTGGGAGGGGAGGCCCTTGGTCCTGTGGAGGCTTGATGCCCCAGCACAGAGGGATGTTAGAGCAGTGAGGTAGGAATCGGTGGGTGGATGGAGGAATACCTTCATAGAGTCAAAGGGAGGGAGAGAGGGGGGTGGGGAGTTTGTGGAGGGGAAACAGGGAAAGGGAATATTATTTGAAATTAAATGAATAAAATGATTAATAAAAGTGTAAAACTGCCAAATGGTATTTAAACCACACAATTTGTTGAACTTTGTTACCACAGTGATAAGGTCTTTAAATTTTTGTAAATTCATTAAACTAAAATAAATATTTAAACATAAATCCATTTTATCTAGTATACAAATGCATTTCTTCTGTACATTTCAAATTAAAAAGCTCTGTGGACCAATTTTAAAAAGAAGAAGAAGAAGAGGAGGAGGAGGAGGAGGAGGAGGAGGAGGAGGAGGAGGAGGAGGAGGAAGAAGAAGAAGAAGAAGAAGAAGAAGAAGAAGAAGAAGAAGAAGAAGAAGAAGAAGAAGAAGAAGAAGAAGAAACAACTAGGTTTTGAGCAGTAGAGGTGGCTTCGTGGTTAAGAACACTTGCTGCTCCTGAAGAAGACCCAAGTTTGGTTCCTAGCACCCATATTGTGGCTCACAATTATCTATAATTCTAGGTTCCAAGGATCCAATGTCCTTTTCTGGCCTCTGAGCATCAGCCATGCATGTAGTATACATATATACATTTAGTTAAGAGATTCATGGATAAAATGAAAATCTTTTAAAAAGAAACTAGGTTTTTGCAGATTATTTAAATGATCAGTCATTGGTTTCCCTTTCAGTTCTGCAAGGAGGGGCAAGAAGAGAATCTGTTCAGTTTTCCTCTCTGCTGTCATTCTACTCTAGTTCATCACATCTCCTTACCAGTAATTTCCTAAGCCCACTGTGCAGTTTCAGATTCTTCCCACTACAATCAGTATGATTGTAACAACAGCAACAGCAAAAGTCTTTAAAAACCTTTCACTCAGGTATGATAGTAATTCATGTCTGAGTCTTTTTCACCCGTGCTCACATAGTGCTTTCACAGTGCTTATCATTCCCTTTTGGAAAACGCCTCAAACTTTACTAGGGTCTACTAAGTCCGGTCTGTATTTTCTACAGCTCTCTCACCTCTGTTCAGAACTTTGACAAATCGGCTTGGAGCCATCTTCATCTCCGTGTGTCTCTCCAGTTGCTCACTGTCCAGCTCTTAGATAACATGTCCCTGTGGCTTTTCCTCCCTCCTTACAGGAGATGGCATTCTCGTCTCCAGTATTTCCCTTTTTACTGTAGATATTTATTAGCATGGGAATTGTGTCTGGCTCACTATTCACATTTAATCTCGAGCATAGTGCCCAGTGTTCCATTGGCAGTTGGTGGACTTTTTATTGCCCCAAGTATAATGTGGTTAAGGGAGTAGAACTTGTAGAGACTAAGAAAGTAGCTTTAGAATGGAGAAGAACTGGAAACTGGGTGTGGTGGTTGCACATGTAATCCTAGTACCCAGGAGGCAAAGGTAGGAAGATCACTACAAGTGGAAGGCCAGCCTGGGTTACAGAGGAAGCTCTGGGCCACTGAAGGCTGTGTAGAGGGGCTGTCTTTAAAAAAAAAAAAATTGTACAGTAAAATGCTAGAATTTCAGACTGCCAGAGGAAATGGTTTCAGGAAATGGCAGGGTCTACATCTGAATTATCTTAATAGAGATGAAAGTTTTTAGACATTATAAAACTCTAAGGTATCTAGATGGATTACAGATGAGCATTAAAGTTTCTCAGGAAAACGAGGAAGCATGGGCCTTTAACCAGTGTGATTGTGCTCCCTCTCAGGAAACAGTTGAGGCTAGCAGGAAGATGTGCATTCAGACTTCCTATATCCAGACCAGCGGTTCACCTGGCTTTTTGTTTGTGATGTTGAGCAGCTAAGATCATATGAAGATGGTATGAAGGTCGTATGTGGCTGTTGGCCAAGGTGTTGCCAGGGATCAACCCACCGCCTTTCATGTGCTGCTGAGTATACAGCTGTTTGTATTGTCATTGAAAGAGCTTAAGGAACACTAACTTGTTCCTTTTGGTTCTTGGTTTCTGTCTTCACTTCAGGAGAGGAACATGGAGGTGGAAGCAGGGGCCAGAGGCAGAATTAAATTTTGAGCAAAATAGTCTGTTTATGCAGCATGTTGAGTTTATAGTTGTGGTCAACACCAACATTTATAAATGAATATAGGTACAAGTAAATACAGATCCAGGGAAAGAGTTTATAAATGGCCTAGCTCATGAAAATGATGTTGGGCTGCACAAGTATTATGTAATGATTTAATATTTTCCATTGAAAAGTCCATCATTCTCAGGAGTCAATTTTGTTCAGTAGAAATGAGTAAGAACCATTATGTGAACATTATTTGGGGGAGGAATGTGGTGATAGGTTTGGCTTTTATTTAGAAAAAACAATTTATTCCAGTTGATCTGAAAGCAATGAGTTCCCAGTCAGAGCTTATATTCACTTGGGAACTGGATGATCTGCTAGAGATGTAAAAGAAGAGTTCTTTGGTGTGATCAGACATGGGACTGAGTAATTGCTGATAGCCCATCTACTAGGAAAACTGGATGCTTTTGACTCAATCGGTCTATAAACCACACAGTCAGGGAGTGCTGCTTCCCTTTTATTTGAAAAGCTGAAGGTTGTGTTGTGTTTTTCATTTGCGGTTTCCCTTCCTGTGTGTTGAGACAGAGCTAGCCGAGTCTTCATAGTGGGCTTCAGTATCCTCACTTGGAATTTGAGAAGTGTCAGCCAGGTGTTGTGATGTTGTAACAAGAGCTGCTGTCCTTACCTGTTGGGCAAAGGGCACAGTCCACACCATGCATTGGAGAATCTAATACAAGAATGTGCTGCCAAGAAGTTTGCTTTAGTGCTTCACATTTTTGCCGAAGAGCCAGTCTTTCCAGATAGGAGTTGTTTACTTTAGATGTTCGGAACTGAATGACCTACCTTCTGTTGCCATGTAAGATCCCAGATGCTACGACACCAATGGTTTTCTCAGGGCCTGTATCTGACTGGAAATTGTTTGCATGCCTGTGGTTTAGCCAAGCCTCCTGCTTTCCACTGAGTGCTGTGTGTGCTTGTTGCATCTTTCCCACATCCTTTCAGAAAGCGGTTACAGTAGCTCACAGTGCTCTGTCTTTCTGCTTGAGACAGGGTCCCCTAGCTCCAGCTGCCCTAGAAGTCATTACAAAGTCCACGCTGGCCTCAGACTCAGGGAACTGCCTGTCTCTGCTCTCAGAATTCTGGGATTAAAGGCCTGAGCTACCACACACCTCTACCTTGCTTTATTTTTTAAGAGCAAAGAGCGAAGTCCATTTTGGAACTTTTTATGTGTTTGGCTCTTAATTTTGGACTGTGTATGTGTTTATTACTTGGACGGTGCGCATGTCCTGTGACAAAGTGGTGAATACAATGGGCTTTGGAGAGAATTCTCACTTCATTAGGACATGAAAGTCTTTCATTCACCTGTGAAGTCTGAAAACATTTAATCTTTTTTTTTTTTTTCTTTTTGACAGGATCTTTCTTTGTAGCTTTGAATTTTCCATCCTTCTGCCTCTGCCTCTTGGGTGTTGATATTAGAAATGTGTACCATTTGCTGCCTGCCTTGAAGTTTTAATTCTTAAGCACAAGCTGCAAGGGAGCTGGGTCACTTTATAGAAAGAAAGCATGGCCAGAACTTCACGTAGTTCTGGATTCGTATGAGATTAACAGCAGGGACTGTTGACCTCAGGAATGCTGGCTTGGTGCTTAGGATATTGTAGCAGATGAAAATTAGACATTTGTTTATAATGAATTTAGTCACCAGGTATTTATTGACTACCTATTATATTGTAGAGACCTTGCTCAGTATTGGGCTAGGGATATGAATAAATCATGCCCTGTACCCATTGATCTTGTATTATTAGAGCACTATAAGAAAGTGATTTCTCTTTTTCAAAAAAAACAAAAACAAAAATAAAACCCCCAAAATCCAAAGAATTGCCACCAACAAAACAATTCAGTTATCAGGTTAGAGACGAGATTTTTATAACCCACAAAAATTTTGCTATTTGCTTTACTAGACCCAAAAATGTTGAAAAATGGGATCAGATCGTACTACTAAACAAGTTGTATTCAGGGATAGAAGGGGAGTGAAGAAAAAAAAATACCTGGGGGTCATTCTTATGCTTTAGGTTTTTGTAGGAATGTTTTGTCTGATTCATCTGTTGTTTTCAACAATTCTACTTTTGTCTTTTCCAAAAAGATGGGATTAGTGGGTGCAGTGAGGCAGTTGGATGCCTGGGCACTTTATGAACGAGCCCCTTCTACAGAACTCTGTGAGGCTGATGAATGTGGTCAGAGGTGGTTCTCCACCCTATTTTTGCTTTCTCAGCTGGGACTATTAACCTCAAAGGAATGTTGGCATGGTGCCAGGCTGTCAGGTCAGGGACATAGTTTCTGCTAAAGTCAAGTCTGAGAGAAGGGATCTTTTCTCAGGTACTCCTTTTCTCAGGTACTGGCACTCCTTTATCCTGGAGAGAGAAACCCCTTTTTGATTGTTTCCTGACTTCTGCAATTAGTGACTGTTGTGATGAGCCTCTGGGCTCTCCACTCAGAGTGCGAAATAGCTTATTTTGAGTAGTTTCAGCATTCACTTTACTCTTCTTGTTTTCTCAACTAGCATGAGAATATTAGTCAGCCCTGAAGTCATCTGCTGTATAGTGTTCATTTGCTTAATAAGTTATCTACTAGGGCCAATGTGCCTTGTGCTGTGTCAAGTAATTCATTCTGGGGATATATCGGTAAAGAAGACACACAACTTTCTGCTTCCAAAAATTTGACATGAGAATCAAAGGCTAGGCAGAGAGTGATTAAAGTTAAGTTCAGAAGAAAGCCAGGGCATGGTGGCACATGCCTGTAATGCCAGCATTCAAAGGCTGAGACAGGAGGATTGCTACAAGTTTGAGGTTAGCCTGAGCTACATAATGAGGCATTGTCTACAAAAACAAAACCCTTAATAATAACTGTGTTTCAGGAGGGAAATGGGCATAGTTCCATTTAAGGAACATTGCAGGTTGGCGAGCTTTTTAGGGCAGCGACTTGTGATTCTTCATGAAAAATTTAAAATTCTTTGTTTCAAAATTCAGTTCAAACGAAGGAAGCAGAACAGTTTACCATTGGTTAAGAGACTGTTGTGAAATGGGGCTGTGTGCTCTTCTGTTACTTGAGCCTTGTACACGTATCTCCTTTTCAGGTCAGAGCCTGGAGTTTGATCTGTGTTCTGGTCACATCCTGCTGCCTGAGAGTACTTGATGACCCCATGACCCTGGACATGGATGCTGTCCTGTCGGATTTTGTTCGTTCCACAGGTGCAGAGCCAGGGCTGGCTCGAGATCTTCTAGAAGGTAAAGAAAGAATGAGGAAAGAGAAAGCAAAATCTCATGTTATTAGGGTGATTTGAAACATTTTAAGGTGATCAGAAAAATGTTTTGAGCACTGTATGCCCTCCATTTTAGTTGCTTCTATTGGTCTACTCTGTGTGATCCACCATAGTTCTAAGACCGCAAATTCCCCCGCTCGCCTTGTATGTACTGGGTAGCTTTCTTCACCGTGAATTTATGTTCAGGTAATGGAAGGGAAAAGTTAGATTAGCCCACTAAAATAATCATAAGAAAAAGTACCTGATCATGACCTCTAGCCTTTATGCACACACTACGTGTGTGTGTGTGTGTGTGTTTGTGTATTATACCACCCACTTGTTCTAGCCTCTATATGCACTTGTATGCACACACCACACACATATACCACACATGTGTCTAACAATGCACTCAAAATTAAGGAAAAATGATAGTCATCCTCTTATAAGAGGATATGTTTCATTGTGTGTGCAGTGTGCCCGGTGTTTGCAAGGTACTGGATATAGTATATAATTGCCGCTGTGTTATGTAATTGCAGTAAAATTACATAGGATTTGAACCTTGACCCATTTTCAGAGTGTGGCTCTGTTCCAAATATTTCTTTCATGTTATAAACACATGAAGAAAAAAAAAAAACTAAGGGTGTTACGAGATTGAAGAGGGAAATCTAATGAAGCTCTCAGGAGAACTACCCAGGAGAAATAGCTTACAAGAGGACCCTGAGAGAGGAGAGAGAGTGGTGGAATGGGAAGTGAGCGAGATGGAAGAGTGGTCCCTGAGTGATGAGAGCTGGCTGGGGGGACAGGAAGCAGAGTCCGGGGGCATTTGCTCCCCATGGTAAGGAATTTATTCCTTATGGTCACTGGAAGTTTTAATAGTATAAGAATAGTTTTTAGAGTTTAAGTGTTTAATCTGTTTCAACAGAATTATATTGGCCATTGGTAAAACCAAGTGAGAATATTGTCATAGTTCAGGTGAGAGATAATGGTGACTTAGACCACAGTGTTGGTGAGGGGAGAGGAGCTGATGGGTTAGACACTCATTAGCAGCTGGAGAGAGGCCTCAGCAGTTAAGAGCATCGGCTTCTCTGAAGAGAACTTGGGTTCAGTTCTCAGCACCCACATAGTGACTCACAACTGTCCGCAACTTTGTTGACCTCCTCGGACACCAGGCAGCGTGTGATGCACATACATACATGTAGGCAAAACATTCACACACATAAGATAAAAATTACAGTTTTCACAAGGTGTAGTTTATAAAGGGAATCAAAGAACTTACTATTGTTATTGTCTCTTTAACATGTTAATTTTTTTTTAAAGTTAACTCTTTCCTAGGCATGGTGTCACATAATCCTAGCACTCAGAAGGCAGAGGCAAGCAGATTTCTGTAAGTTCAAAGCAAGCCTGGTCTACACAGTGAAACCCTGTCTCAAAAACAAAACACAGGAAAAAGTTAACTTTGGTTATAGTACAAAGAATAAATTAGAGAGAAAAGAGACTGAGAGAAAGTCTTATCAGAGAGTCTCCCTCTTAGAACAAAACAAGGACACACCGTACATACGTACCACACAGGTAAGCATGTGAAGATTTGAATTAGGCAGAAACAATAAAAACAGACAAGAAGGAATGGATTGAAGAGTTACTTAAACAACCCTCTGAGTAACTGAGGTGGGGGAGAAGAAAGGGTGGGTCTGAGCAACAGTGAGAGCTGCACTGAAGGCTTGAGAGCTGGAGAGACTGTGATGCTGTTACTGAGTTAGGGGTCACATGAGGAAGAGAGGGTAGGAGTTTTCAAGAGATGATTAGCATTCGGTGCTGGACATGCTAGTGTTAAGAGGTTCTGATGACTTTAAGGAGTTTGCTGACAGTTGGAAGTGCATATCCAGTTCTCAGGACAGGCTGTTTATTAGTATACAGTTGGTTTAGGGGGAATAGTCTTCATTTATTCAGCAAATATTTGTTGAGTTTCTGCTAGATGCCAGGTTTTGTTTTAGATGCTTGTACTAAACAAAAAACCCTGCCCTGATGTTGTAGGAAAGATGGTCATGGACAAGCAGTATGTATATAGTTTATATGCATTGTGTTCCAGGGCATAGAGATTATGGAAAACAACTAGCAGAATAATGAGGTGACCATGGTTTTAAACTGGGCAGTCAGAGCAGAACTTACTAAGAACATGGTATTTGAGCAGATCCCTGAAGTTTACAAAGATTCATCTCTGTAGAGTATGCTAGAGAAAAGTGTCTTATATGCAGTAAGAATCGTCAGTGGAGAGGCCTGGGTGAGGAGCAGTCTTGATGTGGTTTAGGAACAGCAAGGCGGTCAGTGGAGACTAGAACACAGAATAAAGAGCAAGAGTTGAGCAGGGTTAGAATTAAGTCACCAACATGAATCATTAGTAGAGCTTAACAGGGGGGTTAGACAAAGGTGACAATAGCAGTAGCAGTGCATGTAAGATTCTGCACACAAAGCACCATTCTGTATGCTTTCAACTCATTTAACCTTCAGAACAGCACTGTGCTGCAGGCATACCACGGCACAACTTTTTCTGGGGAGTCTTTCCATCCATCCCTGAGAGAGGGGAGCAGATCATAGAGGTCACTTCACCCAGGTCTGCCTGCTGACCCAGAGCTTATCGGGGCTTCTTCAGGAACTTGGGTAGCATGCCAAGCATATGGGTAACTGTGGGCCAAGCATATGGATAACTGTGGGCCAAGCATATGGGTAACTGTGGGCAGCTATATCACCAAAGAGTCTGTCTTCTCAGCACTTGTTAAATGCTTACATATTCTTGGATAAAAGAGGGACCTTTTAAACCTTATTAACCTCATTACCATCTCCCCTCCCAAGAGAGGATGATGATGATGATGATGATGATGATGATGATGATGATGATGATACAATACAGGAAGATTGTCTTTATTTTCTATGTATGTATGAGTGCCTAACATGTCTATATGTATGTGCATGTCTAATGTCCACGGAGGCCAGAAGAGGTGTCAAATGGCAATGTTCACATCCAACCTGGAGGAAACACCCTTACAGCATATTAGTATTATTATCTACATTTTTCATAAATAAACTGAAGCAGAGAGGAAAAAAGGCAGGAAATAGGGGAGGCTGTAGGAAGCCTTCAGCATTGGGCTTAGGAGCCTTCTGTAGTAGTGACTACCCCTTACATAAAGATTTTGAACACAGAACTAAATGTGCTTCAGAAAAGTGAGATTCCTTGACAGATTGGGTGAAAAGTTAAACCAAGGCTGTAGCAGCTAGAGTAACAGAAGTGCAAATAGTTAATCAACATGTATTAAATACATAAATAGAGAAATCGGCAGAAGAACACTCCATCACATAGGGTCATTGTTTTTAAATGGAGCAGTACAGCCCCTTGCGCATGTGTTGTATGGCAGCTCTGCACTGGAGACTGCACTTTGTGTGCACTTGCAGGTGTCTCAAAATCCCCTGGCGTCCACTGAGCCTGCTACAAACTCACTGAGACTGAGCGAGTTTTGACACTTCTGTAAGCTTTGTTTCCTTTGTCTGTAAAAGGAGTTTCATTTGATGTAATGAGGTCTCCAAAGGGCCCTTTGAGATTAGAGACAAAGTTTTTACCATTGTGTACCTTATATAGGAAATAGTAAAGAAAATCGGTATTTCAGATTGAAGAAAATTAAAGTGGAAGGAGAAGAAAGTTAAAATAAAATTGTAGTGTACATGAATATGATCTTACTAGGTTTATTTTTGACATGAGGTGTTTTGAAACTGAGTCTCAGGTAGCTCAGACTGGCTTCAAACTTCCGACCCTCCTGCCTCAGCCTCCTAAGTTTTAGCTTTATAAGCTTGTATTGGCATCCCTGGCTTGCTTATTGTTGCTTATAGGTTGCTTACAATGGTGGTCCTCTGTCTTCCCTGTCCCTTAACACTCTGGGTCTATTACATGGTTTTTGTTTTTCTTTCTGTTAGGAAAGAACTGGGATGTGAGTGCTGCCCTCAGTGACTTTGAACAGTTGCGCCAAGTCCATGCTGGGAACCTGTCCCCACCCTTTAGTGGAGGGAGTACTTGCCCTAAGACCCCTGAAAAGGGGGGTTCGGATAGAGAGCCCACTCGCCCTTCTCGACCCATCCTACAGAGACAGGATGACATCATTCAAGGTATTGCTCTGAGGACTAAGGTTCTGTATATGGAATAGGAAGCACCTGTGTGCTCCTGTAGAGAGATTTCCATTCCTTATCCTCTTCCCAGTCAAATCCAGCAGTTACTTTGTAGCTATCTGTAAATGACCTGAAACAGTCATGCATTCTTTGCATCAACTCTGGCCAGTACTGGACAAGGACAGCTGCCTAGCATTAGAGCTCCTGTCCCCTTGTGGTAATAACTCAAGTACTTGAAGCTGTGCAAACACAATATTACACTGACAAATTTTGCTCATAATGTTACATGGACTGGGACATTGCAGATGCCATGTACTTACAACAAAATGATTCGGGGAGGCACAGTTACATTAGCGTTATGCTCTCTGGCATATTAAAAGTTGACTCTAAATTTCTGATAAATATGTGTGCCAATGAAGTTATAGTAAGTTGTACGGATGTTGCTGACAATACTTGTTATTCTCTTTTCTTTACTGGAGATGCTTTTTACATCCTCTGACACCCTAGAATGAGTCTTTGCCAAAATCTAGCCTAATGAAAGAAAGCTCATTTCTGTTCCTTGTTGTTCTTCCCATAAAAGAAAAAGAAAAATGACCAAGTTACTAAGTGAACAGCTCACATTCACATTGAATAATGGGAGTCACAGATAAAGTCATAGGGAAAGGGAGGTTAGGGAAACCCCAGACTAGACTAGAAAGATGAATACGTTTTTTGTAGTACTATAAGTATCTATAAAAAAAAAAAATGCCATTTTGTATATTTTCCCATTTGTATTTGGCTTAATATGAAATTGAGAAGTAGCTGGCTAGATACAATTTTTCTTGACTGGAAACTGTCAAGCAGTAAGCACCCTACATCTGTGGCGAATTCTCAGAGAGAGTTGCATATGTTCTAAGGTGACTCAATTTCTCATTGCAGAAAAACGCCTGTCTAGGGGCATCTCCCACGCCAGCTCCAGCATTGTTTCCCTGGCCCGCTCCCATGTCTCCTCCAATGGTGGGGGTGGGGGGAGCAGTGAGCACCCCCTGGAAATGCCCATCTGTGCCTTCCAGCTTCCAGACCTCACTGTGTACAAAGAAGACTTCCGCAGCTTCATAGAGAGAGACCTCATTGAGCAGTCCATGCTGGTTGCCTTGGAACAGGCAGGTCAGTGGGTGTTTCCTCTTCAGTGGTGCTCTCCTCTAGCTGTGGCCTACGGCCATGTAAGCCTCCATCAGCAGCCTCTGCTAAGTGTGAGCTCTGGCTTCTGTCTGAGTGCACAGACTCAGGAACGTGTACTGAGGTGAAGAGTGAAAATTAGCCAGGTGTCGGGAAAGGGGATAGCAATGAAATTTAGACACTTTGAAAAGTTCCTATTTAGGGGTTGGGGATTTAGCTCAGTGGTAGAGCGCTTGCCTAGCAAGCGCAAGGCCCTGGGTTCGGTCCCCAGCTCCGAAAAAAAGAAAAGGGGAAAAAAAAAGAAAAGTTCCTATTTAATAGAAGGGAAACCAGATATGTATGTAAAGGGCTTAGTAATTGATACCCAAAAATCAATATGTGAACAAAAATAATTGATTATAATTAGCTATGGAGCACCTTTGCAAAAACAGAGGACCAAGGCTGTAGACAATGCACTGAAAGTCACATCTACTCATGTGAATCTTTCCCCTATGTTTACCTACCTTCTTAATTGACTCCATTTTAAATTGACATTAACTTTAATTTGGATAAACAAGAAAGCTCAGTGATAAAGACATTTGCCACCGAGGCTTGACAACTTGAGCTTGATCCTTGGGACCCACATTGTGGAAGGAGAGAAGTGACTTTCCCAGTCACTGACCTCACACAGTGCTGTGACATGCATACGTGCCAGTGCTTACACTCACACACTAAGTAAACGTAATTAAGAAACATTAGCTGGTTTAAGACAGTATGGCAGCTGGGAACTTTGGGAAGAATTTACATATTTAAAATATCCTCATGGGGTGGTGGGGATTGAAAAAGACTAGGCTTGGCAGTGCATGTCTTTATTTAATCTCAGCATTCTGGAGCCAGAATTAGGCAGATCTTTCAAGAGTTTGAGGCCAGTTTGGTTTACCTGGGCTCTATATCAAGTTCCAGGCCAGCCATGGCTACATAGTGAGATCCTGTCTCAAAAAAGAAAGAGAAAAAAAAAAAAAATCCCCATGGCGGACTAGAGAGATGGCTCAGCACTTAAGAGCCCTTGCTCTTCCAGAAGACTGTGGCTTTGTTTCCAGTACTCACACGGCAGCTCAGAACTGTCTGCAACTCTAGTTCCAGGAGATCCAGTGCCCTCTTCTGACCTCTGAGGGCACCAGGCATTCCTGTGGGATATAGACGTACAAACAGACAAAACACTCAGACACATGACAGAAATGAAGATATAAAAAAAATAAGTTCCTAAGGAAGAAAGATTGGAGGGTGGAGATAGGGAGCTTTTCCATTTTGTATCTAATGTTAACTGTAACTCTTTTTAGAAGTTAATAACTTACCTGGGTTAGTGAAATCATAATCTATTTTTTCCTTTTGTAGACTTTTGATTGCTCAAGAAAACTTTCAAGTGTCATTTGTAAAATTGTTCCCTCTTGTAAATGAATTTGTGAGATTGCTATTGACAATTGAAAGGAATTTACTTGAGTGTTTTATGTGCTTTGTCTTTTTGCTTATAACTTTAAAGTCATAACACACACCTGCTGAGTACTGTCACACATGATATAGGATATATACACATAAATATACAATACAGGGGATATATATATATATAATATATATGTATGTATAACATATTACATATGTATAATATATATGTATGTATAATATATATATTATATATATAATTTTTGTTGATTCATTAAGCTGAGCTTTGCTGCTATTGTATTTCCTGGTCTCCTGGCCAGAGCGAAGGAATCAGAGCCACACTGAGAAGTTCACAGTTCCACCTTGGGCATTATTGACATTTGGTACCAAGTAATCCTTGTTGTACAAGCTTCCTCGACCGTTACACTTAGAAGCATCGCTGGTCTGTGTATACCAGATACCAGAAGTACATATCTCCTCACCAACTGTGGGAAACAAACATATTTCTTCATACATTCCTCAATGATCCCATGGGACCTCATTGTCTTAATACTTAAGACACAATGATCTAACTAGTTATGCTCAACAGAATCTAACTGTAAGTAAGAAGATATAAGAGTCATAGAGGCCAAGCTTAATGCTATATTCCTGTAATGTCAGCACTTAGGATATGGAGGCAGATGTATCAGGAGTTCAAGGCTAGCCTGAGCTGCATAGTGGGTTCAAAGCTCAATCTCAATTACAAGAGACCATGTTTTTTTCTTCTTCATCCTCCTCCTCTTCCTCCTATTCCTCTTCTTCCTCTTCTTCCTCCTCCTCCTCCAGAGCATGCAGTATCTATTCAGAGACTGAGGCTGAAGGATCATGAGTTCAAAGCCAACCTGGTCTATGTAGCAAGATCCTGTCTCAAGAAAAGAACTAGTAGTTTTATATGGGGAGTCTTTCTAATCTGCTTCTCTCTTTTCTCCTGCTGCCATGTCTGCAGGGCGTTTGAATTGGTGGGTCAGTGTGGACTCCACCTGCCAGAGGCTGCTCCCTTTAGCAACTACTGGGGACGGGAACTGCCTCCTGCATGCAGCCTCTCTTGGTGAGTCTCAAAAATGGCCTCCCTCCCTGTAGAGAGAAAGCAGTTGAGTCAAGTATCACGTGTAGGATTTCATCTCACACTTCCAACCCAGGTAGATATGATGGTTCAGACCAAGACTTAGGGGAATGGGAGAAGCTTGCCTTAGCTTCCTATCTTTAGAGGTGGGAGAGCACTCAGTCACTGAATACTCTGCTCTGAGCTGAGCTCTGAAGCGATAAGCACAGTAAGCAAACTTCTGTGGCTGTCTCCGTGTATAGTGGAGAAATTACTTAACTAGTCTTTTAGTGTTTGGAAGTACATGTTTTTCGTTGGCCTTTTTAGCACAGTAAATTATTAAGCCTACTAAGAAGTCCATGTATTTGTTCTTAGCTTTGGAAGGGTCCCCATCTTCTAGCCATTTCATGATCTCATGGGGGTGTGGTGTCATAACAGTGTTACTTGCTGTTGTAGTTTGTTTGTTAGGTTTGCTGAGGAATGACGGCTTCCTCTTAGAAGTTTGGGGTATAAATTATGTCCCCCTCCTTTTTTGAGACCTTGGATTTGATTCCTAGCACCACAAAACAAAGGCTGGATGGGTAAGTGAAAGTGAGTCAAGACAGTGTCTAATGCTTTGCTTTCTCCCCACAGGGATGTGGGGTTTCCATGATAGAGACTTGGTGCTGAGAAAAGCCTTGTATGCACTGATGGAGAAGGGCGTTGAGAAGGAAGCACTGAAAAGGCGCTGGAGGTGGCAGCAAACACAACAGAATAAAGAGGTGGGTTAGCGTGGGCGGGCACCTTCTTTCCACCAATGACTAGAGAGACGTATACTCCACCAATGACTAGAGAGACGTGTACTCCACCAATGACTAGAGAGACGTGTACTCCACCAATGACTAGAGAGACGTGTACTCCACCAATGACTAGAGAGACGTGTCTCCTGGTGCCGAAGATTGAGACTTCTGTGTCTTCCTGAAAATTGCAGAAAATGCAGGTAATCATAAGCCTTCTGATAGCTATGAGGAGGGCTAAAACTAGCAGGCTGAGACCTCTGCCCACTCTAGTGCTTTCCAACACAAGCCTTTTACACGTACTCAAAGTTCTTAGTGGAGGTTTGTTTGTTGGTTTTCATTTTTAATGAGCTCAGATAGGTTCATTAGGATTTTTGTAGATTGTTTTTAGTATAAGTCTGGATTGTGGTGTGCATGCATCACTGCAGAGTGTGTGTGTGTGTGTGTGTGTGTGTGTGTGTGTGTGTGTGTGAGAGAGAGAGAGAGAGAGAGAGAGAGAGAGAGAGAGGAGACAACCTGTAGGAATTCTCCCCTTCCACTGTGTGAATTCCAGGGATCAAAATTCAGATTATTGAACTTGGTGGCAAGTGCCTTTATCTGCTGAGCCATCTCACCTGCCTGATTAATTTTGAGACCCTCTCCCCTCCCCTTCTTCCACTTCCACTTTCTCTCCCCTCTCTTCTACTCTCTTTCTCATCCTCCTCCTCCTCTTCCTTTCTCCTTCCTTCCTCTCCCATTACTCTGTAACCCAGGTTAGCCTGGAACTCACTATACAGTCTAAGCCGGCATTGAATTTGCAACAGTTCTGCCTCAGTTTCCCGATTGCTGGAATTATATGGGTAAATCATAATTTCCAGCTTGTTTTTAATTCTCTAAAATAATCATTTGTTTATTATTTATTTATTGCATGTGTGTGTGTATCTGTGTGTGCCGTTCCACATAGTAGAAGTGAGAAGACAACATGTATGAGTCGGTTTGCTTCCACTGTGTGGGAGGGATCTGGAGATGGAACAGGTTTTCAGGCTTAGTGGTTAGCACCTTTAACTCCCATGTTTTTAGTTATATAAACGCTTGAATGTTTTTATAGTCTGCAACTTTGCTTTAATTTGGCAAAAAATGTAAAAGGATACTTGTTAAATTGAATTTAAATGTTACCGTTTGGGGATTTGGCAGGCATTGTGATTATTTTATTTAAGACAGTAGTGATGGAGTTTTATATTCCATCTCTACATCAGGAACTGGGAAAACTAAAACTATTTTCTTAGTTTGGGTTTTAAAAGTTTCACTGAGGGCTGGCGAGATAGCTCAGTGGTTAAGAGCACTGACTGCTCTTCCAGAGGTCCTGAGTTCAATTCCCAGCAACCTCATGGTGGCTCACAATCATCTGTAATGGGATCTGATGCTCTCTTCTGGTGTACTGGTGTGTCTGAAGACTGCTGCAGAGTACTTATATATAATCAATCAATCAATCAATCAATCTTTTAAAAAAGTTTCACTGAAAGGCAGCCTTCTCTGTTTTGAGTATGGATGTAGCTGCTTTCTTTGTCAAGCACAGAATTTAGAGTGACTTATGGCCACAAAGCCTGATGTGTTTGCTATCTGATTCTCTTTAGAAGTTGATCCATTCCCATAAGAATGACATTGTGTTTACATAAATAAGCTTCTCTATTTCCTTATCCCCCACCTGTGTGTGTGTGTGTGTGTGTGTGTGTGTGTGTGTGTGTGTGTGCAAGTGCAATCATGTGCATGCATGTGCGTGTGTGTGTTTCTTTCATATCAGTATGCCTTGTTTTCATGTAGCTGGTTTTGGTTTTCTTTTTATTTTATGTATATATGTGTGTTTGACATGTGCACAGAAATGCCTTTGGATGACAGTAGAAGATGTCAGACCTCCTAGAATTTCAGGCAGTTGTGAGCTGCACAGTGTGGATGCTGGGAACTGAACCTTCATCCTCTCAAAGAACAGCAAGTGCTCTTAACTGTTGGGTCACCTATCTAGTCCCTGATTTGTGTTATTTTTGTTTTTGTTTTTTTGCCATGCTTTGACTAATTATTTCTGACATTGGATATGAGAATGTCTTTTCAGAGGCTTTCTTGTTTTCCTGTCTTCCTCCATCTCTAATCTTCATTGTTCTATTATAACTGGCAATAGTATACACTAAAGTTTTGTTTTTCAGTCATTTGGAATTTTACATCTAAAGATGTAACATAAAGTTTTATGTCATTATGGGGCTCAGGAGTTACAGTGGTTCCTGATAACACTCTTGCCACATGAGCATAAGGACCAAAGTTCAGATTCCCAGAATCCATAATGAAGCTACCCAGGGTGGTGGCTGCCTGTAATCTCAGTACTCAGGAGAGGAGAGATGGGACCCCAAGGGCAAGCGGCTGGGCACCTAGATTTGCTGGCCTTGGCAAGCTGCAGGTCCAGTAGGAGATCTGTCTCCATAATAATGAGGTCAAGCAAGGAAGACACGTGAGATCAACTTCTGGCCTTCATACACACACACACACACACACACACGCACACGCACACACACACACACACCCATTGTTTTGGCTGGAGAAATGTTCAGTGGTTGTGAACACGTTTCTCTTATAGAGGATAGGAGTTTGGTTCCCAGCACCCACATTAGGTGGCTCACAACCACTTGTAACTTCAGCTGCAGGGGATCTGATGCTCTCCTGGCCTTTGTGGACACCCACACTTCCATGACTGGTGGAGACAAATAACTAAAAAATAAATCTTTGAAAAAAAATCATACACGTATCCTTGATCATCCACTTTTGCTCCAGAGATAGAATCCACAGGGAAAAGACACACGTTGACATTCTTTTTACCCTCTTGAGACAGGGTTTCTCTGTGCAGCCCTGGCTGTCCTGGAACTCACTCTGTAGACCAGGCTGGCCTCATACTCAAGAGATCCACCTGCTTCTGCCTCCTGAGTGCTGAGACTATCACCTGGGTACAGGTCGCCCTTCTTTGTTATCACCCAAAGCAGGAACGGCCCCTGTAGAAAGCTGCTTTTCCTGAGCTAGATCCAAGTTGGCCTAGAGTTTGGGATTCAAACCCAATCAGTAATCAGCTTTATCCTCCTGCTGAGTGCAAGTTACAGCTGAATCTCAGCTTTGACCATACCAAGAAAAGACCTCATGGAGCAGAGCGGTTAAGAGGGAGTGATAGCAGAAGTAAAGTAAGTGTGTTCAATCTGATGATTAAATCTGTTCACGATAGGGTTAGATTATGAAAATATTTATCCAGGAGAACCAGAAGTACACACATTCTTCCCTATGTTTTCTGCCCTTCCTTCTGGTGGTGCACAGAATATAGTGACTTGTGAAGGAGTGGTTGGTTTACTCCCTTTGGTTGGCATGATGCAAGTCTCACACTGGCAGTGTGCCAGGCATGACTGTCTTGTTTGAACTGTGAGGACTTCGTTCCTTCCTTGGGAACAGGAATAAGACAAAAGGTGATGACCCGAGATGATGCTTTTAACTTTCTGATAACAAAACCCAAATTAAATCAGTCTTTTATTTTCTGGGCTTCCTTGTTTTGTGTTGAAATTGGTGGTAAAACTTGTTAAGAGCACCTGCCACCTAGTGGCTCTATGTATTAAAACAGGAAGCAGAGGGATTGGAGGTAACTTAGCACTTGTTCTTGTAGAGGAGTTCTGACAGCTCATAGCTGTCCATAACTCCAGGTCCAGAGAAACCAGTGCCCTCTTCTGACCTCACTGGGCACCAGCAAGCATGTGGTGCACATACATACATGCAGGCAAAACACTCATGCATAAAATAAAATTAACTTAAAAAAAAAAAAGCCAAGTGGTTGTGGCACAGGTTTTCAGAGGCAGGCAGAGCTCTGAGTCTACAGAGAGAGTTTCAGGACAGTTTCAGGATTTCTACACAAAGAAACCCTGCCTTGAAAATCCAAACCAGAATAAAACAAACAGGAACAACCACCTCCAGAGATGAGTGACAGAGAGGAGGAGTGAGAGGCAGGTCCTCCTGGATATGTTTATCAAGGAGCGTCTCATATATAACCTTTGCATTGCTCCTTTTATTTTTACCTGAAATCTATGATAGCATTTTCCAAGTTGCAAATGTCTTTGCCTTTTTATTGAAGTAAAATATGCTCAGAGTTGCACTGCTCTCCATTACCTTTGTCCTGGTGCTGTCAGTGCTCAGTGTGACTGCAGATGCTCTGTAAGGATGCACTTGAGCAATGGAACTCAGTTTTATGCTGAACAAACCAAAAAATACTCATAAACTTATCTTTCAAATCGTCACATCCTAAGGCCTTTTCTCCTTTTCCCCATGCCCCCTTAATACAGGGTCTGAGTTAGCCCAGTCTGGCCTCCAACTTACTATGTAGCTGAAGATGACCTTAAATGTCTCATCTTCCTGCCTCCACCCAAGCGCCAGGATTAGCCATGATTGTTGGCGTGCACCACCACACCCAGTTTATCTGATGCTGCATGCATCAGGACTTCCTGCATGCCAGGCAAGCACTCTACCAACTAAGCTGCACCACTGGGTTACCCGGAGAGGCCTTGCCTCAAAAAGCAAGAAGACAAAGCAAAGTATTTGTATGGGTATACACTATTTTTTAATAAAAAAATTTATAACTACTTAGCGTGGATTTATTGATTATTGATCATATAATAGGCACTGGGCCATGTTGCATAAAACATAAGTCTTTCTTGCAGAGCAATAGAATAAAATAGGCCCCTAAAGACATAGAGCAAAGTAGACCAGCTGTGGTTTCTTTGTAGCCCTGGTAGGCCTGGGACCCATAGGGATCTGCCTGTCTGTGCCTCCTGCATGCCGAGATGTTTGTCATTACACCTGACCCAGATATGGTTTCTATAGAGTAGTAAAGAACAGCTTCAAAGAGAGAGGTTCAGAGGAGGCAAAGGCTGGTCTGCTAGGGAGGTTTAGAAAGACTCCTCTCTCAGAGGAGGGTTAGCTATTGAAGATTAGGCATTGTTTACCAGGAGGATAGGGAGTGGTCATTGCAGGCAATTGGAGTAAAGGAACAGAGAATGAGGCCCTGCCCATCAGGAGCAACTACGTATGGGGGACGGGGAGGGCAGGAGGTAGGCCTTGTATGCTGTGGGCAGTAAAGGTTCTTAGAATTGCTATTATCAGGAAACAAAACAAACCGTTAGATTTTGATCTCTGGGAGGAAAAAATACAATAGCTCAATATGAATGGATCTGAGGAGTTCAGTAAAATCAAAGAGATGTTTTGCAGTTTATGCTTAGTAATTGTTGACAGAGACATCCAGGTGTCAGGTGACTGAGAGGAGAGACAGAGCTTAGTAACTCCCTGGGTTTTAGTCTGGTTGTTCGGGTGATAGTTGTTGCATGTGAAGAGACAGGAATTAAGTTTTAAATTTTAAAATACAGAATTTAGAGTCGCTGTGGATAGGTGGTGGTTTTCAGTGGACAACTGGATATGTGAACATAGAAATTAAAAGGAATTTTGGGCCTGAGGGTAAATTCTAAAGTCCTGTACACATATAGTAGCTATGATTACAGCCTGTGAAGAGATCACCCAGAGGAAAGCAAGACTGATGAAATAGTTGCCAAACCTCCAGTTTTGTGGGGAGGAGAGTTCAGAGAATAAGAAAAAGCAGTGGAGGGCTGGAGAGATGGCTCAGTGGTTAAGAGCACTGACTGCTCTTCCAGAGGTCCTGAGTTCAAATCCCAGCAACCACATGGTGGCTCACAGCCATCTGTGATGAGATCTGACGCCCTCTTCTGGTGTGTCTGAGGACAGCAACAGTGTACTCATATAAATAAAATAAATCTTAAAAAAAAAAAAAAGAAAAAGAAAAAGCAGTGGTGTGGAAGCTAAATTAGAATGTCTAAAGAGGAAAAGAGATAGACAAAGGCCGTGAAAGATGAGAGCCAGAGTCCATCGGATCTGTCAGTTAGTCAGGTGAAGTGTGTGGATGGGGCAGTGGCATAGAGAGCGGAATAGAGTCAGATTGCATTGAGTTAAAAGGGAGCAGAAGAGTAAGGGATGTGAGATTGCTAGACATGGTGGCATGTGCCTGTAATCCCAGCATTTGGGAGATAGATGCAGGAGGATCAGAATTACAAGGCCAACCTCCATACATAGCTAATTCAGTATCAGTCTACAATACATAAGATTCTCTCTCAAAAAGAAACAAAATGGGGCATGGTGTTACATGCCTTTAATCCCAGCACTCCAGAGGCAGAGGCAGGCCAGTCTTTTAAAAGAGTTCCAGGCCAGCCTGGTCTACCTAAGGAGTTCAGAATGTCAGGGCTATACAGTAAAACCCTGTCTCAAAACCACCCAACCATCCAACCAACCAACCACCCAACCAACCAACCAACCAACCACCCAGCCAACCAACCACCCAACCAACCAACCACCCAACCAACCAACCACCCAGCCAACCAACCACCCAACCAACCAACCACCCAGCCAACCAACCACCCAACCAACCACCCACCCAACCAACCACCCACCCAACCACCCAACCACCCAACCAACCACCCAACCTATTTTATGGGTCTTGACTCTGAAAAAATGAAGAAATGTGATTTAGTACAAGTGTAAAGCAAGTGCTAAGGGAATGGAGAGTGGCTGTAACTAGGAGTCTGGATGGGTATTGCCTTTCAGAACCTAGCCTCTGCTTACATGTGCCTTCATTACTACACGGTCTCTTGTACAGTCAGGACTGGTGTATACGGAAGATGAGTGGCAGAAAGAATGGAATGAACTAATCAAACTTGCCTCAAGTGAACCCAGAATGCATCTAGGTACCAACGGAGCCAGTGGTGGAGGGTAAGTGTGTGTCAGAGCCAGTGGTGGTGTGAGGGAGCAGGGATCAGCTAAGGACTCAGTTCTTTCCTTCCTTCTATCTAGTCTATGAATCCCAGAGATTGAACTCAGGTCTTCAGGAGTGGTGGCAAGCACCTTTACCCATGTCACCAGCCCCTTACTTTCAGATTTGTAACACTGTGTCAGCCCCATACCCTTGTCTTGGGTTTCCCTACTAGTAAAGTGCAAGTAGCACCAACCATGTAGCACAGAGTGATTTGTTGTGGAAACTTTGGGTTAGAAAACTAGGGCGGGGCATTCTTTTCCATCACTTTGGACCTGGTCTCAGGACTCATTTTGTTTCTTCCTTCTCCCTTATGTTGTGCCTCCTCCATTCTCTCTCCTACAAATGTAGAGTGGAGAGTTCAGAAGAGCCGGTATATGAGAGCCTAGAGGAATTCCATGTCTTCGTCCTTGCTCATGTTCTCAAGAGACCCATAGTGGTCGTGGCAGACACCATGCTGAGGGACTCTGGAGGGGAAGGTGAGTTAGCTACTCATCTGCATTCTCCTCACAGACCTCCTGTGTGTGGAGCCTTGTGGGGAGCTCTACATTAAAACAGTGGAAGCTTCTCAAGAGATTCAAACAAAAGCTCTTGGGATTAATTGGGATGGGATGTGCCATTGAAACTGGGATTAAAGGACTGGAGAAGTGGCTGCACGAGTTTGGACTACTCTTGCAGGGGACCCAGGTTTAGTTCGAGCACCTACACTGGGCAGCTCACAGCTGGCTATAATTCTATCTCCAAGGGACGTGGCATTCACACAGACACCCATGAACACCCATGATTTAAAATAATAAAATAAATCTTAGAGAAGTAGGATGAAGAGACTGAAGTAGGCAAGGGCCTCCCCTTGGTAGTAATGACCTTTGTGGTTTCCTACAGCATTTGCCCCTATCCCGCTTTGGAGGATCTATCTGCCATTGGAGGTCCCAGCCCAGTGTCACCGATCCCTCTGGTGCTCGCCATGACCAGGCCCACTTCTCTGCACTTGTGTCGATGGAGCAGAAGGACAGCGCCAAGGAACAAGGTGCCTGGCCCAGTGTGTCTGTGGCTGCTTTTTATTCAGAAGTAGAAATGATGGCTAAAGGGGAGGAAGTGACTGAGGAATATGAAAGGCCAGATGGTGCCAGTCTTTGTTTTTGTTTTTTAACCATGCTATACAATATTACCAAGAGTTTTTAACTTTAAAAAGTGTGTCTGTCACTGCTGTTGCAAAGGTTTGTTTTAGGTACAGGCTGCACTTATTTCTGTGGTTCACCAGCAGGGAGACCAGGGGATTAATACGCTAACTTGTATCCTGGGTGGTAAGAAAAAGAGTAGCTCATTGGTGTTTAATGCAATCCACTTCTCAGTGTTGCGGATAGATGGACTATAGTTAGTCATAGACCCACATGGGTTCGGTGATGTCAGTGTGTGTTCATTTGCCTTCTCCCTTCTCAGAAGACTTTCTGACAGAATGTTTTCTCTCCCCAGCTGTGATCCCACTCACAGATTCAGAGCATAAGCTGCTGCCCCTGCACTTTGCTGTGGACCCAGGAAAGGGCTGGGAGTGGGGCAAAGATGACAATGACAATGTCCGATTGGCCAGGTGAGGCCAGCTTTGCCTTCCATATCTTTCTCTCTACAGTAGCTGAGATCTCTCCATACAGGGCATGCACCCACACTCTTTCAGCTCAGTGGTGGAGAGAGGGGAGGCAGGCTGGTTGTCGGGACGCTGGCATCCTGCAGCTGCTCTGTCGTCTTTCCTTAGAGCAGAGCAAGTGTTCCTGCCTACTCCATCCCAGAATCCCCAAAACAGTGATTAAGAAAAGCAAGACAACCAAAGCCTATTTGGTTCTAAGCCAAAGTCAGGAGTTTTTAAACAAGTGACTAAAATAGTCTGCTTTTAAATTTCATCTTTCTGGCGTTTAGATAGCAAGGAAAATACATGCTATCTCATCTAGCACTCAAGCCTGCGTGTGTGCGTGTGCGTGTGCGTGTGCGTGTGCGTGTGTGTGTGTGTGTGTGTGTGTGTGCATGTGTGTGTGTGTGTGTGTGTGTGTTTGTGTGTTTACTATCCCCTTTGTCTTCCCCCTTCCCTGTGGAGATGTGATGTAAACACCCATCCTGCCCTACTCACTGCTTCCCTTTTTGGGCCTTTGTAACTTCGGGAGCTGGCTGAGAGAGTCCAGTACTTAAAAAAAGTCCTTACAGCTGGGCATGGTGGCCCACACCTCACCTAGCACTCAAGAGATTGAGGCAGGGGAATCACTGCAAGTTCAGGGATATGACAGACTACACAGTGAGCCCCTTTCTTTAAAACAAGAAGAAAACCGAAAGATAGTCCCCACCTTATGGTCAGAACTTGCTAAATGATGTCACAACAGTAATACTGGCAGCTGTTTGATAGCTGGTCTCTGGACACTGTTGAGTCCTTTCCAAAGGGCTAGTTACCTTTGAAGTAACGACTGTTTAATTTTTCTCCTTTTTACAGTGTAATCCTGTCTCTGGAAGTGAAGTTGCATCTGCTGCATAGCTATATGAATGTGAAGTGGATCCCTCTGTCTTCCGAGTCACAAGTGAGCACTGCTCCCAACCAGAGCCCCCGTGTGTCCTCACTCAGTGACTGAAGGAAGAGCAAGGAGGATCTGCTCTAGTGCAGCTTACGATGACGTCAGAACACATCCCCCTCCTTCCTGACTGCCCCTTATGCCCACCGTCTGCAGTCACATTCTGCCATCTATTTACTGTTAGTATTTGGCTCTGCTGGAGCCTGGAGTCAGGACCTCCACATGTTAGCATATAGATTGTATGACAGCAGTGCTCATGCTTGGCTGCTTGTACTTAGTTACGTCTTCCTTGAGATGTATTCTGAACAGAATTTGACATAAACAGACTTGTAGTAAAAAACATTCTGGTATCTGCAAAAATATTTTTCCAGCTAGGCAAAGTAGCAAACATCTGTAGTCCCAGTATTTTGGGAAACTGAGGCAGGGGATTATGAGTTTGAGGCTACCCTGGTTTGTGTACCAAGACCCTGTCTCAGACAGACAGACAACAGACAGACAGACAGACAAAAGAAGAAAAGGAAAGGCCCCTGCTCAGCCAGAAGCCATGCCCTGTGCTGTGATGCTGTGCAGCTCTCAGGTTCCCTTTTGGATCTGGGTCTCTGTACTACAGAAGGAGCTCGGGCTGCAGTGAGTGGGGGGAAGTTAGATACCAGATCTCTGTACTACAGAAGGAGCTCGGGCTGCAGTGAGTGAGGGGAAGTTAGATATCAGACAAGTATCTTTCCTTGGCCCATGACACAGCAGGCTGAAGCCTGAGAGGGACAATGCCTTTTGAGTGACCTTCATCATATCAGTAACCCTTTTCTGGAGCTAGATAGTCATTCCCCAGATGGAGTTCATGGTGCATATGCCACCTGTCCTAGTTTTCTTCCTATTGCTGTGGTAAAGACCATGACCAGAAGAAACTTGGAGAGGAGAGGGTTCATTTGGTGTACATGTTCTGATAACACTGCATCATAGAGGGAAGCCAAGGCAGGAACTCAGGCAGGAACTGGAGGAATGCTGCTTACTAGCCTGCTCTCTCCACTTTATACAACCCAGGGCCACCTACCCAGAAGTAGGGCCACTCACCCACAAGAGGCTGGGCCCTCCCACATCAATCACTAATCAAGAAAATGTCCTACAGACTGGCCTACGTGGCCATATAACAGAAGCAGCTCAATGACTGGCATGCCTTCTTCCCAGGGGACTCTAACTTATATCAAGGTGACAAAACACTAGCCAGAATCCCACCCTTTTTTATGTAACTAACCCCTAGAGCAGGGCTATGGTAGCTCTGTAAGCTGTTAGGTTCCACGTCTGTGGGAGCTTCCCTACACCAGCCCAGGGAGATCACTGTCCGTGCTCTTCTCTCTTGTAGGCTCCTCTGGCCCAGCCCGAGTCCCCCACAGCCTCAGCTGGAGATGAACCCAGGTCCACTCCTGAGTCTGGGGAGTCAGACAAGGAGTCGGTTGGCAGCAGTTCTATCGGCAATGAGGGCAGCAGGCGGAAGGAGAAGTCAAAGCGCGACAGGGAGAAGGACAAGAAGAGAGCAGATTCCGTGGCTAACAAACTGGGCAGCTTTGGCAAAACCTTGGGCAGCAAGCTTAAGAAGAACATGGGGGGCCTGATGCATAGCAAGGGCCCCAAGCCTGGAGGGCTGGGGAGTGGGTCTGGAATAAGCAGTGGTACGGAGACATTAGAGAAGAAGAAGAAGAACAACGCGTTGAAGAGCTGGAAGGGTGGCAAGGAGGAGGCAGCTGGCGATGGGCCTGTGTCTGAGAAGCCCACATCTGAGCCTGTCGGCAACGGAGGGAGCAAGTATAGCCAAGAGGTGATGCAAAGCCTGAGCATTCTGAGGATCGCCATGCAAGGGGAGGGCAAATACATTTTTGTCGGAACCCTGAAGATGGGCCACCGGCACCAGTATCAGGAGGAGATGATCCAGCGCTACCTTGCAGATGCTGAGGAGAGATTCCTGGCAGAGCAGAAGCAGAAGGAGGCTGAGAGGAAGATCATGAATGGAGGGTTAGTTAGTGGGCCTCCTCCAGCCAAAAAGCCAGAGCCGGACGGTGGGGAGGACCAGCCCAGTGACTCCCCAGCAGAGTCCAAGGCAACGGGCTTCTCTCCTGGTTACCCTGGGGGCTTTACTATTCCTCGACCTTCTGGGGGTGGAGTCCACTGCCAGGAACCTCGGAGGCAGTTGGCAGGGGGTCCATGTGTAGGGGGCCTTCCATCATATGCCACCTTTCCCAGACAGTACCCTCCTGGGCGACCCTACTCCCACCAGGACAGCATCCCATCTCTGGAGCCAGGCAAAGATGGAGTTCACAGGGGTGCCTTGTTACCACCCCAGTTCCGTGTGGCTGATTCCTATAGCAATGGCTACAGAGAGCCACCAGAGCCAGATGGATGGGCTGGAGCTCCCCGGGGACTTCCCCCAACCCAGACCAAATGCAAACAACCGAACTGCAGCTTCTATGGACACCCTGAGACAAACAACTTCTGCTCTTGCTGTTACAGGGAAGAACTGAGGCGGAGGGAACGGGAACCTGGTGGGGAACTGCTGGCACACAGGTTCTGAATGGCTAGAACCTTAGTGGGGAAAGGGACTAAACAAAGAAAGTTAAGCTCAACTCTGGCTCATCAGGACCCAGCCCCTGTGTTGATGGGGCAAGTGCAGAAATGTGTGTGGGAGCTGGAGTGCTGGCAGGCTGGCAGAGAGCAGGACAGGGCTAGCACTACCCCGAGGGCAGTAGTGCTCCTCTGCACAGTTGACTTGAGACTGCAAGGCAGAAGAGGGAGGGAGGTTCTAGCTCAACCTCTTGGGTCCCAATCCCAGGACCCAAGGGGAAGTAGGGAAATACTAGGTGTGTGTGGGTGGGAGGTGGGTGGACACCTTCAGGGAGGACCCTGGAAAGAAAGTTCTCAATCGGTTAAGGAAAAAATAGACCAAAGTTCATTGACTTTAGAAGAAAAGCACATGGTAGTGTACTTGGGAGTATAGAGTGAGTCTGTGATACTGAACAAGTTTGATTTTGGTTTGAATTAGGTAGATTTTAGGGTTGGATAAATTCTTCCTGAAGGATCAAGGCAGTAATGTGTGTGCTTGGCCTGGTCACACAGAAAGCGTCCTTTAAATCCTAGTGAATGAAAATAGGGAAGGGAGGGCTTAAAGGAGGGCTCTCTCCTAGAGAGTTTTAGGTTCTAGATACCCATCTGCCATCCACTCTAGTTTTAGGGGAGACTGCCTGTTGCCCCATCCTTTCCGCATCCTTTTTAAGGACTGAGCTCAGCTAAGTTAAGATGTTGTGATTTTTTTTTTTTTGATATTTTATTTTAAAAGCAAGTTCCTTTTGGAAAGAGAAAAGTGGTAAAAGCAGCCTTGTATGTGGGATTTTCTTCAGGTGAACGGGTGCAGAGTGATCTATTTTTTAACTCCTTAGCAATAACTACACGTGGACTTGAGTGCACCTGAGAAGGGACGGAGGAGCCAGGTGTTTGGCCAGACTGTTTGAAACAATACCAAAACCTCTATCGAGCACTGTCCTCTGCTGCTGTGTTTCCGTAGAGAGCAACCTATTTTATTGACTAATTTTTTTAAAGAAAAACTCGACTCTGACAAAATTTAAAAATTACTTACTCCCCTCCCCTATCTAAATGATTTTTTTCTCCTTCCTGTGTACTTCTGGAGAATGAACTTAACGTCCTGGCTTCTTTTGTTAAGCCATCGCTGACCTTAGTCTGTGGTTAGTTTATTAAAATAATAAAAAACACTTTGTAAGAAGAATTATTTTTGATATTAGGACTGGAGTTGAAGCATGGTATGGGGGCTAGGGGCCACTTATAAAAAGGTAGCTAGAGAAATATATTTTAGTGAACTGTAGCCACAGGCCACAGATTAGTTCCAGTGAGCTGATCTGGCTTTGGATTTCTCCCTTTTCCTGAGCCAGCCCTGTTCTCCAGAGAAGTAGGGGTGGACCCAATGGCGAGAGCTCCCTTGCAATTTGCACAAAGCACAAGTCTGGACAGTTTATGCTCTGACCAGAGCTGTTTCTAAGAGCTTTAAACCTGAAGACTATCCTGCGCCATTGCCCTTTCTCCTTATTTTTTTTCCTGGGGAAAAAAATCATCTATGCAATTCTATACACTTGTGGATGCATGTGAAGAAGGTGTGAGTGTGCTGCCTGTGTCCAGACTGTTATCTGGAGCTGATTCTGGGCTCCGGTTTCTCTGCTGAGGTATGCCGTCACCCACTAGTGGAATGTAGTCCCCAAATTTGATTTAAGTCACAAATGGCTCTATATGTGCATGTATACGTTTGTGTGTGTGTGTGTGTGTGTGTGTGTGTGAGAGAGAGAGAGAGAGAGAGAGAGAGGCTTTGGGACTCCCAGTCAGGAAGATGATCACATAGCTTTCTTCGGTAACAAAGCTAGTCAAGACTTCTTTATGGAACTAGTAAGTTTAAGAAGTTGTCCCTTGCCCCCTCAAAAAGTTTGAAAGTCGCTTCCAGGTCTTCCAATCTGTTGATTTAATAATTTCCTCTCATCATTTATAGACTATTTTTTGTTTGTTTCTTTGCTGTGTAGCCCTGGCTTGCCAGCCTGGTACTTATTATATAGCCCAGGTTAGCCTCCAACTCATAGCAACCCTCCCGTTTCAGTCTTCTGAGTGCTGGTATCTAGGCGTGAGCCACCACACCCAGCTTTCTTCAGGCTGAAACCTAGTATGAGACAAGCATTTCTGGCAGGTGCTTACTTTAAAGGTCACTAGGAAATTGATGATTGGTTTGGTTTTGGCTTATTTTTTAGGTAGGCTCCTTCCTATAGCCCAGGCTGGCCTTAAATGTATGATCTTGCTTCAAATTTTCCAAGTGCTGGGATCACATCATACCAGACATTTTTTTATTTCAGTATATAAACATTAAAAACCCAGATTGAACAAAACATCAAAATCTTAGGATATAACAGGAACCGTATTAAGGTGAAAGAGGTGAGAGCCCTTAATTGAACAAATATGAGATCAAATCCTGTCTATTTAAATTGTGATGTTTATAAAGGTGTTTTTACATTTTTTTCATTTTTTTTTTTAAATACTGCATCAAGATAGTATTTATCTTGGTTCGTGAGTTTTAAGCACTCCTGTTTTTCTCCCCATGAATGGTGGACTAACGCCTTGTGCCTTGTCATCACCTTAGACTTGTCCCAGTTTCCGAAGCTTGAATGACACAGGTGAAACCTTCACCATGAGCCCCCTCTTCCTGACTGCAGACACCCACAGCATACTTGGGATGCCTGCCTAGGTGGGTGGGAGTGCAGACAGCCCAGCAGGGCTTTTCCTGGAGAATAAACCAGGGAATTCCATCTCCTTTGGACTGCTGTGTTTGGACTTGATCTGTTATTAGATTGTACTTAACACTCCTGTTTCTAAAAACTGAGGACAAATGAAGAGACTCAGAAACCTTGTATCATGCTTGTTTTTATTTCTATGGTACCCAGTCTCAATTCTGCTTGCCTTTCCAAAGAAAAAATAAGAAAGTTCCAGGGAAAGGGAGGGTTCTAAGGTCGTGTGGGAAGTGGGTACTTAAAACTTTTTGTTAAATTAGTTTTTATTTGGAAGGTGACTATTAAGGCACCAAAAAAAAAAATCCATTTTAAAGATGAGGGACTCTGAGACAGATTATTTATTTTTTAATAAGGCTGGTGAGATTTTCATTGTTTTGTGGGGATGAAGGAATGGGTTGAGTAGGGTGGAGCTAAGGAATGTCTGGGAAACAAAACAATAAGCAAGCCCGAGCACGTACTGTGGTGGGGAGGAGGGAGGGTTTTGTGGGGAGCATTCAAGTGAGTAAAACCTCCCTTATTTAGGAGGGTCCTGCGTATGATGACGGGATGGGGGTGGGAAGGAGATAGACTCGTGGTGTATCCTTAGATGACGTATGGCCTCATCTCTCAGGCTTACATTTAAGTGCAATTACTCTTTACTCCAGGGCATCTGGGGTCCTACTAAAGTTTTAATGGAGAGAGATCTTCAGGGTTCTTATTTTTCTCCTTTACGCTTAACATAATTACACTCTCTCCACCCTACACTCTGTACCATGCCATCCCCAACTTACAGTAACTACACCAGAGGACTGACCTCCAAATCCCTTAACTAATGCTGGCTTAATTGAGAATTGAAAGAGATTTTCCTCATACTGTGTTTTGTAAATGATATAAATTATATCTTTTATTTAGTTTTTAAGATGCAATTTCTAAGAGTGAGGGATGGTGTTAAGCTCCATGCTGTGCCTTAAAATAAAAGTACCTTCCCTCACCATAGGTTTCCAAAGTGCACAGACCAATAAAGCAGAAATTACCATGACTTTATATTGTAGTCGGGAGGTAACCCTGAGCCCAAGTTCTCTGAGATGTGGCCCTTGCCATTCTTCCTTTCACTCACATGTCCAAGGTTCAGGACACTTTATTTTTCTTTAAATAAAGGAGCATTTGGGTGATGGCTGTCTGAGTTATCAGACACCTCTGACTGAAGTGTGTTCTCTTTTTCAAAGAGGCAGTACCCAGCCACATAACCATAGGCAAGAGGACAGAATTAGAAGCCATTTTCTGGTCTGGAAACATACCCTGGATTGTTAATATTTTCTTCTTTTCATCTCTGTCAATGCAGGCTCAATGAGTCATACAGGCACTCTTGAGCATTTTGCAGATACCCAGTCACAAGTTGTGTATTGCCTTTTGTGCTTAAGCTGTTTAACAAAACACTATCATGTTCACTATCAGGTAGAATTCCTATGCCCCTCCTTCCCATAGCTTATGTGGGCTGGGGGTAGCAGAAGTGATGGAATCTGTCTAAGGAGTGGGGTGGGAAGGACCTTGGCCTCTTTCTGTGTTTATAACTGGATCTGTGATTCATCCTGTGAGTCACTCAGCTCCACCTTCCTCCTCCAGCTACCCCTCCCAGCAGCCCTTGCTCCTGGCACAAACCTGTAACCAGAGCAGGGGTCTGAAAATGGAAACATTTGATATAGCTCCTTGCCTCCCGTCCCCTTCCCATGCAGTGGACATCTGGGTTGGTGCGGCAGCTGGTGAGTCTTCCTGTTACCTAGTTCTCAGCTGCAGCCCCTGGTTAGGTGATGATCAAACCACTTACCTCCGTTCTGACCATTCCCTCTATAGTCTCCGTTCCCATACCTCAAGACACTAAAGAGCAGAAGGAGGCTCTTCGAAGAAAAGTGGTGGGGAGAAGAAAAGTAGGTCATGGGGTTTTAATCCCCTGGAGCACACCTGTTCCTAATTTCCTTACATACTTTATTCCAGAAGACACTGAGGTGTGTGGTGGGGTGGTGGTGGTCAGCAGCCTTTAGGACTTCTACACTCAGGCTTCTAGGCCTGCTTGCTAGCAAGTACATACCTGTTTGTTCCAGACTCTGCTCATGCTAGCTTCACTATTTCCACAGTTGCAGCCAACAAAGGGAACTTTGGAAGCTGAGGCTGGAAGGATGTGTGCTGTGGGGAAGGGGGTGTTGTTGAATGTCATGGCACCCACCTAAGGACTGCTGCCTCTGTACAGACTCAAAAACAATAAAACAGCAGCTCATTAACACCTATTTGTATTTCATTTCCTGTCTTCACCCTGTCCTGAGCTGCCCTCCCTAGCATCTCTTCTGTGCCTCCTAGTCCTCTACAGCCCCATCTTTGCCTTTTGAATTCAGCAGGGAAGGAGGGGGAGATGTGATCCTGGAACTGAAAAGAGGTTTCCAGTCCTTAACTTTCAAAATCCAGAACATGAATCATTCATTAGGAGATCTGGTGACTGGGTTGGAGGGGCGGAGTCATGTACCTGGGGCAGGGCTTTCCAGTGGAATAGGTAGCAGCGGGAGTGGGGAGGTGCGCTTGCCCGGCGCAAAGACTGGTTTAGATAGACCACGAACTCTTCCTGGGTTTTCTAGCCCCCGCTCCACTGCCGAGATCTGCAGATCAAAATACCTATGCTATGTCTGCACCCCAGACACACCAACTTCCGCCCACTCCATTCTGCCCCTCGGCCTGTCAAGCTCTCCGAAAAAGGGCACACGGTCCAGTTCTCACTTATGTCCTTTTCTCAATCTGTTAGGTAGTCAGAGGAGGCTGAAAATCAAAACAAAATCACAAAACCCATAAATAAGCGAAACAAAAATAACGAGTTTCCTAGTATATTTCTCATTGAAAGAGTATAGAGAGCTAGGCCAAAATGTTTTCATTTAATTACATTACTGCTCCCCTCTAATATTCACGGACAGAAAGAGACTAGAATGTGGGTTTGGGTTAAGGGAATCAAGAGTATTCCCCAATTCCCCCATTCCTCCGATCTTTCTTAAGCTCCTCCATTTTCTTTCTACTTTTCAAAAAAAAAAAAAAAAAAAAAAAAAAAAAAAAAAAAAAGTGCGTGTTCTCCTTTAAGGGGCTGGGCATCTTGCCTGTTCTCTTTTAGAGTCACCGAAGTTTCCAAAGAGCCTCCCCTGTCTGGGCAGGACACACCTTTCAAATAAGACCCCCCCACACCCCACCCCCGGAAACTGTGCTCCTGGTATCCCAAGTGCCGCTACCCCTGTGTCCTCCCCAGCCTTTCTCCCCAGCTCTAGGATTTAGACTCTCCCCAGAGAGAGCGAGCATCTTTGAAGACTCCTACCCTTAGCTGCTCCAGTCCCGAATGGAGCCAGGGAAATGTGGTGGGGGGGTCGGGGCCAGAGTTTCAACATTGCCCCCCAGAAGGAGGAGCCAGAGCTGGGGGTAAGGAGAAGGAGTGGGAGGTTGGCTAGCAAGAGGGTGTGAATGGGATGCTGTGAAAAATAAGCGGGAAGGAAAGGATCCAGAGGAGGAGAGTGTATCTGTTTTATCAACTGTCATGGAGCTGGTCTGCCTTTTCAGTCTCGAGTTGTCTCATTATCCATTAACCAGCCCCTCCTTGTCTGCCAGCCGCAGTCAGTGATCTCAGTTTCCCAGAGAGAGAGAGAGAGAGAGAGAGAGAGAGAGAGAGAGAGAGAGAGAGAGAGAGAGAGAGAGAGAGAGAGAGAGAGAGAGAGAGAGAGAACACGAGAACACAAATGAACTCAATGCAGGTCCCCAAACGCAGCTACTGAAGAACTGCCCGATTCTGAGGTTGGGAGGTCCCAGATTAACTCTCTCCCCTGCTCAGTTCTCTGGACCGAAGTCTGACCCAGGGAACAGGATGCCGGAGCCTAGCAGTCATCAGCTAGGCAGCTGCCTGGCCTCTGGTTGCCTCCCAGGTAATAATCTGACCTCTCTAGATTTCCTTAAGTCTTCCCACCCCATCCTTTTTTTGTTTTCACCAAAGATCGCTCCTCATTCCTTTCCTCAAAGTGTTTCTGAGACTCATTCTCCTGCCTCACAAGGCCTGGCCATTGTTCCTTCTACTTTCTCACCCTGGTTACTTTTCGTATTAACCATCCAAAGACCAGTGAGTGTATAGTGCCACGTTCTATGCAGAGTTTTTAGAGGTTAAAAAAATGTCTATTCTTTTCCTTCAAGTTTACATTCCAGAAGGATGGAGACGAATAGCTATGTAGAATTGTGGCAGCATTGGGAACAGAACTTTGCTTCTCTTTCTCCCCTTTAGGGGAGCATATCCTAGCATGGGCACCAGGCCGGAGGAAAGGGCCAGGACTAGAACTGCCTGGAACTCTGATCTGCACTAACTTTAGAGTGACCTTCCAGCCTTGTGGATGGCAGCGAAATCAGGTGAGGTAGCTAGTGTAATAGAAAATACCGAAGCTGGGCATGGTGTTCCCAGCAGTTGGGAGGTTGAGATGGGAAGACCATGAGAGTTCCAGGTTGGACTAGGTTACATAGCAATGCTCTGTTTATCTTGAATGTATCAGTAACAGTAGAATTATTTCTAAGGAAGCTGCCTTTTACAGGGGAGGGGAAGAGGGATCGAGGCAGGACAAGGATGGATGTCAGATGTCTGTCTTGTGATTCCTTTAGGATACTCCACTGAGTAGTGAATATGATTTTGCCCTGATCAACATTGGGCGATTAGAGGCTGGTAAGTCTGGTAAGAGGAGCATTTGAGCCCCCACCTTCTGTTTTCAGAAGATTGAGGGGTAGGGAAGGATGGAGTGGAGGAAATGCTTCCAGGATGATCCCACACTTAATCCTAACTCTTGACTTCAGTGAGTGGCTTGTCCAGAGTGCAGCTTCTCCGTCCGGGGTCTCAGCTTAAGTTCATTCCGGAAGAGGTTCTGATTCACGGCAGAGACTTCCGGCTGCTTAGAATTGGTTTTGAGGCTGGAGGGCTGGCACCTCAGGCCTTCCAGGTAAGAACTTTACTTAGAAAAACCCTTCTCACCTTGACACCTCAGGGCTCCTTCCATGCTCCAGGACCTCTCACCATTCCTCACTCCACTCAAGGAGAAGAGTGACAGTCTCATCAGGGGGAGGGGCCTGAACTTTAGTCTGACTGTCAGTTATGAGCAGCAGTAACTATGGGAGAGTTGGGTAATATTCCTAACTAATTCCCATCTTAATAGTCAATGAGTCTGTGGTTTTAGATTTGTTCTTCTGACCACAGCACCTACTGTTTGTAGAGGTCCCCTTCTCTAGCATCTGTTTTAGCTGCTCTTTGATATTGGTGATAAAGGCAGTAAGTAGAGAAACACATGCTCTGTTTCAGTCTTTGTACATCTTCGGTTTGAGGCTAAAGGATAGGATATACTCTCTTCCCCAGGTAACCATGGCCATCATTCAAGCCAGAGCTCAGAGCAGTCAAGTCCAGCAGTACAGAGGAATAACCCTGAGCAAAGCTGGTAAGCAACGGTGCTTTAGGAAATGGGAAGTGAGTCTGACATGGGAGGGGCTAGTTGGACAAAATATTTCTTCTTCCTTTGTTTCTCACTCTTTCTCAAGGCAAGGTTTCTGGCTCCAGAAAGCCACCCATTCCTCTCTTGGAGACTTTAGAAGACTGGGAAACAGAACGGAAGAAGCAAGGGGCCAGAGGCTGGAGGGTTAGCATGGTCAATGAGAGGTTCGATGTTGCTACCAGGTGATGACTCTGCTCAAGCTGCCCTGACTCCTGCTGCCCTCCTAGTCTTCCCAGAGTTCCTTGATCCTCCAAAGCCAGTACTTCCCATAAGCTCTGGCCTCTGTTACTCCTGGTTTCAAAACCTGAGATCCCTTGGAATGCTCTTTCCAAAGTAACTTCCTTGTTATAACAAAGTTGTGACTTCGCTCTTCACTTTGCAGTCTCTCAGGTTACTTCTGGGTCCCTAATCGAATTCTGGACAGTGAGGTCAGAAGAGCATTTTCACATTTCCATCAGGGCCGTGGACCGGTCAGTCTGAAACTAGAGGGTCAGGGGACAAGGGATGGGAGGGCTTGCTGTGAGGTCATTGTGGGGGCAAAGGTAGCTTAAATGTAGTTCTTTCACAATGACCCTCTTCTCACCCATCTGAAGCGCCTGTCCTGGCACCACCCGGGAGGCAGTGACCTTCTCCGATGTGCAGGGTTCTATATAGCCAGTGACCCGAACAAAGAAGACATCAGGTGAGGGTCTTGATGAGACCCAAGGGCTAGGTATTCTGAGAAGACCCCTTCCCTTATTCCTGACTTCTTTTCTTCCCTCCAGAGCAGTGGAGTTAATGCTACAGGCTGGGCACTCTGATGTTGTCTTGGTAGACACCATGGATGAGATGCCTAGTCTTGCTGATATCCAACTTGCCCACTTGAAACTGAGGGCCCTTTGCCTGCCTGGTGAGAATAACCTTGGAACCCTCAATCCCAATCTGGTTTACTCTTTTCTATATTGTAGATCCTTTAGCCCAGTGAGTTTTCATTTTTCTATCCCATCCTCATTGCCTACAGACTTACTAATAACCTGTTTCCCACAACTGTTTTTTTGTTTTTATTTTTTGAAATAGACTCTCTATGTAGTGACCTGGAGCTCACTGTGTAGACCACGCTGACCTCAAATTCTCAGATCCACCTGGCTCCCTCTTGTCTGGGATTAAAGGTGTGAACTACCACACCCTGTTCTGCAACTTTAAAAATAAAACTTTATTGGCTGAATATAGGTGTGGGGCACATACCTATAATCATAGCATTTGGGTAGTAAAACCAAGAGGATTGCCATAATGAGTTTAGGGCCAGCCTGGGCTATGTACAAGACCTTGTCTCAAAACAAAATGAAAGTAAAAAGCTTTATGAAATTCACTTTACCCATCTTGGGTGTACCATGCATTTTATTTACAATATTGTATACTCATAAAAGCCTTTTTTAAATGTTCAGGATCAAACCCAAGGCCTTAATTCATAATTCACATCCAGTCTTAGGAAAGTGCTAGACTTTTTTTTTTAAGTTAAGTAGATGGGATTTTGTTTGGGTTTGTTGCTGTTTGGAAATTGTTTGTTTGTTTGTTTGTTTTTTCAAAATGGGACTTCTCTGTGTAGCCCTGGCTGTCATGGAACTTACTACATACACCAGGCTGGCCTTGAACTCAAGAGATATGTCTGCCTCTGAGTGCTGTGATTAAAAGTACACAGCACACACATCTTAACCAGACTTCTTAACCCGTCTGAGTAGCAGGTCCTTACTACTATATGGATTCTTCTCTTTCCCACTCTTCATTCCCCCCCCCTCCAGTTTCAGCCCCTATCACTAGACAGGAAAGAAAGAAGAGAGGGGAGAGGGGAGGTGGGAGGGAGAGGGAGAGGGAGAGAGAGGAGAGAGGAGAGAGAATCCCAGAATCTATTTTCTTTCCTTTTGTTTCTTCTCTGACCACAACTGCAACCAACCTCTAGAGGCTCTAACATTTATACCCTCTGAAAGGTTCCCAGAATTCCAGACATCACACAATCACAGAAACTGTCTGCAGCTGGCAGAACTGTGTCTCTGCTAGAGCACGAGATAAATCAGAGTCAGCTGCTGCTGATAAGTCTGAAGCAGCCCCACACCTCGGATTAAAAAGAAAAGCTCTATATTTGTGTTTTTAAAGAAACCAAAATTCCCAAATTGTCACTACACATCTGGGTACAAACCTAGATCCTGGGTTCTGATCTCCTTGTTTTTCTTGCTCCCTCTGTGCTAGACTCATCTGTAGCTGAAGATAAATGGCTCTCAGCCTTGGAAGGAACACGGTGGTTGGACTACGTCAGGTATGCCCAGCCTTCTAATCACAGTTAATAATCCGACTTCCCCAACCTTCTTGTGACTTATGCTTCCCAATGGCCTTCCATAAATCCACCGATTCCCAAGACTGTGACTACTGCTGCCTAGCAGGAGGGACAGGTACTGGGAATTTAACCCTCTTCCGAATTTAACCCTTGCTCACATGCCCTTCCAGGTCTTGTCTTCGAAAGGCCAGCGACATCTCAGTACTAGTGACGTCCCGGGTCCGTTCTGTAGTGCTTCAAGGTGAGGTCCTTAGGTCAGCTCCTTCCTGCCTTATCTTTTTTCCTTCCTGTGATTGGGTACTGTGGAAGGGGGCACTTCCTTGTGCCCCTTTAATATTAGCATTCCTGTTAGTCGGAAGCACCAGGAGTGCCAGCTCATCCTTCAGAGCTACTCCGTCCCCTACTTAGCAGTTGTCCTTTATTCTAAATTAACAATGTTTTTAGTCCTCCCCCCTTTCATTAGTGGATAAGGACTGGGTGGGAAGGGCACTGGGCATGCTGGTTTGGGAAGTATGGCTCTGCTTTCTCTGATGTTGAGTGTTTCTAGAAGGTGAAGTCTATCAAGTAAATCATTTGAGCTTTGTTTTCTCTTCATTGTGCCCTCTCACTCCTGCCTCCCCCCCCCATTTTCTTTTATGTGCCCCTCCCACCTCTTCCTGTGTTTCCTCATCTCATTCCCTCCTGCCCTAGTTTCTTGGACCCCCTTCTTTGTTCCTTTGTCACCCAGAGCGTGGTGATCGTGATTTCAATGGCCTCCTCTCTTCACTCGTCCAGCTGCTTTTGGCGCCGGAAGCCCGGACATTGTTTGGTTTCCAGTCACTAGTGCAACGAGAGTGGGTGGCAGCTGGACACCCTTTCCTGACCAGGCTTGGGGAAACTGGGGCCAGTGAGGAGGTGAGGACACTTTAGGGTCTCTTTGTCTTGAGTGGGGTCATAACTAAAGGAAGAGGGTGAGAAAATGATATAATCTAACCTCTGGACTCGAACTCCGTGTGAATGGGCTGAGTGGACACTCAGGTGAGTCAGCCTTGAACCCCTACTACTCTCAATTCCTATTTTAATCCCTGACTTCTTTAGTGTCCGGTTCCAGACGCTCTTCTTCCCTTTTTCAGATGCCTGCAGACACTCCAGACTGTGTTCTCTCCTCAGGCTCCGGTGCTTCCTCTCTTCCTTGACTGTGCCTGGCAGCTTCTCCAGCAGTTTCCAGCTGAATTTGAATTCTCCGAGTTTTTCCTTCTTGCTCTTCATGACAGCATCAGGGTTCCAGACACCCTCACCTTCCTGAGAAACACTCCGTGGGAGCGCGGGAAGAAGAGTGGACAGGTCAGTGACCTCTTTAATTTTTTTCTTTTGAGCATTTCAAACTTTTGGAATTTGGTCTTCATTTAGGAAAACTGAGGTTTGTGGAAGGGCTGGGGGAGCTCACTCTCAGGATCAGATTTTTGTTTTGTATGTGATGCCAGAAACAGAGGAGGTAAGAGGTTTAAAATTTGTTCCAGATATGGGACAGGGACACACACTGGTTTAACCATTCTTGTTTAAATATCTTTGTGTGTGCATGTCCTAGTAGTCTCGTGGAGGTCAGAGGTCAACCACAGGTGTCAGGCCTCACCTTTCACCTACTGAGACAGTCACTGTTGCAGTCTGCTGCACACTCCAGGCTAGCTGGTCCAAGAGCTTCTCAGGGGCTTCTCCTGTCTCTGCCCCCATCGTCCTGTAGCAGCACTGCAATGGCAGAGCCTGAGCTGTGTGTCTGGCTTTGTGTATGTTCTGGGAATTCAGACTCAGGTCCTCACCCTCACAAGGCAAGCACTTTTATCCACCAAACCAATCCTGAACTCAAATCACCCGTTTCTTTGCTTCCTGTTTAGTTCAACTTGTATACACAAGTTTACACCCCCGAGTACTCCCAGCCCCTAGCTGGAAGCCCGGCTAATTTACATCTGTCCGTCTGGGACTGGGATTTACGCTACAGCAAGGAACAGATATCACAGTTCCTTAATCCTGGCTACGATCCGGAACATTGCCCAGACAGCGGGCTCCCTAGACAGCAGGTAAGGTATCTACACTTCAACTCCCTTGACTCTCTCAGGTTCCCGGTCGCTACTAGATGAGAATGATAGGATATCCGAACCCCTCAGAGAAAGATACCACTATCTTTAATTGCTGTCACTTGCAGCCTGCCTTCAGAAGACATGCTCTAGAGCAGGAGAGCGTTCTTTGGGTCTTCATCTGTTTGTCTTCTTGGTTCATGTCCACATATCATGTTTCTCTAAAATCAACCTAATGGGCCTGCGAAAGCCTGATGAGCAGGGAGGTCAGACGAGAGGGCTGCAGTCTGGCACTGGCACAGTGAGTCCGGCAGCCAGGTACCCCTTCCCACTTCAGAGAGAGGTTGTTCTCTAGTTGTCTGTTGACTTCTTCTTTTTTAGCCAAGCCTCATGGTTCCTGGATCCCCCAGTTCTATGTGGCTGTTCTCCAGAGGGGCCCTGACCCCCCTGAATCAGCTCTGTCCTTGGCAAGACAGCACTTCCTTGCTGACAGTCTCTTCTCATTGGCTCCCTCGACCGGCTAGATCCTCTGAAAGCCTAGCTGACCAGGAATGGGGGCTCCCCTCACATTGGGGAGCCTGCCCTTTACCTCCTGGGCTACTGCTGCCTGGATATTTGGGACCACAGATCAGGTTCTGGAAACGCTGTTACCTGAGGGGAAGGCCGGAGGTCCAGGTGAGAAGGGAAGACAGATTGGATGGGGGAGAAAGAGCTGAGAAGCCAAAGGGCTGGAGTAATTGGGGAGTAGTATTCCATTTATCAAATCGGGTCCCCTTGGGATGGCAGGCGGTGGGAACTGCCTGTGACTTTGGAGCACGTAGAATCTAGAGCACTATTAGAAGGGGAAAGAACATTTAAGACTTTAAAGTACCAAGGATCTTACTAGAAAACTAGCCAGGGAGTTGCGGACACACCTTTAATCCTAGCTCTCAGGAGGCAGGGGCAACTGGGTTTGAGACCAGCCTGGTCTACAGAGTTAGTTCTAGGATAGCCAGGGCTACACAGAGAAACCCCAGTCTTGAAAATAAAAACAGACAAACCCGAAAAAAAAAAAAAAAAAAAAAAAAAAAAAAAAGGAACTAGACCTGTGACAATCTCTCTTTGCACCTTCCTTTGCCTCTCCCCAGATAGGCTCTTCAGCTCTCACAATCTCTGGCCTTCAAGATGAGCTGTCTCATCTTCAGGAACTATTAAGAAAATGGACACCAAGAATATCTCCGGAGGACCACAGCAAGAAAAGAGATCCAAATACTATCCTTTCTCAGATCTGCTGAAACTGCTAGCCATCTCAAAGGCAGGGCAGAGGGCAGGGGTTTGTTTCTGCTGATGTTTATATCTGACCTTGGTGCTTCGGGTTTGGCATTCCAGTCTGTAAAGCTCACTTTGTAGGCCAGTTTCTGTAAATGGTGCTACCAACCTCCAGCTCTCCTGTCTTGTTTGGTTCCTGGAGCTATTTTTGTTTCTTGTGATTTGAAAAATAAGAAACAAAACCAATTCAGAATGATTGCCTTTTTTCGAGGCAATTCTGTGCCATTTGGATGGTTGTCAAAAGTATGATATCAGAGACCCTTTTCATCAGCCCCAGCAAGGTGTCCTAGAGACCTCATTCTCAACCCCTCAACACTACATTGAAATCTTTTCTTAGTCTTCTGTGGGAATGAGGTGAATAAGGGAGACACCTCCTCCTCCCACTGTATATTTTTGTAGCAGCATTTCCATTTAAGGAGTTCATTAAAGCACAGTATTTCTACACATTGCTGGTATTTTCTTGTATTGAATGAAGATCTCAGCAAAGCGGTGGTGGTTGTGGGGTAGTGTGAACTGAGAAAAGCACCCTTATTATTGTAAGGAAATAAAGGATCCAAGTCAGGCGGGGCTGGGCAGAATGCACATGAAATATGGGGAAAGCCCCCCCCACACACACACACATACGCACACACATCTTTTTTGAAACAAGGTCTCTCTGTATATCAGGCTAGCCTGGAATTTTTTTTTTTTTTTTCGAGACAGATTTTTCTGTGTGGCCATGGCTGTCCTGGATCTCGTTCTGTAGATCTGGCTAGCCCTTAGCTCAGAGATCCACACCTGCCTCTTAAAGCTTCAATACCTGCCTGTGAGCACCCTCGGTTTTGTGTCTCAAATTTCCCAAGATTGGAGGAGCTCTGACACTTACGGGAAACCAAAATACCTCGAGCTCAAGCCTAGGCCGAGGGTGAATCTGCACGAGCGTTGTGGACCAAATTAATAATAGGCTGTTTTCAAAGGCAGTCCTGGCCCTGGATATGGCGGGACTTTGCCTAGCACACGTCTCTGCGTCACAGAACATACAAAGCTTGGTTTAGCATTTCAATTTGCGCTTGGGGTGCAGTGTGATGCCCTAACAGTCTGGAAGCATTCAGGGCTTTAGTTAACTGTATCAAAACCGGCTGATTCACTTCTGTTCCACCCCGACTGCTGCGGCAGCTCCAGAGCACCTTTCCCTTCTGTCAGACACGAATCCGACTCCTAAGATGGCCGCGATCGCTTCCGGCTCCTCCCTTGTCGCCGGCCCCGCCCAATGTGAGCCTTGGCCCGGAAGTGGAAGTAGAAACTGAGGTCAGGGGGGCGGTGCTGCTGCTTAGAGACGGCGGGAGCCCTTTCGCCATGGCTGCTGGACCGATCTCCGAACGGAATCAGGGTAATTGGGAGAAAAGAGACCAAGATAGGGACAGGGAGGTGGAGAGCTGATTAATGCCAGAAGCATTTCTGCTTGGGTGGGAGACGAGATCCCTCTGATGTGAGACCGACCTCTGGGCGCCTGGCTCGCCTCGAGGCCGGGTGGAGGCCCAGGCCTATGAGGAGTGATGCTTCTAGATCCATTCTCCTTAAATACTCTTCTACCAAGAAGACAAAATTCTCCGGAAATACAGGATCAGCAAGAATGCCAAATTAGACGTAGCGGATTTTTCTAGACTGTGGAAGCTGAGGGAATTTCGGGACTTTAGTTAACGTTTTTGGTTTTTATTTTACTTTTCACTCTTGACCCTCTCCTTACCTCCTGCTTCTTCCCTTTAGATGCCACGGTGTACGTGGGAGGTCTAGACGAGAAAGTGAGCGAGCCACTGCTATGGGAGCTCTTTCTCCAGGCAGGGCCAGTGGTCAACACCCACATGCCAAAGGATAGAGTCACTGGCCAGCACCAAGGTGAGTACATGGCGAGAATTAACCCTGTATAGCGTTAACGGCCCCTGAAGAGTCACAACTCCAGTCACAACTACTTTGGAATGAGCAACCTAAAGGTTTTTTTCCCCCTTAAGCTTCAGTTCAGTTTTTGGAATAGTTTCTCTTAGCACGAGTTACTGGAACCATTCTCAAGTGAAGTAAGATTATTCTTCTGTCATGTTCTTTTTATTGTTTTATTTTCGAGACAGTGGTTCTCTGTGTAGTCCTTGGCTGTCCTGGAACTTGCTCTGTAGACCAGGCTGGCCTCAAACTCAGGGCTCCACCTCTGCTCCAGCATGGTGGCATTAGAAGCATGAGCCCCCACCCAGCCTTACCTGCTTTGTTCTTTGTGTTTGCAGACTGGTGAGTTAATGTTTGATTTTGAATCTCTTCACCTGAGTGGTCTTTTTTCATTGGTTTCCTAGGCTATGGCTTTGTTGAATTCTTGAGTGAGGAAGATGCTGACTATGCCATTAAGATTATGAACATGATCAAACTCTATGGGAAGCCAATACGGGTGAACAAAGCCTCGGCTCACAACAAAAACCTGGATGTAGGAGCCAACATTTTCATCGGAAATCTGGACCCAGAAATTGATGAAAAGTTGCTTTACGATACTTTTAGCGCCTTTGGAGTCATCTTACAGACCCCCAAGATTATGCGGGACCCTGACACAGGCAACTCCAAGGGTTACGCCTTCATTAATTTTGCTTCATTTGATGCTTCAGATGCAGCAATTGAGGCCATGAATGGGCAGTACCTGTGTAACCGCCCTATCACTGTGTCTTATGCCTTCAAGAAGGACTCTAAGGGTGAACGACATGGCTCAGCAGCTGAACGACTTCTGGCAGCCCAGAACCCGCTGTCTCAGGCTGACCGCCCTCATCAGCTGTTTGCCGATGCACCCCCTCCGCCCTCTGCCCCCAATCCTGTGGTTTCATCCCTGGGTTCTGGGCTTCCTCCACCAGGTACAGCTTGTAGTTCAGACTATGCCAGTGAGGCCCATGGGAGGGAGGTCAGGGGGCAGAGGACGCCCTGGAAGAGTAAGCTGTGAAGTCAGTGGGCAGTGAGGGAGGAGTGAGGATGCTGGTGGGAGGGAAGAAGTTGGTGCATGTCCTTAGGAAGCTGAAGTGTAGCATGCTGGGAAAGACATTCTGTCCGCTACCACTAACTGTCCTTCATTTCTTAAACAGGAATGCCACCTCCTGGTTCGTTCCCACCTCCAGTGCCACCTCCTGGGGCCCTTCCTCCTGGGATACCCCCAGCAATGCCCCCACCACCTATGCCACCTGGGGCTGGAGGACATGGTCCCCCAGCAGCAGGAACTCCAGGGGCTGGACATCCTGGTCATGGACATTCACATCCTCATCCATTCCCACCAGGTGGGATGCCCCATCCAGGTAAGTGCGCTGAGCTTGTAGAGGGGCCTTTGTATTGCTTCTCCCGGTGCTCTTTGTCTTGGGTGGAAATAGTCCAGAGTCCTTTTCTTCAGAAAACAAACAATACTTTGTACATGTTGGTGTGCTCCTGTGTTATCTCTACCTATAGTCTCTGAAGAATAGCTTGTGCTTGGCAAAAGCTCTCAACCTCTCCTCTGCTTCAAAGGTTGCCAAATCTAGAAGACATTTCTGCTTTTGGTTTTTCAAGACAGGGTTTCTCTGTGTAAACCTTGCTGTCCTGGAACTCCCTCTGTAGACCAGGCTACCCTTAAACTCAGGGATCCTCCTGCCTCTGCCTCCCAAGTACTGGGATTAAAGGCATATGTATTTTTAGATTTTCTAATGTCAACTTTAGCAACCTGGATCAATTCCTTTTTTATGTATGTGTAGATTCCGTGCTTGGTTCTCTTTTCTGTGTTTATCTGTAGTGTTAAATGTGAAGGTTATGATTTATTCTGGGTCTCTGGTCTGAGGTTCTTGGTAGACTAGAAAAGGCTGCTGCTCAACCCACAGTTTACTTTTCTCTTTCCAACACCATCTTCAATAGCTCTCACTTGTAGGAGCCCAGTCCACAACTCTGGGGGTTTGTCTGTTCAGTCTTCCACTTTACATAGCAAGTCTAGCTTATGTTTTTATTGTTTGCCACAAGCCAGTGCTCTAGACTGCACTGCACGTCACTTCCTGTAGGAATCTTCCTGCCACTGTGACTCAGGTCTCTGTATCTGATCTACTTTCACTGAGTAAGTTTTCCAAGGTATTCATAGACATGTCCTTAAAATTCTTCTACCTGGGCTCACTGTCCCTGCCCAGTGTTCAGGTCCTCCTGGTGGCTGAGCTTTCGGGCTTTATCATGGTCAGTGTTTGGTGTTTGCACATGTCAAACCTTCTCTTGACACCTACTCTTGTCTTCTTAAGGACTCCTCTTTTGGATGGGTGGGGTTTACAGTGTAGTCCTGGTGGGCCTCCAACTCTCTGTAGACCAAGCCAGCTTAAAGTCACATAGATCCACATGCTTCTGCCTCCCTAAATGCTGGAATTAAAAGTGTGCACTACCAAGGTAGACTAAAATTTTCTTTTCTTTTCTCATAATTTATTTATTTTTTTTTAACCAGTCTCATGTACCCCAGACTGGTCTCAACTTTGCTAGGTACTTCTGCCTTTACCATTAGCATGCTGGGCAATACGGTGTGCGCTATCAGGCCTGATCTTCCTAAGGAGTTCTTACTGGCCTTAGAATTAGGCCTCTGTCCCAGCATCTATCTGCCACCAAGTCCTCTCACACACAGAGCCAAGTTCTGCTTGTCTTATACTTGGCTGTCATCACTTCTAAGCTTAAGTCAGAGAAGGAAAATGAGAGCACATTTCATTGTCTTTTTTCTTCACATCAAGAAAAAAGATATTTCTGATGTGCTAAATAAACTTGGAGGTATATTAGCAGCATGACTACTTTAGCCACTGCTGTCAGTCACCTTCAGACAAAGATTGATTGAAAAAAAAAATCATGGAAGGAAAATGGAGATGGTGTAGAACTGGCTGAGTTTTACTGTAGGAAGGGGTAAGAGCAGTGTCACTTTGCTTGCGTCCTCTCTGTCACCATCTCACCATCGTTATTTTGTTCTCTTGTTTTCTTTGCCCTGGTTTCCTTTTGTCTCCTGTGTCCCTGTGTTTTTATTTTCATAGGGATGTCCCAGATGCAGCTGGCCCACCATGGCCCCCATGGCCTAGGACACCCCCATGCTGGGCCTCCAGGCTCTGGAGGGCAGCCACCACCCCGACCACCCCCTGGAATGCCTCATCCTGGACCACCTCCGATGGGCATGCCTCCCCGAGGGCCTCCTTTTGGATCTCCCATGGGTGAGTGGGCGCTAGCTCCTTTCTTCTTTGTGTGCGTGTGTGTGTGTGTGTGTGTGTGTGTGTGTGTGTGTGTGTGCGAGAGACAGACAGACAGCCTGTACCCCAGGTGACTCCTGTTCCTGTCTTAGTTTCCCAAGTGCTGGGGTTATAGAGGCATGTGCCGTCAAGCTGTTGGTCCTGCATGTGTGCTTACAGCTTTCTTTGCCCATCACCCTGTCCTGTGACCTTTCTCTAACTTCCCACATTTCTGTTCTCATCCCTACTAATCTCAACATTAGCTGCTTTCTGTTTTCATTTTGGTTAACTTTTCTTTTTCTTCCTGTAGGTCACCCAGGTCCCATGCCTCCACACGGTATGCGTGGGCCTCCTCCATTGATGCCCCCTCATGGATACACCGGTCCTCCGAGACCCCCTCCCTATGGCTACCAGCGGGGACCCCTCCCTCCACCCAGACCCACTCCACGGCCCCCAGTTCCCCCTCGTGGTCCACTTCGGGGCCCACTTCCTCAGTAAATGGTCATCCTTTGTCTCCTTCTTTTATCCTCCCTGTGTCTTCATTTCTCGGACCAATCAGAGATGCTGTAGCTCGTCAGGGCTAATGTGCTGACCCCTGTCAGCAGCTCTGTCCCCATTCCAATGTCGTGTTTTCCACAGGGGATTTTTCTTCATTTTTATTTTAAAATGTTGGTCCTAATTTCTTTACACATGTATAGAGAAAAATAAAACTATGCTTCTTGTTTGTTCTCTGGCGAAGTAACTTTTAGAAGTCGGGGTTTGCGGGAGGAGTGGTATGAAAGAGGGATGGTGTTTACATTGTACGCAGTTATAGTGTTGTCAAGGTGCTGTGCCTTACCGCCAGACAGCTGCACTTGGAGTAGAGCTTATCTTCTGTTATAACACTGGGGCATGAACAACAGGAATAAAATGTCCGGTGATATGTTAGCAAACAGTAACACAAGTGTCCACTGTGGCACTGTGTGGTTGGCTGAAAGTGTCTGTCATTGAGGGTCTGGTTGGATGAACTGGGAAGTCTACACACTGGAGCTCTGTACAGCTTTGCAACAACCAAGGAGCTGGGAGTGCAGCTCAGCAGTAGTGCATCCTGGGCTCTTGTTCTGGGTTCCGTCCTTGACACCAGAGGGGAAAGGATGATACGTCTCGTACGTCTCGTGAAACAATGTAGGTCATAATACACGAAATATATATATAGCGTGTGTGTGTGTGTGTATCCACCCATATATATGATTTGCTACCTTATCTAGGAGGTGGTGCATATATGTATGTGTGTTTGTTTATATTTAAAAATAGATAACCAACTAGTGAAAAGTGTTAAAATATGGAGGGAAACTTTGTGCCACTTTTTTTGGAGCCGGTCTTTGTAGCCTTGGCTCTCCTGGAATTCTCTAGGTAGACCAGGCTAGCCATGAACTCAGAGGTCTGCCTCTGCTGGGATTGAAGTGCCACCATGCTCGGGGGAAGCTTCACCTCTTGAGTGTTGTTAGCCATGGCTTTTATTTGGAGCCATGTGAATGTCTTAATAATTGCTAGACGAGTGAGGAGAGCAACTTCATTTTAGCGGATGATGTTTATATCTTATTCCTAACTTTATTCACATTCTTGGTTCGTCCAAACGATTTCCACTCTCTGCTGATGACCAGGGTGAACGCAGCAAGTGTTACTGTCAGAACATCTAACTTGGTCTGAATGTTCAGGAAGACTTCCTTCGGAAAATAGTGATGTCTGTAGTCTTTTGGTGGTAAGGTGATCTTACTAGCCAGGCATGGTGGTGCATGCCTTTGACCCCAGCAGAGGCAGGTGGATCTTTGAGTTTAAGACCAGCCTGGCCTACATAGTGAGTTCCTCGAACGAGCCAGAATTAAAAAGATCTAGCTCTCCCTAATCTTAACCCTGGGACCTTAACTGGCCCTCAACCTCCCTTGTCTTCCTGCCTGTCAGTAGAATGCTGGAATTATGAGGTTGCCATGCTTCTGGCTAGACTTTGGCTGTCAGAGGGATGGTTGTAGCACTAAGGCTGTGGGAAGACTGGCTGAGATTTGAGTCAGGTTGTGGGGCTCCCAGAGGTTTTAGTGCTTTTCAGCTCTTTCATTGGTGACCATGGAAACCTTCAAAACAACGTTGAGGTAAGGGAGGATGCTGTGGGCTCTTTGCTGGGGAATATGAGCTGCCCTAGTTGACATGTTAGTCAGGCATCAAGGTAGTATATGTTGACTAGGCAGGAGGAGGCAGGTTTGGATTAGAGATGTAAATGTGAGGCTCACCCAACAGAACCATAGCAAAGTTGTGAGGCTGCCTGATGTGGACAAGGAAATGCCTAAGTGGAAGCCAGGAGTGCCCCACCCCCACCCTACAGAGCCTGAAGGCCTGAAGAAACAATGTTGACAAACCCTGTCCAGGGGACTGGGGAAGAGGAGGTGATGAAGTACTTGATTTAAGTCTTCCCTTAGGATTTAAAAAGAAATCTGTTTTCCCTTTTAATTTGCTTGCAGTACTGGGGATTGGATCCCTGGGCCTCTCTGTATCTTTTAGTTTGATACAGGGTCTAAGACTCCCTTAAACTGGTTCTGTAGTCACGGAAATTGTCTCAGCTTCCTGGTTAGCTGGGCTCCAGGCTTATGCTACCACCCTGGCTGACAGGTACTGTACTTCTGAGAAGCTAATAAATGTCAGTGCAGTGTGTGCAGAAGCTCCTGAAAGAGAAGAAACGGCTTCCTGTCAGCAAGGCCTGCCTGTAACCTAAAATGGGAACAATGTGTTTAAAAGATGCATTAAACCTTAAGAAGTTCATCAATGGAAGCCTAGTAAAGGGCCAGTCCCCGAGGCCCATGTGGGCAGAGCTGTTCTGAGTACCATCCTGGAAAGAGAACTCCAGCCAGCAGACTTGGAGGACTTCTAGAGCGTTGGCAAAGCTTCCCTGCTCGTAGAGGTGGGGCAGAGAGTTGTTGCCAGGAGAGTTTTTGGATTCATTGGCATCCTACCGGGGATGGCCAGATGCCATTAAAGATACAAGTTCTCTCATTCGGTTATGTCACTGTGTAACTTACACATTGACACGGTCCTGAGGGACACATAAAACTTCAATCTAGGTGAGAGGTAGCTTTTTACGGTAAATTAGAATCTGTGATGACCTTCAGTAAATTGGGAACCTTACTGACCCATACATTTCCAAAATGCAGCATTGGGTCCTACAAAATTTAGGCCCACATCCCTAGCATAGTGAATTTAACATGTCAAATGGCATCTGGGAAGTCTCTGAGCACTCAGGCTGCCAGCCTCTATTCAGTATCTCCCAGCATCCTGGAGCCACACTTAACGGAGCAGATTCGTATGGTCTTGCAGCTAAAAAGACGCCTAGCCAAAACACTTCATTTTCTAGACAAGAAGCCTATGTTTCCCAGAGGCAGGGGACTTGGTCAAAGGCAACAGTTGTGTATCAGAAGTGGAAATCTGGATATGCCTTGGTCAGTGTTCTTTCCAGAAAATCCCAAGGTCTTATCTGTAGTAGACTGATTCAGGGTGTACATCCTCGAAGCACCTCTGACTTGTGGAGCTCTTGAATCTGTCAGTCCAGGTTATCTGACAATAAAACAGAAAAGATTCAAGAAAAGGAGAACCGAAGCCAGTACACACACACACACACACACACACACACACACACACAAAGAGGGGGTTGTTAATTGATAGGATTTTTTTATTTTTTTATTTTTTGAGTCACTGGAGAAAGTGGTTGGAAAAGGAACTGTCCAGTTGATTGAACAAACTCCTTCTCTAGCACCCGCGCCACTGCTACCAGCAATTGAATGGAGATGGGGGGTCGGAGGTGTTTATCTTGTTCATAAACACTCTGGACTGTTATGGAGGAGACAGATGACAGGGACCCAGGAGTCACTGACTCTGGCTGCTGGGTACAGAAACCACACCTTGTTTTCTGAGTCCTCTTACATAGTAGCTGAACCTGGGGTCTAAGCTGTGGGTTTGGGAGAGGGTTTTTAATTCCAGGGAGCAGTGTAGAGGGGAGGGGGGAGCTGTTTTTAACACAGCGAGAATGGCTGGGACTCCTGGGTTTTTCATCCTGGCTCGGGTGCAAAGGAAGGGGCTACCTCATTCATCCTCTCCTGTCTATTTATTGCCTCCACTTACTCCCCTATCCACTGGCAGTGTCTTCCTTTACTTCCTAGCATCTTTTGCTAGGGAGGAAGGGGCTGAGAAAGACTATCATTTCCAGCTGTCATCCTGACAGTCCCCTCCTGTTCCTTCATCCTTTTTTCCTGTGTCCTAAGTCCCCCCATCATCTTTTCTTTCGCCACCCCCCCCCACAATGGTCTCTCCCGCTGCTCACTGGCGCGGGGGAGGGAGGGTCGGAGGCGGGGCCGGAGCGCGTGCGGGGGGCAGGTCTGCAGTGCCGCTTCCCCTGGTACCGGGAGGAGCAGTCGTCGCTGCCGCCTCAGCCCTGTGGCTGGACCCCCTCCCTCACCCGGGGACTCCCTGACCCGGGAAACCAAGCTCAGGTGAGACCCCTCTCCCCTCACCTCCACCCCGCCCCAGGCAGAAGCATCCTCGTCTAGCCTTGCAGCCATTTTATCTCTGATGCTTTGCTTGTGGGGAGGGTGACTGTCCCCGCTGTAGGGGTGAGGGTGGTGATGGTGGTGATGGTGGTGATGGTGGTTTGGGGAATGGGCCACTTATTTCAGTTGCTTTGAGAATATACTTGAATAAATAAATATATATGTGCAATACACATATGTATTTGTATGTATATACACACATACATACATATATATGCGATGATTTTTTTTTTTTTACCTTAGCCTAAAGTCCCCATTACATAAACCTGGTGAGAGGCCGTTAGGTAAGCTGAGGTTCCCCCAATCTCCATCCTCTCCTCACCTTGATGTATGTACCCCCCCCCCCATGGTAAATGACCTTGGCTGGGGCCAGAGAATGAGTACTGCCTCTCTTGCCTCTCTTGGGTGGGTTAGGGGGTAGGGGAATCGGCTCGGTGAAGGACAGAAGGAATGAAATACTGGGCAGACAGGCATGGGAAGCAACCAGGTGTTGGGGCTTGGCGCTAGAAGCGCTTACTGAGGGGGTCAGGGGAGCGGTGCGGAATGATGGTCCAGCAGCAGGACCAGGGGTGGGAACAGCAGTGTAATCAGTCTCAGGGCCTCATGCCTGGTACCCGAGCTGAGACTAGGTGGGGGTGGGGGTCTCCGCAATCCTGGCAGAGACGGTCCCTAATCCTGTGGATGTGTAGCGTTTTCTCCACATCCCGAGCCTCTCTGTGAGCATTTCTCCGTGTACATTCTCAGCTGACTCCCCCCCAGCCCCCGACAGAACTGGATGCTCCCATCTTCCAAACCCAGGGGTAGATTGTAGAGGTGAGGCTCAGTCTTGTTGGTCCTGTGGAGGGGTAGGAGGGTCAGTTATCAAGCTATGATGCAAGAGGAGCACCGTGGAATCCCCCACACCCCCACCTTCTCTGTCCCTTGTCCTTTACCATGGGAACCTTTTGACCAATGACTGCTTCTTCATGACCTTGTCACTTCTTAATGGCCTGGATGACTGGAAACCTGGGTGGTCTCTAATGCAGGGGTTTTGCTTAGGGGGCTAGTCTGGACCTAAGCAGTTGTCTTGAAAGGTTTGCTTATGAAGCCCTTTCCACAAGCCCTTTCCACCTTCTGCAGAAAATCTGAACACGTTTTTTCCGGTCAGGTGAAGCCAGTCAGCCTTAAAGGACTTGGTAAATCCTAGTCTGGTCTCCTTTAACTCCACCTCTCCCAGTGCTGTCTCTCTTCCTCAAGCTCAGCCACTCTGTGCTGCTCTGCTGGCTAAATATAGCACGACTTCCTCACCAGCTCAAAGAATTTGTCTTCTTTTCCTCCTGGGCTTGCTGGCCCTGGGGGAGCTGGCTGTTGAGCCACCATGTACTGTTGTGGCTGGGGGAGTCTCTCCTGCCCCCACGCTCAGGTCTGAGGGGTAAACAGTGTAAACACGCCTGGGAAACAGCTCCTGGTGGGTCCAAATCCTCCTTCGGGGGTTGAGGAGAGAGCCTGTGGTTGGGAAAGGCGAGGTACACAAATTGCCTTGGCTCTGAGGACTGCTGTTTCCTGAACCATGAAGAAAAGGTGACACCGAGGCCACTGTTTCTGATCGCCGTTGCCCACTGCTTACATCTGTCCTTGCCAGTGTTTCTTTCTGAATGACATGGCATTATTTACCCTTTTCCACGTGTGTGTGTGTGTGTGTGTGTGTGTGTGTGTGTGTTTGTGTGTGTGTGTGACATTAGTCAAGGCTTTGGCTGGGTGGGAACAGAGAATTATTTTAGGGGAATGATATTGCTCTTAATCTAAGCCTGTGTCCTCTGTTGCCCTGAAGCCTGAGGGAGGCTAGCCTATGCCTCCATCTGGGGATGTCTTATTTGGGGGGGGGGTAGGTCCCCTTCATTCTCTACCAGCTGCCTACACAATGCGGTATTTATGCACTCATTTTTCATTGACTCCTGAAGATCCAGAGGGATTAAGGGAGATTAGGAAGGGAGACCCTGGAAGAATGAGGTACAACTATAGACTCACATTGGAAATGTGACCTCAACCAGTCATTTCTATTCCTACCCCAGAGGGGTTCTGTCTCTCTGTGACATTCTGAAGGAAGGGGATAGCACGACTCCCTCTGACTCATGATCTTCCCCTCCTTGTCCCTTCTACCTCAGTTTCCAGTCTCCCTTTTGGGGCCCTTATCCTGCTGGTTTACAACAGATAATACCTAATTCCAGCTGTTGAAGTGAGTTTAAGCCCAGACAAAGTTCTAGGGAGGACCCTGGGCCTCAGCAGCCAAGTCTGACCCTCCACTGGAGCCGCCGCTCCCGCACGTTTTCAATATAACAGGGAAGGAAGCAGACGAATCTTCACAAAAGCATTCTGGGAGTTCAAGTCTCACAACTCTGTGAAGTGGGTTTTCCCAGCTCAATTACCATCCAGCTAAATAGAAGGACACTGAGGCTCAGGCAAATTGGGGCAGCCTGCCCATCAGCAGGCAGCAAGCAGGGGGTTGGGGACTTCAAATGTCATGTGCTTTGCATCTGACCAGCATTCTCCTTGATAGTGTCCCTTTCTGCTCTTCACCCTAAAGAGTAGGCAGAGGTGCCTTGGCTAGGGGATTTTAGGAGGGAGTGCAGGGGCATCCCGCTATGTTCCTGTCACCACACTAGAGCTCATGTTGTTCATTTCTTTTTCTGTGCCAGGTCCTGGGGTAAGCATAAGTGGGCTGTAACACTAAGACCCCAGCTTCCTCTTTTAAGTAAGAGGAGCCGGGGAGCCATGACAACTCATGCTCACCCAAGGCTAGCTGACTCTGGAGGGTGAGCTTTACCTCCTAGGCTAAGTTAGGAGAAATCTCCTCTTGGGGGACTTCGAGAGAAGACCGGGGGAGGCCCTGCCTTCAGAGCCATCAGTGGGCTGAGGAACCTGGTGGGAAGGCCTGTCCTTCCCGCACATCATCCTCAAGCTCTGTCTCAACCAGAATTCCTCTGGAGCCCAGAGCAGGAAATTCTTGTTTCTCCTGTTTCCTGGGTTTTCTTTGCAATGGATGTGGGAAGTGGTTAGGAAGGAGCAGATAGGTGACCAATTCTGGAGCAAATCCCGTGGATCTAGTACCCTCCAGCGTCAAAGTAAAGGGACTTGTATATCCAGTGGCTCACGGTTGGCCCGGATAATCAGCTCTTTAATAGCTGGTGGCCGGAAATACTAGATTGAGAGGGTTCTGTACTGGTCCTCACTTCACCAGTCTAGTGACCTTTTTTTTTCTTTCCTTTTCCTAGGTCTCCAGAGCCTCCCAGAAGAAAAATAGGCAGCCCTCCCTGAAATATCTTGGCTCCTCAGTTTATCCTTTCCAACCTGGCTCCCCCTTCCCAGTTCCCCTCCCTACTCCCTGTCTCCCTCCCCAACTCACCCTACTGAACTGGTTGCAGAGCAAAACCCTATTCTCCCTTTTCCCCATCTGGACTTCTCTGGCCAGTTCCTCTTAGTCCGATCCCAAAGACACTGGAACACATTTCATCTGGGGAAAGGGTCTTCTTGACCCCTCCAATTCATTGAGCAAAGGGCTGAAAAAGAAGCAGAGAGTAAGGTAGAGCCAGTGACTCGACCTCAAGCCCCATCATGGAAGAAGGCTTTCGAGACCGAGCAGCGTTCATCCGTGGGGCCAAAGACATTGCCAAGGAAGTTAAGAAGCACGCGGCCAAGAAGGTGGTGAAGGGTCTCGACAGAGTCCAGGATGAGTATTCCCGAAGGTCCTACTCCCGCTTTGAGGAGGAGGATGACGATGATGACTTCCCTGCCCCTGCTGACGGCTATTACCGCGGAGAAGGGGCCCAGGATGAGGAGGAAGGTGGCGCTTCCAGTGATGCCACTGAGGGCCATGATGAGGATGATGAGATCTACGAGGGAGAATATCAGGGCATCCCCCGGGCAGAGTCTGGGGGCAAAGGCGAACGGATGGCAGATGGGGCACCCCTGGCTGGAGTGAGAGGGGGCTTAAGTGATGGGGAGGGTCCCCCTGGGGGTCGCGGGGAGGCGCAGCGGCGTAAAGATCGGGAAGAATTGGCTCAGCAGTATGAGACCATCCTCCGGGAGTGCGGCCATGGCCGCTTCCAGTGGACACTCTACTTCGTGCTGGGTCTGGCGCTGATGGCCGATGGTGTAGAGGTCTTTGTGGTGGGCTTTGTGCTGCCCAGTGCTGAGAAAGACATGTGCCTGTCGGACTCCAACAAAGGCATGCTAGGTAAGAAGCCTGCAAGCACCGGGCTGCGGGGAACCACCCAGTCCTTCCCAGTGGTTCTGCAAGCTGTACCTAGAGGGTCCACTGACTCTCCACACACCATCCCCCCATAGACACCCTCTTCTGGAGGCTGGGTAAATGAAATTGTGTGTGAAAGAGAGAGTATAGCTGGATGGGGCGTTCACCGGTGTCTGAGTGGGTGGTAGTTTGCCTAACTGCCGGATATAGCCATGGTGGGTTGGGCTACAGTTAAAGTCTTCCATCCTGCTACTGAGTTGCCTTTCCCTGACTGCAGAACAAGTCAGCTTGGAAATGCCTTGGTATATACGGGGAGGGTCTATTTGATGATGTGGGTAAGGACACCTCAGATATGGGAGTATCTAGGGGTCAGGAACATCTTTGATGGCCTTTCCTGACAGGGATCTAGAAGGAGAAATATCATATGCTCACCAAGAAATTATAGAGGGCTGGCTTCTCCATCGATCTCTCTCTCCCTGTGTCTCTTTGTCTCTGTCCCTGTTCCCCAACCCCACCCCACCCCCGTGCGTGCGTGTGTGTGTGTGTGTGTGTGTGTGTGTGTGTGTGTGTGTGTGTGTGTGTGTGTGTGTCTTTCTTTTCCTCTCTGGGCTTGGTTTGGACATTGACTAAATGCAAAGTTCTAGAGATGATTTTAAAAATTAATTCAAATTCTGGTTTTAGGAAAAAAAAAAACTGGGGGAACTTTAGGATCCCAAGTACTGGGGCTAGAAGGATAAAGAATAAACTTTGTTTTGGAGCCTCTTTCCCAAGGAACAAGAGATCACCTTCTTTGAGGGCATCAAAAGTCGGGGGAAAAGCCAGGCATGATGTGAACATCATTAGTTCGAGCACTCAGGAGGTAGAGGCTAGTGGATCTGTGAGTTTGAAGCTAGCCTAGTCTACACAGTGAGTTCCAGACCAGCCAGAGCTACACAGTGAGGCACAGTATTTTTAGTCTAAAACACGATGACGAGGATGACAAGGACGATGACTATGAGGAGGGGGATCTCAAACAGTCTGGGAGGATAGAGAGGGTGGGGTGGTATCTAGGAGTCTAGGCAGATCCATTTCACTTCTTGTGAGTTAGGGCTGAGTAGTCTGTGCAGTAGATGGAGGAGGGGAAGAGGACAGAGTGGAAGGAAGAGGGAGAGGGAGGGAAGGAGGGAGAGGGAGCAGCAAACGTGAGGGGTGTTTTTCTCAAATATTTGCCTTCTTGCCTTTGAGCCCCTGGTCTGCAGTGGTGACTGTCTACCACTTTCGTTCCCCACCCCCCTCTCTCTTTCTCATGTCAGGGTAAACTTAGCTCCTAGAAATTGTTCAGATCCACTCTGCTACAGGAGTTTCAGCCCCTAGAGTTGGGGTGCTAATACAAATCTGGTCAGAGAATTGAGGCATATCTGCTCATGCCGCCCCCACCCCCATTTCCTCCTCTCTGCAGGCCTCATTGTGTACCTGGGCATGATGGTGGGGGCCTTCCTCTGGGGAGGCCTGGCTGATCGGCTGGGTCGGAGACAGTGTCTGCTCATCTCACTCTCTGTCAACAGCGTCTTCGCTTTCTTCTCATCCTTCGTCCAGGGTTATGGCACCTTCCTTTTCTGCCGCCTCCTTTCTGGGGTTGGGTGAGTGTCCACGTCCTTAAAGACAGAACTGTGCCCTGGTTGCTGCTGTAATGTACACTCGGCTCAGTGTTAGGCATACTGGACACACACCTTTTCCACTCCTACCCCATCTTCAGAACAGCTCCCAGTCTGGCGCCTGCCTGCTAACATCCGGAATCCCACGCCTGGTCTGTTCCGGAGCTCCCAGCTTACCTCTATCCTGAGGCTGTCTACCCTGAGGTCCAGTGGGCCAAGCCTTGCCCCTGGGCTCATACCCTGGAGTTATCCCCTCCCAGAATGCATATTGATTTTTCCTGAATTTGTTAAGAAAGCTTGCTGACCTCTTCTTTGGCAGAATCTGAAGTCCTACCCTGCCAGCACCTGCACTGTCTCCATGTGTTGTTTTTTGGGGGTTGTTTTGTTTTGTTGTTTTGGTTTTTAGACAGTGTTACTATGGAGACATAGTTGGCCTGAGACACTATGTAGATAGACACTATGTGGTTAGTCTAAAATTCAGAGATTTACCTGCTTTCCACATGCTGGAATTAAAGGTGTGGACATCCATCTCAAAGGTTTTTGTTTTGTTTTGTTTTTTTGAATTTTTGTTTGAAAAGAGTCTTGCTGTACAGCCCTGGCTGGCCTGGAACTTGAACTTTTCCCCTTGCCTTTGCCCCTGGTGCTGGGATCAGCACATGCAGCACCACATCCTACTGCGTTCCCTCGTCTGCAGCGATCTCGCCTCCATCCCAACTCTACCCACTTTCCGGGTTTCATGCTTGTTCTTGCCTTGATCCAAGACCTGCTTGCCTGTTTCTGACATCCCAAGAATAGTGACTTGGTGGCTGGTGTGGAAAAGAGCTTGTAGGACACCAGATGAGAATAAAGTGGGGGTTAGGGGACTGAGGACCCAGGGCACTGGGGTGAGGGATTGGGAAGATGGCTGCTTCCTAATGTTTACTTTTGAAATGTCCAGGATTGGCGGTTCCATCCCCATTGTCTTCTCCTATTTTTCGGAGTTTCTGGCCCAGGAGAAACGCGGGGAGCATTTGAGCTGGCTCTGTATGTTCTGGATGATTGGTGGCGTGTATGCAGCTGCAATGGCCTGGGCCATCATCCCCCACTATGGTAAGCTGTCCTCAGACTCTCTGTGCTCCCAGCTCTGCTGTGCTCCCTGCTTCTCTGCTGATTCTGTGACTGTCTGCCAGGGTGGAGTTTCCAGATGGGCTCTGCTTACCAGTTCCACAGCTGGAGGGTCTTTGTCCTCGTCTGTGCCTTTCCCTCTGTGTTTGCCATCGGGGCTCTGACTACGCAGCCGGAGAGTCCCCGCTTCTTCTTAGAGGTGAATGGATCGCTCCAGGGTGTGGGGGTGTGGGCATGAAAATGCTTGCTGTGGGGTTGGTGCACTCTCCTGACCGCTTCCTCCTTCACCAGCCCGTGACTCTGGGGGACTTTGTCTTGCTTCCTTTGTCTTAAAATGTGTCTCCTGAGGAGAGACTGGGAAACCTGCTCCTCTACGGGTGGCTTACAATTCTGCAGGCTCAAGTTGGGACCCACCTTTTACATCTCCCTTCAGGCTATTCCTGGCTCCAGCAGATTGGGCTATGGCTCCTTCTGTGGCCGTCATTTCCCTGTCTTAGGCTTTTCCTTTATGTTTTACTGGAGAAACCCCCAAGGACCTATGCTGGCATCAGTTCCCTTGAAGCGCCTCCCCCATCCCAAGTCTTGACCAAGTCTCACCAGACCTTGCTGTACTCCAGCTTGGGCTGATGTAATACCGTAGATTAGTGTTGCGGAGAGGAGCTGTATCTTGGGACTCTAGAAGCCAGACTGAAGGGATGGGATCTGTAACACTGGATACGGGTTCCAGTTGCATGCTGGGAATTCCATTTGTGGTTCCAGAATGGGAAGCACGATGAGGCCTGGATGGTGCTGAAGCAGGTTCATGACACCAACATGCGAGCCAAGGGCCATCCTGAGCGAGTCTTCTCAGTAAGCTGCCACTCTCCCCACTCAACCCCCCAAACCCCCACTTGGACCCTGCTGGAGGTCACCCATTTCCTAGATGTCTCAGACCACACTGTAGTTCAGTGACCTTCCCAGGGCATGTTGTTGCTCCCGGCCTCCCATTTTGCTACTGAGAGAGAGACACTTGGAATGGGTTGGGAAGTAGTGCGTGACGGTTCACTCCCCTTCTTGCGTCCAGGTAACCCACATTAAAACGATTCATCAGGAGGATGAATTGATTGAGATCCAGTCGGACACAGGAACCTGGTACCAGCGCTGGGGAGTGCGGGCTTTGAGCCTGGGGGGTCAGGTAATATAGAGTGAACAACCGAGCAACCGAGGGGTGGAGAAGGGAGGGCTTGACCTGTGTGAGGGTGAAGGTGAACTGAGGGAGGGGGAAAAGCAAGAATCAGAGGTCAATAGGTACACGATAGAGTGGCCACCTTTTGCCTTCACTGCGTCCTGTGTAGGTTTGGGGGAATTTCCTCTCCTGCTTCAGTCCAGAATACCGGCGCATCACTCTGATGATGATGGGGGTATGGTTCACCATGTCCTTCAGGTGAGGTGGCTAAGTGTTGGTTGTGGTTGTGTGTGGCTGAAGAAGAGAGATAAGGCTGGAGGTGGAGGGGGACATCACGAGGGAGGGTGCTATCTGTCCGCATCCTCCTGACGCTTTATCCGGGTTCTCTACTTAACTAAACCATCAAAGTTGCAATTCAAACTGAGGCATTCGGTCTTTACCAGACAATGGACTGGGATAAAGAGACGTGTTCCAGCCCTCAGGTTACCTTCGGTCAGGAAGAGATAAAACTAGCTGTTACAGTTAGTGCAGTGGTGCCATGGTGAGATAAGGATGTGGTATTATGGGGACGCTTGGGGCTTGGTGGGTGGGGACCTAAATCCTCAGAGTGAATGGGTAGGAGAGTACAATGGGTAGTGCAGAAGACCTTAAAGTTTCTAGAACACAGTAGCTGGATGGAGAATGTGCGGGATGAGGCTGGGGTAAGCATGCCCCTACACAGGTAGACTGTTCATCTGCCCCTCTGACTGGGGCTCTGGTGTCTCATCTGCCCTGTCTGATTCCATGCCTTTGACTCTCCAGCTACTACGGTTTGACTGTCTGGTTTCCCGACATGATCCGCCATCTCCAGGCTGTGGACTATGCAGCCCGAACCAAAGTGTTCCCAGGGGAGCGCGTGGAGCACGTGACATTTAACTTCACACTGGAGAATCAGATCCACCGAGGGGGACAGTACTTCAATGACAAGTATGTGTGTGTGTGTGTGTGTGTGTGTGTGTGTGTGTGTTGGGGGGGTGGTTTCCATATCACTTTTCCCTATTCCTCCTACTTCCTTCTCATTGATAAGTCTGAGATCAAGACAAAGTGGTTTGGGGCAAAGCCTATGTATAATCACGGCTCCTTGGCTTTGTCTCACTATGTCTGGGGCCGTGAGTCACTGAGGAGCAAGGGCTTAGGCGGGCTGAGGGGGCTGAGGGGGGTGAGGCGGGCTGAGGGGACTAAGGGGGCGTGTCTCATCATCCTGGTCCTGCAGGTTCATCGGGCTGCGTCTGAAGTCAGTGTCCTTTGAGGATTCCCTGTTTGAGGAATGTTACTTTGAAGATGTCACATCCAGCAACACATTCTTCCGCAACTGCACATTCATCAACACCGTGTTCTACAACACGGGTACGGTAGTCAGTGGCGTCAGCCAGAGGGGCTGTGATGAAGGGAGGAGGAGGCTTGCACATCCCCTTGCTTCCTGTTCTCAAGCTGAGAGTGCCCTGGAGCCTGGGCTTGCTTACTGGCTACCACTAGGGATTTGGGAAATATAATAGGTATCTTCTTATGTGAGTTCTTTTACCTTTAGTTGTAATTATAAAGTTTCAGTGGGGTAGTGTTAATGTAATTTTGAGGAGGGTGAACTGGGTGTTTGGGGAAAAGAAAGACAATATAAGGGATATTTAATAAGGAAAAAGCTGAGAATCATGATATCAGTCCACTTCTTAGCTTGGCCTAGCAGAGGCCTGACATCCGTCTCCTCAGAAGGCTGAGGTAGGAGGATTGAAAATCTGAGAATGTTTAAGGCCAACCTGGGCAACTTTGTAAGGTCCTGTCTCAAAGTTTGAAAGGGCTGAGAGTGGTGAGGTCAGTGGCACAGCCCCTGTCCAACTCATGTGAGGTTTAATCCCTAGTAATTAAATATAGGAGTTCTACGTTGAGTACAGTGTTGTGCTCCGGAGGTAGAGTGAGAGGACCAGGAGCTTAAGTTGAAGCCAGGCTAGGCTGCATGAGACCTGTTTAAAAAAGCAAAAAACCCCAAGAGAAAGAATAAAACCCTTTAAAAACAGTGCTGGAGAGATGGCTCCGCAGTGGAGAGCACTGACTGCTCTTGCAGAGGTCCTGAGTTCAAATCCCAGCAACCACATGGTGGCTCACACCTGCTTGTAACTCTTGTTCTAGGGGATCTAACATTGTCTTCTGGCCCCTGAGCATTCATGGTATGTGCACGTGCACACACACACACACACACACACACACACACACACACACACACACACACCACCACCACCAACAACAACAACAACAACAACAACCACATAAAACCAAAAAAACCTAAGAAAAGATTTAAGAAAAGTAAAACACGGGTTGGGATTTAGCTCAGTGGTAGGCGCTTGCCTAGCAAGCGCAAGGCCCTGGAGTTCGGTCCCAGCTCTGAAAAAAAAAAAAAAAAAAAAAAGAAAGACACAAACAAAAACCTGACTAATGGTCTTAGCTAAAAGGCTGAGTTCTGTGTGCTAGATTGAAACACCCCACCTCCTTTTTAATTGTCGTTGTTGTTGTTTTTCAAAACAGGGTATTAATTACTATGTAGCCCTGGTTATCTTGGAACTCACTCTCTAAATCAGGCTGGCCTCAAATTTAGAGATCCACCTGCCTCTGCATCCAGAGTGCTAGGATCAAGATGTGAGCTACCACTGCCTGACTAACATCCCACCTCTAAATGGAGTATTGTGTAAGCTTTTCTCACCTCGCAGGAAAGGGAAAGAGAGAGAGAGAGAGAGAGAGAGAGAGAGAGAGAGACAGAGACAGAGACAGAGACAGAGACAGAGACAGAGAGAGACACAGAAAGAGAGACTGACTTTAAAAATATTTTTAATGTTTCCTCAGAAGCGGTTCCCAGGCCAACAACAGGGCTCCTGCTTGTAGCCAGCTCAGGGGACAAAAAGGATGAACAAGGAAATAAAAACTAGTAAAGCTCAGATGTGTCACACAGGCTTCTTGCTTATGGTCCCTCTGCTGAGAAAATTGCTAGTTCCCATGGTGATGTTGGATGCTCTGCAGTGAGTGTCAGCAATGACGCTGAGAGCCTCTGACCACTAACTTCCAGAACATGAGAGGTAGCCGTTCTCATGTTCGCCCTGTGTCCTGATCTTCTAGACCTGTTTGAGTACAAGTTCGTGAACAGCCGCCTGGTGAACAGCACATTCCTGCACAATAAGGAAGGTTGCCCGCTAGATGTGACAGGGACGGGCGAAGGTGCCTACATGGTGTACTTTGTCAGCTTCTTGGGGACACTGGCTGTGCTCCCTGGAAATATTGTGTCTGCTCTGCTCATGGACAAGATTGGCAGGCTCAGAATGCTTGGTAAGGGGCTGCGGGCTGGGTGCTGGCTGGTGCAGAACAGAGGCAGCCTGGGCTGGGGCGGGCTGTCAGCAGGCTTCTCACCTCTAGTTGTGGAAAACACTGGCTAGAGAGTTTCTCCCTCTCATGTTTTGTTTAGGGGTGCTACAAAATGGGGGTGGGCCTGGCACAGAAGTTACTCTAGGGGTTAAAGAAATAGGATGGTAGGCAAGTAGGGTAAAGACTTTGAGGTTATAGATTTGGGGTTCAGCTCCACCTTGGACTGGTTACACCCTGTTAGCCTTCACCTGCAATCACAGAGGAAGCAGCACCGCTCTCAGAAGGCTGGTCTCAGACAGGTCCATAGAAAACATCCTGTGACTTAGTTCACAGTTGGTATTGAATAAATGGCTGCTACTGAAGGGGTTATTAACCAACACAGGGGTTGAGGACACGTGAAAAGCCTTCCTTTTGGCTACCCTGGGAAACAGTTATCTGGGGTGGTCGCAAAGCTAGCTGGGTAGTAAGCTGGGCCACGACTGGGTTTCATGGCTGTCTCTTCTCCTGGTTCCAGCTGGTTCCAGTGTGCTGTCCTGTGTTTCCTGCTTCTTCCTGTCTTTTGGGAACAGTGAGTCAGCCATGATCGCTCTGCTCTGCCTTTTTGGGGGAGTCAGTATTGCATCCTGGAACGCGCTGGACGTGCTGACTGTTGAACTCTACCCTTCCGACAAGAGGTAGTTTGGAGTGCTGCAGGGGCAGGGGAGAAGGTTTGGGAGCTACAGGACTGGGGCGAAATGAGGAGGAGAACTGAAAGATTATCGTTAGGGATAAGAATCTGGGAGGGATAAGGGTGTTGTTAGGGGTAGGACACACATCCCTGCTGAGCTTTTCCTTAACAGTTGGGAGCTCTTGTCTTGGCTCCTAACTGCTAATTACTAACCTCTGCTTCTGTCTCTTTTCTCTCCTGTCTCGCAATGTGTCTGTATGCCCCACCCCCTCCGTCACTACTCCATCCTCCCTTCCCGCTCCTGCACACTGCTTTTGTCTTACCCCACTCTGCCTTCCCACCTGCCCTTCTCCCTTCCGCTGGACCCCGACGGCCACATGGCTTGGCCCTGAGCAGGACGACGGCCTTCGGCTTCCTGAATGCCCTGTGTAAGCTGGCAGCCGTACTGGGGATCAGCATCTTCACGTCCTTTGTGGGAATCACCAAGGCCGCTCCCATCCTCTTCGCCTCAGCTGCGCTTGCCCTTGGTAGCTCTCTGGCTCTGAAGCTGCCTGAGACCCGGGGACAGGTGCTGCAGTGAGGGGTGGGGGAGTGTCTCAGGGGCTTTAGGGATGGCAGGCACACTGTGACCAATAATTTCTTTTATCCCTACCCTGCCCTGCTGTCCTGGTCCTACTCCGTGTTTGGTGTCGTAGCTGTGTGCCTGTGTGCATGTGTGTGACCCTGACGGGCAGGGGCTACAGGGAGGGTCCCTTTGTCCCACGTTTGGGAGGAGGGACTCCCCACCTGCTGCCACCCTCAACTTTGCACAAGGAGAAGGCTGAGCTGCATCCTTCTCTCCCTCAGTGTTAGCGGGGGTGGGGGCGACTGTTTCCCTGCTCCAGGGGTTCCAGAACTTCTGCCTTTCCCATCATTCCCTCCGCGTAGGCCCTGGTGAACCACAGGTATGGAGTTATAGTGGGGGCTGAGGCTTGGACCAAAAGAACTTCTTGAGTGGGAGCCTCCCAAGGATGCTGGGGAGTAGCAATAAACCTTAGCCTCCGTTTTCACCTCAATTCAGGCTACAAGTGTGAAGCCTGGATTTTATGGAATTAGTTTTCTGATTCTTATTTATATGTAAGTTCTGAGGCAGCTTAGCTGGACTGTGTGTGGATGTATACATACACTCATGTGTGTGTGCGCGTGCGTGTGCGTGTGTGTGTGTATGTGTGCCATGGGGTAGGGGTACCACTATACTGTTCAATTATAAGCCAAGAGTAGTAGTTTCAGTGAGCACACACACAACACTGTTTTTCTATCGTAACTCCCAGAATCTTGTACCTGTGTTGGGGCTGCAGGCAGAACTCCTCGGTCAGGCTGGGGTGAGCCCTGCAATCTTGGGGGACCTGAGGGCACCTGACAAGGACTTACTCTCTCCTTCCTCTAGAGAGGTTCTACCCACTAGCCACAGCCCTCCCATCTGACCTGTCCACACAGGCAGTGTACCAGAGGAAAGAAAGGGAAATAACCAGGCACACATAGTCAAACCAGCAGGTCTGAAAGCACAAGAAGCTGGGGCAGGGCAGGAAGCAGGGGTCCATCCCCTAACCCTTCTCAAAAAGGCTGGGTCGTGAGGGACCCCTAATGCAGGGACCTGAAGCCTCAGTTTCCCCATCTTGCCCTTCCACAGAACAGCCTCTGTAGGTAGAGCTGCCCCCCGTCCTACCCTACTCTTGTGGCTGCTTTCTTTGGTACTCTTCCCACTCCCACCGTAGCTGTGACGTGTTGTAGTTTTTAGCTGTTTGTAAAATGTTAAAAAAAAAAAAAAAAGTTAAAAGGAAGTTAAACTACAAAAAAAAAAAAAAAAAAAAATCCAAACTCACCCTCCTTATGCTGCGTCTGGTGCCCTCGACCCTAAGGCCATTCCGAGCCAGGTGGTGACTGTTTAATCGTGTCTGTGTTCAAAGGACTGCCTTCTCCTCCAGTGCCCAGTGTGTGAGCGCCCCTTCCCTCATCATTCCGTTGCTGGACGTGGCCCTCTCCCTTACGTCCCCAGGGGAGACACAGCCACTTGTTTGTCTCCCGGGGAGCCCTGAACCTGACTCCATTGATGTGAAAAAAATGAAATGAAAAATACTGCTGAAAAATAAAGGGTCTGAACCCTTAAAACTCAAAGCGGCTGTGTGTGCGTCCTGGCCTCTCCATTCACAGTTCGCCATCCTGACCATCTGGGGAAGACAAACTTGTGTGGGAGAAACGATTCCTTCTTCAGGGCCAAAATAAGCAAGCCCCCTCTCTTACCATGGACTTATGGAATGGGGTACCTCAAATCTACATTTTGTTTAAAAAGCATTTACTTATGCTGGTTCTAGTGGGTTAAGAGCCCTTGTTACTCTTGCAAAAAGCAACATAAACATATATTCTATTTGCGTGAGCATTTTGCCTGCATATGGATGTAGGCACCACATGTGCCTGGTACCCATCAAGGCCAGAAGAGGGCATTAGATCCCCTGCAACTGGAGCTACAGGCCCTTGTGAGTCACCAAGTGGGTGCTGGGAATCAAACCTGGATCCCCTGGAGAACAGAAAGTGCTTATAAATGCGATACCACCTCTCTGGACCCCAGTTTTAAGCAATGCCTTTTGGGAATTCCTACTGCCTGCAGCTTGCCCTTGATTACCCTGTCAACTCCATCGCTTTAATCAAGCTGCATTGCTATTTGTTGTTGTTTGTTTTTTGAGAGTCTCACTAGTTAGACCAGGGTGGCCTTGGATTCAAAGGGACCTGCCTGTCTCTGCTCCTAATACTGGTGTGTGTTGCTATACAGTGCTCTGAGGCCTTTAGTAGGTCCAATATAGAAACCATTTATGGTCAGAAGTGGACAAGATCGCACACTCATACATACATACCTTCATTGCTGGGACTCACACAAGCGTGTCAAGTGCCCTGGAACTGAGCCATCTCCTCAGCCCAAGGTATGTTCAACAGTGCTTTTCTCGATGCCCACGTAAAAGGACATTGGATAGCTGCTTTGGGGCATTATCTGAACTTCTCTTGAAAACCTAGCCAATGTTTATTTTGGTTCTGCTTCAAATGCAGGAATTCCCTCTTTTCTGGGTTAATTTTGGAATCTTTGCAAAACCCAAATAGTTCACTTCCTCACAAATCCCTTCTCTAGCCTACAGGTTAGAATGCTTGTAGGGATCTAACAGCTCTGTAAACTTAATGGGCTACCTGAGTTCTAGAAGCATATGACAGTGGGAGGAGTGACTCCCAAAAGTTACCCTGTGACACACAAGTGGGCCGTGGAGTCAAGCAGCACCCACCCCCACAGATACAATAACTTGTAGCTCCAATTTAACAGGTACTAAGAGCACCGTTTGACCTCATGCACCAGCTTCTCTTTTATTATCATGGCCCTTCCCGACTCATCAGGACTGGGCAGCCTTTCTCTAGTCTAGCCCAGGCAGAGTGAGTGGCCGCTCGCTCCCTGGGCTAGCTAAGCTTTCACCAGAAGCTTCTTTGCCTTTGCATGGTGTACATTAGCAGAAAGGGCAGAAGCCCTGGTCCGTACAAATCAAGGAATAAGGTAGTAGTGATAGAGTAGTTTATTCTTAGTCGACCCATTCGATCGTTGTTCTCCCAATCCGGGTATTAAGAGGTCCCTCGAGTTTTCTTGCTTCCACCTAGGCAGGGGGGGCTAATGTCCAACTGTGGGTTCTCTCTCCACTGGGCAGGGGTCTTTGCCTGGATGGCCAGCGCGTGTACGGGCCCAGCCAGCTCCTCCGACAGTGCCTCGTGGACCAACCGGTGCCGTTGCAAGGGGCTCATCCCCTCGAAACGAGAGCTCACCACCGCCACGCGGAAATGCGTTTCGCTGCCTGCTGGGACTGCGTGGCCGCCGCTCTCGTTACGCAGTTCCAGTACCTCAGGGCTCAGGGCTTGCTCCAATTTGGCGCGGATAGCAGCTTCCACTGGCCCGCCAGCCGCCGATCCCGCGCTGCCCCGCGACACACACGCGCGAGTGGCCATGGAGACCATGCACCGGGCCAATCGCGCACTTAGCATCCGCTGCGGAGAGAGGAAGGACACCGGACTGAGTCCACACACCCTCCCCACGCACCCCAGACAAGCACACCCTGGAACCGCCTCTGCTCTGCATGGCGGGTTAACGCGGCTTTTACGCCAGCAGCCGAGGGACTAAGGCGATCGAACCGCCACAGCGCTAGGCACTAAGGGCACTGTGAAAGCAAGGCTGGGAGCTAAAAAATGGAGTATGTACACCTTGGTCTTTCTGGCTGAGTCAGAGCCCTAACGTCTCTCCGAACCCTAGGGTGGTACCTTTGTACTTGTTGCGCAGCCTGCTGCACCGCTGCTAGATCTAACAACCGAATTTCCGGACGTACAGGGTCAACACAAACGCAACGTCAGGAGGCTCGTTAGGGAACGCAGTCCTGGTTACATCTGGCAGGCGGTACTACCCAGAGGGTTTATGGGAATTGTAGTCCCTGATTTTCCTGACCGTAAAATCCTGGGAGGTCGGGAATTAGAGCAATGAAAACAAAAGGGTTTCCTGCAAATTTGAGATGGTTGCACAGATTTTTAGCTTCTTGATCTTATAACTCAAATAGCGTTAGTGCTTTATACATAGTTAATTAAAAGCAAACGTTTCGTGTAGCCCAGGTTGGCCTTTACCACTCTAGAATGCCCATCAGTTCATGATCCTCCTGCCTCTACCTCCCACGTGCTGGGAATACTGTCCTGAGTAACCGACAGAGTGCTTCCTCCATAGCGAAAACAGGATTCCTATGAGATTACAGCGGACCTTGCTCAACTCTAACGAGAATGTCTGCTGGGACAGTGACAGTTTACCTCCCAAGATAATCTGTGCTGCCTGAAGCAGAAAATTCCAGTGAGAAGAAAATGAAGATCCTTACATAGCCCCCTAACAGCTGCGTTAACTTCTTCATTCCCAAGACCCACATGCCTCCTATGTAGGGTCCCAAGCATGTTTTTCCCCATCTTGTAGATCCCTTCATTCCTGAGAGATAGGCTGTCCTTCTCTGTGTGTGCGCGCGCCTAATAGTTTCACCTGTTGAGGTCAGATTCTGCTCTCTCCCTGCCTTCTGTCTCTTTACTCTATGCTCCTAAATCTCCTGGATCTCAATTACTCTATTTTACATTCAAGAAGATAGAAGCCCATTCCATATACTGAACACATAATTATTGTGTGCCAGACCAATGCTGGAGGCACCAGAATAAAGACAGGCCCTGCTCTCAGAGTTTACGAAGCACTAGAGGACTAGTCACAATGTCCATTGTGATCCTGCGTGCTGAGTATACGACGAGACCACACAGTGTACTGCAAACACATTACCCAGACATGGGACCAAAGAAACTCTCAGGAGACTTAGAGCAGTCTAGGAGAAACAAGGAGCCACTTTCTTACCACATTTGGTCGGGATGTGGTAACAATGAAACGAGAGCATGCAACTCCAAGGAATGGCTGAGGAGGTTTTTACTGTGCATATGAGGGAAAACAGCCAGGGCATCTGGAAGAGGCCAGAGCAGGAAGATAAAAGAGCAAACTAAACATGGCCAGCAGACCGAACGGGGCTATGAGAGGAGAGAGAGGAGGGGAGAGGGAGGGATGGAGAGAGAGAGAGAGAGAGAGAGAGAGAGAGAGAGAGAGAGAGAGCGCCAAGAGAAGAACCAAGAGAGCTCATGGCCAAAATGGCAGGGTTATATCCGCATCAGAAGCTGGGAGGGATTATATGGGGATCAGAAGGGAAGCCCCTGGGCTGGAGTAGTTTGGAGGGAGGGTGAGAAGAGCTAAGAGGAGCCATAGGTACTGGTTCTTGCTGCCAGTGTGTACTTTGGTGTAATTGGAACCACAGTTAGCTATTTGTCCCCAGTTTCTTTGGGACCAGACAGTAGCCTTGTCATTGGGCTGTCCTGGATGGAACTCATAATGTATACTAGGCTGGCCTCAGATGCATGGAGATCCGCCTACCTGTGCCTCCCAAGTGTTGGGCTTAAAGGCTAGAGACATACACCACTCTTGGCTAGAGGTGGAGTTTATTAGGAAGAGATGTTAACACTGATTCAGGTGGGGAGATCAACTGAAGCATGGAGGAAAAGGCTAGTGCACACAAGCGTGGTTGTGAGCTTCTCAAGGGAGCTGGCTGCGTCTACATCAGTCTTTATGATTTGGTGGCTTCTGAAGGGTCTTTCTCTAAAGGTTGCTAAGGACTTTAAATGTGATCATAGGGTGGTTTCTGAGATCTATCAGATACAATTACAGCCGATGACATAAAACCTTGTCATGAGGTTTGCACGAATGAGTTGAGATATGCTTTTACTGTAAATATGGTTTTTTGTCTTATTTGTGAGATTTCCAGAAATTTGTAGTTCTACATCATAGAAAAGGCACACAAGGGATATGTATGCTTAGAGTGTAAGCGTGACTCAAGGCTCTTTATCAACCCTTGAAATAACTTTATGTAAAAAGAATACTGCCTCTGTGTGAGCAACCTCCTCAACACAGTTAACTGTAGTGAGACCGGTCACTCCAGAGAAACTTCCAGTACATTCTGAAGTGAGACATGCTTTCCCCTCCCTTCCCAGTCCCCTTTACTTTCTCTGCCTTCCTTTCAGCCTCGAGAACAAAAGCCATGGGGGAAGGGAGAGAGAGGGGGCAAGGGGAGGGAGAGGGAGGGAGGGGAGGGGAGGGAGAGAGAGGGAGGGAGGGAGGAAGAGGGAGAGGGAGGGAGGGGGGTATGGTTGGAGCTCTGGAGCAGAGATGATAATGATACCATCAAGGTTGCAGGAAAGAAATCATTTTCTCCAATGACTAAAGAATTAAAAGGCAGGAAAAGTTCAAAAGTCATGCAAAGCCAAAGTTGGTTTAGTTTTTTGGTTTTTGACACAGGTTGTGTAGCTCTGGGTGTCCCGGAACTCACTCTGTGATCAGACTGGCCTCCCTTGAACCCAAAGATCCACCTGCCTCAGCTTCCCAAGAGCTGGGATCAAAGGTGTGTGTAACCACTGCCGGGTCAAACAGGACAACACTATTGAATTTTTTTAAAAACCAAAACCGAACAAATACCAGGGTAAGCAAACTGTAATCTCAACAGCTGCCCCAAGGGGGAGAGTGGAGACAAGAAGGAAAAATTGCTACGTTGCTTGAGTTAAGCAGGCATGAAGGACAGCCACGCGGTGGAGACTGGAGCTTTAGAGAAAAAGTAAGGGATCCTAAATTGCCAGAAAAAGAAGACCTAGGCGCCGGACAGCATCTAAGAAAGAATAAAGGAAAAGTTGTCCCTCTCTGGGTGGACCCAACTGTCAAATTCCAAGGAAATTCCACTTCCCAAAATTCCAAAAGGCAGAAGGGACAAATGGCTACCTGTGCTGTCAAGTAATGTACCAAAGCATACGGTGGCCTCCAGGCTCCTTTGGGACCTCAAGTGTCTGTTAGCATAGTTCAAAGTCAGCCAGACCCAGCTAGCCCTTCTCATCTCCTCTTACCCTAAGCTCCCTCCAGCTTACAGGCTTCCCTCCCCAGCTACTCTCTCTCTCTCTCTCTCTCTCTCTCTCTCTCTCTCTCTCTCTCTCTCTCTCTCTCGCTCTCTCTCTCTCTCTCTCTCTCTCTCTCTCTCTCTCTCTCTCTCTCTCTCTCTCGCTCTCTCTCTCTCTCTCTCTCTCTCTCTCTCTCTCTCTCTCTCTCTCTCTCTCTCTCTCTCGCTCTGCTCTCGCTCTCTTCGCTCTCTACTCGCTCTCTCTCTCGCTCCTCGCTCTGCTCTGGCTCTCGCTCTCTCGCTCTCTACGCTCTCTGCTCGGGCTCTCTCTCTCTTCTCTCGCTCTCTCTCCTCTCTTCTGCTCTCTCGGCCTCTCGCTCTCTCAAAGTTCTCCCTCTCTCCTCTCATCGCATCCATTTCTCTGCTCTGCTCTTGCTTCTCTCCTCACCAGGTCCAGTCTGCTGCTGGCTGTGTCCAGTCTCCTTCTCTCTCATTTCTATAATAAAGTCCTCCCCATAAACCATACCATGGAGTGGCCATGTGGAACTTCAATTTTTAAAAAGTCTACTTTTAATGATGGTTCTTAAACGCTTTAAATCTCCTTTCTAGCCCAGCACCCACCAGAGGTAGTGGAAAAGAAAGGATAGGGGTGGGGGGAAGTGGACCTGTTTAGCAAGGTTCTTTGGAGCAACTCCAGTCTATGTTGTCAGGAAATGGGCAGTTCAGTTCAGCAGTTAGCAGTGGCAGCTGGCTCCACTCGCAAACGCTTCACGGATTCACCAGCAGTCCAGTTCAGTAGAGTAGGGATAGCAGCAACAGTGGCATGACCTGGCGGGGACAGCCAGGCCTCAGCCTCCACAGGAGTCAGCAGGAGGGGCCAAGGCCAATAGAGAAAGTTCTCAGCTATGCTGCTCTCAGTGAAGATCAGCAAAGACCAAGAAGCATTTAGCTATGCAAGCAAGGCTAGCTCAGCCTCTGTCGCTGTCCATCAGGTCCTTTTTATTCTCCCTCCAAATGTCATGCACATGACCTCCATAAGTGAGTCTGTCTCAGCTGACGTCACTCTGCCAATCGGCCTGAGTCCGCAGAATCGACAAGAAGTTGCAGCACACCACCAGACGGTTTTTGGTGCATTTCTCTCTATGGAGTCCCACAAATGGAGCTCAACCATGCAGTGTAAGACAGACCAATACCTGCCTGTCGTTAGGGAAGAATCCTTCATCGCGTGTCCTTTCACATGTTTGCTTTAGCAGAACATCCTTTTACCTGTGTCTGCTTCCTGTGTTTGCCTTAGCAAAACACCATCCAGCACAACTGACTTTCCAAAGAACCTGTATGTTCCCACTTCAGTCTTGCTTATACAGAACCTCAGGACTGTTTGTGGGGACTGTCCTGGTGTAGATGGGTATATTAGGGATTAAGAGAAGGAAAAAATATCATCTCATTAAAGAGATAGTTATTCAACCAATGTCTAGAGGACGACTTAAGGCGAGCCTGGACTTATCTTCTTTTCCTTCCTTTCTTTCTTTCTTTCTTTCTTTCTTTCTTTCTTTCTTTCTTTCTTTCTTTCTTTCCTGAGACAGGGTTTCTCTGTGTAGTCCTGGCTGTCCTGGAACTTGCTCTGTAGACCAGATTGACCTCAGACTCAGAGATCCACTTGCCTCCCAGTGCTTGAATGAAAGGCTGCACAATCACTGCCTGATGCTGTGCCTGGTTTGCTAAGGGTGGACCTGTCTCACCCAGGGGTGATCCCTTGGCCCAGTGGTTGAATGGCTTAACTGGATTAATTACTTCAGGTTTGGAGTAGCTTTGAACATTAGGGTTCCACCTACAACTGAGATATCGTCTCTTTGACCAGAAGGAACAATTGATAGTGGACAGAAGAGGCAGGGGCCAGATCCTGCTAGATTGTGTATGGATGCCTTCCTTAGACAACTTTCTCTTCAGACCTTAGGTAGCAGCTGAAAGCTAGTTTTAGTTAGAGATGTAACAAGGTGAGACTTTTCCAAGATGTTATATAATTTTAATTTATATATGTTTATATATAATTTTATATAATTTATATATTTATACATCATATATAAGTTAAATTTATATATAACATACACAAAATATAAAAATATATAGAGAGGGCTGGAAAAGTGGCTCAGGGGTTAACAGAATTTTCTGCTCCTCCAGGGGCCTGAGTCCTGTACCCTGCCCACATCAGGCAGCTCACTGCTTCTGGCTGTTGCAGGCATCTTGGTTCACATGCACACAGACATATAATTAGAAAACTCGCATTGGGGGGCGGGGAAGAGGAGGGGAAGAGGGGGAGACCTGGACTATCAAGTCACTCTTCAGTGACAGGGTCCCTGGGGGGGAGGGCTAGGAACTGAGAAGATAAAGAACAGAGAGCTGGGGTTAGCTGATCTTACACAAGCTATGTCTCCTGCCAATCCAGTCCATTAAGTACAACATTTTATATACCATTTGTGGAGGAAAATGGCTAAGGTCCACTGAGTGCTAAATCAGACAACTTTGGCAAAAGAACACAGGATACTTCAGACACATTGGCCTTAGGACTGATAACCACAGTCACTGTCGGGTGGGGACAGGGGAGCCATTTACCCAGGATCTGAAACCTTAACTCCTTAGAGGCCCTGGCTCCAGTGTGGATCAGACCTTACCAAGTCGGCCCAGGCAAGGGCTCAGAACCATGATCCCTTTGACTTTCCTCAGGGCCTCTGAGAAGACCAGGGATCCGTCTGACTTGATATTTTGTTGCAAGAAAGAGAGAGAGAGAGAGAGAGAGAGAGAGAGAGAGAGAGAGAGAGAGAGAGAGTTTTGTGTAGTCTGTGTTGGATGTGCTGGGTTTGGGGGTGGGTGAGGCACTGATAATGTAGACCCAGGTTCGGTGACTTCAACCACAGGACTGGGTTGACAGGCTGGTACCACCATGCTCAGAGCCACTATGCCCTGCCTAGACTTACCGTTTCTTTCATTTGTACACTTACTTTATGCACATTTAAGACATGTTTATATGCTTTTGTTTTGCTAAGCTACTTGGAAATAAATTTTACATACTGTGACACTTCACTTCTAAGTCCTGAGGAAGCAAATATTCTGGTATACAACCATAACACTGATTGTTAGACTCAAGATAGTTAACATGAAATGACATTTTCCTTAATGTCCTGAGACATTTAAGATGTTCAGGAAAATTGCAGTGTTGGCATAATAGCAGGCAATAATATCTCTACCTTTTACATAGATTCACTTACCTTTTGTCCCCTACTCACATCCCTTACATCTCCCGTTTTTTTGAGACAGTCACACTGTGCAGTCCTGACTGGCCTGGAACTCAGTCTGTAGACCAGGCTGGCCTTGAACTCTTGGCGCTCCACCTCTTTTGCATTGTAAGTGCTAGGATTATAGGTCCAAGTCACCACTCCCTGTTTTTCACTGGCAACATTTTGCTAGAACTGTTTTATATTTCTCATTGAATGTGTGTTTAATAATGACAAAACAATCATTTTTGCTGACTCACTTCAGTTAATTGCATTTTAAAACAATTACGTGTCTGAGCGTTCGCCTTACTACATAGAAGTGCCCATCTGCATGCCTGGCCTGAGGAAGCCAGCAGGAGTTGGTGGATCCCCTGAAACTGGAATTACAGACTCTTGTGAGCTACCATGTGGGTACTGGGAACTGAACCCAGGTCCTTTGCAAGAGCAATACTAGCTCTTAATTACTGAGTTATCTCTCCAGCCTCTGGGTACAAACTATTCAACCCCTAACTGCCATATATACCCTCATCTCTCCTCTAAGAGCAGGGACATGGTCCTACAATGCCGTTACACATCTAGCACAACAAAGGTTCCTATTACCTACCTGTGTAATATGCAGCTGGTAACCCAGTTTACCCAATCCTTGCCTTAGCATTCATCATGCTTCTAATATGTCTTCCAAACCCACATTGACAACCGTGCTGGAATGCCTCACTCTCATTCATGAGGGACTTGAGCCAGACTCAGAGTCAGAGGCTCCTTTTCTTTCTTCGCTTCCCTGAATTTTCCCTGTTTATCCCTCCTTTTCAGTCTGAGCTAAGGAGGTAGTAGAAATGGGCAGACACTCTGACCATAAGGCATGGTGAGAGGAAAGCAACCAAGGCTGTGGCGGTAGATTACAAGACAGGAAGTGTAACACCGACTTCTGCTTGTGCATCTCAAGTTAGACAGTACAATCCCTGTATACCCCTCGCCCTGCCATTTGGCCCTCTCTCTCTTCCTGTGGTTTTATTTCTATGGAGGTTCTTAATGATTTACCAATCATTTAAAAATCCAGACATTTTCTTACATAACAACCAGAATGATCAGACACTGTTCCATGACCTTTACCCCAAACTCACCAGTTGCTGTGCTGCTGTCTTGTCACTAATCTGGGCTAGCCTCTCAGTTTAGTCCTTCAGAGCTCTGGGCTAGCCCCTCACTTTAGTATCTCAGAGCTCTGGGCTAGCCCCTCACTTTAGTATCTCAGAGCTCTGGGCTAGCCCCTCACTTTAGTCTTTCAGAACTTTCACTTTTTCTCTTTGGAGAGAGGTTTGGGATGCTGCTCAGGCCAGTATCAAACTCCTGAGTTCAGGATAATCCTCCTGTTTCAGCCTTCTCTGTGTCTGGGACTGTCAGTGGGAACTGGAACCCCAGCTCATTTTAAGCTAGGATTCTTGATTTATGCTGTAAAATAGAATTTAGAACCAGTCAATATGAAATAAAAGTTGAAGTTATTAAGGAAAGTACTTGTGTGTGTGTGTGTATATGTGTGTGTGTGTGTGTTTGTTTTTTGAAAGGTATATGTGTGTGTGTGTGTGTCTGTATATAAATGTGACATGGTTGTGTACCTATAATGCCAGTGCTGGGAAGGGAGAGGCAGGTAGACCTCTGTTAGTTCAGGGCAAGCCAGTCTGGTTTATGTTACAAATCCCAGGCCACCCAGGTCTATACAGTGAGAGACCTTGATCTCTCCCCCTCCCTTTTATTGTTGGATTGATTGATTGATTGAGAGAGTTTTTCTGTATAACGCTGGCTGTCCTAGAACTTGCTATGTAGACAAGCTGGCCTCGAACAGAGATCCATCTGCCTCTGCTTCCTGGGTGTGGAAATTAAAGGTGAGAGACCTTGTCTTAAAAAAAAAGTCGGCTGAACTAAAACTTGCATCCATTCTCACCAGGTACAGGTTATTTTTTTCCAAGCCACACAATATAACAGCAATTTCCATGACGTTTATATAGTATTGGCCATTATAAGGAGTTTAGACTTAAGGTAACTAGATTACAATCAGACATAAGAACTGGGTCTAGTGACATAGGCCTAGAATCCCAGATACTCCAGAGGCTGAGGCAGGAGGATCTCTAATTCAAGGCTTGCCTGGGTTACATAGTGAGTTCAGGCCCAGCCTAGGCAACTAAGTGAGCCCCTGTGTCAAGAACAACAAAGAGTTAGTGATGTGACTCAGTGTTAAAGGACTCAGTGTTAGCTGTGTGACAGGAGGCTTCCTATTGCTGTGATTAAAACACTATGACCAAAACGATTTGGGGAGGAAAGAGTTTATTCTGCTTACACCTCCACATCAAAGGAAGTCAGGACAGGAACTCAAGCAGGACAGGAACCTGGAGACAGGAACTGGTGCAGAGGCCATGGAAGGCGCTGTTTACTGGCTTGCTCCTCAAGACTTACTCAACCTGCTTTCTTATAGAACCCAGGACCACCAGCTCAGGGATAGCACCACCCACAGTGGGCAGGGCCTTCCCCCATCAATCACTAATTAAGAAAATGCTCTACAGGCTTGTCCACAGTCTCGTCTCATAGAGGCGTTTTCTCCATTGACTTTCCTTGCTTTCCGATGACTAGCTTGTGTGTTAGACCTGAGGGGAAAAGCCAATCCCATGACTGTCTAATTAAAGCATATTGTATTTAGAGTTGCACAAGGTAAAAGGGCTTACGACCTTTTTTTTTTTTAGTTTTGGGATTCTCGATCTCCCAATTTTTTTTTTTTTTTCAGAGCTGGGGACCGAACCCAGGGCCTTGTGCTTGCTAGGCAAGCGCTCTACCACTGAGCTAAATCCCCAACCCTGATCACAACCTTTTTAAGATCTAAAACCAAGATCTTGGCGCAGAGGCGACTTATTTGACTCAATGGGACAAAGGGCAGAGGAATAAGAGGCAAAGACATGAGATAGAAGATAAGGGAGGAGGGAAGGAGAACAAGGGAGAGGCAGCAGGGGTGTTTGGTCCAGAGGGATAGAGAGGAGACAGGCGTGGCACGTAAATGGCAGCTTATAAGGTACAGGGGAAACCCTGTGTTAGGATGAAGTGTTTAATTTCAATTGGGCATGTATCCCAGACAGCTCTCTGGATAATTGACTGTCAGAAAGGAGGCATTGAAAATAAGTTCAAGTTCCCATCATGTGGAAGGGGAGCCATCAATGTGTCTGGGAAGACATTTTCCCAAGCAAAAGGGAAATCGTATACCACACAGGTTCAGAGTTTAGCAGGGCAAGAGGGTGGCCAAACATCATGGGGTTACAAGTTCAACTTAGGTTGAAAAACATGGCTTGCAGGATACTTTAGACGGAGAAACTTAACTCTTTTTTTTTCCCTTCTTTTCTTTTTTTTTTTTTTTTTTTCGGAGCTGGGGACCGAACCCAGGGCCTTGTGCTTACTAGGCAAGCGCTTTACCACTGAGCTAAATCCCCAACCCCAGAAACTTAACTCTTAAGGAATGGAGACAGTAACAATGTATAACAATGTGGTTCTTTGACAAAAGTGAGGCTCCTGCTTTGGTTTCACAGTAACCAGCCGGTTCCTCTGGAGAGACACCACACACACATCCTCTCACCCCTGTTAGGGAGCCTGTGACAGTCCAATGTGGTGATACCATCAAAGTCCAATTTAGTGGACCAATGAGTTTCATTGGGTGTTGGGAACAAGCAAAAGAAACGTATTCTAAGGACTACCATTTCCTTTTCAGACTCCATTTAATCATAGGGAGAAACTAAATTCAAGGTCCCACCCCCTAGGGGAGCTGGGGACTTCCCCAAAACCAAATAGCTTCTGTTGTAAATAGTTATCCGAGTCCAGATATCTCAGGGACACCTTGTACGGAGACAGTTGTCTGCGTCCAGCCATCTGAAGGACACCTTCTTCATCTTGCCGTCCCAGGCCTAAGAACGAACCCCCATCCCACCTCTCCAAATGTTTTCTTAATTGTCTATGAACAGGTAAAGACTATAGAACCTGTGTTATCTAAACCAAAGTGCATGAGTTATAAAAATACATAACCTGTTGTGCCTTAATTAACTCCAGGCAGCTGACCTGTTCCCTTCTCCCCACATCACTCTGAGCTCTGGACCTAATGTCTAGGAGAATACATTAAGGATCTTGAAGCCAGGTGCCCTGGATACAGCCCAGTCTCTAATGCTACTCCCTTGTTTAACCCATAATGTCAAAATATAATTGCATAACATCGTGGCTTCCCTCCTCCCCCATCCCCCAGCTTTGTGTTCTCATTCTTTAAAAATGTTGTAAAATTTCCCTTCTCGGACTCTTTCAGATCCTGAATTGCCTGCTTCCCTGGGTGCTCAGAAAATAAAGTTTTCATTTTAAAGCTTCCAGTCTCTAAAGTGAATTTTCTTGTCTTCCACCCTGAACCCAACATTGGGGTTACTTTCGGGAACAGAAATGACTCAGACTGCTGCATCACCAAAGCCTATCCCAGCACGGACAACAGCTCACCAAAGCTGGGAGCCTGGAGCATACTCCACAGCCTACAGGCAGCTCAACAGGTCAGAGAATGTCTTTCCCAAGCGACTCGGTTGGTCTAAACTTTTCAGGTAGCTTGGCTTCTCTGAGAGTCATTCTGAAAGGGCAACGTAAACCCCATTTGTCTCCATTCTAAGGACCAGGCCTAATTTCAAAATGGCTGTAAGGCACCAGCTTCAGGAATAGACCATAAGTCCCACAGAACAGCCTGGGGATAACCACAAAAACGGGGAAATATCTCAGAATGGGCCAGTGCACTGGGCAGTCCTATTTCATCCTATGGTTAAATGTTCATGACATAGGAATGCAGACCACGGACCACCTGTGACCCCCTCCACCCACCAATGAAATTTCAGATTACATAATCCTTCTAGAGAGTTCCCTGTGGTCACCCGTACAAAGGTCTGCATGCCTTTGTCTGGGGTCACCATTTGAAAGAATGGTTGACCCTCTGCATACTGGTTGTTTCTGCAGAATAAACACTCTTGGTTTTTGCAGACTATCTGAGTCTAGGGTCTTCTTTCGGTGATTTTCAGACCATACAACTCTTAGCAGGCTTCACTGTATACTCTTGGGGAGGGAGGGACCTAGAGAATCCAATTTCAGGCACTACCTGAAGCTTTCTGACTTGAGAGTTTCCCGGCAGATGGAATGCATCAATCATGGAAGAAACTGCTATATAACACTAGCCCTATGTTCAACCCCAGCACTGCAAGACAATACAAAAAAAAGCAACAAAAACATTATACCATTTCACAAGCCACCTGAGCACTGCTGTGTCATACTAGAACCTCCCTCGAGGAATGACTGGATAAAGAGGGTTTGCATTGTCTGAGGTCCCAGGGATGCTTCTCTTTTGGGATTAGGAGGACGAGTGTGTTTTGCGTGTATGGAACTCTTTTGGTTTTCATCGTTGTTTTGTGCACTAACTTTAGTACTTGGGAAGTATACTGGAGGTGGCTCTTTCTTAGTCAGGGGTTATTAAAGATAAAAGACAATTACGGGGATAGGGTGTGTTCTGTGGGGTGGTATGACATCACCTGTAGAGAAAGCATATGGTCAAAAAGGAATTGTGATGGTGAACTTTATGTTTAAAAGTTTAAAATTACTGTGCTTAAGTGAGCTAATCAACAAAATTGGCCTTCAAACATTAAGGACTGTTACAGGTTGCTTTTCTTTTTTCTTTCTCTCTTTCTTTCTTTCTTTTTTTTTTTTTTTTTTTTTTTGGAGCTGGGGACCAAACCCAGGGCCTTGTGCTTGCTAGGTGAGCGCTCTACCACTGAGCTAAATCCCCAACCCCCCCCCCCCCGTTGCTTTTCTGATTGTCTGGTCTTGTACCAAACTGTTTTAACCAAACTGTCGTTTATGCAAGATATGCTAAGAGGTCATTACCGTCAACTGCTGTTTCTGCTTCCCTAAACAGAAGCTTACTTTGTTCCAGATTACCAAGACTTTGCAAAAAACAGAATGTAGCCTTCTGCTTGCACATAAACAGAATGTAACTGTGTTCTTAGCCTATATAAATCCCTGACTAATGTGACTCAGGGCTACATTTGGGAATCTCAAGTCCAAGGCGTAGACCTGGCCCTTTCAGATGTAGATCTGCATAAATGCCTATTCTTTGTTAAAATTCCCTCAGGGTCGGACTGGTGAATCTCTGAAGGACCCCAGTCCCACAACAGAATCGTAAAGAAGGAAAAGAAAAAAGAATGAAAATGTTTACTTGAACAAATGATAGTTCCAGTTAGGCTGTGAGGAGTGTATTTGAGGCAGCAGAGGGACAAGAGAAGCCTCTGTGAATATTGTAGGTCTGAAGAACGTGAGTGAAGGCGAGACATCCTAGAGGGAAGCTGTCGTGGATCCTCAGGTAGTAGAAAGGCTCAATCATTTGGGTCATGGATACTTGCTAATCCGCAGTGGCAGGGAATGCTGGGAAGCTGTGGTCCTGAAAAGTCGTGCTGTGGAGATGACCTTCTGAGATCTGGATGGGCATAGACAACTAACCCTGTGGAAAGAGTCCTCCAGGTAGAGGGCCTGGAATTGACTATATTCTGTATGTGTGGGGCCAAATTCTCGGTTAGCATACTTAGGTGTTTGATAAGATATAGTGCATGAAATAAATACCTTGGACACAGTGGCACACATCTATGATTGTAATGACTAGGAAAGGCTAAGGTAAGATGACTGAGTTTGAGGCCAGACTGGGCACTATAGCAGGATCTGTCTTAACAACAACAATAATAACAACAACAACAGTAACAACAACAAATGTATTGGGCAAATAAAGGAAGCAAGGCACAGCTGCAAGGGGCCAATGTTATTCTTAGTGCATTTGCAGAGAACGTTTCGTAGAGATTCTAATGTGGTTTTCTTGTTTGAATGCCTAGGGCACTGGATCATTTTAGCACTTTAGAAGGTAAATTTAACTTTTAGGGTGACCATAAGTACAATGGCCAGAGTCATTCAATAAAAATGAATGAGTAAAAGTAGCATATTAAGGAAAGTAAATATAAATATAAAGATGTAACAAATATATTCAAAAACATACCCTCAGTTACTAGTGGTCATGACATACACATAAATGGGCTGAACTTGATAAGTTAAACTTGCTAATTCTATTATTTACTTATTTATTCATTTTAAAAGAAAAAATTAAGTGCAAGCTGTATATAGCAAGCTTTTCATCTTTGTTTTTAATGCAATCATAGTGGCAATAATATCTCTCATTTGCTGAAGGGTCTGTCTTGGGCAGATCAAGATTTTGTGACGAATTAGGCCCTAAGAAATTATGGAGGCCACCTTGTATATAATCAGACACAGCATATGACAAACACCTGTAACCTGAGGGTTGGGGTGACCAACAACCCCTCACAGTTCTCTCACGATGAGATCCCACTTTATTTGTTCACTAATGGTTTTGTTCACTGAGGTATCATTCACAAACACCAAATTTAGGAATCTCAAGTGTGCAGTGTAATTTTACTGAATGAGAGGAAATTTCCATTGCTTCAGAAGGCATGGTGGAATTTAATATCTCTGGCTCGATGGTAACCATTATAAAACCCTTTCTTTTGTAAATGTTCAAATCTTTCTTACTATTTTTTTCATGTCTTTTTTTCCTTTTATGACTGAGTTTAATTACTATTGGTTATGTAGTGCCAGGGAAGTGTATCGACCGCCACCTCCCAAAACAAAAAAAAAACAAAAATCAAAAAAACAGACAAGCCAATTTGATGCAACTCACAGCAGGGATTTTATTCTATTTGAGCTAACTGGGCCCCTCAGCTCATGCAAGATGGTTTTTGGTAGAGAGAGGAGCTCCAAGGTTTTATAGAAAGCTACAAGTTGGGGGTGAGTGGGCAAGCATCTAATTGGAAAGTTACTATGGCCTTTAACATAATTGGCTGGTGGTGGGAGTCATATCATAAGCTTAATTTCTGCTTCCCTTTGCGATGGTGGTTATTGGGGGGGGGCAGGCTTGCAACCTGGGGGTGCAGGTTAGCCTGGAGACTCTGGTCTTGCTGGGGGTTAGCCTAGAAACTGGAGCTAGGTTTGGTTTTGTTGGGGGGGGGTAACTTGGAAACTAATGCCAGCTACTGGCCTGTTAGTTTACCTGAGTTCAAACTTAGGTCAGGTTCTTCTCTAAAATGGAGTCTGAATTTAAAAGCTTTGGCTTCTCAGTTAGAGGAGCATGGGTCATGGGTTATTTACAGGAACATGAGACCTATCTGAGGATCCAGAACTGAAGAAGATGTCTCTCCTCCAGCTACCTTTAAACGTATAGGTTTAGGGTAGGCGTGGCTCTCACTAGCTGCCCACCCCCACACCTTTTTAACAAACAAGCGTCTCTGTAGGGCATGTGGGATGACGTCACCAGACGGACATAAGAACTAGCAAGGTGAATGAGCTCAGACCCGGGGAATCTCAGAATTGAGACCGGCGGGAGTGAAGCCATTCCCCGCCTCCCTCTATCTGCTCTGGAACATAACCACAACACCCCACCGAGGACCGTGGTAATCAGTCCGGTCGCATAAAAACCTGGAGTTCTCCATGCCAATGAGGATCTAGTAGCCCTAAAACTCCCAAAGAAGGCTCCCTCTTCCAGTCTCTCCCATACTCTAGGCATTCACTGGGAATCAAACTGGTTCCACCAGTCCCAGGCTCTGCCTTCCCCTTCTGGCCCAGTGGGTGGATGCCCTGATGGGAATCGTGGACTAGTGATGATGCCTCTTCTTATAATATTTCTGTTTTTTAAAGAAACCGAAATTCCAGGATTCTCACTACAATGGGGTGCCGGAGAGCCAACCCAGGTAGTTCCTGTGTGTGCTAAGCAGCTGAGCGCTTGGTGGCATCTGGAAAGTGTGGATGTGGAATAAATATCACAGGGGGGAAAACCATGAATTCTCTAAGAGTAAGTTGTTTACCTAATTTATATCAAAATAGTTAATTACCTACTATGAGGTAGGTAGAAGCAATCAGTGACTATTGATAGAAAGAAAACATGGAGGTGAAATAAACATAAAGAAAAGGTAGAGGAGCAAATGCTGTCATTTGTGAACATGTGACAGAGCCATGTGGACACACCCAGGCTATTTGTGTGCAAGCGGGGAAACCCTCATGAAGGAAGCGGGGTGGAAACTGGAAAGGCGAGAACACGGCTGGGGCAAAAGATGAAGCCCATGGGCCAGGCAACCGAAGGCACAGTGGGCCAGGAAGCTATGGAAAGGCCTGACTCAGCTCTCAGGAATGGACTGCATGTGGTAAGTGGGGAGGGGAGGGCAGAGCAGAGGAGGGGAGGGGCTGTGGTTGGACTAGAGGGACAGCACCAAATAAATGTTTGCTTCATTAAACTGTTTGGGAAGGTACTCCACTGCCTTTGGCAAAGAACGCCAGAGGCATCAAAGGAAATGCCAGCCAGCCGGTTAGTGATGGAGTGCACTCTACAAATGGCCTGTTTGTCTGTTCTGGGAGGGCTCTGGTTAAAATGCTGGGAAGGGAGCTCTGGGGAGCAAGAGACAGTTATGGAGCCTGATACATTCTGGCCTATGTAGACTCACCTAAAAAGATTTGGTCCAGAATTTAAAATCTCAAAATAAGTCTCCTTCATAGAGGAGAGTAATGGTGGAAAGTGACCTCATTATGTCCAATATCTGGTTAGTGAAAGATTATGAATAAAGTCATAAAGCGTATGTTCTGAGTCTGAAAAAGCTTGGGTTAGTGAGGGACTGCATGACTTTAACAAGGGCCTAAATCCCCAAGCCCATGAAACGGAACATCATACCCACTTGGTAAAAGGCTAGGGCATATCACATTTGGGTTCAGCCGTCTCTGTCCCTTTAGCCTTCTTCACAACACAGGTCACTGAGAAGAAAACCAGAGGGCTCGCTGGCCCTTCACGCAGAGCCTCACAAGGGGCCAGGGATGTGTGTGTAGGATTTCCCTGTTATCTGGATTTTGTTCTCAGCCCCAGATGCCTCAAAAGTTGACACTGTTAACTTGCGTAGTGGACCGGCTGTCTAACGCCAACAAAATACCCTGCACATTAAGGAGAGTTTAGCATGAAAGTGTGTCTTCCAGAATTAGATACAGTTCCCTTACAGCCCCTCCCCTCCAAGGTTTTTCTGTGTCCTAGAACTGGCTCTGTAGACCAGGCTGGCCTCAAACTTAGAGTTCCGCCTCTTCCCGAGTGCTAGGCTTAAAGGCGAGCACCACCTCTTCCATTTGTTTTAGGAGTCTGAGTACTTTGTCTACCTGTATGTATTTCTTCGTGCCCGCTATGGGAGGTGGGGTTATACATGGCTGTGAGCTTGGAACTGAACCCATTTCCTCTGCAAGAGCAGCAAGTGCTCTCTGTATATATTGCTAATGTTGGAGAAACACAACATACTCCCACATAAATGCCACCTGTGAACCCTGCGCATCAGACCTTGCTAAACTCATTCATTTCTAAAATAAAATGAAAAAATAAAAAAAGGTTAGAATTATTTTCTGAATTATACTACATTTTACTTACTGAGGAAACGCCTTCATCAACTAGCCCAGGCTAATCTTGAACTCTTGGCAGTCCTCATAACCCAACCTTCTAAATACTGGGATTTGATTTGTGACTTCATGCTTTCTGACTGGATTTAGGCATTACCCAAGTATATAATAACATTTTCCCCAGGACTGGTTTCTGCATATAGCTAACATTAACTGTGGGGTGGTGGTGGTGCAGGCCTTTAATACCAGCATGGGAGACTATGGCAGTTGGCAGATGAATCGCTGAGTTCCAAGGTCAGCCTGGCCTTCAAAGCAAGTTCTAGGAAGCGAAGGCTACACAGAGAAACCCTGTCTCAGAAAAACAACAACAACAAGAAGAAACTGAAAAGTAATTTAATTAGTATAATTCACTAGCCTGATGTTTCTAGACATTTCATCATGGACTTCTTTGTACATGGTCTTAAGACCCATATGTTCATTGGGCAGTAGCCCTACATTTGGTAAGTGCTGGTTGAGGGGTTAGAGAGATGGCTCAATAGTCGTTGAGGACCCAGGTTCAATTCCCAGCACACAGGTGGTGGCTAACAGCCATCTATCTAGTTCCAGGGGAATCGAGGCCCTGCCCACCGTTGGCACCATGCAAACAAAACACCCGTACACATAAATAAAAATAAATACCCTACCTTAACAGCCCCCCCAAAAGAAATGAGAATGATAAAGAATATTAAAGATGAAAAATTATGAGGGTGACAAAGAACCTCAAAGGGTAGAACTGGACTATATTATTTTCTTTAATAAGCATACTGCTTTCATAGGATTACTAAGGGAAGGATTTTGCTGGGTACAGAGCCTGACAAGCAAGACCCTAGGAAGAAACTGAGGGCTTAAAACATTTTAAAGGAAGAGTGCATGGGTAGACGTGGGGGATGATCGCTCTAGCCAGAGTCTGCACACAAAAATTAATTTGGGGCTTTCACTGGACGCTTAGAGAGGGATACGAAGTGGACATGGGTGATTTGATGTTAAGGAAGTAAAACACAGGGCAGGGGAGAGGAGGAGAGGGGTTGTGGTTGTGACAAAGGCAAGATTAGTATCTTGCCTATCTTGATATCTTAAAGTTTGTGGGTACAATTCTTGGAAGAGGGCAAAGGAATGCAGAGCTCATGTCCAGATGCTACATGATGTTTGTCGAGACAAATGAATTAAACATTTGGTAAACGTCTGATATCGGAGCCTGAGCTTGTGAAACGAATCTGAATCAGCTGGAAGCTTGTGAGCCTCGCCGGAGTGAAGAGCTGGTGAGAGGACAGTTCAGCAGAACTCGTGGATTTAGAAGTGGGGAGAGAACCGGAGCAGGGTAAAGAAAAATCCAAGCAAAGATCGGAGGAGGACACCTTGAAAGCTAGAGGGAAAAGGTGGCGACAGACGCCTCCTAGAGGGCAAAGGAGATGATACAATGTCATCTAGCCCTTGGTCAAACGATTCTAGGGCAAAGATGGGAAAGGGGGCGAGTACTGACAAGGGTAAGGTAGGGAAGCAACCTCATTAGTTCCTTTACGGAGTCTGCCTGTGTGAGACAGCAAAGGTGAGACTTGGAGGGTAATTTAAAGCGCCGGGGGCGGGGGAAACCCAGAGCAGAATCCCATACTTCGAGGGGAGTGTCTCGCATTTTGTACTCTTGGTTTTGTTTAGATTTTCCACCTCTAAACCGGGCAAACAAAACAAACCTCTATAATTTACGACAGTAAACAGCTCCGTGAAATTCTTCTGCCCTTAAAAGCCCTGCGATGTAAATAGGGGGCTTTAATATGGCCCTCATCGATTGGTAAATTCCCTTTTCCAAAAGTCCGTCATTTCCTGTACTGCAGGATGTAAACCACTGAGTCCAGCTTCTGCTATCCCATTGGCTGTTGGAGACAGCTCCGTTTTAAGCCAATCAAACTATTTTTTCTTCACCCCTCCCAATAGATCTTATAAATTACACCAAATTGCTTCACCTTTCCATATCCTTTCCTTGAAAAAGCAGCAGTTATTGCTTATTCCGCCATGTCCGGCCGCGGCAAGCAAGGAGGCAAGGCCCGCGCCAAGGCCAAGTCGCGGTCGTCCCGCGCCGGGCTGCAGTTCCCAGTGGGTCGCGTGCACCGGCTGCTGCGCAAGGGCAACTACGCGGAGCGCGTGGGCGCCGGCGCGCCGGTGTACATGGCGGCGGTGCTGGAGTACCTGACCGCCGAGATCCTGGAGCTGGCGGGCAACGCGGCCCGCGACAACAAGAAGACCCGCATCATCCCGCGCCACCTGCAACTAGCTGTAAGGAACGATGAAGAGCTCAACAAGTTACTAGGAGGAGTCACCATTGCCCAGGGTGGGGTCCTCCCCAATATCCAGGCTGTCTTACTACCGAAGAAAACGGATAGTCATAAGCCTGGAAAGAACAAATAACTTAAGTATCCTTTCCCACACAAAAAAGGCTCTTTTAAGAGCCACCAAAGTGTCAACCAAAGGGCTGGTCACAAACTAGCGCGTTAGCTCCTTTTATGAAGATTTGGTGGCTCTAAAAAGAGCCTTTTTTGGATTAGTGTGAGTTTCACTTGCTCTTAGCCTTGTGGCTCTCCGTCTTCTTGGGCAGCAGCACGGCCTGGATGTTGGGCAGGACGCCGCCCTGCGCGATCGTCACTTTGCCCAGCAGCTTGTTGAGTTCCTCGTCGTTGCGGATGGCCAGCTGCAGGTGGCGCGGGATGATGCGGGTCTTCTTGTTGTCGCGGGCCGCGTTGCCCGCCAGCTCCAGGATCTCGGCGGTCAGGTACTCCAGCACCGCCGCCATGTACACCGGCGCGCCGGCGCCCACGCGCTCCGCGTAGTTGCCCTTGCGCAGCAGCCGGTGCACGCGACCCACTGGGAACTGCAGCCCGGCGCGGGACGACCGCGACTTGGCCTTGGCGCGGGCCTTGCCTCCTTGCTTGCCGCGGCCAGACATAACTAAGACCTAGAGTAAGACTAGCAGAAGTGACAACTCTGATGAGGCTAGGTTGGTTGGCTCTAAGACCTTTATAGGCGTTCCTAGGGGTGGGGTCAGGAGGGAGCTTTTCATTGGTCGTTATTTGGCCCCAGAGAAGTCCAATGAAATCTGAAATTTTAGACTTGTACTGAAAACGCAAGTTTCGCGTATGGGCCAATGGAAATTAAAAGTACTTTGAGACCTAATTTGCATAAGATGTTTATAAAGCGCTCAGGTCCTCGGGGGCCCTGATTGTTTTTCTGCTTACTAGACTGTTTTCCACTATTTGCTTTCAATCATGCCTGAACTGGCCAAATCCGCTCCGGCTCCCAAGAAGGGCTCCAAGAAAGCTGTCACCAAAGGGCAAAAGAAAGACGGCAAGAAGCGCAAGCGCAGTCGCAAGGAGAGCTACTCCATCTATGTGTACAAGGTGCTGAAGCAGGTGCATCCGGACACGGGCATCTCGTCCAAGGCCATGGGCATCATGAACTCGTTTGTCAATGACATCTTCGAGCGCATCGCAAACGAGGCTTCTCGCCTGGCGCATTACAACAAGCGGTCTACAATCACATCGCGGGAGATCCAGACGGCGGTGCGTCTCCTACTGCCCGGAGAACTGGCTAAGCACGCCGTGTCGGAGGGCACCAAGGCGGTCACCAAGTACACAAGCGCCAAGTAGAGGTCCCCTGGATGAAGCGCTCCGGGCCCTTTTGGCCTTTAAAGGCTCTTGCAGTCACTCGCTCAAATCAGGAGAGAGCTTTGTCCACTCGCATTAGTTTTCTAGTTCCTATTCCAAAGTTACTTTAAGGGTCTTGGAAAAGGTACACTTAAGGCATTTTAAGCCTTTGTGGTTTTGAGTTTCCCTGTGGGTTATCAGGTTTGCAGTTAGCTGCACCCTACTTAGTTTCTTGGAGTTCGTTTTAGACTAGGATAACTGAGGTGGGTCTCTGGGCCCTGCTTCCGTGTTCTAGTCTGTTGTGTCCCGGTGCCTTTTGCTTGACCTAAAGTGAGGTGGTTTCCTTAACCTTGTCGATTAGAGCCCTCTAATCAGCTAAGTCTGTGTTGATGAATGCTGGGTACCAGCCATCTAAAACTGAAACTGCTCTGACTTTAGTAGCTGTGTCCTGGGCACCAGCGGTTAGGGCTGCTTAGGGCGGTGTCCCTCTGACTTACTGATGTATAAACACGAGTGCTTCGCGTTGCTGCAGATTCGTTAGAAATCTGTTGTAGTTCTCTATCAGGCTTTAGAATCCCTGTTCGTGTCTTGTTTTGTTCTGTTTGGGTTTTTGTTTGTTTGTTTGGTCGGTTGGTTGGGTTTTTTTTTTTTTTTTTTTCCCATTTAATACTTGGCGTTAACCGCTGCAATGCCAGGTTACCACAAGGATACTGTTCCTTTCTCTCTGGGCCCGTGTGAAGCCATCTTCTAATCCACACACTCAGTAATTAGCATTTTTCTTCCTGTCGTGTCTCCAGGAAAAGTTGTCTGAAGTTCCCTTTGCTTTTTTGTTTACATTGTTGCTGGTCAAGCTGGCCTGACATTTTTATACCCACCAATGTCTTACCCACAGCAGATGATACTTTTTTAAATTACCTACTGAATTAATTTTTGTATCACTGCTTCTTTTGAATTACTTGTTGAATTAATTTTTATATCAAGGCTGGGGCGGCAGGGGCTTTGTCCATTTGATGTATGTGAAGACACCTTGGAATGGAAATGTTTTGAGGATTCTTTTTCCAAATTTGTCTCTAGTTATAGTTACTGTGGTGGCTGTTCTTGGTTGTCAACCCAAGCAGGTAGGTACACCTGTGGGGAACTTTTTTTTTTTTCTTAATTCCATAATTTGAAGTGAGAAGAACCACTTTTAATCTGGATCTTTTGAAGTGGGAAGATCACCTGCAATCTGAGCCACCCCTGCTGGCAGCTTCTATTAAGGAGTTTGAAGAAAGAAGCTTGTCCTTTGCGTGCTTACAAAGATGTCTACTTTAACTGGCATCAGAGCCTACTTATTCAGGATTCTGACATACACTGAACACCAGCCTTGTGGACTGAACAACTACTGGATTATTGGACCTTCCGTTGGTAGACAGCCATTGTTGGACTAGCTGGAGCCATCTGTTTATGCTCACGTACATGTGTGTATGTTTACCAGGGATGGCAGTAATAGTTCCCTTAAATTTGCCAATTTAGAGTAAGCTCTTGGATTTTCATTGAATTGAGAACGTTGGCCTTCGTGGGGAGAGACTTTTTACTGCCACCACCACCCCATTCCCAATTGTTCTATTCCCTACAGAGATAAACTTTCATTTTCCAATTGTCCCTGTCTTTTACATTTCAGAGGGCTCTGCGGGTAGGCTACGGAGTCTACGGCGAAGTTAATGGAAGCTAAATGGGTTGGTTCCGCTGGTTGACCCTTGGCCAACACTATACACTCTTGTCTCCCTACCTGAAGACAACAGCCTGGGTTTTCTTTTGTGGAGTGTAGCATTTTGCATTTTTCCTTTGAAGTCTTGATTTTGTTGGTGAAGATACTTGACGGTCTGATCACTTTCTCAAGTCTGCTTTACGGTAAGAGTTCCTGGAGCTTTGTGAATCCAAAAACGAGTTCCAGACATTGTCATGAATAGAATAAATTCTGTTTCCTGCATGTGTGTTTTCAAGTGTGTGGACACTGTTATTATCATTAATAAAGTTGCCACTTAGTTTCAAATCTTTGCTGGATTGTTTTCTGTGCAACTCATTTCCTCAAATAATAAAATGAGTAGATGCAGCCTTTTGTGGTTGGGTCTGTGGAAAAGCCAGGTGTCTCAGATTTGAAGGATTTATATACCATTAGCCGGAGCTTAGGGGTGTAGCTCAGAAGGTTTGACCTGAATGCACTGAGGCTGTAGGTTCAACCCCCAGCCCATTAAACACTCACCTGCTTCTAACTGAACATTGCTTCAGAGGCACATTGCAGTTGGAAGATCCTATGACAAGGCCACTGTTAATGCCTTGTGATTGAGAAAAATATGACCACAAATAAAAAGTACTACAAACAAGATAAAGTGAAATAGAATCCCTGGTAAAGTTTCGCCAACACCTGCAGTATGCTAGGGAGTGTTCTAAGCCCTTTCAAACTACTGGCTCATTTGATCCTCACAGGGAACTTTCCGGAGTAAGTCCCGTGGTTATCTCCCCTTTTATAGCTAAGGGAACAGAGGCATGGCATTGCCTTTCCTCATAAACTGTTTAGAGAGTAAGTCTCCAGTTTAGTTTCATAGGACTTGAGAGAGTAGGATTGGTCCCTGAAAACCCTGACCCCCCTCTGCCTTTGGGAAGAGGGGGTTGGAGTATCTACACTTCGCCTCCAACAACACACACACACACACACACACACACACACACACAGTGAGATCTTACATTAAATCTCTCTCATTTATTTACTTGGGTTGACAATTGCTAATTGCCCTAGCCCTTCCCTGCCACTCTCATACTTTCTCCTTTTCTTTCCCCGACGTTTTGAATATACCCCAGCTTTGGGCCATGATGATTCCACACAGAGGCACAGTAAGCTTCCTATCCCTAGTTGAACTTATTGACCGTTTGACTCTCTGCTTAGCGGCTTCCACTATTGGCTGCTCGATCTCCACTGCTACCTGTAAGGTTTGTTTTCTTGTTGTCTTTATGTTACAGATGATGGAAACAGCCTGGGAGAGCTTAAAAGACTGTCTGGGATCATCCAACAAGTGGGAGATCTGCAACCCAAGGGTGATTTTTGAGACAAAGTCGATATGTAACCCAGGCTGGCATCATTCCTGCAGGGACCCCTCCATCCATGCCAGCCAAGTACAGAGCCCCGGAAGGCAGCCACCACCCTAACTTTAGCACAATCAGAGACTTGTTCAGTATTCTTTTCTATCTACAATATAATTGTCAACCCACCTACCTGTTAATGTACAAGGGCTTGCCAGAGTCTCCCCCGCCCCACCCCCATTCCTGTATTTTCTCTCTTCTCTTTCCCCCACTACACCCCAACTTTGGGCCATGATGATTTCCACAGAGCACAGTAAGTTTCCTACCCCTAGTTGCAAAGGCACTGAGAGGGAGGGATGAAACATACACACCTATTCTAGTGTAGTGGGAGGAGCGTTACCTCTGCTGGGGTGGGTCCTCTCCAACACAGACCTCCACACAAAACCCCCTCACTTTGCTCTGTTGAAGAGTACACCGTCTCAGCTTAGTTTAGTGAAACACAAAACAATATACCACATTCAATTTCGCTGTGATCCGTGGGCTCCTGTGCCCTTAAGAGGAAGGCCGTTACGCTCCTGGTCTTAGGAGGAAGTGACCTGCCCCTGTGACTGAGGACTAGCCCAGAAGGCACAAGCTGGAGTAGAGTGTGTTTGACCCTGTAGGTGATCCTGTGTGAGACAGAATGACAGAGAAACCTTGTCTGCTGGGTGTGACTGTGTTTCCTCTCAATAATGTTGTCATGTGACAAGAAGCAGGCAAACAACAAAACCAGGAGAGGGAAACTGTCTTAGTCCATAATTCTCAACACAACAGCCTGAGCTCCAGCTTAATCTGTGTTCCAGGGACTGACATGTGGTCCTTGTTTATCTTCAGACATTGCTCTTTGACTTAGAGATTGTCACTGTGATTAGGGCCACTAGCTTCAATCTGCTTTAATGTGCTTGATTGGGAATGTGTACTCTTATAAATGTCTGTAAATATTAACATTAATAGCTTTAGGCCATTTTTTTCTCTTAGACTCAAAAGCATTACTAAGTGTAGTATCACTAATTCATTTAAGAATTTTTGAAGTTGGGCCTGGTGTTGCAAGCAATCCTATACTTGGTTTAACCAGGGGCTGAGGCAGGAGGATCACAAAGTTAAACCTGCCTGGCAAACTTAGGGAACCCTTGTGCCCAAAATGTACAAGGAGAATTGAGGGCGCTCAGCGTGGTGGCTTTCTGTGCATGAGACCCTGCATTTAATCTGGATAGTGACAAAGAAAACAACTCCAAGCAACTGTGGTAGCCTTTAAAAATCCTAACACTGGAAAGGCAGAGGCAGGAGGATCTCTGCGAGTTAGAGGCAAGCCTGGTCTACATAGGGAGCACTAGGACAATCAGGACTACATAGATCCAGTCTCGAGGGAAAAAATGTCCTGTTTATTAGATGGCAGGCAACCTCCTAGGCAGTGATGACGTAGGTTACACAGAGCAGTGGCTTCTGGCTCCCTAGGCTTTTAGTAACTTGAAGGCAAGATATTAAATCAGTGACCATAATAAATAATGGTGAGTATTAAGAGAGGGGAAGTAGTGACGTAGAAAGTGTCATGGAAAGGCACTCTGACTTAGTTACTTGTAAATGAGATATTTATTCTAGCTGGCCTGTATAAAAGACACAGTACTTGATTTGCAAGCTGTAAGCCTGGAACTGGGCGGGTTCTATGCTGTTCTCACCTTTATCCAAACCATAGGTCCTGTTACTCAATGTTGAGTCTCACCCAGGCTGCTTCCGCTCAGTCAGCCTGTCCTCAGGGTGCATTCCTCCTGGCCACGTGATCAAGATCCATCCTGCCTCACAGCGACCTCATCTCCCCCTCCCCCCACTCTCCTCTTCCTCCTGGTCTCTCTTGACTTCTCTCACTCAATCCTCCAGTTCTGCCTTCCGCTCTAAACTGCCCAGTCACAGAGTCTAGCCTTTTATTAACCAATTAGCTTTAAATTGGGAAGCAAGGTTTACACAACAAAGGCCAAGAAAGGTGAAAATGCACTTGTCAGAATTTAGCATCTATAGCAACAGACCAACCCCCAACAGTTACTTTCCTATTGCTGTTGTGGTTTGACTAGGAATCCCCAGTCAGCTCCCAGATTTGACAGTCATTAGGGAGTGTTGTCTCTTGACAGGAATTAGGAGATGTGGCCCTCTTGGAGGAAGTGTGTCACGGGGGTTGGGGGGTACTTTGAGGTTTCAGATGCTCAAGCCAGGCCCAGTCTCTCTTCTTGCTGTTAGAGACTCTGGATGCAGAACTCTCAGCTACCCTCCAGCACTATGTCTGCCTGCAGGCCACCATGCTCCCCACCAACCTCTGATATATAAGCAAGGCCCAATGAAATGTTTCCTTTTATAAGAGTTAACGTGGTCATGATGTCTCTTCACAGCACAAGAACATTGATGAAGACAGCTGTGAAAGGACACCATGCCCAAAGCAACTTATAAAAGAAAGCATGTAATTAGGGGCTCACATCTTCAGAGGGAGAGTCCATGCCCATCATGGTGAGGAGGCAGGCAGCAGACAGGCACAGCACTGGGGTAGCAGCAGAGAGCCTACGTCCTGCTCAGCAGGCAGCAGGCAGGGAGCAAACTAGAAACAGGATTTCGTCACCGTGGAAATAAATCCCAGAGCACATCTATAAGAGATCTTCTTTTTAAAAGATTTTTTTTTAAAAAAATTAAGTTTGTGAGTATGTATGTGTCTGTGTGAGTGTATGCCAAGTGTTGGGGCTGGGGGATGGTGCCCATGGAGGCTGCAACAGGTTGTTTGATCCCATGGAGCGGAGTTAAAAGTGGTTAGGAGGGCCCCATGAAGGTGCTTCCCAAGGTTTTTTTTTTTTTTTTTTTTTTTTTTTTTTTTTTTTTTATTGTATTTGTTGGTGCATGGTGTGTATGATGTGAATGGGTGTTTGCATGTTAGCATTCGGGTGAAGGTCCGAGGACAAGTTGTGGAATCAGTTCTGTTCTTCTACCAAGTGAACGGAGTGTCTGCAGCTGAGATTGTCAGACCTAACAAACTGCTTTTACCCCTGAGCCATCCCACTGACTCCAACTCAGTGTTTTTTCAACTACATACACAGAGATGGAAATTGAAATTTGGACACTAACCCTCATCTCTAATAATTAAAGGTTAACTGTTTATTGTTTTAAGTGCAGGTTAAGCAGGCTTTATCTTTTAAGGACACACACTGTGGTGTGACATAGTATGGTGCCTGGAAGTGTGTTCAAGATGATCCTGGGTGGCTCCTTTGGGTTATATCGTGCCAATGTGAAATACACTACTTATTGACTTTTGGAGACAAGCTCTCAGTATGCAGCCCTGGCTGGCTAGAAATTCACTATATTAGACCAGGCTGCCCTCAACCTTTTGGCATCCTCCTGCCTCTGTGGTTTAAGGACTGGGATTATAGGAGTGTATCACCAGGCCCAACTAAAATGCATGTATTTAAATGCTGCTAACATCACTGGACAGGTGCCCCACTGTTTTTTACTTAGAGGTTTTTGTTTTGTATTTATATGTAAAAAGCCTAATCTGATGGATGTGGTGGCCCAGGACTCAGTTGGGCAGGACAATCGCAAATTCAAGACCAGCCTTGACTACAGACTGGGACTTTGTCTCAAAAAAAAAAAAAAAAAAAATTAAAACAAAACCAAGTCAACAAAAATAAAAACTTGGGGCTGGAGAGAGGTTCTGCAGGAAGGAGGACTTGCTGCTCCTGCACAGGACCTGAGCTTGGCTCCTGTTCTCAGCATCCACATTTGCGGTTCACAACCATCTGTAACTCCAGCTTCAGGGAACCCAACCCCCTCTCCTGGCCTCCTGGGAACCAGATATATGTGTTTTCCACGGACAATATATGCAGGCAAAAACATTCACACAGATAAAAACCAATGTGGTTTGCATAACAAATTGGTTTTCATTGGTCTACAAAACCAATAATAATGGCTACTTGTAAGGTTGGGGAAGAGGAAGGCTTTTCTTTGTTTATTCTTATCTTTTAGTATTTGAGTTTACTGCTCATATGCTCTTACAAACATTGCCAGCAGGGAGTGGTGGCTGGCAGCTGGAGCCCAGCACTGTTGGGAAGGAGGCACAGAAGTCCTGGAACCCACAGATCTTCAGAGAAACCAGGAAAGGTAAGCTTATATGATCGGCTTCCCAAGGGGAACGATGAAAAACCTGTTTTTTCACCCAGAAGTCTGGAAATGGGAAATGATTAATAGCCTGGTGATCTGTTGGGCCAGGCCATAGCAAGCTTCGGACCAGAGGTGTCTAGTAATCTAAATGAACCTTACAGCCAGAGGCTCACCAAGCTCCAACTATTCAGAGAAACCTAATAGTCTAAATGACCCTTATTAACCAGAGATGCCCCCCAGGCTTCCACAACCAGGACCTGAGGTAACTCTGACCTCTACGCTATCTGTAGGACTGAGACCAGAACCTTCCCTAGGCCCTTAAGTTAGTATAGGTAACTTCTCTAGAACCTATCTTCTTGGAAGCCATGACATGCCTTCTGAGTTTCTATGTAATTATGATCCCTTGAGCATTGGGGATTGTATTACACCAGGAAACTAGCTTTTTCCCCCCCAAATTATACTGGGCTTAAATATGTTGAGAATAAACCACCTGATACCAGGTGTTTAAGAAGTCTTGATCAAGGTTGATGAACTCAATCGGAACCAAGTTTTCAGTCTCTTCTCCGTTCACCTCTCTGACACCTGCAGAGATCCCTCACAGCCCTAACGAGTCCAAGGCAGGAGTTTCTGTTGCAAACTTGAGGCCATTTTGGGCTACATAGTGAGTTCTAGACCAGCATGTGTTACAATGTGAGGCCCTAGCTCAAATACAAGCAAACAAAAGGAAAAAAAAATCCCTAAAAATAAATTAAAATAAAAAAGCAAAAATCAACAAAATAGAAGCAGACAAAACACAGCCGGGTGTGGTGGTACACACCTGTAACTGACTCCCGTGGAGGCTTGGGCAGGAGGATTTGGAGTTTGAGGTCATCCTGGGCTACGTCCTGTGTCAAAAGACCACCGCCACCAAAACAAAACAAACAACAACAAAAACCAAACAAACAACACTTTCAAATAAAACAAAAACCAGTAAACCCAAACCTAAACCAATAATGCATTTCAAAATGCCTCAGAAACTACTGGACTCTCAATGCATCGCAGTTAATTCTGAGAAATAGTTGAGAAAAGGCATCTCAGTAATGCAAACAGCAACCAATTTAAACTAAGGGCAACAACAAAGACGACAGAAAATCCGAAAGTCCCTGGGGTCAGAGGGCTAACCTACGGCTCTGGGACTGGGACTCCACTATCCCCGGTCTTATTAAAAATATAATTAGTCGTAACCATGAACACCAACCAAGCTGGGTCTGGTGGTACAGGCCTTTGATCCTCCAGCACCAGTTTATACTAGGAAGGCTGTGGCTTCTCCAATTACCAGCCCCACCCCCACAGAGTCTTTATGTCTTTTTTTTTAAAGGCAAGATCTTGCTATGTAGGTCAGATTGTCTTTAAACTCTCATCACCCTACCTCAGTGTGGTATTTGAATAAGAATGGCCGCCATAGACTCACAAGTTTGAAAGCCTAGAGTGGCATTAGGAGGTATGGCCTTGTTGGAAGGACTGTGTCACTAGGCATGAACTTTAAGGTTTCAAATGCCCAAGGTAGGCCCAGTGTCTGTCTTGCAGATCCAGATGTAGAACTCTCAGCTCCTTCTTCAGCACCGTGTCTGCCTGCACGCTGCCATGCTTCCCCCTGTGATGAAAATGGACTAAACCTCTGAATTCTGAGCCAGCCCCAGTGGAATCATTTCTTTTATAAGAGTTGCCATGGTCATGGTGTCTGTTCACAGTCATATGATACTAAGACACTCTGCTTCTTAAATCTAGAATCTGAGGGAGACAAGAATATCCCACCACAACCAATTCTCACACACACACACACACACACACACACACACACACACACACACACACACAGTGTACTTTTATTTTATATGTATTAGTGTTTTCCTGTCCTACATAGATATGGGATGCCAGCCCCTCTGTAACTGCAGTTGACACTGTTTTAATCCATCATGTGGGCGCTGGGGACTGATCCTGGGTCCTCTGCAAGAGCAGCAAATGCTCTTAACCTCTGAGCCGTCACCCCAACCCTTGTGCTATTTTCCTTAACTACAAATGAGTCACAGATTCTGCCTCTAAGGAGAGGAAGGGGATTGAATAAGGGCTAGCAGAGGCCAGCAGTCCCTGAGACCACTTCAGAATTCTGCCTACCAAAGAAACACAAAGGAAAATAGTTCAGCTCTTGTCAGTTGTTTTTTGCCAGGGTCCTCGACACACATTTTCAAATTTTCATGTCTCATGCTGGAGTAAGCTGTGCTTCAGGCAAAACAGATAACTTGGGCCTCTCCTTCCAGCATGATGCAAAGTGTCAGAGTGCCCCTGCTCAACTCAAACCATCCCAGTTCATAAAAGAAGCAGATGCTTGCACAGGAAAGATAACTTGGAGGTATGCCCTGATGCTGCTGATGTTTACTAAATAGCCGTCTAAAAAGCTGCTTTGTGACTCAGTGAGAGAGCACTTGCCTCACACAGGAGGCCCTAGGTTCAAGTCCTAGTACTACCTAAAAATTGTACATCATGCCTGGTGTGATAGCATAGGCCTGCAAACCTAACACTTGGGAGTAGAGGCAGGGGAACCATAGAGTCTAGCCTGGGCTGTATAGAAAGGATCTGTCTCAAAACTCCAAGGCCTTGTGCCATTGAGATGGCTCAGTGGGTGAAGACACTTGCTCCTGAGCCTGACAGCCTCACATGAAGGGAAGAGGGAACTGACTTCTGAGAGTTGTTCTCTGTTAGCCACACATGCTCCCACGTACATACAAACACACATACCAAAAGTAAAGTTAAAAACCAAAGATTTGGTAGAGCATCATCTAATATGTGCGAGGTCCTGAATTTAATCCAGGAGTGCCACAAATATACAAATAAGACAAACAAATACAAAATAAAAAGGAAAAGAAAACTTCCTGCATATGATCATTTGAAGGTCTGTTAATACATGTGTCTCACCCTGGAGGCCTTGGTCATGGAGACCTGGCTAGGAGATGTGGAGATAAAGAAATGACAGACAGACAGACAGACAAACAGACAGACAGACAGACAGAGAGAAAGGCTGTGAGAGGGTGGACAGTGTTCTTTGATGGAGGGCACCTACTACACACTCCAGAAACTGCCCATTTACTAGGCATAGCACAGCACAAGGAGGGAGGGTTAGCTAGGGCCAAGGCAGGTCTCTGCAGGGAAGTGGTCTCCAACTGCTTCCTTCTGGAAGGAGGAAGTTGTGGTTGATAGTTTCTGCATACACTGATCAACCATTCATAAACACTCATATCTGGATCAAAGGAAGGTTTTGCCATACCTCTGAGCCTCACCTGGGGAAGGCTTTGCCATTTCTATGCGTCTGAGCTACTGGGATCCTTGGCACGGCCATGTCAATAATACACACTCCCTCAGGACTTCACCCACTCCCCCCAAACATATTTTTATTGATTTTTAACTTTATACACTTATTTATGTGTAAGGGTATGTATATATCATGGCACATGCATGGAAGTCAGACATACATCTTTAAGAGAAATACAAAGTATTATTGCCAAGAAGCACACACACAGATCACACTTCCGTATTTTCCTCTTTGGTCTCGGGAGAAGATTCTCTACCTTCCCTCTTGACTCCATCAGGTCTGTAACTGCTGCAGGTATTCCCCAGATGGCTATCCTGGGGCACAAGCTCGCCCCGGGGATTCCCCGAGCCTGCTATATCTCCTCTGGGTAGTTGGGGAAAGCCACCTGGGTCTCTAACTCTCTTCACAGATCCACAGTCCCAGCTGCCGGAAGGACAGTGCCACGTGACCCTGACAGTTACAGCTGGCTCTGTCACAACCTTAGACTTCTTCTAGGCAAGGTTTCCTGTTGGGAGCCAGGCTGAAACAAGACTTTCTTAGAGGCCATGATGAAAGTATTAAGTACCATCAGTTCTGGGTCCTTCCTCGGGGACAGACTTGGCAAGGGCTGGAGCCAGGGCTACCAAGGAGTTAAGGCTTTGGTTCTAGGCTTTCTCTCCTGAAGACTGTGGTTATCAAGTCAGAGCAGCTGTGTCTGATGTACCCTGTATTTTCTGTGCCAACATTTTTTTTTGTTAATTTAGCTTTCTGCTGACCTTGGCCCATTTCCCCCTGCAAACATTATGTAAGATGCTGTACTTAATAACACTGCTTAGCACGAGCCATCGGCACATGCAAGACCTTCTGATGCCAAGGTCTTTGTCTTCTTCTTTATATCCCTGGTCCTCCCTCAAGGTGACCTTGTGGGTTCAGGTCATCCTCCCAAAGTCCTGTCATGGCGAAGTTGGTGCCCTGTCCCCAGCCACTCAGGTAGGGAGGTCCAGAGTCACCTTTAATTACCTTTCTTGTCAGGAGTTCCTTTCTGCTCTTTCCCCATTCAAATCCAGACAAGCCTCTGTGTGCAGTGGTGTGAATGGTTTCCAGACCGTTGCTATGTCTGGTCTCCTTGATCTCAAGAACTTCCGTCCCCGAGGCTTCCCACTTGACCTCTTGCCTGAGTACAAGGTGTTTTGTTTTGTTTTGTTTTGTTTCGTTTTGTTTTTGCACCACTAACCCCAGGTAAGACTTTTTCATATGTAGTTTAGATCTACTGGCCCAGTTAAGGTCCACTGCAGTGTGTCCACTGATTTTTTTTTTTTAATTTGGAAATAGGATTTTTGCATAGGTAACTAGGCATAGATTTTTAAAATGAAGTCACCTAGATTTAGGCTTTAAATTAAAATACTGGTGTTATATAGGAGAAAAAAGATAATGTGTGGGTCTACAGATAATGTGGGGAAGAAGTTGGTGTGAAACCTACAGCAGAGCCCGGAGTTCTGTTGCTCTGAGCCAGGAGACACCAGGAGTCAGTGGAACTGAAGAAGCAAGGGAGGATGATCTCTGGAGCCCTTGGAGGTCACATGGCAATTCTGGCTCAGCCTGGTCTCCAAACCTGTGTGTCTCAAGGCTACTGTTGCTGTGATGAAGCACCATGAACAAAGTACCTTGGGAATAAAGCATTTATTCAGCTTACACTTCCACATCGCTGTCCATCACTGAAGGAAGTCAGGACAGGAACTTAAGCAGGGCAGGAACCTGGAGGCAGGAGCTGATGCAGAGGGTGTTGCTTACTGGCCAGCTCCTCATGGCTTGCTCAGCCTGCTTGCTTGTAGAACCCAGGACCATCAGCCCAGGGATGGCACTGAAAGACCTCAGAGGAGACTCTTGCTCCAGTCCTGAGGACACCCACCACCCCATGAACACACGGGACTCAGTCTTGATGTAAGAACAAGAGGTTTACTTTGGGATACCAATGCACTGGGGCTCAACACGGTCCTCACACAGGAGGGATGTGAAGAGCCTCGAACAACAGAAATGTACAGCTTAAATAGTCATTTAAGGTTACACGGTTTCATTAGCTCAGCTATTTCGGTGCCAAGGATAACTGACTAGGCAGATGTTTCTCGTTCTGGAATTCCTGGGACAAGGCTGTAACCATATCAACGCAGCCATTTCAGTACCAAGGATGTCTGACTTGATATATGTTTTCTCATCCTGGGGTTCCCAGGACAAGGCTATAGCTATGTCAGCACAGCTATGTCAGTACCAAGGACAACTAACTTGATATAGGTTTTCTCATTCTGGGGCACAATCTATAGTGGTCAGTCAGCTTCCCGGAGATGTTTCCTGCCTTGTGATTGCCCTGCAGTAAATATGATCTATACCATCTGTTCTTATGGTCGGGCAGCTTCCTAGAGAGTGGGTGGGAATATGCTTTCTGTACTTTCTGGTCTATTGTCTAATGTCTAGGGGCTAAGCAAGGGCCAGCTTAAAAGATTCTCATTCTTGGGGTTGGGGATTTAGCACAGTGGTAGAGCGCTTGCCTAGCAAGCGCAAGGCCCTGGGTTCGGTCCCCAGCTCCGGAAAAAAAAAAAAAAAGATTCTTATTCTTAAGAAATGGCTGCACTAATATCGAACGGAGATCTTTCAGCACCACCCACAAGGGGCTGGGTCCACCCCATCAATCACTAATTCAGAAAATACCCTACAGCAGATTTTATGGAGTAATTTAAAAAAAAAAAAACCTGAGGTTTCCTCCTTTTAGATAACTATAGCTTATGTCAAAGTTGACATAAAACTAGTCAGTACATTATGAAGAAGTAAATTGATGTTATTTATAGTACTTGGTTTGGCAGCCCTAGAGAAAATGACTCCAGGATCCTTTTGGCAAGCGGTGTGAGCTTTCCTTGATGTACAAGCCGGATGCCGCTCTGGTCGTCATGGGCCCATCATAAAGTCAGTTTTGGTCTTGCTGCCTGGAGTGGGTCTGAGCACCCATATGGAGGTCCATGGCTGGGGAGACGACATTCCATCTACAGGCTCAGCAGCACCTACAAGAACAGCGATCCCTTGAGAAACTGAGCAAGTCAAGGATCTGTGGCCAGTCAGGGATCACTGAGTGCTGGTTCTCCTCCTTGGCTGTCACCTTTCTTCCCTGTCTTTTTTTTTTTTTTTTTTTTTTGGTTCTTTTTTTTTCGGAGCTGGGGACCGAACCCAGGGCCTTTATGCCTTCCTAGGCAAGCGCCTACCACTGAGCTAAATCCCAACCCCTTCTTCCCTGTCTTAACGGTCAAATATACTTCATGGCTAATTGTGTCTCAAATTCTGCTCCAAAACAACAAGAGAAAGCGAGCATCGTTTTGAGGCCGTCACAACGGCAGGCATTCTAACTCCTGCTGCTTTAATAACTGGCCACAAACTTAGTGGCTTAAACAACAAGACAGATTTGTTCTCTTTTTAGAGGTCAGAAGCCCCATCGAGTCTTGGAGCTTAAAACATGTGCCTGAAGGACTGTTTCCTGCTGAAGGCTGCAGAAGAACCGGTTCCTCGGCTCTGCAGCTGGGAACCACAGGCAGGTTCAGGCTCTGCAGCTGGGAACCACAGGCAGCTTCAGGCTCTGCAGCTGGGAACCACAGGCAGGTTCAGGCTCTGCAGCTGGGAACCACAGGCAGCTTCAGGCTCCTGGATACAATACTCCAGGCTCTGCCTGCGGCTGTCCTCTCTGCCATTGGCCCTTGCGCCTCCTCTAATAAGAACTTTTGAGATCATATGTAGGGCCCAGTCTGATGATCCAGGGTAAGTTCCCACCTCAAGGCCCTTCATTTATTCACATTACAAACCCTCTTAGCTGTGTAGGCTGGTGTCTATATATTCCAGATACTGACATATGGTTGAATTTGGGTTTTGAAAAGGGGATGGGGGTAGTTTTCAGTCCACTCCAAATGAGTACCCCTTCCTAGAGCACTGCCCTTCAATCTAGGATCCCACTGAGGTGGGTGCTGGTTAGGAACTGTGCCCTCAGCTAAGGCCACAACGTGTACTTTAACTACTTATGGGTAAAGCATACCACCCCAAGGCAGCTACTGCCTCTCCTGATCTTGGGCGATGAAAAAGTCAGCACTTACTTACTAGGCCAAGGATACTTGATATGGACAGTCACAAGGAATTAAACCGGGATGGGTGGATGTCCAGCTGAGACAATTCTATTGAGAGCAATCAGACTTTTTATCTCTCATCAGAAACAGCATATAGTGGCAGTTGTCAGGATCAGTATAATTGTAGTTGCCAGGATACAGTGTTTGTAAGCTATACAGGGTCCACGAGATTGATGTCCAAGACCAATTGTCCTGCCAGGTTCCATGCTTCCTAAGGGAACATACAGAGAAGCACAGTCGCCTGACTGTTTCTCTGCCTCAGGAGCCCAGCCTCTTGTCAAGGCAGCCAGGCCAGGCCAACGCTATAATCCTTGCAGGGCCACCCTGGAAGAAATTCTTTCCTGGACTCCAAATTCGTGAGAGCAGAGAGGCACTTGCATTTTGTTGCCTTCTGGGTTAGAGTTGAAACTAGTGGGAATGGGTCTTTTGCCATGTGTTTCCCTGACCACCTACTGTGTCCCAAGCCTGCCCAGGATGCTGATCTGCTGAAACGCTCACCCTGGAGGAATTAGGATGTGGCAGGACAGGTGACTCAGTACAGGAGAAGATGATAAGACAGAGGCCATGCTTTTGTGGACTGAGAATGCTGTTGACTTTCAGTGCCATCCACGTAAGTGGTGGAGAGAACGGGACATGTGACGTAAGCTTCTCAGGGATATGTTACCAGGAGGTAGTTCATAGGATGATTACAAAGTCAGCCTATCAGGGAGATAGAGATTCGAGCATACAGAAGGATTTCACCAAGTCATGGGCCTAGTTGGAAATTGCAGACATTGACCAGGCCAGGCCGAAGCTGTGTCAACAGATGTGTGAACAAGAAATCCTGGAAAGGAGCTGTGTCTGCAGAATCTGACTGATCAGAATTGGAGCACTTTGGAAAAGTTGGAATGTCACAGACCCAGAGACTGTTACCATGTCTTGAGCTATCATTAGCCTCCGGGACAGCTGTTCCTTGCCCACCTCTGTGTCAGAACTAGCATCTTCTGACTAGTAGATAAAAAAACCTTTGGAAGAGATCTGTTGACTTAGCAGACCACTGGCTTCTATCAACCCAAAAGGGAAGATTGCCATCAGAGTGTCTTGGATCTATAGAAAACGTCCCCATTTCCTATAACCGCCTCTTGTTTTGACCAATGTATTTCAACTTGCCTTGATTTATGACATCATTTGTTCTGTAAAACTATAGAACTTCACGAATCAGATTCCACACTGGGATATGGCATTTGGGGTAACCTAATTCCATGTTCCCGGGCTGTAGTTGTTCAAAATGACTCCAGAATTAAATATCATTCATTTAAGTTGAGATGTGGATTTTGCTTTCAAAGGTGAATACATTGTGAATTTACCTAGTCAAAGGCCAGAGTAGGGAGTCAGGGTGGAGGATGGAGGTGTGGCAATTGTGCAGTTTCGGTCAGAAGTGAAGCATACCTTTGTAACTTAACTTTTTGAATATTTAACAAGAGTGATATGTTTTATATTGTTCGTTTGGGATGTCACACCTATTTGTCATTATGGAAATTACTTCCTTAATGACCTCCACACACCATTGGTCCATCTGTTATCTCCACTTTAGAGATGAGGATCTGGCAAGACTCAGCCAAAGGTATGCAGTGGTGGGAGGCAGAGCTGGGACTTGAGAACCTATGCTGTCCACTGAGTTTCTGATTCTCTGCACCTTAGCACATGGTGTAGATGTCATTGTAGAGAGGACCTGGGAAGATTTTAAAGCGTGGGAGTGACAAACACCCCTGGCATTGAGTGGAGGAGTCTCTACCCTACATGTTTCTGGAGTTGAGCTGAGAAGCAGATTGTCAACTGAAGCAGAGGCACTTAAGCTCTCAGCATGGCATGTTTTGTCACTTCCCTTCTGAGCTTCCAGTGTGGACTGTAGAAAGGTGTTCTCCTTGTGTATGTTAACTTTGGGATCACTCTAATACTCTGTCCTTACTAGTCGTGGGATATTGGGCAAAGTACTCAGAGGCTTCCTTGTCTGATTTGTAAGGTTGTTGTGATTATAATTCAACAGTTGGCAGATACGGAGATTAAGAACCATGTTATTCTCGTTTCCCAGGGTCTGTGCACGACGTGACTGATACCACCTTTGCCTCCTTCAGCCATCTTCCCTCACCTCTCTCCAGCTATCCTTCTTAGTTTAGGAATTCTCCCATTGGTTTTTTGTTTTTTTTTTTTAAATGTGGACTGAGTACTTAAACCTTTGTCGAGTGTGTGTGTGTGTGTGTGTGTGTGTGTGTGTGTGTGTGTATGTGTGTGTGAATGAAGGTGCTACAGAGGCCAGAAGTGTGTCAGGTTCCCAGAAGCTAGAGTTATGGGTGTGAAATGTCTGACACGCATGTTGGGAACTGATGTCAGACTCTCCACACGGACAGTATGTGCTCTTAACTGCTGAGCCATGTCTCTCGCGTCTCTAATGCCTGGGTAGATGTCATCCAGTCTGCTGCCTTCTGTTATCCCTTTAACCATCTGCTGAGAGCAAATATGTCTGGCTGAGCCACTGCAGTGAATTTGTTAAAATTCCCAACTCCCAGAATAGTGTTCTCTAGACACAAGGAATCTCAGTTTCTGTGTCAGGAGGGACTTGGTATATCTTCTTGGCTCTAGAAACAATTGCTTTTCTCTGAATCACTTTCTGCCTTGCTCAAATCTATTGTTATTCTAGCTCACTGGTTCTGAACCATGCTAATGCTACAGCCCTTTAATGCAGTTCCTTATGTTGTGGTGACCTCTAACCATAAAATTATTTTTGTTGCTACTTCATAACTGTAAAGTTGCTACTGTTATGAATCATAATGTAAATCTCTGTGTTTTCTGATAGTCTTGGGCAACCCCTGTGAAATCCATTTGGCCCCCAAAGGAATGGTTGTGACACATGGATTGGGAAGTGCTCCTCAGGCCTGAAGCTCCTTTGTCTTGCATTCTCCAAATGGCCAAGTTACCACATCTGTTTAACTGTACTTCTTAAGAGCCTCTTTCAACCTCACTCCATATCAGCTGTATAAAAACCCCCAATCCATTAAGAATGCCAGTTGTGTGGCTGTTTCCTGGAAACACCTGAGACTGGGAATATTCTTTAAAGGTGTGTGTGTGTGTGTTGTCCCTAAGGTTGCTACTGTGTTAGGCAGCAGTGTCCTGGAGAGGCCTGGTTCCAGGCTAGGTGAGAGGAGTTTGGTCAAATAATCTGTTTTTTATGGACACTGATTTGCACTGATAGCTGGTTTTCTTCCCCTTTGAGAGACCAGACTTAGGGCAGCTTAGAGGAGAGCCTGACTTAACTCACTAAAGAGAGTGCACAGCTCAGCCCTGGAAGAGAGACTGAGGCAGGCAAGTCACTGACATCAAAGGCTTACCTTTGATAAGAAACCAGCGATTAACCGAGGTTTCCTCCGCCCAACACTAGTCAGGGAGGCCAGGTCTGGCCTTGCCCCGTGTAAACCGCCCTCTTCCTTCCCTGTTTCCATTATCTCCCACATCTGGAAGTTTGACCAGTGAGCACTCACAAGTCGTAAAAGGGAATAAAGTGACCCTTAAGAAGGGTAAAGGGCAGCCATAGCTGTTCCTACTACGGGGGGACCTGACTGCTTGGAACATGACACACTCAGGCTATCATCCAGATCTCTCTTATTTAAATTGGTTGGCATTTTGCTTTTAAATCTGCCTTAGTTTTCAATTCATGATGTAAACCTGCATGCTGAGGGGGTCTGCCTAGCCACTAATAGATTTGATGCGCCAAAGTCACTTAGTTCTAAGAACTTTTAGGCTCAGCTTTTGAAGCAAAGTTCAGTAAGAAGCTGGGGGCAATGGACTGTCTATACACAGCTTTAAATATTGCTCAAGCCTGCTCTCTGGAAGTTTCAGGCAGGAGACAGGAGGGAAGGTCCCTGAGAGTGATCATGAGGAATTTGCTGTGGTCTTTGTCTCAGGTCCAACATCTACCCTGCAGAAGATTGTCCTCATGACAAGGAATTGCAAACAGATTCCTCTTTGATATCCAATGTTTCTGTCCAGAAAGGTGTCAGCCTATTTTGGGGGAAAGCACAGTTCGGTTGGTATTTTGAAGTAAATTAAATGGGAAGAGAAAGTAACTGGCTGCCATAGAACCAGATGATAGTAATAAATGCTGAATGTATTACAGTAGTTAGGTCTTCTAGTCAAGTGTTAGAGGAAGGAGTGTCATTGGGTATGACTCATAGTAGTCCACTTACCGATTATGAGCAGTCAGCTCCCGGACATTACCCATCAGAAGAGGGAGCAACAATTACACTCCAGCCCTCTAGTTTAGTGAGGTAATTATGAGCGTTCAGTTATTTCCAGGCCCCCTCTGGGCCAGAGTTACATAGTATCCACCATGTGACAAACCCTGTAAGATCATGCGCTGACTGAGCTGCTGGGTGCTCACCAGGGGTCTATGAATAGGACTGCAAGCTCTCAAAAAACTACCCTAAACTAAGCTCTGCCAACCTCCCTTGGAAGCATCCATTATGCAGCTAACTATTCCAGTGTTATAACACTATAAGGCAAACAGGCTCTTACACTGACTAACCCGCTCAAGGGGCGAAAAAATCCGAGCAAGAGTTGTAAACAGCTCTTTCCGGGAAGGTGTGGTGGCTCTGAAAAGAGCCTTTGTGGGGTACAGGGAGGAGGTAGAGAGCTCAAGCGCGCTCCCCGCGGATGCGACGGGCCAACTGGATGTCCTTGGGCATGATGGTGACGCGCTTGGCGTGGATGGCGCACAGGTTGGTGTCCTCGAAAAGACCCACCAGGTAGGCCTCGCTCGCCTCCTGCAGCGCCATGACGGCCGAGCTCTGGAAGCGCAGGTCCGTCTTGAAGTCCTGCGCGATCTCGCGCACCAGGCGCTGGAACGGCAGCTTGCGGATCAGCAGCTCCGTCGACTTCTGGTAGCGCCGGATCTCCCGCAGCGCCACGGTGCCCGGCCGGTAGCGGTGCGGCTTTTCACGCCGCCCGTGGCCGGGGCGCTTTGCGGGCGGCCTTGGTGGCCAGTTGCTTGCGCGGGGCCTTGCCGCCGTGGACTTGCGGGCGGTCTGCTTCATACGGGCCATGGCGGAGACAGAAGTCACCAAGACGAGGAGCACACGGGGACTAGACCCAGGTCGCAGCCGACCGTCTTTATAGGACCAGTCTTCCCCCCACGGCGGGGCGGAGACAGCGACTTGAAACTCCCTGCGCTGTCCTGTCATTGGCCGGGGCGTCACCCGTCCCGCCTCGCCCATTGGCTGGGACCCGCCACGCCCCCTCCCCTGCCTGCCCCTTGTCCAGCCCCACGGCTGGCTGCTCGCCAACGTTCTGCGAGGGTGGAGCCCGGTCTGGTAGCTGCCCTTAGAGGGCGGGTCCCAGCACTGCCTGAGGGAGGCTCCTGCGCGACCCCTGCTCGCCGTCCAAAGGCCCAGGGCAGAACTCAGCTAATGTTATGGTTCCCAGGCCCAGCCCCAGCCCCAGCCCCAGCCCGGTACCCAGGTCCCCATGATCCCTAGAGCTGGCCGCGCCCTATCCTCGAGGGACACGTCCTAGACTTGGCCCGAAGAACGAGGCGGGGAGAGGGGCGGCTGACTACGACTTATGTCGGAACTGGCCTAGACCTAGTCGAGTTCCGGTCCTGGGAAGGGAGAGGCCTTCGGTCAGGAAGAGTAGGCTGGTGGCGGGGTGCTGAGTGAGCGACACAGTGGAGGGGGTCGGGCGTAGTAGCAGGGTTATAGACGGCGCTAAGTGCTTGGGACAGTCGGTGAGATCGCTGCCTCCACTCCGCCGAGGAAGGGTACCAAAGAACAGCAACAGGCACTACCAGAGGGACCCAGGGGAAGAGCAGGGGACACATTCTTACTGTTGGGGCAGGGCCGGGAAAGGCCAAGAGACGGGTTACCGTGACACAACTCTTTATCTGATTCTGTGGGTGGCTCTGAAAAGAGCCGTTTTTTAAGAGTTCTCTGGGGCGGGGGGAGGGTTCGTGGAGACGCCGGCCGGTGCCAGCAGCCGCCTCACTTGCCCTTCGCCTTATGGTGGCTCTCCGTCTTCTTGGGCAGCAGCACGGCCTGGATGTTGGGCAGGACGCCGCCCTGTGCAATCGTCACTTTGCCCAGCAGCTTGTTGAGTTCCTCGTCGTTGCGGATGGCCAGCTGCAGGTGGCGCGGGATGATGCGGGTCTTCTTGTTGTCGCGGGCCGCGTTGCCCGCCAGCTCCAGGATCTCGGCGGTCAGGTACTCCAGCACCGCCGCCATGTACACCGGCGCGCCGGCGCCCACGCGCTCCGCGTAGTTGCCCTTGCGCAGCAGCCGGTGCACGCGACCCACTGGGAACTGCAGCCCGGCGCGGGACGACCGCGACTTGGCCTTGGCGCGGGCCTTGCCTCCTTGCTTGCCACGGCCGGACATCTCGAGAGCGCAAACAGACGGACGGTCACAACCAGGAAACTGTGCGCCAACGCCGACGCCTCACCCTTTTATAGACAGACACCCGATTGTCCGCCCGACGCTCTCATTGGCCCACACGCGTCCTGACGCCGCGGCCAATAGGAGCGCAGAGACAGAATCCTCTCATTTACATAAGCCCGGCTCCCTGGCCCCAGCGTCGCCTTGGAACGCGCGAATCACGACGCGCGTGCTCGGCGGCCTCATTTGCGTGCGGCCGTTGTTGCGACACTCAGCGGGTCGCCCGGCCTGCTCGCGCTCTCTGCTGGTCTGGAATTGGCCCCATGAGGGCGGGCAGCACGCGTAAACGCGGCTACAGGGAGTGGTGTGCCAGGTTTAGGTTAGGGGCCCAGGCTATGAGATTTTCCTCAGCTGCATGTTTGTGCGCCTACCGGGCGAGGCGTCGCAGCAGAGCCAGGCGGCCTCTGCCTTTTACTGTGCGGAACCACCCGCCCATGAGAGAGATGCTGTATTTTGGTTTGGGTTTTTTCTTTTTCCCCTCCTTCTTCCCATTTATGTTAGAAATCATTTCTACTGGAGTTACATGTGTGCCCTTGAGTGAGAAGTTTGGAGAGGTATCTGTAAACTTTGCGGGGGAGTGACATTAAATTTATCCTAATATATTGTCAGAATGGAGGAAAGTATTAGGTAGTCCTTTTATTAAAGTATCAGCATAGGGGATGTCTGTGAAGTAACTTGTCTTTAGGGTCTGAAATTGCTTTTAAAACACGCCAAATTTAAATCTTTGGTTACTTTTTAGTTGCAGCTTTCGGTTTACACACCTTGACTAAACTTTCAGGTCACAAGATTTAAGACGTAGTTTCTCACCGCTTGTTAAAGATTGAAGTCTTTTATTGGCGTTGATTGTATCCTATGTAGTGGTTTGGCATATCCTGGGATGTAGGTCGATGGTACAGCACTTTCCTAGTTATGGATGAAGTCTTAAGCACCACACAAGAAATTCAGCCAGAATTGTTGAATTGCTTACCCACACAGATATTGTTCCTTTTCTCTGTTTGCCTTAGTTTCGGTTTTGCCAGCGGTCCGCTTCCCTGCAGTGTCTCCCACCCGCCTCTGCTGCTCTTCAGAGTCAGCTCTGCCTTCTGCTTTGGCCCCTGTCACATTGCTGCTTCCATGGTGTCATTGCACTTCTCCCACAGAGTCCCTACCTGTGGATCGGGGCCCAGGTTACCTTGGGTATTTCTGCTCCAAGTAACCACATGCTTATAACAATTCAATAGAAAGATTCACGTGAGCCAGGCTCTTGTATAATTAACTCCCAGGGAATTTCCTAAACAAGTATCTACCCACGGGTAGAGAAGTGCTGTATGACTCCCCACGTTGCTAACAAACCTTGTCCCTAAAGAAGCAGGCTGTTCTGAAAAATAAACAGGGTAACTGACAGCAGACTGAAAGTCGCTCGTCTCTCTCTCCTTTTGGCTAAAGGGAGAGATAAGTCATTGTCTTACCTTTCTCTTGTATCATAGATGAGGGCCATTATCCATGAAGTCAAGGCCACAGCCTAGAGTTAGAATTGAGAGACAGAGTGATGCCTTCCCATATGACAGCAAATGGACTTCCCACCTTACAGGATCGAACCATAGCACTAACCAAGGAGACCAAGCATCTATCTACTAGGATTCCTTAATTTTACTAACATCTTGCCTAACCAGGTTTCTCCTCTACTTAAGGCTTAAAGCTCTGTCAATATCTGAAGATAGACTTGGGTGTTGCTGGACCTGTATGTCTTCCTCTCTCCAATATAGCTTCTTGACTAAATCTCTACTCGGATTTTTTCTTTAATTGGGATGAGTGGTTGAGTCTTACCTTAGGGGGTCTACAACCCAGGCTGTTACCCTCAAACCTTTGGCTATTTGTTCACTGTTGCATACTGTAAGGACACTGGCATAGGTTTACAAGTTTTGGCTTTGTGGAACAGGGCTGAAGTGAAAGGCTGTGTTGACAGTACTGATATCGTTGTCCTATTAGGTGAAGGAACAAACCTTGGAAATAAGTTGATAACTATATATAGGAAAATAGCTTGGAATGGGGAGAATGCATTTGGAGGGGAGACCCTAGAAAAATTCTGAAGAAGCAGTCAGTGACAGAACGTGGAGGCTTGGGTGGCCATTTACACAGTGAAATGTGGCAGCTCCAGTTGCATTCAGATTACTGCAGCTCTTGAAACTGCATTTATTTTAGCAAGTACACTTAATTCTTGCACTTTAGCCAAAATCCACATCTTTCACCTTATATATCAAGTGTCAGTGAAAGTCAGTATGCCTTCATTAGATATGTTTAGCATATTTAGAATGTGTAAATGTGTGCTTTGAATCATAGCTTAGTAAATGTGACATTGCATCATAGTGTGTTTTACCGAATATAACTCCTGTATTATAACAATTTTTATTTTATTATTTTGTCTGTGTGTGTTGTGGGGGCTGGTTTTGGTTTTGTTTGTTTTCCAGGCAAACACTCTTGAAAATTCGAGTGCTAGTTAGCAAACGTAGTTTTGAAATAGATGTTGTGATGGTTGTTCTTCGTTGTCAACTTGACTACATCTGGAATTAGTTAAAACTCAAGGGACTGTGAATACCTCTGAGGCGTTTTCTTAATTAAATCATTTGAAGTGGGTAGATCCATGTTAAATCCGGCCACACTTCTTGAGGGCAGCCTATATGAAGGACATGCTTCTTGCCTGCTTGTTCACATCTCACTAGCAAGTTCATTTCTTCAGTGGCATTAGAGCCTCCTTCAGGATTCTGGGTCTGTGTGCATGCCTGCTACTACTTTTTTAAAACCTTTTTGACTATCTCTGACCAGGGCTTTGGGAATTATATTTGGGGTTTGTTCAGAAGTTAATCCAGGATAATCTCTCAGAATTGAATAGACAAGTAAGTCCCTTTCCTCACTTTTGTACTGATGGGTTATAAAAAAAAATTAGACTACACATAACCTACCAGAGCCACCAACTTGAGCTGTATCCACACAAAAGATGTGTTGATGTTATCTTAGTTAGGGTTTCTAGTTCTTCAGCAAAAACAGCATGACCAAAAAGCAAATTAGGGAGGAAAAGGTTTGTTTGACTTACATTTCCAGATCATTGGAGGAAGACAGGACAGGCCCTCAAGCAGAGTTGGAACTTGGAGACAGGAGCTGATTCAGAGGCCATGGAGAGGTGCTGCTGCTTACTGGCTTGCTCAGTCTGCACTCTAGAACCCAGGACTCCGGCCCAGGGATGGTACAACCCATCAATTGCTACTTGAAGAAAATACCTTACAGTTGGATCTGAGGGACACAGTTCCTCAACTGAAGCTTCTCTGTGATGACTCTAGTTTGTGTAAAATTGACAAAACCAGCCAGAAGTGAGGTCAAACCTATATATACCCTCATAGCCTGTTCTCTTAGCCTGTATGACTATGAAAAAACAGCATGGTACCTTACTATGGCAGTCTTATGAATGCAACTGCTAATTATTGTAATGGTTGGCTGGGTTTGTGTGTGAACTTGACACAAGCTGGAGTTACCAGAGAAAGGAGCCTTCCTTGAGGAAATGCCTCCATGAGATCCAGCTGTAAGGCATTTTCTCAATTAGTGATCAACGGGGGAAGGCCTTTGTGGGTGGTGCCATCCCTGGGCTCATAGTCCTGGGTTCTATAAGAAAGCAAGTTGAGCAAGCCAGGAGAAGCAAGCCAGTAAGCAGCATTCCTTCATGGCTTCTGCATCCACTCCTGCCTCCAGGTTCCTACCCTGTGTGAGTTCCAGTTCTGACTTCCTTTGGTGATGAGCAGCAATGTGGAAGTGTAAGCTGAATAAACTCTTTCCTCCCCAACTTGCTTCTTGGTCATGATGTTTGTGTAGGAATAGAAACCCTGACTAAGACTATTGAAATTTGTAAAAGAAGTTCAAACTTTTCTGTTGGGGAAATATTAATCTTTGGACCTGATCAAATGATTTTTAATATTTGCAGATTTGGCCCAAATGTGTAGTTGGGAACCTCTATTTTTCCTTATCAACCTATTTTGATTTCTATAGCATCAGTCCATATAGAAGTTCGAGACTGGAGAGATTGCTCAGGTTGTAACTGCACTTGCTGTTCTTGCACTGTATCAGCATTTCTTTAGTTCATGGTTGGCTGACTAGCCTCCAGCTGCGGGATCCAACTCTTCTGGTCTCTAAGGGCACCAGGTATGCATTGTGATGCACAGACACATAGGTAAGCACTCGCACATATAAAATAATAAATACAAAGGTTCACACTTCTTTTATTTCAGGAAGTTATTTCTTGACATCTTTCAAAGTTCAAACTAAGCATGATTATAGCAGACAAACTGCCTTAATTGGGAGTTTAAAATTAACAGCAAGACCCCAAAGCTAGCTGAACTCAGAATGGATCAATTCTCTTAGTGTGTAATCGTTCATCTCAACTGCCAACTTGACATATGGATTATTTAGATTTTAAAAATTGACCTAGGAACGCCGGGCTACTGTGAACAATAACATCATGCCCGAGGCAGGGACCTCTGACTGTACAACTTAGAGGAAGTTGAGCACCAGCATGTACTAGTTACTACTCTCCGCTCTCTACTGTGAACGCAGTGTGTCTCGTTATCTCAAACTCCTGCTGCTGTGACTTCCCTGCCATCATGGCACCTGGACCTATGAGTCAAACTTTCAACTTTCATTATCAGAATATTTATCACAAAAACAGAAAAAGAAACTGGCACCACTCCTGCCAATTATCTTTGTTCACAACAAAGGAACAACCTCATCTTTTTGATGCCAAAAGACTTCTTTCCCCCAAATAACATTCTACACTGTCCCATCTATGTATGCCATTTTGAAATGGTAAGATTGATACAGATGTCTGAAGGGGACTGGAATAATTTTAAAATCAGTAAGGTCAACCCTTAGTGTGTGCGCCTTGGAGAGGAAAGTGCTTCCTGAGACATGAAGTACTAATACAGAAATAGAATTAGAAAAGTCAATGCTATAACATTCTTTAGAGGAATAAGACATACCAAATTATATTTCAAGACAAATACATGAGGATCAATAGCATACTTTAGGATGATACAATATCATTTCTGTGTTCTGCTTTCAGTCAGTCCATAAATGCAGGATCGTGTAGTCTTTGCTGAACTCTTGATCCATCTCTCAAATTTGTGATTCCACACATGAACATGAACATCAAACTATTAAATTTAATCAGAATGCTTCCCCTACCTTTGTCTTCTGACCTTAAATTGCTTCTCTGTGCTCCATTCTAATAACACTGCCTACCCAGATTCAACCCAAAATCCTGGTGGTTACCTATTCCTGCACAAGATTTAGAATTCTATCTCCACAATATGTTACAATGTAAAATACAAGAACAATGTGACAATGCTACTATGTAACAATATACCTGTTTCTAGTGCTAAACTCCCACTCTGTCTAAACTGTGATTCTTAATGCCACACATTAGAATCGCTCACAAAGCCTATCACACATTTCAGAGATTAAAAAATGCTGGATGTATTTCTCCGGTTATGACTGATGAGATGCTAAAATACTGGCAGTCTACACCCAAACATCGTGGAAGGCTCCTAAACAGAGCTTCTGAGTAGCTATCATAGGTCAAATCGACAAGAGCAGCAGCAGTTTCTTATTTCGATTACTGTATACAAATCTAAGTTTAAAAAAAAAAAAGCAATTTGAGTAAATTCCCCGCAAACTGTATCTGGTCTTTTCAAGCACTCCCAGGTGTGGATGGATTGAGAAATTTTGTTGCAGTAACATTTAAATGTAACGAATTTAAGTGAGGCTCCTACGGGTAAACGTTTAAAATGTAACAAGTAGGTTTTACACTGTTTCAAGTAGAAGGAAAAAGAGGATATCGGAATTACTCGTTACTTCCTAGGTATCAAAAACGAAGTTTCCAGTATTTCTAAAAGGAAAACCTCATACACAAGGAGGTTCTTAACTCAAGCCTTCTTGGAGGCAAGGCACATTTCGCCAGCTTCCTGACCAGCAGAGAGCGCGAGCAGGCCGGGCGACCCGCTGAGTGTCGCAACAACGGCCGCACGCAAATGAGGCCGCCGAGCACGCGCGTCGTGATTCGCGCGTTCCAAGGCGACGCTGGGGCCAGGGAGCCGGGCTTATGTAAATGAGAGGATTCTGTCTCTGCGCTCCTATTGGCCGCGGCGTCAGGACGCGTGTGGGCCAATGAGAGCGTCGGGCGGACAATCGGGTGTCTGTCTATAAAAGGGTGAGGCGTCGGCGTTGGCGCACAGTTTCCTGGTTGTGACCGTCCGTCTGTTTGCGCTCTCGAGATGTCCGGCCGTGGCAAGCAAGGAGGCAAGGCCCGCGCCAAGGCCAAGTCGCGGTCGTCCCGCGCCGGGCTGCAGTTCCCAGTGGGTCGCGTGCACCGGCTGCTGCGCAAGGGCAACTACGCGGAGCGCGTGGGCGCCGGCGCGCCGGTGTACATGGCGGCGGTGCTGGAGTACCTGACCGCCGAGATCCTGGAGCTGGCGGGCAACGCGGCCCGCGACAACAAGAAGACCCGCATCATCCCGCGCCACCTGCAGCTGGCCATCCGCAACGACGAGGAACTCAACAAGCTGCTGGGCAAAGTGACGATTGCACAGGGCGGCGTCCTGCCCAACATCCAGGCCGTGCTGCTGCCCAAGAAGACGGAGAGCCACCATAAGGCGAAGGGCAAGTGAGGCGGCTGCTGGCACCGGCCGGCGTCTCCACGAACCCTCCCCGCCCCAGAGAACTCTTAAAAACGGCTCTTTTCAGAGCCACCCACAGAATCAGATAAAGAGTTGTGTCACGGTAACCCGTCTCTTGGCCTTTCCCGGCCCTGCCCCAACAGTAAGAATGTGTCCCCTGCTCTTCCCCTGGGTCCCTCTGGTAGTGCCTGTTGCTGTTCTTTGGTACCCTTCCTCGGCGGAGTGGAGGCAGCGATCTCACCGACTGTCCCAAGCACTTAGCGCCGTCTATAACCCTGCTACTACGCCCGACCCCCTCCACTGTGTCGCTCACTCAGCACCCCGCCACCAGCCTACTCTTCCTGACCGAAGGCCTCTCCCTTCCCAGGACCGGAACTCGACTAGGTCTCAGGCCAGTTCCGACATAAGTCGTAGTCAGCCGCCCCTCTCCCCGCCTCGTTCTTCGGGCCAAGTCTAGGACGTGTCCCTCGAGGATAGGGCGCGGCCAGCTCTAGGGATCATGGGGACCTGGGTACCGGGCTGGGGCTGGGGCTGGGGCTGGGCCTGGGAACCATAACATTAGCTGAGTTCTGCCCTGGGCCTTTGGACGGCGAGCGGGGTCGCGCGAGCCTCCCTCGGGCAGTGCTGGGACCCGCCCTCTAAGGGCAGCTACCAGACCGGGCTCCACCCTCGCAGAACGTTGGCGAGCAGCCAGCCGTGGGGCTGGACAAGGGGGCGGGCGGGGAGGGGGCGTGGCGGGTCCTAGCCAATGGGCGAGGCGGGACGGGTGACGCCCCGGCCAATGACAGGACAGCGCGGGAGTTTCAAGTCGCTGTCTCCGCCCCGCCGTGGGGGGGGGAAGACTGGTCCTATAAAGACGGTCGGCTGCGACCTGGGTCTAGTCCCCGTGTGCTCCTCGTCTTGGTGACTTCTGTCTCCGCCATGGCCCGTACGAAGCAGACCGCCCGCAAGTCCACCGGCGGCAAGGCCCCGCGCAAGCAGCTGGCCACCAAGGCCGCCCGCAAGAGCGCCCCGGCCACGGGCGGCGTGAAGAAGCCGCACCGCTACCGGCCGGGCACCGTGGCGCTGCGGGAGATCCGGCGCTACCAGAAGTCGACGGAGCTGCTGATCCGCAAGCTGCCGTTCCAGCGCCTGGTGCGCGAGATCGCGCAGGACTTCAAGACGGACCTGCGCTTCCAGAGCTCGGCCGTCATGGCGCTGCAGGAGGCGAGCGAGGCCTACCTGGTGGGTCTTTTCGAGGACACCAACCTGTGCGCCATCCACGCCAAGCGCGTCACCATCATGCCCAAGGACATCCAGCTGGCCCGTCGCATCCGCGGGGAGCGCGCTTGAGCTCTCTACCTCCTCCCTGTCCCCCACAAAGGCTCTTTTCAGAGCCACCACACCTTCCCGGAAAGAGCTGTTTCCCTTTATTTAGTTTCCTCTTCTCCCTTTTGAGTTACTGTGTAGTGGAACTTTAATCATGAGCACCTTCCTAGTAAAGTTGCAGGAGCCCAAGTGTCACAGAAGCCTGTTGGCAAGCAAGACCACTTTGCTCTTTGCAGTCTAATATGCTCCACTGCTTACATGTGTTAATTCATCTGCTCTTGGGACAATTAGGCGTTCACGGTAACCTTCAAAGGTTTTGCTATTTTGTCTTGGGAGTTCCTCATGCCCACGATGATAAAACAGGATTTAAATTTTAGCACTTAATCTTATCTACTATGAGGTGGGTTCAGTTTAGTTAACTAGGGTGATGTACTGTGTGTGTGTGTGTGTGTGTGTGTGTGTGTGTGTGTGTGTGTGTGTGTGTGTGTCTCGGATTCCCTGGGACTGGAGTTGGGAATGCCATGTGAGTAGTGGGAATTGAACTCTAGGCTCAACAAAGATGCTCTTTTCTGAGCCATCATTTCAGCCACAGCAATTCTTTAATCCGATAGAAATTGAACACACAGCTCATCTTTGGGGTTTTCCATGGCTTCCTGGATTTAGATATTCTCTCTGCTGAACAGATTGCAGCATACAGCACCTGGAAGTGAAGTCTTCACATTCCATGCAGAACCCTTTTGCAAATTTCCAGAATCCCTCATGCCTCAAGATTCATCTTGAAGTTTTCCCTTTCCCCTTTGGGTCCTCTCCTGCACTATCTACCCACCCTCAGCAGGGGGCCAGCAATATTCTTCATAGCATTAACATCCAAGCAGTTCCTGAAACACCACAATGGGCAGGGAATGTTTACTGATGCACCTGATTTCCTCGTCCATCTTTGCTTTAGAATGTGCTGTTGGGTTCAAAGAGCGAGATCTCTTGGAATCTTCGAACATACAGAGCAAGAGTGGCTCTGTACTGGAATTCTGGCAAGAATTTCTGAGGTCCTTGACGCAGGTCACAAATCAAGGGAGCAGAAAATTGCTGAGAAGCAATGTCTGAGAAGCCCAAGGGGCTCTCTGCTACAGAGTCACCTCACCTCTGACTTTAGCTTGCTTCGGGTACTAATAACTATGAAGAGAATTCAGCAAGGGATACCCCTCACCTCCTGAGCTCCCGAGGGCTGATGGCAAAAAGAAAGGCCCCTCTTTTTGTATCTCAAAGGATTCAGTCCTGAAGAGATATTTCTTTGGGATGTGGATGTGGATTTCTTTGAGAGTGGCAGAGAGGAGGGAAGGTGGAGAAGGGAGTAAGATCCTCATTGCTGTGAATTGGGATAGGAGGCTCATGGAGAAGCAGGACCCACCTCCAGACTCTTAACTGGGCAAGGGACCACAAAAAATGACTGAGATCTCCTTTCTTTGACCTGAATAGAATTGTATCCAGATACCTTGCTGTAAGGATGGAGATAGTTACAATTTACACGACCTGTGTAAAACTTTAACTGTTCGGTCCAGAGTGGACCCCCCAAAGTGGCAGTGCTGGTGACAGTGTCCTAATCAGAACTTTGGCCAGTTAAACAGAATTGTTAGTAGGTAAACAGACCTAAAAGCAGATTTCTCTTTGCTAAGAATCTCTTAATCTGGCAAGAACCTCCCTTAATCCACCCCAAGGTCAGCTACCTCAGGCAATAGCATCTAGTTCCCAATCCATCCGGTTTGCATCAGCTCAGAGACTGACCCTGCTGACAGTCATATAAAATCTTCTTGTTTTGCCACCTTTTTGCTCTTCTCTCTGCTCCCCACCCCACCCCACAAGAGATAGTCTTGCAGTTTGGTCCCTAATAAACCTCTCTGCCCCAGGAGTGAGCCGGTATGGTGGTTTCACTGCATCCTTGGTACTAGGGTATCACTAATACCAATAACATCAGCATTCTTATTGCTGTGGGAAATAGCTATCGGAATCAGTTCAAGTGAAGATGGAGTTACTTTGGTTTAAAAGGGGATAGGGAAGCCAGGCATGGTGATGCACACCCTTTATTTATCCTAGCACCCAGGAGACTGCGTCGGGGGTGGGGTGGAGTGTTTGTGGTGGTGTCTCTGAATTTGAGGCCAGCATGAATTACATAGTGAATTCAAACAGTGCCAGGGCAACACAGACCCTGTCTCAAAAAAAGGGGGGACGGGTGATACTGTGAGGCAATGTCAGTGGACTGGGTGGGGAGAGGTTGATCACATTTTGGCGACAGTCAAGAAACAGCTAGTTGAGGGTTGGGGATTTGGCTCAGTGTTAAAGCGCTTGCCTAGCAAGCGCAAGGCCCTGAGTTCGGTCCCCAGCTCGAAAAAAAAAAAAAAAAAAAAAAAAAAGAAAAGAAAAGAAGAAACAGCTAGTTGTTGGTGCTCAGCTCACTTTTTTAAAAATTCTGTCTGGGACCCCAGTCCATTGGATGGTACTGCTTACCTCCCCTTCTCACTTAAGTTTGTCTAAAAACAACCTCACAAACATCTTGGAGGTGTGTCTCCCAGGTTATTCCAAGTTCAGTCAAATTGACAAGGACTCATTTTTAGACCCTGAGAAAAAAGCATTTCCATGACTGTTTGATTAAGTAAGTTTTATTCACAAGGGACTGGCCAGACGACTGCCTCACCCTAAATTGGGGGTTCAGAGAACAACCCCTCATTGGCTTTTGGGGGGTTCCTTTTATGGGGAAGGACTAAGGTTTATAGAAAACAACTGTTGAGATAATTGGCTGTTAGCACCTGGACAGAAGGGCGGGGGGATTCCGGGTTCACAGCTGCCTGTGGGGTTGATAACTGGATAGAAAACAGCTGCTGGGATAATTAGCCAATTAGAAAGGAGGCAATAGGGGTTGGGGATTTAGCTCAGTGGTAGAGCACTTGCCTAGCAAGCCCAAGGCCCTGGGTTTGGTCCCCAGCTCTGAAAAAAAGAGGAAAAAAAAAAAAAAAAAAAGGAGGCAATAAAATAAGTTCAAAAATGCATCATGTGGAAGGGGAGCCATCGAGGTATCTGGGAAGACACAATTTCATAAGGCAAAGGGCAATCCGGTATCTCAGGGTCAGGAGTTTACCAAGGCAAAGAAAGGGGCAGGCAAACATGACCTTACAAGTTGAAGGGAGGTTGAAAAACAAGGTTTGCAGTACATTAGGCTTAGCAAGGAGAGACTTATTCTAGAAGCTATGGAGACTTAAACACGGTGTGGATTCTTAACAATAATGTGGGTCCTGCTTCGTTTCACAGAACCGCCACAAGTATTATTGTAAATCTTAATTATAACTAGATTATGAAAAACAATGATAACAAAATAATTGGTGGATAATTTGAAAAATGCCAGTTTTTAGACAGGGGAGGACTGTTCCTGTTGAACATGTACAGAAACTGTGTGTGCCAATGAAGCCTGGATCTCGTGTTTTGCTTTTCTTTTGTATTGATTCATGGTTTCAGAGAACAACTCATGAGATATTACATGACCTACAGTATATCTTAGTGCAACCTGGAATCAGCCATAACCAATTTCGACTGACTTAAAACTACAGCAGAGTATTCATTTCATTGCCTAGTGTGCGTATTCATATATATTCATACAGATATATATTTATATAGATCTAAAAGGGAAACAAACTGTGCAAAGTGCTCAATCCTAGTCTATATCATGAAAAAGACATTTTAAAACGATACTGCTTTTCATTTTCTAAGAGGAAGTTATCATGTGCTAACAAGTTACAATCCTGCAAGAGTTATAATTACATTTTACATTAAATACTAAAGAGTTTCACATGTGGCGACAATGGTATAGCGGTTAAAGTTACCTCGGCCAAGCCTGGTGACCTGATTTCTATCCCTCAGCCCATGTGGTAGAATGAATAAAACAACTTCGGCAAGCTGTCCTCTCACCTCCAGTCCTGCACTGGATGTAGCATGTACACAGAGAAAGAGAGAGAAAATAAAATGTATTTTAAGTTACTGATGGTCTCAGTATTAACAGAGAAAATCACCAGGAACATTGTAAAATCACCACTCATATAAAAACTGTTTCATTCAGTAGGATAAAAGGAGAAATTGCAGCTGGTGACCATAAGAAATGAACTCTCAGTGCTGGGGGCTTTTAGGCCAAATTCTGAATGCTCACTGGGACTGGTTTTCTTCTGTCAATAGGATAAGAGAATAATGAATGGAAGGTTGATTACAAAAAAGAAATACAAATTATAACATAGGAAGAAATGCTCATACACAATCAGTCACGGGGCTTGAGCGATGCCTCAGCTGTTAAACGTGCTCCTGAAGAGGACCAGAGTTGGGTCCCCAACACCCACACCAAGTGGCTCATAGGCACCTGTGACTCCAGTTCCAGGAGACCTGACACCCTCTTCTGGCCTCCATAGGAAGTTCCCACACCACCCTCACAGACATAATATATTTAATCTTTAAAAAAGATAAAACTAGAAATCAGGCAAAGGCAAGTTAAAACAGTAACGGATGTCACTTAAAGTTTGCAAAGTTGAATCATGTCTAGGGATGCCAGGGATGGAGAATGGAGGTGCTTGATGCTGTCATAGCAGCATGTAGAACTAAGGCAGCCATCATGCAAGGCAGCCACTTCTTAAGACAAGTTTACATAGATTCAGAAATTCTGTTCCTGGATATTTATTCAAAAGAAATTCTCATGCAAGTTTATCAGAAGGCATGATAAAGGTGCTGAGACACTGGAAACAATGTGGGTACTCCTCACTAGGAGAAAAAAACATAAAAATAAACATAAAAATATAAAAATATTAAGGCCTACTTAAAATGTAACTTGGTAATTGTTACCTGGTTAGCCTGCCATTGTAAAGGACCTTGCTCATATGTTTCTGGTGTTACTAGGAAACTTTCTAATCCCAAGATTGATTACATATTCTGTTATGTTCTGTGCCCTTGGAAACCAACCATGATAGAAGTCAGTAGAACTGCTTTGTCTAGTTACTCACAATAAGCTTGGACCTGAACCAACCACGCAACAGCACTTCTTGCACTTGTATATATGCCTTTATGGTATAAGCTGCCCCCTGGCATAGACCCAAACATAAGGAAGATACCTGCACCAATTTAAGAAACTATTTGGAATAAGAAAGACTTCCATTTTGAATGGTGGTCGAGTAAAGTTTAAGTTCCCAAGACCTCCCTGGGGACTGGCATCCTACTTGTCAGAAAGAAACATCCGTGTGGGTAACTGACATCCTGGTGGGGAAGTTAAGATATGAATGTTATGAGTCCCATCCTGGTAGACAAGACATAAATATTAGACAAGGCAAGTCCCTACCACAGTGGAATACCCCAACCAATGGGAAGATACGTATAAACAACATTTTCATAAGGAAATCCCCCATCCCCAAATCCTGATTGATGGAATAACTTGGCACAATGTCGTAAATATCAGGCTTAAAAAGACTATAGGACCTTAACTCGGGGGTCATGGTTTAGTTTTCGAATCTGGACTGTGGCCCTGATTGATCAGTCCTGGGGCATATATTCAATAAACCATCCCTGCCTGACTGAGATTGGCGCTTGTGTGGTTTGTGGGGCAATTTCTGGACCTCAACAAAATATAGATACACTACCTTCTATTTTGGCTACAATGGTAACATGCTTTGTATATTCACAGTGGTAACATGTTTTGGACATTCCCAGTGGTAACATGTTTTGGACTTGGGTAATTTATTAACAGAAGTGCGTTGTTGGCAGTTGCAGAGGCTCAGAAGAGCAAGAGCAAGCAGATTTGTGTCTGTCGAGGGCATTTGTCATGGATGGTGCTTTTAAAAGTCCTCAATATGGTGTGAGGGGTGAACAGTTGACTCGCTAATCCCACTGATAAGGGCTCCACTCTCATGACTTAATTGTCTCTGGTGCTGGCTAGCTTTTATGCCAACTTGACACAATAGTCATCTGGGAAGACAGGATCTTAATCGAGAAGATGCCTCCATGAGACCAGTCTGTAGGCAAGTCTGAGGGGTGTTTTCTTAATGATTTCTTTGGAGTGCCCAACCAGTTGTAGGTAATGCTATCGCTGGGCAGATTGCCCTTGGTATACGAAAGGATGCCGCTGAGAATGCCCTCGGGGAATGACTACCCAGTAAGCAGTACTCCCCATGGCCTCTGCTTATTGTGACTCCCTCCCACACTATCCTCGCAGACAGAAATAATATATTTAATCTTTTTAAAAGGTAAAACTAGAAATCAGACAGAGGCAAGTTAAAACAGTAATGATGTCACTTGAAGTCTGCAAAGTTGAAGCATGTCTAGGGATGCCAGGGATGGAGGATGGAGGTGGCCGCCCTATTGGTGTCCCTGCCCTGACTTTCTGGATGATGGATTATAAGCTGCAAAATGAAATAAACCCTCTCCTTCCCAAGTTGCTTTCAGTCTTGGTGTTTTATTTATAACAGAACCCAACTAAGATACCTTGTAAAGCCCCCCCACCCCAATACTATCATATTGGCTAAGAAGTTTTAAAATGCACATTTACTCAGGAATGTGGTGTGGGAAGGAGGTAGAGGATACCATGTTCAGAATACAACACAACAACAAAAGCAAACTTTCCTCAAAAACACAGTTCTGGGCCAAGTGTGATGGAACCCACTTGTAATTCCAGTTCTCTGGAAACTATGACAAGAGGATTACAAATTCAAGGCCAGCTTGAACCATTCAGGAATACCTTATCTCAAAAAAAAAAAAAAAAAAAAATGAGATCAACATTTTAAAATCATATTTTAATAATATAATTTAGGACAAGAAGATATTTTAAACATAGAATTGCTTTGCACAAGGATGGGTGGGAGATTAGAAACTAAGTGTAAAGAGAAGAGAAAAAACTAGTTGCTTACACAAATGAGACAATCAAGCTGCCAATTGAAAGAGACCCAGGAGCTTCTGAGGCAGGAGGCCAACCTCAAGCTTCAGGACAATAGCAGATGAGAGTCTGGCAGTGAAAGGGGAGCAGCCACAGTGACTAACTGATAACTCGAAGGCATGCAGAAGCTTGCCCGGAAGGGGCTGAGGGAAAGGAAGTAAAGCCGGCTGCGTTACTTAGGTTCTATCACTGTGACGAACCGCCAGGGTCAAAAGCAAGTTGGGAACCCAGGGCCACCAGCCCAAAGATGGCATCACCCACAATGGGCTGGGCCCTCCCACATCAATCACTAATTAAGAAAATGCCTTACAGGCTTGCCTACAGCCTGATCTTACAGAGGCATTTCCTTTCTGATGACTCTAGCTGTGTCAAGGTAAAATAAAGCCAGCCTGCACAGGTAACCTGATCAAAACCAACTCTGAGCCATGGCCTTTAATTGTTCAGGGCTGGAGGATTAGCTTCAGATGAGCTCAGGCTGTGCGAAGGACACGGTGAAAGCTCCAGGACAGGCCTTGGGGACATTTGTGCCACTGAAGTATCTGGTGACGGGCAACTAGAGACATTTACCCTGAAACCAAAGGGAAAACCAAAACGGACCATAAACCTCACTTTTGGTTTCTCTCTCTTTCTTTCTTTCTCCAGAAAAGAGCTTTCTCTTTGTGTAGCCTTGGCTGTCTTGGATCTTGCTGTGTAGACCAGGCTGTCTCAAATTCAGAGTTCCACCCACCTCAGGCTCCAAGTGCTGGGATTATAAGCCTGGGCCACCACCACCCAGCAATTTCATGGCCTCAGCCTTGGTTTTGCATAGATTGTATTTGCTCTCTAAAGTATTCCTACTGGAAAGGAAGGCACTTTCGGCAACACTAAATGACCAAACCAGCTTAGTCAGTCAACAGGTTCTCCGGAGCAGGAGTGAGGATTAAAAAGAAAAAAGACAATTAAACAACTTTGTAGCATGACCCCAGCCAGTTCTGAGGCTAAGGCGGGTTTATTTTTTCCCAATCTGCTTTTATACCATTTTAATTACATGCAAGTAAATAGGTCAGTTCTAGGTTAAGGTAACAAGCAAGACAATAAACACAAATAGTCAGGGGACAAACAAGGCGATACACAAAGTCCTGAGATCACTCTTTCTAGGGGCTTATCAGGAAGACCATGCTATCTGGGCCTCCTTTCCTGTCCTAGCCCGAAGCCTACTTCTTTGTTCTAACCTAAAATCAGATTCCTTTCTGAGCTTACTTCCTTGTCCTGGCCCAATGTCAAATTCCTGCCAAGGGGCCCCAAAAGCTCTCCACAACTAAAGATGAAGGAGTTTAACTTGACAAAACTATATTTCCATGGCTGCCCTCATCAGACTATCAATCATCTTATCCCTGGAGAAAATTCATTCATGCACATTGTAAGGAAATCAAACAATTCAGAAATAATCAAGAAAACTAGCAAAACCAGCACCTATAAATCATTGTTAAATTTTTGTGACTATTCCTAATAATTCTCTGGTTATCCACACAAATGTGTACTAGCCACAGTTTGTTTAAATGTCAGCTCTGATCCTTTGGCTCAAGTAGAAAAAAATATGTTAAGAGCAACAATAAAGTAGAGGGTTTCGTGGGAGGAGAAAGATGACGCAAACGTGCCTGGCCTGGACATTCATGAGGATGCTGCAGCCAGCCAGGGAGAGAGCCTAGGGGGGAAAAGTCAGAAATGTGTGTGACTGGGGGAGGTGAGCACTCTAATGCCATTGTATTAGAAGCAGAACTGTAGAATAGACCCGCAATCCTTTGTGCACATTTCCAGTAGATGTTCTGAATCTACTCTAGAGATGAAAAGGAGAGAAGTTAGGGTCTGCCTTCTTGAAGAACATTCAGGGTTGGAAATGAAAGAAAACTATTTTTGCTAGCAAGCCAAGGGGGAAAAAAAGCGATTACATCTTACATTCTTCCCTGTTAACAGATGGCTCAACGGGGTTTTATGGTCCTCCCTGTTACAGATGGCTGAGATGATAAAGAAATGCATTAGTGCACAGGGAAGTGCGTATTCTCAAATTTGATCTTCACAGACTCAGCAGAGCTAAATGATCAGGTCATGCTATAGCACAGCACTAGTGAGACTGACAGGGTGTGGGCAAAGGCCACCATCGAGATCATCGGAAAGACTCTCTCTGGAAAGATCTATCATGGTGTCACCATCCAGGTACTGTAGTACACAGCCTTTCATCTCAGCACTCCGGAGCCAGTGCCAGGTGGATCTCTGAGTTCAAGGCCAGCCTGGTGCATCCAGAGTTCCAGCCCAGGATATATACTGAGACCCTCTCTCAAACAAAACAAAACAAAAGCTGTAATAATGCTGTAAAGGCTGGACATTGGAAAAACTTAGGGAGAAAAGAAAACATACGCATTGATTATTAAATTCAGTTCTGTGCTATAAAAAGCACAAAGTAAGATTTAATAAAACAAGCCTTTGCCTTTGTAATTTCTACGTCCTCTACGTCTGCCTCAAATGCTTGACAAATAAAAGCGACTGTGTCTCTTCCCATTGATATTTTTTACTTAACTGTAGGACTGTGGACCTGTGTTCTTTTCCATCAAATAAAGCAAAATAGAATCTTATTGCAAGCAGGGTGAAACTTATTTCGTTTAAAGGAAAACTAGGGTAGGGGTCCTGATTTAGTGATGGAGAACTTGCTGTGGTATGATTGCCTAGGATGTGCTGCCTGGTACCATCACCATAACAACAAGAGCATTTGCCACCCAGGTCCATGGTGGTTAAGTGTGACTGCTTGGCATTAAACCACAAAGTGCTGGGCCATACACCCAGATTCTCCAAATCCACTGGTCTGCAGCGAGACTCAGGTGACCTGTGCTGATGGATGGAAAATCTGACTTTCAGAACCACTGACTTCAGCCCAGAAATGGTCTCTGCTTCCTTTATTTGCCGAGTTCTCTCTAAACCTTTGTAACCCAGAGTTTCAGAGCACTGAAGTGAGAATCAGATGTATTTCTCTGCGAGGCCTTACAGGTGAGAGCTACAGCATTGCATGAACTAGAATTGTAAGCCATTGGCGAGAGTGTAAAGTGCATTTTTTTTTCAGCTCAAGTGGTCACAAGTGCTATTCTTGCCATTCCCCACAGTCCCTATTCCTCAGTTAACGAATACCTAACTAGCTAGGATGGCAGGCGTTCTGGATTTCCCAAAGGCTGACACAAGCTCGCTCATTCCTTCTGCCCAGCTTCCCCCGAGTCCCCAAAACATACTGCATTCTATAGTTTGAGATTCAGAAAATTATCTAGATTCAGTACGTGGTACCTTGGACTGCCAAGCCAGAGTGTGTATGTGTGTGTGTGTGTGTGTGTGTGTGTGTGTATGTGTGATGTGTATATGTGTGTGTGATGTATGTATGTGTGATGTGTGTGTGTATGTATCTGTGTGTGTGATGTGTGTATGTGTGATGTGTATATGTGTGTCTATATGTCTGTGTGTGATATGTGTATGCATCTGTGTGTATATGTGTGTGTATGTGTTTATGTGGGTGTACATGTGTGTGTGTGATGTGTGTATGTGTGATGTGTATATGTATGTCTGTATGTCTGTGTGTGTGATTGTGTATGTGTATGTATTTATGTGTGGTGTGTGTGTGTGTGTGTGTGTGTGTGTGTGTGTGTGTGAGATGTGTATATACCATCTATTTTTCATCTCCATTCTATGGCGAGCTTCCAGAAGTCAAGGTCAGGTCTTGATCCCTTCCTTTGACAGCATGTCCATTAAGCATCATGTTTAAATCTACTTCACCCTCTAGTACTTAATGCTGTTGACAGCCACCAACAGTAAAGACCAATAAAATAACAGTTCATTTTTGGGAGAGAAAGCATAGTATTTACCCTCTGACCTACATATATCACCAAGTTTTACAAATGAAAACTAGAATGTGTTGGGGTCCAGGAGTTGCCCCACAAACGACACAGACACCTATGTCAGTCAAACCAAAGAGGGGTGGCTTATTGAATGCACACCCTAACACTGATCTATCATATCAAGGCCATAGCTCAGAACTTGGGGGCTGAGACCATGACCATGAATATTTTTCTGTGTCAGCTTCTAAAGGTTAAAAACCACAATGAGCTCATACACAGGTGTTGGATGTGCTGCTCAGTGGCTGGCCCCGACTCAGGACATTTTAGACATAAAAGTTCATATTGATCTTTAGTTCGATGGGTCTTTCAGGATGCTTATAGTTGTGGAATTTCTTAAGATTAACAAACGTCAGAACATACAGAACATGACAGGGTATGAGGTCAGCATGGCCCTGCTCTGAGTCCTTGTTTCTCTGTATCAGTGACTGTCAGGTGTATTACAGCAACGACATGAATAGCTGGGGGGCTACAGCTATGCTAAGGCAGGAAGGCCTCAACAGAATGCAAAGATAAAATACAAACAAACAAACAACAACAACAAAAACTTGCGCTCAAATTCAATTGAAAATTGTGTTTAAGAGGCAGCCTCACTTCCCCCATCCCCCCTTAACTCCTCACAGCTTCTCATCCTGAGCCAATCAGGTCAGTCCACTCCTTTCCAGCCCACAGGACCACTCCTCTGAGACCTCATTTCCCAAGCTGCCTTGCAGGACTTGCTCTTTCCTACCCTACCCTCCAGGCCTGAGAGGATCCTCCAGGATCTCCCTTGCTCCAGTTGCCAAATAGGTCAAGATCCTTTCTATGCCAAAGCCGCTCCACTTCCCCACCCATCAGGCAAGCTGTGCTTTTTAGACTTTCCAGCTTCTCTGTGATCTGGGGTCTCTGAGCCTCTCAGAAGTTACGTATCCTCTGTCTTACCCTGTTGCAGGATATTTGATCACACTGTGAACCCTGAGATTGTGTTATGGTGCAGCTCAGCTCTTAGCACAGCCCTTTAATCCCTCTGGCTGGAATATGGACACATCCTTAATACATACCTTTAATCTCAAACCATAAAGATAGAGTTAGTGTGTAGAAGGCAGCACCCATGTTTGAAAGTGATGTTTAATTGAGAGGCAGACAGAGTGGTGAATGAGAGAAAGATTTGGCAGGATAGAATAGGCCCAGTTCTGCTGAGAGGAGAGGAAAGGGAAGGGAAGTTACTTAAGGGGTAGGGCAGAGAAAGAGGGCACAGTTTTTCTGGGATTGTAGAGAGACAGGGTGCAGAAAGAGAAGTAGCTAGACACAGGTAAAGACAGAACGAGCCAGAGGATTGGAACAGATTGCCAAAGTTAGCATGAGACCAAGCAGAGCAGTTCAGGAGAAGCCAAGAGAAGCCAGATTGAATCAGTCAGCTTGGAGAGGAGTTGGAGCCAGAACAGCTGATTGACCAGCCAGAAAGAAAGAACTAGGAAGGGGGGAGCTTATTCAGCAGCAGGTCTCAGAGGCTGAAAACATTCTAGGCCTAGATTAGATTGTACGGAGGCTAGAAGCTTCCAGGACTAGGTCTAGGTCAGCAGAGGCAGTGAGCCTCCGAGACTACAATTAAATCGGGAGAATAAAAGTTACTTTTACATCACCCCAAAAGTCTCATGGCTTCTCCAGGGATCTCATTTTCACTTGCCGCCAAGCTCCTCTGCAATCTTCCATCTCCAAACCCAGACAAGGTTGTTTCTTATGCCATCCCTCAGGCATCTGGCATAAGTTCCAGCTGCCCAGGTAAGCCACCTGCCTAGACACCCAGTGCCCCTTGATCATCTGCCCCAAACCACTGGTTAACCAGAGCTTACTCGAGGTTTCTACTGCCCACCCCACACCTAAAAAAGAAATAATGACTAAAAGATATCAAGTTGGGAGACAGAGGAGATTGGGGGGCAGTCTGAGGGGAAGTGGTCAAGATACATTGTGTGTGTGTGTATTGAAATTTTCAAAGAATAAAAAAATGAAAAACAGTTGGAGACTTCTGGTTTTTTTCTTTTCTTTCTTTTTTTTTTTTTCTTTTTTTCGAAGCTGGGGACCGAACCCAGGGCCTTGCGCTTGCTAGGCAAGCGCTCTACCACTGAGCTAAATCCCCAACCCCTGGTTTTTTGATAGTTATGCGAAACAATGGTTTGCTGGAGCACAAAGGTGAAAGGACGTCTTGCTAACGCAAACACATGAAAGACTGTTTTCATGAGGCAGACACAGGTGAAAGGATGTTTGGTTATAGCAGACACATGAAAGGACGCTGGATGAAGGAGTATAAATGTGACTCCACAGACAGTGAGAGACAAGCACTGAGCCTTGGTTTGCTCTGCTCCATCTCACTGTTCTTCACCAAAGACACACGTGCCTTGGTTCGCCTTACACAGCGCTGTTGAGCTCAACGTGTGATGACTCCGGCACTGAGAGAAACTCGCCCAAGAACTGCTCGAGAGGTTCCTGCAACAGCTTGCTGCTTCTGCAGCTTCACCTCAGGCTGGTTGTGGAGCCTGGCAACTTCCTCAGGACTGAACGCCAGCTGCCTGGTATCTGCCTGCTGCAAAGACTGTAGCTGCTGGTTTGTGCCTGGTGTCTGCCTGCCTGCATGGAGGACTGCTCTGCAGCTGTTCTAATCCTGTGTGGTGGTTGCTCTGGGACTGAATTGCTGCCCAAGAAAATCAAGCTGCCCCCAAAGAACTATTGCTAAATAGGTCCATTTCTTCCTTATCCTAATAACTTTTTTCTTCCACTGCTTTTCTGCTAGGTGGTGGGCTAGAGGAGAGATTGAATCCTTATTAAAATTAGGTTGCAAAAAAAAATTATGCCTCCAAAAGTCATCAAGATAATAAAGGAGTTCCTCTTTCCCATTCCCTGCGATTCTCCTGATGTAACACATTGCCTTTAACAGAAATAAATGAACATTGGTACCATATGAGAAACTCATTGCATTTCACCAGTTTCCCCATTAAGGTCCCATTGGCTGCACGAGCCAATCGAGATGTTGTTGTTTGGCTCGACAGGGACTGTACTATTCTCTATTAAGTCAGTTCTCCCTCTTCCTTCATAGGCAAAGGCTGACGCCAGCTTCTGAGGCTTGACTTTTACCAGAGACAATTTCCAGTGGCCTCATTGGTTCATATGGTCTTGTAAAACCACTGGGAGAGAACACATTAAACATGGCCTCCGTTATGCTTCTTACAATTGCCCATAGCTTCTAAAATGTATTTTCTTAAACACAACAATTACAGGTGGACCGACACAGCTATATTCCTGCAATGGTCCTTACAGTACACCTGAGGTGATAGACGCTAAAATCCAACTTCTTGAATTGGAGGTAACTGAATGTGGAGAATACATGCTATTTCATCGGAGTAAAAAGGTTAATGTGCAATGGCAAAAATAAAATAAAAACAAGCCCACAGCCAAAACCATGCTCAACCCACATCAGCGTGCCAGGGAATACTGGTGCACAGAGAATGGCTTACGGAGTTCTTGGCCACGTTGAGACTCTGCTTTTGCCTTATCAAAATTAAACTGCACCATCTGATCGATGGCACACGTGTTTTGGCAAGTCTCTTTCTAAACAGGTCCCACCGTAGCACATACCTGAGTGGCTTCTCACGATTTTCTTCCACTACATTATGTTTCCCTCCGCTCACTTCTCTGGCCATGTTTTAACTATACATTCTTCTTCTTTTTTAAGATTGTATTTATTTTATGTATATGAGTACACTGTCCCTCTCTTCAGACACACCACAAGAGGGCATTGAATCCTATTACAGATGGTTGTGAGCCACTATGTGGTTGCTGGGAATTGAACTCAGGACCTCTGCAAAAGCAGTGTTCTTAAACGCTCACCCACCATTCCAACCCACATGATTTGTTTTGTTTTGTTTTTGGGTTTAAGTGTTCTGTTTTTGTGACAAGGTCTTGTGGTTCAGGCTTTCCCCAAATTCATGCAGAAGCGGCCCTTGAGGCCCCTATCCCTTGTTTCCTCCCTAACTTGCTGGGATTATAACTACCACCACCTAGCTTGTTTCTGTTTCAGGACATTAAGATGTCGATGCAACTGTGTTCCTGCAGAGCTTCAATTCCAGTCCACTAGTTCCTAGATCCTTGCCTAAACTGAGGAATAATGCGAAGACTTTTGGGGGAGTCCTGCTCCGGGTTTAATTGTACAGACACCGGAGACATCTAGATACTATATGGCTGTTGGCCTGTTTGCTGGGGCAGTCCCTCAGCTGGCCCATCTACTTAACCCGACCGAGTTCTTGCCACTGTGTCCCCACCATGAGTCTCTACCTCCCTGCTCCGTTCTTGCCCCTGCTTGTCTCCTGCCTGTCTTTCTGCCCCAGCTCCAACTGCCAGCTCTTTATTCTGCAAGAGGTCACACACCTAACTATTCCAGTCTGAGCCAATCAGCAGGGTGACAACGCCCTGCCTATCTATCTCTGTTGCCTTTTGGCATTGAGGACTACGTGACCTCCACGCCTACCTCGGCAGCTTGCTTTCTAACAAGGCCTCAAGGAAATCTTTTGGGCAGGTGAGGATGGATAGAAAGCGGGGAGTGGCCCCTAGAAACAATACCAAATACCCGGCCAAGGCCTGCAATAAGTGAAAAGACCGGACCACACCCACATAGCCATTTGATGTGTGAACCTAGGTCATCCCAACCGAAGGACCTCCAAATAAAAAAAAAATAAGAACCCAACCTTAGCCGGTTTCTTATACTGACAACCAGCTCGCACCATAAGTAGGAACTAAAATTCCCACATGTGAGCAGACCATACCTGGATGCTATCCGCTTTGGGCAAAGAAGCTAAATGGATGACTCTAAAGCGAACCTCTGGTAGCGGTAGTTCGCGAGGAAACAGCAATTCACATTCTGAATTTGCTTCTTTACCTAGAGTCTAGACCAATGGTTAAGCTTGTATGACCCCAGTCAAGAGTGTCAGCTCTCCTGCAGAGACTGTGGTTGGCCCTAAAAAGGGCCGTTATGGATGGGGGGGTGACACAGCCGCGGCGCTGTCTAGCCTCCGAAGCCGTACAGGGTTCGGCCCTGGCGCTTGAGAGCGTACACCACATCCATGGCGGTGACGGTCTTGCGCTTGGCGTGCTCAGTGTAGGTGACTGCGTCGCGGATCACGTTCTCCAGGAACACCTTCAGTACGCCACGGGTCTCCTCATAGATGAGGCCGGAGATGCGCTTGACACCGCCACGCCGAGCTAGGCGGCGGATGGCGGGCTTGGTGATCCCCTGGATGTTATCCCGCAGGACCTTGCGGTGACGCTTGGCGCCACCCTTGCCCAAGCCCTTACCACCCTTTCCTCTGCCAGACATGGTTAGCTCAGCCTGAAGCACCACCGAATGAAGCAGCGGAGGTGACCTGCCACAGATATAGGAGAGGATCGGACCTGATTGAAAACCGAAAGCGCGCGGGCGGGAACTTTTCTAAATTTTTTTTGTTCTGGATGTTGCGTCATCTTCCTGTCTTTCTTTTCTCTTCTCTGCCCTCTACCGGTTCCTTAGTTTCATGCCTTTATTTTTTATTTTCAATTTTCTTAAATTATGGCGCCGTAGTCCCTCAGAGAATTCAGATTCCCAAGTAAAACTTAGAGGTGCCAGTCTTTGGAAAGCCCTGACGCTAAAAGGACAAAAGAGTGGAGAAAGAAATTTAGAGATGAGAGGGGAGAACGCTGCGCCGAAGGGCCCCGAGCTCCTGTTAGGAAAAAACCGCAGCAAAAGAAGTTCCAGTAACCAGCGTGACATAATCGAAAGCAGCGGACCCAGGAATGTGCGTGGAAGGGAAAGTTTCTGAGTACAGTCACTTGTTTCGTTGATAGAGATACAGTATCCAGATCAAGCAGAAACTAGTTCCTAGGAAAACTCATGCGAGGATGCCGCCGAGCTTTCTCACCGAGGTCAGTCGGTTTCCACGCACCTCTACCCAAAGGTCCACTGACTAGCAGAGGAGCCCGGGAGAGCTGCTACGCCTGTTTCGATGAATCCTTTGAGGTCCACCCTTTGTTTTCAGCAATCTCAAACTGTCCCTACTAGGCTAAAACTCGCTTTTTCAAGTGCGTGTCTGTTTCATACAGTGACGCCCTGGCAAATGAACTAGAGTCTGTTCTACTAGTATGGCCGTCGTTCCCAGGGCCATCCTTGAAAGAATCTTGAGAAAACATTCTGCATCAGAAAGAACTGTGGTGGGTTGGTTGGGGTTTGTATTTAAAGTGATCCTACATGCCTTCTTTGGCCTGTTCCTTTGTCCTAACATTTATACGTGCTTATGAATCCTTGATTTTTTTTTTCTACTCAGATTTTCTGGCTCCAGACTTGTAGATAGAAGTATGAGGTTTTAAGTCACGTTAGGCTGGGGGCTCAGACCCTCTGCCCCCGCTCCCCACCCCCAATTCCAATGACCTGGACAGTTGGGCAAGTCTCTTGACGGACAGATCCCGTTTGTGGGCCACAGCATAGACATGTCTACATGCCCAAACCAACCCCCTAGAATTTACAAAGCCCCTCCATCTGCTGTTTTCTGATTTCCGAGGCAACTCCTGGAAGTTGTGTTGCTTCACATCTCTGTTTTGTTGTTGTTGTTGTTGTTGTTGTTGTTGTTGTTTTGGTTTTTTTTTTTCTTTTGGACTTCTCCACACTCTCAACTATGTATGTCCCTTATGGGATGTGATTTCTGTGTCTTCTTTCTTTGTAAGGTGAAGTGCAATAGAAGCTTAATAATTGTTTATGGGTAGACAGTTTCTGCGTTCAGTTCCTGCGTTTGACTCTTTCATTGCTACATAAAACAACCGCATGTCCAGGCTGCTGACGGGGCTTTGGTACCAGGGCCCTAGGCAGACACAGCGTCTCCCATCTTTTCAGTTGAAGGGAATCAAGAACATGCACCCACTTTGGACATGAGAATCATTTTGAGCTGAAGGGTTGAGATCCTGAAATCCCTTCTTTGTCTAAGAGTGGAACCTACAAAAGAAAGCAACATTTTATTCTGTTTGCAGAAAATCTCAGAGGTGGGGGTGGGAAACAGTAACATTGTTCCCTTTTCAGAGATGAGACCTGAGACCATTCATTCCTAGGCAGACAGTGTCTTAGGACTGTCCTGTCCTCATCTGTTCTAAGGGCTATTTATTCTCCCAAAAAGTCATTTGACTTTTCCAAAACTGTCCCTTCTTCCTTTCTCTTTCCTATGTACTTTAGGTATATGGACCCCAAATTCTAACCACCCACTTTGAATTACTCACTTTTTGAGAATTCCCATGTCTGTGTTCAACACACATATTTAGAAGGAAACAACTGTTCTGACCTATCTTTTCTTGTACAACGACTCAGCTCCAACTAAGAAACATGTAAGTTAAAGCAAAAAAAAAAAAAAACCAAAACACAAAAACAAACAAAACAAAAAAACCTTCAATTTTTAAAAGCCCCTTAAAATATATAACTGATAACATTTCTGCAGACCTCATGAGAGTTAAACATTTTATGTAGCTCTGAAATATTGTAATATACTTTTATATTAAAGAACATTCCAGTAAAATATTATATTAATTATACTAAGTTGTCATGTATAGGCAGGAACAGTGACTGACCAGTAGGAAGATAGTTGTACTGATTTCCATCCAATGGAAGCACAGCTGAACTAAGTGGCTGAATTGCCATTTAAATCAATGTGCCAGGGAAGGAGTACAGATTAAGTTTGCCTGGGCAGCAAGGATTATCTCTTTTGGAAGGGACACTGATAACCTTGAAAGTTTACTTCTCGATTTCTAATTTCATGCCTTAGAATTCATGTTTACAAAGGCACCCTCATTTCTGAAAAGTACAAATCTCTTACAGGCATAATTTTAGAAGCTAGACAAGAAGACTCTCAACTTTCTTATTGTCTGTGAAAATAAACCCCACAACTCTTGGACTCTATATTTGAATACAACAGCTTTCTCTTACTCTCAGCCAATGGCTAAGCACACAGATAATACTGCACATTACATACACATATACAGCACTATGTTTCCTTTAGTATATGTGTAGATATGGATGGTAAAGTTTAACTTATAAATTTGTCTCAATAAAAAAGATCAAAACAATGACAGTAAAACTGAGCAATGATGATCATCTTAGTGAAATTTGTTTGCACTTTGCATAAGATCCTCATTGCATAAGATCAAGATTACCTGAACATAAGCCCTGGCTGCCCTGACAGATGTTCTGATAATGGAGGCTGATACAAAGTAAACAATTCGTGTGTAGCAAGGATATGCTGGACAAGGGGATGGCTTATGTCCTGGGTGAGAAGGCATGAGAAGATAGGCCATACAATGTAAAATAAAACTCCTGCCTCTTCTTTTCTGGAATCTTTCACTTACTATTACCTAAACACTGATGAGGGCAGAAATCAGAATCTCAAATCAAGGATTAGAGTCTGAGGTTTGAGAATCTCTTTCTGATTTAGATCAGCACCCCATGCATCATGCTCCCATGTCTACAAAGAAAACCTTACCAGGAAACAGGACACTTGGGTGGGCACCATCCAGCTCTCACAGGGCAGGTCCCCTTCTGATGGAAAAGTTCAGCAGGGAAGTTTGAGAAGCACCGGATGGTTTGATTGTACAATATAAAGATGTTTCTGTTTCAAGGATTTACAGACTGATCCATCTCACCCTAGAACTACTTTTATAGGGAGCATTGCTGGCTATGCTTAAAACGTTGTTAGGAAATGACCACAGGAAGAAGCAACCATTCACATCAGTGATGCTTCTGGGCCACATTTTGGAGGTTGCTTTTGCCCTCCTGAAGGATTCTTTTTTTTTTTTCTTTTTCTTTTTCTTTTTCTTTTTTTCTTTTTTTCAGAGCTGGGGACCGAACCCAGGGCCTTGTGCTTCCTAGGCAAGCACTCTACCACTGAGCTAAATTCCCAACCCCCTCCTGAAGGATTCTTAAAGAAATTAACTAAACTACTGAACTTCTAAGTGTGTTTAGTATTTTGGAATCTCCTTAAAATCAATTTCATTTTACTTGGATTTCAGCATAAAGAAAATTCATTCTGTCACCATCAGGAAAGTGTTAAATATCTTGAGCCTATTTTTACTTTTGGGTTTGAGTTTTTAAAAGGTTGATATAGCATGCTTTAAAAAAAAAAAAAATCAGGGGTTGGGGATTTAGCTCAGTGGTAGAGCGCTTGCCTAGCAAAGCTTAAGGCCCTGGGTTGGTCCCCAGCTCCAAAAAAAAAAAAAAAAAAAATCAAGCACGCTATTAAAAGCTATATATTAAACCAGGCAGTAGTGGCACACACCTTTAGTCCCAGCACTCAGGAGGCAGAAACAGGCAGTTTTCTGTGAGTTCAAGGCCAGCCTAGTCTTCAGATGGAGTTCCAGGAACCCAAGGCTGCATCCAGAAATCCTGTCTTGAATAATGAAATAAATACTCTTTTGCTTTGAAAGTTATTTTGACTTGTCACCTAGATGACAGGTTTAACTATTTGGTAACTGTTCTCCACTGAAAAGGCGGCATTAATACTTCTAGTCTTATCCTTCTTTGATATATAAACATTTCACCTACAGGACTAAATTGGCCTTTATTTATTGTGTGGGAGTGCGTGGCGATGGAAGGAACTGCACTCCAGACCTAAGGCGGGAGCACCCATACATAACAATGGTCAGTGTGCAGTAAATGTCGCCCGGCTTTGGTAGGGTTCCGATACAGGTAAAACATAAATTTACTTTTGTTTTCTTTCACTATACACTGCTTTGTCATTCCTCAGCCGTGGTACAAAGCGTTCAAACCTCTGGGTACAATGCTTGACCTTAAATGAATGCCAAGAGTTGCAGTATCTGGTGACTTGCTACAAAGTGAATCGCAGTACATGAAAGGGGCAAACTTGTTTCCAAAGAAACGGAGAAGAGCACACAGGGAGAGAAACACTTTATACACCGCTTTTAGGAAAGTTACATCAAGTGAAAGGCACCATCTTTTCAAAACCCTCCGTGGTTCATAAATACAGGAAGAAGGAAACGCATGAGAGAAGGGATAGTGTAACCATCTTGAAACCCAGCAAATAGGATCGTATTCTATCCAATCAGACTGCAAATCCAGAAACTCTTGTTTTCTGGCCCAATCAAGACGAAGATAAGTCTATAAGTAAGGCCACTAGGCGGCTGCAAGCAGAAGTCGCAAAAAACATGGCCCGTACGAAGCAGACCGCCCGCAAGTCCACCGGCGGCAAGGCCCCGCGCAAGCAGCTGGCCACCAAGGCCGCCCGCAAGAGCGCCCCGGCCACGGGCGGCGTGAAGAAGCCGCACCGCTACCGGCCCGGCACCGTGGCGCTGCGGGAGATCCGGCGCTACCAGAAGTCGACCGAGCTGCTGATCCGCAAGCTGCCGTTCCAGCGCCTGGTGCGCGAGATCGCGCAGGACTTCAAGACGGACCTGCGCTTCCAGAGCTCGGCGGTCATGGCGCTGCAGGAGGCGAGCGAGGCCTACCTGGTGGGTCTTTTCGAGGACACCAACCTGTGCGCCATCCACGCCAAGCGCGTCACCATCATGCCCAAGGACATCCAGTTGGCCCGTCGCATCCGCGGGGAGCGCGCCTAAGCTATCTCTGGTTCATCCCAACAAAGGCTCTTTTCAGAGCCACCTACGTTATCAATAAGAGTAGCTGTGTGTTGCACTTGATTTCTTTTCAATGTCAGACATAAATACACGCCCTCCAGTGTGTCAGGCCTAACAATTTCCAGTAGTCTCAGGAAACCTCCCATGTTCGTTCAACTTAGGCTGGTTTTGAGCTCATTGCTATGTAAGGATGAGACAATCCGGAAAAGGAGTTATAATTAGGTTCTCAGAACCATGAACCAGGAAGTAATTAAACTTCAATATTCCAAGCGTGATACCTAAGGAAAGGAAAAATTAATTTGTTTCAACCTGGTGTTTTAAGGATTCGTGAGTGAAAGGGACATAAAGAACAGCTGAGGTAAAACTGCGGCTCTCATTAACTGGCTAACATGAAATGGAACGCTACGATTGGCTAGGAAGACTTTCCTCTAAGCACCACCAAGGCTCGCAACTAGAGTCAATTTGAGTAGGCTCCGCCTCCTTGACGCTGACACTACTGTAAATTAACCAATAAAAATGGAGTACTGTGAGAACCTTCATTTGCATACAAGCTCTATAAGTACCGCACAACCAGCCGCGATGTAACAGTCCGTAGTTGCCTCGTCCATCTTACGGTGAGTCTCTGAACGCGGAGGAAAATGCCGGATCCAGCCAAGTCTGCTCCTGCTCCAAAGAAGGGCTCGAAGAAAGCTGTCACGAAAGTCCAGAAGAAAGATGGCAAGAAGCGCAAGCGCAGCCGTAAGGAGAGCTACTCTGTCTACGTGTACAAGGTGCTGAAGCAAGTGCACCCGGACACCGGCATCTCATCTAAGGCCATGGGTATCATGAATTCTTTCGTGAACGACATCTTCGAGCGCATCGCAGGTGAGGCCTCCCGTCTGGCGCATTACAACAAGCGCTCGACCATCACTTCCCGGGAGATACAGACGGCTGTGCGTCTGCTGCTGCCCGGGGAGTTGGCTAAACATGCTGTGTCGGAAGGCACCAAGGCTGTGACCAAGTACACCAGCTCCAAGTGAGGTGCAGCAAAGACGTGATTGATCGGCTTTACCCAAAAGGCTCTTTTCAGAGCCACTTTAGTTCTCGAAGAAAGGGCTGTAATCACTAAGGGCCTGTGCGGTCTAGCAGGTAAGGTCCGGCCGTGAGTCTAACCCTGCAACACTGCAATATCGAGTGTTTCAAAGTGTAAGGTGAGGTGGAGGTTGTCTCATCACGTATCAGATTGAGGTGAGATAAAATTTATGGCCGGGGAACTATCTTCCCATTAGACTGTTCAAGCCTACCCCAAGTTAATCCCGGCATCTCCTGTGATTGATTCCAAGCAGGGACTAGTGTCTCACTGCCCTAGGCACCCAGGATTGTGCTCTACCTAGATCATATGGGCCAACTATTGTCATCAGACAGAAGTATCCCAAGTGATACTCAGTAGGGTCATCTTCAGAAACTCCCGCTTGCTGCCTAGCTACAACCGCTTTCAGTTTTCATAACACAGACTCTTTTTTTTTAAAAACACTGAGTACTAAAGATGGTATACACAGCGGGAATAAGACTTGCACCTTTCACCAAGGGCTGAGGGCTCTTAACTTTTCTGATTCTCTTCCAGTAAAGAAAATAGTGGAGCCGTTTCTAGGTTGGTTAGGGTTAGATGAGATAATGGTACCAGCTCTAACAAGCAGTTGCCAGGGCATAGTGGGGTACGAAGCAGTGCAGCCACCACTGTCTCCTGCACACTTCTAACAAGTGTGCGTACAGATTTAATTCTCTTAAGTGTCTTGCATTTACCTCCTTACTGCATAAGGCATGTTTCTGGAGAGACCCTGAGATCTGTGGGTTGTCATTATGTAGAAACTTAAGTATCTTGTGATCCCCTAAGGAGATAGTGGGCTTTAATGCTTGATGACTGGTGTTTTTAATCCCAGCACTCTAGGAAGCAGATTCTTGATATTTGCCACACTTGGTAATAGTTTACAACCAACGATAGCCCAGCACTCTGGGAAGGCAGGCAATTGGACTTCTGAGTTCAAGACAAGCCTGATCCACAGAGATAGTTCCAGGATAACCAGGGCTATGTCCTAAACAAGACAACACAAAGAAATCTTGTCTCAAACAATTCTTATCTAAAAGTACTAGTAAACTCTCCTTCACAGCTTTTAATTGACATTTCTGAATTTTGATGATTTAACACAAAAGGGAACCAAGCAAAAAGAAACTACCTATAATTTATCTCTGCTATTTGTGATACTGTATTTTATCTGACTTGGCCTGTTCAGGACTCCTGGAGAATAATAAACAGGAAAGGGTGCGGTGAATAACGGGCTAATACATAGGCGCCTTGGGGTTACATCATCCAGGGGCGCCTCTTCTCCTGAGGTGTCTACTCTATGAGATAAATCCAAAGGGTTTGCTTGTCAGTTCCTTTGTTGGGGACTCCCCCTCAAGTCATTTTAAGAATCTAAACAGCGACTTATATTTTCATATTGATTTCCAGACATTAGGTGGTAGAAATCGTTCTAAATGACCATTCCTTACCCCCATACCTCCAATGAAAAATAAAAAGATGTTGATAGAATTTTAGGACTGGCAAGATGCCCCAGTATGTAAATGTATCTTTGCCCAATGACCTGAGTTTGGTCCTGGGGACAAACACAAACACAATAAGTAAGTAAATATTATTTTTTTAGGATTAGGAGAGTTCACAGTAAAATTTGAATCCTAATCATTTGCTTACAGGAAAAAGCGCCCACCCCCTGTCTAGCCAAGTCTACCTTATTTGTAACGGTCGGATGTGTATTTAAAGAAAAGGAGCATTACTGAGGGTTCTGGTTCAGTTCTGAGGAGAAGAGCCAGGTTGGGTAGATTATAAACACAAAGCAAAACAAAGAAACTTCCTAGCAGGGAGAAATGGTGTTTGGCTGAGTCTGGTGGCACAAGCCTTTAGTCCAAGCACTTGGGGGACAAAGGTAAGTGGATCTCCATGAGTTTAAGGCCAGCCTGGTCTACATTTGGAGCTCTAAGTCAGACAAGGCTACATAGTGACACTCTACCTCAAAACAACCCAGAAGTTGTATTTGGGATTCTAAGCGTTGACTGAGTCCACAGGGCTAAGGACCCCCATACGAGTTGCAGTTATCAAGAAAGCTACATCACAGACCATCCCTGACACTACAGAGAGATACTGCACATATGAGAGGATAACTCCTAAGGCCTCTGTGTGGGCCAGGGTACCGTGCATACACTACTGCGACAAACCAGCTGTCCTGTGACTTTCTCGGAGGTTTCATTTGCTGTGCTTTTTTTTTTTTTTTTCCGGAGCTGGGGATGAACCCAGGGCCTTGCGCTTCCTAGGCAAGCGCTCTACCACTGAGCTAAATCCCCAACCCCTGTGCTTCTTAATAATGCACTTCCTCATCTTCAAATCGGGAATAATAGCAATGGTCACACAATCTTCAGGAAGTGACCACGTTGTTATAAGGATTTTGGAAAGCATACCTCACAAGACTAATAACTCATACCTACACTATATTGTGTTCGAAATGAAAAGTTTACATTATTTTCAAATTCACATTAAACATTGGTCAAAACTGACCACCACTTTTTAAAGGGCCCACTCACTGATTACAAAATAACAAACACATACTTTACAATTTTTTTTATTTACCAAAAAGTACACAGGTTAAAGTTGATTTCAGAACAAGACCTGCTTGTTCTTCAGGAATAAGGGGAGCAGGGGTGGTGTTCGCAGAGTCTGGTTGGTTCATAGGTTTGGAATGAACTTAAAGGCCGGTGTGGCGCACACCTTTAGTCACTGAACAGGGAGGAGGCACAGGCTGGCAACAAAAAAAAAAAAAAAAAAATGGATTTAAGGGAAAGTTAGAATGGGTTAAACTTTTAACGAAAAAGGAACAATAAAAAACAAAGGGAAGTAGAAAAGGCAAATCTGAGAATCAGCAGGATAGCAGACTTCCCCAGTCTACCAAGACTGAATTAACCAATAAAACCAAAGACTTCCCTGACAAATCCCCTGTGCGTTCAACACTGAAGGAGATGAAGCGCATAGCCAATGAGGTTAGGTGCAGAAGATACTTGTAAATGCTGTGAGCTTGGGGCTTGGGCTTTTGTTTTGAATTCTGTGCCCGAGTGTCTTGTCTGTATCTACATGCATACCTGGTGCCACGGAGTTTAGAAAAGGATGTCAGACACTCTGGGAGTGGAGTTACAGATGGTTGAGATCCATCATGTGATTGCTGGGAACTGAACTCGGGTCCTCTCTAAGAGCAGCAAGTGTTCTTAATCAATGAGCCCTTCGCCTGGTTCATTGTTGGTTTGGTTTTGACTCTGTGCCTTCCCGGTGGGCAAGACGAAGAAGGGCAAACTATTTTATTGGCTATGAGCTTTGGAGCAACTGTGTACTAACCAGTCCTATTATACTCTCATGTCTCCTGCTACCCAGGCTGGCCTGAGACTCCTTAAGTATTGAGGATGACCTTGAATTGCCGATCCTCGTACCTCCGCCTCCCTAATGCTGGTGTGGCTCTATGTTTGGTTTGCTGCCGTTCAGAGGATTAAGCAGAGCTGAGGACTAAGTAACACTGAGCAAGCACTGTGCCGGTGGAACTACAGCTTCAGCACTCCCCAAACCCCAAGCCTTATGGAGTCCCAAGTTGTCTACATTCGTACTAGTGTTGGGGCCAATGGGGAAGGAGGAGAAAGAGACGAGAGTCTTCTCATTGACAACCTTAATATACAATTTTCTGGGAGTTAGTTTATGAGACATGACTTCTAAAGATTCTGCCAGTGCCACTTTACACAAATGGGAGATGTAGGAATGGTCCTAACAAGTCTCTTTAGAAGGAATGTTCTAGCACTACTGTAAAATATGAACAATGACGTAAGTAAGCAGAGATACCTTAGCATGTGTAGGAAAGTCGGCACATGTCTGTCTGTCCTCCCTTGACTGCCTCTCCCCCAAACACAGATCTGTAGGTTTACTGAAGTCCTTCTCCATATTAAATATCAAATAATCAAAACCAGCATCGTTGAGACTTTTTTCTCCTCCCTCCTTGGCAATTCCTTATCAAATATTTTCTATCTTGTTCATATTTTTGCATTTTTTTTAAAAAAATAGGGTCTCTATTATATAGCTCTGGCTTCCCTGTACTCCAGGTTGGCCTCAAACTCACTGAGATCATTCCCAAGTGCTAGAAATAAAGGTATGTATGTGTCCACCATAGTGGCTTATCAAATTCTTCACTGTGATTCTGCCCAACCTCTAAAATTTACTGACCAAAAAAGATTAGATTCTTCAACTTTTTATGTGCACTTGTCCATTCAACTGATGGTTGTCACCTATTCTGGGGTCCAGCATTCTAGACTCAAACTACTGCTTTAACGGTAATACTTAGGTTTAATATGAGTCTTAAGGGAGATGGGGTTTCAGTTCAGTGTGGGATGTGCCTCCCTAGCCTGCAGGAAGTCCTGGGCTCAATCACCCCACAAACTGTCTCATGGTAGTGCGCCCCCGTAGGCCCAGCACTAGCTGAGTAATCTCTAGATAGAGCGCGTTCCAGACCAGCCAGGGATACACAAGACTGTCTAAAAAGAATCTCAAGTAATATACTAATCCAGAATTCTTTCCACTTTCCTGCCCTCTTCTACCAACTTGCTCCTCAGCGCGGTAACTAGAAGGTTTAATGTTCTGAGTCAAAACTCTGACCTCCACCATTACCCTTCTCACATTTCCTGTTAGTGAATTTAGAAAGGTTTGTTGATCCTTCCTCCAAAATATTGTAGGGGTTGGGGATTTAGCTCAGTGGTAGAGCACTTGCCTAGCTAGCGCAAGGCCCTGGGTGTTCAGTCCCCAGCTCCGAAAAAAAAAAAAGAACAAAATATTGTAAATGTGACCATTTCTCAGAAGTCCTAACTCCACAAGCTGCCCCTCCTCCCACTCCGGCTCCCCAATTAGTTTCCTACAGCTCCCTGATTTAATCTCTGAGTTGGCAGTTAAGCCTGTAATACCTCCGAGGGCCAGCTACCCACAATATCTCCATTCTTTCTTCTGACTTGGAACCACAGGGTACATCGTAGGCCCCTCCTAGGGACAATCTGTAAATTCAAAAGATACCGAGTCATGGAAGGTCCCCAAATGGATTTGGCTACTCTGGTTTTATCCCCAAAGCGGGCTAGAAATCGCTGCGCCTTGTAAAATGGGCCTAGATTCTCCCCTGAGAATGAATTTGCGGTTCTCTATTAGCAAGCCTGGAAAATGACAACCCCTGACTGATCCAGCCTCCTAAGCCTGCTTTGTACTGAGGCATGGGCGGCCTAGTAATTAACTACAAGACCCTGACGGTCCAAGAAACTTCTTGCACTGCTCTAGGAAGGAAGACTTCCCACGACCACACCACTCCTGCCCCAAAAAGGCATGTGAACCCACTCTCCTCCCCACCAGCTACATCAGATCCCTTCGGATGCCTTGTTCTCAGCTCTGGAAACTTCGCACTAAAGATCCACTGGGCTGCTTTCCTGCCCGCTCTCTGGCTCGGCTGACCCAGGCTTCCTTCCTAACTAGCTCCGACAATGTTGAAACCTGCCGGGAGGCCATGTATGCTGGACTCGGAGGAGATAGAGATCGCTCTTTGGCGTCTGCCGCCAGAGCCTCGGGTTAGGCGGGACTTTGAATCTGCTCCCCGGCAGCCGCAGCAGCAGCTGCGGTCCCCAAAGGCGGCCACCAGAGGGCGCCACGTGGGCCCTCGAGCGCACTGATCAGACTGGCCTGCTGAGCTGGGTAGTTCTGCAGCTGCGCACTCGCGAAGACTGTCAGCCTCTCGTGATGCTGCTCTCCAGCAGATGCGAAGTAAACCACTATTACCGTGCGCTTTGAATGGGGCCCTTCCCTATACCAGAGGAAATCGGACACGCACCACCCTTTTCCACACGCTTTATGCTTTCGCAGACCCAGCCTGTATCAATCCACTCTTGTCGGCTAGGGGAAAGCAATTAATCGCAAGGTTTGTGGGAAACTGAAGGAATCCGCCGAGAAGGATTCGTGTCACGTGGGTCCCCGAGCATTGGCAAGGATGATACAGCCGCGTGCTGCTTGCATTGTGCGCAGGTGACCATGCGATGGCGCCAGCGAGTCACTTAGCCCCTAAATTCTATTTTCCTTTTACTATCTTAATCTGTCTAGGTAGGGGGTCTTGATTAGAGTTTGCTTTTTCTGCTAGTTAAAAAAATTAAAGGCAGGAAAAATGTGGAGCAGGTAGCAAAGGGGTAAATCTCAGACACAGCAGACAGAATCAACCGGTGAAGAAAGGTTTTTATTAGGGTAAGGAAAAGCACACACACATAGAGCACGGCACACAGACAGATTGGGGGTGATCTCAGGAAGTCGACCTTTCCTGGAGCGGTGGGAGGCTTTAGGGTCTTTAAGGGGATCCCCTAATTTAGGGTTCGTCAGTTTGAATAAAGACAGAGAAACTGATAGGCCCACATTTCTAGATAAACATGTTACTAGTCAGGCCCTGAAATTGGGCTGAGCTGCCTGCCCCTGCTAGCAGGAGAAAAAGCCCACCTGGTCTTCAGGTCTTTGTCTCAGGTCAGGAGCATTTTAATAAAAAATAAAATAAAATAAAAAGTAAGTGGTTTGCCATTGTCTGTTACCTCCCACTACGTGCCTGCCTATTAACGCTCTAAATCCTCCCTCATTTCCTTCCTTTGTGTTTTGTAACTTGATTGGGAGGTGTCACGATGTCTGAAAGGCTGAGCACACCTGCATGCAATAGGGAAATGTGTGGAGTAATGGGCAAATGGGGTAACTACCAGCTCTCTTTACAGAGAAATGCCCGGAAGTTGTGAAGCCACCTGTCATTTGCCAACGTGCTTTTATTTCTAATGATAACCAGAGAAATTCTAAGTCCTGACCTTAAGATGTAAGTCTTCACGGAGGACTAGGAGGAGTTAAGACAGATCTCTGATGGACAGATGGATAGAAGCCACAGACAGAGTTAAAAACAAAAACAAAAAGACAATAATAACAACAACAAACAGGGAAACTTCTAGCCTATTTTTCATCCTCTGACCAGAGGCAAAGGCCTGGCAACTTGAAACAAAAGGCTGGCAGACTCCCCCACTAGCTACTCACACACACTCCCCATGCGGCTCAAGTAAGCTTGAGGCCTGACCTTGACTTTATCCAAAACTCCGGGCTTATCAGCATCTAGCCCAGGGTGCCCGGTCTCACCACGTAGCCAAGGACAATCTGAACTTCTGATCCTCCTACCTATACCTCCAGAATCCAGTTTTATTTCTTTGTCTAAACTGAGCAGCCCTAAACAGGGAAAGGGGATCCCCGTCAAATTCTAGCCCACAAACGACTCTGAGTGAGCGGCTGCCTTGCTGGTGTGCCGTACATGTGTGCACAAGCATTCAGGGTGTGTGCATGTGGTGTGTGTGTGTGAGCTCCCGTCCCTTTAATAAAAGTTTTAATTAAGAAAACCCCTTTAATAAAAGTGGTTTTCATTCATTGCTTCTGCTGCTGTGTCTGGGATCCTCCTTGAGCCACCATGTGGTTGCTGGGATTTGAACTCAAAACCTCTGGTGCTCTTAACCACTGAGCCATCTCTTCAGCTACCTCTTAATTCTTTAACTGACAGAAAAACAACTTGATCCAGACTCCTCAACAATAACTAGTTCACAAAAGTACAATCGGAAAGAAAGATGGTCCCTTGCATATTAGAGCAAAGGTAATACTTTGCTTTATAACCTATGTACAGCCCCTGATATGACAAGCTATTAAATTAGATCATTCAGAAATATCAAGCTTGCTTTCTGGTACCAAATGGCATCAGATGTGAGTGGTTTTGGTTGGTTTTTTTGTTTTGTTTTGTTTTGTTTTGCTGTTTTTTATTTGTTTGCTATTGATGATTTTAGGGTTTTTTTACTTATTTTATTTATTTTTTGTTGTTATTAATTAAAATAAATGGCTTGGTGCTGAAGAGATGGCTCAGTAGTTAAATTCCCAGCACCCGAATGGCAACTTACAACTCTCTGTAACCTCAGACCCAGGGGATCTGACACCCTCACACAGACCGACGTGCAGGCAAAACACCAATGTGCATAAAAATAATAAATTATTTTAAAATAAATGACTGGGTAAAAGCACTCATCACACAAGCATGAAGGCTTGAGTTTGAATCCCCAGAGCCCATGGAAAGCCAGACATAGTAGTGAGAGTCTGTATTTCCCACTTCCTACACTAAGAGAGTCTCCAGAATATCTGCTGTGTACAGGGGCAAGGGACAGAGACCCTGTGAGGACTTGCAGCAAAGGTCATGCCTTCTGACCTTCACATGGGCATGATGGTGTGCACATGCCACACACACACGCATGCACGCATCCAACGTACGGACACACTAAAGAAATAAATCATCAGTCTGGGGACAAGGGTCAGTAGGTCAAATGCTTGGTGTAGTGAGTTCATGCTTCCACCTAAGAGACTGGCATGACAAGGCTTGTCTGTAACCCATGTCTGTAACCCCAGTGGTGCAGGGATGGGAGTTATCCTGGAGGGGGCGCTGCTGGCTAGCTCTAGTGGGGGTGGCTGTCTGGAAAGATCAGGTGGAAAGCGAAAGGAAATGACACCAGAAAGCAACCTCTGGCCTTCTACGCATGCAGATGAGCCCACCTGTGCACCCACATGCATGTACACGGTTGCATTAAATGTATTATTTGAGCAAAGGGGTCCTGTAAGACTCCAAAGGCTTTATAAATAGTCCATGTGCTACTTAATTGTCTCAGACTTTCTGGAAACTGACTATGAGTGTTTGGGATGAACACTGGTGTACCACAAGGAAGCAAGACAAGACCGCAGGGAAATCAAACTCCAGACTGTGCTCTGGAAGTGATCTTTTGTTAACTGAAGTTTCTAGGAAAAAGCCCCACCCATGCTAGCCACCTACAAAGCTAGCTGGCTGTGAAGAACTAGAACGTTAGGTGGGGGCCAAAATCGTCTTGGACTCTTGGCCTGTTAGTCATTCATTGCCTGTGACCTAACACGTGGTAGTTTGAATATAACTGGTCCAGGGAGTGGCATTATTTCGGGATGTGGCCTTATTGGAGTGAGTGTGGCCTCGTTAGAGTGGGTGAGCCATCCTACTCCCTCATCCTAACTGCTTGAAAGCCAGTCTTCTCCTAGCAGCCTTCAGATGAAGAAGTAGAACAGCTCCTCCTGCACCATGCCTGCCTGGATGCTGCCATGCTCCCGCCTTGATGATAATGAACCAAAACTCTGAACTTGTAAGCCAGCCCCAATTAAATGTTGTCTGTCACATACGTGTTGCCTTGGTCAGGTTATCTGTTCACAGCAATAAAACTCTAAGACAGAACATCTCTGTGACTAATACATAAATTCTTTAGAAAGGTGGTGGCTGTTCCTGGTTGTCAACTTGACCATATCTGGAATGAACCACCATCCAGAATTGGAAGGCTCACCTGTGATCCAGATCTTGAGGCTGGAAGATACAAGTCTCTAACTTGGATCTTGACACGGAGATCTTGAGGCATAGTGGCCATGAAAAGAATAAGCCCAGGCAAGGTAGAGCATGCCTTTAATCCCAGGAGACAGAGGCAAGACCTCTGAGTTCAAGGTCAGCCTGGAACAAAGCAGGTCCCAGATCCAGGCGTGGTGGTCCACACCGTCATCTCTTCTGCGGGAGGCCTACATAAGGACGTTGGAAGAAGGAAGACTCACTCTTCTTCACCTGCTTGCACTGACTTGCGAGCACATCTGTTGGAACCTACGTCCACAGCACACAGCTGAAACAACTAGCCTCGTGGGACTGAGCAACTCCTAGATTCTTGGACTTCACAGCTGCCGATCGTTGAGTTAGTTGGACTACAGACTGTCAGGTCATCACAATAAATTCCCTTAATATATAGAGACATTCCATATGTTCTGTAACTCTAGAGACCCTGACTAATACAAAAGGTACAGAGACTTGGTTCCCACCAATCCAAAGGCTACGACTGTCATCACACAGCATCTGAGACCTGAGCAGAGATCACTTCACTGTAATCTGCCTGCCTCTTCATCCAACTGTCGCCGCACTGAATCATGGGATTTGGAGTATCCTAACATTGTATTCACAGCCCTGCTCACTCAGATTGGCCCCATGATAGGCTACCGCTTATCCCTTTGAGACAAGAGCTGCGGCTTTGTAAGGCTGTTTTTATTAAGATTTATTCTTATCCATGTGTGTCATGTGTACATACTTATCAGAACCCCTGGGGCCAGAGCTGCAGGCGGTCATTGTTAAGAGCTGCCAACACAGGCGCCGAGAACGGAATTCAGGTCCTCTGGAGAAGCAGCACTAATGGGAATGGCCCCAAGGCTCATATGTCTGAGTGTTTGGTTTCTAGTTGATGGATTGTTTATGAAGGACTGGGAGGTGTGCTCTTGTCACCCGGGACAGGCTTTGAGGTTTCAAAAGCCCAGGCCAGGCCCAGTCTGTCTCTCTCACTTCTCCCTCCCCCCAACCCTGCCTCCATTCGTCAGTAAGATGTAGGCTGTCAGTTACTGCTACAGTGCCAAGCCTGCCCGCCAGGACAGTCACGGCCTCACCCTCTGACACTGTAAGCGAGCCCCCGGTTAAATGCTTTCTTTTGTTAAGTTGCCAAAATATCCTTGGTATCTGCTAATGGTTCTTATCAAGTGAGACTCAGGCTATCACACCCACTCTGGGGACTAGGATCTCTAGCATGGCTCACCCTAGAGTCCCAGGGATGTGAAGCACCAAGACCTTCAGGGGGTCTAGGATCCGGTCTTCCTAGTGTGGTCACAGGGCATTTGTGGCACACATATATGAGCAGTGTCTTCTAAACTTTTGGCCAGTGTTCTAGCCCCATTCTAGTCTCCGTCTCACAGATGGTGCATGTAGGCTGGAGACCAACCCAGTGAGGGACTTGAGGGTCCTGATTGCTTGTCATAGTAGAGCTAAAATAGAGCTTGTAATGGAGCTAAAAGCCTTCGTACCATAGCTCTGCTAAGGCACCACATGCAGGCTGCCTGGAAAGGCCCCTGGAGTGGGGCAGGTCTCCGGACCTGAGGGAGGTTAGCTGGATGGATCACTGCTTGGAACCTCACTCTCTAGCTGCTGCCACTATGTCCTTTGAGGGATGTGGGCGGCAAACCTGGGGAGGGAGCATGAAGAGAGACAGTGGGCAGGAAGACACTAATCCAGGTGCCTCACGGTGACCACCGGTCAGTCCAGCTTTAGCCTAGGCTAAGGCGCTGTCTGTATCAGCATCTGTCCCCTAACACGCAGGCTGTCCCCTGGAAGGCCTTTCCCTGAAACCATCCACCCTGTGAGGGGAGGCACAGCTCTCCATTCTGGGCAGGAATCTCACCCCTGCTCTAGTTCCGCATTTCTCAGCCTGGAGTCTTCCAAAGCTGGGTCCTGTCTGGAGCAGCTGGGTGGAGTGGGGGAGTTCCTGTGGGATTCACTTCCTACTGTTCCGGTTTCCCTGCTCAATAAGGTCAAACATTCGACAATCCCCTGCTGTGACTTGACTCCACATGTTCTAAGATCCCTTTGGTGTAGGGTCTCCTTTCGAATGTCTGAGTACCCAGCTTGTCTTAGCCGGAGTCAGTCTGAATATTTGCTTTATTTAAGAGTTGTGTGCCATGGTCCCACAGTTTCAGGGTCAATTTGGGAAGTTTGTGCCACGGTACTGCCACAGAGAGGAAGTGGTTCAGGCTGCTAAGGTCCAGGGTCACCTGAGTTTTGAGGTCCTTCAGGAGCTTCTTTTGGGGTGGCCTATCTTACAGTGGCTGTTACTTCTTCATACACGTCATCGCTTCTCACTTGCTGAAAGGAAGTTGCTTTCTTCCCCTTCTCAGAAACCAAAGGGACTTCTAAATTGTATTTTTTCTCTCTCTGCAGCCTGTGTATTTTCACATAGAGAACCGTGTTCACCAAAAACATTATTCCCACTGACAGATAAAATAGGATGTGAAACCAGACAGGATCTGATGACTGGGGACCTGAAAGAGAGAAGAAATCCTTGAGACAGTGGAGCGATCCAGCCAAGTTCTGTTTGGAAGGAAAAGACAGGTTGATGAAAGCTGTCTGTCCCAGAGAGTAAGTTCAAGGGACAGAAACTTCCAGCAGTTCCATATCAGCCCTCTAGGTGGAGCAGGCTCCTTGGGAATGTCACACCTGAACTTGAGGGACCATTGCTATTTCTGTGTCTTTAATGCTTGCTTGAAGCAAGTTTGAGGATTCTTTCCTGCCAGAGTCTTAGTTCTAGAAACTCATGACCCTCCACTCCAGTCAGATACAGGCAAGGGGACTATGTTGTCTTTGAGGACAAAAAGTAAAGCTGTAATATAAGTTAATCGAATCAAAAAGTGCACCCTTGACCTGGCTACTTTTATGTCAATTTGACATAAGTGAGAGTCATCTAAAGAGAGGGAAACTCAACTGAGAAAATGCCTCCATAAAACCCAGCTAGTTTCTAAATCAGTGATTGATAGGGAAGAGCCCAGCTCAATGTGGGTAGGGTGGGCTGGTGGCCCTGGGTTCTGTAAGAAATCAGGCTGAATGAGTCACGATGAGCAAGCCAGTAAACAACAGCCCTCCATGACCTTTGCGTCAGCTCCAGGTTCCTTCCCCGTCTGAGTTCCTGTCCTGACTTCCTTCTATGACGAATAGTGCTGTAGAGTGTAAGCCAAATAAACCCTTCCCTCCCCAACTTGCTTGTGGTCATGGTCACAGTAATGGACGCTAAGACAATCCTAATGTCTTCTGTATCGAGTGAGTAGGGGCAGCAAAGGGGAAGTGAGAGAGGGCTGCAGGGAGGAAGACAAAATGAAGGACGTAAACAGGAGGGAAAATGAGATAAAGGAAAGAAGTGGAATAAAGGAAAGGGTAGGGAAGGGGAGGAGAGGAAAGGAAAGGAAAGGAACGAAATTCAGGGAAGGCTGTGGTTCTGAGGGAAGCTGAGGCCCTGCACATGAGGTGTTCCTCTTCCAGGCTGGACTACAAACCCGAGTGAACCCCAGCCCCACAGCAGGAAAGGGGGCCCCCACTTCCCTCTCACTCACCAAATAGCTCCAACTTGGTGCTGCGCTTAAGGACACGGCCGTCCTCTGTGGCTACCTCGCACCAGTACGATCCATCATCTTTCCATTCAGCCCTTGGTATGTGGTACTCGGAGGATGTGCTCCTGTCCTCCAGGATCTTACTGCCCACGTAGAAGGAGAAGTAAAGCCGTAAGCTGGGGCTCTGCAGGAACAATCTTGTCTCACAGTTCAGGATGACCAGACTCCCCTCCGGGAAGGGAGATGACAAGGACACTCTCAGCACTGGTGTGGCAAATAGCTCTAAAGAGAAAGTTGACAGGGGACAGGGTGTTCCATTCTGTGTACTGTTCTTTTCATGGGACCCCCCTTTATCCTCAGGAGAATGGGTTTCCCCTATTGCCAGCAGAGAGGCATAATTTCTAAAAGCCTGACAGTGGCCTCCAGCTAAGGGGCTTCTCATTTACACAAGCACACCTCGGATATCGGAGCCATGAGTCCCACATCAGCATCCTCCCAGAGTCAACACTAAGACCCGCTCGCCAGCTAGGTCATTCCATACTTGTGCTATTCAAAAGAGAAGCTGGAACAATTCCTTCGCCCCAGAAATGAACTTTTTTTTTTTTTTCCGGAGCTGGGAACCGAACCCAGGGCCTTGCGCTTGCTAGGCAAGCCCTTTACCACTGAGCTAAATCCCCAACCCCTAGAAATGAACTATTTTTAGGACAGGAACACCTTGCTGGGGAGCCTGAACACAAAGAAGGTAAGCCGTGGAAAGAACTGGAACGAAGACCTTGTGGAGCTTGAACAGAGAAAACTACTTTAAAGATGCTTAAAGAGAAGGGGACCCAGGGGGGCTACAGGGTCTCTGACCAGAAACACAAAATATAACCGGTTCCTAATGTTCTTTCTGGCTTTTATTTCTATGGAAGTTTCGTGAGATTTAACTGGATCTTTTTAAAAGATTTATTTATTTTATGTATATGAGTACACGGTCCTTGTCTTCAGATACACCAGAAGAGCGCATCTAGTCCCATTACAGATGGCTGTGAGCCACCATGTGGTTGCTGGGAATTGAACTCAAAAGAACAGTCAGTGCTCTTAACCACTAAGCCATCTCTCCAGCCCAAATGAATTTTTTAAAAAACTCTTGATTACTTTGAGTCTCTGGCTTTAGAGCTAAAATAAGTTGATGAAGGGGACAGTCACTATCCCCTGACTGTGACACTATCAGGCCACTGTGGATGCTGAAAAGAGCAATGCTGAGACTTCACTTCTGGGTCTAGCCCAGCCAGTTGTGGGACCGCGAAAGGCAGCCTGGTCCCCAGTTGAGCTATGGCTAGAAACCCTGAAGACCCTGAAGGGATGGAAGAGTTTCACCTGTCCCAGGTACCGGGACCCTGTCACAAACCACCACCCCCCATAGATTTGTGGCCATCAGTCACATAAGGGCAACGCCCCAAGCCCCACACCACCCCCATGTAGAGGACATGACCTGTGGTCACGTAGGCTCAAGACAGATCTCCATTTTAACGAGGTACCTAGAGGCCTGGAGTCTTAGCCAATAAGCTTTCCTTCCCAGACACCCCTCCTTGCAAAAGGTATTTAATCTCAGACCCACCCTGAGAAGTGGGATCCGGTTTTACTCATCCACTTTCCACCACGACAATAAATGCCTTAAAACAATGGACGGCCTCTTTTCATTAGGATCTGCCATGGGGAGCCATGGAGCATGAAGCCATGAAGCCTTTGCCTTCAGAGTTGCCGTCTATGCTCCTAGCCACGACCTCCACCAAGCCCAAATCCGCCGCCTGATCAAGCCAAGGACTCTCCTCGAAGGACCAGTCGGAGCTCCCCTCTTTTCCTTTGGCCCAGGCTAGATCCAGCCTGCAGACCCCCACTCCATTCTCAGCTCTTCAGTGGCCCCCAGCAGCGCCTGGATGCCCAAGAGCCCGAGAACCAGACGGCCCGTCCTTGTCGCAGGCCCAGTAACCCCTGAACCAGCTCCAGGCGTCCCGTGCCTCAGCGTGAGCTTTTCCACCCCAAAGCTTTGTCCCGGGGCTTCCATACAACCCAACAGCTGCTAGGCGACAGCACGGGGTAAGCGCAGTCAACTCCGGCGTCCCACCTCCCAGAGCGGCCGTGGCGGAGCGGACGCAGGACCCACAACCCTACAGCCAGCGATCATTGGGTGGCCTTCCGGGAGGTTGTTTGCCTCGTAGGACTCAGCTCCCTCCTTTGTAAGTTTAAGTGAGGACTGAGATACTTTCGTAGTGGCTCTTCTGGTCCTTACAACTGTAACTCTTGCTATCTAGACTGGGTACCTTTCACGGTGACAGACACTCCTGCCGACTTGAAGAGGTTTTTTCCCATGGCTGAGCAGTGATAGATGCCGCTGTGACTCAGGTTGGTTTTCAGAATGGTGACCTCTGAACCTTGAGAAAAGTCAAGGGATTTTCCATTTCGATAGAAAGCCACATTGTACACTTTCTTATTCTGCCACGGGTGACACCTCAAGGCCAGAGGCTCTCCTTCTGTGAGGACTCTGCGGGAGGTCTGGAGTAGCAGCCAATCTGAAAAGTGAGGGTCCACAGTGTTTGCATGCGACGGAGGAAATGTGAGGAGGCCAGATCCTGACCCTGGGGATTTTTATATCTTGAAACATTCCAACCCCAATCTCCACTATGGCTCAGGCCTGTCTCGCTCTCAAAGCGCTCAGTGCTGGTGAAAGAAAATTGACTTTTGCCAGCAGCTGTGCGCGCTAGCGCCCCCTATCTTCTTAGTCACTGCCACACTCCTAAACGCAATTTCTTCTTGCAATTCCTGTCCCCAACCAAGAAACCACCCTGCACTGTTCAGACACACGGATGTCTTTGCTTTATGTCTGATTTTGATTTATCCCCTTATGAAATTATCAAAACGCAAGTAAAAAATAGACCCTGAAATTAACCGGACTCAAAGTCTCAATATCTCAATGAACGTTTATACAGTTGGAATAGCCATTCCAAATGGCAGCTGTGGGGATTGACATTGAGTTGTATATTGGCACTACAGAATTTATTTTTATGCACCTATCCATCAACAAAAGTGAAAATTTCATGACAGACATAGAACTAGAAAAACAACATGCTTTCTGCCCTCTTTCATGTCACGTGTCCTTTACTTGTGTTCTGTCTCTCCTCGACAGAACCCTAATGTTTCTCATCTGTATGTTATACTGTACCCAAATGTACATTCATCTCCATATATTTTTGGCTAGATTCTACATATATGGGAAAATGTGGGTTTTTTTAACCTTTAATAAAGGTATTTCATATAAAAACCACATGAGATACAGCTTTTAGCTGTACTATATGATCTAGACATAGCTTGCTAATTTCCTATTCAAAGATCAGCCCTCATTCTTACTGCCTCTGAGTAGGAAAGTGACATTCATTCTGAGTCACACGACTAGAACCTGGACCCACCAACCAGCTTCATTTTTTTGGTCCTGGGGTCTCTAAGAGGTTCTGTCTGTTACAGACTTAAAGGGTGGGGAAAAGCTGAGTGCAACAAATAGATGGCAGCAGGGAAATTTGTGAACGCAGCAGAAAGCATCAGCTGGGGAAGAGGCATGATTACAGGTGAGGGAATGCACACACGGCAAGCACACAGAGAGAGGGCCTCTGCACACACGGCAAGCACGCCCAGAGCCTGTGCGCACACAGGGAGCTAAAATTCTCAGTCTCTTCTCAGAGGCTGCTTTTTGTTTGTTTTTTCAAGTCTTCGGTGAGTCAGTCTTCCTCTCCTAATTTACGATTGGCAGCTGATTGCCCCACAGCTGTTATATAAGCATATACAGATCCCGTTGAATTTCTAGGCTGGTCATTCAGCAGAGGGCCCAACTGGTGGGAAAAAAATGAATAAAGTCCTTCAGATTTTTTTTTTTTAAACCTGTGAGGCTTCTGTCTCAGACCAGGAGGATGAGGAGTAAGCCATCCATCTTGAAAGTCTAGATGGCTCCTCTGTCTGCCTACCAGGGACAGTCTAACTCCTAGTGTCTTAGCCCAGACTGACTGAAACTCCCGAGTGTCAAAGCAACCACAGTGAAATCTCCCACTGTTGCCTATCCATGGCCAAACATTTTATAAATAGGATTGGGGAGCAGTGACCAGGAAACCTGGTGTATTAGATGACAATCAAGAACTTTCGTTCCCTGGCTAGGGGGAGGGGCTGGAAAACCTGACCCTGTAACATTGAAAAGGCCAGCAGCAGAGAAACTCCCAACACTTGAGAATGCCCCGAATATATAAAGAATTCCTATGAGCTAATGGGGCGCAGGGGAGAGGGGAGGCAATAGAAATCCTGGCCAAGGCACTAGGGAGATGGCTCAGCAGTTTTGTTTGATCGCCTTCTAGAGCATGGGGTTCTCTTAGTCTGCATTTTTGAAGGTTGATTGTTTTTTTTCCGGAGCTGGGGACCGAACCCAGGGCCTTGTGCTTGCTAGGCAAGCGCTCTACCACTGAGCTAAATCCCCAACCCTGAGCATGGGGTTCTCAACCCGTGGGTCGGGACCCCTTTGAGGATCAAAAGACTTTGGCAGGGGTTGCCCACCAGATACCCTGCATATCAGATATTTATTTTACGATTCGTATCAGCAGCAAAATTACAGTTATGAAGTAGAAATGAGAATAATCTTGTGGTTGATAATCACCACAGCATGAGGAACTGCATTAAAGAGTCAAAGAAGTCATTAAGAAGGTTGAGAACCACCATTCTCGAGGACCTCAGTTCAGTTCCGAGAACCCAGGCCTGGCAGCTCACAATCGCCAGTGACTTCAGTTCTAGGAGATCCAACACCCTCTTCTGGCCGCCAAGGATATGTATGCACATGTGGCGTACAGATATATACATACACATAAGTAAAGTAAGAAACAAAATCTTTTTTATTGTTTTATTTTCTAAGACAGGGTTTTTCTGTGTAGCCCTGGGTGTCCTGGGGGGGGGGGGGAGATATATATTATCTCACCCTGAACGCCAAGATCTGCCTGCCTCTGCCTCCCTAGTGCCGGGATTAAAGATGTGCCTCACCACCACCACCCAGGCACGAAAGACTCCTCGGGGACTTTGTAAAGGTTTTATAAAGACATGTAATAAACACATTAAAAGTGGTCAATAGGGGTTGGGGATTTAGCTCAGCGTTAGAGCGCTTGCCAGGCGAGCGCAAGGCCCTGGGTCCGGTTCCCAGCTCCGGAAAAAAAAAAAAAAAAAAAGTGGTCAATAAACAATCGGCAAAGAAATATAAATTTAAAACCACAACGTCATCCCAGTGTCCACAATCAGAATAACACAAGGAAAACTACAGACAAGAACTGCTGCGGGTGAAGCTAGAGAAGCCGGGGCAGAAATTTTGAACAGAGATAAAATACTAGAAGCTGAGATTTTTCTTGAGACCTTGTATCTCAAACTGGTCCAGCTGTGTTGCTGCGGGCGAACAGGGCCTTGATGTGACGCTTTAACTACTCTGACTCCATTGACCTGGTAGGTTCTTAATGCTGATATGTTCACTCGGATTAAGTCTCACATACATGCTCAGAGAGAGAGAGAGAGAGAGACAGACAGACAGACAGACAGACAGACAGACAGGACTCTAGCACCCACGCCAAGAAAGACTTTGAGTTCCCCACCCCTCCTGCCCCACTCCATGCTTACCTCTGTAGATTTCCAACTGCACAGGGTCACTTGGCATTGAGAGACCTGTCTGACACTTGTATTCACCACTGTCCTTGAAACTGGCCTTGAGGATGCTATAGGTAGGTGTGGAGATCTGAATGGCTGTGCTGTTGATAAACCACTTTGTGGAACTGTCTCCCAGGTGAGGTCCCTCACACAACAAAGTGACATTTTCCTCCTGGAAAATGCTGAGCCATGGGGGCTGCAAGGTGACCACAGCCTTTGTGGCATTAACTGTAGAACAGAAAGACAGACAACAATGTGACCCCTGAGTGAGTTAAACTGGTGAAGTCTTACTGGGAGCAGAGGGGGAAATGCATTAGTTTAAAAAGATTAGCAAGTTAAGAGCCCACGCAGCCAGCGGGCCTTTAAATTCCCGGACTGAGGGAGCTTGTCTAGGTTATTTGATCTGGATTTGGTTGTCGGTGATGAAAGCACTCATGTTAATTAGTGGGTTTCCGACCACTAATTCAAACTGGCCTCAAGCCAGTTTCCCTACACTCAGCTCTAGACTGTGGGGGAGGGGAGGCAGCAGGAAAGCACCATCTACTTCTCCATTGGCAACAGAGGCTCAAGCCCTTGAAGCCTTCCTATCTCCTGAGGAGAAAAACCTGTCTCTGCTGTCTTGTGAAAAGGACAGATTTGGGGCACTAAGAGCCCAGCCCAGTAGGGCTGCTTCTGGTTTTCTAAACTTCTGTGCTTTTCTGATCTCACTAGGCCAGCGTTTCTCAGCCTGTGAGTTGAACCCCTTGTATGTGTGTGGGGGTGTCAAATGACCTTCCACAGTGTCACCTAAGACCATCTGAATACACAGATATTTACATTGCGATTCATAACAGTAGCAGAATTACAGTTATGAAGCAGCGATAAAAATAACTGTATGGGGTTGGGGATTTAGCTCAGTGGTAGAGCGCTTTCCTAGCAAGCGCAAGGCCCTGGGTTCGGTCCCCAGCTCCGGGGGGGAAAAAAAAAAAAGAAAAAAAAAAGAAAATAACTGTATGGTTGGGAGCCACCACTGCATGAGGAACTGTATTAAAGGGTCACAGCATTAGGAAGTTGAGAACCACTGCACTAGGCATTTCGTTGAGCAGCCAGAGTTTGCTCAGAAAACTTTGGACAAAAACCTTAAACACCGGCATTGCAGAAAACTCACTCTAAATGCAGACTGCAACTGAGAAATCCTCCTCTTGCCTGTCTTTCCCCTGCGCTCCTCCCTCCAGGCTGATGGAAGCCACCTTTTGAAAACAGGAAAGCAGCAGAGGGGGAAGGATAAGAGAGCGGTCACTCACCTACTTGCCCACCAACTGGAACTGCAAGAGACCAGAGACAGAGATCAGTTGGTGAAAGAAAATGGTGGCAACAAAATGCAGACTGGGAAGAGAGGTCCTGTCGCCTCCCAGGACCATCTGAACCCTTTCTGTCCCTGTTTTCCAAAGTCAAGCACCAGCAGAACGAATGGTTGTTCCTGATGCTCTCTTTATTCTGATGGAGGCTGCAGGCTCAGTGCCGCCAGAAGCTCCCTTCCCATCCTTTGGAAGTTAAGCACCAATAAGCTATCGGATCATTGATGAGCAGTCTTTAGAGTTCTAGGCTAACATGCCAGACGGTGACAGAAAGTGTTGACTCATCATGGCGAGAAGTCACATCCCCCAGCAAGCCTCCTTTAGCCAAACTTACCCCAAAGTAGCAGAGTCGTTAGAAGCCACATGTCACCTCCAAGCTGGTAAGAATCATGTAACGTGCAAGACATAAAAAGGTTCTACTTGGGGCTAGGGACCAAGTTTAGAAAAGAGGAAGGAAGTTGCCATTTCTGCCTACTTGCATTATGGCCGTGTTCCTTTTTCTGGGAAATACATCCTTAGTTTTTTTCCCCCTCTGTTGACAGGTCTCCTATAGTCCAGGTTATCCTCAAATTTGCTGTGTAGCCAAGGATGACCTTGACTCCAGATCCTCTTGCCTCTACCTCCCAAATGCTAGGATTACAGCCTTGTGTGGTTTACTGCAGCTCTGATAGCCTGAAACTCATATATAGACCAGGCTGGCCTCTCACTCACAGAGACCCACCTGCCTCTGCCTCCCAAAGGGAAGGATGAGAAGGGTCCAGCACTGTTCCCAGCTTTACACCGCTGCTTCTTAAAGCATGGTTTCTCAGCCCATCTCTCTTTCAAATGCTGTGTTTAGTTTGCTTCTTTTGTTTTGAGTTGTGAATGCTCAGAACCCAATGGAAAATCCAAATCTAAACTTTTACTGGTACTTCTATTCTGGTTATTTTCTCCTACTATTTCTATTTCTTAGGGAATAGTTATGGCAAAACTGCACTTTAGAAATTGATTCAAGGGTTAGATAGTTTTATCCTTTGAGTCCAGAGATTTCTTATGTCAGTCTGTATGAGAGTCACGGAAAAAGAGTGCCCCTAACATAAGCAAGTCTCTTCTCCTCTGGGCACACAGAAAGAATCAGCCTTCCATTTTAGGAAAAAGTGAGGTCAATAATATATAAGCCATCTTCCAGAAAATTACTATGGATTTATAGCATTTAGGCTAGCTCCAGAGAAATGCAACACTTAATATAAATATTATTACAAGAATATCCGTAGGGAAGGAGTTTCAAGGTTCAAATGAGAAGTTTTGTGCCCTCAGTGGCACCCTTAGAGAGCTCTAAAGGTCTAACTCACAATTCTAGGGATTCTGTTAGCGGAGAAAAAGAAAGTAGACTGAGTTCAATGATTGCTGTTGGCCCTGCCCTGGGCAGATACTCCCTTTGTAAACTTTGTATACTTTGTAAACTTCCTAAACACTCAAGGCTCCCAAATGGCCAGGCTCCCCAGAGAAGGAGATCTAGCAGCCAGGTCCTGCCTTCCAGACTTCCTAGATGAAGGGCAGCCAGGCCCCGCCCTAAAGGAAAAAAAAAAAACAAAAACAAAAAACAAAAAAAAACACCACCAATCCCTGAGTTTGGCCCAAGATTGGGCCACATAATCCCTCCAATCCCAGACCACTCAGAAAGCTCCTCCCAAGCCTCCTCCACCCACGACCCTTCAACACTATATAAACCCTGTGTTGGCCTCAGTTTCCCAGGCTGCTACCGGTCTGGGTTTTTTTCCTTCTCAGTTAAATCTCTTGTGTGAAGTTTGTTGTAAAATGTGACTTGGTGGTATTCCTTGGCCCCAACTGCTGGATAGCTTTCCCAGTGGAGCTATGCATCTAAAACCATCTTGACTCGCAACTGTGACTCACCCACTTGGTTTCCATTAACTAAGGAAACATGGATGAGAACATTACATTAAATCAGAACTTAGATCCAAAAGCATAAAGTTGTCTCTCTCACACAGCTGCTTCTATGATCACTGCTAGAGAGTTCTCTGCTAGCTAACCATAGCACAGAGCCATCTGCATTAGTCATGTAGACTGAAGCAGAGCTGCCCCAGTTATCTACAAGCTTAGCATGAGAAATAAATGCCCGTTGTTGCATCTCACTGAGATTTAAAGATGGCTACAGTGTGATCGCTGGTTGATACACATGAAAGCAAGAAAGAAGATCTGGAGTGAGCTCAGGGTGTTCCCAGACAGACAGGCAAGCTGTAGTTCTGCGAGAGTCCATCAAGTACTGTTTTCATAATTCTTACAGTTTTCTTTCCACGGTTTTCTGCTGCGTGGATGTGACATAATTTATTTCATCAACTTCTCTTCAGGCACAGGTTATTTCTAATTTGTAACCATTATGACCAGAACTGCAATATCTTTAAGATTTGAATTATTGGGGTTGGGGATTTAGCTCAGTGGTAGAGCCTTGCCTAGCAAGCTCAAGGCCCTGGGTTCGGTCCTCAGCTCCGAAAAAAAATTTTTTTTAATTATTATTTCCATAGGACACATTCAGCTAGCAGAGCTGAAAGTGGTGGTGCTTGCTTACTTATAACCCCACAATGGGGAGTCGAGACAAGAGGCTTGTGAGTTTGAAGCTAGCCAGTGCTATACAGCAAGACTTAACCCAGATGAGAAAATCTGGGTGGGATTTTTTTCTTTTCTTTCTTTCTTTTTTTGTTGTTGTTGTTGTTGTTGTTGTTGTTGTTGTTGTTTTGTTTTTTTGGAGCTGGGGACCGAACCCAGGGCCTTGTGCTTGCTAGGCAAGCGCTCTACCACTGAGACAAATCCCCAACCCCGTGGGATTTTTTTCTGCAGAACACACACAAAGTCAGATTATTTATCAATTCGATTACTTGTGGGGGGGTATAGAAAAGAGAATGAATTATATATAATACATATTCATTAAAGAAGTAGAGTTCAAAAGCAGACCATTTGATCTCTTTCACATCCTCATGAACAGAATATAACACTGGCCCCTTTACCCCTGAAAAGTCTAAAGTCACAGTGTTTCAATGATCAAGATAACACGGGGGATAAGAACTCACCTGTATGGGAGAGAGATGAACCCCCATGACCTGAAGGGATAAAATGCTCTTTTCTCTAATAAATATCTGTAGTTTCCATATAAAGTAGCCACTGTCACACATGTGAGTCCATGTAAGAAAGAACTTGGAACATGGAGCACATATCCTAACTAATCAGGCAGCACTGTCTAGCATTTAATGACCAATGAAAATCACGATGCTCACAGGAGTCATGAAAGAATCCACAGAAATATGTGGCATGGGCGTGTCCACATACAGACAGTGTGACTGTCTTTAATCCAGCCTCGGAAGGTACAGCCCATGGGCCTCAACGGTATTGGCAAGCACTGAGTTTGATTGGGAAACTCTGACCTAATGTGATGAAAGAAATGGAAGGTCAACTTCTGCACTGTAGTCACACGCACATGCACACACAGCCCCAGTCACATGCACGTGCACCCACAGCACACCCAACCAAAGATATGCAAAACCATGCATACAGCATGTGGACACACATTAAAACTTGGAAAAAGGGGTTGGGGATTTAGCTCAGTGGTAGAGTGCTTGCCTAGCAAGCTCAAGGCCCTGGGTTCGGTCCCCAGCTCTGAAAAAAAGAAAAAGAAAAAAAAAAAAAAACTTGGAAAAAGAAAAAAGAATTGCACATAATTATCAAAATCACAATTATATTTAAAGACTGGTATTTTTTTTCCTTAACAGTGTTGAGAATTGGAACAAGTTCAGTGATCTGCCGCTGAATTGTATCCTCGGGCCTATAAGTTTCTAACTTATTTGAAAATTGAAATTGTCTGCTTCTTCGTGTTTAGTAATGTTAGAAAAGCTCTACCAGAAGATTCGCATGAAGCAGCCATTTTTCTTTGACTACCATTCGTGTTAATAAAAAGTCCCCTGCCAGAAACCATTGATTTTTCCCTTCTTAAAACTGGATCCACCAAATCTTTTCTGTTTTGGGCATCTTCAAAATGAGAGCAACTTTAGAAATAAACCTTCACCTATGCCTGCAGTGACAATTTTGGAATTTTGGCTTCTTTTAAAAACACAAAAAGACTATAAGACTATGTTTTCACTCTGATCCCAGGTGTAGGCGTGAGGCTGCTTCAGATCGTCCACAGCAGCTGACTATGATTTGCCTCATGCTCTAGCAAGGGTGTGATTTTGCCAGCTGCAGAGAGTTTCTGTGATTGTGTGATGTTTGGAACTCCGGGGGTTTATCGGAGGGTCCATAAATGCCCGAGAGAGTCAGGGTGAGTTGTTGGTCATTGTTGGTCTCAGGTTAAGTCATAGTGTGCAAAGAAACAAGAAAAAGAAGAAATTAGATATCCTGATGGTGAGGATCAAACTTACCCCAAGAAACTCCATGCCCCTGATCAGCAGGAAGTAGTCTAACGATAATGTTGCCCCCTTTCCAACCCCTGACTTTATTCAGGGTCTCTTTTCCTTCCTCTCTATCCTTTTTCTCTCCTATCTGGTGTTAGGGGGTTGAAAGGGTGGAAGGAAGAACCCACAGAGTAGCAAAAGGCAGGTTACATGTACCTTTGTATCTTCTGACTCTCCATCTTTGCTCACCACTAACACATTCCTCAAACCCTTTGTCCAATATTCCTATGCAGCCCTGAAATCTCTTCCTAAGCTGCTCCATGGCCAACTTCATCTTACTGTTTACTATTATATACATATTTTCCATTAGTCCAGAAGTGACATCGTCACTGTGCCTTGTTTTCTTCATCAGGAAATGGGACCGTCACACAAATTTCTCCTCCAGCTTTTAACTTTCTGATGGTGTGAGGAAAGCACAGACATGGAGACACTACTCAAAGACCGTCACCAAGTGCTGTGTGCAAGGATGGTTGATGGATCATAGGGCTAAATGTTCCTAATCTTCCCTGTCCTTCCAAGCCAGCAACAGTTTGGAATTTCTGCTAGGCACCTTCAAAATCATAGCAACAGGACAGGAGGGCATCATAGACAGAAGTAGAGGTGCCGAGAAGGGACAAAATATATTGGCCACAGATTCTTCCCACATTCTTTGCATCTGTTCCACCCTAAAGGAAGAAAAATATCTACTTCCTTTAGAACAATGTTCCTCAACCTGTGACTCTCGATCCCTGTGAAGCCAAAGGGCCTTGTCACAGAGATTATGTAATTAGATATCCTGCGAATCATATATTCACATTACAATTCAAAGCAGTAGCAACATTACAGTTATAAAGAAACAATGAAAATAAGTTTGTGGCTAGGGGTCAGCACAACATGAGGAACTGTATTAAAGGGTTGAGGCATTAGGAAAACTGCTTTAAAATTGAGAACCATTGTTTAGAAACTGTCTGTAACTCATACCTGCCTGTAACTCCAGTTCTAGGAGATCCTCTTCTGGCCTCCTGGACCAGGCACATATGTGATACACATGCATACATCAGGCAAAACAGAAAAGAAAATAAATAAATCTTTTAAGGAGATTTTTAAATTTAATACAGCATAAAGTGTAGCAGTGGTTCTCAACCTGTCAGTCGTGACCCCTTTGGTGCATCAAACGTTTCACAGTGGCCACATAACAGATATCCTCCACATCAGATGTTTACATTAGGATTTGAAACAGCAGCTAAATGATAGTTATACGTAGCGATAGGAACTGGGAGGCAGCACAACATGAGCAACTGTATTAAAGGGTTATGGTATTAGGATGACTGAAGACCACTAAAGTATAAGATGAGGATCGTAAGACCATCTCAATAAATACAGGGGAAAAAGCTTTTGATTAAAAAAATCTTGTTGGGGTTGGGGATTTAGCTCAGCGGTAGAGCGCTTGCCTAGCGAGCGCAAGGCCCTGGGTTCGGTCCCCAGCTCTGGAAAAAAGAAAAAAAAGAGAAAAATCTTGTTGAATATCCCTTGATGATAAGAATCCATGAATAAATAGCACCTCACCATAATAAAGGCTACACAGGACAAACCTGCAGCCAACGCTAGCCTGAGTTTGGGTGGGTTTCTGTGTGAAGAATTGTAGATTTTGAAAATGTGGATACTTCTTTCTTTCCTTTTTAAAAGAGATTTATTTTATGTATCTAAGTACATTGTATGTCACTCTCTTCAGACACACCAGAAGTGGGCAGCAGATCTCATTACAGATGGTTGTGAGCCACCATGTGGTTGCTGGGAATTGAACTCAGGACCTCTGGAAGAGCAGTCAGTGCTCTTAGCCACTGAGCCCTCTTCGCCACTGCCCCCCTCGTTTCTTTCTTCCTCTCCTCCTCCTCCTCCATTCCTCCCCTCCTCCCCTCCTCCTCCTTTTCTTCTTCTTTTGCCTGATTGCTCAGCTTGAATTTCTAGTTCCATATTCATTGTTCTGATCTTGCAGGAGAAACTTCCTGTTTCTCCTTGTATTACTAAGAGTCCTCTCAAGGAGCAGATTTTAAAATATCTATTAAAAGAAGATTTATTGGACTGGCTTCCACGATGCAGTCTGGGTAGTCCAACAATGGCTCTCTTATACTGGAGAGGCCAAGAACTCATTAGCTCTTGCTCAGCCCCTGAAGCAGGCACGGAAGGCGGGTGGGTTCCTTTAGAGCAGATGTTCTTCAGTGCTTGCTGGAAGCCTTAGGCTGGGTTCTAATACAAACGAATGACGCAGGAGTAGCAACAGAGTAGCTAAACTTACTAGTGAGAGTGAAGGCAAGAGGACAGAAAGAAAAATGTTTCTCTTATCTTCTCTATTTAGGCCCTTCCCATTTTGAATAATCCGATCAAGGACATTCCTCAGAGCTTGCCTTTGCTTTGATTTCAGATCCATCAGGTTGAAGGATGGTGGTTAACCTTGGTGAACAAGTGAACTTATTATTGGGGTTACTAGCAGGAATATGGGTAAGGCCTCACCAAAGGCCTTCCTATTGTGAAGCTGGGAGCCCACTGCCCAACTTGCAGAGAGCAGACAGGTCAGAATGCACCCTTTCCAGACAGCTCGGCGGATCTAAACCTCTTCTGGAAAAGCTTAGCCCACCTGAGGGTCTTCTAGATAGCTCAAAGTTTAGAGCATTATGAGTCCTAAGCTTCTCTCTAAGATGAAATGTTTGTCTCAGAGGAAATTTCAATGCAACAAAAGTCAATGAATAAAACCCAGTACCTTTTGTATACACCAATAAAAAGAAATCAGGAAAGCAGTCCTAGTCATAACAGCCACCAGAAAGCTAAGGATGCCTGTAAATAAGCCTTTAAAAGTGTGAAAGGTTTCCACAGTGAAAGAAGGGGCTGGAGAGGTGACTCAGCCGGGCGGTGCACTCACTGCTCTTCCAGAGGCTGTGGGCTGGGCTCCCGGCACTCACATGGTGGTTACCGGGTAACTCCAGTTTCATGGGGCTCCAACACCCTCTTCCAGCTTCTGTGAGCATCAAGCCCATACACAGTGCACAGACACACATGCAAACAAAACACCAATACACGTAAAATAAGAACAAATAATTTTTTTTTTTTTGGAGCTGAGGACTGAACCCAGGGCCTTGTGCTTGCTAGGCAAGTGCTCTACCACTGAGCTAAATCCCCAACCCCATAAATATTTTTTTTAAAGAAGAAGAAGAAAGGCATTAGGGACATCAGCAAGTAGAATGAGGTCTCATCATCTGCATCAGGATAATTTACTGTTCGTTTATATGGACTATAATATGGATAATTTACTGTTTGTTTAAATGGAAGCGCTACCCAGAGTGACCTACAGATCCAAAGTAATGGCAGGTTTCATAGAACAAGGAAAAATAAATCCTAAAATGTCTATGGAAAAAGGAAAGACCCTGACAAGGTAACCCTGGGCAATTCTGGGGGTATTACAGTTCTTGGCTTCAAAATCATGGTAACAAAACCAGCATCGCACAAAAGCAGACGTATAAGCCAATGGAAAAGAATTATGGATCCAGGAAATAATCTGCACAGCTTCAACCAACTCACAGGAAGTGATTTGTGTGGACCAAACTGGATAGTCACATGTACAGTATTTAAACTGGGCTTCCAGTCTCTCACTTTGTATAATAATCAACCAGATATAAAAAAATTAATGTAAATCTTGAAACTTTGAAATGCTTGGTAGAAAACAGGGCTGTGCTCCAATATATTGGCTAAGACTTTGGCAGCTCAGGAGACAAAATCAGGATCAACAAACCGGCTTGCGATGGTTTCTCTTGACTGTCTACTCAGTCAGCCTGAGAGCTGGGAAACTGGTATAGCCTGTCCTGGGGGTGTCTGGGGTGTTTACAGAGACCAGTGTCTTCTTTCCTTCTTCCTGCCTGCCTGCCTTCCTCACTTCCTTCCTTCCTTTCTTCCTTTCTTTCTTTCTTCCTTTCTTTCTTTCTTTCTTTTTTTCTTCCTGTGAAGGGTTGGAGACAAGCGGTTCAACACAGGGTTTCTCTGTGTAGCCCTGGTCATCCTGGAACTTCTTCTGTAGACCAGACTAACCTAAAACTCAGAGATTCCCCTGCCTCTGCATTTTTTTTAATCTCCCAAATTCACCAGAGTTCTTTTTTCTTTTTTTTTTTTTTTGGAGCTGGGGACCGAACCCAGGGCCTTGCCTTTGCTAGGCAAACGCTCTACCACTGAGCTAAATCCCCAACCCCAAAGCAGAGTTCTTAACCTGTGAGTCTCTACTTTTTGTGGGATCAAATGACCCTTTCACAAGGGTCACCTAAGACCATTGGAAAACACATATATTTATGTTACAATTCATAACAGTAGCAAAAGTTATAAAGTACCAATGAAAGTAATGTTATGACTGGGTGTGTTAAAGGGTCGCAGCGCTAGGAAAGTTGGGAACCACTGCACTAAATACAGGTAGTCATGGTGGCACAAGGCTATAATCCTAGCACTTGGGAGGCAGAGGCAGGAGGATCAAGTGTCAAGGTCATCCTTGGCTACACAGTAAGTTTGAGGACAACTTGGGCTATGGGAGACCTGTCAACAGGGTGGAAAAACTAAGAATGTATTTCCCAGAAAACGGAACACAACCATCGGCTATTAAAAACTCTTAAAACTGCAGTTCAAAGGTCACTCTAACGTAATTATGGTTTTGTACCAAGATTCTCATATCTATAAAGAAAACCTGACGATAAGATTGAGCTGTAAGGAGGGACCAACGACACAAAGTTATCTCTTATCTCTGCACGATATATATCATCACCCACCCACACATGTGTGTGTGCACAATAATAAATAAAATAAAATCAGATAAGTGAAAACATTTACTCTAGGTTGTTCATGATATCTTTTCAAAGAATCAACATTAGACTTAATAGGTTCTATTTTTTTAATACCTCGGCTTTTCTGTTTTACTTTCTTACTTGCAAGTTCATCTTTATTACACATTCAATTTCTATGAAATTAGGAGGCCCAGTAAATATCACTTGGCTTAGCGTCAGAATTTTTTGTAAATGATATAAGGGCTACTACCATTTTTTTTTTTTAAGATGTATTTATTTCATGCATATGAGCACACTGTAGCAGTCTTCAGACACCAGAAGAGGGCATCAGATCAGATTACAGATGGTTGTGAGCCACCATGTGGTTGCTGGGATTTGAACTCAGGACTTCTGGAAGAACAGTAGTGCTCTTAACCACTGAGCCATCTCTCCAGCCCCAGAACTTTTTAAAATGTGAAATGCCGACTTTGGGGTAAGTTGAGCTGCTAAGTAAACAGAGTTGTGAAGTGTTTACTGTGGTAGGTTGTGTTATTATGTATGGTGTAGGTTTTTGTTGTTTTTGAAACAGAGTCTCATGAAGTCCAATCTGGCTTCAACCTCCATATGTAGCTGAGGCTCGCCCTGAACTTCTAGTCCTCCTGTCTCCAACTTCTGAGTCCAGGGATCGCAGGTGAGCACCACCATACCTCATTCAGTGTTTGGTGTTTGATCCTTTATTTTAATTATGTGTGTGGGTTGGTGCGTATGAGTAAACTGTCCAACACTGGGTGGTATTTACAAGAAAAATAACCTGCTTTAAGACACCATAACCCAAAACTTCTAAGACATTTTCTGCCAGCAATGGAGTTCTGACCTTCATAATGTTTGTAGGATTTTGTGAGTGGGTAAAGCTGAAGATGTTCTTTGTAGAGCGACCTGTGGGAGGAGGCACACTGGAGGAATCCAGGAGACTTCACTAAATGAAATCAACTGTTTGAAGCGCATTTTACCCCTGCACTACTAGTTCAAAGCTTCCCTTAGTGAGCTCGCTGATAACCCAATCACATTTCCTCCAGCAAACAATCGGAGAAATAAGCACCCTTCATCCTGTGGCCAAAGTCTCTGAACTTCAGAGCGCTCTCAGCTCATGGAACTAGCATGGCTAATAACTAGCATAGCAAAACATTGCTGCGAAATAGTTATTTTCGGGGAGCACCAAAAGGAATGCACACAGCGGGACACTGCCCTTGCGGTCTGGTCCCCACAGTGGCTTTACTTTGTAAGGGTTTTATCCACTCTTCCTCATGGTCTGAGTTGTTCCTTACCACCACAGCTCAGTTTCTCTTCCCCTAATCTGGACTGGTTCTTAGCAGGAAGTGAATGTGAATCTCAACGGGGAGTCAGAGTTACAGAAACGAAAGTAAATAAATCCATCCAAAGGCAGTGGAGCGCTAACATTTCCATCTTACTACATACTATCACTGTGCTGGTGTTGCATATGACATAAATAAAACTAATAGAAGTTAAGCAGTTTCCTCACGGTCCAAGGTCAATGTGCTGGAGACGTTAGGGACACCCCTGCTATCCCTGCTTAACCCTGAGGGTGCCTCTTTCTACATAGAGGTTCAACAAGGTGGCCAGGCAACCAGCAGCTTTGTTACTGAGTGTGTGTGTGTGTGGGGGATGCTGGATTCAGTCAGAGCTGGGCACTCTGCAGTAGGGATGGGAAGAGGATCAAGAAATAAGTCACTTCTATCTTCTTGCTGGCTCAGCACCTTTTTTTCGGAGCTGGGGACCGAACCCAGGGCCTTGTGCTTGCTAGGCAAGCGTTCTACCACTGAGTTAAATCCCCAACCCCTGGCTCAGCACTTTTAAAGACAGTAGATGTATGTCTTCTGCTCTTTCAGGAACTGAGTAGGCCTTCTTGTACTCCGATGGCGACTCTCCTCTTCATAGTAATAACTTAAGACAATATGGTGAAACTCACTAGAGACTGAGATACATTTAGGGTTCCAGGCTTTTCTCTCACTTGCTTCCAGGAAAATGGTATAATATTGGTATAATGTAATACGCAGCTTATGTTGAAGGGAAATACCATGCTCTGATTAGTGTTTTCTCAGTTTGACACAAGCCAGAGTTACCGAGAAGAGGAACCTCAGTTGAGAAAATACCTCCATTCGATTGCCTGTAAGGAAGCCTTTAAGGCATTTGATTGATTGATTGATTGATTGACTGACTGATGTGGGAAGGCCCAGCTCACTGGGGGAGGGGGCAGTGCCACCCCTAGGCATGTGGTCCTGGGTGGTATAAGAAGGCAGACAGAGCAAGCCATGAGGACCAAGCCAGTGCGTAGCATTCCTCCAGAGCTTCTGCTTCTGTTGCTGCCTCCCCGTCCCTGCCCTGGCTTCTCTTGGTAAAGGACTTTAACTGTAAAGTGAGATATACCCAAGTTGCTTTTGGTCACCATTTGGTCGCAGCAGCACAAGGCAAACTAAAGCAAAGCTCGGCCCGGGAGCGAGGGGGTAACTGTGTCCGCGCCCACTGCTGAGACACAAGGCTTGTGTGGAGCCCTTTCTCCCTAGCAGGAGCGTGTGTGGGGGGATGGGGAGAGCTGATGTGGTTCCTAGGTTGTGATCATACTCTTTCCCATGGCCCCAGTCACTGTTAGACCAGGTCTCCCTGCCCTAGAGGCATTGCTGTCACACACCCCAGACGTCTGTCCTGTCTCTTCTGAGACTGACTGGAGGTCTGTGAGAGCCAGGGCTGCCTGGATCCTTGCCCTCCCCACTTGGTTATGGCAAACGGTTCAGCTCGGAAACCTCCTAGGGGAAGCTATTTCCTAATGTAAGACTTTCCCCATCCCTATCCTTCAAGCCTCTGGACTTAAGGGCCATTTTTCTCTCTCCCTTTTCCCCAGCCCTTCTCTCTCCTTTCTGTGGCTGAATGATTCTCAGGCTTCTGAGAAGAGTCCTGAGAGACCAACCATTGTGAACCTCTTTATTCCCCTGCAGATTTGAGCAAAAAAACTAGCAATGCTGTCTGGGGGTTGTCTAGACAAACAGTGAAGGCTTCAGAAAAGGGCATTTGCTTCCGTTGCTCAATCCAATCACATGATTCCTTACCCATGCCACCTCACCCCCCTCTCCACCAGCTCATTTCCATAGGTTTCTTCACAGTGTGGTTCCAGTGTATGAAGATCACTTGCCCCTTTGCTGTGTTTGCACAGAGCCTGGGCACCCCCAGTCATGAGTGTGTGAGCCATGCATCTGATACACACCCAACAGGTTTCACGTCTGTGCTGGAGCCTAAGCATTAGAGGAGGAAGAGTCATTGTCATTTGGGTCAGACACTCAGATAGTATCAGCAAAAAGCTTGGTGATGACCCCAAGAGTGAGCATGGAGCTGGTCAGCAGTGCGGCCTTCAGTCCTTAGCACAGGAGGACATTTTGGAGACAAAATTAGAAATATGGGGTTCTTGGCAGTTTCTGGTTAGTGTAACTTGGGCACAAATATTTACCTAATGATTATGATTTGTTTTTTTTTTTAAGATGTATTTATTATATATGAGTACGCTGTAGCTGTCTTCAGACACCAGAAGAGGGTATCAGATCTCATTACAGATGGCTGTGAGCCAGCATGTGGTTGCTGGGATTTGAACTCAGGACCTCTGGAAGAGCAGGCAGTGCTCTTAACCGCTGAGCCATCTCTCCAACCCATGATTATGATTTGTAATTGAAAACACTGCCTCTGGATTCAATTACACTAAGTGTACTTTTGATTCTGTTATTTTAATAAAAACAACTCAAAACCACATAAAGCATAAAGACTAGACTAACTTCATATAAGCAATAAACAAAAATTAAATAAGTATGGCTGTTATAAAGATTCTTTATATTTACCAAGGAGAAAGAAAGACTTTTTGTGTAGACAACGGACTGAAAGAGCGTACCCCAAAACGGGGAGCTGCATCTCTCGCTCCGATCGCGGGGTGGGGTGCCCCCAGGAATCACCAGTAGCCATTCTTGATGTAAAAGCATGAGGTACCTTTATTAACGAGATCCCAGGTCTTAGCGGGATCCCGGGTCGACTCGTATCTCACACAGGAGACAGAGGAATCGACCCCGAGCTTCCAAACTCGGGGGCTTATATAGGGGAGGTTAGGGGCATTCGCGCGGTTACACATGATTGGTCAATTCAAAAGGTGCACAGTTACTTTCGGCGCGAAATTACATCAGCAAGGAGTACGTGCTCTCTAGCAGCTCGGCAGGCAGGTAGGGTGGCTCATCTCACTCAGGGGGGTGAAGGAAGGGGAGGGGGTGGCTACAGATGATCAATGTCCTTGGGGCTGATAGCTGGTTTGGCAAGTCCTATCTCTGGCTCTCCCTCAGGCACGTCCGGCCCTGCACATCCGGACTCTGACAATGAGTAACCTTTTTAAAACTCTAGTTCTGCACATCCGGACTCTGACAATGAGTAACCTTTTTAAAACTCTAGTTCTACAGGACCATGAGGCAGAGATAGGGGGACTGTGTCACACATGTGTTTGATATCACATTTAAATGTGATTAACATTTCCCTTTCCCTAAGACTTGTCTCAAATAAAAACTAAACACAGAAGACTTTCCAGAACGCTGAGGTGATGTTCGAGCATGGCGGATTGAGGCTACAGACATAGTTGTCCTGACATTCCTTTACTTGCCTGGGCATGCAAAGCACATTGTTCAGAACCTCATCTGAGCTCAGGGCTGTAATCCCAGCCCTGGGGAGGTGGAGGCAGGAAGACCAGGAGTTCAAGGTCAGCCTTGAACGTGCTGGAGAGATGTCACAGGAGTCCTTGATTGTCTGAGGGTTTTCATTGCTGCGAAGAAAAGACACCATGACCGAGGCAACTCTTTTTTTTTTTTTTTCACCTTTTTTCTTTTTTTTTTTTGACTTATAGCTCTGAGTCATTTTATTTAAAAAACATGCTCATAAGTAAACTAATGGACTTAAAATTCATCAGATTATTTTTTTAGCTTGTCCTTCTAGTAAGTCTTTAGCTTCATTGATTTTGGCTGCTATATAAGGAGATCCTCCCTTGTCTGCGTGGTTTAAGAGCATAATCCGTCGATGAGCATCCGGGTTCTTTCCTTTAAAGAAAAAGGAAAGTAGGGCTTATACCTAGTATTAATGCTGCTTCCTGTTTTGTCATCTTGGGTTCAAACCCACCTCTATAGTACCCACCACTGAAGGCGGATTTTGGTGACTCTGGAAAACTTGTTTTACTTGAGAATCCACATGCTTCAGTGCCTTGTAAAAAACATGACGGCCTGCGAATCCTGCAGCAGCAATGGTCAATCTGACTGCTACCACTGTACTGGCCATGACTCCACTTCTCGACTCCCACCGTGTGCTCATCCCAGCGGAGCCCACAGCCACACGATGCCGGTGTAGAACGATGGGGCCCGAGCCAGGACTCCCAAGGCAACTCTTATAAAGACATTTAATTGGGGCTGGCTTACAGGTTCAGAGGTTCAGTCCATTATCATCAAGGTGGGAGCATGGCAGAGTCCAGGCAGACATGGGGCTGGAGGAGCTGAGAGTTCTACATCTTGATCCAAAGACAGAAGACTGGCTCCCATATGGCTAGGAGGAGGGTCTTAAAGCCTACCCCCACAGTGACACACTTCCTCCAACAAGGCAGATGAGATTTATGCTTTGTACTTTTGTGAAATTTGCCTTTAATGGGACATTAAAATACATAAACACGTAAACATATAAAGTTTAAAGATACGGTGATGGTCTGAATAAGAATGGCCCCCATAGGCTCATATTTTTACATGCTTAGGGAGTGGAGTGCAAGCATTCACACGTGTGCTCTCTCTCTCTCTCTCTCTCTCTCTCTCTCTCTCTCTCTCTCTCTCTCTCTCTCTCTCTCTCTCACCAGAATGGAACTGACAAGTTGGTGCTAATTGACTACACCTTTCCCTCCAGCTGCTTGTCCCCATAACAAGGATGTATTATTTGGAAGAAAATGAATACTAGTCAGCTGCCTGGGCTCCTACCAAGCCAAGGCTGGTAAGAGTCAAGATGATTGTGACATGTCCAAAGACCCTCCCTTATAACCTGGGTGCCCTTTCTTGGTGACATGTGGACTGTGAACAGACAGAAAAGGTGCCAGCATAGCATATGGCTTGCTTGGTGAACTATGGTTTCATATTTTGACTTTAGGTTCAAATGTGGCAAAAGGCATGGGAGAAAGATGGGAACATATAAAGTTTCTGTCAGCCAAGGTGTAGATCTTGAAAAACATCTCTCCTTAAAGGTTAGGGCAGCAAGGACTGGAGAGATGGCTTAGTGGTCACTGGCTTCTCTTCCAGAGGACTCCTTCAATTCCCAGCACCCACACAGCTCACAGCCCATGTAACTTCAGTCCAGAGGGTCCTGGACTCTTCTGACCTTTATGGGCACTGCCCACACATGGTACACTTACAGTCATGCAGGCAAAACACCCATACATGTAAAATAAAACACATCTCTTTAAGTTAGGCCAGTGTGGTGGCCCACTCCTGTAATCCCAGCACTCAGGAAACGGATGCAGGGCTGTTATAAGTTTGAGGCCAGCCTGAGCTACTTGGTAAGACCTACAGGGAACAGAGGAAGCCTTGAAGGTGTGGAGTCCTGACTGAACGCCCTGTTGATACAAGCATGACCATAACAAGAACCCCAAAGCCTCAGACTCATAAGACGTGAAAGACCTCCCTGGAGGCTCAGAGGCTCAGAGAGGGCTGGTGAAGCCTGTTTCTGGTCTGAACGTGGACCAGAAAATGTGTGAAGAAATGTCCCCACAGCTTTTCCCCCATGTTCATGCCCTGAAGGTTGCTCCCTGCAGAGACTGCACCTACAGAGATTAGCTAAATGTCCCCTTGATCCAACATTACGCCACAAACGCTGCCTCCTCCTCTATCTGCCTGTAATAACCCCTGCCTCATGTTCACCTCTACCTGATAAACACACGGAGCTTCCGGGCTGCTGTGGTTTCCCGTTCAGAGAGCCCCTTCCTCCTGAGCCCAGCTCTTCTGTGTGTGCCTTTTCTTTGCTCCCCTGTGGGTCCAGTGAGGCCAAATTGCTGGAGTTGTGCAGGATGCAGCAAAAACCCTGGCTCAAACCAGTGTGGAGCCAAAAAGGGTTTCGTACACATTCACCCTGCCTTCTCCGTAAAACTGTTGGCATTTCATCTCGGGCTCTTTGCCTAGCCTCTAGCTGAGTAGTTCTCAACCTTGCCAATGGCGTGACCCTTTAATACAGTACCTCAAGGCGTGGTGACCCCCAGCCATAAAACTATCTTTGTAGCTGCTTCATAACTTTAATTTTGCTACTGCTGTGGATCATAATTAAATATCTGATGTCACAACCCGCAAGGTAAGAACCATTTCTCTAGAAAATGTCATTAGATTTTGATATTTCAAAAATATTATCCACACTAGAATTTAAAAAAAGGGCTAATTGCTTTTAGTTTCAAGAGCCTATAGGTCAGAAAGGAATTGAGACAGACTATAATCCATTTTTTTCGTTTTGATGAACTCCATTGCTGGGGGGCTCTCTGTTCTTACTGGTTAAATAAATTGAAAACTGTCCTCGCACTTCGGATGTGAGGGGTGGGTCCAGTCATTTCAGGGACTCTTTACTTCTATTTTTCTAAGCCCAAAGAAAACATCTTCCCGGTTTGGTTTCCAGTTGATGCAATTCACCACCCAGGACTCTTCCTGAGCCTACAAGTTCATAGACACTGCTCACCTTAAAACATTATGGCCTCTACAAAAACAGTGTCCAAGTAGTCTTTAATATCTGGTATCTTTGAAGACAACCTGCTTCTTAAAAGATGAGAATGCAGGGGGCTGGAGAGACGGCTCAGGGTTAACAGTGCTTCAAGCTCTTGCAGAGGCCCAGGCTCAGATCCCAGAACCTACACTGGGCAGCTCACAGCCACCTGTAGCTTCAGAAGGATTCAGTGCCTGTCCACTCTGGGCATCTACACTCACGTGCACATGCCCACACATACAAACACAGAATTAAAAATACAATTAACTCTTTAAAATGGCAGTGTCCACAACCACATTTATGTCACATAAATGTCATTTTGAGACAGGAAATGTGTAAACCATTAAACTAGGAAACAATGACTGAGCATGGCAGTACAATTGTTATCTCAGCGTCCAACAGGCTAAAACAGAAGCGCAAAAGGGTCAAGTGTGTGGGCTACAGAGCAAGTTCAAGGTCATCTCAGACCATATAGTGACTCAATAAAACAGGCAGAAAACAATCACAATGACCATCGCCAGACCCAATGGTAAATTATGCCTGAACCTGTGGTGTAGGCGCCATGATGGCTGGGGTGCCCAAGCGCAGGCCTCTTGATGTCATAGTGTAACGTATTCCTCACAGTTGGGAATAATTCCAGGATTGTGACATGGCCCAGTCCTATCCGCACAGCCTCTGGAGGATATGATGGCGGAGAATTAGCCTGTCAGCTCACTGAGTCAAGTGAGTCCATAAGCTCCCATCCCGTACTTTTCTACAAGCTGCAGTTATCTGACAGCACAGCAATTTCCTGTGCTCGCCCAGCTCCTGAAACCTTCTCTGAGGAAGACAAGTACCTGCTGAAAAGCCGTGTCTCCACTTACGTATTTTCTGTAGTGCACACTCAAAGATAAAAGCAAGCAGAAGGTACTAGGAATCAATTCTCAATATGTCAGCAATGTTGAAAATTTCAGAAAAGCCGTAAAATACACCACCTAAAATTGCTAATGAAACAGTATGGATCTGGGGGAGTTTTGCCTAGAAAGAGACTTATTTCCTTTTTGGCTTTTTGAGTTGGTTTCCTGTGTGTGTGTGTGTGTGTGTGTGTGTGTGTGTGTGTGTGTGTGTGTGTGTGTGTGTGTGTGTGTGTGTGTTTACAAGCTCTGGCTATCCTGGACTCACTTTGTAGACCAGATTGGCCTCAAACTCCTAAAGATCCACCTGCCTCTGCCTCCCAAGTGCTGGGATCAAAGATGCGTGCCACCTCACTAGTATGAAGGAGGTTTTCCTACGTGTCCACTAAGCACTCAGGATTATATGAGTCTTAGGGATCAAACATGACACCAGTCTATTAGAAAGACCCAGGGTAAGAACCACGGCTTGCTGTAAAGGGGGGAGGGGCAGCATCGGGAGCTGCTGGGGGTTGAGGGGGCACTGTGGTCTCATGGGAGCCTTAATCTCTTGATGGCCTTAACAGCACAGTAGCTTACCATGTCCACACTGGTGTATACAGGTTACCTGAAGCTCAGACTCAGACACTCTAATCATGTCTTCTCACCAGAGGCTGCTCCTTTTTCCCTGAGCCAGGTGCAATCCATCGTCAAGAGGTAAGGTTCCAACAAGATGAGCCAGCTGCCTCCATCGTGGGCTTGAAAGCCGTCTTATAGTAAAGACAAACTAGGTTCTTACTGTTTAATTAAGTCTGTTTCTCAAGGATTGGGCTTTGCCTCACCTTGTCCTAGAAAACAGCAGTTATACCTGTGTGTCAAACCAGGTTATTACAACCATCTTGTGCTCCCTCCTTTGTTTCAGAAGGTTGCTATGACTACCATGTTCCAATCACCTTGCAACCATGTCTTCCCAGCTCTGTGATCGTCAATGATCTCGAATTCACCGATGTAGCCTGATGATCTCGAATTCAACGATGATGACTCTAGACCTCGGCCTGATGAGGACCTGGAGTTTGCCCCTCTCCTCGGTGTTGTGATGCCTTTGAGAGCGTCTGCCAGAACATTCATTCTCACAGGGTGACTAGGGTAAAGGGATGGCACATATATCGGATGGATGAACACAGGGCTTTACGAGCACTCACTCACCAGTGAGAGAAGATGGCAGAAAGACAATGTCATCTTTCTTGAATCTTTGGGATTAACACTGGGAAAGTCAAAGGGTTTTGTTAACACTGTACACACAAATTACTGGAAACTATAAAAACATTTACAGGGCACATAGAAACTATTAAATGAAATAAAAGTAACAAAATCAACAACTCAGTGGGTGTAGGATGAGGAGGAAGGAAGGGTGGGAGAAAAGTTTTAGAGAGGGGAGGGGACTGGAAGGAGTGAGGAGAAAAGTAGCCGAGGAAACATGGAGGCTCAAGATGCCTCTCTGCACATTTACAGGTTGTTATGGATATTCTTAAGGGATGGATGTGTACAGGGCTTTGTATGTCTAGAAGAGCAAATTATATCTTATCAATTGGATCAGAGGTTATTGTGTTGTGTGTCCTTTCATGTGGTGATTTAAGTTCAAGAGAGTGTGTGGTGACTGGAGACACGTGTATGTCTGCCATGGTGGCAACTGCCTTGGGAACTAGATGGGCAGAGAGATTGCTGCCAGGCTCAGAGAGAAGCCATCAACAGTGTGATGTGGGATAGAGCACAGCGGGTGAGAGGCTTTGCTGACTGAGACGAAGATGCCTACCAGATATCTTGGGGCACTGCGGTGCCAGACCTAGGGGGATAAAAGACAGCATTTTTTTTTTTTTATAATTTTACAGCAACAAGTGGAAGAGTTTAACAAAAGAGGAACCACTCCAAGACAGAAAACAACCCTAGACAGCACCTAACAAGGACCAAATAGGGGAAGAATGAAGCAAGAGACTGAAGGTGCATTGAAGACGTCTCTCAGTTCTTAAACAATATCAAAGTACATGTTGGACTGGCAAGATAGCTCAGTGAGTCAAGATGCTTGCCGCAAGCAGGAGGATCTGAGTTTAATCTTTAGAACTCATGTAAAGGTCGAAGGAGGACTGACTCCACAAAATTGTCTGCCCTTTCACCTCTACGCACACACACACACACACACACACACACACACACACGCACACGCACATGCACATGTTATAATAATAAGTTTAAGGGTTGAGAGATGGCTCAGTGATTAAGAGCACTGACTGCTCTTCCAGAGGTCCTGAGTTCAAATCCCAGCAACCACATGGTGGCTCATGGTGGGATCCAGGACCCTCTTCTGGTATGTCTGAAGACAGCTACAGTGTCCTCATATAAATAAAATAAATCTTAAAAAAAATAAGTTTAAAATTAATGAAAACATTAATCAACAGATTTTATAAGGCTAACCCATCAAACGAGGTAAATCGAAATTCATAACTCTGCCCCACCCCCACCCCCAAAATCAGCAGGTAAAGAACTATTGACTTCTGGACGCAGAAATCAAGTGCAAGTGCTTCAGTATGTGGAAAGTAATTGTCTCTTAGAATTCTGTGTATAGTAAATCCCTAGAACCCATGTAAAGGCTGAAGGAGAGAATATATATAGCTTTCAATAATCAAAGCAAAATAATGATGTTTACAGGGAGGAAGGAGACCAGAAACAATTCATCATAGGCAGACAACAGACCAACATGAAGAAAAAAAAAATGTAATACTGCTTCTGACAGAAGGGAAAAATGGTCTCATGAAGAGAGAGATACAAAATGAAGTGTGGGGCAAGACAGAAGTGAATCCATGTGGATAAACCTAAATTGCTATTGTGTCTCAGTTACCACTGCTGCGATGAGACACCATGACCAAGGCAAGTTGAGGAAGGAAGGGTTTATTTGGCTTACGCTCTACCGCACTGTTCATCACCGAAGGAAGTCAGGATAGGAACTCAAACATGGCAGGAACATGGAGGCAGGAGCTGATGCAGAGGTCATGGAGGGGCGCTGTTTACTGGCTTGCTCAGCTTACTTTCTTAAAGACCCCAGAACTACCTGCCCAGGGATGGCACCACCCACAACGGGCTGGGCTCTCTACCATCAGTCACTAATTAAGAAAATATCCTACAGGCTTGCCGACAGCCTGATTTTATGGAGGCATTTTCTTAATTGGGGACCCCTCCTCTCAGACGACTTTAGCTTGTGTCAACTTGACACAAAATGTCCAGCACATATTAACTATATAGAATCATGTGAATGATTTTCTTGCGTACGTTAGCTTTTCGTCACTGTGACAAAATGCTGTGAGCTAAAACAAATTTTCTTCCTTACAAGTTGTTTATCTCAGGCTTTTCTCTTTAGTCACTTGGCCTTGCTGCTTCAGCCCTGCAGCGGCCCTGTGCGCTATGCTGAGTGGGCAGGTGGAGGAAGCCTCTCTACCTCCTGGTGTCAGAGGAGCAAAGAAACAGAGAGGCCAGGGTCCTAGTGCCCCCATCAATGGCACGCCCCAGTGTTTTAACTTCCTACTTCTTTTTTTTTTTTTTTTTTTTTTTTTGGTTCTTTTTTTTTGAGCTGGGGACCGAACCCAGGGCCTTGCTTCCTAGGCAAGCGCTCTACCACTGAGCTAAATCCCCAACCCTCAACTTCCTACTTCTTAAAGGGTCCACCCACCAATAATGCCACAGGCTGTGGATCAAGTCCTTAACACATGGGCTTTGGAAAGATATTCAAGATCAAAACTATGAAGGGTTAAAAATATTTAGACCTATGCTAAATAATAACAGCATATATGCAGAGTGAGACTACTTAGAAAAGTAATACGAGATTGTTATTTTGTCTGTGATAAAGATGGGATTGCCTTTTGGTTAGGGTGTGTGTCACAGTCAGAGAATTCTAAGACAACTTCTAAAACTTCTATGAGTTAAAATAAGTTTTTTTTTCCTGTTCATTTTTTTCCTTCAGTGTCTGTCATAGGGTTTGAAGCAGAGTAACACATGCCTGTAACAATAGACCAGGTTTTGTCTTCTTTTGACTGTAGATGCATCCAGGCTTATAGTGAAAAATGGTCACTTGAGATACAATGTTGCAAGTGGGCCAGAGTAGATAAGACTGGATTCAGGGAAGCCAGTTTTTGAACTGATATAAGAAATAATGTGTGGAGGAGTGCCGTTGATGATGGGGCAAAGAGTCGGTAGAGAGTCCAATAAATCTAAATAACTAAACCAGACACAAATTGTAGTATTGAGATTGGAGTTTTTATCTAAGGAAACATACAAAAACTAAGTCTTCAAACCAAAATTCGATTATGTCTGTCTTGATTCTGCCCCTATATTGCCTTTAATTTTAATTCCTCTTATTTCTTCTTTGATTAGACTTTTACTTCTGTCACCCACAGACTGACCACCTTATAAACACGGAGACAAACACCGAAGCATCCATTTGAAGTTAAAATTTGAAAATGGGGGATCAGAAATAAGAGGCGCGTGCAGCCTGAAAGAATTGATTTCCAGATAGAACGGGGTCAGGCGAGTCAGACGCTCACAGCTTTCTCTAGCATTAATTCTTGTATAAAAGCATTTGTTTTGAATGCGTGAGCTTTTAGCCAATAATAAGATCAAAGCAAAGCACACATCTTGTTAAAGAAATTAGATCTTTCTATCCTTCAAGGATTCTCCTATAGAGAGCATTGGTGGTTCAGTGGTAGAATTCTCGCCTCCCACGCGGGAGACCCGGGTTCGATTCCCGGCCAATGCAGAGTCTCTGTTTTCAAAATTTCTCAAATTTCTATTTAGTAAAGAGGGCATGGTGTCTGCAACAGTTAGATTTGAAATACTGCTGTTCCCAGACCAGACCAAAGAGTTCAACTTTAAAATGGCAGACCTCTGTGTGGTACTTAATGTAGACACCGAAAGTGATTGTTTTCTTCCAGCAGAACCTTAGAAATCCCAAAAGCTAGAAGGTTCATGCTTCCAGCTGGACCTTGAGCTGATCACTGGTTGCAATTCCCTATGGAAAAGAGGAAGCGGCTGCAGGAGGAATGTCCTGGGCAGATCCAGAGCCCTGGAAACCCAGACTATGAGGCACAGGAGCCAAAGGTCCTGTGTACCCTGGACAGACGAAGCCACTCTGTGTTCTCTGCATTTTCCACCAGCCTTTTAGAGTTCGAAGACTTTATATCCCAAGCAATACTTGGTAACAGAGTCAACGCAAAAACTATACCTTTCATAAACAAAACAAACAAAAACAAAAAAAGCAACAACAACAAAAAAACAATTTGAGTTTTTTTTTATATTTCTTAGCACTTGGGGAGGCTTTGAGGAAAGTGAACAACAGAAATAAGGTTATGGGCAAAACGGCTCAGTAGGGCAGAGAGCTTGCCACCAACTATTAATAACCTGAGTTCAATCCCAGGACCCCTTTGGTGGAAGGTGAGAACTGACCTCTGCCCTTCCCTCACCTGTCCCCAAACAAATACACACCAGCATATAAAAACAACAAATAAAAAAATTTCTTATAAAAAACAAGTAATGTGAGTGAAATAAACCCCTTTCTCCTGGAGCAGCTCCTAATCACAACCTTCAACCGAAAGCAAACACAGGAAAAGCAGCCTCAAGACAATACAGTAAAATCAGATTTTAAGATAAAGAAAACAGCCTCCAGTCCTCTGGGCTGGAGAAGTTACAAAACAGAGAATTCCATGCACCTGGTCAAGGTCATAAAGGAAAGGCACCCCCGCTTTAGTTTCTCTGTCTTTATTTTGGAACAGCATTTTCAAACATAAATGTAAAGAGATTGCAAGCCAAGGATATTACACTGGACCCGCCTCTTTCAGACTCCAGAGCTCTGCCCTGAACTCTGACACTTTATGCTAAGCCAAAGAGGCACGGTTGCCACAATCTGACCCAGACCTTGGACAGCACCCTCGCCAGACAAGGCAGAAGTTACTGTTCGCTGCCTGCTGTAGGAAGCCCTTGTCTTTCAGCAGCAGCTCCTGTTTCTCACCTGTAGTTCTACGGAGCCTTGGAAACGCCCCGCTGGCCTCGTGTTCCTTGGATACAACCACGGAGCTGCAGTGGAACGCTGGCTCCTGCAGGACACAACTGCCACTGTTGTGCTATCTACTCCACTTCGATGTCATCTGTGGGACTGTGGGTGGGTGTTAGGCGACTCTTAATCACACTGTGTGAATAAATTCCCTCACTGCCTTTGAGTTCACTGTCTCTGTACTAGAACATTTAATGCAAGTAGGACCAGTGCTGCCTCCTTGGGGTTGCTTGACCACATGATGGGCTTGCTGTCCGAGGTGGGGACTGTATGGTCATGGTTTCTGAGGAGACTCTGGCCAGCTTGACTGTGGGAAGCACGGCTCTGGCAGGCCTTGCCCTTCTCTCCCATTCCCTGCCTTGTTAAAAATCATTAGATCACATTCCTGAAGCTAGCCCCCAAGGTCAATCCCTTTATTTGGCCACTTCCTCCTCCTGAGACTGACTACCAAGGTCCAGCAGTCAAAAGCCCCCTTTGGCTCACCTAATTCTCAAGCTCAATCAATGTTAAACACCCCATCCTAACGTGGGGTTTCCCTAAATTCCTGTATAAACTGCCATTTCCTATGGGCCCCGTCTGTCTGTCTCTCTGGAGGGAGTCCTTTCTCTCACTGCAGGGCAAATGCCCCTGCCCCTCTCCTTTGTTCCCTTCCCCTTCTCCCTCAGCCTCTGTCTCCTGTCTTTGTCCCTCATTCCCTGCCCCTTATCCCTCTGGGGCAATTAAATCTCCTTTGTGCTGAGAACTTAGTTTTGGGGTCCCAAGTCAATACTTTTCCTTTCAGTTTTGCTTAAAAGGGCAGCAAGCCACGGTGTGTTGAAGAACAGGCTCCACGAAGCTCAAGTCTACTTGGAAACCGGAAGCACACAATCGCTGTTGAGCAGAAATCCTGTCTCTTAGGCCTTACTTCCAAGGAGCATGGTCGCAGTTGGGCAGCCGCTAAACTTGAATGGCAATCATCTCTCCTAGTGCTCTATGAATTCCAGAGGCACAATTAATAACTTGTCTAAAATTATCTTTATTTGAAAAAATACCGTGAGCTCTTTTGGACACAGAAATGATTTCTGGTGGGTTTTATAGGAATTTGAGGTAAGAGAGAATAACGACGCATAAGGGAAAGCTGAGTGTCCCACACACAAACTAATCAGGATCGTCCCTTTAAGCAGAGCCTGCTTTAATCGTATTGTTGATGGAACTTAAGATAAAACTGAAATGTTTACAATGAATGTACAAGAAATGGTGCAGCAGGCACACGAAGCCCCCAGAATGCCATTTTTACAAAAGAAGAGAGAAAAATGATATGTTAATGACAAAGTTTGGCAGTCTCTTACAAATTTAAAAAATTTCTATTCTCAGCAACTCTTTTTTTTAATTAATTAATTTATGTCAGGTATGTGGATACACTGTCACTGTCTTCAGACACACCGGAAGAGGGCATCGGATGCCCATTACAGATGGTTGTGTGAGAACCTCGTCAGAAATAGCAGGCCACCACCCTGCCTGGGGGAAGGACAGATAAGGAAATGGACTAAACAGGGAACCAGCCTGCCTAGGGTGAGGACAGAGGGGAGTGACTCAGAAAAAAGACAATGCCAGGAAATACCACAAATTCCATAAGATGGGCAGGACAGGGTCAAAAGTAGGAAACAACCCTCCCATTTGAGTTGACCAGTAATTTTAAATGTTGCTCAGGGTAACCAATCGCAGTTATCCAACTCAGCTGCTGAGTTCCCTGCCAAAATGTTTATAAAAAGTGTGTGCTTTGTGAGCTCAGGGTCTCCTCTTGCCCACATGCTGGGGGATCCCAACGTACATTGGAACAATATACCTATATACCTCTTGTGGATTGCAGTGATTCTGGTCTCTGTGGCCTTATTGAGTGGGGGGTCTTCCAACAGACTCTTACAGTTGTGAGCCACCATGTGGTTGCTGGGAATTGAACTCAGGACCTCTGGAAGAGCAGTCAGTGCTCTTAACCACTGAGCCATCTCTCCAGCCCTCTCAGCAACTCTTAACCCATCTTTTCCATGATAACTGAAAACTTATATTTACACACATGCACACAGATGTACACACACACAAACATGCACATGTACACACATACCTATGCACACACATTTCCAAACACGTACATGCAGGCAGACATCTGTACACATATACACATATATCCACACCCACAAACATACTGACGAAAATTTTCATAGCAGCTTTCGCCATAATAGGCCACACTACAAGCTACCCTCAAGAGTCTGCTCTTGGAATACTGATAAAATGTGCTATTTCCATAGCATGGAGCAGTGCTCAACACTTAATATACTCAGTGATATGAATAAAAGTTAAAGACAATATGCAAAGAAAACTGGGCAAAACAGCTCATGCTCCAGAAAGCCGTCTACAAGGGGTTTCTACAAGAAACAACACCAATTTAATGGGCAGAATATCTATACAGTTGCTTTCAGAAACGGTGCAGACAGATGTAGCTATCAAATGTGCTGAGGAGCACGGGCCTGCAGACTCAGCTTTATTGTCCTCCAGACACTGCTAGCGGAAGAAGGAAGCCGACCCTTTAATTGGCCCCACTTTATGGAATAAGAATGGGGACACACAACTGAAGTGCAAGACTGCACAGGGCAGGACAGATTTACAAGCCAGAAAGCAGGTCAGGTCGGACCAGGCCAGATTAGACCCTAGCTTTCTTTTTTTTGTTTTTTGTGCATTTTTGATTTCATAATGAAAAGGTGAGAGAGGAAAGACAGGGTGGGAGAAGGCAGGAACCACGGAGATGTACAGAAGATCGTAACGGGAGTTTTTGTCAACATCGGTCTGACAGCTGAATCTAGAGCTTTAATGAGATCAGAGAATAGAAAACAGATTTTAGCATGAAGACTAAAAAGGCTTCAAAAGTGCTAATGTGTGTTTTCAGGTAGTAGGAGTGGCTTAGAGATCTCAGGGGCTTTAGCAATAAAAGGGAAAATAAAATAGAATTTCATCAAAATTCTGGTTTGTAAAAAAAAAAAAATATCTTGCAAGTATTGCTGGGAGCTGTATCACATTTTTGTAATTCAAGCAACTTGGGGGTGGAGGAGGACTGAGAGCTTCAAGCCAGCCTGGAGGAGAGAAAGTCTGTCTCAAAAAAGAAAGGGCAGGAAAAATACCCTTTTCACTCCAGCACTGGGGCAGGTGGATCTCTGTGACTTACTTTAAGGCAAGCCTCATCCACACAGTGAGTTCTAGATCAGCCTCAGTCACATGGTGATAGTTGGTCAAATAAAAAGAAATATAACAAAACAAAAACCTCCGATCTGTAGCCTGCAGTCACCTTCCTAGAAAAGCCGCTTCGTCTATAAAACCCAGACATTATGGTAGGCAAGTCATTTTTATGTGTGGTGTGAACACTGTCAGTTTGTACATTTAGTTTCTTAAAAGTACTACTTCACGGCCAAAACAATCTGGAGCAAAAAGACCAAGGGGGTGGGGATGGGGGGCTGTTCCAGACCTTAGATATTTTACAGAGCCGTAGTAATAAACAGTAATAAACAGTGTTACAGAGACACCAAGACAGACGGGTACACCAGTGGGACAAAATCAAAGACCCAAACGTGAGGATGAGTAACTTCAGCCATCTAAAACATACGATGGGGAGAAGAAAGCATCTTCAACAAATGGTGCTGTGAAAACGGGGTGTTAGCTGCTGAAGTAACATCAGGCCAGGGCAGTGCACTGTTCTCTTGAGAACAGGAGATGTTTGTTCAATTCCAACAAGTACTTCCTGGGCGGGGAGACATGTTCTCTGTTTGCATTTCTCTTCCGGGAAAAGGTTCAATTATAAAAAAGCTGTTCTTTGTCCAGTAAGAGAGAAGCAAGTATTAGCAGATTGTTCTTTTACACACTCTGTGTTTGTGATCAGAGCTGTAACAGTGAAAGACAGCTAAGAATGAAGACTTTACACTGTGCTTCCCGCATATGCTGAGTCCTTGGCTGTCCCTCACCGTGGTCTCCTTGACTTTCACATCTGGTTCCTAAATTTGGAGCTCAAGGAATGTCACACAGCTTTAAAAGACATCTTAAACTGAAAGCGAAATAGAAACTGTGAACATTAACACCAAAGAAATGGGGAATTCCATCAGCCAAAGAGCTACACACAATTGCTCAAAGCCTTGCTCAAGGGAGACAGGGTATGTGTAATGAAACCTTTTCACAACTGTTTAGACAAATTAAGAAGCATTGCTTCTGCTTCCACTCAGAAGGGAGGAGTACTTTAATTTATAAGATACGGATGCAAATAATGGACTTTAAAAGGAGCTCATCCAAGAGGGGGAAATATTCCCGTTGCTGTTTGGTCCCTCGCACTTTAATTTCCGATGCTTTAAAACCTTTACACACTGGTTCTGGGAGCTCATCCAGTTACGCCATGACCGACAGTAAGCCAGAGAAGAAAAAGGCTATGAAAATAAAAGACAAAAATAAATCCAGGTATCCACCACCACTGAGACAGACCTCTACCTAAACTCAGCAAGAATGTTAAATCTCAGAGCAATTTAAATCCTGATATTTTATATGAAAAAGAGAAGGAAGAGGCATAAAGGGAAAAAAAAAAAAAACCCTCTAAGCTGGGTTGTGGTTACACACACCTTTGACCTCAGCACGTGGGAAGCAGAGGCAAGTAGATCTCTGAATTTGAGGCTATTCTGGTCTACAGAGGGAGTTCCAGGACAGAAGAGATTGTTATCACCAAAAGTCAGTATAAAAAATAATAAAGAAAACTTTAAAATTAGCTATTTTAAACGTGAGGATCCAGTCGATGTGGTTCCAGCATTTGATGATGGACCTTCTACATATGATCTCAAGTTTTCTAAGCCTTTTAATAATAAAAATAAAAGGACCAAGATGAGGCTCCAAGAAGACAGGATTTTCAAAACGCCTATAGATAATATTCCATAGGTAATTTATTTCAATTCCCTGTAATTGGACCTAATGATGAATTCCCACAAGAAGGTCTCAGTTTTACTCATATTCCTATTACCTTTAAGGCAGTAAAATCCCAGCCAGGACTCCCTTGAAATGGTAGATACAGAATGAATTCCACTCATGTTCTTTTTTTCTTTTTTTTTTCGGAGCTGGGGACCGAACCCAGGGCCTTGCACTTGCTAGGCAAGCGCCCTACCACTGAGTTAAATCCCCAACCCCTCCACTCATGTTCAAAGAATTTTACAAGGACTCGCCACTGGTTAATCCCACGTGGTTGGAAAGCTTTTAATGAGGGCCATTGTAAAAACCAGGCTTATTTACAATTCAGAACATGGTGGCAAGATGAAGCTAGCATTGTGGCTAGGAAAAAAAAATCCTATTACTGCAGATCAAATCAGGGGTAGCCCTGTTGACATTCAGGTAGGTGGCTCCCCATACAGTGGCACCCTCAGCTGTGTGTGTGCATGGTGCCCGCCACTGCTTATCTATTATCATTACTGTTTGTGTTTGCTCAGGTGAGGTGAAGCCCACGTGGGACTCCCTCAGACCAGCACTTGTCTTGTCTTGGGTTTGTCTGTATACATTCGGTTGCAGTTCTGTCTTCCAGCTCCCTTCAGAACTTATTCAGTGTTTGTTCCTCTCGTTGGCTCAATGAAGCCTGCTGTTTCAGACCCACAAAATCTCTTATCTCTGAACTTTCTTTGGTCTCTGTCCACTCGTGCCTCTCCCTCTGGTCCTTTGACTCAGTTCTGCAGGAAGTCAGATGTCTTTCGCGCGTGGATAACGTCCACTTTTGCTGTTTCACCTTGTTAAAAGCTGGCTCTGAAGTTGGGTTATGATCCACCGTCTCCTAATCCAAGCATTCCTGGTTAAAGTGTCTTTAAATCTCTGTCAAGGGCCATTTGACTCTAGGACAGAAAGAGAGAAGAAAACAGAACAGCCCAGAAAAAGACACTATGTGCTTTAAGACAATTCAAAAGTAGATAATTCCCAATAGAAATTACTGTTGCTTGTCTAGAACTCCTGTTCTTGGCATTAAATCTCTAAAACCTTGGCTAAAATTTAAACTTACTTCAAGATTTGTAAGTTTCTCGGATATAGTTAAAAAATCTGTAACAAGTCAACCTAAAACTTCTTAGTCCTATGAAACCCTCTGCTTGTCATTGTATCTCCTGTTGAAACTAAGAAGGCACCAACAAGATCTTTATTAACAAAAATTGGCAGATAGCTTCAAGTGATTTCATAACAAAAATTAATAATTGGTGTTCAAAAACCAAGAGTGTGCAGTTTTAAAACTTAAAGATGTTTTTAATCAATCCCATTATTAAGCAAGAACCTCTTGATCAAACACTAACTTTATGACTGATGCTAATACATTTGAAATTGCTGGATACTTTGATAAAAAGAAAGGCATTTCTTTTCTGTTCAAAAGATCAAATTGACAGCTATATTTATGGTCTTGTCAGATGTCCCCCAACCTTTAAACATTGTTACAGACTCACAATATGCATCATATACTGTTCAGCATATTTACACCAGTTCCCTTAGTACAAAATTATTTTTTTTATTGTCCCAGTTACAATCGCTATTAATTCATCACATTAATTAACTTTTCATTACACATATCAGAGCACAGGCCAATCTCACTGGCCCTGTGGTCAATGCTAATCAACTCACAGATTCTTTAATGGATATACATCGATTATATCCTTGTACACTTTTACCCGAGGCTATTAAATTTCCATTCAGATACACGTGCTAACTGGAGAGCCTTAAAAATAAAAATTTCCTTTAGTGCTAAAAAATGCCAAAACCTAATAACTTCACATTAGGAACTTTTCAAACTTTTCATAGGCCTTGTCTGTCTTCTGGTAACAACCGCAGAGGTTAATATACGGAGAGAGGTCTGGCTACAGACACAATGCACACTAAAGCTTTTGCTAAGTTGCGATATGTACCTCACTCTGGGCCACTGCACTAAGTAATGAAAAGGTCTCATCAGTTAGATTACAGTTAAAAGAAACTTTAAAGTCATGGGTATTCCAGTACTGTTCCAGTTTGTATGTCACACACACACACACACACACACACACACACACACACACACACACACACACACACACACACACACACACAGAGCTACTAAAAGCTGGGTGGTGATAGAATATCTCCTTAATCCCAGCACTCAGGAGGCAAAGGCAGGAGGATCTCTGAGTTCAAGGACAGCCTGAACTACAGAGTGAGTTCCAGGACAGCCAGGGCTGCAGAGAAACCCTATCTCAGAGGGAGAGAGAGAAAGAGAGAGAGAGAGGGAGAGAGGTTTACAATGTTAAACATATTACTTGAGGATTCTCAAGGACAGGACATCATTGAAAGATCTAACAAAACATTAAAGGAAATGTTAATTAAACAAAAAGGGAGCAAGACAGCCCGTAAGCCTAGAAATGTCATATTAGACTCATTATTTACTTTAAATGTTTGAATTGTAAAGACAATGATTTTACACCAGCTGAAATTCATTGGCAATCTATTATTGAAGAAAGTATTAAGGGAAAAATACTACAACCTATCTGATATAAAGAGGAAGACTCTCTGCAATGGAAAAAGAGAATTTTATAAACCAGGGGAAAGGGGGGTTGGGGATTTAGCTCAGTGGTAGAGCGCTTGCCTAGGAAGCGCAAGGCCCTGGGTTCGGTCCCCAGCTCCAAAAAAAAAAAAAACCAGGGGAAAGGGTGTGCTTATGTTTCTACAGAGACAGAAGATCATTGGTTTCCAGAAAGACTGCAGAAACTGAGAGGCAAGCCAGCAACCCTGGGTTGACTCTGACCTGTCTATTGAACAAATGGCTCTTCTGACTTTGGGTCAGACAGCCAAGCAACTGCAAAACCATTGCCTTAGTGGCCTTCCAAATGCTATGACCCTTTAATGGGTTCCTCATTGTGGTAGCCTCCAACCACAAATTATTTTTTCCACTTCATAACTAGAACTTTGATACTCTTGTGAATCATAATGTAAATGTCTGACATGTGACCCTGTGGGGTCGTGACCACTCAGGTTGAGAACCCCCATCCCACACAGTGATTTGTACCTCTCCTACTCGGCGGGCAGCTTTTGGCAAATGAAGGAGGAGAGATGGCGCCTTACCTGGGGCCAAATAAAATACCTGCAACCTTGTTCTTGGCTATCTTAGCAATCACCACTGCTGAAGTGAGGCAAAGAATTTTTCTTACTGAACTTATATTCCTATCCATCTCTCCCTTAAATTGGGGGAGGGCTAGGACCCCACTATTTCAGTTGATACTAATGACTGTAACTGGATTCCAGGACCCTGTCTGTGACAGTAGTGGGTTTTTGTTCCCCAATGAACAGGGTTTAAATCTGGATTCGTCTTATACAGTAGGAGTGGAAGCACTTGCTGTGTGTATTGGGCATGAGTTCACTGTTTGAAAGTCTTATCTAAAGAATGATTGCCTACTATGCGTAATGCAACAAAGAAGGGAGGGAAGGAGAACCCTCCGACTCGGCAGTGGAAGGCCTTTGAGGGACTATTACGAATGCTCCTCTCATTCCAGCTCATTTTCCACCTCCCACACTCCCGTTGTCTCGGAGTGAAGTGACCAGAAACCCTGGGAACAATAAAGAGGGCCAGAAGTGGGGGTCCTTATTACTACTTCCTGGTTGTGTCATAGGTTGGAGTCCTGTGGCTTCTGCTCTCACCAAACAGAAAGGCAAAAGAATTATGATGGTTTCATAATATTAACACCATTGCCAACCACAGTAATGGGCCTGCAGGTGCGACATGGAGGTGAGACCTCACTCCTAAGGCTCAGGGAATGCTGTGGAAGAGGGGGTTTGAAAGATCGTGTGAGCCAGGGAGTGTGCCGTGAGATTGTGTCGCCTAGAAATGTCAGAAGGTAGACCCATAGTGTCTCACCAACATGACTGCACCACCATGAGCTGAGCGAGTACAATACACATGCCAAAGTGGACAGGAAAGCTCGAGAGACTTCAACCCTACACAAAGAACTACAGGCAACTAAGGAATGCTGGGTCCCGGGGTCCTTTCCCAGAGAAGAGTGACAAATGTCAGCCCTGAAAACATACATACGAGTAACATTATACAGAAACGAGCAGGTTGTACTTATGTGTTTAGAAGCATACATACATATGCAATACACGTGTATATGTGTCCATAACAACAATTTTTTTTAATTTCCATAAATTTGAAAGAGAGTTAGAAGGGGGTATATGGGAAAGTTTGGAGAGGAAAATGATGAAACTTCATGATAATCTCGACAAAAAATGTTTAAAAGAAAAAGAAAAAAGTACTGATTCAATGAGTTCTATTGGGGCTCCCTGGGTGTTCGCTTGGCTTAGGTCCTACTTCGCAGAGCCGACTGGCTGACCTGTCACCGGCGGGGCGGAGGTTCTGATTCTGGGAGCAGTTCGGATGTTCAGGTTTCAGTAGGATGGACTCAAAACACAGGCATCAAAGGACAAGAACAATTGTATTTCCCGCTCTAAATACTCCAAATTTTCAAGGCAGTGTAACTAACCCAGGAATTTTGCGAGGGCTATTGGCTAGTCGAGCAACTCACTCTCCTTGAGAATGCAGCTACTTGTGTGCCTGTGTCTCTGTGGCGCAATCGGTTAGCGCGTTCGGCTGTTAACCGAGAGGTTGGTGGTTCAAGCCCACCCAGGGACGTCTCGTGGCTTTTATTGTGTATCAAAGGCTGTTTTCTCTACAATAAGACATTCTTATGGTCTCTTATCCTAACCAAAACAAACAAACAAACAAACAAAAAGTTCTAGGGAATTTGAGAAGCCAGTAGTTCGGAGCAGGTGGACCAAGAACAACTTTCTGTACGAAAGTTGTTTTGTTTTAGTCAACTGTAAAGTGAGAATAATAATACGTACTACATTATCCACAGGACACACTGGCTTTGATAACTGCTCCATTCCATAATGCTACCAGGAAAGGCAAGGTTCATCATTTTCGTTCTTGCTTACTATTCCTGAGCCCTAGGTTGATGCGATGCCCCGCCCCGCCCCGCCCCGCCCCGCCCCGCCCTGCGACAGGTCAGCCACCTGGCTCTGCACAGGTGGGACCTAGGTCAAACTAATACCCAGGGAGCCCCAATAGAACTCATTGAATCGGTGAAATTTTTTTTCCTTTTAAACCCCCTCCTGATCCCTGGAGAGTTACTGCAAGACTTGGTAAGAGGCTGAGATGTGGGTTGCTAATGCAGAACAGGAGCCAGCACCTGTGTCAAACAGCTCATCACTGTTGTCAGGAAAATCCACCAGCCGCTGTCTCCCGTAGCATCTATGCTAACCTGCAAATCCTTTTTTAAGAGTCTAGGGACTCCGAGTTTCTTCCTCCGTTGTACCATTATTTATTCCTGTACATGTTGTATTTAAAATTAAGCTCTCTCCATGCTTCTTTTGCTCACACACTGTGCTGCCGCAGACATTCTCCTACAAATATCTTTGCCAGTTGTACAAGTATTTCTAAGAGTCTGAGCCCTAGACTTATAAATGCTATGGCACGGAGATTATCGTGTTTGTACTTCTGAGCAACTGACCTTATAAAATAACGTCCCATAAAGGTGGAACCAATTTATACTCCAATTTATTTTATTAAACCAAAAATGTTTCATACTCCTGATAGTGTGGTAAACTACAGGAACTATAGAAATACATCCAGGAATGGCGTAGCTGTTCTTCTGTGCAGTGGGAGATAAGGACATCAAGTAAGAAGGACATCTCCCTGTCTGGTCGTCAGCTGCATCTCCAAGATAGTTTGCCCAATTGTGATTATTTCTCTGTTGACCTTGTCAACCAGGGATGAGGGGGCCTAGCCAGTGTGACCTCTTGAAGAGCTTTGTGCCAGGCATCTTACCCAACAGGAGAAAATCCTCACTCATTGACCCCGATGTTTGTGCCTCCTCTCTGTCTCCTGTGCGTAACAGGATAGAATTAGTATAGCATGTCCTGTTCTTCAGCATTTTCCAGAAGGATGAAACAGGCTTCTCTTCTAGCTACATGCTGATCGATCAATATTTTTTAAGATATTGACTCACATCATTGTGGCAAATCAAAAGTTAGAGGTGTGAGTTCCAGCAAATGAGTCCCGGGAGAATTTTGGTTTAAGTGCATCTTCTAGGACAAATAATGTAGTATTATAATTATGTTATATAATATATAATAATTATATATGTGTATGTATGTATATATATATAAAAGTGACTCCCCTTTGGGAAGGTCAACCTGTCTTTAATTAAGATCTTCAACTGATTGGATAAAGCCCATTCACATTCTTCTTCACTTAGCATTAACCAATGTAAAAGTTAATCTCATTTAAAATACACTTTTGCCTGGTCTACATAGTGAGTTCAGGGCAGCCAAGACTATGTAAAGGGACCCTGTCTCAGAAACAATTAAGTAAGTAATTTAATTAAACATACCTTTGCCAAAACATCTAGCATCATGTTGGACCAAAAAAATCTTTATACAATGACCTAGACAGGCTGACACATACAATTAGCTATGATATTGTCTTTATGTTATCCCTCAATTGGAGGGAGGGAGTGCTGTTTCTATATGAATTCTCCATTGGAGACAGACAATAGTCAATAGAATTTCACACCTTTTGTCACCCTGTGCAGAAACAGCCCTGCCGAACTCATTCCTTTATCTGTTGGCTTTAGCTATTAGGGTTTGTTTTTATTAACTTTTTTTGAGACGAGGTTTCTTTGTGTAGTCATGACTGTCCTGGAACTCAATCTATAAACCAGGCTGGCCTTAAACTCAGAGATCCTCCTGCATCTGCCTCCTGAGTGCTGGGATCAAAGGTGTGCACTGCCACACACACACCCCCAGCCCTCTTTGGGTTTTCAACACTAAGTGCTGTTATTGGACAATAACTTTTTATCTCTGTCTGTATATTGTAGATTCTTTTTCTTCCATCAGTGGTGTACGTATGGATTTCTGTTTTGATTTTATGAAATGCACATCTATCTTTCTGCTGAGCAGTGACTCTTTCTCTGTTAGGTAACGCATGGCAGCTAAGCCAATCTATGGGTCTGTTTTGACTGGCAGTTGATTTGTTCTGAGGTATTTGTTATGTTTTGGTTTGGGTCCTTCCTGGTATTTGATTCTGCTGCGTAGAAAAGTGGTTCACGTTTTATCTGGTAGTGATAAAATCCTACAGGCCCAGTAGGTGTCAGTATACAGCTATAACACAAATGCTCTCTGTCCACACTCTTCTCCCTCAAGACCTCTAGCTTCAGCACAGCCCTCTATCTGAAAGTGAACTTGGAAAGAACAGTGTCCCTGGCTTGCTTCCAGTACCTACTATGTTAGCACAATGAAGTTCTCAAGTGTTCGGATAGCTTTACAGTAGTGTAAAGTGGGCTGCAGAAATGACAAAATGACAAAGAGAGACTGTGTCATTACATGGCAGAGTCTGCCACAGAGATCCCAGAGGATAAAGTGAGAGCTTCTGGCAACTATGGAAGGAGTGAGGAATTAACAAGCATTTGTGTAATGATTAATTACAATTTGAATGAAGGCTTAATATACAATTAGTTCTCTTAAAGTATCCATTAATTTTAAGCTGTTTTGTTTTGTTGTTGAGGGGATATTAATCAGTCTCTGAGGGAAGACAGCTTGCTTTAAAAAGTTGTTCATGATCTGGGAGACCTATTGCTTCCGGGTTCTTCACAGTGGGGCAGAGGCACTTATCAGTGGAACGGTGTCAGGACAAATGAGTCCATGACATGGAAGCAAAAAAGAGAGGAAGGGAATGGGGCTGAGATCCCAGCATTCCCATTAAGGGGTGGATACCCAATGGCTCATCTCCATTTACCTTCTTCATAACCCAAAGCTGGAGACTGTGTTTTGAAGCAGGGTTTCTCTGTGTACCTCTGGAACTCATATTACCATGCCTGCCTGAAACTAAGACTTTTTTGTCTTAAGATTTATTTATTTCATGTATGTGAGCACACTGTCGCTGTCCTCAGACACACCAGAAGAGGACATCAGATTGCTGGGAACTGAACTCAGGACCTCTGGAAGAGTAGTCAGTGCTCTTAACCTGAGCCATCTCTCCAGCCCAAAACTAAGACTTTTTTTTTTTTTAACACAGAGCCTCTGAGAGACACTTAAGATTCAAACCACCATGAGTAATCAAATGACTTTCTGATGATCACAGAATCGTAGCCACCTGGACCAGGGACATAGCCACCTGGGCATTCTAATTTCTAAAGTAGAAAGTAGTTTCTCTTTCTTGCTATGCCGAGGATAAAATCCAGAGCTTTGTACTTAACCAGCAAGTACCCTGTGGTGGTTTGAATGGTTATGCCCCCATAGACTCGTGTGTTTGAATGCTTGGTCCATAGGGAGTGGCACTATTAGGATGGGTGACCTCATTGGAGTAGGTGTGGCCTTGTTGGAGGAAGGGTGTCACTGTGGAGGTGGGCTTTGAGATCTTATATATGGTAAAGCTCTACCCAGTGTGGCACGCAGTCTCCTTCTGCTGTCTGTGGATCAAGACATAGAAAACTCTTGGCTCCTTCTCCAGCACCATGTCTGTCTGCACGCTGCCACACTTCCTACCATGATGATAATGAACTGAACCTCTCAAACTGTAAGCCAGCCCCAATTAAATGTTGCTATGCTCATGATGTCTTTTCATGGAAATGAAAACCTTAACTAAGACATACCCTACCCACCCTCAGCCCTTAAATTTTTTTTTTTTAAAATCTGGAGTCCAAGCAACCTCAAACCCATAATCTTCCTGCCCCTGCTTCCAGAGTGCTGGGATTAGAGCGTGCACCGCCAGGCTTGGTTTCTTTTCAGAACCTAACATGGGCTGGCTGGTCCACTTTCTACCGTGTCTGATAAATGGGCTGAGTTGCCAGTCTTCTGCCACGACTCCACCAGCACCCTGCCCATCTGGTCCCAGCTCTTCTGTATGTGTGTCTGCCCCTTCTTTGGTCCCAAAGCTGTGCTGGTTGCAGCAGTGGACCAGGCTGACCTCAAACCCACAGGGATCTGCATGCTTCTGCCTCTTGAGTGCTGGGAAGACCTGAGCCACCACACGCAGCTCAATCCATAATTCTTGATTTCACCAGTTTTTAGCGTATAAGAATTTCTGCTCTAAAAGAATAACATTTATTTTTACGATTTATTTGTGTGTGTCTGTTATGCGCACGTGCCTGCAAGTTCCCACAGAAGACAGAAGGTGTTGGATCCTCCGGAACTGTGGGTGTGAGTGCTGGGCATTGAACTAAACTCTGGTCCTCTGCAAGAGCAGCAAGCACTCTCAACAATTGCGCCATTTCCTTAGCCCCAGCTTATTCTGAAAGTAAAACTTAATAGATCTCGTGCTCTTTTCCCTTAAATAACAAATAAAACAGCTCAAGTGTTAGACATTCCACAGGTTACCTCATCAAGCAATAGTAAAATTGTCTAAGTGAAGTTGCCCTTTACTGGTTAACTAATTGCTAATTCTATTTAGATGGCTTTGTTGTTTGTTTGTTTGTTTGTTTGTTTGAATATGAGTGCTCTGTCTGCAGGTACCCATGCATGCCAGAAGAGGGCATCAGATCCTTTCGTCGTGAGCCACCATGTCTTTGCTGGGAATTGAGCACTGATTCTCTGAAGGAGCAGATGTTCTATAACCGCCAAGCAATCTCACCAGCATTTGTTTATTGGTTAACTGTACAAAAACAAGGACTTAAAAATTGGATCAACTAGGGGTTGGGGATTTAGCTCAGTGGTAGAGCACTTGCCTAGCAAGTGCAAGGTCCTGGGTTCGGTCCCCAGCTCCGATAATAATAATAATAATAATAATAATAATAATAATAATAATAATAATAATAATAATAATAATGTAAAAAAATTGGATCAACTAATTAATCAAAAGCTCACTGGGAGCAGATTGTAGTCGCCCACACCTTTAATCCCAGCATTTGGCCGGCAAGGCAGGCAGACCTCTTGAGTTAAGAGGCCAGCCTGGTCTGTAGAGTGAGTTCCAGGACAGCTAAGGCTACCTAGAGAAACCTTGTCTACGAAAACAAAACAAACAAAAGCCTAATGTGGGGGTGCACACCTTTAACTGCACCACTAGGGAAGCAGAGGCAGAAGAATTTCTGAGTTTAAGACCAGCCTGGTCTATATAAGGAGACAGACAGAGACAGAAACAGAGACAGAGAGAGAGACAGAGATGGGGGGGGGGTGGTTGGGGATTCAGCTCAGTGGCTAAGCCGCAAGGCCCTGGGTTCGGTCCCCGGCCCTGAAAGAGAGAGAGAGAGAGAGAGAGAGAGAGAGAGAGAGAGAGAGAGAGAGAGAGAGAGAGAGAGAGAGAGAGATGGCATAATAGGTAAGCCTGACTGAGATCTTGATCCATGGAGCCCAGGCTGTGGGAGATTCCACTGCCACAAAACACAAAATGTCCTGACTTCCACACGCAAGCCATGGCATACACACTTATTCCTCCTTCACAACACACACACAAAAGAGTACATATATATATATATATATATATATATATATATATATATATATATATATACACACACACATATATATATACACACACAAACACACACACATATATATACATGTATGTATATATATGTGAGGAGGTCCAGAGAGGGGACCAGGAACCCAGACTTGGGTAACCCCACGAACCACGTCCCAACTCAGTGTCAGTTTCGCGATGTTTCTGAAGAAGAGAACACAGAAAACCACAGGTAAGTAAACCAAGAGCCTTCTAAACTACAGCGGCGGAGACAGGAGTCAGGCAGGTTGGAGCAGCAGCGCGGGGAGACCTCTGAGGAGGGGCTGGCTGCTGTGCTGCCTGACGACCTTCCCCGACTTGGAGAAGACGGGCGACGGTCCGTCCATACCCAACACGATCGATCAGTCACAAGGATGCTGGGACCTAGAGGTGGGCAACCAGTTAGCGGTAAGAAAGGATGCAAGATGATTCGTCTCTGGTCCTTCAACGCTCCAGCACCGTGCAAACGAGAAAGTTCGACAGGTCCCCCGAGCGGGCGGCGAGAGGTAGGGACGTGATGTCACCGTTGGGTGCTTGGCGGGGGCGTGGTTTATGCAGATGAGGTCGCGCAGAGGCCGCCGCGCCCTCACCTGCCGCGGAAACGCGAGGGATTTCGCACGCGCAGTGGGAGAGAGCGGGGGTTCATAGGTGTGAGCAAAGCGCCGGAACGGCGTATGCATCCCTAGGGGGCCGCGATCGGGCGGCGCGAAGTGACCGTGCGTTAAAAGTGGAGTGTCGGCGGCCGTGAGTCGGGGCTGTGCGGCAGGAAAGCATACTTACCTGGCAGGGGAGATACCATGATCATGAAGGTGGTTTTCCCAGGGCGAGGCTTATCCATTGCACTCCGGATGTGCTGACCCCTGCGATTTCCCCAAATGCGAGAAACTCGACTGCATAATTTGTGGTAGTGGGGGAGCTGCGTTCGCGCGCTCCCCTGGTTATTGTTGTACAAAGATAGATGGCCAAGCTTTTAATTTAGAAAGCTGTTAGCTTCGTGAGTTATTAACCTCGACTCTCTATGGTAAAAAGGAATAGTATATAAGAGGGGGAAATAACATTTCCTGATTTACTCTCTACTACTTGCAGGTGCCAGGTCACTAAAACAGGCTGAGTCACGGTAATTTTTGATCCTTGGATCTTTTAGGTTGTTTTACAATCTGTATATTGGTTGTTAAATGGCACCTAACTAGTATTTAACTCTTGGTCTACAAAACAAAGAGCCAAGTGGCCAATTTTCTGTGAACTTAACAATAAGAACCACAAATGAAACAGATTAGACTGTATGTAACTCTGGGGAGTGTATTCTCGTTTAAAGATTGGTGTGGGACTGGGTCATCTCTGGGCAGATAGTCCTGGGATATATATAAAGAAAGGCCGAGCAAGCTTGAATAAGGAAAATTATGCTTGACTTTATTTTCAACTTTAAATGCAATATTAGCAGAAGGTACACAAATATTAAAGATTGATGGAGAGACGTTCTCAAGGCAACAGAGGCCTCCTCGGAGAACAGAGTGCCTATTTTGAGTATCTCTGTAGCTTTATTTTAATTCTGTGTCATTTTTACTCTGCTGCTGACATCTCAGTGACTTTGGACCTGAGTTTTGGCATCTTCAACTTTTTTTTTTTTCTATCTTTATGATACTTAAAACTTATTAGTTATAAGGGGTAGTCTCTCTGCCCTTCATCTTAAGTGTAAGAATTTTAAAATTCACCTTTTCACCTAATTTGTCTTCGCTTATCCCCTAGTTTTCTTGCCTTTTATTTTAATTTTTATTTTGAAACAGGGACTCACTATGTAGACCAGGCTGGGTGCTCTTGAACTCATGGAGAGCCTGTGTCTCCCAAGTTCTGGGACGAAGGCGTGGGCCACTATACTCGACTGCCCTTTATTTTAGTATAGCCCCATACCTACTCCCTCTTTCTCCAAACATCAAAGGACCACATTGAAGGCTTCCATCTCTATTTCCCCATGGATCCTGGTCTTGTGATGAAGTGAACCCCTGGAAATCTCCTCAGGTAGCCTCACTTCTTCAAACTAGTATTATTTCAATTTAAAGGAGGTAGCACTGGAGAAAAGCTGGATCTAGACACTTTCTTCCACATCCTTCCTTTCAGGCAAGCTGTAAACAAGATCTTCATAACAAACTGCTTTAACTGAAGAGGAGACTACATCAGATCTTAGAGAAGGGACCAGCGAAGGGGAACGACTGAGTCTGCTCCTCAATCTAAGGAAGGAGTCTCTCCCATGTCTTTTTTATAACAGGCAAGGCGGTGGGCATACACTTGATTTGATTTTTGTTTTTGTTTTTCAAGGTACGGTTTCTCTGTGTAGCCTTGGCTGTCTGGAAACTCGCCCTGCAAACCTGGCCTCAAACTCACAGAGGATTTATCTGATCTTTATAGGAGTAGCCAGTGAGTAGGGAGGCTGTGACTCTCTGGAGGGTGAGGGGAAAGAACACTATGGGGGACATTCTCCGTACACACTATAACATGTGCACTAGGTTCCCTGAGGAGGCAAGGCTTCTCTGTCTCCCGGAACTTCACTAGGGGAAGGCCTTACCTCAGGACTTCACTTATTCAGAGCCTCCTCTGATTCCACAACTAGGTCTGCATTTTCTGGAAGCTAGCGGGGTGATTTGGGTAACACATGTATTTTTGGCAACTTCTTCAGTTTTCAGTTCAGTGTTCCGTGTGGCAAAGAGGAAGACAATCCCCCACAAACTGGTGGGAATGGGGGGATTTCAAGTGTCTATCAACTCTCATTTATTGAATGCTATATTTTCATCAAACTTAAAGCAAATTTACATATCACAAATCCAAGTAATTTGATTCTGAAGCTGGCATTTTACTAATGATACCAGAACATAAACAGCTTAAGTCAATTGCCAACTATGGTGTAGTTTGTTGGTGCAGAATCAAGATTTATGTTCAAAACGGAATTCCTGACGACGACGCCCCCCCCACACACACACTGGCCTTGCAGCCCAAGGATGGATTGAACCCCTGATGCCCTGATACAGAAGAACACCACCACATCCAGCTTGAAGATCAGCATTTACTTCTATCTCTAGGAAAGGGCTTAGTGAGAAAAACCCATTAAATTGATTTTTGTTTTTTAACAAATACATATGAATACATGCGGAACGTTTTATATGGCAGACATGTGTAGACACACCCAGGGCATGAGGTAAACAAGGTAATCCTTTTTCAAACAAAGAGACTTAACATATGGAAACATCTCACTTAAGAACATTTGTCATTGTTCAGTGTAATTCATTACCTGAAAACTAAGAATAAATAAGAAACCTAAATAATGGTATCCAATGTAATGGATAGGTGCACCAAAGCTTCAGAAACTACTTCAATGTCACACCAATGAGACACACAGCCTTAAAGAACATTATTGTCTGCCGTGTCCACAAGTGCAGAGGTAGTGTAGCCTTGTCAGGGACACATCTCACAACTGACCCCTGCAAGGTCATGGCATAGGAGAGACACTAAGGATGGGAGAGAGGTTAACCAGTGTGAGAAGGAGGGGAGAGCTTTGAGACCTCAGGAACCCTTACCTCTTAAAAGGAGTCTGAAGGATGAAGGGACTTAGACAACCTGGATAGGTGCAGCAAGGTTCGGCACCAGGAGTCTGAACTGATCTGTGAGCTTTGCGCCCAATGCACCTGTGCTCTTCCAGTCCTAGACGCTCATTCTTCTTGCGGTCCTGTGAAAATCGAAGGCAGCGCTGTTTTCCTCAGAGCCTTTTCTTTCAAGTGTCTATCAACTTTTATCTACATAATGCCCCCTTTTGTGAACTCTTAATTTTGAGCAAAGACCGGAAAAGGCACTGGAAATCTGTTTAACATCAGACTCTAGATTTACCCTGGACATCGCTGAATTGTCCTATTGTTACCCGTTTTCTTTGATCTTATGGGTCTGTTGTCTAGAACCTGCCAGAGGAAGGACTGAGTACCTTACCGTTCGAGCAGCTCCTTTTTGAGGCAGAATTGCATGCTGCCTCCATTCTAGCTTGCGGAGACTCTGTGTCAAGTCTCTGTGGAATCTGCAGGGCGGGCGAGGCAAGTGGGCACCCATGACACTCTGTGGTCTTTGGGCGCCCATTGCCCTTCCCATTTCTGTAGCAGAATGGACATCTGCCACCTTCGTCTTGTCTTGGTTGTACCCCCAAAAGCTCTAGACGCGACTGAAGATTAGTCTTTTCTAGATGGGTGTGTGAGTACGACGATAGACTGTGAGAGATGGGAGAGAAACATCTCTCGAAAGTTCACCATTTAAAGCTATCAGGAAGTCTCCGGCTACAGAGGAGGACAAGCCGGGTCTCTCCCAAGGAAAACAGGATTCGAGAAAATGGACTGATCGATCGATCGGGATCAGTTCAGACTCAGCTTCTCTCCACCCTTCTGGCAATTTGCTGCAAGGTGAACTGTGCTGGGTTTAAAATCGCACTTCTTAGCTAGTTGAACAGGGAGACAGCAGCAGCAGCAAGAGCAAGATGCTTCCAAAATTGTAAAGAATAAACAAAAGCTGTGCTTCAGAAAGGTACCTCAAGACCAAAGAACTTCTGAAGTCTGCGTCAGCGATGCCAGAGTCTCCCAGTGATTTACACTTGATCTGGCGGCGGGGGTCCTCAAACGAATACAATCCACGCTTCGGATGCGCGGCTTGGCTTGGGTTGATATTTAGTTAAAAACAAAAACCCAAATATCTTAACTTGTAAGATGACTAAGTACTGGATGTAGAGTTGCACAGACTAAATGACAGCCACCTGGGACCCGAGGGTCCCCCTCTAGGTTCCGAGTCGGAGACACTAAAGGCTAAATCAGGGCTTCTGAGGGCAGGCCACTGGAGGTCACAGGAGAGAGCAGCAACACAGGAAAAGTAGAGCGCAGGGGCAGAGGAAGAGTCCAACAGCTTCTGAGTGGAATAGACACACCGATCTTTGTTCAAGGGTCAAGAACAGGAACGTTTGTTGGCGCCATAAAAGGGGCGGGGGCGGGGGGAAAGCTACCCTGCAGCCCTCTGCGTCCCAGGAGCAGGACTTAAGTGGAGTGTCCAGAATCTGAAACATACCCAAATGCCCGGGATTCTGTAGCTTCCGAGAGCACCGGGGTTCCCTCGGAGGATAACACCTTTGCACAGTTCATAAACTTGAACCCTGGTGAGGAGCAGCAGCCCGACCCTAGGGCCTGTGGACGCAAACTTCTAAGACAGGGCCACTCAGACACTGTTTGTCTGAGGGATCACTAGTGTGCCGGTTAAAATTTAAGATGCCCCCTGGGTTCGGTCCCCAGCTCAGAAAAAAAAAAAAAAAAAAATTTTTTTTAAGATGCCTTTAGATTCCCTGTTAGAAACTGATAGGGATAGTAGGCACATAATTCTTATGTAATCTCTCAGAGACGGTCTCCCAACAGGCAGTTTCCGTAGTGTAGTGGTTATCACGTTCGCCTCACACGCGAAAGGTCCCCGGTTCGAAACCGGGCGGAAACATTTGGTCTCCTTTTAACCAATTTATGGTTACCACAATGGGGTAACATACCTTATTAGGCTCTCTCTGAGCGGGTGAGTTTAGATAAGTAAATGTTTGGTGTTCCAAATGCATCAGTGAAAGGCTAGGTCCCGGGAGCTTTTGGAAGCTTAAATGAGGTCATCCTCCACCAATACGATTGGGTCAGTGTCCTGAGATGGAGGAAATCCCAGAGAGCGACCCCTCCCCGCTTCGGGAAGTCTGCTTTATTGGGAATAGGAACCACAGCTGGTATGAAAGAAACCGCTCCAATTGTGTGAGGTATAACCCTTGGTACTTCGTTATGATAGCCCGAGCTGGTGAAAACAGTACCCTAGAAAATCCGCTGTTTCGGCACTAGGGAAAGCTCGTGTCTCTAGTGGATTTTAGTACTGGCGAGAGGACTAAGAATGGGCCTGGAAGAAAGGTGCCACTGTTCGTGCACGGGCAGCAGGTGGAGTGTGTGGATGAAATGGTGCAGGGCTTTGAGTGCAGAGCATCAGCTAAAAGGTGATCTGCTTGATTGGACAGTGCAGCATCGCGTGAATGTCGTGGGCAGTGCATCGTCATGTGAAAGTCGCCTCAGTCTCCTGCACAAAGCAACTGAGAATTATAATGGCATTTGGGTAAGAGGGAAGGTGAAGATAGACCTGACTTTTATCGTATCCACAACAACCTTCCTACTTAACTGGCAGGGGAGATAGATACCACGTTGTGCGAATGGGTTTAGTCCCAAGTGACTTGACTATTCAAAGGATGATCTCTGTAGACTGATGGCCCAGTGCACCAAACTGAGGCACTCACCGACTGTGTGTGTGTGTGGGTGGGGGGTCTCCTCTCTGCGGGCTGTGGCTGCTGGGACCAGAAGAAAAGTCACATTCTAGTCTGGATGTAATGGGTCATTCTTTTAATTCCAGCTCTAGGGAAAGCTGAGTCTGAATTTGGAGCCAACCTAAAAGGGGGCGGGGGAGCTACGCTGGGCTTGTTAGCTTTCTCCTAGGCTCTCTCTCCACGTTCTCTTAGACTCCGCACTTCAAGGCTGATACCCTTTAATGATGCTTCTTTTTTCTTCTTTTCCTGTCACCCTCAACCCCTTCCTTTTTGACACCGAGGAGCAAAGCGTGCGCAGTCCTCAAGCGCTCGGCTTTCTCACTGCTCTCTATTTCAAAAGCCGGAAAGGGGAAAGCTGGTGTGTTTCAAGTCGCTATTTTCTTATGGACACACGCAGAGAACATCTAAGGTTTCTCCTGACCAGCACTTGTGGCATAGGGCCTCCCTCGTACTCCAGTAGGTCAGAAGAAGAAAAAGGTGTTCGGAAGGGAAGAAAAAAAAGGGAGACGCCAGAGAAAAATGAGGTTCCTGAGCTGAACAGCAAAGCCATTTACTGTTTACTGCTCCCCAGTGAGGCCGGTTCGTTTTAAATGTTCGTAAATTTAAAAAACAAAAGGTACTAGAAATAAGGAAATTCGTGTTTGGGACGCCCGACGATACTCTAGCGTGTGCCCACAGTCACATCGGTTCCGATCTGAGCTCCGGTAGCGTCCTGTCCTCTGTTGAGCCCACTGGAACTAACTTGTGCGTTTTTCGGTTTCCGGTTTCCTTTTAATTCACGCACGCGGGTCGGAGGGCAAGCTTTACCTCTGGCCGCGGCCATTCTGGCGAGAGAAGCAAAGCAGGAGCAAGGAGAACGAGGAGCCAAGCTGGAGGCAAGGGACTTGTTTCTTATAGAACTGAGGAGGTTGTTTGTCCTTGTGTCTCCGTGGCGCAATCGGTTAGCGCGTTCGGCTGTTAACCGAAAGGTTGGTGGTTCGAGCCCACCCGGGGACGAGTACCTAGGGAACGTTCACTCGTTTCATTCCACTCTCAACTTAGAGGCCATATCTCCTATCTTACCGATTGCTGTTATTCCGAACAGAATAAGGCAGAGCATGGTTCTTTTCAGACCCTCAAATTTGTAAGAATATGGGTCTTATCTTCCTTCTTACTTTTACATCTAATATCTATTCCTTTTCCATATATTTTTGACTTTTGATCACGTATTTCATTATTACAAACAATAACATCCATTCTATGCACACATCTGTGATCACTTGTATAAGAGTCCTGGAGAGCAAGTGTTCAGTGGTAGGGTTTAAATTTTAAAATATTGTCTCTTTTGTTGGCTTATTAGCTGTAAATCTTCCCGTTTTTGAGTCATTATCTTTCTGATTAGTCGTTTTTTACTTACCACAGTCTATCTTCAAGTGCTGTCGTTAATGGCTACTTGCATTACACATTTTTTTCCTTAAACACACCGAGTAATTCATCTTTACTACTTTTCTTTAAAGTCTGATGTTTTTTAAGCGGATGGAAACAAGAAGAACAGTGGTGCTGTGCTTGCCATTTTCTTCGCATCGGTATTTACAGTGCTCTTCGTTCTTCCTGTGCATACAGATCCCTGTGTGCCGGAGGACTGGCTCTTCCTCCGTGACGCCCCTCCCCTGTCCTTTAAAGGCACGCGTGGATCTCTGCCATCACTTATTCCTCCAATTACTTTTGAAGATTTTTTTTCTTTTCCAATAGGTTTTAGCAGTTTAATTCTCTGTGCGTGGGCGTGGCTTTCCTCAAGTATCTAGTACACCAGGCTATTCAGATCCTTAGGTCAGTGGGTTAATAATTCTCATTACAACTAGAAATTTTTCTATCATTGTTCCTTAAAATTTTTTTTCTTCTTCTCCTTCAGTCCACGCGGGATCCTCAATTGCTGGTTGGCAGCCGCTCTACCACTCACTGACTCTCTTTTACTGATCTTTTTTTTCTTCTGTTTTTGTTTTGTTTTTGCTTTGTTATTTTGTCTTGGTGTGACGGGGTTTCTGTGGACTTTCTCATGGCCCTGGCTGTGTTGGAGCTCCCTTTGTAGACCAGGCTGGCCTCAAACTCAGAGATCCACCAGCCTCCAAATGCTGGAATCAAAGGCAAATCCCATCATGCCCAACAAACATTTTTTATTTTACTTCTTAATGACTCCTTGTAGCTTTGCATTCCCTAATCTTTCTCTGTTAATTCCATCAGGGAAACTTATTATCTTGGATGTTATTTTAGGCTCTGGCCATTCTAATTTTTATATGGTCTAGGTCCTTGGACCTGTAAAACAATTCTATAACAGCTTCAAGTTTTTCTTGACTCATTCTAACTTATCAGTTCTAGTCCAGGTTCTATTTATTCTCTTCATTATGTGCCATGTTTCTTGCTTTGTGCATGCCTAGTATCTTAGTGTGGGTTTTATTGCTGTGAAGAGACACCATGATCACAGCAGCTCTTACAAAGGGCACATGCTTACTTTCAGAGGTTCAGTCCCTTACCATCCTGGTGGGTAGTGTTGCGATGTGCAGGCAGACATGATGCTGGAGAAGGGACTGAGTGCTCTACATCTTGGCTAAAGGCAGCAGAAGGAGACTGTGTGTCACACTGGGAATAGCTTGAGCACAGAAGACCTCAAAGCCAGCCCCCACAATGACATAATCCTCTAACAAGGCCACACCTTCTAATAGTGCTATGAGCCAAGCATTCAAATACATGAACCCGTGGGGGCCATACCTATTCAAACCACCACACCTAGTGTTCTTTGATTAAATACCAGATATTATAGAATTCACCTATATATCTTTTTTTGTTGTTGTTTTGTTTTGTTTTTCAAGACAGGGTTTCTCTGTGTAGCCCTGGCTGTCCTGGAACTTTTTCTGTAGACCAGGCTAGCCTAAAATTCAGAGATCCACCTGCCCTGCCTCTCGAGTGCTGGGATTAAAGGCATGCACCACCACTACCCCATCTTCTATGTATCTTTTTAAAGTTTCTTGACTTGTGGATAGTCTGACCCTTTTTATGGCACTCCTCGGGTGATTCAGAAGAGTGCCCTGAGGAATGATTTCCCAATACGAAAATATTGTAAATGCCAAACACTCTGCCTGGGAAGAGAGGCCCTGCTTCCTGCAAGTGTGAACATCAGACCCTCTCCATGTAACGTTTCTCTGTGTGTGTCAGTTTTTTGTTTTGTTTTTTTTTTTCTCAGTTCTTTTTTTTTTTTTTTTCCAGCTGGGGACCCGAACCCAGGGCCTTGCGCCCTAGGCAAGCGCTCTACCACTGAGCTAAATCCCCAACCCCAGTTTCTTTTTTTTTTAAGGTTTATATTTTATTTTAAAATGACTATGTTCTTACTTTATGTGTACAAGTGTTTGCCTGAATGTACGTATGTGAACTACTTTGTGTGCCCAGTACCTGATGAGGCCAGAAGAGGGCGTAAGGTTCCCTGGGAACTGGACTTAGGGTTTTACTGCTGTGAACAGACACCATGTCCAAAGCAATTCTTATAAAGGACAACATTTAACTGGGGCTGGCTTACACATTCAGAGGTTCAGTCCATTATCATCAAGGCGGGAGCATGGCAGTGTCCAGGCAGACATGGTGCTGGAGAAGAGCTGAGAGTTCTACAAATAGAGGGTGGTTCAAATGCTTCGATCGGGAGTCTGTGTTTGCTGGTGCTGAAGATCCTTGCCCCCATTTGGTTTTTGATCTATCAATACAGATGCCAGTAGCCAATGGTTGAGCATGGGCGGGACAAGGACAGTTAGTTGCTCAGGTAGGATGCAGAGAGGATGGGAGGACGGGGGAAAGAAGGGGATGCTTGTTGTTGTAAAAATATAAAAAATTAAAAAAAGTAATGGTCTTTTATCCCGCTGGATCCAGCACCACAGTGCTCCAAGATGTCTGCTAGATATCTTGGTGGAAACACATCCCAACTCCTCAGCGACCCAGGGTCTCCTGCCGCCGCACACTTTGCTACACCCAAATCGTCACGTAAGTGAACACACAACACAATAATCTTTGACCCAATTGATAAGATATAATTGTCCACTTAAACATATAAAGCCCGGTACCATCCATCCCTTAAGAACATTGATAACAAGCTGTAAATACACAGAGCAGAATCTTAGTGTCTACCTCCATCGTCCTGCCACGGCTTCTCTCTCTCTCCCTCCTGTCTCTTCTCCTCTCCGTTCCAGTCTCCTCCTCTTCCTTCAAACTTCTCTCCCACCCATCCTTCCTTCTCCTCCAATGGCAGGCCTCCTTCTATCCTGTAGATGCTCACAGTAGCAACAGCAGATAAAGCCAAGCAGTCATCTGAGTTTTCGGGTAAGTGGCCCTGGTCACCTCACTGACTGGACCTGGGATAGCAGGGGAAGGTTTAGGGGTGCCCAGTCATTGAGTTAGCCAAGGCGTTTTAAAGAATAACTGGTGTGTGTGTGTGTGTGTGTGTTTCCTATTCGCTGATCCGAGATAGCCCCTGGGTGGGTGCACATGTGCGACCAGCCCTGAGCACAAAGCAGGCAGCCAAAACTACCCACAACATCTGCATCTTAATCAGAAGGCAGCGAAGGGCAGACTGTTCTCAGGCAGCTAGGAGGAGAGTCACAAAGCCCACCACCACAGTGACACACTTCCTCCAACAAGGCCATACCTCCTAAGGGCTCAAACAGATTCAAACTATCACATGCCCTGAGCCTTCTCTCCAGCCCCTGCTGTCAGTCTCTTCACAAGCATCCCAAGATTGGTGTTCTACTGAACCCTGGAAGAGGAACCTCTACCCTCCTCCCTCTTCCCAGTTCTCTTAGAAGTATATCACAGACCTGTGAATTCTAGCTATCCCAAGCAGACTGGGGGAGGGGAGACCACAAGGGAAGGGGAGTGGACACTGGAGAACTGGGAAGTGAGCATGGTTGTGACTGGGGTGCATGATGTGAAATTTCTCCAAGACAGACTGGGTTTGCCTCAAAACACCTTCCTCTGGCCCAGCCTAGCCACAGTTCTGCACCTGAAAACTGTAAGCAGGGCTCACACTGCCATTTCTGGTCTTTCAGGATTTGCCTTGCTATCTAAGCATTTGGGGTTGGGGATTTAGCTCAGTGGTAGAGTCCTTGCCTAGCAAACACAAGGCCCTGGGTTCGGTCCCCAGCTCCAAAAAAAAAAAAAAAAGAAAAAGAGCACAAGATTTCGGAACTGGGGTAGCAATAGCCATCCTCCAGATGGGCGATTGTTCCAGAATCAATACCGTGAGCCACAATTCCCAAGCCTTCTTGCTCACCAGTGCCGGGCTTCCTCCAAGCTATGAGACAACCAAAGAGGAGTATGGGGTGACTGAGCTGGGGGAACCAACAACTCAACTGTCATGAGGACCGCCGTGATCAACATGCCCAGAGAGGTCTCTGCGCCTGACCCTGTGGTGTGGTCCCTGTTCATTGCACTCTTCTTCAACCCCTGCTGCCTGGGCTTCATTGCTTCTGCCTACTCTGTGAAGTCTAGGGACAGGAAGATGGCGGGCGATGTGATTGGAGCCCAGGCCTACGCCTCCACTGCCAAGCGCCTGAGTCTCAGCTCCCTGATCTTCAGCGTCCTGAAGGTCATTATCTGCATCATCGTTTTCTCTACCGCCTCTGTGGTAGTCTTCCAGTCGTTTTCACAAAGAATGCCACATTCTGGATTCTAGCTGCCCTATGTCCCACTGTCCACACCTGGCCCTCCCCCGAGACTGAGGCCTTGACCTTTTACCCTATGTGTATACAAATGTTACCTTCACTTATCTCTCCACAGTGGATTCAATAAAGTGCACTTGGTGGCAACCCCCCCTCAAAATAAAAACACACAAGATTTCTTTAAAGTCCCTAGAAAGTGCTCCTTTAAAGATGGGTAGATAGGGCTCTCTGCTCCTCCCTGTTCCAGAGACAGCCGCATCTTCTCGTGCAGTGCCAGCCTCGTCTCATAGACAAGATGGTGAAGGTCGGTGTGAACGGATTTGGCCATATTGGGCGCCTGGTTACCAGGACTGCCTTCTGCTCTGCATCTGGCAAAGTGGAGGACATTGTTGCCATCAACGACCCCTTCATTGACCTCAACTACATGGTCTACATGTTCCAGTATGACTCTACCCATGGCGAGTTCAACGACTCAGTCAAGGCTGAGAATGGGAAGCTTGTCATCAACAGGAAGCCCATCACCATCTTCCAGGAGCGAGATCCTGCTAACATCAAATGGGTGACGCTGGTGCTGAGTATGTCATGGAGTCTACTGGCGTCTTCACCACCATGGAGAAGTCTGGGGCCCACTTGAAGGATGGGGCTAAAAGGGTCATCATCTCTGTCCCTTCACTGATGCCCCCATGTTTGTGATGGGTGTGAACCACAAGAAATATGACAACTCCCTCAAGATTGACAACAATGCATCCTGCACCACCAACTGCTCAGCCCCCCTGGTCAAGGTCATCCATGACAACTTTGGCATCATGGAAGGGCTCATGACCTCAGTCCATGCCATTACTGCCACTCAGAAGACTGTGGATGGCCCCTCTGGAAAGCTGTGGCATTATGGCCATGGGGCATCCCAGAACATCATCCCTAAATCCACTGGTGCTGCCAAGGCTGTGGGCAAGGTCATCCCAGAGCTGAACGGGAAACTCACTGGCATGGCCTTCCGTGTTCCTACCCCCAATGTATCCGTTATGGATCTTACGTGCCGCCTGGAGAAACCTGCCAAGTATGATGACATTAAGAAGGTGGTGAAGCAGGCGGCCGAGGGCCCACTAAAGGGCATCCTGGGCTACACTGAGGACCAGGTTGTCTCCTGAGACTTCAACAGCAACTCCCACTCTTCCACCTTTGGGACTGGCATTGCTCTCAGTGACAACTTTGTAAAGCTCATTTCCTGGTATGACAATGAATATGGCTACGGCAACAGGGTGGTGGACCTCATGGCCTACATGGCCTCCAAGGAGTAAGAAACCCTGGATCACCCACCCAAGCCCAGCAAGGATACTGAGAGCAAGAGAGAGGCCCTCAGTTGCTGAGGAGTCCCCATCCCAACTCAGCCCCCAACACTGAGCATCTCCCTCACAATTCCATCCCAGATCCCCATAATGACAGGAGGGGCCTAGGGAGCCCTCCCTCTCTCGAATACCATCAATAAAGTTCACTGCACCCACACACACACACACAAAGATGGGTAGGTAGGACAGTATATTTAAAAACTGTCAAAGGCGGCTCCTGGCTGCCCCAGCGGAGGCCATGGCTGACCAACTCAGCTACACTCCAGGGCTTTGAGTTGGTCCACCCCAGCGTCGACTCCACCTGTTGAGCTGCTAGAACTCTTGAAGGAGCTGGTCCTGCAGAACCAGAGCCACAGGAACTCCATGACTTGAACAACAGCAGGACATCCGAGAGGAGTCTCAATGAGGATCCAGTACTGATGGTGTGGCAGACGCCAGAGGCCTCGAACCAGACCAATGACTTGTTGCAATGAACATCTGCATGTGAAGCTACTTAGCGAACGGACACACTGTGTGGCACACTGCAGCTTCCAGTGCCACTGCGACAAGAGCAGACGTAATGGAGGTCTGGGCAAGATGGAGAGCAGAGCAGTGTGTGGGGGGTGGAACTGGAGATGTGACAACCGTGATGTGTGTGAGAGAAGGCTGCTGAGGTGATGGAGGAACAGGTCGTTACCAGTAGGGTTGTCAGGATGGTGCTGCCCAGCCACACCACTGCCCTGGTTCTCAACAGCAACAGGATGTCCGAGATGAAGAGTGGTCCATTTACCAGATTGGATTTCCTTGAAAGAAAGACCTGTGTGGCCCATACTTCCTCCAGAGACAGTGCTGGTCCTTGCCCCTTGCTTGACAGCCATGTTGATGTCCTCCGGCTATGCTGCCACTGGATACCAAGTGGATGTTCGTAGTCCGCGCTGTTGTCAGAAACCATGAAGCCCAGGATTTGGACACCGGCTGACCGTAAAGAGCAAGGAAGCTACTCTTGAAGTAGTATCGATGTCTGCAGACGCACAGTTCAAAAAGAAGACCGCAGAAGGCTTCAATGACAACCCCTACCTCCACCACGACCCCCAACCAAAAAAAAAAAAAAGAGCCTAAAAAGGAAACCATCAGAGAAGTCTTCAAAACTGTGGTAAGGGGGTTGAAGTGTAGCTCTCCGCATCGAGGGCCTCTGGCAGGGGTGCAGTTGCAGAAGGACTCGTCTTCCCTTGAGGGGCCACTGGGAGTCTGTCCATGCTCCAATGAGTATATAGACAACACAAAATGGACTTGGCTTTTTCTTTTCTTTTTTCCCCTTTCTTCTTTTTCTTTGTGGGCGTGAGGTCACAAGGGAAGGGAAGTGGACACAGGAGGATTGGGAAGTAAGCGTGATCGTGATCGTGGTGCACGATGTGAAATTCCCAAATAATTATCTGAAAAATATTGCCAGGGACTTTTTTTTTTTAATTAGAGTATAAGATCTTGCAAGAAAATGCACTCCACTTGTCACTAGGGAATACAAGGTTCTTGGTTTTAGGTTAAAAAAAATTTTTTTAACATTTCCAGAGGGTAACTTGAGGACAACTTTGTTAGAGTTTAAGAGCAAAAGCAGCAGGGTGGTAATGTCACTTGCCTTTAATCCCAGCATTCAGGAGGCACAAAATGTTGGGGGAAATGTGCTTACTACCAGATTAGTTGAGAAATGTGTTTCTAGCACATAAAGACAAACTGTTGTCTAGCAACCATAGAGAATGTTCCAGGAGAGGGTACAACCTGCAGCTAAAAGCAGCAGTCACACAGCGAGGGCCATGCTTCGTGGCTCTCTATACTTCAGGCGTCTCAGGGAGTGCCCTCAGCCACAGCTTCCAACGCTCGCTCGCTCGCTCGCTCGCTCATTAACAGTCTACAAGCAAAACTGGCTAGGTTGCGTTTGAATAGAAATCCCCAGTCTGCGCATGCCAGGGGATTTGTAACAGAACGTAATAGAGGCAGAGTAGCAACGCCAGGAGGCTGTGGTGACCGACTTCGTAAAACCATTTTGAAAATACCCGAACCTCAGGGAATTAGAGTATCCGAGATAGGAGCTCAATTCCAACTGAGACACTTGCAATCCAGAAAGTCACCCGCTTGCTTCTGTCTCTAGGAGGATAGTCGCCGGAGGTCCTAACCAAGAACCAGCAGCCCACCCGCCTTCCTCCAGGGCTGCTCCCGCCCCACCCCAGGAGCGTCACTGCAGGAGTCACCTCTTCCTGGAGCACTAGGAAGATGTCTTCTGCTCACTAAAAGAGACACAGTAAACATTTCAAGGACATTTTGAACTCGGTATTTCTGTCAAATCTGAAGACTGTCTTTGCAGAATACAAAACGTAACACAAGATGATCATCGAAGTCTGTGATGGTGGCTGAAGAGATGGCCAGTGTGACAAAATCCATCATCACCAATGACGGTCATCTGGTTTATTCTGCTGGGACAACATACTTTCATATTTAAAAAGCAAAAGCAGCAAAAGAAACCCTTGTGGGATTTGGGATACTAGAAAAATGTCTGTCTATAAAAAAATAAACATAAAACAATATCATATAAACATAAAATAGTAAGGATGACTTTTTCTGCTATGTCAGATTTGCTTCATAAATGCGGTTTCTGGATACTTACATTTTGTTTGGGACCACACTAAGACACAATCTTTTCTGGAAATAGTCCCACGAATAGACACCCTTTATGGTCCTAGATATCTAATAATCCCAGCCAAAGTCTTGACTAAAATCAATCGTCACTGCGGCTTAAAAAGAGATTGCACAGAAAAGACGTCAAGGCAGCCATAGTAAATTCTAGGCTGTGGGAATATGGTTGTTCTCTGTGTATTTGTCAAATGTATTTGTTTAAAAAAAATGTCTTTTGAGTGGTGCATGGGTAAAGGGACAGTGTGGGAAACAGATGTGAGACAAGATGTGAGCAGAATGCTTGTTAAGAACACAGATCTAGAAAAGATGTTGTTTCCAATAAAATCTTGAGGGGAGAAGTTGTTGGAATAAATAATATTGGGGAGGCAGGTGAATCACAAGGGGATTTAGGACAGTTTTTTTTTTTTTTTTTTTTTAATTTGGGACATTTTTAAACTCGTCTTTTGTTTTTCATTGAGTCTTTTTAAACGATCCCCATTTCTTTAGATAGATGTTTACAACTTGCAACTTCTGTCCTGGTGCTTCTGAGTCTGTTTTCTAGAGCCAAGCTGCCTGCATTCCTTCGATTCTAATTCTCCTTTCAAATCTCATCCTACTCATGCAGTCGTTAACTGTCCTTATCATTCCGTTTCCTGTTTCCATTCAAGCTTTTGCAGACCCACCAGTGGAACGCAGTTTCCCTTTCTGCCAATGTGCTGCCGAACCTTGCCCTCCCAGTCTTAAAGCCACAAAAGCAAAAGCAAAATCCAGACCACCCTTGAATCCCATGCGCGGAGCTGAGTACACTCTGGTAGAAATTCTGACAAGACCAGAATGCAAATAACGTCGGTAAACTAATGTCCAATATTGCCAAGGAATTGTAGCCTGCACCAGAGAGCAGGCACCAAGGGAAGGTACTGCTTAGATCTGCTAAATCAGACACTGACCTGGGGGCCACTCAGCTCCAGCTCACCTGAAGACAAAGGAAGGTAAGGAATGAAGTGAAAGAAAAGTGCTCTTACTCAAAGTAAAGAGAGAGGTCCCACCGAGATTTGAACTCGGATCGCTGGATTCAGAGTCCAGAGTGCTAACCATTACACCATGGAACCTATGCATGCTAGTGTCCTTCATTACTCCTTGGTTGTATAAGAAAATGCTGTGCTCGCTTGGGCAGCACATATACTAAAATTGGAACGATACAGAGAAGATTAGCATGGCTCCTGTGCAAGGATGACACGCAAATTCGTGAAGCGTTCCATGTTTTTATTGGCACAACAAGAAAGAAAGAAAGAAAGAAAGAAAGAAAGAAAGAAAGAAAGAAAGAAAGAAAGAAAGAAAGGAAGGAAGAAAGAAAGAAACAAAGAAAGAAACAAAGAAAGAAACAAAGAAAGAAAGAAAGAACGAGCAAGCAAGCGAGCTTATCCTCCATTTTCCTAGTTTTTAGTTTTGTGTGTTTTTGTTTTATCTCCACCACTGGACAAGAGAAACTAAAGGCAAATCCTCTATGCCTCTATGGTCTTAAAACCAGACAAGAGCCCCCACCAAAAGCAACATGGTCTCCTTTCATTTACCACACTGCTCTGTCCTGAGATGAATTTTCCCACACAAAGGTATCTTTTTTGGGGGATGGGGGTGGGGGGCTTTCATTCTATTCCTCCTTCAAGGAGGCTCAGTGATGAAAGGGTGTCACCCGGGACATCCTGTGCTCTTCCTTTGACAACAGGCACCCATAATGGCTCACACCACCCACCTTTAACAAAAATAAGCCTTAAATAAGAAGTGGAGAGGTCTTCCTGGGTTTTGTTGTTGTTGTTGGTTTTTGTTTTGTTTGTTTTTTCATATACACATGCATGTTTCATTTAGGTTAAGTTTTTCCTTTAAAAAATGCACACATATTTATCAAAAGAGAGAAGAATGGGTGACATTTAAGACTATGAACTCTTAACCTAGATCACACTCACCTGAAATCCATCTGTGCTGGCCAAGCCAGAAGCCCGGATGTGACATTTAGGCACTGTTTTCTGAAAGTTGGCCATTGATTCCATTTAAATTTCCTCATCACAACTGAAAATCTTTATTTTTAAAGTAGATACTATCCAAAGGTACCCAAACCACTGACTGCAGGGCCACAGGATATATGTATCCAAGGCCCCCGTAAAACACACAGATAAAATTCAACATTCTATCTCAAAATAGTAACGTGTGCATATTACAGCTCTCCAGTCGGCCTTGGACTGCTAAAGACAAACCTGTGTTCATTACGGTTTTAGTTAAAATTTCTTTGATCATTTATAATTGAGGGGAAATTAAGGGAATTTTGCATTTTGCAGGGAGGGACAAGAGAGGAATCTGTTAAGTGATCATAAGAAACAAAACAAAGCTAAGTTGTTTGATTTTTGAGAGTAGAAAAATCTACCTAACTGGAAACTAGCTGTTAGTTCTTCCTGATGGGCGGAGTCTCTGCTTTTGTTTATAGTTTAGCCGGGACTGTTTGGTTTGGAGCTAGGCAAACACACAGTCTGTCTTTGAAACCCAAGCTAGCTTCAAATTCCCCTTAGCCTGGGATCACTGATCTGCACAGCTTGCACTGTTTACACTGGGCGTTGGTGAGCTTACCTGGAACTCCACAGCTCTAGGCTTTCTCAGCACAACAGCACCTCAGTGAGATAAACTCTCAAATCCCAACCCATTCACTTTCTAAAATGCGTGTGTGCGCAGGTGCCCATGGAAGGCCAGAGGCACTGGATTTCTCTGGATCCGGAATTATTAAGGGTTGTGAGCAGCCAACATAAACACTGGGAATCCAAAGTCTGGAAGAGCAGTCAGCAGATTCTCTTAACCACTGAACTGGCTCTCCGGCCTCCCCTGCAACTCCCCCATTCTTTTTTGGGGAAAGTGAGTCAAAATTTGACCTAAGCACCACTGTCAGTCGACACGCTGGTTGGCCTGTGACTTGGGAAGGAACTTACATGTTAGCCGTGTCAGACTCACTGAAGACCTTTTGTTTTGTTTTTCTGCTGTTTGGGTTGGTTGGTGTGGCTCTAATCACAAAGAGACCATGTGGCATGGGACACAGGTGCCACGCACTCAAAACATTTGAGAAAATGAAGCACATCAAGAAGATACTTGAGATGCCTTTGAAGAGGAAAATAGCAAAAGACTGCAGCATGGTCTCTCACCTAAGTCTTCATCAACCAAGCCAAGTTAAAAAAAAAAAAAATCAAAGAAAAACAAGGATGAAAATTAAGCTCAGGAGAGTTTTAAATGTGAGCTTGAAGCACGTTTTCCTGCCCCACTATAGGTGCATATATTTTGAATGTTTGTTTCCCGGTTGGTGGACATGCTTGGGAAGGATTAGGAGGTGTGGCCTTGTTGGGGGAGGTGTGTCATTGAAGGTGAGCTCAAAGGTTTCAAAAGCCCTCACCCAGTCTTGCTCTCTTTCTCTGCTTCCTGCCTGTGGATCATGATGTAAACCCTTAGCTACTGTACTGCTTCAGCCCCATGCTTGCCTGCCACGAGGCTTCACAATATGATGATCATGGATGGGCTCACCCTCTGAAACTGTAAGCAAGTCCCCAATTAGATGCTTTCTTTATTAAATCGCCTTAGTCAGGGTGTTTTGTCACAGCAATAGAACACTAAGACAATAGGCTGCCATCAAATCCACTGTCCTCCTACCTCAGCTTCCTGAAGACTACGATCATACTCATGTGACCAGAACCAGGTTTGATAGAATATTTAACAAAGAATCTTTAAATTACAAGGCAAGGTAGTGTTTGTTCAGAGACAGAAGAACTGACCTCGAGTTTGAAGCCAGCCTGGTCTACATAGTGAACTCCAGGCTAACTTGACAGTGAGAGTCTGTCACACATGAATATGCACACATACATGTATACACACAGCCCCAGATTGGATTTCCAAAATCTCTTCTATCTAAAAGCCATTGCTATTCAAATGACCTATACTACCAAAGATCTGGATGAATTCCTCTCTGTAGCACCTCAGAATGGCTTATAGTATTCCTGTGCCTTCCTTTCATGAGGGTAAGGGGATACATCAGGCCAGGTTTTAATGACAAGTTTATTGTCTCCATAAAGCCCAGCTTAGCTTATTAACTGTTTGGTGACATTGATTTCAATGAGACATCAGATTTGATGAACGTTTACTTTTTAAGAAGTCTACAACTTATTTTCACTTTATGTGCATTGGTGTTTTGCCTGCATCTATGTTGTGTGAGGGTGTCAGAGCCCCTGGAATTGGAGTTACAGACAGTTGTGAGTTGTCAAACCCCAGGTCCTCTGGAAGGGCAGCCAGTGCTCTTAACCACTGAGCCATCTCTCCAGTCTGTCAGTGAACATTTTCAAACATGACGCACTGGTCAAGGCTTCGGCAGTATAAACAGACCCATGTTTCCAGTAGTGTTCTGTTAGACTTACTTATTTATGTGTGCTTGAACGTGCTGTGTCCGTGTTGAAAAGCCTGCACCTTTAATCCCAGAGCTTCAAAGACGAAATGAAGGCAGAAGTTCAAGCTGGCTAGCCTGGGGCAATAACAATGGAGAAGATCTTTCACCAAGATGTAAGCTGAGAACTGACTCCTGAAGACTGACCTCTGACCTTCACATGGGTGCTGTAGCATGACACCTACAAGTGTGTACACACACACACATACACACACACATACACATACACACACACACACACACAAATATTAATTGCCAAGATTTTTCCTTAGATTTAGAGAACATGACAAAACAATGTTTGAAACAAACAAACAATACTTAAATGAATTATTCTTCATCAAAAAAATAAAGAAATGGGAAAAACAATAATTATACTTCATCAGTTCATTCAATTTCAGATTATTTTTGTTCCATTTGATGTTGAGTCAACAGACATTTGAACTACCGATCCTCCTTCCCTGCCAAATGGTATGACATTTTTAAATTATTTTACTTTACTTTATTTGAGTGGATGTTCTACCTGCATGCATTTCTGTGCTTTCTGTGCACGCTCGGTACCCACGTTGGCTGGGTGTGATGAAGTCTCTCCTGGAACCGCAATGATAGACGGTTATTAACTAATGTGTGCGGGCTGGGAATCAAACCCCTGTCGCCTGGGAAGAGCCCCAGTGCTCTTACTGCCGAGTCATCTCTCCAGCCCCAAGTGGTTTGATTTTAACTTTAGAAAAATGTATATCCACCTTATCCACAAATTTCTTAGAAGAAAAAATAGTTTAGTTTATAGACACTTAAGAAAGCAAGTGAATGAATGAATCAATGAACTCTGGAAGACAAGACTCAGAAGGACCATGGTTAAAGACCTGGTGAGAATCCATCGCCCTGACAACCCATCAAACACGGAAACCTGCTTATCTCTATCACAGACTATTTGAGGTAATCAATTATGACTATGGTACACCAAGACTTAGTGGATTTCTGAAGAAACTATTTTGTAAAAGAGAGGGGCTAAACTCCAATTCCAGGAAGAAAACCAAACTCCACTTGAGCAAACATCCCAATAGCAGCTCAAGGTACACATGGATAACCTAAGACACCCTGAGGAGAATAGATACCTTAGCTGTCCTGTTTGTCAGGTGGTTTTCCCGCAGTGTTTGGTTCCTGCAGATTACAGTTTTTAAAGCATTACCTTGCTGACCCATATAGAAATTCCCCAAGTTTGCTGTACTACAACAGATACCCTACACCCCTAGAGTTGGGGCTCTCTCTCTGACCTTGCTCTCAGCTCATAATAAAGGCTCTTATGTATTTGCATCAGAATTGGCTCCTCTGTGCTCTTTGGGGTCCCTGTAGCTGGTGCATGACATTAGTAACAGTTTCACAGAGCCTCGTCAAAAACATGTACCTGTGTACAAGTGTAACCCAAAGGCAGTACTCTGCTAATATTTTCTCTGTTCTGAAGATCAACCCAAGACTTTATGTAGGCTAGGGACTGAATCTATCACTGAAATTATTTTTGTCAGCCCACACAACATTTCTTTTTTTTTTTTTTTTTTTGGTTCTTTTTTTTTTCAGAGCTGGGGACCGAACCCAGGGCCTTGCGCTTCCCTAGGTAGCGCTCTACCGCTGAGCTAAATCCCCAGCCCCCACACAACATTTCTTATCACTTCCTATGCAAACTAAAATATAATGTAAACATTATTTAGTGACTCTTTTCATAGGACAAATAATAGTTTTCTGTTTGTTTGTTTGAGACAGAATGTAGCTCTGGCTGGCCTGGAACTCATTGAAATCCTTAGGTTTCTGTCACCCCAGTGCTAGGATTAGGGATGTGAGCCTCAAGTGAGTTGAAAATACAATACTTTTTTGAGATAGTCTATGGGCCCTTTAGAAATCACAAAGTTAGATATCAAAAGATTTCACTTAGACTTTGACGTGAGGAAATTTGTTTAAAAAGACATCAACAGAGCCAGGCAGGCTCACACCCTTAATCCCAGCAGCACTCAGAAGGCAGAAGCAGGCAGATCTGAGTTCAAGGCCAGTCTAGCCTACAGAGCAAGTTCCAGGATAGCCAGGACTACACAGAGAATCTGTTTCGAAGAAAACAAACAAAAAAACCCCAAAACAAAATAGAACAAACAAACAAACAAAAAAAAAAAAACACATGCCAATCAAACCAAACCAAAAGAAAACAAACAACAACCACAGCGAAAACCCACAAGGGCTTCAAATGCAAGGTCAAGGCTGCTGCTGCTTAACTACTAGCGTGGGAGCGGGAGCTCCACCGGCCTTGGGTTTAATCACTACCACTCAAAAGACGTTTGCTTCGTTTACTTGTGATTTGCTAGTTATTGCAAACAAGAAGTTGGGGGAAAGGAGCGACTCATGACTGGGTTTTTTGTTTGTATCTGAGACAGTTTCATAGTGTGGCTCTGGTTGTCCTGGAATTCAAGACTACGGAGAAACACTACGCTGGCTTCGGACTTTCAAAAGATCAGGTTAAAGGCGCGCGACACCACGCTCCGCTCTGACCTGGATTCTATTGGATGTTCCCGCACACATAACCCGAATGACAACCACCTAGTGTCCTCACAAGCTCCTGAAACCGACTCCCTCAAACCCTATCCTGGATCAATAGGCTACAGCAGCAACCAACCAACAAAGCCCGTCACACACACACACACACACACACACACACACACACACACACACGCACCTTTCTGCGCCCATGGAAACCCACTGTCCTTTCTGTGCGGGCCGCGCCCCCCACGCAAGACCGAGAGCCGCGGAGGCCCCAATCATTCATGGGGTGATCAATCTCTCGAGCGTCCTTGCTTGGGGTCTGCAAAGGACCCTAATATTGTATTAATTACTTGTCGCTACTCTAATCACCCCGAAGCTGGCGGCGCGCGTGCTTCGCCACCCGCCCAATGTTCTGGATTCCCGAATCTCACACACACACAGACACACATACAGAGACAGATAGACAGGCCCAGCGCACACACACACACACACACACACACACACACACACACACACACACACACACACACAGAGCCTTTTATTTTGGGGCTTCTAGCGAGGAACTTGCGCTGCCGTCGCCGGGCGATTAGAGCGGACTAACCCACCCGGATCCTAAGGCGCACGCGGACTCCTTCTCCGAGTCCTGTTGTTCACCCGGGCCGTAACCTGGTCAGCGTGGGGTTCCCAGGTCCCCGCGACCCGACCACGGGTGGCAGCAGAATTCCAGCATCCGGGAGACGCCAGAGGGTGCGTAGCGCCCACTTCCTTCATGAGCACAGCCCAGCAAAGGAATGTTAACTGCATGGTCCAAGTTCACACCTACCCTGGGAGTCCTGCTGTCATTTTAAACCGCTGTCCCTCCTCTCTCAAGGGCGGACAGCTAAACAGGATTATCAGTGGCAGATGTATAAACCCGCCCAAACTGATACCCTCCTCGGGTTTGGACAGCCTAACCCTGCTAATAGGATAACAATGTTAAACGCTTGAGACTCAAATTCCTGATCCGGTGCGCTCCCCCCTCCCACTTCGAGATCAAAGATCCGAGTGCCTTGGTCAAGCCTTAAACAGCTAAGGCATGCGTCCCTACTCTTTTCACCTGCAAAGTGAGGTGGACAGGGGTATCCCATGAATGACAGGGAACCCGAATTTTAAGTAACTGCTCTAGCAACAATGTTACCACCACATAACATCAGCATAGCCACTGTCTGCACATCGCTTGAACTGCTACATTTTATGTTGAGGAAAGGTTTTATAAATCCCCTGCTGGCTTGGCTCTCTCTTTTCAACTTCTTCTCCCGAGTGCTGTGGTACAACTGTGGGCCACCACACAAACCACACACCAAACACCACTTTATTAATTTTGAAAAGAGCCTATCTTAGTTTGTGCTAGATGTTGCTTACACTTTTCTGATTTTTTATTTTTAAATTGGACTGTTTTCCTGGTTATTTAGTGACCCCTACACATGCTTATTTCTGGAGTGGAGATGCATGTCCCATTGCCACATGGTATATGTCATGTCTAGCCTGTCCTCACACCAATAACAGTCTGTTGACAACTGCAGCAGAGCCACGGACAGAAGGCACAGAAGACAATGCCTGTGAAATGACCAGGACCAGGTAGCCCCTATCTCAGCTGTTCCTCTCTTCACAGCAGCTACTGATAAACCAGCCCGCCGCCATCTTAGACTTGGAAGTCACCTAGTAAAAACAAACTAGGTTAATTCTTGTTGATTAAACCTCTGTTTTCTCTCAGCACTGGGCTGTGCCCCACCTGTAACCTTAACTACATATGGCTCTGTACTGCTTGTCCCAGGGCGGGAAAAACTATACCTTTGTTTCAAAAAGTTGTTATGACCACCTTATAACCATGCCTTGGTGTCAGGCGTGTCATGCTTATGTCTTATGTCCTGCTTCTGCTACTGCCTATTTGCCAGCCAAACCCCCAATTTGGAAACCCCCCACTCCCGAGCTATTAAAATATTTATCTTCTCTATGTGCAGTGCTCATGATCTCTGGTACCTTACCTTTAACCTGTACGAATGAACGCATGCATGCACCCACGCGTGCACGCACACTTTAGTTTATGCAGCCATAATTTGGGTCAGTGGTCTTTCTTCTACTTGTACTGCTTTGACAGAGAGAAAACCAGAGCTTAGCTGAAACTGCGAAAACAAACCTTCTTCGCTAAGTACCAAGCACAGAAGCTGCCACTGACTGATATAGGAGCAGGAGTCCCTGGGCATTCTGAAGGGACATCAGAGGGCAGGTCAGAGAAGGGGCAGCACAGGTGAAGATTCACACAGGGCTTGCCAGGTAAATGTCTGCTCCACCAGGCTGCTGGGCTGGGCTCCCTGCAGATTATGCCTTGTCATCTTCCTTCCTGGAGATGCTGTCTCCCGGTCCAGAGTAATTGCCAATCTCTGGCATGCTCTTCCACTACCAAGCACGTTGGCACTGCTTGAAGAACTGGAACCAGTGACACCTCAACTGTCGGCAGTCAGAGCTACTACACAAGGTGCAATTCAGTCTCACGGATGAATCGTCAAGGCATGGTGTGGGCTTCTTCTCCGGGCCCCCTCAGGGTTATTGCTAACACTTGAAAGATCCCTGGAAGAGGGGCGTTTGCGTTCCCAAAACACAGATATTTACATCATGATCCATACAGTAGCAAAATTACAGTTACGAAGTAGCAAAGATAATTTTATGGTTGGGGTCACCACTGCATGAGAAGCTTATTAAAGGGTTACATTAGGAAGGCTGAGAAACTATGTGAGAGAGAGGGGGGAGAGAGAGAGAGAGAGAGAGAGAGAGAGAGAGAGAGAGAGAGAGAGAGAGAGAGCGGTGGGGGGTGGGCGGAAGAAGAGAAGGAAAGGAAGGATGTACGAAGCGGAGGCGAAAATGGCAGAACCTAGGTTGCTGTAACTGAGGCGGAAAGGGGGTGCCTAGGAGTTCCCCACCCCCTGCAGCCCGGTAAACACCCAGGATTAACCTCTATCCCCCGCTGCGACTGGCATTGGGGCCACCGCTAACTTCCCTCAGCAGTAGATCCAGGAATCTGCAACTTTCATCTTCCCCAAATCTCTACAAGTTGACAATGTCTAGTGTCTAAAAACCAGAAAGGTTTTTGTGTGTTTGTTTTCAGGTTTTTTTTGTTTTTCTTCCTGAAAAACCCATTGGCTTTCTTCCTTCCCTACACACAAGTGCAGAGTAGAGCATCTAATCAGACAAAGGGTTCGAGGCTAAGCCTTCACCTGGAGAACCAGGGGCGAAGTCTATCTGTTATAATGACTGAGATGGTCCGAGATAAACGGAACCAGCATGCCAATTGCTTCCTTGACCCAATTACCACATAAGGAACATGAAAGACGACGCTCACCCCACACCAAGAGCCGAGTCCCCACTTAAACCACCACGAACCGGAAGAAGTGTTTGTGCACAAGGCTAGACTGGAATGAAGCGCAAGTGAGTTTAGACCTCCGAGCCCAAAGCATCTTCTGGCTCCGGAAGGATGAGAGGTGGAACAGAGGCTCTAGGGTAGGGGGGATGGATGTTACCACACTGGATACCTGCTAATCTTCGGCTTCTAGTCCTGTCGACATTTATTTCTAGGTACTCTACTCCATACCACGTCACTTGATTTCTATCCCTCCCTGGTGGTCTAGTGGCTAGGATTCGGCGCTTTCACCGCCGCGGCCCGGGTTCGATTCCCGGTCAGGGAAGGCCTTTTGACCATGAAGAGCATAAGAATCCCTCTGCCTCAAAATAAGTCCTCTCAACGCCTCAAAATAAATAGCAATTCCTAGGCGACAAACATGCACATCAGTTATGCACACTTGTGTAGGCCTATACGTCATTTTGTAAAATGTCTTGTTTCTCTTTCAGGACAATTCTGCAAGAACTACCAATAAGTACTTTGATCTAGAAATTTTTTTTTTTTAGAATTAATTCTTATTATGTGTAATATATTCTTGTTATGATATATTATGATATAAATAATCTATATAGAGTACCTAGTTCATGTGCATGAATTAAAGAATTTTTAAATATATACCACTCCAACCTCAGCGCAAAGAACATGCGATTTTTGAAGGGTTGTTACTGGTGATGGAACTAGTGTTTCAGACAAGTTTTTTTTTTTTAATTTTTAAAAAGAAATTATGTGTAAAGGTGTCTCAATGGCTTGTATGTCTGTGCACCACCAGTGTGTGGCTGGTACCCTGGATGACCAGAAAAGGGTACTGGATCTTCTGGAACTGGAGTTATGGATACTAGATTTAGAGCTGCTATGTGGGTATGGTCTTCTCAAAGAGCAACCAATGCTCTTCACCCCTAAGCCATCCCTCAGCTCCCTAAAGCCAAGTTCTTACGGTGTTTGCTCTATGGAAGAGACTGTTACAGCTGGGTGTGCTGTGGTGGTGCATAACTTTAGTCCCAATACTCAGACGGACCTCTGTGAGTTGGAGGCTGTCCCGGTCTACAGAGGGCGCTCCAGAACAGCTATGGCTACTCAGAGAGACCCTGAGGTTCCCCTCAAGTCTGAAGCTTCCCTGTACAATTTGCAAGCTTCCCAGTCTCCTCAGTTATTGGCAGCTTCCCAGAGGCTACAGCTTTGAAAACCAAGTCTGAGGATTCGGGCAGGAGTGGGATGAGTTTATGTGTCTAAAAAGTGAGATTCTGGAGCCTTGGAACTAGTTATTTGTGGGGAGGAAAATTTTTTCCAGGATTTTAATGTTCTGAATAAGATTTTTAAGTCTTTAGCTGAGATGGGACTTCCTTAACGTACTTATGAAAAAGTGCGATATGGATTAGGGATGGGCGGGAAATAATAGCTATGGGGTCACCATGTGTCTTAGAGAGGCCTGAACCAATCACATCTGGAAATAGATTTGTGGAATAGGATTTACAAGACACTAGGAACCGAACGCGAGTCTTCAACTTTTTAAAAAAATATTTTATTTACTTTATATCCCAATCTCTTCCCCCTCCACTCCTCCTCCTCCTCTGAGAGAGTGGACCCCCATCCCCCCACCCTGGCACATCAAGTCTTTTCAGTGCTAGGCTCATCCTCTTCCACTGAGACCAGACAAAGTAACACCGTTAGGAGAGTGTTCCACCGATGGGCAACAGCTTTAGCGATACCCGCCCTGCTCCAGTTATTGGGGAACCCCCATGGAGACTGAGCTGCACGTTTACTACATATGTTGGGGTGGGGCTCAGTCCAGCCGTCTATGCTCTTTGGTTGGTGGTTCAGAGCCAAGAGTCCAGGTTAATTGATTCTGTTGGTCTTCATGTGCAGTTCCTATCCCCTTCAGGGGCCTCAATCCTTTCCCCTAGTCTTCCACAAGACTCCCTGAGCTCTATCCAATGGTTGCTGTGGGTCTCTGCATCTCTTTCAGTCAACTGCTGTACGGAACCTCTCAGAGGACACTTAATGCTAGGCTGCTGTCTGCAAGCACAACAGAGTATCTTTAACAGTGTCTGGGATTGGTGCTTGCCCACGGGATGGGTCTCATGTTGGGCCGGTTATTGCTTAGCTATTCGCTCCATCTCTGGCAACATCATTCTTAACAGCCAAACCATAGATCTCTCCAGTCTCCTGCTGTCTCTTTTCCAGGTGCATTTCGCTGCCCTTCTGGGTCCCTTGAGACATGGAAGAAGCAAGAGGCAATAAAGGATTCACCTAAGAGGCAGAAAAATATCATTTGAACACAGCTGTGGGGATTACACGTAGGTACAGCAAACCTTAAAGCAATCTTGAAAATTGTTAGTATCAATAAACCTAATTTGACGGCTGGAGGGCAGGTCTAGGAGCGGGGCGTTTTCTTGAGAATCGGAGCTGTCTGACATTAAGTGAAGAGTGATCTATGTAAATGAATGATACGTGGAGCTGCGGTGTCTGCGCCCGCTTTAGAAACCCTGGAGATTTCACCATTGTGGGAGAGAGCGCCGGTCCCGGGGCAGGCTGGTGGTGGGACGGAGCAGAGGAGCGACTGAGTAGCGTGTGTCCGAGCATGCACTGAGAGTGGCTGTGCGTTCGGAGCGCGGGGCTAAAGAGGCTGAGTCGAAGGTGAAGGTGGAAAAAGCAATCTTACCTGGCGGGAAAACATTATTATCCTGGGCTGGGCTGGGCGGGGCGGGGCTGGGCGGGGCGGGGCGGGGCGGGGCGGGGCGGGGCGGGGCGTCCTAGGAAGAGACTGATTCATTACATCTGGGATGTGCTGATTCCGGTAACTTCCACAAACGCGAGGAAGTCGGCTCCCTGACTTGTAATATCTGGAGCTGCGTTCCCGCTTTGTCCTTATAATTTGTTACAAAAAAATCGTTGGTGAGAGTTTGTAAGGGTTTTGTTTATCGAGCCTGCCTCTGTTTAGGACGCTGAGCGGGACCCACAGGGAACAAAGATCCGACAGTTCTTGTGTGGTTGCTGGGAGTCAAACCTGGATTCTTCGAAGAGCTCTCATTCTGAGCTGTCTCTTTAGCTCCTTACTAGAGAATTTCCTAATGAAATTTAATCTTGGCGAAAGCCTTAAATTAAGTAAGCAGCGGTCTTCCCACAAAAGGATTTTACGCTGATGAGACGTTGGAAACCTAAGACTTCTATCTGACTTCTTACTCAGCTGCCTCCGTGCAGTGATACTGAGAAAGCTCAGGCAGGATCCCTAGGGATGAAAACTTTTTTGGTTGGTTTTTTTTTTGTTTTTGTTTTTTTTTTTTTTTTTTTTTTTTTTTTTGAGACAGGGTCTCACTATTTAGCTCTAGCTGGGCTGGAGCTCGCTATACAAATTAGGCTGACCTCCTCCTTATGTCAGGCTGACCTAAAATCACGGAGATGCTGCCTGACTGCGGAATGCCCCAAGAACCCGAGTCACTCCTTGTCACTTCCAGCCAGAAGTTACCACATAACTCAGTTACAGATAGGCAGAAGTTTCCGGATGTAATTCTTCCCTGAACACCTTCTGCCTGCCCATATTTTTCTGACCTAGAATATTGGGGGAACGCCATCTCTTGCTGTAAGAATACAGCCCTCAAGATAAGGTGTCTGAATGGAAGCAAGAAGACCTTGAAACTAACTGAAGAGCTGTGGTAGCAATATTCGGAATTTGTAAGTTTGTACCTGGATTCCTTGATTCACATAACATGATATCTGTCTGTGCCACTGCTACTCAAGTAGTGTTAACATTTCCAGGCAAAAAGAGACCGAAAAGACGGGCTTGGATCCTGATCATCGCACCAAAAAAGTACACTCAAGTCAGAGAGGGAACCAGAAATAAAAGGATGTTGCATTGGCCGGGAATCGAACCCGGGTCACCCGCGTGGGAGGCGAGAATTCTACCATTGAACCACCAATGCACTCTTGAAGGTGGCTTCTGACAACACATTGAGAAAAGGTGTGAGAGCCATGCATTTCCCCCACTGAAAAGTTGCAATGTAAATCAATGTATTCTCGTGATGTTCAGTATTTTCCAGCGTTGAGGAGGAAGTACCTTCCCACACGCTAGGCTGTGAAAAGGCCAAGTCCTCTCACCTGACTCAGTCTGAACCAGATTTGCTGCTCAAGAAGTTTCCGAGCATGACCTACAGAATTCCTTCTACTTCTCCTTGCCACGATCTGGGAGTTTCAGCTTATTAGACAGGAAATGCTAGTTTCAGTTCTTAAGAGCCTTCCTTGTGGTTTACCAGTGCAAGGCACACTCAATTCAGAAGTAGTCAAAAACACACTTGGTGTACGTCCTGGGGACAAGTGCACATCACCCCCATCTGTGTGACACGGACTGACACACCCTTCTCTGAGGGGTGACACATTCTGTTTCCTCTGATTTGGACAAGAAGAAGGGACGGCCACTGTCCCCCAGGTTTGTGAACTGTTTACTTTGCAGGGCACACGGTGTCCTAATGAACAAGCACTGCTCTTCTGGGATGTTATATAGGTGAGCAAATGTGGAAAAAAATAGCTAGTAAATGAGTACCATCTGTGTGTAAAGTCATGCCATCCTTAAAGCCACCCAGGAGATGGACAAGAGCAAAAAGGAAGAGGCCTAAATCCACCCACACGCTCATCCCCTCCATCCCCACTTCAGAAACCTTACTGATGCTTAAACCTGACCGAGAGGGAAAGAGAAATCAGAACGGTGGCTGTGTATGTGGAGTGGGTGATGACTAAGGTTACCTGCACAGTGCGGGTCGATGGAGATCAACGCTCTATCCCTGACCTAGGTGATGGCTCATTTATCAGCCACACCCAGAAAATAACTGAAGAAAGTCATCGTGTTTAATTTTATTCTATCAACCAGAATTTACTTAAAATACTGGAACAGCGGAATGAGAGCTGTGATGTCACGTCACGTCACACTTGGCTAGCAATGCCCAGGCAAAGAGAAAAGGAGGAGGGGAGGGAGGGAGGGAGAGGAGGGGAAGGGGGAGGAGGGGGGAAGAGGAGAAGAGGAGGAGGGGGAAAGAGGAGGAGGGGGAGGGGAAGGGGAAGAGGGGGGGGGGAAGGGAAGAGGAGGGGAAGGGAAGAGGGAGGAGGAGGGGAAGGGAGGGGGGGAAGGGAAGGAGGAGGGAGGAGGGGAGGAGAGGAGGAGGAGGGAGGAGGAGGAGGAGGAGGAGAGGGGAGGAGGAATAGGGAGGGGGAGGAGGGGGAGGAGGAGGAGGAGGAGGGGGGGGGAGGAGGAGGAGGAGGGAGGAGGAGGAGGGGGAGGAGGAGGAGGAGGGAAGGAGGGGAAGGGGGGAGGGGGGGGAGGAGGGGGAGGAGGAGGAAATTGTGACACAGAAAGAACGGATCTGGTCACTCGATTCCATCAACGTAGGCTCCACAGGAGACAGACTGATACAGCCCCTGGGTTTGGTTTTGTTGGTTTTGTTTTGTTTTGTACTTGACTCAGACTGGAAAACCAATCCAGTTCTTGTGTTTGCCAGGCCTGTGCCAACTGGTTTCCCTTCTCACTCTGTCCTGCCACAATGGCACAGTGATGGGAAGATTGTACCACAGGCAGAGGTCAGGGGGCTGAGGCTGGAACCTGAATGCAGGCTGCTGCATTTCCATGCAGTTCAGATACCACAGTGCAGTCACAGGCCACAGTGAGGCAACGCCCAGAAGTCAGTCAGTTTGTCTTCCTCCCTCCCTCCCTCCCTCCCTCCTTTTCCTTTCCTCTCCCCCCACCCCCACAGGGTATCACAATGTAGTTCTGGCTATCTTTGAACTCATTATGTAGACCAGGCTAGCCTTAAATTCTCAGAGATCTACCTGCCTCTGCCTCCCAAGTGCTGGGATTACGGGCACAAGGCGAAGAGGAGTTTCCTTGCTTCTCTTTGAATAACAATTCGTGAATTACAAATGCTTGAATAACAGTTTACATCCACAGATTTGGTCCTAGACACTTTGCTAGGACCACAAACAAACAAACATCACGCCCTCTGCACTGGCCATTCCATTCCTGGACTTCTGCATGGGAGGCGAGGCTTCTACCACTGAGCCACAGTTACGTCAGTGAAGGCACACTGAGAAAACACCTGAAAGTCCATCCATCTCATTTTACCGAATGACAGAGAGCAGTGTGCCTCAATATCTCCACAGGACATTTTGTATTTCCCAGTGTTGAGGGGGAAACGCTCTTCTACCTGCTAGTCTGTGAAAAGGCCCAAGTCTTCTTACCCTTCGATCTGGGCCAGGTTTGCTTCTCAAGGAGTTTCAGAACATGGCCTACAGAATTCCTTCTACTGCCTGCCATGACCTTGAAGTTTCAGCACATTAGAAGGGAAACACCAATGCCAGGTCAAACCCCTGGTTCTGAAAAGCTTCCCCTGAAGTTCATCAGACCCAAGTAAGAATAGCACCAAAGTGGAGGATCACGGAGTGTGAAAATGTCACAGGAATGTGGGTGAGGGGTGACAGCTCTTGAGAGCTAGAACCCTGGAGTTCACTCTCTTTAGAACTTGTTGTGTCCAGTGGAGTTCCCCCCTCACCCCATCCCAGAATATTTCAACCAGAAGGAAATTACTACATCACTCAAACTGCAGTTGGAACCCAGTGACCTGGCACACTGATACTAATGCGCAGTTTTAAAAACATAAACTTCCAGGCCCTTCGAAGCTTTCTAACAACTGCAACTGTTTCCTGTGCGGCCACTGACTCAACTCCAAGGAAGGCTTGCCACAGAGACCTCTTAGGTTTCTGCTATGCTGCTCGTCCAAGGGCAAGGAAAACTTGATAGTTCCAGTGATTTTCCTCTCTCCTTGCTTCTCCTCCTGTCTTTACAAAGCTTGCTTTCCTTTTAGCAGTTGATGGAAATTAATCTAAGACTGCAGTTTGCTTCCCTGCTGTGAGAGGGATGGAAATCGGGAAGTAGCAGTGGGAGAACCTTCAGTTAGTTACATCCAGAAATACCCAGCACTCCTCTGCAAATACCCAGCACTCCTCCAAAGATTCCTGGGACTCCTCTAGAAATACCCAGGACTCCTCTTCTGCAGGTTGACCAGGGTCTCAGAACCAAAGAGTTCCTCCTGAGGCCCACATTTAGCTCTGTCTTACCTGAAGCTCTGCTGCCCAGCTGCAGAGAAACCAAAGAGAAACCGCAGAGCACAAGGAAAAGGCCCCTAGTTCTACACCCGACACAAGGAAGGGAGTCACTGTGTTGTGGGGGACCACATCTGCTCTCTCCCCTGGTTTTCCGACTTACCAAAGGCAGAATAAGGATGGTGGAGGGGAATCATGGGCTACTGCTTTCTCATTTTATTAAACATTTTGATTATACATTCTCTTGTATTAGAAAGAGAAACAAAATAGTTATGAGAGCAAGTCTCCAGTGTGCTGTATCTTTCACCCACAGTTACAGTTAATTGCTGGGAAGTTCTAAGTCAAAAGACTGTATAAGAGCGCCATGTTGTCTGTCCTCGCCCCCCCCCCGGGGGGGGGAAGTACTCACAATGCATGGTACCCTATGAAAACGTTTTAAAGGCCTGTACTCTGTTCCAAAGATTGTCTTTTTGGTTGGAACTAAACACGTGCATGTTGCTGATGGGTGTAGAGACAGGTCTCCATTTCATACGTTTTTCGGCAACACTTTCTCACTGTTAGGAATAAACTGTGCTTCATGTGTGGTGTTCAGGGAACGATGTTGTCCTCTTAGTACAATAGAAAGACTTTTGGATAGCTTGCTTTTTGTTTTAAAACGGACTCCAAACTGCCAGTCTGTAATTCCCTACGTAGGCCAAGCTGGCCCCATTTCACCTGAGGCTCTGTCTGCTTTTGGGTGCTGAGAGGAAAGATGTATACCAACACCTTTCCCCAGCCATTTCTTAACACGTGAGTATAAATCAAAATGGCTTCATTTAAAGTTCTGTGGGTTTTGCCAACTACCTGTTAAGATCTTAACAGTGGGAACTCTACAGCAGCAGCTCTCAACCGGTCCTGATGTTGCCACAGTTCCTCATGCTGTGATGAGTCCCCCCTCCCCAAAACACAAAATTGTCCTCGTTTTACTTCAAAACTGTAATCTTGCTACCGTTGCGAATGTTTCTGTGTTTTCTGATGGTCTTAGGCGACTACACTGAAAATCCTTTGACCACTCTCCTAAAGGATTCATGACCCACAGTTTGCTTGTCTCTGGGCCTTCAACATTCCAGTTCTCCAGAAGCCAAAAGGTTCAACAAACCCACCTGGCGAAAGGGAGGGGCGAGGCGTCTCCCCTGGATCAGGGATCCGGCATTTTTTTCTACACAGATGAGGTACAGGGAAAGGTGACATCTCCTTCTCCCAGGTAGCAGGTGATCGGTGCTTTCTGGTTGGCTGGGGACTGGTAGAAGGGTAGATAACGGTGACAACATCATCCTTGATGTCGTGGACTGACGTTTGCACGATATATGCAGATGGGGGGGAGGGTTGCCGTGTCCGAAATTGATGCTGAAACGCAAGGGATTTCGCACGGGACATGGGAGGGAATGGCGGTTCGGGGGTGTTTTGTTTTTGTGGCCTGATCAACTCCCAACGTTCCAGAAACTGAATCCTGACGCTGAGAACAGTAGTGGTCTTTAGCAAGTTTGCTTATTAATCCAGTGGAGTTCTTGCCCACTCAGGTCGCGTCCTCAGCCTCTACCCACCCCCACCCACTGCACCCCCACTGCACCGGGTAGCGTGTCCAGTGGCTTCTTCACCTTTTCCAGAGCACACGGAGCGCCTAGGGACATACCCACACACACGCTCCAAAGATTCTGCCACATGGCTTCAATAGAATGTCCGGGAGGCCTTTTAGTCCTACGAGGACTACAGAATGAGAAAAGCAGACCTGTTTTGTTTGTTGTTTTGTTTTGTTTTGAGGAGTGTTTTCTACCTTTCTGAGCTATTAAAATCTGGCAAAGGTCCTCACTTGGGAACTCCATGTGCACTAAACCCAAACCCATTTCCCTGCCTCTCTGGGCAAAGTGGCCTACTCCTTTTGTCTCCTCTAACAGCTGTGTGAACTGTTGAAAACAAAAGCCTAGCCTGTTTATCCAGGCCAATAAAAGACCTGCTGTGGCGGGCTGAGGCAAGAGGTTAAAGCAAAGGTTAAAAAGGATTGCAGACAGCTCATTGGAAGAGCGCCCACAACCTAATCGAGGGCACAATGAAACCTTAGAACTGGGCCACTCCACAGGAGAAAGCACGGTTTATTGGTCAGTTTTAAAGTTCTGTGACAATCTCTCAGGAGCAGAGATAACAGGAAAGGTGGAGAAAGCCTTGTCAGTTTTAAGGTGAGCAGATACTGCAGGGGAGAGAAGTGTGCAAGCCAAAACAGCCGGGGAACCAGTGTGGAACAGGTGTGTGGTAACGGAGACATTGGAGCCTGGGAAGTGTGGGGACTTCAATGAGGGTTATGGGTTTATATACAGAACTAAATGCCTGGTTGTTGGAGGGAGTTGGCTGTAAGTACGGATGATGGATTACTGGCTTCCTGACAGATACTGGTAACATAGATTCTATCCCAAGTACTGAGAGAAATAGCAGAAAAATGGCAGAATTTGGCAATCTCAGGGGAATAAGGTGCTTAGCAGAGGACCTTGGAGAACATCGATGCCTGGAAGAAGAGGGATGTGAGAAAACAGAACAGAGACAGACAGCCACATCCAACATGAAATTTCAACCTCGAGATTTGAAACCAGGGTAGCATGGCTCCTGAAAACGTCCTCAAAACCACCTTGCTGCTCTACCACTGCAGAGAAAGTCCACTGCGTATTTGTTTAAAACCAGAGGAGAGATCTCATGAGATGCCCAAGACTGACACAATGCCCCCATCACGTGCTGCCTGCTGCGGTTGTCAAACAACCACCTCCAGATAGCCACCTTGAAACAGAACAAAACTATTCCCATGCCTTTTGTGGTGATGTACGCCTTTAATCCAGTCTCAGGGAAGAAGAGGGAGGTGGAGGGACCACCATGAGTTCCAGGACAGCTCGATTTACCTAGAGTTCCAGGCCAGGTCCAGCTATTTAGTGAGATCCTGTCTCATAAACAACAACAAAACAAAAAAAAATGTTTATTATATTTTCATTTGTCTTCAGTATGTGTGTCTGCAGGTATCCCAAATATCCGTCTTCACCATCATTGCCAAAACAAAACTCTTCAGTTCTTTTATCCTCTCATACTTTTTTTATCCTCTCATACTTTCCCGCTCACTATCCCTTCCACAGCCTGTTGTTAAGTAGCCGGTTGTCAACCTTTGGAATTACAAAATTGGAAAAAAAGAACTAAATATGTTTCAGTGGCCAAGAGGCTCATATGACAGATCACAAGTGACTGTAACACCAGCTTTGGAAGAATCTGACCTCCTACCTCTGAGAACATCCACACTTCACACAGACACGACAATTAAAATAAATCCGAGAAAATTTTAGAAACATACACCAAAGAGACCATAACGAACCCTCCATACTCCCACCACTTGAAAAGTACTGATCTGGGTCATGATACGTGTTAACGTCGTCGTCTTTTGCAAAAGTGGACTCATTTAGCGAGTGCAGTTGAAACCAATCAGGAAAAGCATAAAGGTGGCAAGGTTTTTCTCTGTAGCACCTGACGTTGAGAAACGGCTTTTAGTAACAGATGGCCTGAGGAAAATAGTATCCCAAAGAACTCGAAAGGCGGTTCGGTTTGTTTGTGGAGAAGGAGGCTAAGGCCAGTTACCCTCAGATAGGGCCTTAGCTTCCTTCTGGAGGAGAATCTGGAGCCCACAGGTGCCTCGAGCCGGGAGAGCAAGTCGAGCTGTAGGAGAGCTAGCCTCAAGAGAAGGAGCCGTGTGCTCTGAATCGGAGGGGCTGATAAGTTCATTGTCTCAGGGACAAGCATACTGCAGGTTGGGGAGCCTGGCCTGGTTTCTGAGGAGGGGCGGAGAGCAGCCAGATAGGGCTGTGTCTGCATAGTCTAGGGAGCCTAACTGCAACACGTTGTTTATCCGGGCAATCGAAGGAAGGGTCTGGGACATGTTGAGCATCGTCAGATTGGTAGGGCATTTTTCGTTCGGTCACCCCAGGCATCCCCTCACCAATCCTTAACTCTTAGATCCTAGATCCTAGATCCTGTCCGGCCAGGCTCTCAAACCTCAGCAGTCCGGAGGGGAGGGCAGAGGGAGGAAGACCTCAAAGAACAAAAATCTTCGAGTCTTCCAAGTGTACTAGCTGCCACCTTTCAGTTTATCTAGGGAAAAGGGACTCTTAAAGTCAAAGATATTTGTAGGTGCTTGTCTCTTGAGAATTGGCCTCAAGTAGCTTAAGCAGGTCTCAACTTCAGCTGGGATTGGGAAGACACGCTACCTGGATGTGTGCCTTCGCTCCCTTCTTCCCTGCTCTCCCACAGTCATAAGACTGCAGAGCAACAAGGATGACAACAGGCAAGTCTTACTTTCTCATACCAGAAATGACAGGGGAGAGCGCGAACGCAGTCCCCACTACCACAAATTATGCAGTCAAGTTTCCCGCATTTGGGGAAATCAGGGTCAACAACATCCAGTGCAATGGATAAGCCTCGCCCTGGGAAAACCACCTTCATGATCATGGTATCTCCCCCTGCCAGGTAAGTATGCTTTCCTGCCGCACAGCCCACTCACGGCCGCCGACACTCCACTCTTAACGCACGGTCACTAAGATACACACGATCGCCATACCACCCCCTGTCTCATTCGCCATGCCTGTGCTCCTCTGACACCCGCGGACACGCGCTCCCTTCCTCGCCGCGACGAAATCCCTCGCGTTTCCGCAGAGAGCGCGGACCCGGCAGACCCTGCGCGCCTCTCATCTGCATAGGCCACGCCCAGGCCCGTGACATCAAGGATGACGTCTGGTCATCTATCTTTCTGCGTCTTCCTGGCCGCCTTCGGATTCTTTGTTTGTAGTCTACGGTAGTAATTTCCAAGCATTTTCACCTGATCCTTATTTTTCCCCCTTTGGGAGGAGGGGGGTATCCGTGTGGCTCCGGCTGGTCTGGATCTGATGCAGCAGAAACTTCCAAGTAGAAAAAATTAGTGCTCTGAAGGTTTACTAATAACTAGGGCTCGAGACTTGGTTCCCCGAGAAGGTGGAGGGGAGGAGGAGAAGGAGAAGGAGATGGAGATTGAGATGTCGCCCTGCCACCTCCTTTTCTGCATCTCATCTGTATAGACCACACGCCATCCGTGACCCAGGGGAGACGCCGCTGCAGCAGCCGCCGCCACCGCCGCCGCCGCCACCACCACCACCACCACCACCACCACCACCACCACCACCACGGCCACCATCGTCACCCCACTGCCCCTTTGGCTTGTTGAACTTTACTGCTAGCCTAGAGATGGAGTGTTGAAGGCTCCTAGACACATCTTGAATTATGTTATGATGTCATCCTTAAATCTGTTTTAGATCTTGGCCTATCCAAGGATGGGCTTCTTGTCTCTGCTCTGGCTGCAGCTGGACTTCTTATGCACAAATCAAAGGTTAGCCTTTAAGTCACCACCACAGTCTTCTCTCTTTGCCACCTACAACATCTGCTAACATACAAGGGTCTCTGAACACTACCGGCTTTCAGAGTTCTCTCTCTCCAGTTAGCTTTGCTAGAAGATGCTAGAACCTTCAACATTTTACACTGACGACTCTCCATTTCTTTCTGCTGGCTTCTGCCACCTATCATATTGGGTTCCAGATTCTAGAGTCGGCCTCTCTGGTCTATCCTAGAGCCTAGAGTCCGCAGCGATGTCTGCCTGCTCTAACTAGCCCTTTCTCCTGACTTACTTGGAGCCTTTCTCCCTGGTTCATGGAGCCTGCTATTCTTTCTGGGTCCTCAGTGTCTGGGCAATGCTCTAGTGAAGATTCGCTCCTCTCTCTCTGCTGGAGCCGGCCTATTCCTTTCCTCCTCGCCCACGGAGCTGCCTATTAAGCCCCACAGCCTCCTTAAGCCCTTCTGGGCCTCTGTGACCTTGTCTCTCCTGTCTCTCGGCTCTGTCCTGGAAGACACATCTTCTCTGTGCCCTCCTGGGCTTCTCTGTCTTCAGCTCCCACTTGGAGTTTATAGAAACTTCCTCCTGCAGAGTTAATTTTGTGACACTTTCTCTCTTCTACCATGGACTCAAATTTTATTAAAACCTCACTCCGTTTTCACAAACAGCTTTTCATTGGTACAGTTCAAATGGCCACAGTTGTCAGGCTTAATTTTCAATGATGGGACTTCTGTCTCTGCACAAACAAATGATAAAACCTTTTATATTCTAATTAAAGACTGAAGGCATCCCAGATGGGAGATGTGGATTATTGGTAAATGCTAGTATAGCATTCATCACAACTGCCCATCAGGCACAACCAAAATACAGGGTACACATCCCACTCTCAAACCCTAGACATAGACGTGGTGGAAGAAACTGTCCAAAGCTCCTCAGACTTCTCATGTCCCTAGGATCCCCCATTATTAATAATCTTGGTCCTGATTCCTTTCATATGGTCTCTTGTTTCAGACCATAGCCTCTGCATGTCAGCTACTGAGCTGTTGGGAGCAGCCTTCATGTTAGATCAGAGGCAGCTATACTGTAGCCTTACGTTAGATCATAGCAGCCTTTCCTAGGCCTGCACCTGCAGTTCTGCTTGAACTCAATATAGAACAAATCTGGTTGTCAGGTCGCTTAGCACAGCAACCCACCCTACTGTTCCTCCCGCTGACCGATTTACCCAGCCAACATCCTGGTCATCGAGCCAGGCTCATTCCTTTGTGGTTACCTAACCCTTCCCCACATCCTGCTTCTATCTTCCGCCTGAGAAAAAGTCAGCTTGATCAGACCTTTTGACTTGCTGTCTGTTCTTTGTATCTCTTGTCCCCTGTTCTCTCCCAGGTGGACTCCAGACCCTGGTCCATTGCCCTGCAGGACAGGGCACTGAATAATGTTCTACCTGATTGCTTTGGAGAATGTTGGTTGTGTGTTGGTCCCAGCTCAAACTCACTACTAGTTTGTGGTCTTGCCCATTGTCTTATGAAATTCTGTCACTTTGTCAATTGTTAATTGCTCTAAGCCAAATGCCTCTACCACCCCTAGCTTTTCCACATCTCTCTTTTAGTTGTCACAGATCACTTTAACTTCCCCAGGAAGGCACTTTGTGGGTGTAGTAGAGTTTGCAGACCCTAAGAATGCTTTAATCGTTACTATTACCACCCATCCTCCATGTCCAAACATTCACAGGCAGAAACCTCCTCACCAATATCTTACTCATACTTTCTAACCAGCCTGCTTAGTGCCCTACCTGTGTTGAGTTATACTGGAAGCAACCTTCCTTTAGCTAAATTCTAATTTTTCTCAGCATGTGTATCAGTAACTCCTTTTTAGAAAATAGATTTATTTACTGTATGTATATGTGTACACTGTAGCTCTCTTCAGACACCATTATAAATGGTTGTGAGCCACCATGTGGGTGCTTGGTATTGAACTCAGGACCTCTGGAAGAGCAGTTAGTGTTCTTGACTGCTGAGCCATCTCTCAAGCCACATAACACTTTTTTATATTACTCTTCTTCTCAGGTCTTTTTTTTTTTTTTTTTTCCAGGAGCTGAGGACCAAACCCAGGGCCTTGCACTTGCTAGGCAAGGAGCTCTACCATTGAGCTAAATCCCCAACTCCCATAACTTTTTTAAAAAATCATTTTCTATTATTATTCTGTGTGCATGACTTGTTTTGTCTTCATGTGTGTCTGTGCACATGTGCACCACACGTGCTAGTGCTAAAGGAAGTGGTGACCCTCCATGTGGATGCTTGGAATGGACCTCTTTGCAAACGAGAGCTCTTAACCACGGAACCAAGTCTCGAGCCCTAGTTATTAGTAAACCTTCAGAGCACTAATTTTTTCTACTTGGAAGTTTCTGCTGCATCAGATCCAGACCAGCCGGAGCCACACGGATACCCCCCTCCTCCCAAAGGGGGAAAAATAAGGATCAGGTGAAAATGCTTGGAAATTACTACCGTAGACTACAAACAAAGAATCCGAAGGCGGCCAGGAAGACGCAGAAAGATAGATGACCAGACGTCATCCTTGATGTCACGGGCCTGGGCGTGGCCTATGCAGATGAGAGGCGCGCAGGGTCTGCCGGGTCCGCGCTCTCTGCGGAAACGCGAGGGATTTCGTCGCGGCGAGGAAGGGAGCGCGTGTCCGCGGGTGTCAGAGGAGCACAGGCATGGCGAATGAGACAGGGGGTGGTATGGCGATCGTGTGTATCTTAGTGACCGTGCGTTAAGAGTGGAGTGTCGGCGGCCGTGAGTCGGGGCTGTGCGGCAGGAAAGCATACTTACCTGGCAGGGGAGATACCATGATCATGAAGGTGGTTTTCCCAGGGCGAGGCTTATCCATTGCACTCCGGATGTGCTGACCCCTGCGATTTCCCCAAATGCGGGAAACTCGACTGCATAATTTGTGGTAGTGGGGGACTGCGTTCGCGCTCTCCCCTGTCATTTCTGGTATGAGAAAGTAAGACTTGCCTGTTGTCATCCTTGTTGCTCTGCAGTCTTATGACTGTGGGAGAGCAGGGGAAGAAGGGAGCGAAGGCACATATCCAGGTAGCGTGTCTTCCCCAATCCCAGCTGAAGTTGAGACCTGCTTAAGCTACTTGAGGCCAATTCTCAAGAGACAAGCACCTACAACATCTTTGACTTTTAAGAGTCCCTTTTCCCTAGATAAACTGAAAGGTGGCAGCTAGTACACTTGGAAGACTCGAAGATTTTGTTCTTTGAGGTCTTCCTCCCTCTGCCCTCCCTCCGGACTGTGAGGTTTGAGAGCCCGGCCGGACAGGATCTAGGATCTAGGATCTAAGAGTTAAGGATTGGTGAGGGGATGCCTGGGGGTGACCGAACGAAAAATGCCCTACCAATCTGACGATGCTCAACATGTCCCAGACCCTTCCTTCGATTGCCCGGATAAACAACGTGTTGCAGTTAGGCTCCTAGACTATGCAGACACACAGCCCTATCTGGCTGCCTCTCCGCCCCTCTCAGAAACCAGGCCAGGCTCCCCAACCTGCAGTATGCTTGTCCCCTGAGACAATGAACTTATCAGCCCTCCGATTCAGAGCACACGGCTCCTTCTCTTGAGGCTAGCTCTCTCCTACAGCTCCGACTTGCTCTCCCGGCTCGAGGCACCTGTGGGCTCCAGATTCTCCCTCCAGAAGGAAGCTAAGGCCCTATCTGGAGGGTAACTGGCCTTAGCCTCCTTCTCCACAAACCGACCGAACCCGCCTTTCGAGTTCTTTGGGATACTATTTTCCTCGGGCCATCTGTTACTAAAAGCCGTTTCTCAACGTCAGGTGCTACAGAGAAAAACCTTGCCACCTTTATGCTTTTCCTGATTGGTTTCAACTGCACTCGCTAAATGAGTCCACTTTTGCAAAAGACGACGACGTTAACACGTATCATGACCCAGATCAGTACTTTTCAAGTGGTGGGAGTATGGAGGGTACGTTATGGTCTCTTTCTGTATAAGGTGCATATAATGAGGCCAGCATATAATAAGCTTATAATAAGAGCATTTGTGACAAGTTGTCACCTATTATAGGCTTTTTCTCTGGTTTTAAGTAAAGACAGTTAACATTTCATAGTGTGGTATGAAGGCACAATAATTCTGGGCATGTTTTCAGGGAGCTAAGCTGCCTTTGGTTCCAATTTTTGGTTCTCTTTCAAATCCCATGTCACTGTGGATCTCTCCAGTTTTCTCACATCCCTGCCTTTCAGTTACTGTAACTAAGGCTAAGCTGAGTGGTTTGAGGATTCAAACTCTTCTGCGTGCTACCCAGGTCAGCTTCAGATTAGCTGCCTACATCAGGGGCGATTGGGTGAATTCAGAGTGGTATGATCACAGACTAGGAAAAAAAAATCTACCTTTAAAGAAGTGTTAAATTATTTATTCATCTTCGTATGTGTGATGGCCACGTGAAGTTCAGAAGACAAAGTAGTCTGGCCGGTGACCTTTACTTACTGAGAGATCTCGACAATCCTAAATTCTACCTAAACTGTGTTCCTCTTATAGTGAGGATAGACCTTAAGGCCACCCTCATGCTGTGAGGAAAGCATTGCTTCTCAGAGCTCCAACTCTTTTTATTTATTTTTTTTTATTTTTATTTTTTTTTTTATTTATTAAGTAAAACAGATTCTATTAGTTCGGTGAGGGCCACCGGATCCTTAGAGAAAGGGGGGTTGTGCTGTTTCCAGTTGTAAATGTCGGCCGCTGAGAACGGCCAGTATTGTGTCTGGCCGCCGGCCCCCTCTTTTTATCTTTTATTCAATAGCCAGACACTTCTGAATTGCCCAGGCTGGCTGTGAACTTGTTCTACACAGGCCTTGAACTTGTGATCCTCTTGCCTTAGGCTTCGAAGATTATAGGCTGAAGCCACAAGTCAAGCTCCTATCATGGTTTTAAATTTTAAAATTAAGTTAACTGTCATTTCATCTAAGGACACATGTGGAACTTCCTGTTCTCCTCTTCCACTGTTTCCCTCCTCCTGGCCCCTTATAGATCTGGGCTAAAGCCAGATATGTGGACTACACTGTAGATCTGACTCCTCATCATTTTCAGAAGGAGTCTTAGTAGGTACCCTTGACTGGCCTAGAACTGTCTAAATAGACAAGGCTGGAACTGAACTCACGAAGATCTGATTGCTTCTGCCTTCTGAGTGCTGGGATTAAAAGTGTGAACTACCATAGTCAGCCTTATTTGTTTTATTTTTTTTTTCTTTTTTTTCGGAGCTGGGGACCGAACCCAGGGCCTTGCGCTTGCTAGGCAAGCGCTCTACCACTGAGCTAAACCCCCAACCCCTTTATGTTTTATTTTTAAATTTACTTTTATCTTATGTGCACTGAATACACACACACACACACACACACACACATCTGTGTGCATGTGTGTGTATATATATGTGTGTGTGTGCATATGTACATATGCATGGATGTGTATGTACCGCATGGTTGTCCTATGTCTACAAAAGTAGATGCCCTGAAAACCAGGTGTGATGGTTTTTGCATATGCTTGGCCCAGGGAGTGGCACTATTAGAAGGTAGTAGTTGGAGGAAGTGTGTCACTGTGGGGTGGGCTTGGAGACCCTCCTCCTAGCTGCCTGAGGATGCTCAGGCTGTTCCTGGCTTCCTTCGGGTGAAGATGTAGAACTCAGCTCCTCCTGCACCATGCCTGCCTGGATGCTGCCATGCTCCTTCCTTGATGATAATGGACCAAACCTCTGAACCTGTATGCCAGCCTCAATTAAAAGTTGTTCTTTATAAAACTTGCATCGCTCATGGTGTCTGTTCAGAGCAATAAAACCCTAACTAAGACACCAAGTTACAGACGGCTGTGAGCAACCATGTGTGTACTGGAAACTAAACTCTCCAGCCCCTTCTGTTTTTTGTTTTTGAGACAGGACCTCAGGTAGCACAGGCTGTTCTTACCTGTCAACGATGCCCCTGACTTTCTAACATTCTTGAGCCAACTTTCTAAGTGCGTAGATTACAAACACAGGCCACTACATCTTCATTGTTTAACTATTCTCTGTAAGTGGTGTGTGTCTTTGATGGCTCTCCTGACACTTCACTCATGAAATCCCAGAGCCACTAACCATGCTACATGGCAGTGTGTCCCTTAGGACAGTCTTTCTTTAAACAAGGAGGTTTTTCTGTGTATAGGGTCCATTCTCCACGACCCCTAGTGTACAGAGAAAATAAGGACCTCAGTTAGCAAAAGGGAGCTCCAAGTTCCCTTGGGCAGGTTCCCCTCCTTTCCAGTCTCTAGCTCCTTCTTGGGCTCCCTGGCTCCTGCCTTCTGGGTTTCTATCTACCCTACACCAGACCTTAAGGTCCCTGTCCCCCATTTTCTGGGCCCCTTTCTCATTCTCTTAGTGTCTGCTCCCCACTCTCTGAGTCTGCTGCCTACCCTGCCTCTGCAGAGCCCAGGCTGAAGATCATTGGTTCCAGCACAGACTGTGGCAAAGGAGGAAGACAGAGAGAAGACTCGGGATGAAGATCTCAAAGAACTCAGAGGCCAGAAAGCCTGGAAGCCCCTACCCACGAGGGATGCACGTGAGAGACAGACAGGACATGAGAAAGTACGGAGCACAAATGCAGAGGAAGGGAAACTACATGAATCGCACATTGGAACCATGACTCTCACAGCCCTTTCCCAGCCCTGTCACCCACTGAGAAGTGCTCTGAATGATGCTCTTTGTTGCTTGCTATGCTTGGGTTTCTGCTACAGCTCCTTTTTCTGGTCCACAATGACCTGGAAATCCCAGCAGATGCTCTCTAGACTCCCAATTCACAGGTATAACTGAAAGAATAAAGATTTTCAAACTATCCCCACTGACCCTGCTGTGAGGGCCAGTCCACCTCACAGCAAAGAATAACATCACATGTTATGGGAAAGTAGTCCAGGCATAGACCACCTGGCCTCCATAAGGCCTAGCTCAGCATAAACCATCCGGCCTCGATAAGGCCTGGTTGAACATTAGCCATCTGGCCTCGTTAAGACCTGACTCGATGTAAGCCATCTGGCCTCGATAAGGCCTGATTTACCAGTCCTGAGAAAAAAAGAGTTGGGGTCAGCTAGCCCCAGAGGCAGGGTGGCCTGGAGTTGGACTGAGCCCAAGTTAGATCATGTGTGCCAATGTAAACAAACCAGTGAAATTGCTTTGCTTTGTGTAACTGTTGCCAACTACCTATGTAATTTTCCCTATAAATGCCTTCCCCTAATTGGGCTCGGGGTCAACTCCTCTGTCTCCTGTGGGAGATACGTGTCGTCCCCAGAGCTCTGGTGCCTCAAGTGCACATCTTGTTCATTACAGCAAGACCGGTTTCTCGTGAGTTCTTGGGGGTTGCATCGTCTCGAGATTTGAGTAGGGGTCTTCCCCACCCTTGTGGTCTTTCATAGCAAAACCCTGCCCACCCACCACTTAGGACCACAAGCACCCAAAGGCTGAGAACAAAATGGGGACAGGCTGTCCAGAACCAGATGTACCCCCTCTGTCCCTATTGGGTCTCCATCTCCCCCAATCTCTCTGCCCTCTTTGGCTTCACTCCTGTGTTCCTCCTCTGTGTACCCAACAGTGGGAGCCATGGCTTCCTGTCTCCCCACGGACACCTGCCCTTCCTGTCCATCCTCATCCTCTTTCTTCCCATCATTTCCTTTGAGCTCTGTCCCCTTTCCAACGTCACTGCTGCTGTCCTGTGTGGATCCCTGTTCTCTGCCCACATCTCTCCATGCATCTCTGTGACTCTCGGGATTCCCTCCTGGCCACACACCTGCCCTCCACATTGGCTTCCTCAGCTTTCCTGTATCTCATCTCCACTCTCTCAGCCTTTGCTATCTCTACTGTGAGGTGTGTCTCTGGGCCTGTCTCTCCTTGTCCCTCTCACATTCACCAAGCAGGCTGGCCTGACACAGACCTGTCCTAAGGAACAAACGAACGATGGACGAACACACAACTCTTCAGCGGTGGCTGCACCCGGCACACTGCCTGGACCCACCGGATGGGAGCTTTCCTAGTTGGGGCACAACGCCTCAGAGACAAGACATTATAAAACCGATTGTATTTAGGTTACATCTCAGCACTTATTCATGCTGCAGACCCTGTGACACAGAGGACACTTGTCTTCTCTGTGCAGCAGCCATTCCTGGGCAGGGGGATCCCAGAACCTGAGTTCCCAGCAGCCCTGCTCCTCAGGAACCTTCAGAGAGCCTGCTACAGCCTTCAGTCTTCCGCCTGCTCTTTCTCTTTCCCTAGGTGATGCAGAGGCCAGATTGGACCAGATTGCAATAGATAAAGGCAGGTTGGTAAGAAGGCAGCTCTCGGTGGGTTCACCGACCTCACAGGTGGAGGTCAGTGAAGTCGCACATCCAGGCTAAAGCAAGGGGTCTTTGTGGGTCATTGGTGCGGGATGCTGATGTGTATCTGGGAGTTGGAATGTGTCCATACACGGTCACAAACTGAGCCCCAGGGTGGGCACTCCTGGGTGGGTTTCTGGAAACTCAGAGGAGTGATGACACGTTAGCCCGGAGTTTTCTCCAAGCATGCTGGGGAGTTTTCTCTGTGTGTGTGCGGTAGGGGGAGAGGAGGCATATGGGGTTTCCTTGCTTGGGAGGGAGGCAGGGAATGAGCAGGCTTCCAACCTGACATCAAGTTCCTTTTCCTGACAGGGAGGAAGCAGGTGAACCAGAGGATTCAGACATGGGCTCTGATGAAAAGCAAGGCCAGGGCCAGAGGTCTGGGGCGCACTGCTAACACTCAGAGAAACCCAGCCAGGCCTCCTGTTCCCTCCTCTGTATTCCTGTCTCCAGTGATAAGGATGCTCCTCCCTCTCTGAATCTTAGTGAAGGCCCCTCTTGTTGACAGAACTATTAGAGCAGTGGTCCTCAACCTGTGGGTCACAACCCCTTTGAAGTCACATATATGACATCTTGCACATCATACATTTACATTACAATTCATAGCAGTAGCAAAGTTACAGTTATGAAGTAGCCACAAACCAATTTTATGTTTGGGAATCACTACAACTTGAAGAACTGTATTAAAGGGTAGCCTTAGGATGGTTGAAAACCACTGTCTTAGAGAGCTGTAAACTCACATCCACACAGCAAATCATCTCAAACAGGAAACAGAGAACAAACCAAAGTGGGGAAACCGCCAAGGCCATACCCTAACCAGCGAATTTGGTGGGGTTACTTACAGAAGCAGAAACAACTCAAGGACAGCTGCATCACCAAAGCCCTTCACAGCATGGACGGCAGTTCACAAAAGCTGGGAGCCTGGAGTGCACTGCACAACCTGCAGGCAGCTCAACAGGTAGGGCAGTGTGCTTGCCAGGCAGCTCAGGTGGTCTGAGAGCATCTCTCTGAAGTCTTCACAGCTTATGTATACCGTTGTGGAGGGAGGACCCTAGAGAATCTGGTCAGTTTCAGGGACTTCCTGAAGCTATTGAGTTGTTTATTGCTTGAGCGTTCTTGCAGGATACACTGTTTCACTTCATTTCCCTTTTAAAAAGCATCCTGTGTCTGAACTCCCTGTTAGAACAGCTGTTGTTTACTTCCCCTTTAAATCTGTCTCTTAGACAGAGAACCTCCAATATAGAAGGCCTTAGTCTCCTACGAACTGCTCAACAGCAACACCTCTCCCATGAGAGTCTTTGGCACCTGCTTCCAGGAAGAAAGATGGGGGAGGAGTGAATGCCTTTCCGGCTTCTGTGTAACATGATTAATGTACTGAGGTGCCATGTTTAGGTCCAGTGTGTTCCAAACCCATCACACCTAAGATGCAAACCCCAGAGTTCAAAACAGTGATACAAGTGACTGTGAAGGTTAACCTCAAATGCTTATGTCTATACAAAGGAATGCCAGTTTGTATACACTATTACTTTTTCTCTCGTTTTTATATCCAATGTTTTGTATGAAAACCGCAGTATACAAACAGTTCTCTGAACTCTTCAACGTGTCCCCTAAGAAATGCCATTATCCATGAATGCAGTCGTTGGAATGCATCTCTGAGAACTATTGCTTTTCCTTGATTCTCTCATTCTCCACAAAAGGCTCCCAAACCCACCTGTGAAGGGAACTTGGGGCTTGTGGGTTCCCTCCGTAGGCCCTGCCAGGGAAGCCAGCAAGGAGTTACTCATCCAAAACCTCTGAACAGCAACCTGAGCCTATACCAGAATCAAGACTGGCTCTAGCCGGGAAGCTTCTGAGGCGAAGGCTGACTGACTCTTGCCTGGGCCTCCCAGGGGGAGCTCAGGTACAGCTCTCCTCACAGCACTACCTGAAAGCAATCATTAAAGCAACATCCAGGGCGAAATAGGCCAAGTGTGGAAAGGCATCTGCAGCTTCTGCTCCAGCCTGCACCGCTGGAGACCCAGTATCCAGGCACTCAAGGGTGACTGTTCAACTACGCAGGAGCCAGCGACCTAGGGATTCAATAAACTGGGGTCCAGTGGGTGGCCTATGATGCAGACCGGCTCACTCTAGTGTGGTGTGAGGACAACTTCCCCCTCTCTGGTCTCTGCTCCCTGCTTCGAAAAAAAGAAAGACAGAGAGACCGTGCAGTGCCCAGAGCACCCAAAGGGGGTGGCTGTGGGCACGTTTCCTGCTACATACAGTTCCCTTGTGCATAGGGCAGCTTCCTCTTCTCTGCACTGCTCCGGTTTAGGACCTAGGAGCTTTTCTTCACATTTAAGTGAAAGAAAAGAGCTCACCACTAAAGGTCCCACCGAGATTTGAACTCGGATTGCTGGATTCAGAGTCCAGAGTGCTCACCATTACACCATGGAACCCACATGCCTCCTTCTGTCTTAACATTTCCTCAGTTGTTTATGGAAGGTTTTACTACCCAGCTTTTCTTACAGACTGGTTTACTGCATTTCATCCTCACCTTCAAGTACACTCAACTCAGAGTTGAGAGTCATTTCACCTCCATCATCCGCTTCGGCCACCACTCCCTTCTGTCCCCGTGTTAAATTTCTCCAATAGATGGTTTTAGTGGTCTTGTCTTGCCCTTTTTCCCGACCACCCAGGAATACCAAGAGCAGAATTGGACGTTCCTGCTTTGCTAGGCCACCTAGCAGCAACAATGGCCCACCACCACTTCCTGTAACATAAAAGTGGGTCAGCAATGGGGAGGGAGTCTGGATGTGGGGGAACCTTCATATTTTTCTTCATGTATACACATGTGTGTACCTCCGGTGAGTTCTGTGTTTCTTACAACAAATGTATGCTTAAAAAACAAAATTAAATGCAAGCAGCTAGATTAAAGGTTTACATAAGGTATTGAAGCCAGGGTTAATCCCAGAAATGTGAAGAGAAAGGCCACTGACTCAAACGGCCAAACTAATTAAAGCAAGCTTTTGTATTCCTGTATATGGCTTCCTCCCCTAGGGCATACTTCAAGAGGTCAGCTGGACATGAGAAGACAAGGTTTTTATAGTTCAGGGGTAGGGAGACTGGGCTGGGAAAAAAAAGAGCGGGTTACAGATGTGGAACATAACGAGGAAGTCATAAAAACAGGTAATCATAACATAGTTTTGAAACATAGGTAGGGTTGCAAGATGGTTATTACCTTTTTTTTTTTTTTTTTTTTTGGTTCTTTTTTTTTCGGAGCTGGGGACCGAACCCAGGGCCTTGCGCTTCCTAGGCAAGCGCTCTACCACTAAGCTAAATCCCCAACCCCCTGGTTATTACTTTTTGAAACAAAGGCAAGGTTGCTGTTTTCTAGAACAAGCAGTACAGAGCCATGTGTAGCTAAGGTTGCAGGTGGGGCATAGCCCAATCCTGGAGAAAAAGATTTAACCATAAATAGGAATGAAGCCAGTTTGTCTTCACCATAAGATGGCTTTCAAGCCTAAGACGAGGCAGGGTGGTCCTTCACAAGACCATACTGGTATGTGTTAAAACTCTCCATATGTCAGACTAGAAAGGCATATTGTTTTCTGACTTATTTTAAATAGTCACTTAGCAATAACCACTTTTAAGAACTGATTAGAAGCCTGGTTTAGATGCCTAAACCGCTAATCTCAGCACTCGGGAGGAAGCCATGCAGATGTCTGTGAGTTCCAGGTCTGTCAGAGCTACATGGTTAGATTTTTATCTCAATAAAATAAATTTAAGATTAAATTGTAGAGTATTCGCTCGTATTTTGAAAAAAAAATTTTTTTTCAATAACACTGCAAACATTCACTGGCAGATGTCATGCAGGAGGAATCGCGGTGGGCAAGTGACCTTCCCGGAGATAGCCCACTGGTTTTTTTGTTTTTTTGCAAGGGGGCATTGAATGTACCTCTGAGAGGCACAGCTGGGGGAGGGGGGGATGAAGGGTAGGGGTGGGGTTCGTCTCCGGATAGCTTCTTACTGCAGCTATGCCTGCTCACCTTTGTCATTGCTAATGTTCCTCCTGTATGTAGCGTAGTCTGATTGGCTGCTGGGAGACCCTCACTGCCTATAGGATGGTGTGACTGCCCATTCTATTGGGCAATTTTCCTACAGATCGATATGAAGATCAACTTTTACGAAATAATAGTGTTTAAACGAATTAACGATTTTACAAAATTCTTGGGTTGTTTTAGTTTTAGAAGTTAGGGTAGTTGATAAGGAAGATTAAGGAGATGGTTTGGTGTAGAGTTGTGGGTCCTGAATCCGACCCAGGGCACAGCCTGGGGAGGCGGGACGTGGTTCTTGACGCTTATCCCACACTGTCACCAGGCGGGTATTGGGCTGAACGGAGGCCCCGGGGACACCGCTCTGAGGCGCGGGACAGCCGGAGTTGGCTAAGGGTGGCGGGGTCCCCGGGCCTGCAACGAGGCGGGGGCTGTCTGGTTCTCAGGCTCTTCGACATCCAGGCGCCGCTGGACGGCGCGGAAGAGCAGAGAATGGAGTGGGGGGTCCGAGGGCTGGATCTAGTCCGGGACTGAGAGGAAAAAGGGGAGCTCCAGCTGGTCTCCCCGGGGAAGTTCTTGGCTTGACGGCTGGCAGTTTTGAGCTTAGGCTTGGTGGAGGTCGTGGCTGGGAACATAGACGGTGGCTCTGTAGGCGAAGGCCTGTCTCTATGGTTCTCCACGGCGGGTCCAATGAAAAGAGGCAGTCCATGGTGTTTTGTTTTTTGTTGTTTTTTTTTTTTTGTTTTTTGTTTTTTTTTCGGAGCTGGGGGCCGACCTAGGGCCTTGCACTTGCTAAGCAAGCGCTCTACCACTGAGCTAAATCCCCAACCCCCAGTCCATGGTTAAGGCATTTATGGTCATGGCGGAAAGTGGATGTGTAAAATCATACCCAATTTCTCAGAGAGGGCCTGAGGTTAAATACTTTTTGCAGGGAAGGGTGTTTGGGAAGGAAAGTTTATTGGCTAAGCCTTTAGCTACCTCATAAAATGGAGGTCTGTCTTGAGCCTACTCGACCTGTCCTCTGCATGTGGAGGGGCTTGGGGCGTTGCCCTTACGTGTCTGATGGCCACAAATTTAGGGGGGGGGGTCTGTGGCTAGTGACAGGAAGCTGGTACCCGGAAACAGGTGAAACTCCTTCTGTCCCTTCAGGGTCACCGGGGTTTCTAGCCTTAGCTCAACCGGGAACTAGGCTGCCTTTCAAAGTCACACAGTTTAGATGGTTTTGCCAGGAAGATATAAGAAAGATTAAAGAGAGAGAGAGAGAGAGAGAGAGAGAGAGAGAGAGAGAGAGAGAGAGTAGAGTGCCCCTGCCTTGTAGAAGAATGAGAACTGCATAGGCTAGAAAAGGAGCAGTGAGCTCTCATGCATTGCAAACACACAATTGTACTTGGGGAGAAATGGGCTTGCAACAGGTTAATGATGAAAGAAAACATTCACTCTAGGTTGGGTCTCCGTTCCTGGAGCTTGTGATCTAAGGATGTGTTCATAGATGTGCACCATGAAAAGGTAAGGCATGAAGAAAAAGTAAATGATTCTATTATGGATATAAGAATAAATACAAGAATAGACACTAGATGATTCGCCAGTTTATCTAAACAAGGTTTGAAAGAATAAGACATATAATAAATTATTTATTTCTTGGTAAATACAAACTGTCATCAGCTAGCACACGGAAAAACTAGCTACTATGGACTTGGCTTGCTTAAACTTTGTTAATTAGTAACAAAAGAATTATTGATTTGGGTTAAGATGGATTTGTGGAGGGGTTGGGGATTTAGCTCAGCGGTAGAGCGCTTGCCTAACAAGCGCAAGGCCCTGGGTTCGGTCCCCAGCTCCGAAAAAAAAAAGAAAAGAAGAAAAAAAAAAAGATGGATTTGTGGAAAGAAAGATTGGAAATGTTAAGTGAGCGTTTCAAAAAAGGAACATTTAATAAATAGTCATGTAATTTTCTTTTGTGTAATGATTTTAATCTTTTGAAGAATATGTTTTTGTGGTAGTTGTTTTTGGAGAATACAAAACTTGTGGGTCTCTTACGTAAAGAATTTTTGTCTTACGTGGTATACAAAGTCTAAGAAAAAAAGTAAAGTGTTGGAGCCTTTCTTCATCAACCAACCGCGCGCGCGTTCTCCCCCCTTTTTTTTTCCTGCCAGTCCTAGAGAATTAAGTTTTTCTCCCTTAGAGAAAAACTGCTGAGTGATTGGCCGTAGACTCCCCTCATCCTCTTCAGTACCTGATCTGTCGATGATGGCCTTCAGCAATTCACCTCTGGAACACATAGCTGTGTAAACTACTTAGAACAAACACCTGCACTCTCGCGGTTCTCTGTAGGTCTCAGCACCTGAAAGGGTGGCTCCCACTCTGTCCTCCCCTCCCTTCCCCTCGTTGTCTTCCCTTTCCACCGACGGCCTTTTCTACACCGGCCAAAACCGCGACTGCTCCGTGGCTCCAGCACGCACTTGGAGTGACCAGCTCCTCGTCGGTACCTGCTTGGGGTCTGCGAAAGATCATACCCTTTATAGCACAGTAGGCTTCTTTATCTCTGGGCGCCCAGGCCGCGACCTCGCCGGCTTGGAGTCCCTGGTGGCCCCGACCTCTGGATATCAGCGGGATCTCAGCATCAGGAGGTGCCAGCGGCACGCGCGCAATTCATTGCGGTCGCGCGAGCTCGAGAACTGGGTGCAGGGAGTGCGGTCTGGTGGTTCCAGTTCCGTCCCCAACGGCTGACTCCAGTGAGCATTGTGGCCAGCCGCCAGGACTGAGCGCTGCACCGGGTGAGCCCTCCCTCACCATCCGGTCAACCTACCAGAGATCCCCATGTCTCTGTGGCGCAATCGGTTAGCGCGTTCGGCTGTTAACCGAAAGGTTGGTGGTTCGAGCCCACCCAGGGACGAGCCTTTTAACCCCTTACTGTGCTTACTGAATTCACGCACCTCTTGATACAGAAACCATGCCAAGACCCCTTCCCTCAGGATCAGAGTCGACAGTGAATAATTCCCCCCACCAAAGCTTACAGACGTAATCTGTGTTCAGGAGTGGGTATCTATTATATCTATTATGTAAGTGTACGGGAGGGTACACTCGTAATACTGTTGTTTTCACTTAATTTGGTTTTTTAGACAAGGCCTGAAATAACCCAGGCTGGTCAGGAATTTGAGGCTAGTCTGAGTTGTTCCCCTGGGTCTCCAGATACACATTTAGGGTACTTTTTGTTGGCTCGTTGTTCAGGCTTGGATACTTGTAAGCTTAAAGTTGAGGATTCTAAACCCAAAGGGAAGTCTGCCTCTCCTGCTGCCGCCGCTTTGAGGCTGCTTTGAGCTGGTCCTAATGCACACACATCGGACTACTGGGGTTGATCTTTGGACCCAGTAGGATAGCAAGAGTGGAGAACTTGTCTGTGTTTCTTTTGTGATTTGTTTGTTGTTTTTTGAGACAGTTGCTCACTTTGTAGCCTAGGCTAGACTGGGATTCACAGAGATCTGCTAGCTGCTGCTAAAATTAAAGGCATGCACCACCACACCCAGCCAGGCCGAATTCTGCATTTTTGTTTTCATATGAAAAAGATTATGTTAAAAAATTTATAAGGTGTTCTGCTTTGTTTGATACAGCCCTGGCTATCTTGGAACTCACTACGTAGTTAGTTTGATCTCTAACTCTTTTTTTTTAAAAAGATGTATTTATTTTATGTATATGGGTACACTGTAACTATTTTCAGACACACCAGAAGAGGGCATCAGATCCCATTACAGATGGTTGTGAGCCACCATGTGGTTGCTGGAATTTAATTTGGGACCTCTGGAAGAGCAGCCAGTGTTCTTAACTGCTGAGCCATCTCTCCAGCCCCAGATCTCTAACTCCTGCCTCCTGTCCAGAATGCTGGGACTAAAGGCATGTGACCCCACCCTGGGCTAAGATCTTATTTTTGTGTATGTGCAGTGCTGTCAGAGGCCAGAAGCGGGTGTCAAATCTCTCTAAACTGGAATTACAGACAATTGTGAACTGCCTGGTGTGGTCGCTAGTAAGGAACATTCTTCAGGAGCAGGAAGTGCTCAAAACTGCTGAGCCCTCTGGCCAACACTTACTCTAAATATATTCCTCCTCCACTCCCACCCCATTCTTCCTGTTCCTGCTTCTGGCCTAGAACTCACTCTGTAGACCAGGCCTCAAACTCACAGAGGTCCACCTGCCTCAGCTTTCCTAGTGCTAGGATTAAAGACATGCTCCACCACCGCCCCACTACTCTGAATTTCTTAAGATCTCAATGCAGCTAGGTTCTTTCCCCTCCTCCACACCCCCCCCTTTCTTCCTGTCATTTTCCCAGATAATAGTTTTAAAGTAAACACAACTGCTGTGGAAGCCAGTATATCCTTGTTGGCTCCTGCAGATGTTTAACTTGATAGTGGAGAGATGGGTGTACCACTGTCACATGATGGCATTCGTATCATGTTCTAACTGAGCCCATTCTGTAAATGTATCTTCCCCAGGGGTGGTGCCCAGCCCTGGTGCAGTGTTTCCAGGTGTATCATGTTCCCTGTTTACAAAGAAAGGGACAAACTTTGAATCAAACTTTCTCTTAGCTGTCTCCGATGTTTAAACTGGGGGGAGGGGGTTCTCGCAGTGCACAGGCACACAGACAGACACTATGTTAAGTATTTTGAATGGAAACCTAAGGCACTTCAGAGGCCTCCAATAGCTAATTGTCTTCTGTGGTGACCTGGTCACTCAGATCAAAGAAGACTGTTGAAGGGCTTGTTATGACCAACTCTCTATGTTTGTGTCCTGCTTCTGTGAACCCCACTTATTTGCCTGCCAACCCCCGCATCTGGAAACTTCCTACCCCCGACCTCTAAGAAACTTATCTTCCTCATGTCCAGAGCTGATCTCTAGAACCCTGGCTTAGAGGAAGACAGCCTCTGTTCATGAATAAAAAACACTTGGCTCCAATTTGGCTATTTGAGTCCGTGAATTTCTCCTCTAGGAGATCCTTTGTGGGATTAACACTGTGCAATCATCAAGGCATGATTGGATATTATTCATAAGCTAGTGGGGGACAAGAGAAAAGAAAACAAGCCAGTGTGATGGGAATCCCTTTGGGCCCAGGACTAGAGCTAATCCTAATTGGCCGCTGACTTGAGGGACAGGACCCTGGCCAAGGGTCTCACTATTGGAAGTGCCCATCCTTGGACAAGGCTCCAGGACGCCGGTGTCTGCAGTTTCTACCGCGCCCCCCAGGGTGGCGGAACCCACATGGACCCCCGCCCGGCGTCCAGGATCATAGACGGCCTCAGTTACTCTGGGTTCGGACGTCCCAGCTCTCCCAGCTCGGAGGCTCCGGCTGCAGTAGGAGTTAGAACATCAGCAGGGAAGGGACTGCGCACCGGTGTGGCCGCTTGGTTCATGCAGTTGGGGCTGCGGGCCAGAGCGTTGAGTCTCTCTACACACTATTGTGCCAGGAAAAGGCCGGTCTCTTCTGGGCGAATTTCTCCACTGCCTGCCCAGGGTCCGCTGGGGCCACAGTCTCTTGGCCTAGGGAGATTGCCCGGCCTCTGGCGCACTCTTCCACTGCCGAGCACTTTGCTTCTGTAGAAGAACCTGGACACACAATGGCTGCTGGTGTGTTCGCAGGTAGCCAGAACTGCACTGGACACAGCACAAGACTTTCCTGAGGAATTCACCAGGGACCCCGTCAGCTTGTTCTCCTCCTGACCCATTAGCATTTTCCCAAACAAGCCAAGCGCTTTATGCAGGACCTTGTCCGCAATCCCACCAGTTACGGTTGCTCAAAATCAATTTTCTGGCTCCGCCTTGAACTACGTAATTGTTCAAAAACTAACAGGTGGTGCGCGCCTTTAATCACAGCACGAGGGGTGCGGTGGAGGGAGGTGGAACTCGGTGAGTTGGAGGCTAGCCTGGTCTGCGAGTCAAGTTCCAGACAAGTCAGGACTACATAATGAGATTGATCTCAAAAACAGAACATAACAATTTTCTGAGAGAGACAAAGGAAGATAGGAGAGGCAGGAAGAGAGAGGAATGGAAAGCGGACATTAAAGGTTAAGGAGCACGACCTTAAGTTGCCCTTAAGAATAAGTAGGTGGCTCCCCCACTTCCAGCAACCCCTCCTCGCAGGAATCCACCTGGCTTCCCGTGTGAGTGCGGTGGAGACCGTGATCCAGCAGCAGGAGCACTTCCCTCAGCGTTAGATCCAGAAACTTCCAACTTCTATCTCTGCTTAAATCTTTCCAGGCAGAGAGATAGATGTCCAAGGTCCGAAGGGGTTCTTCCCTCCTGTAGTCCAGTCGCCTTGATTCCACCCTGAGCACGGCCAGGGAAGGACAGGCAGAGAAACCAACACAGTGAGAAAAACGATCCCAGTCTGTTCCTGGAACTCTTAGTTTGAGCGGCTGTTGTAGCGATGGGGGTGGGAGGGAAGGAAAAGGAGCCTCTTCCCAGGTTAGGAGGACTTGGTTCACTACACGCAGAGTCAAACCGACAGCTCGCCCACCCGAGGCTAGGAGGAAGAGATGTGCCACATGGTGTGGAATGGATTCCAGATGCTGTTCCCTGTCCATTGCTTTCCGAGGCAGGACATTACCGAGACAGAAAATGGAAGAGATGATGATGATGATGATGATGATGATGTTGATGGTCTTGAATAGGAGGAGCGGGCTTAATGCCTGGCCTGGCCGCCTTCGAAAACTAAGAGGCTTTACTCTTAGAAATTTCCTTTAAGTGGTCAACGAATAGATTTCTGCGTGTCCCTGGTGGTCTAGTGGCTAGGATTCGGCGCTTTCACCGCCGCGGCCCGGGTTCGATTCCCGGTCAGGGAATGTATTTCCGGTGCTCTCTTTTAATGCCACATTCCCTCCTCTTTCAGTACTCAATTGTTTACCCATACAGAGGGGCAGGACCACCAGGAGGGATGTGTCTTCTGCCGAGCCAGCACTCCTTTCTGCTGCTCTCACCTCCAGGGACCTATGCTCCCTTCACCTTCAGAGTTTTTAACTGAGTTGTTGAGGTAGTGGGACAAGGGAACTTGGGGAACGGAAGAAAGGGAGGCTTCAGTTCCGTCTGTTCGTTTATAAAAACAAAAGGAAAATAGAAAAAAAAAGGAAATATAAAATAATTGCTATACCGTTTCTGGGCTTAGTAGTTGTTATTCTCAGTTCGTTCCATTAGCTCCTAATTTGGTGTTTCCCCAACTTTCCTGCTAAGTCTCCTTCCATTTTATGAATATGCCGCATCATCGAAGACCAATCCACACACACGATTCCTTACTTGGGCTGTGGTTGCTCCTTCCTCTAAGACCAGGGCAAGGCTTTTCCCTCTAAGGGGTAGTCCCTCTGAACCCAATACCCATGGTGGGGGGCACTCCTGTCCCTCTGAACCCAATACCCATGGTTGGGGTCACTCTTGTCCCCCAGAACCCAATACCCATGGTGGGGGTCACTCTTGTCCTGCTGAACCCAGTACCCATGGTGGGGGTCACTCTTGTCCCCCAGAACCCAGTACCCATGGTGGGGGTCACTCTTGTCCTGCTGAACCCAATACCCATGGTGGGGGTCACTCTTGTCCTGCTGAACCCAATACCCATGGTTGGGGTCACTCTTGTCCCCCAGAACCCAGTACCCATGGTGGGGGTCATTTGGCTTTTCCTGGACAGCCCAGGCCCTATTTGCCCAGCCAGACTATCTTAGACAGGGTTCTGTTGCTGTGATGAAACACCATAACCAAAAGGAAGGGTTTACTGGGCTTACACATCCCCGTCCAAGTCTATCACTGATGGCCATCAGGACAGGAACTCAAGCCGGGCAAGAACCTGGAGGCAGAACCTGACGTTGAGGCCAGGGAGGGTTGCTGCTTACTGGCTTGCTCCCCTTGACATGCTCGGCTTGCTTTCTTACAGAACCCAGGACCACCAGCCAAGGTGTGGCCTCACCCGTAATGGGCTGGCCCCTCCCCCATCAAGTGCTAATTAAGAAAAAGCCCTACGGCACGCCTACCACCCGATCTTATGGAGGCGTTTTCTTAATTGAGGTTTCCTTCTTTCTGATGACGTTAGTTTGTGTCACACTTTTGGTTTAGTGGTTGCTGCTGCTTCCTCCTCTTCCCTCCTCTTTCTTGACTGGGTCGCAAGTATCCTAGGCTCCCCGGCACTCACTTTTTAACGAAGGATGACCTTCAACTCCTGCTTTTATTGTCTCTTGCATTCCAAGTGCTGAAATTACAGGTGTGCCACTCTACCTGGCTCCGCATTGGAGTCTTGAGTCAACTTGAACTCTACATTGATTTCACAGGTAGCAGCAATTGCTCTCGCTATCCACCGTGCACTCAGCGCCGCTCCCAACGCAGTGGGGACCAATCACTTCTGCGGGACGACAGGCAGGTCTGAAGCCAAGGAAGCGAGCAGAGACGCTCCGCGGTTCGCACAGGATGCTGGCCTAAGCTTCACCTGGGCGGGCAGCTCAGTCTGGCGTCTGCGCCCAGCGAGGAGAAAACGCAGAGGGCAGCGCAAGACCCGACAGAACTGGATTGAGGCTCAGCCAACAGCACCAGGACCGAGCAAGTGCACAAAGGCTCACCGCCGGGCACGTGGCTCGCCGTGATCGTATAGTGGTTAGTACTCTGCGTTGTGGCCGCAGCAACCTCGGTTCGAATCCGAGTCACGGCAGTGTAGTACTTCTGCCTGGCCATCTTTTGCCACGGATCTCACCTTCCAGTGGACGTTGGAAACTCAAAACACCCAGTAATGCTCTCCCAAGGGCTCTGGGATCCCTGCACTTCACCAGCTCACAACATCCTGTTTCCAAGCATCCTCTCACAGAGCACTCAGGAGACAGGCAGGCGGATATCTGTGAGTTTAAGTCTACAAATATAGTTCCAGGACAGGACGGCCAGGGCTGCACAGAGAAACAAGACAAAACAGACAAAACCACATCATTTCAATGCTTTTGAAGTCTGTGTCAGTGTACTTAGCACTCCATTTGATACTCTCAATTCTGCCAGTGTGTACTTGCAAGAACACTGTGTATCCATCCAAAGACCTAGGGCATACTAAGTACTTGCTTCACCTTGAGAGACAGAGCCACCAGTGATTTGGGTCTTGATAATTTTTACTACACTGTTTGAATGAACAGGTGAGGTGTTTGTGCTATACGACATAGGAAGAGACATCCAAGGATGGCTCTGTATCTCCCACCAGACTGCATAAGATAGGTCTCGGAGCCTGGAACTCTCACCTACAGATAAACAGTCCTCACATCTAGTGTTGCTTGACTCTTGTTAGTTGGTTTAAGGCAGACACTACAGTCTAAGCTATCCTCAAATAACTACAGTCCAGCAAACAACCTGAACTTGCCAACATCTTTTTGCCTCAGTTTCCTCCCTGTGGTGATTACAGGCATGACCAATCAATCACCTTTCAAAGGGAGCTTTGTCAGACTCCGTGTATAGTCTTTTTTTTTTTTCTTTCCTGCCTCTGTCAGTACATTACATAGCATTCGACCTTCTCCATTGCTAGTTATGACCTCTACAGGGACAGGACAGGGCCTTTCCTTGGGCAACACAAGAGGATTGTGCAGGCCATTGATACCTGCACCTGTTAATGACAAAAACCTATGTTGCTGTGTCTTCTGGTTGAGTAATGTCGCCCTCTTCTGTCCAGTGCTGGAGTGTGTGTTTTCCTCTGTGATCTCAAGACCTTGGAGAAGCAGTGTATAGTATAGACTTCTGCTCTTAATGATATATCTATGATATATGACATATGATATGTGATATATGATACATATATACATACATATATATATATATATGGTTTGTTTGTTTTTAGAGACAAGCCCTGGCTGTTCTCAAACTCAGTGACCCACCAGCCACTGATTAAAGGTTTGTACGACCAAATATACATTTTAAATCATCTTTATTTTTACGTATGTGTCTGTGTGTTGGTATATGCATATGCATGGAGTCCTGGTAGAGGCTCACCTCCATTAAGCTGGAGTTTTGAGGTTTGAGTTTGTGGGTACTGGGAACCAAATTCAGGGTCTCTGAAAGAGCAGCAAACAATTGCTGAGCATCTCTCCAGCCCCAGAGTACACATTCTTTTTTTTTTTTTTTTTCTTTTTTTCGGAGCTGGGGACCGACCCAGGGCCTTAAACTTCCTAGGTAAGCGCTCTACCACTGAGCTAAATCCCCAGCCCCAGGTACACATTCTTAAGGAGTACTTTTATGAACAACTGTGCCTCCCCTCTCCCCCAATTGCCCACTGGGCACCGGCAGTCTCGGGATGCAGAGGAGCTGGAGAGGAAGGTCTTCAGCAGCAGTGGATACTCAGGTATGAGCCACCTGGAAGACTGTCAGAGGGCAGCTCGCTTATTTAAAATGGGGGGCTAGATTATTTTTAAAGATTTATTTATGTTATATATGAGTACATTGTTGCTCTGAGGGCATCGGATCCCAGATTATGAGGCACCATGTGGTTTCTGGGATTTGAACTCAGGACCTCTGGAAGAGCAGTCAGTGCTCTTAATCGCTGAGCCATCTCCCCAGAGGGGGTGGGGATGGTGGAGGGTGGTAGGGGGGGGTGGGCTAGATTTATAGCTGGAGTCACTGGAGGAGAGGAGGAAAAGGGCCAGGGGAGGGGCTGCTGCAGCAGGGGCTTCCAAGCAGATCAGCTAGATTAACAGAGGCCGGATCCCTGATTTCTGAGGAGCCAGTTCTCTGGCAGGAGACAGAAGTTTAACAGCTGGCTTTATTAGGACTTGGTCTCTAAACAAAGGAGTTGAGTAGGCCCAAGCCTGACTTGGGTAGAGAGCACGGGTTGCTCTTCCAGGGACCTAAATTACTTGGCAGCTCGCAACCCTTTGTCATTCCAACAGGGAATCTGACGTTCTCTTCTGGCCTCTGTGAACATTGCACACACACACTTGCAAGCAAAATACTCATCCACATAAAGTAAGGTTAATAAATCTTTAAAGAACATTTCCAAGTCAATTCAGCCACGGTATTTTTAAAAATGAAGAAAACTAAGCTAAAAAATGAACACTGCTAAACTATAACATGGAGGCAGGGGTGACTTAGTTTAACCATCTGATTTTTGTCCCCTTCAAACCAAGGCTATCATTCAAAATCACGGTGTGAAGCAAGCCAGGACAACCAGGGCTGTTACACAAAAAACTTTGTCACACATTTTAAAACTCAAGGGGGTACAACTGGACAATATGCAGAGAGTGGGAGAGTTTGGGACAGTCACTTCTAAATCTATGCTGAAGAGGAGGCAGAAAGATTGTAAGAGCTAGAGGTGCTGGAGGAGTCCAAGGAAACAGTGTCTTCCGGTCCCAGCAGGACTGATGCTCCTATGACCTCACAGAGACTGGGGCAGCACACACAGGGCTAAGCAGGTTCAAGCCAGGGGTCCCAGTCCTGAGACGGGGAAGGGCACACAGGCTCCCACCCCTAACCCGGAAGCTATCTGCAATCAACCTCACTGAACCTTCTCCCTATTTTAACTGGTCAGATAAAGGCTAGAGCCTGTGATTGGGCAATGGAAGGGAAAGGCAGGGCTGGAGGTTTTAGAGAGTGGGGAAAGAAAGGAAGGAGGGGAAGATGGAGGGAGAGGAGAGGGAAGTGAAGTTGGAGCAGAACCATCTGGCCCGGAGAAGCCGCAAGTAACAAGGGATCTCAGAGCTGGGGAATAGTGTAGAGGTGAATCTGCCCAATCTAGGTGTGCAGCTTATAAATACTGTAACCGAGTTGTGTGGTTTTGCAGGGACATATTGGGGCAATTTACCACAACGATTGACGCCCATCATATCGATTAGAACCCAACTAACATAAAAGTCCACTGCCTCTCCCCACACCCTCAGTACTCCACTGGGGCAACAATCTAAGGCTGCAGCAATGTGTGGATGGAAAGCTGACTGGGTCTGAGGTGCCTATAGAGAGAGCTGCAGAGAGGCTCCTCCCCCAAGTCCAGGGCAGGCAGTTACAGCCAGGGGCAGCATCCCAGACTGGAGCTGGACTTAGGCATTGCTCTATAGGATTCCCAGGAAGGGACAGGGGACCCTGGAGGGCAACTGCCTGTGAGGAATTCTTCGGGCAGACACAGAGCTAGCTGACCAGGGCTTCTACGCCTGAGGGAGCCTTTCTGTGCTCGCTCCCCGTATCTCCCAAGTCAACACTGAATACAGGACAGCCAGACTGGCTTTCCCAACTGCTTGCGCTGCAGGCGCCTGAGATCAGCACACAAGCACATGCTGCCAGCTGCAACCCAAACAAAAGAGAGTCAGCTTAGAAGCACAGAAGACTGGGGTTTTCTGTCAACCTCTCCCTGCAAATATAAGAATCAGAGGACTGCATTGTCCTGAATTGAACAGTAGGGGGAGATAAAGGTACAAAGGGCTCCGGAGCAGGTAATAAGACTCATTAATTGATAATAATATATAATAAATATAAATAATATATACTATATAATATATATAATTTTTTGATACTTAAAGATGAGAAACAATAAATACTTTGTGGGATTTATGGGATGATATTTTGAATGGTTCAACAGGGATGGATTTAAAGGAAATAGACACTTTGTCATTTACTGGTACTGCAGTATTTATTCTCTTGATTTACTATGTCTTCTCAAAACAAAGGGCCCTAAAATAAAAAATTATGTGCCTTAGAAAAGAGATTAGAGGAAACACTAGAGAAGTTCCTAGATGAGACTGAGAAACAGAGAGATAAACTTCAGACTTGGCAACACCGCCTGGAGGAAACACTACACTAAAGGTTCAGGATTGTATAGGTCAAGATAAGCAACAGAGAGAGGAAAATAAAGGTTAAAGACTGGAGGTGGAAGACACACTAGGAAAAAGGATTCAACGGTTCACAGATAAGACTGAGCAGCAAAGAGGCAGAACTAAAATTTGGAAGCAAAGTCTAGAGAACAAATTACTAAGGCTAGTAAGTCAAAGTAAGGAAGAGGCTACCATATCAGAATTACAACATAAAGGGAAGCAGGGCCTAGCACAGAAGATACAGGGATTTACAGAGCAGCATGAACAACAGAGAGAGAAATTTAAGACTCGGCAACGTGGCCTAGAGGAAGCACTAGAATTGAAGACACAGGAAATTATAGATCAGAATAAGAGACTGAAGGATGAAAATGAAGGTTACAGACACGAGCTGGGGAGGACACTAGGAGGAAAGGTGCAGCAGCTCACAGATCAGACTGAGAGGCAGCGAGAAGAAAATGAGATTGGAAGCAAGGCTTGGAGAACCTTTTAAAATTAATCAGTCAGAATAAAATGGACAGCAGAATATCAGAGTTACAATATAAAGAAAAGATTAAAATGTGGAGGCAGAAGCTGGAACAGAGAATACAGGAACTCAGGGAACAGAAGCAGAAGGAGAGAGGTGAAGCATGGACATAGACATTAAGGGAGGAATTTAAAATCTCAATTAGGGGTTGGGGATTTAGCTCAGTGGTAGAGCGCTTGCCTAGCAAGCGCAAGGCCCTGGGTTCCGTCCCCAGCTCCGAAAAAAAATAAATAAATAAATAAAATAAAATCTCAATTAAGGAAAACACTCAGGTAGAGACAGAAGATATTAAAGAAAGCCAACTGTCTTAGTTAGGGTCTTATTGCTGTGAACAGCCACCATGACTAATGTTTTATAAGGGACAACATTTAATTGGGGCTGGCTTACAGGTTCAGAGGTTCAGTCCATTATCATCAAGGTGGGAGTGTGGCAGCATCCAGGCAGGCCTGGTGCAGGAGGAGCTGAGTTCTACATCTTCACCTGAAGGAAGCCAGGAACAGACTGAACATCTCTGAGCAGCTAGGAGGAGGGTCTCCAAGCCCACCCCCACAGTGACACACTTCCTCCAAGGCCACACCTTCTAATAATGCCACTCCCTGGACCAAGTATATGCAAACCGTCACACCAACCCAAGGCTGTTAGAAAACAAACTTCAGTGATCCAGTTAGTGTACAACAAAGACCTCCAGATGATGATCATCCACAGGGTTATCAGGAACTCAAATGGCAACCTGTGGATGTGTTAGAACTGAGGAAATTTGAGGAAAGTCACTAATTTTGGAATGCATTCGCCATTTGAAAATCGATTCTTGACTTCTTGGGCAATAATCGAGCCTTTGGCTTTTAAAAGTGCAGATGCTGGATATAAGGAAGTAATCAGACAACTGACAGTAAGGGCAATATCCATGGATGAGTGGGTTAGACACAGAGCTAAGGTTAGACCTCCTACACCTGATATGACTGTGATAAGAGAAACCGCCACAAAAGACCAAGAGACAACACAAGACTTCAAATGTTCTCACTGTGGTGAGCAGGGACATCTCAGAATAAACTGCATGGGAAACCAAAATTAATAATTAATTAAACCAAATTAATTCCAAAAAGGGGGCCTATTTCTTCTGGAACAGTAAAAGATGTGGCAAGGCTGAATGTAGAGCGGCAGCAGACAAATGGAGCAAGGCCGTAACAAAAATTCCCAGGAGGCCTCTGCCAGGCCCCAGTGTCAGGCAGGGAGAATTCTCTTCCTCAGGACAAGTAAACATCACTGCTCTAAAAACAGAGTTGAGACCAGATAATAAGGCTGAGGCAAATTCTATAAAAAAAAAAATTAAAAAGCCTAAAAGGGGGGTTGGGGATTTAGCTCAGTGGTAGAGCGCTTGCCTAGGAAGCGCAAGGCCCTGGGTTCGGTCCCCAGCTCCGAAAAAAAGAACCAAAAAAAAAAAAAAAAGCCTAAAAGGGAACTAAAAACTAATATTTTGGCAAACTTCTATAGAGGATCAAAGGCCCAAACCAAGAATACTACTAAACAATATTGAGATTCATGGAGTGGTCTACACTGGAACAGATGTCACCATTCTTTCTCCAAAATCTTGGCCTGCAAGTTGGCTGCTTCAAGAAGTAACCATCCAATTTCAAGGGAGGCGGGACTTTATTCCAAATAAAACAAAGTACCTGATGGCTTAAATGTACAGGACCTGAAGCCATTTACTTATGGAGAAAAAGAGATCTGTTAGAACAGTGGAAAACATAAATCAATACGGCTCAGTTTCAGAGGCCAGCCACAAAACCAATAAGGCTCATAATAAAAAAATCATTAAAGAATGTTATCAAAGACAGTTACTGACTGTCTAGGCTGTCTATAAACAAGACACAACAATTTAACTTAACATCAGGAAGCCACTGCTGTTAAAACACCAACAGCCTTACCACTAAGGTGGGTGACTGACCAACCCATTGGGATTGATCAGTGGTTTATGACAAAAGAAAAACTAAAGGCATTAGAGCAACTAGTCCAGGAGCTGGAAGCTCAGCATATAGAGGAGTCCAGCAGCCCTTGGAATTCTCTGGTAAATCTGGCAGATGGAGGATGTTAACAGATATAAAAGAGAATATTATTATTATTCAGCCAATGGGTTCCCTGCAGTCTAGAATCCCATCACCTTCCTTGCTGCCTAAGGAATGGTCTCTCGTACTGATTGATCTAAAGGATTGCTTTTTCAAAGTTCCTCTACAGGAACACGATAAGGGAAGGTTTGCTTTCTCAGTGCCTACCTTCAATAGAAGTTGCCCACTGAAAAGCTATCATTGGAAAGTCCTGCCACAAGGAATGTTAAATAGCCCCACCTTGTGTCAATATTTTGTACAACAGTCATTGGAGATGATTCGCAAACAATTTCCCCAATTCATTGTTTATCACTATCACTAAAGGATGGGTGATATCCTTTTGGCTGATTCAGATATAAATATCCTGGAAAAAAGTTTGATGAAATAAAAACAAAAACAAAAAACAAAAACCTTGTTTTACTGAGGGTTGCAAATCACCCCTGAAAAAATTGTCTAGGATATAGAATAAGACGACAAAAGGTTAGGCCACAAAAGGTGCAGACCAGAGGAGGCCAATTAAGGACTCTTAATGACTCAGAAGCTACTGGGAGATAATTAACTGGCTATGGCCTGCGATTGGCTTGGACACTCAAGAGCTAAGCAATTTATTTCAAACCTTACAAGGTGATAAAGATTTAAATGGCCCAAGAAGATTATCAGCGGAAGCTGACAAAGAGTTAGCTCTGGTAGAAAGGAAACTGCAGGATGCACATCTAGATCGTTTGGATCCAGAGATGGCCTGCATCTTAGTCATCCTGCCCTCTACTCATCCCCTACAGGAATTCTCAGGCAGAGGGAAGATTATATCTTAGAGTGGATATTTTTAGCCCATAAAAAGAGTAAGAAATTAAAACCTACATTGAGAAAGTCTCTGAATTGATACTAAAAGGAAAAATGAGATTTCAACAATTAGTCGGAATGGATCCAGCTGAAATTGTGGTACCTTTTACTAACACAGAGATTGCCTTGTTATGGGCACAAGATGAACACTGGCAGAGAGCGTGCAGTAATTTCTTGGGAGAGATTAACAACAGACACCCTAAAGCAAGCGACCCCAGTTCATGAAAAGAACTAATTGGATTCTTCCCTGTATATTGAAGGGAACCCCAATTTCTGGAGCCCTTACATTTTACACTGATGTCAGTAAGTCAGGAAAGGCAGGATATAAGTCAGAAGAGGTAAGGAAGGTGGCTGAGAGCCCCTATAAGTTTGTTTAAAACTCTGAATTATATGCCATACTCATGATATTGTCAGAGTTTCAAGAGTCTCTTAATACAGTGACTGACTCTCCATTTGCAGAAAGGGTTGTTTCCACACAGAGACTGCTGAACTTACTCAGGGAGATTCTGAGTTGACTTCAGTGTTTACTGAGCTACAGCAAATGATCAGGAATAGGACTCATCCCTGTATATAACACACACGATACTCGTGTGCCAGGCCCTCTACACAAGGTAACAATGAGATTGACCAGTTATTGATAGGAAGTGTACTAGAGGCTTCTGAATTCCATAAAAAACACCATGTTAGCAAGCAAAGCTTCAAAGAAAGAATTCTCTATCGCTTGGCAATGAGACAAGGAAAATGTGAGGCAATGTCCTATTTGCTCATTAGATAACCAAACCCCATTACCTACAGGAAGTAACCCTAGGGTATCTAAAAAATTATATTTGGCAATGGATGTGCTCCATTTTGCAGAGTTTGGCAAACTGAAACATGTGCACCATACAGTAGACACACAGTCAGGATTTCAATGGGCAACTGCCTTAGCGTCAGAAACATCTGATTCTGTAATTACACATTTGTTAGAAGTTATGGCCATTGTGGGAATACCCATACAAATTAAAACAGACAGCGGTCTGGCATGGCATGTGTCTCTAATAGGATGAAGCAGTTGCTCACACATTATAGTGTAAAGCATGTTACAGGACTATCACATAGTCCTACAGGACAAGTGACTTGGGGAGATCTCATTGTACTCTGAAAGAGATGCTTAACAGGCTAAAGGGGCAACAAAACCCCCAGAGATAGAGTACACAGTGCTTTACTAACCTTACATTTTCAATGCTAATGAACAAAGATGTACAGCTGCTGAAATACATTGGATTGTGGGGGGGAAAAAACTACCGAACTAAACTTGCCTATTTATTGTCAGTATATCCTGAGATCAGAAGGGAAAACAGGAAATGTGTTATGCTGGGAGGAGTTATGCCTATATTTCCACAGGAAAGGAAAAGCCATGGGTTCCTCTCAAATTTTTAAAAATCAGACATGACAAAGGGAGACCTCCTGAAGCCCTTGGTGATGGAGAAAAAAAGGGAGACAAAAACGATCAACAAGAAGGTGGTGCATATGTGCTGATGTTTATGTCTCCGTCTATGGAGACAGCTCTGGAACTGGCTGAGACTTAAATGTCTATATACAGTCAATTACACTTATCGGGCACAAAATTCTCTTGAGTTATTATATATCATTCTTTAAGATCACATGAATGGGATGTGCTAGACAGATGGCTCAGGGGTTAAGAGCACTGACTGCTCTTCCAGAGGTCCTGAGTTCAATTCCCAGCAACCACATGGTGGCTCACAACCATCTGTAATGAGATCTGCTGCCCACTTCTGGTGTGTCTGAACACAGTGACAGTGCACTCACATACATAAAATGGATAAATCTTTTTAAAAAGATGGCATGAATGGAATATAAATATATTGTAGTTTTTGATCAAACTAACCTCTGAAGGAAGGCCGTTGTCTTTCTTAATGATCTTCATTAATCAGTCTGTGCACCCTGCTTGCTCCATATGAATGTCTTACAGAGCTCTTTGTATATTGCAGAATGAAAGAGAAGAGAGACAGCCCTGACAAGAATCACACTCTGTGATGCTGAGATTCTGGGACCTTCCATTCCAGCTCTTTGTTTGATTCTACTTCAACTACGTGAAAGCTGTTTCCTCTAAAGACTTGCTTCCAGAACTTTTCCAGAACAGCTAGCTCACCTATCCAGCCTTTCACACTGTCATAGTCAAGATGTCAGCTAAGCCATGAACTTTCTCAGCACAGAGTGACTGGAAGGCAAACGATGCCAGCTCTCCTTTGACAAAGCCATTTTCCTCTTTCCCTTTTTGCCCCCAGTGGGAATCTTCACCCCAATTCAGCTGGAAGCTGACAAAGGATCTTTTCCCCAGTCCCTTAGGTTGGGCTGGGTGGTTCTGGTTATTTTATGAATTAAAGATATGTTGTCATTTAAGGGAGACTTTACAAATGTTGTCGCTTTGGACACAAGGGAAAGTAAGGAGCTTAGACTCAGGGATTTCTTCCTTCCTTCTTAGGTAAAGAGGGGAGGACGAGTAAAGGGGAGACATAGTAATATCATAGAAAGTAGAGGACTAGACAAACACGGATAGGTTATCAAATTTCTTCTTAAACAAAACGTTGTATAGCCATGTCTTACATTGGTAGAAATCTTTATAGTTAATGTAAATTGAAATTATAACTTTGCATTGGTATCAAATTTATAGATCGATGCAGATTATTGGTGTGAATTTCTTATACTGATACAAAATTTGGAATTAATACCATTATTTTTTGATAGACATTGTGCCAACACAACTCATCTAAGACTCCCAGGCCAGTCCTTCTGTGACTGCCACTGCAGACAGTTGAGGATGGTGGAGCAGCACAAGTTAAGGGCCAGATCGCAAACCACGGTTGTATTAGATTCTGATTCACTTAAAGTGTTTTTAATTTACTCAAATAAAAACGAATAAGAATAATTAAGATTTAACAGTTCAGATATACTTTGCACAGATCGTCTTCAAAGTCGTCAGAAGTCCACATTATATGACATTTAAGGCCATTTCATTATTAAATGGCATGTCTGCTCCTGACAGCGCTTCCTTCTTGGTTCAAAGAAGAAATTGAGCATTGGTGCAGTTGCTCTAGGTATGGCGAGGAAAACACTGGGCGAGAGTTGTCTTGATTCATCTACAGACCACATTACTGTTCAGGGGGTAGTGGTGAAAGACCCTCAGACAGAGGAGACTCTCGCTCTAGTCCTGAGGACACCCACCCCACAAACACACGGGACTCAGCCTTGATGTAAAAAACAAGAGGTTTACTCGTGATACCAATGCATTGGGGCTCGACACGGTCCTCACGCAGGAGGGATGTGAAGAACCTCGAACAACAGAAATGTACAGCTTAAATAGTCACTTAAGATTACACAGTTTAAAAAAAAAAAAAAAAGATTACACAGTTTAGGGGTTGGGGATTTAGCTCAGTGGTAGAGTGCTTGCCTAGCAAGCGCAAAGCCCTGGGTTTGGTCCTCAGCTCCGAAAAAAAGTTTCATTAGCTCAGCTATTTTGGTGCCAAGGATAACTGACTAGGCAGATGTTTCTCCTCCTGGAATTCCTGGGACAAGGCTGTAACCATATCAACGCAGCTCTTTCAGTACCAAGGACGTCTGACTTGATATATGTTTTCCAGTCCTGGGGTTCCCAGGACAAGGACCAAGGATATCTGACTTAGCAGATGTTTCTCTCCTGGAGTTCCCAGGACCAGGCTATAGCTATGTCAGTACCAAGGACAACTAACTTCATACAGGTTTTCTCATTCTGGGACACAATCTATAGTGGTCAGTCAGCTTCCCGGAGATGTTTCCTGCCTTGTAGTTGCCCTGCAGTAAATATGATCTATACCATCTGTTCTTATGGTCAGGCAGCTTCCTAGAGAGTGGGTGGGCATGTGCTTTCTCTACTTTCTGGTCTATTGTCTAATGTCTAGGGGCTAAGCAAGGGCCAGCTTAAAAGATTCTCATTCTTAAGAAATGGCTGGGGGCTGGGGATTTAGCTCAGTGGTAGAGCACTTACCTAGGAAGCGCAAGGCCCTGGGTTCGGTCCCCAGCTCCGAAAAAAAGAACCAAAAAAAAAAAAAAAAAGAAATGGCTGTACTAATATCAAATGGGGATCTTTCAGTGGGGAGAAGGACACACACTGTAGTCAACTGGTAGCTCTGCCCAGACAGGGTAAGCAGCCCTTCATAATTCTGCTTCACAAAGGTCTGTCAGATGATCCTGGCCAGAAGGCTAAAGACTGATGCTCTAAGTTTTTGAGGATTGAGGGACTGTCCAGGTAGTCAGCCATCTCTACAAATTGGTTAAGTTTTGGAAGCTAAATTTTCAGATAATATTTAGGTTGTTCTTGGATTTCTGATGGAGTTAAAGACTGGTTGTAGTCTCACAGCCAACTCAAGCTGTTTAGCATTGAGAGAGATGGTATAGATTTGAGAGGATGTTTTCCGGCGGTATACAAGCTAAACCCAGGACATAATTCAGGTATAGAATTGTAAGCCTTTTAAGTTAATATAGATGGTGGAGTGCTTGATCTGAATTGACAAATATGACAGACTGGATGCTAAGTATATCTTATACTTTATAAATGGCATTATTGTAATAGTTGTGCTCAATTTACATCTGAAAGAAAGGAGCCTTTTAATTGGGGAAATGTCGTGGGTTTCCCTGGTGCTGTTTGTATTCTGATGTTAATTCTGCTTCCTCAAGAGGGGCTGCCCTGACGAGGAGTGGATCATGTACTCGGGTGATTCCATGTGACCCTTCTCCCTATTTTAACTGGTCAAATGAAGGCTAGCGCCTGTGATTGGGCAGTGGAAAGCAACGGTGGGACTGGAGGTTTTGGAGAGTGAGGGAAAAGAGGAAAAGAAGGACGATGGAGGAAGGGGGAGTGAGAGGAGAAGAAATGAAGATGGAACAAGACCACATAGCCCAGAGAAGTCACACGGAGCAAGGGCTCTCAGAGCTGGGGAGTAGAGTAGAGGCGCATCTGCCCAATGTAGGTGTGACACTTATAAATATTGTAACTGAATTGTGTGCTTGGGGTTGGAGAATTACCACAACATTATAGAATCTTAAATTTTATGGCTTCTGTATGCTACTTTTGAGTATATACTGTATGATATGTTTATATAATGAGGTGCCCCAAACTGCTTCTGTTTGTATCAGCTCTTACACAACTTTAGCCCCATTACCAGGAAGCAGAGGCTGGACAACCTAGGCCACGTAGTGAGTTCTAGGCCACCCAGGGCTAAATGTGACAAAACTTCCAAATAAGTAAATTAAAATGAGTTCTCATAGGAAATTAGTTCAAAATATTTTTAGTTGACAGGATCTACTCTCGAATGGAGAAGTTAATTTTGTTGGTAAGACAAAGTCATCAGCGTCTCACCTGTGTCTACATCGTGACTGTGGTAGGCTTACAACGGCATAACCAGAGGTGAAACTGGGCTAAGGAAAGTGATTTCAGGCTCAGGGCTAAACCCAGGCAATGGCCTAGCTCTGGTGCTCGGAACCAGGTGAGTTTTGTTTGTTGATCTGTGGCCTGGCAACTATCCTGAGATCATCTGTTAACCACCATGTTCAATCTACCTTCCCTGGGTTTCCTTAATGGCTAAGAGGCCTGCAAATGAAAACAGATTTACTTCTTCCCACAGCTGTCATTTATGTCTTCTCACCCGCCTGTCAAAAATCAACAACAACAACAACAACAACCCCAAATCCTTCTCTCTCAGCCTGTCACATGCTGGTATTAGATGTGTATGAAGAGGAAGCTCCTACCTGACCTATTTTATAATGTAGAAATGGAGGTGCAGGGGTTGGGGATTTAGCTCAGCGGTAGAGCGCTTGCCTAGGAAGCGCAAGGCCCTGGGTTCGGTCCCCAGCTCCGAAAAAAAGAACCAAAAAAAAAAAAAAAGATTAGAAAAAAGAAATGGAGGTGCAGAAAACCTCACTGAGTTTTTGAATGTCTCCCCTGTTCATGGTGGTCTGAAGCTTCCCCACAGATACTACAAGCTTCTCACTTCTCCCTCTCCCTCTCTCTCTCTTGGTAATGGTGGCATCTCAGAGATGTGTGACCTTAACACTGGTTGGGAGCGGATAGAGTAGACTGAGATGTGTCCAAGTACATTCTAACAGTCCAGAAATTATATTCATGGAAAAGTTCTATTTGAGGCAGTATTTGTGATGTTCTGAACAATTCTTTAAGCCTTTAGACTGGACCTCCTTATGGGGTGCTAAGCAGAAGGGCTCCACATACTTGAAGGAACTGGATTTGAAAGGAAGGCAGGAAAGCCCAGAAATATGAGGTCGGCACATGTTTGAGTGAGATGGAATGACTAACACTGCACTTATTTTGTGGATGGATGCCCCATTGATTACACTACAAAACAGCCTGTGGTGGCCAGGCTGCCGCGTGCTGCTGGTGTCTCTGCATTAGCACCTCCTACTCAAGGCTAGTGAGTGCCTTCAAAAATGACCCCAGAATGTGGAAGTCTGTAAGATGGTGGGTAAACCTGGGACATCGGGGACCACGAGGAACAGAGAATGACAGAGCCAGATGCAGTAGAGGAAGTCAAGAGTGGAAAGTTCATGGGTCGTAGAAGCTTGGTGTCAGTCTGCTGGCTCCTCCACAAATCTGTCTCTCTGTCAAGTAAAGAGCTACAGGACTAGACGTTTGCACAAGATTTATTTGCACCAAGTATGTGCATGCACTGCACAAAGCCAGAGTTCTTGCATAACACAGGGGACAGGGTGTCCAGAGAGGGACAATGTCTGTCCCCCTGGGGAGTCTGGGTTTATATGCTTTTCAAGAGGATGTGGAGCAAAGCTTAGATCCATTTCTCCTTCTTGAGTTGGACCGTGCAGGAGGGATGTGGCTGGTTTGGCCATTTTAAATGATAGCAGGGACCTGACTGGATGAGAGGTAGGTAGGGACCTCTGAAGAGAAAAGCCCACAGAGCGCACCCAGCCTTGTTCTCTGTCTTGTTATCCTAATAGATAAGCTGGTTGATCAGAAACAAACCAAGCTCCTTCAGGCCAGTCTTTTCCAGATCCAATTGGGTGAGCATCCAAGGAATCTGCTGGGTCTCTCGGAAAGCTTCCTGGGCAGTTTGTAAGTATAAGAGTAGGTCTAGGTGCTGACCACCATGCCTTCCTCTTGTACGTCCTGATTACTTCAGTCAGGAAATAATTTAGAAAGTGTACTGTGCTGCCAATGTAATGGGGAAAAATGGCTGTGAATTTTAATATGACCTTGGATATCCGTGGTTCCATCGTCTTTCCACCAAAGTTGTGAAGAACATCAGAAACGAGTGAGGATATTATTGAAATTGTGTTTGGGAAAAAAAAAAATTGACTGATGTCCGGCAGTGGTGGTGCATGACTTTAATCCCAGCACTCGGAGGCAGAAGCAGGAAGATCTCTTGAGTTTGAAGACAGCCTGGTCTACAGAGCGAGTTCCCAGACAGCCAAGGCTACATAGAGAAACTCTGTCTTGGAAAAACAAAACAAAAGGACTGTTTAGACGAAAACAATAGCAAGCGCTTACCTAGGAAGCGCAAGGTCCTGGGTTCGGTCCCCAGCTCCGAAAAAAAAGAACCAAAAAAAAAAAAAACAAAAAACAAAAAAAAAAACAATAGCAATAGATCACGGCGGTCTACAAACTTGGAAGAAGCAGAATTCATGGTGAGAATGGCCTACGCACCGGAAGAGGAAGAATGCACAGCATGAGCACAGGCTGTGGGGACAAGAGGGGGATGCTTAAAGCAGCATTCCAAAGTTTGCCAATGAGCCAATAAGGTGGCGAAAATGGGATGAAGGTAGGTCCACAGTGGAAGGCAGGACATGTCTAAGAAAAGCAGGGGTGTGGGAGGGTCGGGGAGGGGGGAGGGGTGTCTATGCAGATCAAGGGCGCTCAAAGGGCTTCCCCGGCTGCCTGTCACCTAGGAAACCCAAGAGATTTAGCATGGCGTGGGAGGGACAGTGGGGCCACGTACACAGAAGATACGCGTGTTTCTGAGAAAGGCAGCAAGAGCGGTGAGGTGTGTTAGACGTATGTAAAAGGAAGCGAAATCCACACGGCCACAGCAGGTAATGGAGCTCTTTCCATCACTCCTAAGCGCCCACTACTTGTTTTGTTTTTCCTTTTAATCTGTAACGCTTGAAGACGACGATGTCCCATACCAACCGAGTTCTTGTTCAGAGGCTGTTTTTTGAGGCTTTTGTGTACGCATATTTTGCTTTCATACATGAAATAATAGTGACGCTCCAATCGCGGGAAATCTTTGTGTAATTGCTTAAAGTCGAACCCGGGTTTATCGGAATAACTCCTCCCTCCCCCAAAGAACTCCTAATCTGAATTTGTGGAATTTAGTCCTGGTGGAATAACGTTTCTCTACGGTTAGGATTTTCTTTAGCTGTTGTCCTCACATATTGTCCTCAGAAAGGATTGTTCTGGTGAAAATCATTCTAAACATGAGACTTGTATTTGACTTCTCGGTAACTGCGGTTCGGGTATGTTGAGAAACAGCAGAGCGGTATTCTTAGAGCCCCTTTTCCTGCCTAGAATATCGGTGTGAAACCACCTCCTCGCATGAGAATAAAAATCTCAGGGTAAGGGTGACTGAATAGAAACAGAACTGGAAAATAGTTGAACAGCTTTGGTAGTGATATCTAATATTTGTAAATTTGCGCCTGGACTCCTGCCTGCGCCACAGCTAGAAAAGTTCAACACTGACACTTCCAGCAAAATCCAGCCTGGATTCTGGTCCAAGTCTTGGATTCTAATTTCACAATGAGAAAAACGTGTAGGTAGCAGAGAGAAAAGAACGCACTGCATTGGCCGGGAATCGAACCCGGGTCACCCGCGTGGGAGGCGAGAATTCTACCATTGAACCACCAATGCACTGTTAGGGGAGCTGGCTGACAGTGCATCAGGAAAAGGTAAGAGAAGCTATGCATCTCAATGAACTTCTACCGAAAAATAGCAATGTAAACCGACGTTTCGTCATGAGATTTTTTAAATTTCCAGTATAAAGGAGGGAAGCACAGACCTTCCTAGATGCTAGACTATGATAAACCTAGGCCAAATTTGTCATTCTAGGAGTTTCGAGGCATGACCAACAGAATTCTTTCTACTTCTGCCTGGGAGTTTCCGCTCATTAGAAGGGAAATGCTAGTTCCAGTTGAAACTGTGGTTCTCACCAGTGACCAAAAATATGCTCAATTCAGTAGTCAAAAACACACTTGGTATGGGTCCCAGACAACACCCCACCTGTGTGACACACACAGACTGATAAGAACCTTCTTTGAGCACTGCACATTCTGTCCCAGCAGGTTCGGGCCGGAAGAAGGGGGCGGGCGGGGGCGGGGTCCCAGGTTTGTGAGTTGTTTACTTTGCAGGGCAGGTAGCCTTCCAGCGGACAACATCTGTTTCATAAGCGACCGCTGGAAAAAGTAGTTAGTATACTAATTGAGTATCATCTGTGTGTAAAGTCATGCCATCCTTAAAGCCACCCAGGAGATGGACAAGAGCAAAAAGGAAGAGGCCTAAATCCACCCACACGCTCATCCCCTCCATCCCCACTTCAGAAACCTCATGATGCTTAAACCTGACTGAGAGGGAAAGAGAAATCAGAACGGTGGCTGTATGTGGAGTGGGTGATGACTAAGGTTACCTGCACAGTGTGGGTCGATGGAGATCAACGCTCTATCCTTGACCTAGGTGATGGCCATTTATCAGCCACACCCAGAAAATAAATTGAAGAAAGTCATCGTGTTTAATTTTATTCTATCAACCAGAATTTACTTAAAATACTGAACAAAGTGGAATGAGAGCTGTGGGATGTCACGTCACGTCACACTTGGCTAGGGCAAATGCCCAGGCAAAGAGAAAAGGAGGGGGGGAGGGAGGAGGGAGAGGAGGGGGAAGGGGAGGAGGAGGGGGAAGAAGAGAAGAAGAGGAGGGGAAGAGGAGGAGGGGGGAGGAGGAGGGGAGGGGAAGGTGACGAGGAGGGGGAAGGGAAGAGGAGGGGAAGGGAAGAGGAGGGGAAGGGGAAGAGGAGGAGGAGGGAAGGGAGGAGGGGGGAAGGGAGGAGGGAGGAGAGGGAGGAGGAGGAGGAGAGAGGAGGGAGGGAGGAGGAGGGGAGGAGGAGGAGGAGGAGGAGGAGGGAGGAGGAGGAGGAGGAGGAGGAGGAGGAGGAGGAGGAGGAGGAGGAGGAGGAGGAGAGGCAGAAAGAATTGATCTAGTCAGATGGTTGCATTATCCCAAACTCCTGAGGGGTCGGACTGCTGCAGCCCTGGTTGTTTTGTTTGTTTTTATGTTGTTTGCTTGGTTTGTCGTTTTTGGTTTTTTTTGTTTGTTTGTTTTGTTTTTGTTTTGTTTTGGTTTTGTTTTTGCACCCTTCCCTTAACTCAGACAGAAAGGCCAGTCGCAGTTCTCATATTTGCCAGACCTGCAGTTGTGGCCCAGAACAGTTTCCTTTCTCACTCTGTCCTGAGCCAATGGCGTAGTTATGGAAGACTGTACCAAAAGCAAAAGGGCCAGAGCTGGGACCCTAACGGAAACCACCGCGCAATCACAGGCCTCTAGGCAAGCCAACTCCAGCTGACAGACAGACAGACAGGCACACACACATTCTCTTCTCTCCACCCCCCCCCAAGTCCCTCCCTCCGTCCCTTCTCTTCTTTCCTCCAGAGACAGTATTTCTCGGTGTATCTTTGGAACTCACTCTTTTTTAGACCAATCTGGCCTCAAATTTAGAGATCCGATTCCCTCTGCCTCCGGAGTGCTGGGATTAAAAACGTGGGACATCGCGCCTCCCCCATTTTAACACCTATCCCTGATGTCTTTGAACTCGAGAGTGTAGACGAGGCTTGCCTCAAATTCACAGAGATCCTGTCTCTGCCTGCCAGGCGCTGGCATTAAAGGCCTACCTCTGGCAGACAGAAGTTACTTTACCGTTATTCACGTGTTTGAAACTTTATGAAGCTACCTTTAAAATCAAGACAATTTAAATGGTGCCATCGCTCCTTCCCCCGCACGCTCATCTGCCCTCCTCTCCCTCTCATTTTGCATCCACAGAAACTTATTCACATACACATGCCAGCCGCGCCCCACCAGCAAGTCTCCACAGGTATGCTCCCGCCACCCCACCCCACCCACCCCGCGATGTACACTCATTCCCCCTCCCTCCGGCCTTGCTGAGCTTGGGCACCGAATCTGCTGTTTATCCCACTCCTGCTGCCAGGTCGAAGGAGGAAGCGGAACAGAAGCTACACCCACACCTCCCGAGACACCTCATACTTCCAAACTCCGGGTCTACGAAGGTAAAGTTCTGGACCCTGAAGTTCCCGTGGGCTCCTTTTCGTGCTGGGCGCTGGGGACACGATCCCACAGTAGGGACCCCGTGACAACTGTGGTACTCCTTTTGTTTCTATGGATTCGGAATGCATGCGTGGGACACGAGGACCACGGTGCCTGGTGACTCTGAACCTCCTTTCCCCCGCCCTCCCCGGTCCCCGGTGCATTACAGTGAGCACCACGTCCAGCTGCTGAGGACCACATAGGGCCTCAAGGTTACCTCAGGTGTGACTGCCAAAATGACTGTCGCTCACCTACACGGTGTCCCCCACCCCATAACATCTATGACACAATTGATTAACAGGTGTGGCTGTTTACCGAATGCTGAGTTCCAGCCCACCCTGGGCTGCCGGTGCAGAGTTTGTAAACAACTCCTACAAACGGTTTTCTCACCCGCCCATTGGTAGAATTGAGAAACTCAAACTTACTCTCTCCCCTGTAAAACTGTAGTTCCTTACACTGCAAATTTATATATATATATATATATATATATGTGTGTGTGTGTGTGTGTGTGTGTGTGTGTGTATCTTTAAAACTGTGGAGTTCACAAATTCTTGAAACTTACAGGAAACCTGGCCTGGCCTAACACAGTTTGTTTATAGGGGTCATGAAAGAAAGAACTTTTGGCAGCATCATGAGACCAACAGGGGTGTTATATTCCGGACTCATTTAGTGTTTGCTTCAGCACAAATCTTACAACCGCAGGGTGTGGCCATCAGCATAACACCCATTTATCCATCTTGTTCATTCATTCACTTAGTGCCATTTAGCTCAGACGGGCCTTGAACTTCCTGCATTTGCCTCAGAGTATAGGGTGACTCTGGAGTATAGGGTAAGCACCACCACCATCTGCTTCGTGGGGGGAGGGGCGGGGGTCCTTCATTGTGCAATATTTAATTTAATATTTTTCAAACATTTTTGAAGTTAGTTCCCCACTCTACTCTGGTTGATGATGGTAAGCCATGTTGCTGTCTTCATTAGTAGGTCCAAGTCTTGGTGACTCCTGCTGGGGACAGCATATGATGACAGGGACTGCCAGCAGTAGGCTGGGATGGAGACATCTCAGTAGCCTGCAGCAGCTCTTTGTAAAAACTGGTTGTTCCCGTTTCTCCTAACCTTAGCCCTGGACAACGGCTGTATAGATTTCATTTGTGTGTGACTGCCTATCAGTTGGCCTTGGTGTGCACAATTATTCTATTATATCTGACTTTCTTCTTTCTCCTTCTGCTCTGGTGAATTCTGTGAATCTAGATGTTCCTTGATGTCATGATTCTTAGACAATTGGAAATTGATGCATAGGGACACAGCACAGCACAGCCCTAATGGCCCAGGTGCATGCTGTGTGTTCTCATCTCGGAAATAATGTAATAACTGCACAATGGTAGTTCCAGATTAATGCTTGGCTTGCAAAGAAACTTTAAAGAAATTATTAGAAAATGAATTAGAGCCAACATTGGGATCTTAAGGAGGAAAAAGTTATTGAAGTTAGGAAATATGTTTTTACATAACATTTGAGAGTGGCTCCTGGATAAGGAAGTATAGAATATATAAAATTATATACTAGTAAAACTAAGTCAAAATACTGGGACTCTTACGAGAGTCATTGTGTGCAAAGGAACAGAAAGCTAGCAGAACCACTGAGGTAAGGGTTAACTTGATTCTTTCTGGCCACTGCCTGGCAGCTTCGCCCATGTCACTTATCATTAGAGCTTCACAGGAAAATGCAAGTAGCTGACCTCGGAGCTCTGAAGTATAATAAGTCAAAAGTTAAACTTTAAATAATGATAAGTTTACAATTATTATTATTTTGGCCACAGGCCTGGGAATGGGGGAAGCTTGAAACTTTGGGGAAAAATTGTAATTCTTAGTTCTTTGTGGGATGTGGCTATTCTTTTGAATTTGATTTGGCAATGATTATGCAATGTCTTTTTTCTACCTGCTTTTGGATTATCAATAGAAGACTGGGCTAGAGAGAATGTGAAGAGTGAATGAGAGAGTGAATGTGAGAGCATGAGAAGAGCATGTGAAGAGTGAGTGAAGAGAGAATATGAGGTGTGTATAAAGATTGTGTGCGAGTGAAAGGAGAGTGCATGTGGTGTGTGTGAGATATGTGTGAGGTGTGTATGAAGAGTATGTGTGAGAATGAAAGGGTAATGAGTGTGGGAGTTCGAGAAAAGAAAAGTGCAGTAGAAAAAAGAGTGTGCAAGAGAATGCAGAGTGTGTGCAGCCTCAAGCTTTGAGGGGGGGGAGGGGAGAGAGAGAGAGAGAGAGAGAGAGAGAGAGAGAGAGAGAGAGAGAGAGAGAGAGAGAGTAGTCTGTGTATATTTATTATGTGCCTTTCAGATATCCCTGCTTCCGGTCGAGAACTCTGATCCTGTGTCGAGGCTGGACCCCGGCAACTCCAATGCTTATTTCTGTAGTGGAGTGCCATGCAGTAGTGACTGGGGTATCTGGGGAGGAAAGGGAGTCCTGTAGCAGATGGTTTCTCATGAGCCAGACCCTGTATCGGAATCAGGAAGACTGACTCACTCAGCGCCCACTGAGTGAGATCCAAGCACTTTAGCCACCCGGAATCCCAGGTGAGATCTGAAAGAGAGATGTGCTTGCCCCTGACACACATGGAGCTAAGACTGGCCTGGAATGGCATCTAGATGTTCCCTCACAGCCTGGCCTACTAGCCAACAGCGGTAAGGGGTACTGACCTGTTGGAGTGTGTATTTCAGTGTTCTGTGTCACATAGCCTCTTATACTTCTTCTTTTGTAAATACTAACTTATAAAAAACTTGTAGATTATAACACACACACACACACACACACACACACACACACACACACACACACACGATTAACCAGAGCCAAAATGTATACATCTAACGGACAGTATGGAAAGCAGTTCTGCAGGGTGGAGGCCCACGTTGGAGTATACACTTTGACTATCAAGTACATTTTTATGTTTCTTTAAAACATAAAACAGGACTTGGCTGGAGAGATGGCTCAGCGGTCCTGAGTTCAATTCCCAGGAACCAAATGGTGGCTCACAACCATCTGTAATGGGATCTGCTGCCCTCTTGTGGTGTGTCTGAGGACAGCTGCAGTGTACTCATGAAATAAATCTTTAAAAAAAAAGTGCTGATTTGTTTTACTTTCACTTGCATGTGTCTATATATGTGCTTTGTGTGTATGGATGCTCCCAGAGGTCAGTCAGGGTTACTGGCAGTTGTGAGCTGCACAATGTGGGTACTTGGAAAAATGTCCCCCTCCCTTTTTTTCCCCCCTAGGCAGGGTTTCTATGTGTAGTCCTGACTCTCTTGGAACTCTCTCTGTAAACCGGGCTGTCTTCAAACTCAGAGATCTGCTCACCTCTGCCTCCCCAGTGCTGGCATTAAAGGCATGTGTCGCCACTGTGCAGCTAGGATATATATATATATATATATATATATATATATATATATATCCCCTCTTTCATAACTGGTGTCTGTTACCTGCATTCAGCCTTTCCCTATCCCCTAATAGTCAGCATTTCTCATTCTCTTCCTGCATGTTATATTATACTCACATGTACACTTATTTACAGATACATGTAATGTATTTATATATTATCATATATAATTAAAATAATTAATATCTGTTTATATAGATGATATATTAATAATTGGCAAGACTATAGCTGAGGGAGAACACATGCATGGTTTGCTTCTTTTTGAGATTGTGTGATCTTGCTTAATATTATACATTCTAAGTCTATCCATTTTCCTGAAATTTTTTTACCTTTAATTTTCCTTTAGAGTTGTATAGTATCCATGTATACACACCATTTTTTAAAGCCATTTTAATCCTTACTCGGGAGTAAAATTGAGAGCTAAAGAGCACAGAGGTGGGGAACAGACCTCTTCCATCTATGCCGTAGTGTGGGGAGGTGTGCAGGTCTGTTCGGTTATTACCTTTACATCCGGAGTGTCCTAATGTACAGCCCACAATCCACCAGGGCAGCCTTGGACACAGACTGTACCCACAGTCCCATCTGTATCCTGAGGAACCACCTGTGGAGTTCACAGCCTCCAGGCATCGAAGCAACCCATCTGTTCTAATGCTGTGGCTGAGCTACAGGAATCCATCCCAACAGGACAGTGAAATGTTTATATTAGTCAAATCGATGTTTTCTTTGTTCCTCACACACCTGTATGACTCGGTTGCACTATTTTAGGGGCGTAGCATTCCAAACCTGAAAAGAGTCTTCCTTGTAGCAAACTAGGAAAGGCTGTAAGTGTAGCACAGCCAGCCCAGTGAAGTTTGGCCACTCCCAGGCTTGGAAGTTGGCTCTACTAAGGCTTTCCCCTCCCCCAAGGCCAGGCAGGTGAACAGTAGCCTTAACTTCTGAAAGAACAAAACACTCCCGCTGATCTTCAGTGATCTGTTGGAGTTTGTCTCCAGTTGTGACCCAGGATAGAGGCTGTCCCTCAAGACAGGCTGAAAACACTAGCAGGAAGCTAATCCACAAATCTAGCAGTCCCTTTATCATGTGGTGCCTGAAGGATACTGGAGAGGCTTGAATAAACACAATTATTTATGGAGCCTTTTATTCCAGACGGCTCCACCCAGAGTAGAGGAGTGAGCAGCCCCGACCTCCCATTTGTCTAAATTTTTGAAGGCACAGACCACAACCGTGTGACATACACAGAAAGGCAGCTGTGAGTAAAAGTGGGTTACAGAAATGGAGAGATAACAGTTAAATAAGTGGTAGGGCATTGTGTAGAAATTTATGACTGGTCTACATAACCAGGGATTAGTTTACCTAAGATAATTTTGGCACTTAAAGGTTTTTGTCTTTTGTTCGTCCGTTCATTTGTTTGTTTGTTTGTTTGACTGACTGGCTGGCTGGCTGACGGACTGACTGACTGACTGATTTTTGAGACAGGGTTTCTTTGTGTAGTCTGACTGTCCAGGAACCGTTCTGGTCTTAAACCTACAGAGATCCACCTGCCTCTATTTCAAGAGATCTGAGATTAAAGACATGAGTCATCGCTTTCCGGTTTAAAGTGTTTCAGAAAAATGCAGCTCACAGGAGCGCCCGGCTAGCTCAGTCGGTAGAGCATGAGACTCTTAATCTCAGGGTCGTGGGTTCGAGCCCCACGTTGGGCGCATGCTTTTAATCCTGGAGAGATGGTTCTGTGACTAACACTGACCTCTGTCCCCAGCAACTGCAGGGTAGCTCACAAGCATCTGAGTTTAAGGCTAGCCTAGTCTACAAAGTGAATTCAGTCCCGGGCTGTACTCAGTCTCCAAATATATATATATAGTTCAGTAGCCCACTACAATTTATCTCAGTCTCAGTGATTCTGTGGAGCCCAATCTAGAAAGGATTTACTTAGATGCCAGTAACAGCATTTTTTTTTTAAACCTTTCTAATAGAGAGTGATCTTATGAAAGGAACCTATCGTTGTTTAAGATGTCATTACACAAGGGTAATGCCTTCTCTTCAGGATGTGCTTGAGGCTATGGAGACTGAAGGACAGCCATAATCCTTCAGATCTGAACCCACAAAGAATGTCTTTGTAGTTTGACTGAAGGAGATTCAAGAGGACCTGGTAAGAGCCTTTCCATCCGGGAAGGGGCTGATACAAGGGGGATCTTTCCTTACAGGTCTTTAATGACTAGTCTGCAGGCTGTACTTGTGGTTCATGTTTTATTACTAGGAGCTAGAAGGGCATCGTTATCATACATATTTTTAAATGTATCTTATGTATACGCATGCTTTACCTGCATGTGTGTCTGTGTACCACTTACATGTCTGGTGCTCAGAGAGGCAATACAGGGGACATCAGATCCACAGGGTCTTTACTTGAACCTGAGTCTTCTGAGTCTCTTCAGCTCCCTACCATATTTTAATGAATCTTTCTGTGCCTGTCCTAAGTTAATTTATTCACAGGCTACAGCCATCACCGCTGTCTACTTCAAGAGTGTGATCTATACAGGAGCCGTGCCACCCTAAGGCCCCCAGTCGTCTGTAATCTGCTTTCTGTGTGGATTTCCCTAACCTGTACGTTTCTTTTCAGTTATAAGTCTCGCCTTTACAGCTGAGCCTTCTCTCCAATCCCTTATTCTGTGCATTTCATATTAGTGAGATTGTACAACGCGCGATATTTCGTATAATGAGCTTCTTTCGTGCAGAATGATGTTACCCGGACTCCTAGGCAGAAGTGGCAGGGCAGGATGAGCCACTACCTCATTTTTAAAATATGAGTGAATAATGCTATAACTACACATGGCTACTTGTGCTATGTGTTTGGCTACTGTGACTGGTACTCTACATGTTTAGAGATCCAGCGTAAGCTCTCTTGGGCATGTATATGCTCAGGAGTGAATTACTGAGCTATACGCCAAATGTGGGGTCGAACTTTCTTGTGAACTGACTACAGCTGCAGTCGCACCACCCTGCACTGCCCACCAGTAATGCATTGGAATTCCTATCTCTATCTTGCTGCTGCTTCTTTTTCCTCCTCCTCCTCCTCTCTCCTTTTCTTCTTCTCCTTCTTTAAGGGATTCAGGAGCAGAGGACAACTTTTAATTTCTGATTTTCCCGCCTCCATCTCCCAAGGTTGGTGTCACAAGCACATAGCACCCCACAGCAGCTCTGTGGAAACGTGAAGCAGCATCCCCTACGTTCTCAGTAGGTAGCTCAGTAGGACCTCTACCACCTAAGCTACATTCTAACTCAGTTTCTGCTTGTTGGCATATACCTTGATTTTATAAACGATCAGTAATCCTATTAGCTATGAATGGTATCTTGCCGTTCATTTCCAGTGTCAAGTGACTAATGATACAGAGTGCCTTTGGAAACATGGACTCATTGACCAGTTGTCTACTTGCTTTATATCTGCAAAACATTTTTGTCTCTTTTGAATTGTCTTGCCTTTTAGTAGTTGAGCTGTGATCATTCTCTGAGATTTTAGGGATACAAGTTCTTCCCTAATACAAAAATTGCAACTATATTCTCTCCCTACTGAGGGATCTTTTTTCTTTCTTGAACACGTGTAAATGTTTTATCTGGAGAAACAGCAGGGAAGATATGTTGGTGATAGATAGGGTTTGAGTGTGTCAAAGCCGATGAGGTCAGGTTACTCCAGAGTTTCAGTGGGAAAGACACTAACAACATAATCGATCCAGATCTGCCTGAGACAGACCATCATGTGCAGAAGTCTATGGATCTACTGGTCTGTCTCAAGTAGATAAGCTTTGGAAAAAACAAACCCTGGGACTGAAGAGTTGGTGGAGAGGGCAAAGGCCCTTGCTGTTCTTCCAGAGGACTTGAGCTGTGCCCTGAGCACCCACACTGGGCGGCCCATAGCTCCCTCCCTGTTAATTATCAGCTCTGGGGATCTGATATCCTCTCCTGGGCTCCACAGACATCTGCATTCATATATACTTTCTATGATGGCTGCTCTTGGGTATCAACTTGACGACACCTGGAATTCTAACTAAAACCCAAGAACTAGGCACACCTGTGAGGGATTTTTTTTTTCTTAGTAAATCATTTGAAGTGGGAAGATCCACTTCTAATCTGGAATTTGAGATGGGAAGATAAACCTTTAATCCAGATTGGGAAGATCCACCTTTAATCTGGACTACATACACCTCTGTTGGCAACCTATATAAAGGACATGATTTCTCTCTGATCTCTCTCTCTCTCTCTCTCTCTCTCTCTCTCTCTCTCTCTCTCTGCCTGTTTTCCCTCTACCTCCCTTTCAAGTCCATTTCTTAACTGGCATTAGAGCCTAGTTCTTTGGGATTCTGAGGTGCACACTGAAAACCAGCTGAGACATCTAGCCTTGTGGGACTGAGCAACTAGTGGATTCTTAGACCTTCCATTCATAGGTAGCCATTGGTGGATTAGCTAGGCCACAGCCTGTAAGCCATCTAATAAATCCCATTACATATTCAAACCAACCTGTGTCAGAACATGCTCCATGAATGAAGCTGTTTGAGAAGAATTCTGAGAGTTTGTGAGACAAGGCCAAGAAGATGTAGGACCCTCTCTCGGGAGACCCCACTCTAGTCGCGGGATTGTACTCTCCCAAGAAACTCAAGAGACCGGCTCTTGATGTAAAGCACACGAGGCAGTTTATTATCAGAGCTCTGGGACGGCTTGTATCTCACACAGGAGACAGAGGAGTCGACCCCCAGGCTCGAAATTTAAGGATTTTTATAGGGGAAGGCAAGGGGATTTGGCGTGGTTATACTTGATTGGTTAATTCATACATCAGCAAGGGAAATGGGTACAAGGTCACATCAGCAAGCAGTTCATGCGGGCTGGAATGTTCACAATGTAGGAGAGCGTCTCATCTCTATTTGTAGAGCAGGGAGTTTGGTTATTTATTATCTGTAGCAGAAGGGAAACAGGGAGTTGCCTGTCCAGATGGCCCATGACCTTGTTTCAGGCTTGTGGCATATCTTAGACCCATTCTGTCTTGTCCCTTTGTCTGCTGCTCTCTATTAAGTTTTTATTTTAATTCCTTCAAAGACAGGACAACGGTCTTTTGATCTGTCCTCCAAAGCACAATATTGCTCTTGGAGTGTGCCTGGTGCCTCTCCCAGCTACAGTGGGTGGGAGTGGCTTGGCTTTAGATTATTCTGCCATCTGTTATCACTGCTCTGCCACCCGTGGCTTGGCCTTGTGATTGTAGACAGCCTGAACTCATGTGAAATTTGTTCATACGATCTTGCCTCACCCTCAGAATATAAATTGTCTGATTCTCTAAATAAAGTTGGTTGTTGCATGAGATTTTAGTCCTCCTCACTTTAAGGCTCCATTCTCCCAGGTTCCTTGGGGCTCTAGAGAGGTAACTGTGGCACCAATGAGCCACATTGTTCCACATTGTTACTAAGTCTCCAGACCTTACACGAGTAAGTTCTGTTTCCTAAGCCAAATGTACCTCAAACCATCTTTTTCAACCTACCCTGACTTGTAAATCCATGACATTTGCCCATTCCTTTGTCTTGCTAAACTCTTGAGTCTGGGATGTATGGTTTCCCTTTTGCCTTATGAAATTGTGTCTTCCCAGATACCTTGATAGCTTCCCTTCCACATGAGTATTCTTACAATATCTACCCCATAAGAAGCCTTGAGCCGGGGTTGGGGATTTAGCTCAGTGGTAGAGCACTTGCCTAGCAAGCGCAGGGCCCTGGGTTCTCGGTTCCCAGTTCCGAAAAAAAAAGAACCAAAAAAAAAAGACACACTTAAATTGCCTAACACGTGACAACTGGGCTTCGTGAAAACTGTGGGTGGAGAAGGAAGTGTTTGCAGAAACAATAGCTGAAATTTCCCCACCCATAACAAAGATTATCGTGTTGTTGGGTATCCACCAGAGAAGAACACTCACGTTTATGCCAATAGAAGAAAGTCAGTTCTAGGCATGGTGACCACACATTTAGCCCCAGCACTCAGAGACAGGTGGACCAGGCTAGCTTGGTCTACAGAGTGAGTTCTAAAACAGCTGTTATACAGAAAAACCTGTTTCACAAAACAGAAAAAAAAAACAAAAAAGAAAGTCATTATTAGTCTGAAAGATAAAAGTTTTAAAGTTGCCCCCCTAGACGCAAAGTTTAGAGCAGAAAAAAAAAGAAAACAGGCCCCAGAATTGTATGTTCCAAGAAGCCTCTCCTAGGGCTATAGAATGGATAATTACATTGGCCAGCTCAACAGCTTTCTCCCAGAAACTAGCTGACCATAAATCTTAGAGAACAATTTTGAGAAGCAGGAAACAACGTCTCCTAAGAACTAGCAGACCATGAAGTTAAACAATCTGAGAAGTAAGAGACAGCTTCTCCTAGGAAACAATCTTGAGAGACAGAGAGACCTTCCTTTTTAGTTTGTACTGTTATTCTATGACGCCATCCAACCCCCCTCGGGTTGTGGTGTCTCCCTTTAAATACCTCTTCTCCCAGCCTCTCGGGTCGAACTCCACTGCCCCTGCGTGGATATGAGTCTCGACCCCAGTGCACTGGTTGCTATCGATAAACCTCATGTAATTACAACAAGGACGGTCTTGTGAGTTCTTGGGGGGTTGCGCTATCCCGAGACTTGAGTGAGGGTCTCCCCACTCTGGGGGTCTTTCATTTGGGGGCTCGTCCGGGATGGGTGACCACCCTCGTCTCCAAAGACCCACTTGGAGGTGAGATAGCATCTGTGTCTTTGTCTGTGTCAGTGTTTTGTGCCGGCTAAACTCTGAGTCTGTATTTGCTACTCTGGGTCTGTATTTGCTCGCGAGTTCTGGAGTTCTGGTTTCGCAGTCACTCCCATCTCGGGCTGAGAGGGAGGCTCATTTCTCAGGAGAGAAGCGAGTGTGAGCGGTAGACGTGCCTGGGGCTCACTGATTGCTCTGCCCTGGGAGACGTCCCAGGAGGTGAGGAGGGACCCCAGGGACGCCTGGGAGATTCCCATCTGGGTGCTTGTGAGGATTCAGCGATTCTCCTGGATTGGAGAAAAGACCTGTCCTCCTGGCCATCTGTATTTCCAGAGTGGTTTTTGTCTGTGTGTCTTAGGTCTTTGTTTTGTGTTCTGGTTGGGAAAGAGGAGTGATGTGGAATCCGCTCCCCTTCATCTGTTTTTGGTGAGCTCACGGAAGCTCCCATCTGAATCAGTTTGGTTTTGTGGTGATCTTGCAGTGGCCACTTGTCTTTTTGTTTTGTGCGCACTTCTGTCTTTTTTTGTCTGTTAATCTTTTGATTGTCTTTCTGTGTGACTAAATGTTTTTGTCCTTTTCCGCGGATCTCTATCTTCTGGACTCTCTTCTTGTTTTCTCACCATCCCACTTGAGATGCTTGTTAATAGCTGTTACAGGAAATACAGAATCCTACTAGAGGACAGAAAAAAAAAAAATGTTCCAGACATGGATGGAAGGCCCTCACTTCTGCCTGTTGGATTCAATACGCCTGAAGGTAGGGAGTGCTCCAGGTCTGCCCCCAGGCTCCAAGGGTGGGTCTCCGAGGGGCTGGAAAATGCCCCACCAATCTGGCTAAGATAAGGGAAAGATATAAAGAGAAAGTTACAGAAATTTAAAGGATTAAAAAGTTAGAGAGCTGAAGAGAGATAAAAGACAAGAGAGGAACATATACTGGCCACAGTAGTTAGGGAACCTAAGAAGACAGTACCTGACAACAGAAGAAAATTCCTGGCTAAAGATTAGTGTGCCTAATACAAAGAAAAAGGACACTGGGTCAGGGACTGCCCCAGAAAGAACAAGAGGGGCCACTGGAGAGCCTCTTGGTCCTAGAGTGCTGGCTATGCGCAGAGATAGAAGAGAAGCCCGCCCAGTTGTTTTATGGATATAGAGACCCAACTCTCTGTGCTCCTACGACCCAATAGGCCAGTGTCCATCAAAAGACCTTGAGTACAGGGGGCTACTGGCAACAAACAATACTTATGGACTACCCGAAGAACAGTGGACCTTGGCGTGGGCCGGGTAACCCACTAGCTCATGGTCATCCCTGACTGCCCCTATCCCTTGCTCATGAGAAATTTGCTCTCCAAAATGGCTTGTGTGGGCTGAGATGGCTGGGTGAGGCCATGTATGTGCATATCTGCAGACTGTGTATGTGGAGCTTAAGACCTGTCTCAGTGCACCAGTACCTGATGCTGGGAGATGTATGGCTTAGTGCCATTCTGCCTGGAATACACTGTTCCTGCCAGCCGGACACTAACAATTATTACTCAATCCAGGACTTAAACTGTGGTAGAGTGGCTGATGTTTTGCCTTTGAATAAAACATCCCAAAGGATGGGACCACTGGTCAGCTGCCATGGATTAGATTCTCCACCTGTTGGGTGCAATCTGGTCACCTTGCTGCCCAATCCTGACCTGGAGCCACTACAACATGAGTGTCAAGCACTGGCAGAAGCCCATGGGTGGAGGGAAGACCTCTGCGACTGGCTGATTGACCCCTGCTGAAAGCCGAGGACCTTGTCCACAAACGGGAACAGTTCTCTTCATAAAGGTCAGAGATAAGTGGGTGCTGCCGTGGTAGACAACACAATGTCATCTGGGATGGCTGAACCCCAACCCCCCAGTACATCAGTGCCGCAGATGCCTTTGCCATCTCTTGGATGCCCTGGTGAAGCCAACAACTGTGAGTACTATTCATTGCTCAGGATATCAGGAGGGAAGAGATTCAGTGACACGGGGCAATAACAAAACAGATAAAGTGGCTCGGGAAATGGCTATGCAGGAGCCTATCCTTGTTACAGGCCTGCAAGAGACAGCCACTGAGAACTGGGATTGGACTAAGGGATGGCCTCATTTAGAATGTACAACAAAAGAAAAGGCCCAAATTGCTTAAACGAAAAATAGACGATGGCACACTTGAGGGAAAACTATATTCCTCAGAGAACAAACAAAAGACTCACTTTGCCAAATAACATATGTCAATAAGTGAATGCTTAACAAACAAACAGGACAAAGAGACCTAGAGAGTTTAATAAAAAGTCAAAGTGAACTTCACTGAGATAAAACCAAGAAAATATGATCACAAATATCTCCTAGTGCTTGTAGATACCTTTCCAGGGATAAAAGCTTTCCCCACCAAGCAAGAGATGGCCTCGGTAGTCATCAAGAAGATACTGGAAGAAATCTTCCCCAGGTCTGGAGTGCCCAAGGTAATCGAGGTCAGACAACGGCCCTACTTTACAATTGCCAAGGTAAGCCAGGGTGTGGCCAAGTATTTAGAGGTCGATTAAAAATTACATTATATCTACAGACCTCAAAGTTCAAGACAGATAAAATAAATAGATAAAGCTCTAAAAGAGACCCTGACCAAATTAACCATGGAGACTGGTGCAGACTGGGTGATACTCCTTCCCTCTTGCTCTCTTCAGAGCAAGAAATCTCCCTTCTAGATTCAGCCTAACCTCCTTTGAGATCTTATATGGGGCCTCAGCTCCTCTGACTATATTAGATGATGTTACTGAACCAATATGTCATAGTAATAATGATTTGTATGCCAGGCTAAAAGACCTACAGGTGATACAGAAAAGAATCTGGTCACAGCTGACAACAGCCTATGGCCCGGGGACTCCTGAGACATCTCACCAGTTCCAGGTTGGAGACTTGGCTGCATACAACGACACTGAGCCCAGACACTTGAGCCTCACTAGAAAGGACCGTACCTGGTGCTGCTGACCACCCTGACAGCTGTGAAGTCTCAGCCTTCACCAGCCACATACTAGCTGTTGGGGCTAAGAGCTGGGACCTAGAGAGACACTCAGATCTTCAAAAAGTTCCTAGACTTACATCAGAGATGGTTTGAGAGCTGGTTTAATAGATCTCCTTGGATGACTACTCTGATATCTTCCCTTATGGGACCCTTCTTAATTTTGCTTCTGTTTCTGATTATAGGTCCCTGTGTGTTAAATAAGCTAGTTACCTTCATTAGAAAAAGATGAGTACTGTTCAGATTTTGATGTTACGTCAACAATATCATGTTTTACAAGGTTAAAAAACAAATATTATAAAGATACAAAACAATAGTTCTAAGATTAGAACTAGCCATGAGAAGAAGTGGGAAATGAAAGATAAAAGTTTTAAAGTTGCTCCCCTAGACACAAAGTTTAGAGCAGAAAAAAAAAAGAAAACAGGCCCCAGAATTGTATGTTCCAAGAAGCCTCTCCTAGGGCTATAGAATGGATAATTACATTGGCCAGCTCAACAGCTTTCTCCCAGAAACTAGCTGACCATAAATCTTAGAGAACAATTTTGAGAAGCAGGAAACAACGTCTCCTAAGAACTAGCAGACCATGAAGTTAAACAATCTGAGAAGTAAGAGACAGCTTCTCCTAGGAAACAATCTTGGGAGACAGAGAGTTCTTCCTTGTGATTTTTTACTGTTATTCTATGACGCCATCCCTGCCCCCTCGGGTTGTGGTTTCTCCCTTTAAATACCTCTTCTCCCAGCCTCTCGGGGTCGAACTCCACTGCCCCTGCGTGGGATATGAGTCTCGACCCCAGTGCACTGGTTGCTATCGATAAACCTCATGTAATTACAACAAGGACGGTCTTGTGTGAGTTCTTGGGGGGTTGCGTCATCCCGAGACTTGAGTGAGGGTCTCCCCACTCTGGGGGTCTTTCAAGTCAACTGGCAGAGAGTACACTGGGGGTCCCGAGGAGGCCCTGAACCTTTCTCAAGGTGAGCTCTTAGGCCCAAAAAACATACGGAGGGTTACATAGGTCAGGTAGCAAGAACAGTTAGCCAGAAGCAGAACTACAGAAGCCAAAAAGCGAAGTTAGTGTATTCAGAGACTTTCCCAGAACTATTGATTCCGGTGGGTTAGGTCTTCCTTTCCATATTGGCAGATGGTGCTGTCTACCTGTCTATATGCTGAGTTGTGTGGACTGAATGGTGGCAGTGGTGTTAAGGTCTGAGAGCCTGCTGTGGTCTGGGGACCTGTTTCAATTAAAGGAAGAGATTCAAAGAGTCGAGGAACCCAATCCAAGAGTCATGATGCAAAATAAGCCCCAGAGAGGTTGTAGTCAACTTCAGTGAGGGTGATGTTGCACGAAGACAGAGCTCATGTCAAATTTCTTTCTGCAATTTCCAAGACTATCCGAAGCCACGTGACAACACAGCTAAGGTAATTTTTAAAAACACTGGTGGCAAGAAAAGCCCATGCCATGATATTTATCCTCTAAAAATGGAGCCAGCCTTGATGGCAGAGACTTGAAATGCAGTACTGGAAAAGCTGAGGCAGGAGGATGGGGAGTTCAAGGTCTGCCATGTTGTACCACTTAGGAAACTGGAGGCTAGCCTGGGCTACATAGGATTCTAGTTTAAATTAAAAAGTCATCTAAGGGGTTGGGGATTTAGCTCAGTGGTAGAGTGCTTGCCTAGCAAGCGCAAGGCCCTGAGTTCCGTCCCCAGCTCCGAAAAAAAGAAAAAAAAAGTCATTTAAAATGTGGGAATAATTCACTGATAATAATAATAATAATAATAATAATAATAATAATAATAATAATAATTCACACACCACACAGGAGTCCTCCAGGTAGAGGACAAACACGACAGACAAACCTCACAGATGGGTGTAAATGTCACTTATTTTCTTAGTAATAACTGACAAAAACTTTTAATAAATGGAATTTTTAAACACTCAAATAAATGCAATAACCTAGATTATGAGTCCATAACACAAGAAGGAAACATATCAAGAATAGCATCAAGAAGGAAAGAAAGTCTTTTAAACATGGGTCTTTGTCTTACTCAGGGTTTCTGTTCCTGCACAAGCATCATGACCAAGAAGTAAGTTGGGGAGGAAAGGATTTATTCATCACCAAAGGAAGTCAGGACTAGAACTCAAGCAGGGCAGGAAGCAGGAGCTGATGCAGAGGCCATGGAGGGATGTTACTTACTGGCTTGCTTCCCCTGGCTTGCTCACCTTGCTCTCTTATAGAGCCCAAGACCACCAGTCCAGGGACAGGACCACCCACAATGGCCTGGGCCTCCCCCCTTGATCACTAATTGAGAAAATGCCTTACAGCTGGGTCTAATGGAGGCATTTCCTCAACTGGGGCTCCTTTTTGTCTGATGATTCCAGCTTGTGTCAACTTGACATAGAAAACCAGCCAGTACAGTCTTGGAAAGCACAAGGCAAAGGGTAGGAACCCTAAAGCAAGCACTACAGAGTTTTAGAAAATAAGCCACCAAAGGAGAGGGGAAATATTGGAAAATGTGTAAAAAATGAAATACACAAATAACAGGGCAATTAGACTCCCCTGTTGTTGTAAAAATATAAAAAATAAAAAAAGTATGGTTGTCTTTTATCCCCAGTAGATCAGGCACTGCTGGATATCCTGTCAGAAGCACACATTCCAATTCCATGGCGACCCAGACCAGCCACCCCACACTCCATTATACTTAAATCTACACGTGAAAGAACACACAATAACCTTAGATTCAATTGATAAGATATAATTGCCCACCTAAACATACAAAGCCCAGTACCATCCATCCCTTAAGAACATTAATAACAACCTGTAAATGCACAGAGCAGAATCTTAACATCACCTGCCCTGGCTTATCGCCCTCTCCCTCCTGTCTCTTCCTCCTTCTTTCCATTCCAGTCTCCTCCTCCTCCTTCAAACTTGTCTCCCGCCCATCCTTGCCTCCTTCTATCCTGTATCTGCCCCTCACCAGTATTTTACAAATATGGGGAGAAGGTTCTGGTGAAGTCACCTGAGTCCTGAGTAGTGACTAGGCAGCTGTCCTTGGGGCAGTGGAATTAGCATCAAAATACAGATAACTCCAGGGCAAACCACAACACTCCCCGAAGGAAAACATAGATCATTTTCAAAGATACAGGGACAAGGAGGGGGACCGAAGCTCATATCAGATTTCATGTATAGTATGTAATCAGAAAATTCTAGAACCAATTTAATTCAAGATGTTAATACCAACATAAATCACTGATGCAGGAAAATGGCAAAACTACCTGTATGGTGAGAATCCAGAGACTGATGGTGACCGTTTTGTTATTTGAAAGCCTCTGCTTCTTCCCTAACTCTTTGATAGGATCCCAGGGAACGACTTTTACATTTATTTTCTTTTTTTATTTTATTATTATTGCTGTTTTGAGTAGGGTCTCACTGCATAGCTCTGGCTGAACTCACTGTGTAGAACAGGCTGGCGGGAACCACCATTCACAGCCTCTCGAAGGACACCAGCCATAGCCAAGACTTGGACGGCAATCAAAGGGTCACGCTGTCTAGCAAAAGTGAGAAAAGGATGGTGGCAGGGAAACAAACAAACAAAAGCAAGACACACATGTGCAAAGAACTGGAATGTAAAGCAGGGAATCGAACCTTGAACCTCCCCATTAGAAAATAACCTCACTATCCAGGTGAACCATAGAAGAAAGCACAAGTCACTTGTCAAATCACAGCAGGAACAAGTCCCTACCTCAGCGCCAACTGCAGCCACAGCCTACTGAGTCACAGTCCTCTCAGAAACCTCGGAAATTAACGTCAGATTGCTCCGCGTCATGCTCACTTTCATTCCCGAGCGGTCCGCGGCCGAGTTAACTGCACAGGCTGCTTGCAGAAAGCAGACACGGATTATCAGGGCCAGGCGGAAGGGGATTGAGGCTCAGCTAACAGCGGGAGAGAGAGTGCTTTTCCCGTGCTATGTGGTTCGCCGTGATCGTATAGTGGTTAGTACTCTGCGTTGTGGCCGCAGCAACCTCGGTTCGAATCCGAGTCACGGCATGTCCGGTAATTTTTTTTTTTTTTGCTCTCTCTCTCTCTCTCTCTCTCTCTCAACTCTCTAGCCACAGATCTACCTGCTTCCGCTCATCAGCCCCCAGGGAGCGTGGGGAGTGCAAACACTGGCTCTCTCCCAAACTCTGTGATTGTATTTGTCACCTACTGGTTCCAAGCCACTGCCCTGCTCACAATAGCGGGGTTGTTTCCAGTATCAATGAGGTTATTTTGCAGGAAATGGGAATGAACCTTTAATGTCTTCGAACCCATCCTGCTGCAGCGGGCTGTCAACAGTCAGCATTCACCTTCTTCATATTTGTGTACATATAGCAATAAAATTACTGAAGCATCTTACAATAAAATGGTTTTGAAAAGTCAACATCTGGATGTGTAAATTTTCCACATCCCCTGGTGAGGGTAGAGGGTAGAGAGGGAGGAGGGACAGGGACCCAAGGCGCATCTAAAATGACTAAGATTCAGGCCATCTTTGGATCCATACAATCTAGATGTGTATCCTGCAGTTTCCTTTCTACCAGCGCTAACTCTTTGTCAGCTTCCGCTGATAATCTTCTTGGGCCATTTAAATCTTTATCACCTTGTAAGGTTTGAAATAAATTGCTTAGCTCTCGAGTGTCCAAGCCAATCGCAGGCCATAGCCAGTTAATATCTCCCAGTAGCTTCTGAGTCATTAAGAGTCCTTAATTGGCCTCCTCTGGTCTGCACCTTGTGCAGAGTTATTCTATGTCCTAGACAGTTAGTAGACAGTAGACAGTTAGTAGAGTCCCCTCTTTGTATTTTTTCAGGGGTGATTTGCAATCCTCAGCAAAGCACTTCTTTTTCTTTACTTCATCAAACATTCTTTCCAGGATATTTGTATCTGAATCAGCCAATAGGATATTATCCATTTAATTATAAATAATGAATTGGGGGAATTGTTTGTGAATCATCTCCAATGGCTGTTGTACAAAATATTGACACAAGGCGGGGCTATTTAACATTCCTTGTGGCAGGACTTTCCAATGATAGCTTTTTAGGGGGCGACTTCTATTGAAGGTAGGTACTGAGAAAGCAAACCTTCCCTTATCATGTTCATGTAGAGGAATTGTGAAAACCCCGTCTTTTAGATCAATCACTATGATAGACAACATAGGCAATGGGATTCCAGGTTGCAGGGAACGCATTGGCCGAATAATCATATTATTCGCTTTGAGATCTGTTAACACCCTCCATTTGCCAGAGCTTTTTAAAATGACAAATCCTGGAGAATTCCAAGGGCTGGTGGACTCCTCTATGCTGAGCCTCCAGCTGTCCTGGAATAGCTGTTCTCACGCCCCTAACTTTTCTTTTGTCATAGACCATTGATCAATCCAGATGGGTTGGTCAGTCACACACCTTAGTGGTGAGGCTGCTGCGTCTTGTCAGCAGTGGCTCCCTGACGTAACGCTGACTTGTCAGCCGCCACTGTGTCTTGTTTACGGACAACCTGGGCCGTCTGCGACTGCCTTTGATATCATTCCCTGAGTAAATTCTTTTATTAGGAGCCTGATCGGTTTCATGGCCAGCCTCTGAAACGGAAGTGTTTTCCACTGCTGTTACAGATCTCTTCCCCATAGTTTATGACTATATCAGACACTATGGCGTGACTCTCTTATCTGACCCTCAGGCCCTGTACATTTAAGTCATCTGGTTCTTTGCTTTATTTGGGATAAGTCCCAGCTCCTTCAAACTGGATGTCTACTTGCTGGGGTTTAAATCTCAGCCCACATCCAGACATAACACACCAAAGAACATGGTTCCACGCAGAGAGGTTTAATGAGAGAAGAGTAGAAGCGGGGAGAAGTAAAGAAGGCCAGCCATGGGCACGAGGAGGGAAGGGGGGGAGGGGAGAGAATGGACAGGGACAAAGAGGGCACAGGAAGAGGAAGAGCCTGAGAGAGTAAGAAGGAGAGGAGGGGGCAAGCAGCCCCCTTTATAGTTGGGCACAACTGACTGTTGCTAGGCAACTGTAGGGCGGAGCATACCTGGCTGTTGCCAGGTAGCTGTGGGGGTGGAGCTTAGACAGAATAACCAACACTGTTTCTTGAAGTGGCCAATCTACCGGCCAAGATTTTGGAGAGACAATGGTGGCGTCTGCTCCGGTGTTGACCATTCCTTCAATCTCAGTATTGTTTACTAGTATTCTGATTCTCTATAGAAGTTTGCTAAAATATTTGGTTTTAGCCCCTTTTTGGGTTTTTAAAATTGTTCATAGAACTTGCCTCAACCTTGTTATCTGGTTTCACAATATGTGTTTTCAGAGGAGTGGTGTTTAATTCCCTGAGGAAGAGTGTTCTCCCTGCCTGGCATTGGAGCCTGCAAGAGGGCCCACCCTTGGGAGTTTTTTGGGTAAAGTGTTGCCCCGTTTATCTGTAGTAACTGCTGCCCATCCAAATGTCAGCTTTTGCCACATTTTTTTTTTTTTTTTTTTTTTTTTTATATTACAGAGGGCATTGGCTCCCTTCTGGGATTAATTTGGTTTTCCCTGCTCGCCACAATGAAAACATGTGAAAGCTTGGGTTGCTCAAAGTCTCTAGTGGAGGCTTCTCCTATTAAGGTCATATCAGGCAAATGAGGTCTAATATTGGCTGTATCTCATCCACTCATCTCCTTACATCCAGCACTCAATTTTCAAAAGCCAAAGACCCGATCATTGCCTTTCTGGCTGCTGGATCTGATTCACTCCTTTCCCCAGCTGAGGTCACCCTTTGCAAAAAGTCAGGGAAGGTTTCCTTTGGACCTTGCACGACCTGAGAAAATGGTTCAAATATTTCCCTGTCTGTGACTTTGTCCCAGGCATTAAAGGCTGCCAAGCGACACAATGCCAGACTTTCCTCAGCATATACAGCTGCACCTCTACCTCAGCAAAGCGGCCTTCAGCAAGCAGCTGATCTGTGGAAATCTCTCTAATCCTAGCTCTCTTTTGTCGTGCTATCTCCTCCTCTCCTCTCCACCATGAGAAACATTGCAGATGTGACGCAGGTTCCAATCCTGCCTTTGCCATATCCTTCCAGTCTTGGGGAATTGTTTTATTTTGAATAGCCCAAGAGGTCAGGATTTGTTTTACAAATGGTGAGTATTCCAAAATTAGTGACATTTCCTCCGTTCTAACACATTCACGGGTTGCCATCCGAACCCCTGGTCACTCTGTGGATGATCATTGTCTGGAGGTCTGAGTTGTATGATAACCAGATACACTGAAGTTTGACTTCTAACAACCTGTGGTTTTCTCCAGTTTTATCTTCTGTCTCTACCTGAGTGTTCCCTAATTGATGTTTTGAGTTGCTCCCTAAGGTCTGTGTCCATGCTTCATCTCTCTCCTGCCGCCCCTCCTGTTCCCTGAGTTCCTGTATTCTCTGTCCCAGGTTCTGCCTCCACATTTTAAACTTTTCTTTATATTGTAACTCTGATATTCTGCTATTTATTTCATTTTGATTGATTGTTTTTAAAAGGTTATTTTCCAGGTCTTGCTTCCAATCCTCGTTATTTTCTCTCTGCCGCTGAGTCTGCTCTGTGAGGCGTTGCATCTTTTGTTCTAGCGTCTTTTCCAGCTTCAGTCTCCAGCCTTCATTTTCTTCTCTCCGTCACTTATCTTCACCTATAAATGCCTGTGACTTTAATCCTAGTGTTCCCTCTAGGCCATGTTCCATGCCTTACATTTCTCTCTCTGTTGTTCATGGTGCTCTGTGTATCCCTGTGTCTTCTGTTCTAGGCCCTGCTTCCGTGATTTTAGCTTTTCTTTTTGTTGGAATTCTGATATTGTAGCCTCTGCCTTATTTTGATTTGCTAGCTTTAGTAAATTATCCTCTAATTTTATCTCTATCTCCTTGTTGTTCAGTCTGATCTATGAATTTCTGCATCTTTTGTTATAGCGTCTCTTCCAGTTCCTGTCTGCAACCTTCATTTTCTTCTCTCTGTAGCCTATCTTGATCGATAAAATCCTGTACCTTCAGTTTCTCTAATCCCTTTCTCTAATCCCTTTCTTGGTAATTTTTTGTAATTTAGGGCCCTGTCTTTTGAGAAGACGCGATAAACCAAGATAGTAACTATTGTCATAATTATAATTGACAACGTGTGTCGAACCATTCAAAATAGCAATTATAATTCTTAGATCCTGATCCGGAGCTTCTTGTACCTCTGTCTCCCTCTGCTGTTCGACTCGGGGCACTGCTGTTCGCTTCTGTGTGGTCCTGCCGTCATCAATCTCTGGTAGAGCAGGTCCTGTCTCCTGTTTATACCTGGGGATACCGGGAAGCGAACGGGGAAGGCTGCTCGGGCTGAGATGCCCGCTGTGCCCTTGAGAAGGCTATTTCACAGGCAGTCGCGCCCCTGGGTCCTTGGTCCTTCTTTAAGCTCAGGGAACCCTAACCTGAATTTCTAGGCGCTGCCTAAATCCCAGCGCAGGCTGGGGCGCTGCCTCTGGTTGCTGCGATTTGGTTAGGGTTTGGGGAGGGAGCGTCTCAGTAGCTCTCTGTAAACTCCTCAGACCCACTTAGCGTTTGATTTACACAGTGCCGCAGCTTTAGATCGCAGCCCTAGCTGTTTATATATTGGGGGGGGGTGTCTTTTATTTCAAGCTCGTTAGGTTCTAAGCCCGACGTAGGGTGTGCCAAATGTTGCAGTAATTTCTTACCAATAAGCCCTATAAAAACACACAAAACCCAGTTATTATATTTATAAGCTATATGTCTAGATTGGGCAGATTTATCATTACACTAATTTATTCCCCAGCTATGAGACCCTGCACGGAGCCATATTGGATTTGGGCCTAGCCGCTTTTTGAACTGCTTGGCTCAAAGTGGCTAGGTAACTCTGGGCTGTTTGGCCACAGAGACTCACCCCTAAGATGACTGCCATAAGTCTTAAGATTGTTGGACAAAGCCTCTCCCATGAATTTACGGCACAGGAAGATAACATTCAAGGGATGCCTCAGCTCCCTTAGCAGATACCAGTTATCTCCTCAGTCAACACCCAGTGTCTCCACCACCTGACCTCATCGCCTGACTTCTTTGCCTCCAGCTATCACTGCCTATACCCTCATCTCCCCCTCCTTCATATTTCACAAAGGTCACTCCCCCTACCTGAAAGCCTTAAAAGCTGTAACGTTCATACCAATAAACGAGACCTTGACAACAAGGTCTCCTTCTTCTCTTCACCCCCATTTTGGCCCACAGGTAGAAAGCCTCTTCGGGACCCTGAATAACTGGGTCCCCGCTGGCGGGGACAAGACCCCTTGCTACTTGCAGCTCCATATTGGCTTCCACCTCCTCTTCCTCCGTCCTTTCTCCTTCCCTTCCCCTCTCTCTTCACCTACCCCCACTCTCCAAGACCTCCAGTCCCACCTTTCTTGTGGAGCTGTGTCCCTGCTGCTGGTATGGAAAGCATCTGACATCGGGGAGTCCATGGTCAGGAAGGCGACTTTTCCATGCAAGGCTCCCGCACTGAACTTGGTGTGTGCTGACCCCTGCGATTTCCCCAAACGTTCATATCTAAGGTTGTTCACAGACTTCAAAACCTGTATTTATTTTCCTCTGGAAATGTCAGGTTTTGTTCCCCATTGGTGTATGCGTTGTAGTTTAGTGGCTGTTTCTAACGGATATAATGCATGCATGTTTAGTTCAGTTTCCTATAGTTTTGTTTACTGGTTTATTTGCATAACTTAGGACACTGAAAAACTGTTAGTGGAATGTTCTCAAAGAAGTTCCTTTGCCACAATTAAGGATTGGATTCAGGAACATGCAGCGTTTGTTGTTTTTGCTTTTCCAATGCTAGGTACAGAACCCGTAAACCCATTGTCTCCCCTCTCTGTCATCTGACGAGTGGTCTATTTGTCAAGTCTTTAGTTCTTTGAAATGACAGCTTAATCAGTTGTAAATGAATGAGAAAACCCCTAAGATTTGAAGTCTGCAGTTTTTGTTTTTGGTGTTGTTTCTTAGGAGCATAGAGAACACTTATAGGTGAGTAACTAAAATTTTGATTTGAATTTCTTCTTTCCTTGGCCTCTGCTTTTTTAAGTCTTGCACCAAGCCTGGGTGTAGTTGCCAGCACAATGGTCCTCGGTGTTCTGAAACGAGCCATTGGCAATTGGAAGAGCAGGGAAAAAGAGTTGCTAGGAGACAATTCCTTTGTTTTCTCTACGGACAGACACTGTTAGCTTTTTGTTCTTAAAATTCAACCTTATAACCTTATTGTTTTTGTGAAAAAAAAAAAATCAACTTAGAACCGGTCACTTGGCCCTTTCTCTTCTTGTCATCTCCGAGTTCAAACTGTTTGTATCTCCTAACAGCCAGTGTTCAGAGCTCTCTTAGCTCTACAGTCAGGCTCTGAGCATGATCTTCTGAACATACGCTTTTATTTCCCTCTGGAAAATATGCTTAGCCAGTCGGTGTAGGTTCCCTGTCACAAGGACACTAGTCCTTACCCTTCCTGTGCTGTCACTTCGTGGAGCTGGTGCTTGCCCAGTTCTTTCAGAAAGTTCAGTGAGTTTTAGGAAAGTTCAGCATACTTGGTGCTGTGCTATCCAGTCAGAAAGCTGCGCGTTTCTGTAAAAGATACTTAGCATTAGTGTGGCCGTCATGAGCAGGATGCCCACCGTGGTCCTCGGCGTGTTCTTAGAAGCCAGGATGGCTAGCTTCGAGCTCCATCTTTCTTATCCACATTCATAGGCTGACCCCGAACCAAAGGTTGCCCTCACGTCTGTGTCTTCTTACCCACGTTTGCCACCCCAGGCACCCTGGGGTTTGCAAGGCCTGTGTTTATAAAGGGGTTGGGGACTTTGGTTGCTATGTTTGGCTTGTTTTGTTTGGGAGAGAAGTATGCTCTGTTACTCAGTACTAGGAATGGAACTGAGGGCTGTGTGCCCTCCACCACTGAGCTATCCTACCACATTTGTCACTTTTCACTTTACACATGGTGTTGCTAAGGGGCCGGGGTGGCCTAGAACTCACTGCGTTGCCCAGGTAGGCCTTGAACCACTTGCTGCGGCCTCCACAGCAGCTGGGATCATAGGCCTGAACAGTCAGGTGTCTCTGCATTTTGTTTTGTTTTGATAAATATAGATTCAATACAGAACAGAGTCCCTGTCCTCACCCCCCATGGCAACATCTGGTTTAACTGAAGCCCCACATCAAATCCAGGAAACCCCACAGGCCAGGCTACAGCTCTGAATCCTCATTTATTCCTTAATATCTGTCTCTGTCGGCGCCAGCACCGACCTGGTACCGAGAATCGGGTGAAAGCCTACGGGATGAAAGAAACACACACACACACAGGTTATCGTGTCAAGCCAGGAGAGGGAGAGAGAGAGAGAGAGAGAGAGAGAGAGAGAGAGTGAGTGTGAGTGAAGAGCGTGTGAGTGAGTCAGAGCGGAAGAGGCGGAAGAGAGGGGGAAGAGAGAGAGAGAGACTCCTGTAGCTTTATTCACCACTTATATACCGAAGTCTCGAGGTAGAAAATAACTGGGAAGCACAATGGGAAACCCTGGCTCGTGACTACCTGGCTCGTGGACTTGGTAACAAAAGACCAACTATGAGACCTGAATTAATTAGGGAGAAATCCCAGAAGACCAGCCTAAATCTCAGGATAAAGGCTGAGGAAGTAAAAGGCAGAAGTAAATTGACCACCACCCAGGTGTGGTCCAGGTGTGTCAGTTCCACATGCATCAGCCCGGGCTGTGCAGAGGTCATGCAGTGGAGACACCGGTGTTTACTACTTGGTCTTTTCTTCCTGTGCCGTAAATACACGGGAGAGGCCTCTGTCCAACAATCCCATGACTTTTACTGTGGCCATGCAGTTACAAAGTGGCCAGGCCCAAATCCAATATGGCACTACATGTCTCCAGGCATGCACAAATGCATGCGGGCTTCCCTGCTACTTTGCCCACAAAAAAAAAAGTCCCCAAATGGAGCTACCACCCCTCTTCGGCTCCCCAGTGCTATTATCTGAGTGAGACCAGAACATTCCTCCTCTAAGGAGTAGGTTTCTGTGTGTATCTCACACTCCAAGGCCTTCAGCTCACGCAGAAATGGGAAGCCTCCCCTTAGCAAAGATGTGCCCAGGGACAGGCAGGACACTCGTGCTATGCACTTGTCAGAGGCTCGCAGATCAGAAGGAAGCACCCACTCAGAAAAACTGATGTAGCAGAGATGGCCAGTGAGTGGGCAGGGGCCTTGGAAAATAGTGCTGGGTAGGCCGGGGAGACTACAGGCAGGTAGTCCTGAGAGTCCCCACCTCAAAATCCTCAGCTCCCTTTTGGTTCATCGTTCTCCCCTCTGGGTTTCCATTCCCACCCCAGGTCTCATTCACTTCTCCTTATGGCTCTCTCTCCCCCTCCGGTGTCCCGTCTCTTCCTCCTTCCTCTTAGGTCGTGTCGCCCCTTACCCCCATCCCCCAGCCACTCCTGGAGCCAGATACTGCCTCTCTATCTGACCCTTGCTCCCACCTGACCCTCTTCAGAGTCCAGGTCACCAATTGGACTCCCTAACATCCTCCTTCCAACTGGGGACCTGTTTCATGTACCACAATATCAAGAACAAAAGGGGAACAGAGTTGCCCTGCTCTATGCCTGAATCTCTCCCTGTCCTCTTCCCAACTCTTCTGCCTACACTCTCCCATAGGTGCCATGGCTCCCTTCACCAACATCTTCACCAACAGCTAGCTGCCTGTTCTGTCTGCCCCATCCTCCTGTTTCCATCCTGTTGCTGGTTCCAACACTGGCTCTGCTTCTTTCTCAACACCTTTTTTTTTTCTCTTTTCTTTTTTTCCGGAGCTGGGGACCGAACCCAGGGCCTTGCGCTTGCTAGGCAAGCGCTCTACCACTGAGCTAAATCCCCAACCCCCTTTCTCAACACCTTTGATGGCTACTGCCCCACTTACATTTCTTCTGTTGCTGTGATAAAAAAAACCATGTCCAAGAGCAAATTATGAAAGAAAGGATTACTCTGGCTAATGGTTCTAGAGTGAGAGTCCGCAACAGTGAGGCAGGCATGGCCAAAGGTGGCCAAAGACAGAGGCTGAAAGATCACACCTCTAGCAAACACAAGAAGCAGAGAGAGGAGAGAGGGGTGGTGGGTAGAGAGGGGATGGGGGGGAGGAGCTATACACTCTTAAAGTCCACGCCCCAGTGGCACACCTCCGCCAGCAAAATTCCATATCTCAATGGTCCCATGACTTCCCCACGTGGTGGGACCAAGTGTTCAAACCCATCAAACTACCACACCTTACCATAGCTGGCAGGGTGCATGTGCCTCTCATCCCAGCACTCAGGAGGCAGAAAGGCAGAAGCCATAACATTAGCACTCGGCAGTACAGGGAGGCTTTACTGTGGATGAGAGAGATCGGCTGTGAGACCAAAACAGGAGTAATATACCTTGCAGGGTAAGGCTTCTGTTTGCAATCAAGAGAGTTAAGAAGAGTTAAGAGTAAGGGTCCTGCTCGTCCTAAGTTGTTTTGCAAGTAAAGGTTTTCATTTGTAATTAAGAAGTTCCTGTTTGCCCCGTGTTAAGTCCTTGAAAGTAAGGCTTCTATTTGTAACTAAGAATAAGCTCCCATGGCACCACCACTAACCGTAGGCGGGCTCTGTGGTGTGGGGTCCAGTGGAGGCCAGGACTGGCCAACTCACTTGTTACTCAAGCCCAGATTCAGGGCCTTGAGTTGGCCCACTGGGAAGAGCTAAGTAGGGATGTGGAAATGTCTGGTTTCTTTGGAGAATCAGTTGTGCCCTGTGAGGTTTTCCTGGAAACTTGTCTTATAAGAGGATGTTTTGCTGAGGCAGACACTTGAGAGGATGCACGATGTTTGAAAAGAGGGTAAAATAGAACCCAGCAGACAGTTCTATTTCTCTTGCGTTGATTTGCCCGGCAATGCTTTGTGTTGGGACTTCGCAGAGAGAACGCCGAAGAACTTCTCACGGTATTCCCACTGCTTCTCGCTGCTTCCGGTGACTCGTGCCAATTTGGCAGAACCTTGCGGTTTCTGCTAGATCAAGCAGCTGCTACCGACTCGTGTTTGGTGCTTGCTATTGGACTGGACTGTTGATATCCTGATAACAAAGATTGGGGTCGCCCCCGGAGAACTACTTCTAAACAGGTCTCCAAGCCCCTCTGGCCTATTAACCATCTTGTTCCCCTCCCTTTGGCCAGTGGGCCAGTGAAGCATTAAAGAACCCTATAGTAGGGCTTGAAAAATCTAAGCCTGCAGAGTGGTGCGTACACAGCAGAACTGGAACATGATGGCTGTGACGGGTGAGAGACAAGGCAGCGGTTGGTAGAGAGGCAGGTCGTTGTTCAGTGTGTCAGCAGGATCGTGTGCAGAAGCCTGGAACTTTCTCAGACTCAGCCCCTGTAGAAACTGCCCAGCCGTACAGTTGCCCTGACTCCGAACAACTACAGGATTTTGGAGATGAAGAATGGCCCGTCTACTGGATTGGACCTCCTCGAAAGACCTCCACGGCGCATGCTCCTCCCAGAGGCCGTGCTGGTCAGTGCCCCAAGCTTGGGCAGAGGACTATATTGAGGCCTGTGGGCTATAACTGCTACTGGACACCAGGCAGAGGTCCTTGGCACATGCTGATGCCAGAGACCAAGTGGATGTTCATGGTCTGTGCTGTTGCCAGAAGCCATGGGGAAGCCTAGGATCCATGCTTCTGCTGACTGCGAAAGTCAAAGAAGCTACATTTGCAATGGTCTGGATGACCACAGATTCACAGTAGACAAAGGACATGAAAGGCTTCTGTGACAGCCCCTACCTACACCCCACCTCAAAGGTGACAGCCTAGACAGGAGGCATCAAGGAGATTTTTTTTTAAAATTGTGATTGGGTGGGGGGGGGTGTGTCCAAATTATAGCACTTCAGGATCGATGGCTTCTGACTCGGGTGCAGGTAGAGAACTCAGCTTCCCTTGGGAGGCAAGGCTTGGCCACTAGGACTCTGACCATGTTCCAGTGAGCACATGGACAATATAAAATGGACTCTTTTTTCTTTTCCTATCATTTGGGGGGGGTTACAGGGGTGGGGAGCAGACATGGGAGGACAGGGAGGTAAGGGGGATAAGAGTATATAACATGAGATTGTCAAATAATTAATAAACTATTATGTGAAAATAAAGAGAAGTCCCGTTTCTTAGCTCTGATGTAAACTGCTCACAACCCATTCACGTAACAATACCCACGTTCCTCCCCTTCCTCTGGATCATTCTAATGATGTATAACAGCCCACCCTCTCGCCCCTGTCAACATCTTATCTCCTACAAAAGGGACAGCAAGAAGCCAGCAGGGGCTGCTCTTTTAAATCATGACATAGGGTGAGGCAGCCGGTGTCCAGTCTCAGGTGTGCCCCAAAATACGTCCCTCTTTACAAGGACAGTCTTGGATTGGGTCTTTCCTTTGAGACTCTCATCTTAGCACCTTTGGGGCACACGGTGTCAGGATGACCTTTCCCACAGTTTCTTTTTTTTTTTAAGTTTTTTATTTATTTATTTATTTATTATATATCAGTACACTGTAGCTGTCTTCAGACACACCAGAAGAGGGTATCGGATCCCATTACAGATGGTTGTGAGCCACCATGTGGTTGCTGGGAATTGAACTCAGGATCTCTGGGAGAGCAGCCAGTGCTCTTAACCGCTGAGCCATCTCTCCAGCCCTTTCCCACAGTTTCTATGCTAGCGAACAACTATTAAAGCTTATTTCACTGAAAGTAAAATACATAACTGTTTAACTGTTTAGATATTGAAAAAAGTGGTCCACACTCAGGATCTTACAGTAAATTGCTTTCACCCCTGCATATATATCTGGATATTCTCTCTCTCTCTCTCTCTCTCTCTCTCTCTCTCTCTCTCTCTCTCTCTCTCTCTCTCTCTCTCTCTCGGTTAAGGACTGCTTTATTGGTGGCAGTTAATATACATCAGTAAATATTGATCCCTAAAGAAGAGTTCAGTTACTCATCAGGTTCCTGGTCCATCGCGCAGTGAATGAAACTGAACCATGTGGAGACTGGGATGACGACGTCAGTTCTGCTTCTTGGGAAATGAAGCCATAGCTAACACATAGATGGCATACGCTGTTCCACCAACTGTCGGAGCCATTGTGGCTCTGTAGAGGAGGGCATCAGACGCCCCGCCTTTCAGATGAACTCGCATCCCATTATCCTCCTGAAACAGCTTTTGTTTCTCTGGAACTTTGTTTTCAAAGTGCCTTCGGGAAGTGGTGCTGATGGTCCTCTGGGCAGTCTGACGAAGGCCAGCAGATTCCGCAGTGTCTTAGCTCAGTTGTTGCCCACCAACCGCGACTACTGAATGCCAAAAATCGAAAACTGTAGTGAGCCATATTGGATTTGGGCCTGGCCTCTTTGTAACTGTAAGGCCACAATTAAGATTACTGCCATAAAGTCATGGGATTGTTGGACAGAGGCCTCTCCCGTGTATTTACGGCACAGGAAGAAAAGACGAAGTAGTAAACCCCCGGTGTCTCCACTGCATGACCTCTGCTGAGCCCGGCTGATGCATGTGGAACTGACACACCTGGACCACACCTGGGTGGTGGTCAATTTACTTCTGCCTTTTACTTCCTCAGCCTTTATCCTTGAGATTTAGGCTGGTCTTCTCGGATTTCTCCCTAATTAATTCAGGTCTTGTAGTCGGTCTTTTGTTACCGAAGTCCTGAGCCAGGTAGTCACGAGCCAGGGTTTCCCACTGTGCTTCCCAGTTATTTTCTACCTGGAGAACTTGGGTATATAAGTGGTGAATAAAGCTACAGGAGGCTCTAACTCACTCCTCACTCTTCCGATCTTCTCCTCTTCTGCTCTTCCTTCCTCTCTCTTCCTCTCTCTTCCTCTCTCTTCCTCTCTCTCTCTCTCTCTCTCTCTCTCTTCCTCTCCTGGCTTAACGCGATAACGTGTGTGTGTGTGTGTGTGTGTGTGTGTGTGTGTGTGTGTGTGTGTGTGTTTCTTTCATCCCGTAGGCTTTCGCCCGACTCTCGGTACCATGTCGGTGCTGGCGCCGACAGAAAACCACCCTATTTTCTCTTTTTTACCTACAATAAAAACCTTCCTCCTAACCATACCATGGAGAGGCCGTCATGCCAGTTTCTTTACTGTGCCCCTTTGTATTCAGAACTCACAGAAATGTGCCTGCCTCTGCCTCCGGCCTCTTACTTCAACCTCTGGAGTGCTTAAAGGCCCAAGCCATTCGGTCCAACCTAAGTCTTTCTTTAGTGGTAACATGAATGAATGTATGTATGCCCTCTTTCTGCCCTCTCCCTCCTGCCACATCACTTTTATGTATTTTTAATCGGTTCCTGTTGCTGTGGTTATCAGTCCTTCATTTGGTGCTTTCGTGGTGTGCATGTGTGTGCATGTGTGTGTGTGTGCATGTGTGTGTGTTATGTGTGCATGTGTGTGTGGTATGCATGCCTGTGTGTATGTGTGTACACACACACTTGTAACCACACTAGGCAGCTCTCCTAATGCCCAGGACTCATGGAGCACCTGCTCTATCTTTGAGCGATGGCCCCACTCCTGATTTTGGTCTTGACCACAGTGTAAGAACGATACACCTCAGCTAACACAACAGTGGGTGTTGTGCTGTGTGCCATGTGGGAGAGGATGGAAGAACCACTCTCTCTCTACCCCCCCTGGAACAGATCAGACAGGTCTTGGAGCCGGGAAGACTACCTCACCCACAGATGGACAGTCCTCACTACTAGCACTGCACGGGTCACTGATTTCCTTTGTTTCCCCCAGGACTGTAGCCCAGGCTATCTTCAGATCGTTGTGTGGTACAGCACTGAAGTTGCTGTGGTCCTCCTGCCTCAGTCTCCCAACGGTCAGGATTCGACGCATGAGCTACCACATCCAGCTGACTTCAGCCTCCTTTCTGAGACCAGGGCAAGGAGAATGCTTCCAGAAAGAAGGGCCCGAGACTTGAAGCCACAGAGGGGCTCACAGAGTAGGAAGCACGCTGTCTCCGGTGAGCTACTCCGCAAGCATCAGAATTGGTCCACTCCCCCCATTTCTTCCTCTTTTTCCAGCTGTTGTGAGAAAGGGGCTCCTTCTGTGCTCTTTGGGGGCCTCACCTCCTGTTTTTCACAGATATCAGAGAGAGAGAGAGAGAGAGAGAGAGAGAGAGAGAATATAGAATATATCTCTGCACCAGGCTACATACAATAAAGAACATGGGCGAGGAGAACCCATGATACACAAAGGGAAGAAGAAGATGCTATGTAAATGACGGAGAAGGGCCAGAGCCGTGGTCCTCTGCCTTTCCTTTCTAGGTGAACATGTCTCAGTTCTAGTGATAGCCCGTGCCCCTAGTGCACTTTGTTTTTCCGAAACACGAACATCTAGAAACTGGAGTCCGAGCACTCGGGACTCAGACCTCCACCCGTAGCAGCTGAGCGTCCAGATAGGAGATAATTACAACACGCTGCCGAACTCTCCTCTCTTCCTTGGAAGCTGTGGGCAGACGTCCCCGGGAGATCTGAGGAGACCTCTCCCTCTGCCCTTCCCTTCCATGCCTTACATGGCCAGGGATTGAGAGTGTGCCCAGACCATCCCTCTCTCTCCTCCACCTAGGCATCCTTCAGGACGCTAGACTGAACACCGGGAGCCGGGGTACAGCTTTTCCTTGTTTGTTTGTTCGTCGAGACAGGGTCTCACTATATGCATCTGGCGGGGTCTCACTATGTAGACCAGGCAGGCCTCGGACTCACAGAGCTCCACCTGCCTCTGCCTCCCAGGTAGGGGGATCTCATCTCATTTTATTTTTTTTTAATGTTTGCCTAGTAGTCACAAGGATGAAACCCAAACACAAAGGTGGTCGATGAGAGCAACTTCTGCAGCGGACATAGCCCCAGACGGCCCGGCTGCCAACTGGTACCATCCGAGCACCAGCACTCCAGGATCACAGGGATCCCGGCCAGCACTCAGCCTTGTTCCTCAGTTCCCCTGGCTGGAGAAGCATTGTGCTTTGTACATCAAGAACACAGAGCGGTGCAGACAAAGACAAGGGGCTGATGGGTCAGAGAGGAAGTTCAGCTGCTGGCGCCTACACCAGGCAGCCCACAATCACCCGTAATTCCAGCTCCAAGGGACCTCAGGCCTCTGGCCTCAGGAGGCATTTGCATTGGCCAACCACCGGTAATAGTACCACACACACACACACACACACACACACACACACACACACACACACACACACACACACACACGTGTCAAAGAAATCCGTGTTTTGTTTTTAAGGAGGGAAGAAGCAGCAGATGAGAGAAAGGATACTGTAATCAACCAAAAATTTTATTTATTTTTAAAACCCCACTGAGTGTATTTCTTCTGGCCAGCCTGGAACTAACTATATAGACCAGGCTGGCCTCAAACTCCTCACGCAAATCCACTTGCCTCTCTGTTAATGACTTTCTCCACCGGACTGTCCCAGTGTTATGCTGAATTTTAGTGTGAGGAGTAAGGAGAAAGTCACATTACAGATGAAATCGCATAACAATAGAGTTTCCTTTTGTTCCGTATTGTTTTTAGAACTTTTTGAGACAGGGTCTGTCACTTTGTAGGCCTGGCCAGCCTGGAACTCACTGTGTAGACCAGGCTGGCCTCAAAGTCCCAGAAATCCACTTGCCTCTGCTTCCCATTCTCTTTTTTTTTTTTTTTTTTTGGTTCTTTTTTTTTCGGAGCTGGGGACCGAACCCAGGGCCTTGCGCTTCCTAGGCAAGCGCTCTACCACTGTCTGCTTCCCATTCTCAATGGCCCATGCTGGCCACAATTGCACCACATACAGGCAAGAGCCTGAGGCGGTCCAGAGAGGGGACCAGGAACCCAGACAGACTTGGGTGACCCCACGGACCACGTCCCAACTCAGTGTCAGTTTCGCGATGTTTCTGAAGAAGAGAAGAGAACACAGAAAAACACAGGTAAGTAAACCAAGAGCCTTGTAAACTACAGCGGCGGAGACAGGCGTCAGGCAGGTTGGTGCAGCGCGGGGAGACCTCTGCGGAGGGGCTGGCTGCCGTGCTGCCTGACGACCCTCTCCGACTTGGAGAAGACGGGCGACGGTCGGTCCATACCCAACACGATCGATCAGTCCCAAGGATGCTGGGACCTAGAGGTGGGCAACCAGTTAGCGGTAAGAGAGGATGCAAGATGATTCGTCTCTGGTCCTTCAACGCTCCAGCACCGCGCAAAGGAGAAAGTTCGACAGGCCCCCCGAGCGGGCGGCGAGAGGTAGGGACGTGATGTCACCGTTGGGCGCTTGGTGGGGGCGTGGTTTATGCAGATGAGGGTCGCGCAGAGGCCGCCGCGCCCTCAGCCACAGGGGGAAACGCGAGGGATTTCGCCGCGCAGTGGGAGAGAGCACGGGTCCCCGGGTGTGAGCGGAGCGCGGGGACCGAGTGTGGGACGCGGGAGGCCGGCGATCGGACGGCGCGAAGTGACCGTGCGTTAAGAGTGGAGGGGCGGCGGCCGTGAGTCGGGGCTGTGCGCTGGGAGAGCATACTTACCTGGCAGGGGAGATACCATGATCACGAAGGTGGTTTTCCCAGGGCGAGGCTTATCCATTGCACTCCGGATGTGCTGACCCCTGCGATTTCCCCAAATGCGGGAAACTCGACTGCATAATTTGTGGTAGTGGGGGAGCTGCGTTCGCGCGCTCCCCTGGCTTTTCCTGTAACCAAAAGTAGAAAAACCTCCGTCGCGGCCTTAGTGGTCCTTTATCTCAGCTTTAAGGTAGGGCATACTTATGTTTAAGTACTCTCTTAGACCTTTTTCACTTTCCCCTGCCAAGCCTCCAGATGATCCTTCCTTAGAAAGTATGCAGAAGGGGCTGTTTGTTGGTCCAGAGAATTAAGGACGTGACCTTAACACGCAACAGGCCTGCACACCACTTTTCAATACGTGTTTTAAATCTGATAATTGAGTCACCGGTGCCTCATGGTCTTCTAGGTGAAGACAAACGGTCGCTAGGAAGCAATTTTCTTCCTTTGCCCATTGCTTTTGCCTTTTTTTTTTTTTTTTTTTTTTTTTTTAATACAACCTCCTGAGTTTGTTGCTTTCCTAACATAATTGGCTTCAAGCTGCACCGGCTCGGTTCCAAACGCTCGAATCTCTCATTAGCCAACGTTCTTTGATATGCTTTGGAGGCGGGGCGCCTCCTCTGGTACCCCGCCCTCCGCTCCCCGCCCGTCGCCGGTGCCTCTCCACCCGGGTCGTGTCCTCCATCTCCCGGAGCACCTGCACTGCACCCGACGCGGACCGCGCGGAGGCTCTAACACACGCCCTGGGGTGACCAGCCCCTCGCGCGTCCGTGCCCCGCCAGCGTGGGATCCCCATGGGACCCCGATCCCCGGGTGGCGGCGGAATCCCAGCGTCCGGGAGGCGCCGGCTGCACGAGGCCACGGGGCCACGGGGCCCGCGGTCCTCGCAGTCCTCGCAGGTGTGGCCGCCGCGGTGACGCACGCCTGAACAAGGAACCGACGTTGAGACCTTCAACACCGTCTCTGTGGCGCAATCGGTTAGCGCGTTCGGCTGTTAACCGAAAGGTTGGTGGTTCGAGCCCACCCAGGGACGACGGCACCTAAGCCTTAGGCTTTTAACAGCCTTCTTAGTAAAGTGACTCGGAAACCTGGAAGGTTCACATTCCCTACTCCCTACTCAGTCCCGAAAACCCATGGGACTTTAAGCGAGCAAGGACTTGGCTCTACCTTGCGACACTGCCGGTCAGTTCTTTTGCGGCCTTACCCCTAGCAGGCGAGGAAAAAGCCCCACTTTTTGTTGTTTGTTTTGCAAGGAGAAGAACCTTCCAAAGGAAGGAACAACAAACCCCGCCTGCTGTCTGTCCTTGGCGTATTTGGGAGTGGGTAGAGTGGCACTCCTTTCTTAATAAAAGAAAAGTATCGACAAGTCGCCAGGTTTTATTGAAACACGGGTAAACGCTCTAGTGGGACCGTTTGCTCCATCCTGCAGCAACTTTACACCACTGGCTTGCTCCGTGGACCGCTGGTTTGACCCCCCAGCTCTTTGGCAGGACCCCATAGCAGTTCACCCCCTCCCGAGGTGCCCCCGGCCACCGCGGAGAGGAGGGCGATGGAAGCCTATCGCGGGCTTGGGGAAAACAGCTAAAGGTCTCCTACTGCGCCTGCGAGAATGGCCTCGACCCACGGACTTCACCCTCACCGTCCAACTGAGGCACTGGCACGTGCACTCGGCGCCGCTCCCAACGCAGCCGGCACCAACCACTGGTGCGGGACGACAGGCGGGTCTGAAGCGGGCAGAGACTGGCCTGCGCTCCGCCCGGGCCGGCTGGCGGGCTGGCGGGCTGGCGGGCGGGCCCGCAGCTCAGTCCCGGCGTCGGTGCCCAGCGGTGAGCGGACGCCCAGGGCAGCGCAGGACCGGGCGGGACTGGGCTGAAGCTCGGCCAAAAGCGCCAGCGCCGTAAGAGAGCAGACCGCACACCGCCGGGCGCGTGGCTCGCCGTGATCGTATAGTGGTTAGTACTCTGCGTTGTGGCCGCAGCAACCTCGGTTCGAATCCGAGTCACGGCACGTCGTTCTTCTTGCTCCATGTACTGCTTTCTTGCCTCCTGTTTGTAGGAACCCTGCATTCCCTGCTTGCCCTACACCTAATTAACGTCCTTGCCACTGACTCCAGGCTCCCTTCTTCAAGGTCCCTCTACCGCTGACTTGGAGGAACCCAAGAAAAAGCAGGGTTGGGGTTGTTCCTATTGTTGATGTTATTGTTGTTATTACACTTTGCAGCTCCGAGTCTTCATCGTCAGCCAGCCATGCTGCCCCTTATGTACTTAAATTTTGCCAGTCTGCCTTTCTTGTTTTCTCGGTCAGGGCTTTTTCTTCGCGTGCCTAAGACCTAGAGCATACTAAGCCTCCTTTCTCCTTAAGCAACACTAGTGTCCCCAGTCTTGGTCTTCATCGCTGCAATTGGAGGGGAGTTTCCTCTATGTGGTTTTATATTTTTGGGTCTTTAATGAAACAAATACAAAGTCTTCTAAAAACTAACTTTTAAAATTTGTTTCTCAATTATGACTTAATCCTACCACTAGGAAACAGAGGCACTGACCGGTCTTCCAAAGGTCTTGAGTTCAATTTCCAGCAACCACATGGTGGCTCACAACCATCTTTAGTGGGATCCGATGCCCTTTTCCGGTGTGTCTGTAGAAAGAGACAGTGTATTCACATACATTAAATAAATAAATAAGTAAACAAACAAACAAACAAACAAATAAATCTTTTAAAAAGCCATTGACTAGCAAGTCGGTTTTCTGCATGTCTGTCAAGCAGACTCTTCAACTCCTGTCCTTTATACTGTGGGATTATTCCACCACTTTTAAATGAGTCTTCAAATCGCCTGTCAATTATTATTTATTCTGTAACTCAACTAATAAAAGTGTTTCAAGTAGAGTCATCATCTATTTCTAGATATAATTAGTCTCAGTCCTGCCATCTTGCACGCTAATGAGAAGAAGCTATTGTTAAGTGTGTCTTTCTCTCACTTCACATTGGGACTCTGAAGAATGGATCATGGGAGGTTGGGGCCCATGCTTTTCAGAGCTTTTTGACCAGGAAAAAAATATACATATTTTTTTAATATACATTTATATAATATATACAATAGCATATATTTGAGGGGAAATATTCTAATTATCTTTTGTTGATTAGATTAGACAATATTATATAAAAATTGTAATCTTATTGCTTAATTAAAATGGATTTTGATTTCTAGTGACTATTCAGCATGTAGACAATAAAAATTTTACTCTTAAAAAAATTAAACAAAAAGAACGAAAAACAACTCCCACCACGTGCCACGTGCAGTATTAAGAACTCGATCCGAGGTCATCAGAGCAAGTTAGTAGTAGTCCTGCCGGTTACTGACTGCAGCTCTCTAGACAGCTGCCCCGCACCTGACCTGGCAACACATGGAATTTGCCCTGATGGTGAAGACACAGGTGAGCCAGGCCCCAGCCTTTTGCCTGCTGCAGCAATTGGGAGAGTGGACCCTAATGGGCTGAAGAACTGGGCAACACAATGAAGCTGACTTTGGAGGCATGGGTGCCCCGGAAAGCTGGTCCCAAGGGCTTGAGTGTAGGAGAGGTGACCCTGCCTTCTCCCGGTGGTAGCACTGAGTGGCCTACTCTGAGTAGTGATGGAGAGCTGACTCTGGTGGTGCAGATGCTGGAGGGCCTGCGGATGGACCACCTCAGCTACTACCCAAATATATGATTCCACGGAGTTGGCCCACACCAAACTACATCATCACTGAACTCTTGGAGAACATGAAAGGGGAGGTTCTTTCGATATAAAACTGCAGCATTTCAATTAAACAGGATAGCCCGGAGGAGTCACAATGAGCTGTGACAGAAGACAGAGGCCTCAAATGAGAGCTCCAGGAATTAGACCTATGACTCATTGCAAAGCACATTTGCAAGTAAAGATTTCTGAACTCAGGACACATGAGGTCCCACTGTGACATGAGTGGGATTGGGGTGTATGATTCGAAATTCACGAAAATCAATAAAAAGTTGAAAAAAAGGGTTGGGGATTTAGCTCAGTGGTAGAGCGTTTGCCTAAGAAGCGCAAGGCCCCGGGTTCGGTCCCCAGCTCCGAAAAAAAGAAAAGAAAAAAAAAAAAAAAGAAAAGAAAAGAAAAAAAAAGTTGAAAAAAGATGAAGAGAGGGGGAGGATGATAAGGAAGAGGGAGGGGAGGACAATGAGACCTTATAAAGCAAGTGTATTTCTAAGAGAAAATACCACATAGAAATATTAGCATAATATATTAAGGTGATGGGGGTTGGGACGTTCCTCAAAGGGAACAGCACCAACCCTGCTTTTTCTTGGGTTCCTCCAAGTCAGCGGTAGAGGGACCTTGAAGAAGGGAGCCTGGAGTCAGTGGCAAGGACGTTAATTAGGTGTAGGGCAAGCAGGGAATGCAGGGTTCCTACAAACAGGAGGCAAGAAAGCAGTACATGGAGCAAGAAGAACGACGTGCCGTGACTCGGATTCGAACCGAGGTTGCTGCGGCCACAACGCAGAGTACTAACCACTATACGATCACGGCGAGCCACGCGCCCGGCGGTGTGCGGTCTGCTCTCTTACGGCGCTGGCGCTTTTGGCCGAGCTTCAGCCCAGTCCCGCCCGGTCCTGCGCTGCCCTGGGCGTCCGCTCACCGCTGGGCACCGACGCCGGGACTGAGCTGCGGGCCCGCCCGCCAGCCCGCCAGCCCGCCAGCCGGCCCGGGCGGAGCGCAGGCCAGTCTCTGCCCGCTTCAGACCCGCCTGTCGTCCCGCACCAGTGGTTGGTGCCGGCTGCGTTGGGAGCGGCGCCGAGTGCACGTGCCAGTGCCTCAGTTGGACGGTGAGGGTGAAGTCCGTGGGTCGAGGCCATTCTCGCAGGCGCAGTAGGAGACCTTTAGCTGTTTTCCCCAAGCCCGCGATAGGCTTCCATCGCCCTCCTCTCCGCGGTGGCCGGGGGCACCTCGGGAGGGGGTGAACTGCTATGGGGTCCTGCCAAAGAGCTGGGGGGTCAAACCAGCGGTCCACGGAGCAAGCCAGTGGTGTAAAGTTGCTGCAGGATGGAGCAAACGGTCCCACTAGAGCGTTTACCCGTGTTTCAATAAAACCTGGCGACTTGTCGATACTTTTCTTTTATTAAGAAAGGAGTGCCACTCTACCCACTCCCAAATACGCCAAGGACAGACAGCAGGCGCGGTTTGTTGTTCCTTCCTTTGGAAGGTTCTTCCCTTGCAAAACAAACAACAAAAGTGGGGCTTTTTCCTCGCCTGCTAGGGGTAAGGCCGCAAAAGAACTGACCGGCAGTGTCGCAAGGTAGAGCCAAGTCCTTGCTCGCTTAAAGTCCCATGGGTTTTCGGACTGAGTAGGGAGTAGGGAATGAACCTTCCAGGTTTCCGAGTCACTTTACTAAGAAGGCTGTTAAAAGCCTAAGGCTTAGGTGCCGTCGTCCCTGGGTGGGCTCGAACCACCAACCTTTCGGTTAACAGCCGAACGCGCTAACCGATTGCGCCACAGAGACGGTGTTGAAGGTCTCAACGTCGGTTCCTTGTTCAGGCGTGCGTCACCGCGGCGGCCACACCTGCGAGGACTGCGAGGACCGCGGGCCCCGTGGCCCCGTGGCCTCGTGCAGCCGGCGCCTCCCGGACGCTGGGATTCCGCCGCCACCCGGGGATCGGGGTCCCATGGGGATCCCACGCTGGCGGGGCACGGACGCGCGAGGGGCTGGTCACCCCAGGGCGTGTGTTAGAGCCTCCGCGCGGTCCGCGTCGGGTGCGGTGCGGGTGCTCCGGGAGATGGAGGGACACGACCCGGAGTGGAGAGGCACCGGCGACGGGCGGGGAGCGGAGGGCGGGGTACCAGAGGAGGCGCCCCCGCCTCCAAAGCATATCCAAAGAACGTTGGCTAATGAGAGATTCGAGCGTTTGGAACCGAGCCGGTGCAGCTTGAAGCCAATTATGTTAGGGAAAGCAACAAACCAGGAGGTTGTATTAAAAAAAAAAAAAAAAAAAAAAAAGGCAAAAAGCAATGGGCAAAGGAAGAAAATTGCTTCCTAGCGACCGTTTGTCTTCACCTAGAAGACCATGAGGCACCGGTGACTCAATTATCAGATTTAAAACACGTATTGAAAAGTGGTGTGCAGGCCTGTTGCGTGTTAAGGTCACGTCCTTAATTCTCTGGACCAACAAACAGCCCCTTCTGCATACTTTCTAAGGAAGGATCATCTGGAGGCTTGGCAGGGGAAAGTGAAAAAGGTCTAAGAGAGTACTTAAACATAAGTATGCCCTACCTTAAAGCTGAGATAAAGGACCACTAAGGCCGCGACGGAGGTTTTTCTACTTTTGGTTACAGGAAAAGCCAGGGGAGCGCGCGAACGCAGCTCCCCCACTACCACAAATTATGCAGTCGAGTTTCCCGCATTTGGGGAAATCGCAGGGGTCAGCACATCCGGAGTGCAATGGATAAGCCTCGCCCTGGGAAAACCACCTTCGTGATCATGGTATCTCCCCTGCCAGGTAAGTATGCTCTCCCAGCGCACAGCCCCGACTCACGGCCGCCGCCCCTCCACTCTTAACGCACGGTCACTTCGCGCCGTCCGATCGCCGGCCTCCCGCGTCCCACACTCGGTCCCCGCGCTCCGCTCACACCCGGGGACCCGTGCTCTCTCCCACTGCGCGGCGAAATCCCTCGCGTTTCCCCCTGTGGCTGAGGGCGCGGCGGCCTCTGCGCGACCCTCATCTGCATAAACCACGCCCCCACCAAGCGCCCAACGGTGACATCACGTCCCTACCTCTCGCCGCCCGCTCGGGGGGCCTGTCGAACTTTCTCCTTTGCGCGGTGCTGGAGCGTTGAAGGACCAGAGACGAATCATCTTGCATCCTCTCTTACCGCTAACTGGTTGCCCACCCCAGGTCCCAGCATCCTTGGGACTGATCGATCGTGTTGGGTATGGACCGACCGTCGCCCGTCTTCTCAAGTCGGAGGGGTCGTCAGGCAGCACGGCAGCCAGCCCCTCCGCAGAGGTCTCCCCTGCGCTGCACCAACCTGCCTGACGCCTGTCTCCGCCGCTGTAGTTTACAAGGCTCTTGGTTTACTTACCTGTGTTTTTCTGTGTTCTCTTCTTCTTCAGAAACATCGCAAACTGACACTGAGTTGGGACGTGGTCCGTGGGGGTCACCCAAGTCTGTCTGGGTTCCTGGTCCCCTCTCTGACCGCCTCAGGCTCTTGCCTGTATGTGGTGCAATTGTGGCCAGCATGGGCCATTGAGAATGGGAAGCAGACAGTGGTAGAGCGCTTGCCTAGGAAGCGCAAGGCCCTGGGTTCGGGTCCCCAGCTCCGAAAAAAAAAAGAACCAAAAAAAAAAAAAAAAAAAAAAAGAGAATGGGAAGCAGAGGCAAGTGGATTTCTGGGACTTTGAGGCCAGCCTGGTCTACACAGTGAGTTCCAGGCTGGCCAGGCCTACAAAGTGACAGACCCTGTCTCAAAAAGTTCTAAAAACAATACGGAACAAAAGGAAACTCTATTGTTATGCGATTTCATCTGTAATGTGACTTTCTCCTTACTCCTCACACTAAAATTCAGCATAACACTGGGACAGTCCGGTGGAGAAAGTCATTAACAGAGAGGCAAGTGGATTTGCGTGAGGAGTTTGAGGCCAGCCTGGTCTATATAGTTAGTTCCAGGCTGGCCAGAAGAAATACACTCAGTGGGGTTTTAAAAAAAAATAAAATTTTTGGTTGATTACAGTCTCCTTTCTCTCATCTGCTGCTTCTTCCCTCCTTAAAAACAAAACACGAGTTTCTTTGACACGTGTGTGTGTGTGTGTGTGTGTGTGTGTGTGTGTGTGTGTGTGTGTGTGTACTATTACCGTGGTTGGCCAATGCAATGCCTCCTGAGGCCAGAGGCCTGAGGTCCCTTGAGCTGGAATTACGGGTGATTGTGGGCTGCCTGGTGTAGGCGCCAGCAGCTGAACTTCCTCTCTGACCCATCAGCCCATTGTCTTTGTCTGCACCGCCTGTGTTCTTGATGTACAAAGCACAATGCTTCTCCAGCCAGGGGAACTGAGGAACAAGGCTGAGTGCTGGCCGGGATCCCTGTGATCCTGGAGTGCTGGTGCTCGGATGGTACCAGTTGGCAGCCGGGCCGTCTGGGGCTATGTCCGCTGCAGAAGTTGCTCTCATCGACCACCTTTGTGTTTGGGTTTCATCCTTGTGACTACTAGGCAAACATTAAAAAAAAAATAAAATGAGATGAGATCCCCCTACCTGGGAGGCAGAGGCAGGTGGAGCTCTGTGAGTCCGAGGCCTGCCTGGTCTACATAGTGAGACCCCGCCAGATGCATATAGTGAGACCCTGTCTCGACGAACAAACAAACAAGGAAAAGCTGTACCCCGGCTCCCGGTGTTCAGTCTAGCGTCCTGAAGGATGCCTAGGTGGAGGAGAGAGAGGGATGGTCTGGGCACACTCTCAATCCCTGGCCATGTAAGGCATGGAAGGGAAGGGCAGAGGGAGAGGTCTCCTCAGATCTCCCGGGGACATCTGCCCACAGCTTCCAAGGAAGAGAGGAGAGTTCGGCAGCGTGTTGTAATTATCTCCTATCTGGACGCTCAGCTGCTACGGGTGGAGGTCTGAGTCCCGAGTGCTCGGACTCCAGTTTCTAGATGTTCGTGTTTCGGAAAAACAAAGTGCACTAGGGGCACGGGCTATCACTAGAACTGAGACATGTTCACCGAGAAAGGAAAGGCAGAGGACCACGGCTCTGGCCCCTTCTCCGTCATTTACATAGCATCTTCTTCTTCCCTTTGTGTATCATGGGTTCTCCTCGCCCATGTTCTTTATTGTATGTAGCCTGGTCGCAGAATATATTCTATATTCTCTCTCTCTCTCTCTCTCTCTCTCTCTCTCTCTGATATCTGTGAAAAACAGGAGGTGAGGCCCCCAAAGAGCACAGAAGGAGCCCCTTTCTCACAACAGCTGGAAAAAGAGGAAGAAATGGGGGGGAGGGACCAATTCTGATGCTTGAGTAGCTCACCGGAGACAGCGTGCTTCCTACTCTGTGAGCCCCTCTGTGGCTTCAAGTCTCGGGCCCTTCTTTCTGGAAGCATTCTCCTTGCCCTGGTCTCAGAAAGGAGGCTGAAGTCAGCTGGATGTGGTAGCTCATGCGTCGAATCCTGACCGTTGGGAGACTGAGGCAGGAGGACCACAGCAACTTCAGTGCTGTACCACACAACGATCTAAGATAGCCTGGGCTACAGTCCTGGGGGAAACAAAGGAAATCAGTGACCCGTGCAGTGCTAGTAGTGAGGACTGTCCATCTGTGGGTGAGGTAGTCTTCCCGGCTCCAAGACCTGTCTGATCTGTTCCAGGGGGGGTAGAGAGAGAGTGGTTCTTCCATCCTCTCCCACATGGCACACAGCACAACACCCACTGTTGTGTTAGCTGAGGTGTATCGTTCTTACACTGTGGTCAAGACCAAAATCAGGAGTGGGGCCATCGCTCAAAGATAGAGCAGGTGCTCCATGAGTCCTGGGCATTAGGAGAGCTGCCCAGTGTGCTTACAAGAGTGTGGGTGTACACACATACACACACACATGCACACACAACACACACACATGCACACACAACACACACACATGCACACACAACACACACACACAAGCACACCACAAAGGCAGCAAATGAAGGACTAATAACCACAGCACCAGGAACCGACTTAAAATGCATGAGAGTGATGTGGCAGGAGGGAGAGGGGCAGAAAGAGGGCATACATACATTCATTCATGTTACCACTAAATAAAGACTTAGGCTGGACAGAATGGAATGGGTCTTTAAGCACTCTAGAGGTTGGAGCAAGAGTCCGGTGTCAGAGGCAGGGTCACAGTAAAGAAACTGACATGACAGCCTCTCCATGGTATGGTTAGGAAGACGGTTTTTAATTGTAGGTATAAAAGAGAAAATATATCCAGATATATATCCAGGGATGAAAGCAATTTACTGTAAGATCCTGAGTATGTTCGGTCCCCAGCTCTGAAAAAAAAAAAAAAAAAAAAAAAAAAAAAAAAAAGAAAAAAAAAAAAGATCCTGAGTATGGACCACTTTTTTCAATATGTAAGGAGTTGTGTATTCTATTTTAAGTGAAATAAGCTTTAATAATTGTATGTTAGCATTAGAAACTGTGGGAAAGGTCATCCTGACACCGTGTGCCCCAAAGCAGCTGAGATGTGACCAATGCTGGATGAAATGAGGGCCATTTTTGTTCGTCTAGAGAAACAAAAGATCGCTGGGCAGAAGGACGATAGTGCCGAGACTCGGATTCGAACCGAGGTCGCTGCAGCCACAATGCAGAGTACTAACCACTATACGATCACGGCAAGCCACACGCCCAGCGACAGGGTCACCGTACAGAATACTAAACACTAAACGGTCGTGGCCCATGGTCCCTAGCAGTTCTATATACCCGCTGGGAGCTGAAGACTGTTAGTATCCTGCCCGGACCTCGGCCTTCTGCCCCTTTGCTTCCTGCTGAGCGCCTGCGCTGGTTACTTCCAAGCCAGCGGCTTGAGGGTCTACGGGAACTGGGGCGTTTCCTGGTCTATGCTGGTCTCCTTGCTTCCCAGGGGCCTGTAGTACAGAAGGCGGCCGCAGTGGCTAGTGCTGAGATTTCTCGAGTTAGTTGAATGGTGAGGGCCGTTGTTGAGAAGTCTGTGGGCCTATCCCATTCTTGTGGTAGTTTCTTCAGGGTGATAGACTAGACCTCCATCACCGTTCTCTGAGCTGTGGCTGGAGCATCTCCGGAGTGGGTAAACCCCCGCAGGGTCTTTTCAAAGAGCTCAGAGCAAACCGGCAGTCCACAGAAACAAACCTTCAGAGAGCAAAACCACCACTGCCAGTCCCCGGATTCCTTACCACAGGGCCAACTCTTTGTTCCTGTGATTTATTTTACTTTTTCCATATGCTCTGTACATTAAATTGGCTCTGGAATTTTCTGACTGAGAATTATGCTGCAGTCACTCTTCTTGTACGAATTTCTATAACCAGTGGTGTGTTTCTGTGAGGTAGAATAGCCTATAATAGTGGCTCCGAGTTTTATTAAAACCCTTTTCGTTTTCTCTGCTTTGGGGATTTACTGTCTATAACGTTTATCATTTTAGGATGTGAGACATATGCCTTTGGGTCCCCACAGCCTGTGTTTGGGTATTATTCTTCCGTTTCTGGCTTCTAATCTACTGTTAAGTATTTTTGCTTCTTCCCATGTTGTGGATCCCACACTCCAGGTTATTACTTTTGTCTAAGTGTCAAATGATTCTAAAAGACATGGCAATATCAACATAAGTGATATCTTCACCATATCTGATATTCTTCCTTCTTTTGTGCTTATAGGACTCCCTCTTACATCGGTGCGTGGGGTGGTATCCACTGGTTATGATTTTGTTTGTTTGTTTGTTTGTTTGTTTGTGTCAGGTTTTTATTGCTGTGAACAGACACCATGATCAATGCAAGTTTTATAAAAGACAACATTTAATAACAATTAATTGGGGCTGGCTTACCGGTTCAGAGGTTCAGTCCATTATCATCCAGGCAGGAGCATAGCAGCATCCAGGCAGGCATGGTGCCGGAGGAGCTTGAGTTCTACATCTTCACCCGAAGGAAGAAGCCAGGAACAGACTGAGCACCCTCAGGGAGCTAGGAGGAGGGTCTCCAAGCCCACCCCACAGTGACACACTTCCTCCAACAAGGCCAGACCTTCTAATAGTGCCATTCCCTGGGCCAAGCACATGCCAACCTTCACAGTTTGTTATTTTGTTTGGAGGTGGGTTCTCTGCAGCTCTGGCTGTCCTGGAACTCTCTATGTAGACCAGGCTATCCCTGAACTCCTAGAGATCTGCTTCCCAAATGCAAGAAATAAACGTGTGGGCCACTGCTCCTGGCTGGTTATGAATTCTCAAGGTATTTATACGTTCTTATGTACTTTTGTTTTACTGGTTTTGTTGTTGCTGCTGTTGCTTGGTGTGTGTGTGTGTGTGTGTGTGTGTGTGTGTGTGTGTGTCTGTGTGTGTGTCTGTGTGTGTGTCTGTGTGTGTGTCTGTGTGTCTGTGTGTGTCTAGTCCTAAAACCCAAATGGCCACCATGTGGGTTCTGGGGATTGAACTCAGTACCTCTGGAAGAGCAGTTAGTGCTCTTTACCACCAAGCCATCTCTCCAGCCCTAAGCCAGATCTTTTGAGGTGGGATGATTCACCCTAATCTGAGCCACTCCATCTGCTGGCAAGCTATTTAAGGGGCATGGAAAAAGGAAACTTGTTCTCTCTGCCTGCTTGCTCTCACTCTTGAAAAGAAGTCTATTCCTTCACTGGCATTAAAGCCTACCTTTCCAATGCTGGCATCCACTGCAGAGCAGCTGAGATGTCCAGCTTTGTGGAGTGAACAACTGATTATTGGACCTCCACTGGTAGACAGCCAATGTTGGACTAACAGGATCAGAGCCTGGTAAATGAGGAAGGTGGGGAAAGGAACCACTTGGAAAGGTAAGAATTAAAACCAGGTTCAGGGGTTTGGGGATTTAGCTCAGTGGTAGAGCACTTGCCTAGCAAGCACAAGGCCCTGGGTTCAGTCCCCAGCTCCGGAAAAAAAAAAAAGGAAAAAAAAAACAAAAAACCAGGTTCAGATTGACTTCATCAACCTCGATCTGACTTCAGGGAGTCAGGCAGTTTACTGTCAGCAGATTTAAAACACAGTACAATTTGGAGAAAAGTTTCCATATTGCACATCCTTACAGTTTGGCCTATGGAGCACAGGCAGATGCCCCCTCTCATGCTGGGCACACATGCTTTTAATCCCAGCACTTAGGAGCAGACACAGGCAGGCAGAGCTCCGGGAGTGCTAGGCCTAGTCTAACTAGTTAGTGCCAGGACAGCCAGGGCTACACAGTAAGACCCTATCTCAGGGAAAAAAAAGTCCTCTATCTTCTTTTGAGACAGGGTCTACTATATTGCCCTGGCTAGCCTGGAACTCACTCTGTAGATCAGGCTGGCCTCAAATAGAGACCTGCCTGCTTTGACTTTCTTAGTTCTAGGATTAAAGGCAGGTGCCATCATGCCTGGCTATTCTAATTCTAACATAATGTCACATCTGCTTCTGTTTCAATGATGGATTTTCTACTCATGGGTCATGGCGACCGTACCTTGCCATGCCCGATGTCTTATTTAGGGTTAACGCTCCATGACTGTCTTACTTTAAGTTTTATTGCTGTGAAGAGACACCATGACTGTGGCAACTCCTATAATGGAGAACACTTAAAATTAGGGCTGGAGAACACTAGCTGCTCTTCCTGAGTTCAAATCCCAGCAACCACATGGTGGCTCACAACCATCTGTAATGGGTCTGATGCCCTCTTCTGGTGTGTCTGAAGATAGCTACAGTGTACTCACATAAAAGAAATCTTTAAAAAAAAAACAAAACAAAACAATGGGGCTGGCTTATAACTTCAAAGGTTTAGTCCATTATCAGCACAGTGGGGAGCATGGCAGCCTCCAGGCAGATGCAGTGCTGGAGAGAAGCTAAGAGTACTACCTGTCAAAAAGAGACTGTGGGGGGTTGGGGATTTAGCTCAGTGGTAGAGCACTTGCCTAGCAAGCGCAAGGCCCTGGGTTGGGTCCCCAGCTCCAAAGGGGGAAAAAAAAAAAAAAGAGAGAGACTGTGCCACACTAGGCGTAGTCCACGCTGGGAGTAATTTAAGTAGAAGACCTCAAAGCCACCCCCACAGTAACACACTTCCTCTAACAAGGCCACACCTCCTAACAGTGCCATTTGCTATGGGTCAAGCATTCAAACACATGAGTCTGTAGGTACCACACCTATTCAAACCCCCATAATGACCAAAGTAATTTTTAAGTAACTTGGAGAGGAAAGGGTTCACTTGGCTTAGCCTTCCATGTCACTGTTCATCACTAAAGGACGTCAGGACAGGAACTCACACAAGGCGGGAAGCTGGAGGCAGGAGCTGATGGAGCCCACGGAGGGGTGCTGTTTACTGGCTTGCTCCTCAAGTCTTGCTTAGCCTAGTTTATTATAGAACCCAGGACCGTAGCCCAGGAATGATCTGTGTCAGGTCTTCACCATTAATCACTAATGAAGAAAATGTCCTAAAGGCTTAGAGGCATTTTTCTTTTCTTCTATTTTTATCCTCTTTTTGGAAGCATTTTTTTTATTAAGATTCCCTCCCTCTTAGATAACTTTAGCTTGTGTCAAGTTGACATAAATCCACCTAGCACACTTGGTATTCCTTAGTTGTACACAGGCATTATGAAGTTTTTCTCCACTGGTTATTATGGTAGTCCCACACATTCTGCAGAGACAGTCGCCTTCCCTTTATCCTGGGATTTGGCCTCAGATGCCCTTTGGTGAGTGAATGCTATCTGGAGGCCATGAGCTAGTCCATGGCAGGACTGCCTTGTTCCTTCTCTCTTCCCAGGGCTTACCTGATTCCCAGAGTCTGGAAACCTGGACCGCATGGTTTTTGTCTGCTTCTTGTCCTGCGTGGGGAAGGGAGAATTCATACAGGAGATTAAATCAGGTTTCTGTGCTTCAAGCTAGCTCAGTGAGACAAGTGACCATCAGTGTTCTAATGTGCTTTTCCAAACTTTTCTTCCGTCCATAGTCTTTCCAGCACAGCATACATTATATCCACCCACCTGAAATACCCATGACGGAGCCACATCTTCCTGATTGAAGAATCAGGAGGGGGGTTGGGGATTTGGCTCAGTGGTAGAGCGCTTGCCTAGCAAGCACAAGGCCCTGGGTTCGGTCCCCAGCTCCGAAGGAAAAAAAAAAGAAAAGAAAAGAAGAAGAAGCAGGAGGTATAAAGGAAAGACAGCAGATAGAACCTGGGTGGGCTGTGTTGTCTTGGGTGGGCAGCTGGAGCTCCAAGGTGTCTAGCAAAGAGCGTATTTCCCTCTCCTGGATCCCACAGAGTGATGGACACAGCTAAAGCTACGATGGGGTGGCCCCACAGCAGCCCATCATCTGATTCCTGGTGTTTCAAGGATTCAGGGCTCTGACTTGGCTTGGTCCCCTGCTGTCTACTCAGCCTACCTGTCTGCTTGCCAGTCTGCCGGTTCCCTGTGTGGACCTGACCCATTTCCTGCACCCAGCCGGTTTCCGGCTTCAGGTCTGGTTCAGACTTTGCAGTTTGATTCTGCAGTTTCACAGTCAGACCTTACTCGGCCGCTCCCTCTCACACTGGTCTGCTTAGGTATCTTATCAAAGCAGACTCTCTCTCAGCCTACTTCTGAAGCCTCTTAAACTGTACTCGTTCTGTAAACCATATAGCTATAGAAATACAGATTGCGCAATACATATATAGAGGTTAATGCAAGCTGCGTGATGAGTTAATATTAGTAATTATTATCGGGATAAAGAGCTTGCATTGGACTCAACCAAACTACCCAGGTAGGTGGGGTTTTGCTTTTTTTTTTTTTTTTTTTTTTACAATTTGCCATCACTGAAACTGTTGAACCTTGTGAATTTTTTGTTATTCAGAAAATTCTGGCATTGTGGAAAGATACAAACAGTTTTGTCTGTTTCTGACACAATGATGCACCCTGGCTAAGTCTTCTGCTCCCACCCTATAGCAAGCAGCACACAGGTGAATAAAAATGCCATAGTAAACCCCAATAATCTATGTGGTAACCTAAAAATTTAATGACTTCTATATATTTCCTTCAGGAATGAAGACTTACATCCAGAAGGGCTCAAATTGCCTCTTACATGCAAGTTCTCCTTCCCTAAGACACCTTAGCTGTCTTAGTCAGGGTTTCTATTCCTGCACAAACATCATGACCAAGAAGCAAGCTGGGGAGGAAAGGGTTTATTCAGCTTACACTTCCACATTGCTGTCCATCACCAAAGGCAGTCAGGACTGGAACTCCAGCAGGTCAGGAAGCAGGTGCTGATGCAGAGGCCATGGAGGGATGTTACTTACTGGCTTGCTTCCCCTGGCTTGCTCAGCTTGCTCTCTTATAGAACCAGTACCACCAGCCCAGGGAGGGCACCACCCACAATAGGCTGGGCCCTCCTTCCTCAAACACTAGTCGAGAAAATGCCTTACAGCTGGGTCTCATGGAGGCATTTCCTCAACTGAGGCTCCTTTCTCTGTGATAACTCCAACTTGTGTCAAGTTGATACACAGAACCAGCCAGTACATTAGCTCTAGAAATTTACAAAAACTGAGTTCATTCGGAACAGAGGACCTTCGTGCGTCCATCTTTTCTCTAGATCTGTTCCAGTTGCAGAAGATAACAGCCACCGGGCCCATGGCATTTTTACCAAATGCTGGAAGGAGGGGAAGCTTTTCTTACTGCTGCACTCTCAACAGAAAACACAAGGGGCTTCAGAGTAGTGAGCAATTAAAACAAAGAGGGCACACATCAATGTCAGCCTCCATACTCAGAAGCCTACCTTACAGGACCAGAAGCTCACTGACCACCACTGAGGGTGAAACAGATGCCAAAGGAGGAAAACCACCGCTGTTCTGCAGCCTCACTGCTGTCTAAAGGCAAGGTTGACACTCGAACATCTGTCTGTTACAGATGTCCAATGGCTCCCACAGTGTCTCGTGGGTTTCTAAGGACAACCCTGCAAACAACCTGCCGTGAAATAACAGAGCTATGTTGGCTCTTCATGGTTGTCAGCTTGACTACCTCTGGAATGAACCACAATCCAGAAATGGAGGGCTCACCTGTGATCCAGATCTTGAGGCATAATGGCCGTGAAAAGCGTAGGCCCAAGCAAAGTAGTGCATGCCTTCAATTCCAGGAGAGAGAGGCAAGACGATCTGAGTTCAAGGACAGCCTAGGACAGAGCACACCTTTAACCTAGTCTGTGCCTTCAGCTGGAGGCGTACATAAAGACAGCGGAAAAAGGAAGTGTTCGTTCTTTGTCTGCTTGCACTTTCTTGCCAGCACATCTGTTGGAACCTACCTCTTCAGGATTCCAGTTTATACAGAAAAGCAGCTGAAATACCTGGCCTCATGGGACTAAGGAACCACTAGATTCTTGGACTTCCCATTCATAGCTGCTGTGACAGTTCCTATATGCTCGGCTCAGGGAATGACACTATTAGAAGGTGTGGCCCTGTTGGAGTGGGTATTTCACTGTGGGTGTGGGCTGTAAGACCCTCACCCTAGCTGCCTGAAAGTCAATCTTCCACTAGCAGCTTTCAGATGATGTAGAACTCTCAGTTCTGCCTGCACCATGCCTGCCTAAATGCTGCCATGCTCCTGCCTTGATGATAATGGACTGAACCTCTGAACCTGTGAGCCAGCCCCAAATGTGTTGTCCTTTTTAAGACTTGCCTTGGTCATGGTGTCTGTTCACAGCAGTAAAACCCCAACTAAGACAGCTGCTGGTTGTTGAGTTAGTTGGACTGCAGACTGCAAATCATCCTTATATCTTCCCTTAACATATAGAGTTATTCTGTAAGTTCCGTGAATCTAGAGGATCCTGATTAATACAACAGCCAAGGGCTGGAGCGATGGCTCAGCAGTGTAGAGCACTTGTTCTTGTAGGGGAACCTGGGTTTGGTTCCCAGCACCCACAAGGTGGCTCACAACCATTTGCAATTCCAGTTCCAGGCGATGTCTAGGTTGCAGTTCTAGTGCTGTGAAGAGACACCATGACCAAGGCAACTCTTATTTAAAAAGCATTTAGTTGAGAGCTGGCTTTCAGTTGCAGAGGCTTAGTCCATCGTCATCATGGCAGGGAACATGGCGCCGGAGCAGTAGCTTAAAGCTACATCCTGATCTGCAGGAATTGTGCACCACTCCAACAAGGGCACCTCTCCTAATCCTTCTAATCCTTCTCAAATAGTGCCACTTCCTGGTCGCTGAGCATTCGAATCTATGCACCCATGGGAGCTATTCTCATTCAAACCACCACAGGATATAACTCTTTTGGCCTCCAAGGACATCAGGCATTCACATGGTACCTGTGTATACATGTAGGCGAAACACTTATATGTATAAAACAAACAAACAAGTCTGAGTGTGGCCACTGCTACACTGTTCTCTACCATGTGGGAGCAAACAGCAGCTACTAAAAGGAACCAAAAGTTTGTAAAGAAAGGAGGAAAGGCAAAGAAGAAGAAAAAAAAAACATCAGGATAATCTTCCCCCAGACAAGCACAGTTTGTCAGGAAGCTAAGACAGTGGTTCTCAACCCTTTCTTCTTCTCCTCCTCCTCCTGCTCCTCCTCCTCTTCTTCTTCCTCTTCCTCCTCCTCCTCCTCCACCTCCACCTCCACCTCTCCACCCTGCTTCTCCTTCTCTGTGTAGCCCTGGCTGTCCTAGAACTTGCTTTGTAAACCAGCCTGGCCTGGAACTCAGAGATAGGCCTGCCCTTTCTTCCCAAATACTGCGATTAAATGTGTATTCCACTATGCCTGACTGGTTCTCATTACAGATGGTTGTGAGTCACCATGTGGTTGGTGGGAATTGAACTCAGGACCTCTGGAAGGGCAGTCAGTGCTCTTGACCATTCCAGCCTCTCAATCTATTTCAAGGGCTGCTGGGACCTTTCAATACAGTCTGTCATGCTGCAATGACCTCAACCATAAAGTCATATTGTTGCTATTTCATAACTGTAATTTTGCTACTGATATGAATGGTTATGTAAATATCTGATATATCTGATACTCGACCCCTGCTGTCAACCCCTTCCCAGGACTAGTCCTCTCAGGGTCTGAGTAAGTGGGACACCAAAGCAAACAGTTATTGAAGGACTTGGAAGCATCTTGGGAGTTTCTGTCTAAATATACAAAATTGAGTCTGCGTGCCTGTGCACTGTGGTCCTCTGAGGCACCTCCTCCTGAGCCAAACCCAGCGAGTAGCCCTGCCCTAGGTCAGCATCGCCATTGTGTGACAGTGGTACACCCATCTCACTACTACTGAAGCAAACATTTGCATGAGTCACTAAAGACGGTGCTGGAAAAGACTGCAGCAGTGTGGCTTGTAACCATAAACAAGGAAAAGGGAACCTGAATAATTCATATTTTAATAAAAAAAATCTTTTCTCCCCAAACATAATAGAAAGACACTGTTTATAGCTTCAGAGCTCTATGGGCAGAAACAGGAGGATTTTGAGATCAAGACCAACTTGACAATCATCCCTCGATGTTTATACTGACGATTCCCACCGTGTGAAAACAGTGCTAGAAAAATCACTCGATTTTTCTGGCCTGAGGCTACAGGTTTTTTCTGTATCTCAGGAATTTTGTTGTTGTTATTGTTAGACAGGGTCTCACTATCTATGCAGCCCCCGCTGGCCTGGACCTCACAGAAGCTCGCTTGTCCCTGTCTCCTGAATATTCTTCCAGTGGTCCTGAGTTCAATTCCCAGCAATCACACGGTGGCGGCTCATAACCTCTGTAATGTAATCTGATGCCCTCTTCTGGCCTGTAGGCACACATGCAGTCAGAACACTGTATATATAATAAATAAATAAATCTTAATTAAAAACAAAGGCATGAGCCACTGTGTCCGGGATTTTTGAGTGCCGTCTTTGTACAAATAATATGGCACCGGCTGCAGGAAAAACGGAAGCACCGCGGTAGCTGCTCTAAAGGAATGTAAATTTTCCGAGTCCCACCGCACGTGACTCGGAGAATGCGCTAACCGATTTTGCCACCGAGACAGTGACAGAGACACCGTGCTGCCCGTTGATGAGCCAGGCGTCACCAGGGCTCCACATCTGGGATGACCGCAGGACCCGCAGCCAGCGCGGGAAGCTTCGGAGCCCCTGGCTCTGAGCCCCCATGCCCCGAGTCCACTTTTCGAGCTGGAGGGAACGGAATGAACCCCCAGCGTCCCGCCGCCACCCGGAGGTCCCTGGCTGCCCGGGCGCCCAGCAGGGCTCTGCGAAGGAGTCCAAGTGCGCCTTAGGGTCGCGTCCATTGCAGAGCCCGAGCACGGACGTGCGAGGGGCTGGTCACCCCCGGCGTGTGCTGGAGCCTCGGCGCGGTCCGCGTGGGAGAAGCGGAGAGCGTGGCGCCAGAGCTCAGGGAGGCCGGACGGGAGAGATGGGTAGCGGGATGCGGTGGACAGGGCAGCGCAGGAGCCTGGAGCCCAGACCTGCGGAGACAGTCGCGTGCAAGGTGCCGCTATAGGGGGTGAAGGAATGGGTTTTTATGGGGCGCAGAACGCGAGGAAGAGGAGGGCAGAGGAGTCTGCAGGGGAAGGAGCGATGACCTTTACCTGTCTGAATTTTTAAAGGCAGCCACCGACTGTTACATTTAACGTTTGACTAACCGCAAAGAAGCCGCGTCTTTGTGGTGTTTAGGTAGCTCGCGGTGATCGCCCAGTTGCTAGTTAGTTTGCCGCGTTGTAGCCACAGTAATGTGGATTCGAGTCCAAGCCAAGTGAGTCATTTCTGTAGCGTGGTTAAACAGTCCTTCCTCCGTCCACTCTTCTCACCACCCCGCTCTTACTAAGACCACAGTGCATGCGGCTGAGTTGAAAAGACGTGAGACATTGAGGCAAACTCGTTGACTTTTTTGAGCCAAGTGTAAGAACCGAGGAGGGAGGGGCTGCCTTGCAGTCATCCTTATTGACGTCTTGCTTTGCAGCCTAACGTTGTTCTTTTCTGCCTTGGATATTTTTAAATACGGAGTCTTCCTTCTTAAGACCAACCACAGATGAGATGAGACTTTCTACCTCAATTGAGTATTTTGAATAATACTTAATAAATGTAATAAAACTAAGCCGGACATTGTGGCTAATACCTGTAATTCCAACACTTGGAGGGGCTGAGGCATGAGCTTACTGGAGTTCCAAGACAGCCTGGGATACAAAGTGAATCCTGCCCCTCCCTCTAGAACATTCCAGAAAGAAGTCAACACGATGACACGTCCAGCTAATTTTTTTTTTACAGTAAAGTGAACAGAATTGTATGAGTAGCTGGTGCTTTACTGGCGAGTTTGACACAAAGAATTGCCCTTTTCCCTTTCCTAGTGTGGTAAAATACCCTGGAGAAGCCCATTTAAGGGAGAAACGGTTAATTTTAGTTCACAGATCCAGGTTACAGCCCATCATTTTGTGGAAGTCACAGTGGTTGTAACTTGAGGCAGCTGGTCACTCTGCGTCCTTGGTAAAGAAACAGAGGAACCAATCAATGACGAGATGCTAGTATCCTCTCAGGGTACTCTGCCTAAAGAATGATGCCGCCCACAGAGGGCAGGACTTCGAATCTCAATTAATCTAATCCGGATAATCCCCATAGACGTGCTCACAGGCCAGTCTGATCTAGCTGAGACCATCATCAACATTTGGAGCTAGAGAAGATCTTCCCCACATCTTGCTGTGAATGCCTCTCTGATGGACCCACCAGTGTTTTTGATTTGTGCCTTAGTTTGTTCTGTAAAGCCTAAAACTTCATGAAACTGCTTCCCTGTTAGAACATGGAATTTGGAGTAGCCTAAATCTGTGTTCCTGGCTATGGTCACTTAAAGTGAGTCCAAAATAAACTATGTTTGTGGGTTTTGCCTTGACAGTATCTACTAAGATTTAGTCTCAAAACAAAACAACACAGCATAACTCCAGTCAAGCAAACAAGGCAAAACTTCGAGCTCCTGTAATCCCAGCAGTTGAGAGACACAGGTAGGTGGTTCAGTTCAAGGCTGTAAGAGGCCAGCCAAGGCCAGTTCGCCTCTCTTTACTGATGCCACAAGAACTGGACCACAAAACCAGGGGACTGCAGGCAAAAGAGCACAAGAGCGTGAACTGCATCTCCGGGCTCCGTTGTATTCTTGTAGCCAGTTTGATAGCAGTTCAACAGAGAAGCTCAATTCCCAGGCAGCAATGTTCAAGGTTATACAAAACACAATGTTGTATGTCTACAGAAAGTATCTGACATCTGAGGCCTGGAGCATCATTTGACCTATATTTTAGAAATTGAAGAGGGCCAGGTGTGGTGGTGCATTCCTTTAATACCAGCACTCGGCGAAGGCAAGTGGATCTCTTAAAGTTGGATGTCAGCCTGGTCTATAAATCAAGTCCAGGGCAGTTAGGGCTCTGTTACATAGAGAAGCCCTGTCTGAAACTCCCCTAACCACACCCCACCCCACCCTAACAATGAAAGAAAGAAAGAAAGAAAGAAAGAAAGAAAGAAAGAAAGAAAGAAACTGAAGAAGGCTTCAGGCATTCCTGTGTTTCTTTCCATTTTGGTTTACATTCTAAATTCCCTCACTGCCTCTCAGGACCGAGTTTCACCGTCACTGTCTGGCTGTCCTAGAACTTACTCTATAGACCAGCTGGCCTCACCTTTGCCTCCTGAGTGCTGAGATTAAGGGTGAGCAGCAACCCCTCTGCCTTTAGATTCCCTTCTTGAGATATATCAGTATCAGATGATCCCATGTCTGTCACAAATTCATTATAGCCTCATACAACCTTCACCTTCTACACAAAGCGTCAATGGAGCTGGGAGGTCCCATGAAGCAGAAAGAAAGCTGTGACAAACTTAATAGCAAAAGTTTTTTGTTTTAATGTTTTCTGCTCTTTTGTAACTGTACACCATGTTGGCCTTGAATTCACAGAGATCCACCTGTCTCTGCTGGAGTGCACTACCATACCTGGGAAAAATAGATGTTTAATTAGTCTGATGTGGGCGATTTAAGAGTTGCTTGCTCAATCTCAAACAAAGCAGCCACAGTGGGGACCGGGAATGGTGCTGAGGCACAAATTTTAGTCATTTTCCCCACAGACAAGTGTTATTTTTGAAGGGTGGTGTCAAGTCAGGCTCTCTCTGTGTAGTTCTCTCTGTCCTGGAACTCATCTGTAGACCAGGCTAGTCTCCGACTCAGTGATCCGCCTATCTTTGCCTCTGATGTATTAAAGGTGCCCCTCCCCCCGCCACTACTATAAGTGTCATTTTTGAAAATAAAGAAAATTTTCTCCTGGAGATGTTATCAGGCTGAGAATGTTACTACTTAGCAAAGGATAGCGCAGTGTAAACACAGTAGCAAAATTAGTCGCTTCACAAGTAAGGAAAGGACTAATCTCCAGCCAGCTACCTCCCACCCTGACCCATCTTGTATCTATTTGTTTTGCTGCTCTGGGAGTTTCCTCTGTTGCTCTGCCAGTAGGGCTAAACCCGCATGCGGGATGAGTCCAGTACTGCAAAGCGCTTCAAGAAATATTTCTTTAAAACATTTGTATTTTAATATGTATTTCCAGTCACTCCTACACTCTCACCTGGCCCAACCCCATACTTTTGTTCTTTGAGACCTGGTCTCTCATTATGTAACCCTGGCTAGCCTGGAAGTTAAAGAGCTATATATACCTGCCTCTGTGTCTCAAGCTTTGGAATTAAAGGAGCAGGCCCATATTATTGCTTTTCATTTAAAATTAATATTTATTGTGACACGCAAACCAGCTCTAACTTGAGTAAAATTGATCTTGTTTTCATATGTGCAGGAGAAACCTATTAGGACAGGCAAGAAAAGTTAGATGGTAGTCAATTCCACAGTTCTAGGAGTAAGTATATAGAGGACACAGACAGCATATGGGTTCCATGGTGTAATGGTTAGCACTCTGGACTCTGAATCCAGCGATCCGAGTTCAAATCTCGGTGGGACCTTTCTGTTTACTCAGAAGAGGGTTGTTTTCCTTCATTTAAGTGAGACTTTTCAGCCCTGTGTCTAAGGTATGAGACTGGAAATAGGACAGTCCCACATGAGTCAGTGCAGACTGTAGAGAGCAAAGTTGCCCCATATTACCAACCTGGCTCCAGGTCCTCAGCCAATCACTGGACCCCAAACTCAACAAATAACCGCTGTTTCCCGCACCGGTAAACTGTACCAGGAAGTTTGCGTGCTTGTGAGCGAGTTTGTTGGTGTAGGCTGGATCAGATGCGGCAGGGAAGTTCCCTTCCTACGTTTTGTGTTTGCTGACATCAGGAGCCCCCAGGCAGAAGCCTTCCCAGCTAGAGCACATCTTCATCCTGCAGCAAAGGCTTTGGTCTAGGCTCAGGGAGATGGACGGAGGTCTCTGAGGAGTAGCCTCCTTGCTGGCTTCTCTGGCATGGCCTAGGGAGGGACCCCACAAGTTCCAAGTTGCCTCTGCAGGTCTTTCTCAGAGCCTTGTGCAGAGACTGGGAAACCAAGGAAAAGCAATAGTTATCAGAGATAAGATATGTACCACAAACCATGCTGACTGCATTCATGAATAATGGCATTTCTTAGGGGACACATTGAAATGTAAAAAGGAAAGTGGTTTTTATAATAAACATTGGACACATAAACTTGAGAGAAAAAGTGTATACAAACTCGCATTCCTTTGTATAGCTGTAAGTAAGCATTTGAGGTTAACCTTCACAGTCACTTGTTTCACTGTTTTGAACTCTGGGGTTTGCATCTTAGGTGTGATGGGTTTGGGACACACTGGCCCTAAACATGGCACCTTAGTACATTAATCATGTTACACAGAAGCTGGAAGGGCACTCACTCCTCCTCCACCTTTTTCTCCCTGGAAGCAGGTGCCAAAGACTCTCATGGGAGAGGTGTTGCTGTTGAGCAGTTCGTAGGAGACTAAGGCCTTCTATATTGGAGGTTCTCTGTCTAAGAGACAGATTTAAAGGGGAAGTAAACAACAGCTGTTCTAAGGGGGAGTTCAGACACAGGATGCTTTTTAAAAGGGAAATGAAGTGAAACAGTGTATCCTGCAAGGATGCTCAAGCAATAAACAACTCAATAGCTTCAGGAAGTCCCTGAAACTGACCTTCTCTAGGGTCATAGAGAAGGTCTCTTAAGCTGTGAAGACTGCAGAGAGACTCTCAGACCACCTGAGCCGCCTGGCAAGCACACTGCCCTACCTGTTGAGCTGCCTGCAGGTTGTGCAGTGCACTCCAGGCTCCCAGCTTTGGTGAACTGCCGTCCATGCTGTGAAGGGCTTTGATGATGAGCTGTCCTTGAGTTGTTTCTGCTTCTGTAAGTAACCCCACCAAATTCGCTGGTTAGGGTATGGCCTTGGTGGTTTCCCACTTCGGTTTGTTATCTGTCCCCTATCTAAGATGATTTCCTATGTGGACGTGAGTTTACAGCTCTCTAAGACAGTGGTTCTCAACCATCCTAAGGCTACCACCCTTTAATACATTTCCTCAAGTTGTAGTGATTCCCAAACATAGAATTCGTTTGTGGCTACTTCATAACTGTAATTCTGCTACTGTTATGTAATGTAAATGTATGATGTGCAAGATGTCACATATGTGACTTCAAAGGGGTTGCGACCCACAGGTTGAGGACCACTGCTCTAATAGTTCTGTCAACAAGAGGGGCCTTCACTAAGATTCAGAGAGGGAGGAGCATCCTTATCACTGGAGACAGGAGGGGGGGGTTGGTGGGGGGGGGTGGACAGGAGGCCTGGCTGGGTTGGCTGGGTTTCCCTGAGTGTTAGCAATGCGCCCCGGACCTCTGGTCCTGGCGTTGCTTCTGTACAGCCTGCTCTTCATCAGAGCCCATGTCTGAATCCTCTGGTTTACCTGCTTCCTCCCTGAGATGGAGGCTCTCCTGTCCTGAAAATGAACTTGATGTTAGGTTGGAAGCCTGCTCATTCTCTGCCTCCCTCCCAAGCTAGGAAACCTTATTTGTTTCCTTCCCCCAACCCCTCCCACACAGAGAAAACTCCCCCGAATGCTTGGAGAAAACTCCTGGCTAACGTGTCATCACTCCTCTGAGTTTCCAGAAACCCACCCAGGAGTGCCCACCCTGGGGCTCAGTTTGTGACCGTGTATGGACACATTCCAACTCCCAGATACACATCAGCATCCCGCACCAATGACCCACAAAGACCCCTTGCTTTAGCCTGGATGTGCGACTTCACTGACCTCCACCTGTGAGGTCGGTGAACCCACCGAGAGCTGCCTCCTTACCAACCTGCCTTTATCTATTGCAATCTGGTCCAGTCTGGCCGCTGCATCACCTAGGGAAAGAGAAAGCTCATCACTGAAGAGCAGGCGGAAGACTGAAGGCTGTAGCAGGTTCTCTGAAGGTTCCTGAGGAGCAGGGCTGCTGGGAACTCAGGTTCTGGGATCCCCCAGCCCAGGAATGGCTGCTGCACAGAGAAGACAAGTGTCCTCTGTGTCACAGGGTCTGCAGCATGAATAAGTGCTGAGATGTAACCTAAATACAATCGGTTTTATAATGTCTTGTCTCTGAGGCGTTGTGCCCCAAATAGGAAAGCTCCCATCCGGTGGGTCCAGGCAGTGTGCCGGGTGCAGCCACCGCTGAAGAGTTGTGTGTCCGTCCATCGTTCGTTTGTTCCTTAGGACAGGTCTGTGTCATGCCAGCCTGCTTCGTTGACTGTGAGAGGGACAAGGAGAGAGAGGCCTAGAGACATACCTCACAGTAGAGATAGCAAAGGCTGAGAGAGTGGAGATGAGATACAGGAAAGCTGAGGAAGCCAATGTGGAGGGCAGGTGTGTGGCCAGGAGGGAATCCCGAGAGTCACAGAGATGCATGGAGAGATGTGGGCAGAGAACAGGGATCCATACAGGACAGCAGCAGTGACGTTGGAAAGGGGACAGAGCTCAAAGGAAATGATGGGAAGAAAGAGGATGAGGATGGACAGAAAGGGCAGGTGTCCGTGGGGAGACAGGAAGCCATGGCTCCCACTGTTGGATACACAGAGGAGGAACACAGGAGTGAAGCCAAAGAGGGCAGAGAGATTGGGGGAGATGGAGACCCAATAGGGACAGAGGGGGTACATCTGGTTCTTGACAGCCTGTCCCCATTTTGTTCTCAGCCTTTGGGTGCTTGTGGTCCTAAGTGGTGAGTGAGCAGGGTCTTGTTATACCTGTGAATTAGGAGACCAGAGAGCATCTGCTGGGATTTCCAGGTCATTGTGGACCAGAAAAAGGAGCTGTAGCAGAAACCCAAGCATAGCAAGCAACAAAGAGCATCATTCAGAGCACTTCTCAGTGGGTGACGGGGCTGGGAAAGGGCTGTGAGAGTCATGGCTCCAATGTGCGATTCATGTAGTTTCCCTTCCTCTGCATTTGTGCTCCGTACTTTCTCATGTCCTGTCTGTCTCTCACGTGCATCCCTCGTGGGTAGGGGCTTCCAGGCTTTCTGGCCTCTGAGTTCTTTGAGATCTTCATCCCGAGTCTTCTCTCTGTCTTCCTCCTTTGCCACAGTCTGTGCTGGAACCAATGATCTTCAGCCTGGGCTCTGCAGAGGCAGGGTAGGCAGCAGACCCAGAGAGTGGCGAGCAGACACTAAGAGAATGAGAAAGGGGCCCAAAAAATGGGGGACAGGGACCTTAAGGTCCGGTGTAGGGTAGATAGAAACCCAGAAGGCAGGAGCCAGGGAGCCTAAGAAAGAGCTAGAGCCTTGGGAAAGGAGGGGAAACTGCCCAACTGCCTGCTTGCAGTCTCACCTGCCTGGAATTGGTTTCTAAGACCGCTGTCCTCTGGCCTTTCTCTGCATAGGTCCCCCTTTACACAGAAAAACCTCCTAGTAGAGAAAAACTGTCCTAAGGGACACAGGCCTGTATAGCATGGGTATTGGTTCTGGGTTGGGTCCCCTCTTGAGATTTCTTGTATGAAGTGGCAGCGAAGATACACACCATTCACAGTAAATAATTAAACAGTGGAGGCCAGTGTGTGGCCTGTTTTCGTAATCTAAACACTTAGGAAGTTCTTGAAAGTCAGGGACATCAGCAGGAATAGCCTGTGCTCCTTGAAACCCTGTCTCAAAAACAAAAAAAGCAGAAGGGGCTGGAGAATTAGCGACATAGTTACGAGCTCAGGAGCGTTGCTGTTGCAGAGGACCGGGGCGGGTGTGGTGTCTAGTACCTACTTGGTTGCTGACAACCATCTGTAACTGCATTTTCAGAACACCTACATTTTTTAGACACCAAAAAACTATGTGCCACACGTACATTCATACATGCAGGCAAAACACTCAGTTGCACATAAGAAAACCTTAAAAAAAAAAATGAGGCTTTTATCGTAGTACACACTCTTAATCCCACCACTCAGGGAGTGGCAATCAGAACTTGGTGAGTTCAAGGCCAGCCCAGTTACATAGTAAGACCCCCCCCCCTTTGAAAACAACAGGGAATTGGATCTACAGTGTATTCCCAGGTTTTGGGCTTTGATACAGCAGTTCCAGGTCTGTAATTAGGAAGAGAAGAACATGAGGATGCCTGTCTCAGTCAGGGTTTCTGTTCCTGCACAAAACACCATGACCAAGAAGCAAGTTGGGGAGGAATGGGTTTATTCAGCTTACACTTCCACATTGTTTTCATCACCAAAGAGGACCAAATGTTCAAGACCTGTGTACACTACAGAGAGAATTCTCAGCCAGTCCTGGCAATTCATCAGTGCCCTCCCACCAAATAAAAGATGAAAAGAGGGGTTGGGGATTTAGCTCAGCGGTAGAGCGCTTGCCTAGGAAGCGCAAGGCCGTGGGTTCGGTCCCCAGCTCTGAAAAAAAGAACCAAAAAAAAAAAGAGATGAAAAGAGCTGGAGCTCTGTGGAAGAATGCTTTACTAGCAGCACAAGGGTGCCCTTAGGGTCTATATCTACCAGAGGAACAACTTAGGTAGAATTTGGAACCAGAGAGATATCTCAGTAAGTAAAGGCCACTTGGCCTGACTATCTTGTTTTCTAAACTCCACCTATACTAAGATGAGTGAATAAATAATTTTAAAAGTTCTTAAAAATAGAATTTTCTTTCTAGTCTATGACTATACCACCCTGTCACCCCCAAGGCAGCTGAGCAGAGTCAGACCTGGGTAGTGCCAGGACAGGAGAATTTGAATCCTCAAACCATGCAACTTGGGGGACTGCCTTAGTCACAGTAACTGAGAGACAGGGATGTGGGAAAGCTCCAGCAAGCCAAAGGCAGTGTAACCATGGGATGGAACTGGAATCAAAGGCAGTCCAAACAGTGTGCATTGCTGTAGAAGCAGATTCAATGATGGTGGGGCTGTTCCTGGCGGTGCCCAAAGAAAATGGCCTTCTGATCTTCTAACAAGGTTTGACCTGTCTGAGACTCTTCCCTTGTTTGCCAAATAAATGGATTGCAGTTAGCTCCTAGACTACACAGACACACCCCATCTGGCTGCCTCTGCCTGTCTCCCAGAAATCAGACCAGATCCCCCAAGTTTGTCTTACCAGGCAAAGAGAGCCTAGCCCCTGAAAAAAAAAAGTCCAAAATCCCTGTGTCTCCATACCACACTAAGAAATATTAACTGAATTTGCTCAAAACCAAGCAAGAAAAACAGGTGAAAGCTTGTCACAAATATCTTCATTATAAGCTCATTGTATACTGGCCTCATTAAATGCACCTTATACAAAAAAGAGACGATAAGGAACCGTCCATACTCCCATCACTTAAAAGTACATTATAGATTATGTGTGTTAAAATAACCGTCGTCTTTTGTAGAAGTATAGGCATGTATCGAGTGCAGTTGACGCCAATCAGGAAAGGCATACACGTGGCAAGGTTTTTCTCCGTAGCGCCTCACGTTGAGAAATGGCCTTCCTTAGCAGGTGGCCATTGTCGCGGTCATTTTTGATTGGTATCTCCACAGAGAGAGAAGGAAGACCGGAGGAAAATAGTATCCCAAAGAACGCAAGGCAAGTTCAGTTGGTTTGTGGAGAAAGAAGCCGAGGAAGCCAGTCACCCTCCAGGATGAGCGTTATTTGGAGGGAGAATCCCGAGCCCACGGGTGCCGTGAGCCTTGATCCGGGAGAGCAATAATTCGGGGCGTTAGGAGAGAACCAGCTTCAAGTGAAGGAGCTGGAGAGGAAGCTGAAACACCAGGGACAAAGGGAAGGCGACTCTTTTGTGTGTGTGTGTGGGGGGGGACGGTATTTCCTGCCCCAGCCCCCACGATCTGTGCTCCGAGTTGGAGGAGCTATCAGTTCACTTGTCTCAGGGGACAAAGAAACTACAGGTTGGGGGGCCCTGGCCTGACTCCTGGCAAAAGCAAAGTCCCGGCTGAGCTTTCAAGTTAAGAAAGACTGGTGTGGGTGGGCTTTGCTTGCCTTCAGTCCTCACAGCCAACAGGCCCAACTAACACAGAGAAAGGTCCAGAGGATAGCTTCAGGGTTTACACTCTAAGGCTAGAGAAGAAGGTAGCAGGAGAGTGCGCAACAGCATGAAGGGGTGGCAAGATACAAGAAGCGAGGAGGTTAGTTCTTCTCTTCTATAACAGAAATACCAGGGGAGAGCGCGAACGCAGTCCCCCACTACCACAAATTATGCAGTCGAGTTTCCCGCATTTGGGGAAATCGCAGGGGTCAGCACATCCGGAGTGCAATGGATAAGCCTCGCCCTGGGAAAACCACCTTCGTGATCATGGTATCTCCCCTGCCAGGTAAGTATGCTTTCCTACCGCACAGCCCCGACTCACGGCCGCCGACACTCCACTCTTAACGCACGGTCATTTCGCACCGCCCGATCGCGGCCTCCCCCCGGACATATAAGTCGTCCTGGCGCTCCGCTCGCACCTGGGGACCCGCCCTCCCTCCCACGCCGCGCGCGAAATCCCTCGCTTTCCGCGGCGGGTGCGGACCCGACAGCCCCTGCGCGACCCTTATCTGCATAGACCACGCCCACACACTGACATCAAGGATGACGTCCCAGTCATTCCGGCTTCCCTTCTACTACACCTCCCCGGCCAACCAGCGCGCCGGCCACCTGGGACCAGGCGAGGTCACCCTGTCCTGCCCTTTTCTGTACAGACCACGCTCCATCCCAGGGGACACGCCACGCCCCTCCCCTTCGCCCCTTTGGCTTGTTGAACTGTCTTGACTGCGGGGAGTTTGCGTATTCAAGGTCCTCTAGACACAAATCAGCTTGAATTATCTTAAATCCTTAAATAGTCCCTCATTGCCCACCTCTCTGTCCTAACATCTTTGTAACTGTTTTCGGAACGTAGGAACTGAGAATTGCTGTGTTTAAGAAAAAGAAAAAAAAAAGTGGTGTATCACAGGAAATGGAACATTTGTCATGACTTCATGGGGAGAAGTCATCCCAAAATACTTGGCGTGGTGTTCCGGTGGCTTTTCGTGGCTTACCTGGACTCGGACCGAGTAAGAAATTTGCGGTTACTTCTGGTTAGAGCTGCGGCTGCTGATTCATAAACCGTGCTTGCACGTGGATCAAGCTGCCGCTGCAGATTCGTGTAAACTAAACTTCTATCCCGACAAGGAAGATTGAAATTGCCCCTCCCAAACGATTTCTAAAAGAAGAGGTCCACATCCTCTTTTACCCTATTAACCTTTCCATTCCATTATGTCTGGTGGGTGGTGGGCTAAAAGAAATGTTATAGCGTTTAATTTAAGTACCTCTATTAAGATACGTTTTAAAAATATGTCAACGATTGCCCTCCATTCCTATAATAAAAGGAGACAACCCCGACTTAGAAGCAGCTTTTAGGGCTAGGTTAGGCTCTGGGTCACAACGATTATGTCATGGTTGCTATTAGCATGCCCTGCACTCTTAGAAGAAAAATATAAATCTGCAAAATGGACAGGTGTCTTGGGTAACAACTATTAGAAAAGAACAACGCCGGTGTACTAATAAAATAATTCTACACAGGTGAGGCGCAGAATAGGGCAGGACAGGGTGACCTCGCCTGGTCCCAGGTGGCCGGCGCGCTGGTTGGCCGGGGAGGTGTAGTAGAAGGGAAGCCGGAATGACTGGGACGTCATCCTTGATGTCAGTGTGTGGGCGTGGTCTATGCAGATAAGGGTCGCGCAGGGGCTGTCGGGTCCGCACCCGCCGCGGAAAGCGAGGGATTTCGCGCGCGGCGTGGGAGGGAGGGCGGGTCCCCAGGTGCGAGCGGGCGCCAGGACGACTTATATGTCCGGGGAGGCCGCGATCGGGCGGTGCAAGAAATGACCGTGCGTTAAGAGTGGAGTGTCGGCGGCCGTGAGTCGGGGCTGTGCGGTAGGAAAGCATACTTACCTGGCAGGGGAGATACCATGATCACGAAGGTGGTTTTCCCAGGGCGAGGCTTATCCATTGCACTCCGGATGTGCTGACCCCTGCGATTTCCCCAAATGCGGGAAACTCGACTGCATAATTTGTGGTAGTGGGGGACTGCGTTCGCGCTCTCCCCTGGTATTTCTGTTATAGAAGAGAAGAACTAACCTCCTCGCTTCTTGTATCTTGCCACCCCTTCATGCTGTTGCGCACTCTCCTGCTACCTTCTTCTCTAGCCTTAGAGTGTAAACCCTGAAGCTATCCTCTGGACCTTTCTCTGTGTTAGTTGGGCCTGTTGGCTGTGAGGACTGAAGGCAAGCAAAGCCCACCCACACCAGTCTTTCTTAACTTGAAAGCTCAGCCAGGACTTTGCTTTGCCAGGGAGTCAGGCCAGGGCCCCCAACCTGTAGTTTCTTTGTCCCCTGAGACAAGTGAACTGATAGCTCCTCCAACTCGGAGCACAGATCGTGGGGGCTGGGGCAGGAAATACCGTCCCCCCCCCCACACACACACAAAAGAGTCGCCTTCCCTTTGTCCCTGGTGTTTCAGCTTCCTCTCCAGCTCCTTCACTTGAAGCTGGTTCTCTCCTAACGCCCCGAATTATTGCTCTCCCGGATCAAGGCTCACGGCACCCGTGGGCTCGGGATTCTCCCTCCAAATAACGCTCATCCTGGAGGGTGACTGGCCTCCTCGGCTTCTTTCTCCACAAACCAACTGAACTTGCCTTGCGTTCTTTGGGATACTATTTTCCTCCGGTCTTCCTTCTCTCTCTGTGGAGATACCAATCAAAAATGACCGCGACAATGGCCACCTGCTAAGGAAGGCCATTTCTCAACGTGAGGCGCTACGGAGAAAAACCTTGCCACGTGTATGCCTTTCCTGATTGGTTTCAACTGCAAAAGATGACGGTTATTTTAACACATTATAATCTATAACGTACTTTCAAGTGGTGGCAGTATGGACGGTTCCTTAAGGTCTCTTTTATATTTTCTGTTAAGTTTTTTAATGTTTTAAAGATATTTTAAATTCTGTTGTGTCTCTGAGTAGGAGGTTTGGGTGTTCTCGGAGATCAGTAGTCTGGTCAGATCCTCAGAGCGGATCTTACAGGTGTTACATCTTAATCAGGTAACCATCTCTGGTTCCTACTGAGTTTTTAAATTCAATCTGTTTATGACCTGTCTTTTAAGAACAGGCTGTTGAAGTGATGTGGGGTGAAAGCAATGTATGAGAGGAAGAAAATCCCAGGTTTAGAAAACAGTGTTGGTGAAGGTGGATATTTGCAGGTATATGCACTGAAGATAGAGGCAAATGTGATAAAAAAAGGTTTTATTGTTTAGTTTTTTGTTGCACACAAAGTAGTTCAAGATGGCCTAGAACCCTCTGTGGTCCATCCACCTGCCTCTGCACCCCAGGGCTGGGATTGAAGCTCAGAAGGGTTTTTTTTTGTTTTTTGGTTTTTTTGTTTTTTGTTTTTTTTTTTTTTAAATTCTTTTTTTCGGAGCTGGGGACCGAACCCAGGGCCTTGGGGCTCAGAAGGGTTTTATTCTGGTCATTTTGGGTGATTCATTGTTTTCGTTTTTGTTATTGTTGTCTTTGGCTTTTGGGTTTTGATTTTTGAGACAGGGTTTCTCTAGGCAATAGCCCTGACTGGCCTTGACCTGGATTTGTAGACCAGGACAGCCTCAAACTCACAGAGAGCCACCTGCCTCTGTGCTGAGATTCAAGGCATGGGTCGCCACCCTTGTGATCCGCTTTGCTCCAAGAGGGCTATTTGGAGGCAGATGTAAGACAACATTATGGGTTGGCCAGCAGATCATGAGGACATTCGGGCCGGTCTTATGCCTGTTACATGATCTCTCCTCTGGTTTTAAACAAATACACAGTGGACTTTCTTTGCAGTGGTAAAGCGGCAAGGAGGTTTTGAGGATGTTTTTTAGGAGCCATGCTACCCTAGTTTCAAATCTCGAGGTTGAAATTTCATGTCAGATGTGGCTGCCTCTGTCCCCAGTGTTCTCACATCCCTCTTCTTCCTGACATCGATGTTCACCAACGTCCTATACTAAGCATCGTATTTTCCCGAGATAGCCCAATTCTGCCATCCTTCTACTATTATTTCTCTCAGTACTTTCGATAGAATCTATACTACCGGTGTCTGTAAGGACATTCCTTATCTGCAGGCCTGTGTCAAACACCTAAACCAAACAAGCAAAACAAAACAAAACAAAAAAAACTCCCCTTATCTGTACTTACAACCAACACTTCCAACAGCCGGGCATTTAGTTCCGTATATAAACTCTCATCGAAGTCCCCGCACTTCCCAGGCTCCTATGTCCCCATTACCACACACCTGTAACATCCAGTTCCAGGCTGGTTTGACTTGCACACTTCTCTCCCCTGCAGTATCTGCTCCCCTTAAAACTGACAAGGCTTCTTCACCTTTCCGTTATCTCTGCCCGGAACTTTAAAACTGACCGTGCTTGCTCCTGTGGAGTGGCCCAGTTCCGAGGTTTAATTGCGTCCTTGATTAGGTTGTGGGCGCTCTTCCATTGAGCTGTCTGCAATCCTTTTTAACCTTTGATTTTTGTGGTGAGTTGTTACTAAATTGTACAAGGTGAGTGTAGTCCAGGCTAGACTTGGGTTTGTGACCCTCTTGCCTCAGCCCACCAGAGTCTGTGGATTATGAGCCTGGATAATAGGCGAGGCTTTTTGTTTTCAACACCCCGTAGTTCACACAAGCCACTGGAGGAGACCCAAGGACTAGGCCACTTGACCTTGAGAGGCGGGGAAATGGGTTTGGTTTTAGTGCACATGGAGTTCCCAAGTGAGGACCCTTGCCAGATTCTAACAACTCAGAAAGGTAGAAAACACTCCTTCAAAAAACAGGTTTGCTTTTTCTCATTCTGTAGTCCTTGTAGGACTAAGCCTCTAGGACATTTTTTTCTTTTGAAGCCATATGGTGGAATCTTTCTCTCCGAGTGCATGTGCGGCTGTGTCCTAGGTGCTCCGCGTGCTCTGGGAAAGGTGAAGCCGCAGGGCAAGCGGCGGGGACGCGACCTGAGTGGGCAAGTGAGCGGCGGTGGTGACTAGTAGAGGGCAGGCGACTGTTGAGACTGAGAAACTGGAACTCCGTGTTGGGAGGAGGTCTGGGGCACGAGCCGAGTTCCACAGGATTAATATGCAAATTTGCTGAAGACCGCTACTGTTCTCAGTGTCGGGATTCAGTTTCTAGAATACTGCGAGTTGGATAAACCACAAAAGCGGGAAATAGCTAAAAAGACCGGAAGTCAAAAATATATTCTAAGACTAGCAAAAGGATTTACAGCCCTTACCCTGCATGTCTCTGTGGCGCAATCGGTTAGCGCGTTCGGCTGTTAACCGAAAGGTTGGTGGTTCGAGCCCACCCAGGGACGGTGCCTTTTGCCTAGTTAAAATTCTCTTCTCTGGCCATTTAAAACACAATATGATCTTTGAAGAATCTTAAGCGACCTTAAATAATACCGGGAAGACACAGACTCCACGAAAGCTTCTAACCTGCTACTATAAAAGCTTTTCTATAGTCCATGTTTGGGGTCTCAGAATTTACTCCAGAACCTCGAAATATCTATTTCTCTGCTTCACACATGTAATGACGTTATTGCATGCTGGTCCCCCATCCAGCCCTCTCCGATTTCCCTCAGAATATGACTTTGAAGAAATTACCCAATTTCCCAACTGTAGAAAAAGGTTAGTAGGAAAACTTCCTTTGCAAATGTCACCCCACATTTGATGAAAAACGCTCTGAAACATTGGAGTACATGAATGTTGATTAAATATTAGCCACAATAGTAGTTCTTTTCAGTTGCAGGATCAATATCTCAGCTTCATTCCCTTTCTCCTCTCTTTTAAAGGAGGAGAGGTGGGATTAAATTTATTCACCTACTTTAGACTCTTTTCTTTCTTTCCTTTTATTTTTTTTTGGGGGGGGTGGTGGGGGTATTGTCCACTCTTAATTTTGAGACGGAGTTTTGTGAATGGCCAAGCCTGCCATTCTAAATTGTAAGACCTTGACTTGTGGCCCTTGCACCTCTGCTTCTGGAGGTAGCTGGGATTATAAACCTGCACTACCAGGCCTGACAACCTTCTGGCATGTTACATTTCTCCCTAGTTGTTGAAAACAAAACAGCAGAGTGTCATTGACTGCTGCCAGGGTAGAGGTGATCTGATTAAAACACCTCAGGCTGAGCTATCCCCTTCAAATCAAGAAATTTGCTGGGCATAGTATCGCATCCCTGTAATCCCAGCACTCAGAAGGCAGAGGGGGGCAGGTCTCTGTGAGTTCAAGGGCAGCCTGCTCTACAGAGAGAGACCCTGTCTCCAAGGGGAAGAGAGGTGAAAAATCTGTAGTTGGGAGGCTGAGATCAGAGGATCTTAGGGAGACGTATCAAGACCCTCTCTAAGAATGCACATACGCACGTGCATAGTTCTGTCTCTGTCTCTCTGTCTCTGCTTCTCTGTGTCAGCTACGCCTGCATAGCTAACCTGTTACCCCGAGTCGGCGAGGGCCTGTGGATTAAAAAGAAAAACACGTACACGGGTCACCCGTTTCCAGCGAGTGCCACCACGGCTTTACTGAGATCTCCTTATATACCGGAGGCAAAAGCCGTGGAAAACAACAAGGCAGGTGAAAATCCCCAACCAGGAAAACAGGAAAGGTCTGTGTGGTAGAAAGTCCCGGGCCCAATCAGGGGCATAAACAACTTCTTAAACAGGCTAGGTAGGGAGGAAGGGTGCCATGGAAAATCCCAGCCCCAAATCAGGGGCTAAGAGCAGCTCCCAAGGGTGTAAAAAACTTACTGCTATAGCAGGCTTTTTAAAAGGCTCAGCGAGGGGGAAGGGAAACACCAAGGTAGGTCCCAACGTCTCTGTCTCTCTGTCTCTGTCTGTCTCTCTGTCTCTGTCTCTGTCTCTCTCTCTCTCTCTCACACACACACACACACACGCGCGCGCACACACACACACACATATCTGAGCAGAAATAGAGCACCGTCCTAGTCACAATTTAATAGCGATTTTAACTTCTTAACCTATTATTTTTTTTTAGCTTTGCTCATTCCTCTCACCCTCTAGATAAAGATTTCCAACATAGGAGGCTGACACAGAAGCACCGTATCTCTAGGGCTAGACTGGGCTGCAAAATGAGTTCCGGTCCAGCCTGGGCAAATAGGTGGGACTTTTGTCTCCAATAAAAAGTAAAAAGGGTTTGGTGGGGTTGAGGACTTAGCTGAATGAGAGAGCAGTTTACATAATGAACTCGAAAGTCCTGGATTTGATCTCCAGTGCACAAAGTAACTCCATTTATAATGTGCTGGCCTGCTACGGTTTTTCTAAGGATGCTATTTGGTTCCAGTGAACCCAGAAACCAACACGGCCTGAGGGCAGACTTGGTTACAGGCTAAATGCGTCAACATCATGGAAAGACAGATGCTGTTCCGATCCTTCATTATTTGTTCACTCATCTCCCTTCACAGAAGTCCACACACTCTTGTTTGCCCCTACTCTTTTGAAGTTAAATTTCTTAGTTTTACCTATTACTCAGAGCCTGCAGTGGGCCCTTTCGTTGTAAGAATTTGAATTGCTTGGATATCATTCCTAATGTGCTTGTGTATGTACTAAGATGTGTTTTCTTACAAAGGCCATCAATCTTTTGATAGAAATAATTGCCTATTTTAAGTAGTCCTCGTTCTTGAAAGTTTCACTTAATTTTATATATATGAATGAATAACTTAATTTCCCAAGCATCAAAGAACAAGTTGTGTCCAGCTAAGGGCCTTCTTACAGCAGAGTTCTGGATGATGTGAAGGGATGGGGGAAAGCTATAGGACGGTTGGCATGGAACAGGGACCCAGGTCCCCCACGACTCTGAAACCCCTGGCTGGACTATTTGTAAATCCAGAGTTTGGCGTAAATGGGGTAAAGTTTTGGAGTCATTTACAGGTTTGTTTTTTCATTGTTATCATTATTAATGGTTATTGTATTGTTGGAGGGATTTTTATTTTGTTATTTTTTTTCACTCAAGGATTCATTTAACCCAGGCTGATTACCTTGTGCCTTCACCTCCTAAGACCAGTTTACTGAAATTTAAAACAACAGTGGTGTAAATAAAAATTTAGATGCTCATGATTCTGTTCCCAACTGAGAGAATCAAAACTGTAAAGGGTAGGGTTTAAAAAAAAAAATAGTAAAAGGAAAGCGCCCAACGTGGGGCTCGAACCCACGACCCTGAGATTAAGAGTCTCATGCTCTACCGACTGAGCTAGCCGGGCTCTGTAGACCTGGCTCTTCCTAGGTGTTTATAGTATGTGTGTATAATGGCGTAAGCGTTCCATTTGTTTTTATTCGGTATTAGCAACGTTCCAGAATCTATGATTTAGTGCCCTTTGTCAGATAACTCTTCATGCACAAAGACAGGCGGGTCTCTGCTTCCTCCAGCTCTTTCTGAATAGAATTACCCCGAGAGCTGGGTTTCTAGGGCGCGTGGCACTGAGGATCAGCCGACCTAGCGCGCGGACGTGGAGGACAGTCCTTGTGGCAACTGGATAGTGCGGAACTGGTGCGCGGAGACTTGTATTCCTGGAAGTTGGTTCTTTTACGATGCTGGTGCCTTTTTCGATCTAGACCTCAGTGATGATGGCACAGGGTGTGAGGGACCCTTACTGGGAAAATAGATACTCTTCTTCGGCAGAAGTTTGTTTTTAACACCAAGTTTGTGACGCCCGAGTAACAAGGCCACCTGTCGAGGAATCGACAGACACACTCAGGTATAGCATTTGCTGCAGAGACAGGCGCTGTGCTCCACAAGTGTTTGGTTCTCGTCCGATCGATAGGGAGGTGCCGGACTACCCCCTCCCCCTTGCGATAGGGAAGGCGAGAAGAGCCTCCTTTGCAGATCTGGCTCTTGCCAAGAGTTTAGGATCCTCGCCTTGGAGAAGTCGCGTGGAATTATTTAGGTGACTCAGTTTTACCGCAAAGGCAAAAATCAGAATTTTGCTTCACTTAATAAAAAAAGCTGCAGTGGGACGGTACTACCAAATGCCGTGACTCGGATTCGAACCGAGGTTGCTGCGGCCACAACGCAGAGTACTAACCACTATACGATCACGGCGAGCCACCGGGCAAGCAGCGGGTTGCGGCCTCAATTTATTGGCCTTTGAATGAGACTAGCTTTCTAGCGTTGATTTAGTGTAATTTATATGGCCGCAATGTCGACTCTGGCTCTGTAACCCCCTGATGCTTCCGCGATACTATCGCGAGCATCAATTCCTCGCTTCCCGGATTTCCCTGACTTGGGATGAGAAACGGCCGCCCGCCGCACCGGCCCACCTATGTAGTTTCTCTCCAAAGAAACAAGCCATTCTTTAGACATTCCCAAACGACATTCCTATTTACGTCTCCACCCTCTGTTCTGGAATCAAAGGTTTTGTTACCAGAATGGTGCAACCAGAAAAGGGAGCAGAGCTGATGAAAGAGCCTTTCTCCAGAGCGGTGTTTCCTGGCTCCACTCACAAAGCGATACCTCCCGACCCGAAGGCAGTCTCAGAGGAGAATCACCCTCCATTTTAGATACTTCCCTAAACAATTCCAAAAGGATAATCGTATACGTCTGTGACGCCATTCGTTGTACCAAGCAGATCCAAACGCTTGAGAGGAAGTACGGCAGGGTTTGATCACAGGGGTCAGGGATCTTCGGATCTCTGAACCAAGTACACAAAAATATAACCCTATGCGTTGGCCGGGAATCGAACCCGGGTCAACTGCTTGGAAGGCAGCTATGCTCACCACTATACCACCAACGCAGGTTAAGAAGCCGTTTGCTTGATTTTCTTATGAAGGCTCGACAAGAAGTTTTGTTGTTTTGATTTTTGTTTTTATCTTGCAAACTTGTTCATATTGAAGAAAAATCAGAACAGAAGAGAGGGAAAAAACTTATAAGATAGAAGAGAGTTGACAATCTAAGATTCGTCCTGTATTGATTGCCAAGTTTAAAGAAAATTCTGATAGTTTCTTTTTTTTTTTCTTTTTTCCCTGACGTCCTTTACCACAAATGTAGAAACGATCGCACTCTCCATTTCCATATTTCAAATGATTTTTTTTATTTCTCTAGAAAGTTGAGACAAAAACAGTGTTTCCCTGACCGGGAATCGAACCCGGGCCGCGGCGGTGAGAGCGCCGAATCCTAACCACTAGACCACCAGGGAAGCTGGCTACTACCTCCCATTAAGCTCATATGACTCCAAGTGTGCGATTCCATTTCCTCTTTCGTCTGTTGAAGTTTAAAATTATACGTAAGACTTTCTTTGTATCGAAACTACTTTTCCAACAGGCCTCTTTTAAATAAAAAACAAGCGATAGAGTTCTCAAGCCTAGCCCTTAAGCCCTGGAAAGAATTCCATATACAGGATCACACTCTCAAGACCAGAGACAAACCTCTGCAGACAGCTCATCTATAGAAAGTCAAATCGCCGGAACTAACAGGGGCTTTGGCAAAAGACCCAAGCATTTTTCTTAGAGGATATAATAAGCATCGTGGAAGGAACGCTAAAAATGACCTAGGCCCGTGGTAGCCACAGGGTAGAGCAGCGCTAGCTGAAACTCCTGCCATAAACAGGTTGCGCCGAGACTGGTTGAACCTCAGTTTAACTCCCTAGGGCGTCTCCCAGCTTTAAAAAAAAAGGGGGAGTTGGGGTGGGGGAATTATGAAAGAGTTTGAAGAAAGAAAATTGGTGTGGATTCCCATATAAAGGAACCTTGTAAAGTCCTATTCCTGCCCCTCCAACCCCCAATCAAGGTATAGCACTGAACGTGAGGAAGACAGAGACAGACACAGAGAGAAAACAAACAGCAAAATGTTGGCAACAAGACAACGGACAGAACGTTTGCTATACCCTTTGTTCATTTTTGCTGTAGGTTTGAAATTGTTTAAAACAAAATGTAAGCAATCAAAAGCCGCTATTGGTCCTTGTTTGTTGTTGGGGGAGGAGGGCATGTGTGTGAACTAACCATGAAGAGATTAAATGCACACATCAGTTCTAATAGAATAGAAAGTACCTACCTATACTTGGATGGAATTATTCTTTGGCTTATCGTCAAACCCCTACCTACAGTGAATAAACTGCACTTTTGATAATGAATTATAAAGAAGCAATTAAAAAACGGAGTCATTAACCTTGTGTGTATAACAGGGACTAAGGGGGGAAAGGTAGGAGGATATGGGGATGTTTAGAGACCAGGTATCTTTCTGGTTGCTTTGATTTGTTTTTGAAGAGTATGCTAAAATGTTAAGTAGTAACCTTCTAGCTCTCTAGCTCTTTAACTCCAGATGTTTTCACTGAACTGATATCTGTGACAGTATCAAAACCCTCAGGGCAATATGTTGGAATAGGTGAAAGGAAGCAAACCTATTTCTCCGGACTTGCAGCTATTTTCTTTGGATTGCAACATTTCCTGCTAAAGAGAAAGGGAGAGGCTCAAAAAACTCACAAGATCATTTCCAGCGGTTATATACTTAGTAAGCAATAACCAGGGAGAAGACACTTTGTGGCACTGTCTGCAAATTGTACAGGGGACTCCAGTGGCTAAATCACCCAGGCTAAGACTTTTCAGTTATGCCAAGAAACCCGAGTTCCTGTAAGTAACTCAAACTCTGGGGCAGCAAAATAGTCTTGGGTGGAATTACTTCTCTGGTTTATCCCCCATCCTTATCCGAAGTGAACAGACGCATGTTCAGTACCCTCAAGAAAAGTCAAACAACGCAAGAAATCATAAATTCAAAAGAAACATAAGCCTTTGGAGGGTAAAGATGATCGAACTATATGAAAAATTTTAAAATAAAAAAACAGCATATGCTGCTCTTCAAAAATGAAGGGGAATGAGTTCAGCCTGCCTCCTTTTGGTCGTCAGTGCCTTTTCGTCGACTATTCTGCCACCTGCTGGAGGTTTAGGACAACACAGGAGAACCTAGGAAAGCGTTTGTGCTCTGGGATGGGAACCTGCCACTTGTTAGAAAATGGCTCTGGGGTCCCATGAAAATGACCACAGTTCAAAGTATCGTCAAGGCAAATAGTTTTCCTTTCGTAGAAGGAGCGGACCAACGACAAACAAATCAAGCAGGCAAACACTGGCAGCGAGGATCCTCCTAGGTTTTTTCCCTAACACAAAGGGATTCCTGTGCCTCTCCAACTTAGCCCATTGGCTAATTTAAAGTGCAGTTGATAAACAGAGCAACCGGTGCAACCTAGAGCGCATATTTTTGTTTCAACAAGGGCTGACCCTGGAGGAACTCGAATTTCTGTCAAACCATTTCCTCATGTTTTTTGACTGTTTTTAGGAAGTGTTGCCTTATTTCTCTCTTTGGTAGAAAAGGCCCTTCATTTTCTTCACATTTTCTAACCATCTGTCTCAACATTAAAGCACCAGAGCAGGGTTCTGACTCCTCCACCAATCTAAGAGTGGATAGGATAAGAGGTTTCATTTTTGTTTTGTCAAACATGTACAAATAGGGCCTGAATACAGAGCAGCGATAAAAAGAAATTTATTTACACTGCCCCCATCTGGTGAAAGAAAAAAACATTACTACATCTGAGTGTACACAAGTACACAAAGTAAGATTAAGCCAGGCATTTCTCTAACTCCTCCTAATATGAGTAAAATCCCTGGACATTAGGTATAAAGAGAAGACTGAATGGTGAGGAGAAGGACGCAAGCCAGACAGAAGTGGGGACTTTTCTGGGCTCCCTAGGCACCCACATAGTGCAGATTTGGAGCCTAAAAAGGCTTGGAGGCAGGAGTAGTAGGTCAAAGTCATTTCAAAGGGAGTTCAAAACCAGCCTGACCACATAAGACCCTGTCTTCAAAAACAAAACATAAATAAGCATTAAAAATCCCTAAACAGCATGTGGCACCACATACCCCTAATCCTAGATCTGGGGAAGTAGGCCAGAAGTTCAAGGCCAGCCTAGATTACACAGGTTTATGTGTAAATTATATATGAATGAATATATGAATTGAACAAAAGCCTACTGTGTCCAACCAAAGGACCAGGAGAGAGGCAACCTCATAAGACAAAGCGTCAGATAATAATGGCTGTGTCCCAACCAACAGCACAGGAGAAAGCTCTGGTTTACTCAAAGGCTGCAGTGGGTGACCAGACTTCTGCCCTCAACTGGCCTCAGAAAAGATGGTCATCCCGACTGGATGGCACCAGAGAAAACTTAAAAGCGTTTGAGTTTCACCAAAATTCAGTGATAACAAAGCAACTCGTGTCCCAGGTCACCATGGGCCACCTGGGAGAGATAAGGAGCTGCTACTGGAAATGGGTTCAGGCCAGTTGCAGGCATTGGTGGTGCAGTGGTGCTTGCCTTTAACCCCAGGACTTGGGAGACAGATATAGGAGGATCTCTGAGTTTAAGGCCACCATGAACTACATAGTTAGTTTCAGGGTGGCCAGGACCATACAGAAGAGACTGTGTCTTGAAAAACCAGGTAGGTAGGTAGGTAGATAGGTAGGTAGGTAGGTAGCCCTTTAATTAGAACAATGAAGATGTCAGTCTCTCTGAGGGATTGGGGACTGTGTGCCAAGGCACCGGTGGCTTGAAACTTTTGTCAAGTAGAAAAGAGAACTTTGAGGTGAAAGATTCCATCTGCAGATCTGTTCCCCTGAAGTCTCAAAGTTGTAAATAGCATCAAGGTTGGTGTGTGGATCTGTTAGGAGCTGCCAGGATCCCAGCCGACTGAAGATGTTACTGAGCTTTTGAACCCTGATCCTCTCAGATCTTCTCAGGTTTTTAGATCATTGCTGTTCACAAAGGCCTACAGGGGACCTAGACTCCTGTGTTTGTCTGGCTGTGTGACAGGGCAGATGTGTTCTCTCTCTCTCTCTCTCTCTCTCTCCCTTCCTCCCTCCCTCCCCCCCCTTTCCCTCTCCGTCTCTCCCTTTCTCTTTCTCTCCCTCCTCTCTCTTCACCAACAGAAACAGAAAGTTAAGAAGTTTAAGATTCAAAGTCTTAAAGCATAATACCTCCGAATGTGTAAGTTTCAACCAAAAACCATTTATCATACCTTAGGCAACATCTAGATGGCACAATCATGAGTCTGAGGCACTGTTGTTGCTTTGAAATGCTAAAGATTCAACAGGGTTTGTACATGCCAGGCAAACGCTCTATTCCTGAACCATCTCCCTGGCCCTGCCTGCTTTTAAGACAGACTCTGGCTTGGCTGTCTAGACCGTTTCAGATTCCTAGGGTTATGATTCCCCTACCCCAGCCTCCAAAGTAGCCGGAACTCCAGGTACACACTGGTGTGCCGGACTCTAATATATTAAGATAGTCACTAACTTGGGAGACGGGGGAATCTCTAGGAGTTTAATGCTACCCTGGTCTCCATAGTGAGTTCTAGGTCAGTTAGGACTGCATAGTGAACTATTCTGTTTCAGAGAGAGAGAGAGAGAGACAGAGAGAGAGAGACAGAGACACACAGAGAGAGACAGAGAGAGAGAGAGAAGAAACAAAACACCAAAAGACAAACCAAAGGGCCTGGAGAGATGGCTCAGTGGTTGAGACCACTGACTAATTGTCCAGAGTTCAATTCCCAGCAACCATTGTCCTCACAGCCATCAGTGATAGGATCCAGTGCCCTCTTCTGGTGTGTTTGAAGACAGCTACAGTGTACTGTAACTTTTAAAATAAATTAGACAAACAAACAAAAACCAAGCCTATCGGTGGTGGTGTACGCCTTTGATCCCAGCACTTGGGAAAGCAGATACAGTCAGACCTCTGAATTCAGGGCCAGCCTGGTCTATAGAACGGCCAAGGCTATGTAGAGAGACCCTGTCTCAGAGCAAAACAAAACACAAACAAAATGACTTCAACAAGTGCTAGAGAAGTAGTTGTTCATGGTAGAGTGCTTGCTTTGCACACACTCCAATCCCTGCTGCTTCATAAATCTTGATGTGGTGGCAAACACCTGTAATCCCAGCCCTCCGGATGCAGAGACAGGAGGAGCAGGCCAGGGCCCACTTCATACTAAGTACCAGACCAGCCTGGCCTACCCACAAAACAAAAACATGAACGGTATCTTTGGGTTTCATTGCTGTGAAGAGACAACATGACCATGGCAACTCTTAAAGGACATTTGATTGGGGCCGGCTTACAGTTTCAGAGGTTTAGTCCATGATCATCATGGTGGGAAACAGGGTAGTACGCAGGCAAACACGATGCTGGAGAAGGAGCCAGGAACTCTACATCCGGATTGGCAGGCAGCAGGGAGAGAGAGTGAGCCACTGGGCCTAGTTTGAGTGTCTGAAACCTCAAAGCCCACCTCCAGTGACACACTTCCTCTAACAAGGCCACACCCACTCCAACAAGGTCACATGTCCTAATCCTTTGAAATAGTGCCACTCTACTCTCTATGAGCCTATGGGGGCCATTTTCATTCAAACCACCATGTAGATGGCGTAGATGGCTATAAATTAAACAGAAAGAGAAGAGCACCACTGAGGATAAGCAACCAGACCATTGGAGCCTCCAGATAGGGAGTGTTTGATGTGGAGCTGCTGTGGGAAAGTTTGGCAGCTCCTCCATGAGGCAAATATAGAACGTGCTGACTCAGCAATTCCACGCCTGGGAATAAACCTCAAAGAGCTATAAACAAGTAAATAAATACTTGTTTATGCATGCTCACTGGGACACTGTTGGACATGCCTACCTTTAGATCTCCATAAATGTAGAAACAGTTCACAGATGCTCTTCAGCAAATGAAGAGATCAAATGGAACCCGAGAGGGTATGCGGCTGTAGATGAGAGGCAGAGGGATTGCCCAGCATATGGAAGTCATGGATTCAGTCTTTAACATTGAAAACAGAAAACCCTCTTCAAGCGAGAGAGAACTGTATGTATTCTACTTCAGAACGTAACCTTTCAGTCTCTACTGATACATGAAACCATCACTTGCCCATAAAAAGGAACGAAATACTGAATCATGCTACAAATTGGATGAAACTCAAAAGCCTTGCCCTTATGCTGGACTTGGTGGTTTATGCCTGAAATCCCAGCACTGAGTACTAGAGGAAAGGCATCAGGAGTTCAAGGGCAGCCGGGGCTACTTGACAAAGCCGGTTCAAAAATCCTCAAACCAGCTACCTGTAATCCTAATGAAAGATAAAAGTTTTAAAGTTGCCCCCCTAGACACAAAGTTTAGAGCAGAAAAAGAAAACAGGTTAGGCCCCAGAATTGTATGTTCCAAGAAGCCTCTCCTAGGGCTATAGAATGGATAATTACATTGGCCAGCTCAACAGCTTTCTCCCAGAAACTAGCTGACCATAAATCTTAGAGAACAATTTTGAGAAGCAGGAAACAACGTCTCCTAAGAACTAGTGGACCATGAAGTTAAACAATCTGAGAAGTAAGAGACAGCTTCTCCTAGGAAACAATCTTGGGAGACAGAGAGTTCTTCCTTGTGATTTTTCACTGTTATTCTATGACGCCATCCCTGCCCCCTCAGGTTGTGGTTTCTCCCTTTAAATACCTCTTCTCCCAGCCTCTCGGGGTCGAACTCCACTGCCCCTGCGTGGGATAGGAGTCTCGACCCCAGTGCACTGGTTGCTATCGATAAACCTCATGTAATTACAACAAGGACGGTCTTGTGTGAGTTCTTGGGGGGTTGCGTCATCCCGAGACTTGAGTGAGGGTCTCCCCACTCCGGGGGTCTTTCACTAACACTTGAGAAGCAGAGGCAGGCAGAGGTCTATGAGTTCAAGGCCAGCCTGCTCCACATAGTCCTTGGTCTAGATAGGTCCTAGACTCTAGCTACACTACAAGCAAAACAAAGAAATCTCACCAAACCAAGGCTACCTAGAAGCGGGATTGCAAAGTCACATACTGGATGACTTCCTGTAGTTCACGTGTACAGAGTAGATAAGTTTGTAGAGACAGAAACTGGTAGTTGTCTGAGGTTGTGGAATGACTGGTCAATGGGTTCCTTTCCTTTTGGGTAGTGAAAATATCGAGCTAGACATTTTCTAGGACGGCTGCACGGTATCTGCACTGTATCAAATGCGCTGGTTTTATGTGCTAGCTCGTTTGGTTTCGCTTTCGTGTTTGTTTTGTTTGTTTTTTGTGCTTGAGACAGAGTTTCGTGTGGCCCAGACTGGCCATAACCTGACGATGTGGCCAGGTCATCACCGTTAGCTCCTGGTCCTCCTGCCTCCACCTCCAGGAGCTGGGATTACAGGCATGAGCCACTGTGCTTGACTCAAGATCTTGTGTTTGAGGCCAGCCTGAACTACACAGAGACGCCAGTGCTCAAGAACTTGTTTTAAAAATGGTTTCTTTCTTTTTTACTTTTCAAGACTGGGCTTCTCCATGTAGCCCTAGGTTGTCCTGGAACTCACTTTGTACACAAGGCTGGCCTTGAACTCACAGAGATCTATTTGACTGACTTCTGCCTCCCAAGTGCTTGGATTAATGTCATGAGCCATACCTGGCAAAGTAGAAAAGGGTTTTTGTTCGTCCATCTGTCTGGGTTTTTTTTTTTGTTTGTTTGTTTTGTTTGCTTTTTAAAGACTGGATCCTGGGCTCATGAGAGTGGGAGAGATGGCCCCAACCCTCGAAGGCTGCAGCACTCCACAGAGCAGGCCGGGACCAGAACTGGGGAGCATGGTAGGTAGACCTGGTTCTGATGGGACGGGTGCTGCCTGAGAGAAGGACAGTTGTTGTTCATGCACAATCCTCTGGGCCAGTGGCTCAGCCACAGGGATGGCTTTTAATGCTCAAATCTGAGTCCTCCCCAGAGATGCTGGGTGGGGTGTGGGGTTTGGGTGTGGTCTGAGGATCGATCGATCGATCCCACCTGCAAAGCTCCCCAGCTGGCTGCTGTGCTCACTCAGGCTTTCCGGCTGCTGCTATTTCAGGACCAGAGGGCGTGTGTCCCTGGGATACTGTACTGCTACCTTACATTCCGCTGAAACTCATACATGGGCAAGAGCACGCTAGCCTAGAGGGCCTTAATGGCTACGTATTTCCAGCTTCTTTCATGTGCTTGGCCAGTATTTGAAGACTTCATCCAGGCCAATGAGCTGAACAAGTTCCTGTGTTGTACTGAGATTCGAGTTTAATTTAGGATAATTAACGCAATTCAAAGCTGAGGTGAAACAAGGTTCTGTGTGAATGTGTGGGGGTTTTTTTGTTTGTCTGGTTTTTGTTGTTGTTTTGTTGTTTTGTGGGTGTTGTTTTTGGCTTTTGTCTTGTTTTTGTTTGGTTTGGTTTTTGAGACAGTTTCTCTGTAAAGCCTGGAATGTGCTCTCTAGATCAGGCTGGCCTCGAACTCGAACTCACAGAAGTCTGCCTGCCAGTGTCCTGAGTTCTGGGATTAAAGACAAGCACCGTCACGGCAGCCATTTGGTCTAACATTTAATGAGAATACAAGACTCTAAGTAAGAGCAGTGGCTGAAGCAGAAACCTAGCCCCCCCCCCCCAAAAAAAGTCACTACATGATTTGCAGTAAGTGCTTGGGGACAAGAAACAACATCACCCAAGACTTGAGTTATCAACCCAAGGGCATCAGTTTCTTGTGGTAAATTCTGTCAGTCTGACTTGGTTATTCTATATACAGCATTGTAACACTGTGTCATGGGCCGGTGGAATGGCTCGGCTGGGTGTAGGTTCTTTCAGGTCAGGGTAAGTCGGATGGACAGCTTGAGTCTGATCCTCTGGCTTCACATAGTACAAGGAGGGAACCGACCTCTAAAATATGTTTGCTTGCTCACGAGCTCGCTCTCTCTCTCTCTCTCTCTCTCTCTCTCTCTCCCTCCCTCCCTCCCTCCCTCCCTCCCTCCCTCCGTCCCTCCACACACACACACACACACACACACACACACACACACACACACACAGAGGCTAAAAGAATAAGTAATTAATTAAAAAAAATTAGGTTGGGTGTAACATACTTTTGATCCCAGCACTCAGGAGGCCAAGCCTGGTATACAGAGCAAGTTTCAGGACAGCCAGGGCTAACACAGAGAAACCCTGTCTCAAAAACGTGAGGGGAGAGGGAGGGAGGGAAGGGAGGGGAGGGAGGGGAGGGGGAGGGGAGGGAGGAGGAGGGAGGGGAGGAGGGGAGGGGAGAGAGGAGAGGAGGAGGAGGGGAGGGGAGAGGAGGGAGGAGAGGGAGCGGGTAGGAATGATTGAATGAATGGGTGTGTGTTCTGGGCCAGCCAAGGCTACGCAGTGGGACCTGTTGTTGTCTAATATTTATTTTTATTTTATGTGCTTTGATGTTTCACCTGCTTGTATGTCTATGTGAAGGTGTCAGATCCCCTGAAACTGGAATCACACACAGTTGTGAGCTACCATGCGGGTGCTGGGAATTGAACCCAAGTCTTCTGGAAGATCAGCCAGTGCTCTTAAATGCTGAGCCGTCTCTCCAGACCCAAAATGAACTTTAAAGGAGTATATTTTTCCCATGTCACTTTTTCTTTAAAATTTTTAACATTTTAAAATTTTTATCCATGAGTGCTCTATCTGCATGTACACCTGTGTGCCAGAAGAGAGTGTCAGACTCCATTACAGATGGTTGTGAGCCACCATGTGGATGCTGGGAATTGAACGCAGGACCTCTTAAGGCCTCTTAGCCACCTCTCCCATCCCCTAAAAAAAGTTTTGGTTTTTTAAAAAATATTTATTTAGAGACAGTATGTCACTTCATTGCCCAAACTGGTTACCAACTCATAGTGATCCTCCTACCTTCAGCCTTTTTTTTTTTTTTTTTTTTTTTTTTTTCTTTTCTTTTTTTTTCCCTTTTCTTTTTTTTTTTTTTTTTTTTTTTTGGAGCTGGGGACCGAACCCAGGGCCTTGCGCTAGGCAAGCGCTCTACCACTGAGCTAAATCCCCAACCCCTACCTTCAACCTCTTAAGTGCTGGTATTTTTTTAAAATCATTTGACACAAAATAAAGTATCAGATGGGTTCTCTTCTGCTTGTGCAAGAAGTGAAAGGTTCAGGAATGTAAAGTGTAGGCAGGTCTCAGAACTCTGTTTAGCTTCCTGGCTAAACACATTCTGGAGGCTAAAGACCTCGTCTCTGTCTCTGTCTCTCTGCCTCTGTCTCTGTCTCTGTCTCTCTCTCTCTGTCTCTCTGTCTCTGTCTCTGTCTCTCTGTCTCTGTCTCTGTCTCTCTCTCTGTGTGTCTGTCTGTCTGTCTGTCTGTCTGTCTGTCTCTCTGCTACTTAGCCAGCACTGTAATCCAGAGATTGCCTCCTCTGTTCTCTCCACCTCAGAGTCTAAATCTTGTGTATCTTTCCTGTTTATTTCTACCTAAACACAGCCCCCAGAGAATCTACTGTAGCCACAGTGATACAAAGTGTTGACTTCTAGGCCAGCTAAATCTGGATTTGAATAGGGTGTGCCACTACTCATATTTATAACAAAGTTACAATGAAGCCTCCCAAGTCTGAGCTCCTCTGAAGCAAAGACTGTGAGCTACCTTACAGCTTAAGGTTTGAAGACACTCATTCTGACCACTCAGCATGGCTCTGACACTGGTGTCTACAAACAGAAGCCTCTATTTTATGCTTACTCTTAGGGTGGTCTGCTCGGGTGTCTCAGGACTGCCTCCCTGGGCCATCAGGATTTCTTTCTGTTACTGACAGTCGATGTATCTTCTTAACAAGTGTTCAGTTAACCTTGTCTGAGCCTTTCTGTACTTTCAAATGTGGCCTTACCCTAACACCCACAGAGTATTCGATCCCACTAAAAACTCTCCAGGTTAAACTCAGGCACTATGATTATTCTGTAGTCTTTCCTAGCTGAAGCTTCTTTATTGCCTTTTTAAAAAAGTAGTAAAAATTATCTTACAAACAATGTCTAAGCATGGTGTGATGGTGTATATGCTTGACCCAGGGAGTGGCACTATTAGGAGGTGTGGCCTTGTTGGACTGGGTGTGTCACTGTGGGTGTGGGCTTTAAGACCCTAGCTGCCTGGAAGCGAGTGTTCTGCCAGCAGCCTTCAGATGAAGATAAAACTCTCAGCTCCTCCTGCACCATGCCCGCCTGGACGATGCCATGTTCCCACCTTGATGATAATGGACTGAACCTTTGAACCTGTAAGCCAGCCCCAGTTAAATATTGTTCTTTATAAGACTTGCATTGGTCGGGGTTGGGGATTTAGCTCAGTGGTAGAGCGCTTGCCTAGCAAGCGCAAGGCCCTGGGTTCGGTCCCCAGCTCCGAGAAAAAAAAAACCAAAAACAAAAAAGAAAGAAAAAGAAGACTTGCATTGGTCATGGTGTCTGTTCAAAGCAGTAAAACCCTAAGACACATAGTAAATCCTATAGCATTTACCTCTAAAATCTATCTCCTGATGATACCATTTTCCTGGCCATGGCCAGTGTGATTTTCGTCCTCCTCTTCAAAACCTCATTTTTAAGATTTAGATCATAATACTTTAAATTTTAGTTGTCACTTTTCTGTCATTCTCCTTTCTGGTATTTTAATTTTATTTTTTTGTGAATTTATATTTTGTATTTTGATCATATGCCTCCCCCCAGTCTTTTATATTAAATTTTAAAAATTTTTTGTTTTACTTTCTTTACTCTTTTAATTAAAAATTATGTTTTCCTATTATTTTAATGGATGTGCTTATAATATGCACATAAACAATCATTAACATGCAGCAGTGCTTGTGCACACCTTTAATTCCAGCACTTGGGAGGCCAGAGATAGGCAGGCCTCTGAGTTTGAGGCCAGCCTGGTCTTCAAAGAAGGACAGCCTGGGCTACACAGAGAAGCCCTGTATGGGAAAAGAATAGTATAACAATAAACCAGGCATGATGGAACATGACTTTCATCAATAGGCAGAGACAGGCTGACTCTCTAAGTCCGAAGCCAGCCAGGGCTACATAGACAGACCCTGTCTCAAACCCAAACAAAGCATAAAACTAAACAGTTTTGACTGCTTCTTTAGCTTTTCAAGATAAGGTTTCTCAGTATAGTCCTGGCTGACCCTGGAACTTGCTCAGTAGATCAGGCAGGCCTTGAACTCAAAGATCCGTCAGCCTCTGTTTCTCAAGTGCTGGAATTGAAGGTGTGTGCCACCAGGCTCTGGGTCTGTTCTTCTTAAACAATGTCTTACTCCTGTTCTATTGCTGTGAAGAGACACCATGACCAAGGCCACTCATACAAGAAAGCGTCTAATTGGGGGCTTACAGTTTAGAGGAAGAGTCCTTCTCTGTCAGGCGGGCAGGCTTGGTGCCGAAGAAGTAACTGAGACTGCTATATCTTAAGCCGCAGGCAGCAGAGACAAACACGGACCCTGGCATAGGCATTTAAAACCTCAAAACCCCAGAGATGGGCTTCTTCCAACAAAACCACAACTATGCCACACCTCCTAATCCTTCCCAAACAGACTACCAACTGGAGATTACACACCCACATATACAAGCCTATGGGGTCAAGTTTCACCCTAATCACCACCACAAGCAATGTTTGTGGTTTGTTTGTTTAAGACAGGGTTTCTCAGTATAGTCTTGGCTGTTCTGGAACTCAGAGATCCATCTACCTCTGTCTCTGGAGGGGTGGGATTAAGTTAGCGGTGTGCACCAACACAGCCGACCGAATTGAAGTGTTTTATTGTTTGCTTTTTGTTTGTAACAGGGTTTTTCCTCTGAAGCCCAGGCTGACCTTGAACTTCTGACCCTCTTGTCTCTCGATGATTATCATGTTACATACCACCATGAACCCAGCTTTCGTTGTTTTTTTTTTTTGGAAGGCAAAATAGCCTTGTATACCTAACTACAATCAGAAGAACATATTTTTTTCTCTCTTTAGTGATGAATTGTTTTTTGCCTAGATACATTAACTCACTAGGAGTTATAAAATGCCCGTATTATGATTGTCGTGTTTCATTTATTTATTTTTGAGATATGGTCTCAAAATAGTATTTTAACAGTAAATACTTAGATTTGCTGAAATCTATTTCTGTGTCTAGTGACCAAGTAGCCTAGGCCTGCGTGGACTTCACCAGCCTCCCAAGTATGGGACCTCTCTATGCAGTGCAACATCTTCATTTATTTACTGAATATTTCTAGAACTTTCCCATCATTTTAGGATAGTTTTCATAAAGAAGTCAGGGTAAAGCTAGGAATGGTGGCTCACACCTGGAACTCAAGCAGGTGGGAGGTGGAGGCAGGGGGATCATCCTAGGCTACATTTTGGATTGGAAGCTCTATTAGGGTCTCTAGAGTCACAGAACTGATGGGTGTCTCTATAGTTAGGGAATTTGTTATGATAACTTACAGTCTGTAGTCCAACTCCCTAACAATGGCAGCTTCGAATGGAAGTCCAAGGACCTAGTTGTTGCCCAGTCCCACAAGGCAGGCAGGTGAAAAAGAGCATCTTCCTTCTTCCAGTGTCCTTATGTAGGTCTCCAGCAGAAGGTGTGGACCACCACGCCTGGATCTGGGACTTGCTTTGTCCCAGGTGACCTTGAACTCAGAAGTCTCTTTGCCTTAGTCTCCTGGGATTCATAGCCACTTTGCCTCAAGATCTCCATGCCAAGATCCAGGTCAAAAACTTGTGCCTCCCAGCCTCAAAATCAGAATCACAGGTAAGCCTTCCAATTGTAGTTCATTCCAGATACAGTCATGTTGACAACTGGGAACGGCCATTGCAGAAGCTAACCTTTGAAACTTTGTCTTCGAAAATGCAGAAAACAAAGGGGGCTGGTGAGATGGTTGGGCGGGCATAGTGCCACTAAGCCTGACAACCTTTGTTGAATCCCCTGGACTCACACAGTGGAAGGAGAACCAGGTCCTACAAATTGTCCTGTGTCACACCTGCGCTGTAACACACACACCTACTCCCTCCACCGACGAGTATATAAATAAAAGGAATGAAAATTTTAAAACAAATCAAAAACAGTTAACTATTTGGTTCTTTCCATTTGCCAGTGGTTCTCAAAATGGACGTGCTCTCTCCAATAATAGCCAGTCATGTTTAACTTTTAAGTATAATTGTGAATTTAGTTAAAATGTTTGGTGTGTGTCAATCCAATATATTCAGTTTCTGTTTTGATAACTAATTTGTCCTGTCTTTGGCAAGGGGCAACTATTTTCTTTTAGTTTGCTTACTTGGTTTGAGACAGGACCTCACTATGTAGCCTTGGCTAGCCTGGAACTCCTTATGTAGGCCAGGTTGGCCTGAAACTCATGGAGGTCCATCTTTCTCTGCCTCCTAAGTGCTGAGAATAAAGGCCCAGCCTGATACAGCATTTTAAAGCTTCCTTATTTATTTTGGATAATTCCTGGCTCCAAATGGGAATAAGTTATTTTTTCTTTTTTTTTTTTTTTGGTTCTTTTTTTCGGAGCTGGGGATCGAACCCAGGGCCTTGCGCTTCCTAGGCAAGCGCTCTACCACTGAGCTAAATCCCCAACCCTAAGTTATTTTTTCAAAGAATTCTGGTTTCTTGGAAATCATACTCGTGTTCCACAACCCGGACACTAGGAGTGTTCGCTACTACGTGCTCCCTGCTTTTAGGTATTTTCATAATAAATTAGGAACACTTAAAAGGCAAAATGTCATGAACACACAGTCATCTTTGCATTTAAATTAATTTGTTTAGTGTGTAAGGGTGTTTGTTTTACCTGCATGTATGTCTGTGTGCATCTTCATGCAATGCCCGAGGAGACCAGAAGGGGGCTCCAGGTCCCCTGGAGTGGTTTAGAATTACAGAGTTTTTACATAACTTCATCAACATGAATCAGCATTTCTATCCCACATCAAAGATCATGGTTCTCAAAAAACCCAGTATTAGCCACCTGTAATTACAGCACTCAGGAAGTTGAGGCAGGAGGATTGCAAGTTTCAGGCCAACCTAGGCTATATGATTAGACTTTGTTTCAAACCAAACCAAACCAAACCAAAAACTCACCATTATTACTTAACTTAAAAACAAGATATTTTTTTTTTTGAATGTGTATCTGTGTGTGAGTTGAGTGGTTCCCAAAGAGACAGAAGAGAGCACTGACTCCCCTGGAGCCCCCTCATGTGGATGCTAGAAACCAAACTCAGGCTGGTTTTGTGTGTCAACTTGACACAAGCTGGAGTTATCACAGAGAAAGGAGCCTCAGTTGAGGAAATGCCTCCATGATACCCAGCTGTAAGGCATTTTCTCAATTAGTGATCAAGGGGAATGGCCCAGCATATTGTGGGTGGTGCAGTTCCCGGGTTGGTGGTCTTGGGTTCTACAAGAGAGCAAGCTGAGCAAGCCAGGGGAAGCAAGCCAGTAAGTAACATCCCTCCATGGCCTCTGCATCAGCTCCTGCTTCCTGACCTGCTTGAGTTCCAGTCCTGACTTTCTTTGTTGATGAACAGCAATGTGGAAGTGTAAGCTGAATAAACCCTTTCCTCACCAACTTGCTTCTTGGTCCTGATGTTTGTGCAGGAATAGAAACCCTGACTAAGACAGGTCCCTTATAAAACCAATACATGCTCTCAACTGTGACTTTATCCCTCCAGCCTTCACTAATTTTTTTAAAGCCCACAACATACTCACAATAGTTCCAGGATAATACCAACACCTCTGTCAATGATAATGAGGACTGTAAAATACTGTGTACTGGTTGGGCACAGTGGCCCCTGCCTGTCACCTGTCACCATCAGGACAACTGTCTCATCATAACGAGTTCTAGACCAGTTGGGACTACACATACAACACCCTGTTTCAAAACAACAACTTCCTTAAAAATACTTATTTTTTAAAAATTTTATGTGCATGTGTGTATGCCTGAGTGTATGTATGTATGTGCACCACATGTGTGCAGAGGCCATCAGAGGTCAGCTGAGGGCATTGGGGCCCCTGGAATGGAGTTACAGTTAGAAATGAGCTGCCATGTGGGTGATGGAACCGGAATCCTCTGTCAGAGCAGCAAGTGCTTTAACCACTGAGCTATCCCTCCAGCCTCAAGAAATTATTTTTTTCGCACGTATTTTTGGTTTCAGAGTATATGCCACTTTGTATATTATAGACAACTTAGTATGTCTTAAAGTCACTTGAGTAGTTTAGCTGGGGGAATTTTACGGAATAAAAGTTCTTGGGATGTGGCTGGTGAAATGGCTGAGCAGGTAGAGTCACTCACTAGCTACCAATTGTGACATTTGGTCCCTAGCACCCATATGGTGGGAGGAGAGAGCTGACTCTGTACAATTTTTGACATCCACAGTGGTACACACAGACACACAGAGAGACAGACATACTCTAAAGTAACTTAATATAAAGGAATATTATTGTAATATGGTCTTGTATAGTTCAGAAAAAACTAAATTCATTATAAAAAAAAAAAAAAAAACCCTGCATGTTCCCACTCTACTCTTTTGTAGACTGTGTGTGTGCATGTGTGCGTGCGTGCGTGCGTGCGTGTGTGTGTGTGTGTGTGTGTGTGTGTGTGTGTGTGTGTGTGTGTCTGAGAAAGGACCATGTGGACCTGTAGGCTGTGAGCTGGACGTAGAGCTGACAGGGCTGGAAGCTTTGGTGACACACTTTGTAATCGGTCCTATGCTGCTTTCCCTTGTCCCAGAAGTGCCACCAAGTGAAAAGACGGGACATGGCTAAATCCTTGGTTATAATAGAGTCTTAAACAGTCTTTCTATGACAGCACAGTCCCGAATCTCTTCTTTCCCCATTCACCTATCTGGCCCCACTTCTCTATGGATCGGTCATCTTCAAAACCAGCTCAGCTTCCCACTCCCCCACCACCCCCGCAACCCGGAAGCTTCTGTTTTTTGTGTTTGTATGGACGAGGAGGAGGGATTGTTGCACACACTAGCGTAATGGAAAAGGTGGAGATAGAATAGACAGCTGCAGAGATCTGATCCGGACAGACGGAATAAACCCTCCTCCGAAACAATTCTGCTCTCGGGTTTCTTCTCCAGACAGCTGGGCCTTTCGGCTTCTGAAATAGTTGGCAGAGATGGGGGAGGGTCTCTGAACTGCGCCTGCCATCCATCTTCAAAGCCAGCTACCTCTACGTACCATGTGTGGAAACTCAGTGGCATCCTCAGTAAAGAGAGGATGAGAACGGTGAGTGACAGGCGTCACACAAATCACCGCCAGCCGTCTTACAGGCCGGGAGCTCATTACTGAGAACGCTAGAGGACCTGAGTGGCAGGTCATACAAGCTGCAGTTGGACATGGGACTTGGCCATCATTCTCTCTTTAGGCAGTCCCTCACTTGGTACCCAGCATTCCCATAGTCCCTCTTTATTTTGCTCATCATTCCTGCTGCCTGAGCTCCCACACCCTACTGCCACCAACGTTCCTGGAATTTTGGACCTAGCTATTTTTAAAACTGTCAACTCAGGAGGCACCTCCCTCCTCCTCTCAGCTGTCCAGTGCTTGGGCCAACCATATACTCTCCCTGCCCCCTCCCCCCACACCAAAGCTCCTCTGGCTCTCTGACCTCGGTGAGATTGCAGCCAGTCCGGGAGATCGGGGAGAGACATGGAGAAGGAGATGGAGGACCCCCTGGCTGGAGCAGACCAACAGAATAGGCAACTATGGCTGGAGAACCGGGTATCAGAGTAATGCTTGACCTCGGGAAACAGTAAGTCTAGATGAAATGGCGGTTGCTTTGATAAGCTTTTGGGTCGAGGCTAGAATTTCATAAAGTTACAGACATCTGTTCTGAAAACTAAGATCTGTCCTTACCAGATACCCCAATCTTCACTTTTGGGCCGCCTGCTCATACACTTATTCCAAAGAAGGGTTTTGACAGGAGAAAGGGAGACAGACCCTTCCCAATATCTGTTCCCCTCAAAAGACCAGGAGCATCTGGATTGTGTTTTTCAGTTGGGTCTGGAAAAACAGACGAACCGTTGACTAGGCAGACGCAAATATTAATTTGAAAGCTCGATTGCCCCCAATGCCATCCTAGATGGGCATCTGCCTACCATGCTACCCTTTGTGCCCTTCTATCACAGTGAAGAAAACAAAACGGTGGGTGGCTACTGGGTGGGAGGGACGCATAAGAAGTGCGGTCTTAAAGCGTGATCAGGTCCCAGCACTACCGGGACCCACTGGTCTAATTAGGACCCACCTTCCCCAGGGAGCCTCCATTTTTTTGACCCATCTGCTATTTCAGGATGGGGCAATAAAGTGGACTCTGTCCACTGAGGTCACTCAACCTTCCCTCCACCACCACCACCCCGCCCCCGTAGGCATATTGCACAAGGGATCGTAAGGTGGCCACAGGAGCAGGGCACAAAGGCTCACCAGCCACACTCACCGCTCACCGGCTGGAAGCCTCCTTCTTCCCAAGATCCAGTCTGCTTACTTTTTGTCTTCCTCTCCTCAGATTCTCTACCCACCATCTTGACTGATCTTCAACCCTTCTCTTTCCCCACACGCAGCCAAATTTCTTCTTCCGATCGCAGAAGTAGTACTCGGCGAAATTCACTAGGTAGGAGGCTCATCATCTGGGAAGAACCGGTGCCTGGGGGGACCTGGCTGGATAGGTATGGGGGATCGAGGCCAGTCCCCTAGTCTCCGGTCCCCCCATGGCAGTCCTCCAACTCTAAGCACCCTCACTCTCCTGCTGCTCCTCTGTGGACAGGGTAAGGAAGGGCCAGGGGCGGGTTGGGCATGTCTAGAGGTTAGGTGGGAGTGAGCACAGAGGGATGGGTGCTATGTCCCAGTCACCTGCCAACTCTGAAAGAGGCCTGTCTCGTTTCCCATTTAACTTGAGGAAGGACATAGATGGCGTCCCCAGGGAAAAGACGTCTGACTGCTTTACATGTTTTTAGTAGAGGAGAGGAAGGAAGGAGGCGAGAAATAGGAGAATAAGGAGGCTGAAGGTTGGGGTTGGGAAAGCGCCCACGCTGAGTGGTAGGAACGGTGGGATGGCGGATGCCTTTTGGCAGTTAGGCGAGTACTGGACTTGGATAGAACCTGAGTCTCACTTCACTGTCCTCTCCCTTCCGTCCCCAGCTCACTCCCAGTGCAAGATCCTCCGCTGCAATGCCGAGTACGTCTCGTCCACTCTGAGCCTTCGGGGAGGGGGCTCACCGGACACGCCACGTGGAGGCGGCCGTGGTGGGCTGGCCTCAGGTGGCTTGTGTCGCGCCCTGCGCTCCTACGCTCTCTGCACGCGGCGCACCGCCCGCACCTGCCGCGGGGACCTCGCTTTCCACTCCGCGGTGCATGGCATAGAGGACCTAATGATCCAGCACAACTGCTCACGCCAGGGTCCCACGGCCCCGCCCCCGGCCCGGGGTCCTGCCCTGCCCGGGGCCGGCCCAGCGCCCCTGACCCCAGATCCCTGTGACTATGAGGCCCGGTTTTCCAGGCTGCAGGGTCGAAACCCGGGTTTCTTGCATTGTGCTTCCTTTGGAGACCCCCATGTGCGCAGCTTCCACAATCACTTTCACACATGCCGCGTCCAAGGAGCTTGGCCCCTACTAGATAACGACTTTCTTTTTGTCCAGGCCACCAGCTCCCCGGTAGCATCGGGAGCCAACGCTACCACCATCCGGAAGGTCAGAGATTCAATTTTCCTCCCAACCTACCTTCTTGAGTCCTCTCAAGCTCCATACCACTCCTCCTCACTAGTCCTCAGCCACCCAGCTCCCTGTTCCTTGTCTTTCCCAAACATTCCCTTCCATCTTGAATGGCTTCCTTCCATCAAACGTTTGCTCTTGTAAATGTGATTCCTCTTGATGGGAATTTCATTCAAATGCAGGTAACACTAAAGAGGAGGCTGAGAACTGGGACTGGCAGAGCTGGGGCAGAGAGAGAGAGAGAGAGAGAGAGAGAGAGAGAGAGAGAGAGAGAGAGAGAGAGAGAGAGAGAACTTCATTTCTTTTGGAAGTTGCTGAGATATATAGATAGAGACAGACAGACAGACGGACACAGAGACAGATTGAGATTAGGAGGTTGAGCAGGGGTCAGGACACAATAGGATCAAGGACCGAGGACCAGGAAGAATCTCTGCATCTCTGCTGGGATCAGATCCCTGACTCTCTGTGCAGCTTGATTGGTGTGAGGATGCTTTGAGCCCTAATTAACTATTTTCTCTCTTGTCCTCAGATCACTATCATATTTAAAAACATGCAGGAATGCATTGACCAGAAAGTCTACCAGGCTGAGGTAGACAATCTCCCTGCAGCCTTTGAAGATGGTTCTGTCAATGGGGGCGACCGACCTGGGGGCTCGAGTTTGTCCATTCAAACTGCTAACCTTGGGAGCCACGTGGAGATTCGAGCTGCCTACATTGGAACAACTGTAATCATTCGTCAGACAGCTGGACAGCTCTCCTTCTCCATCAGGGTAGCCGAGGATGTGGCGCGGGCCTTCTCTGCTGAGCAGGACCTACAGCTGTGTGTTGGGGGATGCCCTCCGAGCCAGCGACTCTCTCGCTCAGAGCGCAATCGCCGTGGGGCGATCGCCATAGATACTGCCAGAAGGTTGTGTAAGGAAGGGCTTCCGGTTGAAGATGCCTACTTCCAATCCTGCGTCTTTGATGTTTCAGTCTCCGGTGACCCCAACTTTACTGTGGCGGCTCAGTCAGCTCTGGACGATGCCCGAGTCTTCTTGTCCGATTTGGAGAACTTGCACCTTTTCCCCGTAGATGCGGGGCCTCCCCTCTCTCCAGCCACCTGCCTAGTCCGGCTTCTTTCGGTCCTCTTTGTTCTGTGGTTTTGCATTCAGTAAGTAGGCCAGCAACCCGTGACTGGTTTGGAAACGGTTTGAGGAGAGAGGTTGATGTGAGAAAACACAAAGATGTGCCAAAGGAAACAGTGGGGACAGGAGACAGCGACCTTACTCAATCACACAAGGTTGCAGTCCAGGGCTGAAATGACCCTAGAATAAAGATTCTGAGACAGGGTTTTGCACTCCAGACCTTGGTATGGGCTCCCCATGAGTGATTTCCCACTTGTAGTGAAATTCTACTCTCTGTACACCTGGTATCACTCCTGCAAGGCTAGAGATTGTGAGAGTGCAAAGGGCCAGCAAAACATTAAAGGGCTGAGATATCTTAAAGGCAGAAACTAGAAAAGGGGAAACCATGATTATCTATAAGAAAATCAAAAGAGAAAAAACTAATTAGGGTAAGTTTTTTGGTTCAGAAATGAAGTGGGCATTGTCTGGCAGAGGAAGTCAGCTTTTGGAGACTGGCACCAACATCTCCACCCTTCCTACTCTGTTATTAAAGTGACGAATTCTCCATCCTGTCCTCTCTTGCCTGTGTTGAATCGCTTTACAGATCTGTGGCATGGAGTCGAGGCTCTGTGTTCACTCCACTGAAAGGCCTGAGAGTTATCAGCTATTGCCTTGTCCCTCTTGGAGTCTGCAGGCTGTTGGAGAGAAAAAAACACCGGTTCACGGGAAGGAGTCATGAGTGTTATTATTACATTTGATTTTTATTTTCGGTGGAGCCTCATGTGGCCCCCGGTGGCCTTGCATTGCTGGTCCAACCGTGTCTACTCCTCAAGCGCTGGAGTGGAGGTGGGTGGGGGAATGTGTAATTCTTCACTGGATTCTATGGCGTTTGAATTCCTGTGGGACGATGAGGGTTGAGAACCAGAGTAATGAGAAGTAATGGAAGACACAGAGATGGCACTGCGGACGGCAGGATGGGAAGAGTTCAGGGCTTTCTAGGAAGTGAAGACCATCGGGTTATCCGCAGTCATGGTTAGCGAGGGAACCAGAGGGACTCTATGTAACAAGGAGCTGTGAGACAGATAGGCCGAAGGAATTACACAGCGCCTTGAGGTGGGACTACGGAGTTCAGATCTCATCACGAACACTTACTTAGTGCTTAAAGTCTGCCAGACAGTGTTACCAAAGCTTAAAATATGTAATGTTCTAAACACATTGAAAATGCACGGAGCTGGAGAGGTGGCTCAGCAGTTAAGAGCACTGACTGCTCTTCCAGAGTACTCAGGTTTGGTTCCCAGTGCTAACAATGGCCTGCAATTCCAGTTCCAGGGAATCTGACATAGCTTCTGGTCTCCTCTGGCACATACTGCACATAAATTCATGCAGAACACACACACACATACATACATACACATAAAAAACTTTAAATATTTAAGCTTTTGCTTCACTGCTTTGTGCTCCCAGTGGATCGCATGCGCACACCCACCCAGGAGCTATCTTTGGATCCAAGAATGGAACACACACACACACACACACACACACACACACACACACACACACACTTATTTTTAAGATGCTTTGGCTACCTCAAAGGCTGGGCACTCCTAAACCTTCCCCTGGTACCCCAGGCCCAGTTGGGGACTTGGCCCGGAGGCACTTACCCTAAATCGCACATGGCCGGTTGGCTTTATCTTCTGCCACTACTGCATACCATCGGTCTTCCCTAAGCCATGGTGGTTCTCCCTCTCTGTGTCCTCACCCGCACAACTAAGGTCCTGCCCCGTGCCCAGCCCTCGGCTGTTAGTATCTTTATTGATCGATCAGAAAAACAACTGGGAACAAGAACCTTTAGCATTTGGACACAGAGATTCCCAGCTGAATCACAGCATTAGAACCAATCTCCAACACTGAACACATATACGCATAAAATTTTAATATATATTTATATATATTTTTAAATGTAAAAATAATATATGTGTATGCATGCATTAAGAGTTAGCCATGTAGCTCAGTGACAGAGCATTGGCCCAGCATATACAGGGGCCCTGAGTTTGATCACCAGTACTGCAAAATAATAATAATAATAATAATAATAATAGTAATAGTAATAATAGTGACAATTATGCTAATAATTCTTTTAGCTTGGTGTGGTGACACACTACGGTAATCCTTGCACTCAGAAAGTAGAAGCAAGAGGTTCAGGAGTTCAATGTCATCTTTAGCTATATATAGGCCAGCCTGGGCTACATGAAATTCTGTTTCAACCTTCCTTCTTCAAACTAAACTAAGTAATGATAATTATTCATAAACTTTCTAAGAAGGGTCGTCTTCTCTTAACTGTACCTGTCATTTCATGTCTGTCTGTCTGTCCACACACCCCCTTATCTTTATGTTTGTGGCGTTGGGTGGTTCTGTGTGTTGGGAATGCACCTGGGCCTGTGTATGCTGTTTAAGCACTGTACCTTAGCGTATGTCTCTTATTTCTACTATAAGGAAATTGGGCAACTTTCCCACCATCATACAGCTCGTAAGCAGCAGAGTCAGAGACTGAGCAGACAGTTTGGATCTGAGAATGTAACTCTTTCCAGCCGGCATACCCCTGAGGAGAGAGAGCAACAGGGATTGTGATTGCGGACCGCAGAGGAGAGGGATTGAGACGGTGGGTGACACTCCAAAAGCTCTCCTCTTCTCATGTGAAGCCAGAGAGCAAGTGTTGGGAAAGGGAACAAGCCCAAAGCAAGCCAGTGTGCAGAGGAAAAGACTAAGGTCAGAGGTGTGCTATGTGGGGTGTTCTACATAAGCACGGTCCTATCCAAACAGGAAGGAGGATGGTCCCACACGGAGTGTCTCAGCCTCTCCTGCAGGCACCCAGGCCTGCTCCTCTGCAGCTCTCAGCTCTTCTTTGACGCCTTTCTACCAACTCTGACCATTCTGAAGCAACCTTTGGCTCATCTAGGAATTAATCCATTCCAATGAGGAAGTGTGTGTGTGTGTGTGTGTGTGTGTGTGTGTGTGTCTGTGTGTGTGTGTGTGTGTGTGTCTGTGTGTGTGTCTGTGTGTATATGTGTATGTATGTGTGTGTGTGTGTCTGTGTGTATGTGTGTGTGTTTATGTGTGTGTGTATCTGTATGTGTGTGTATTTGTATGTGTGTGTGTATCTGTATGTGTGTGTGTGTGTCTGTATGTGTATCTGTGTGTGTATGAGTGTGTGTATCTGTATGTGTGTGTATCTGTATGTGTATGCGTGCATGTGTATCTGTGTGTATGTCTGTGTATCTATGTGTGTGTATATCTGTGTGTGTGTCTGTATATCTGTGTGTGTCTGTGTATCTATGTGTGTGTATCTGTGTGTGTCTGTGTATCTGTGTGTGTGTATCTGTATGTGTGTGTGTGTGTCTGTGCGTCTGTGTGTGTGTATCTGTATGTGTGTGTGTGTGTGTGTGTGTCTGTGTCTGTGTCTGTGTGTCTATGTATGTACTGTATCCTCTGTTCTACCTTAACTTATGGACACTATGGGCACTTTACTGGCATTTGTTCAGTTTTGGTTTTTACAGGGTCTATGTAGGCTGAGCTGGGCCTGAACTTGCTACTGTAAAAAAAGGCTGATGCTTCTGCTTCCATTTTCCAAGTTTTGGGATTGGCCTGCATCACTGTGCAGTTTATCCAGCACTAGGGACTGAACTGCAGGCTTCACATGTTCTACACAAGCACAGTGTCAACCGAGCCGCATCTAAAGAGCAGCTTTATTCCTCAGACATGGGACTTTCAAAGGAGAACTTCAGAACCAGTCGGCTGATGGCCTTGTTTTATGGTAACAGTCATAGAACTCTTCCTTTGCTGAGACTCAGGGCTCAACCCTTTCCGCTATGGGATATTTAAAAATGAGTAGCTCAGACGAACACAAGAAAAGGCAGCCAGCATTATTTTTTTAAAGATAGATTTATTTATTTATTTATTTATGTATTTATTAGACACCAGAAGAGGGCATCAGGTCCCATCAAAGATGATTGTGAGCCACTATGTGGTTGCTGGAATTTGAACTCAGGACATCTAGAAAAGCAGTCAGTGCTCTTAAGCTCTGAACCAGCTGGAGAGATAAATAAATGTTTAAAAGAAAAATAATGAGATGCAATTCAAACTAAAACTGTGATGAGAAAGACTGGGAGATGGTCAGTGGGTAAAGTGTTTGTCACACGAGGATCCGAGCTCAGGTCCCCAGCACCCACTTAAAAGTTGTACACGGCGATGCATATCTGAAACTTCCTTCAGTCTGGCGGACTGAGACAGGCAGATCCCTGGTCAACCAATGTCGCAGAAATGGTGACTTACAGGCTCAGTGAGGCACCCAGTCTTAAAAAATAAGGTGGAGGGCCAGTGAGATGTCCAATGGCCCCTATAAATGTGATGGGAAAGCCTGTGCTTCGAAAATTCCTTAAAGGGGAGATTAAGCGCAGGTTACCCCTTTCTCCTAAGGTTCCAATGACAAACAAACCAAGGCCTGGTTCTGCAGAAGTTCACTCTGGGTAGCCAGTGAGTCTGTTGGATTCCTTACAGTGCACAGATAACTTATGAGGTTAATGTGCAGTCTTCCCAAGTCTTCCCCAGCAGGGATGAGTGGAGTCTCCCCTCCCCAAGTCTTCCCCACCCTCTATACACTATAGCCCTGTGGTTCTCAACCTTCCTAATGCTGTGACCCTTTAATACAGTTCCTCATGGTATGGTGACCCCTCCCCAACCATAAAATTATTTCATTGCTACTTCATAATTATAATTTTGCTGCTGTATGAATTATAAATATCTGATGTTTGGGATATCTGATATGTGACCCAGAAGGGGGTCACAAGCCACAAGCTGAGAACCACATCTCTAGCCCCTCCCCCAGGCCAAGTGTAGAGCTGCCAGGTGGCAGCTAGATAGTCTGACACGAGATTCTCCTACTCAGCTCCTCTATGTGGGGGATCGAGGTAGGGGTGGGGGTGTAAATTGTCAACAACCCCAACTGGGATGACCTTGTGCAGGGGGTTGCAGCTGAACTCCCCAGCATGACAGCTGCCTGGCTGCCAGGCGGACAACCTGATCCTGAAATCTGCAAAGACGGCAGAAGAGAAGCAACTCCACAAAACTGTCCTCTGAGGGTTGGGGATTTGGCTCAGTGGAAGAGCGCTTGCCTAGTAAGTGCAAGGCCCTGGGTTCAGTCCCCAGCTCCGGAAAAAAAAAGAAAACAAAACAAAACAAAACAAAACAAAACAAAAACCAAACTGTCCTCTGCTTCCATCCGCATCTGGAATCTGCCAGATGTGTGCCATCATGTGCATGACTACATGTTCACAGCACTTAGCAAGGTGGAGAGCCAAGCTGGAGAGATGGCTTAGCGGCTGAGAGCACTTACTGCTCCTGCAGGGACCCAGCTCAGTCTCCAGCACATACATGGCTGCTAACATCCGTTCCATAGGATCCTATGCTCTCCTTGGCACCTGAGGGCACTGCGCACAAGTGGTGCACAGACATGCGTACAGGCAAAACACCCATTACAGCTTTAAAAAAAACTTGAAAAATGGAAAATTATAACTAAAAATAAAAAAGTGTGGTGACCCAGGGAGAAAGACAGCTGCCATCAACCCCTGGCCTCCACATGTGAGAACAGCGGCAGGCCACACCGTCAGTCCCAGCACGTGGAGAGAGAGGCAGGGAGTCTCTTTGAGGCCAGCCTGGTCTACATAGTGAGTTCCAGGCCAGCTAGGGGTAGCTAGGGCCAGCTAGTGAGACCCTTTCTAAAACAAACAACCAACGAGCAAACAAAACCACTACAAACTTAATTAATTATTAATCCTTAATATTGTCAAGATGTGGGATGTTCCAAATGTGGGATGCTCCAGATGTGGGATGCTCCAGATATGGTAAAAATGTACAACCACTTTGTAAGAAAAGTCCTTTTCAGTAGGTTTGGGGAGATTTCAGTGGGGGAGGGTGCATGGAGGAGGGTGCACATGTAAGAAGGAGGTTAACTCTGACTGAACTCTGACAGTCCTTTGCTCAGGGGCTGTCCATCCTGTTTCGTTTTTATTTTGAGACAGGACAGGGTCTCGCATTGGCCTAGAGCTCACTGCACAGGTTAGGATGGTTAGGTTAGGATGGTGGGGCCATCGAGCCCTAGGATTAGCTGTCTTTTTTTTTTTTTTTTTTTTTAAGATTTACTTATTATATTTTAAGTACCTTGTAGCTGTCTTCAGACACACCAGAAGAGAGCATCAGATCTCATTACAGATGGTTGTGAGCCACCATGTGCTGGGAATTGAACTCAGGACCTCTGGAAGAGCAGTTGGTGCTCTTAACCACTGAGCCATCTCTCCAGCCCTGGGATTAGCTGTCTTTACCTCCCCAGCACTGGCCTACAAGTTGCAACAGCTCAGCTTTTAAAACAAATGCTTATTCATTTAATGGGAAGGGGCATGTGTGTCAAGAACACGCCACAGCCCACACGTGGAGGTCAGAGAACAACTTGGAGTTCATTCTGTCCTAGAAGTCCTGGGGGTCAAACTGAGGTCATCATGCTTGGTGGTAAGAGCCTTTGACCACTGAGCCATCTCAAAGGCCCTCACCCACTCTTTTACATTTGACATTTTATTTTTTATGTCCAGCTTTTTTGTTTTGTTTTTGTCTTGAGACAGAGTCTCACATATAGACCAGGCTAGCCTCCAACACATGGAGATCTACCTATCTTTGCCCAAGTACTGAGATCAAAGGGTGCGATGCCCAATGTCCTGTTGTTTTTTGTTTTTGTTGTTAAACTTGACACAAACTGTTAACTGGGAAGAGGAACTTGAAAAAAATGCCTCCGTCAGATGACCTGTTCACAAGCCTATAGCGCATTTTCCTGATTAACGATTAATGTGGGAGGGCCCAGCTATCTGTGTTGGGGTGCCACCCCTAGGCTGGTGGTCCTGGGTTCTATAAAAAAGCAAGCTGAGCAAGTCTTGTGGAGCGAGACAGTAAGCATCACTGTGGCCTCTGCCTCAGCTCCGCCTCTGAGTTCCTCCCCGAGCTCCTGCCCTGCCTTCCCTTAGTGACCTGGAAGTTGTAAAGGAAACAAACCCTTTCCTTCTCAAGGTGGTTTTGATCACAGCAGCAGAAACCCAGCTGAGACTTTACTTTTAGTTATACATACGTGTGTCTCTGTGCAGGTATGTACATGTGAATGTAGGGTTGGTTGGATCTCCCTTGACTGGAGTTATAGGCGACGGTGAGACACGAGTGCTGGGGATGGGACTGTCCTCTGGAAGAGCTGAATGAACTCCCGACCTAGCCCTTTTGTTTTAAGGTTTATTTATTTTATGTGTGTGGGTGTTTTCTCTGCATGTATGTCTGTGCACCATGTGCATGTCTGGTGCCCTTCGAGGCCAGAAGAGAACATTGGATCCTCTGGTTCTGAAGTCATGGATATTGTAAGCTGCCTTGTGGTAATTTCTTACCCTGATAAGCCCATATCAAAACACACCAACCCAGTTATTATGTTTGTAAGCTGTGTCTGGATTGGGCAGATCTCTCACTGCACTAATTTATCCCTAGCTATGAGACCCCCTGCTACCTGCAGCTTCTCCAGGCCCTGGGCTCTGCTCCATCTTCCTTCTACCTCTTCTCCCTCCCCATCTCTGTCTCTCTGTCTCTCTGTCTGTCTGTCTGTCTCTTTCTCTGTGTGTCTCTCTGTGTCTCTGTGTGTCTGTCTCTGTCTGTCTCTGTCTGTCTCTGTCTGTCTCTGTCTGTCTGTCTGTCTGTCTGTCTGTCTCTCTCTCTCTCTCTCTCTCTCTCTGTCTCTCTCCTCCCCCTCTCTGAGACCACTCTTCCCACCTTTCCCTTCCACTGTCCAATCATTGGCTCTAGTCTTGATTTGCCCAGTCAGAATGGGGAGAAGGTTCAGTGAGATCATCTGATCACATGATCTACTTCTTGTTGGGGGCAGCCTCTCTCAAGGAAGCAGCTTGACATCTAAATACAACAGCACCAGGGCATCCCACAACATTTCCCCCTTCTTGTCTAATTAAAAGCCTCTTTTCTCTCAGATATAAATTGAGCACAGTCCTCACAATTATGCAAATGGTAAACTGTAAAATACATTTAACACCCAGTATATCATGTTTGTCAATTTAGATAAAGTGCTGTACCATTTATCTTAACATTTCTATGTCTGAGCTATGTTCTGATTTTAGTTTGCATTACCATTTGAAAACCATCCTTTCAAGTCTATATCATATCTCTCAATGCAAAACTACTTAAGTTTGCTTCTGAGACTATAACTAGTCTTCAACCCCATCAGAAGTCGAGAACAGGGTTGGGGATTTAGCTCAGTGGTAGGCGCTTGCCTAGGAAGCATAAGGCCCTGGGTTCGGTCCCCAGCTCGAAAAAAAAAATTAATTAAAAAAAAAAAAAAAAAAAAAAAAAAAAAGTCGAGAACAATTAACTATTACCCGAGTATATAAAAAGCACAAAACACGGGGCTGGAGAGATGGCTTAGTAGTTAAGAGCACCCGACTGCTGGGGATTTAGCTCAGTGGTAGAGCTTACCTAGGGAAGCGCAAGGCCCTGGGTTGTCCCCAGCTCGAAAAAAAAAAAAAAAAAAAAAAAAAAAAAAAAAAAAAAAAAAAAAAAAAAGAGCACCGACTGCTCTTCCAGAGGTCCTGAGTTCAATTCCCAGCAACCACATGGTGGCTCACAACCATCTGTAATGGGATCCGATGCCCTCTTCTGGTGTATCTGAAGACAGTTACAGTGTACTTATATATATAAAAAATGAATAAATAAATCTTTGAAAAAAAAAAAAGGGGGGTTGGGGATTTAGCTCAGCGGTAGAGCACTTGCCTAGCAAGCGCAAGGCCCTGGGTTCGGTCCCCAGCTCTGAAAAAAAAAAAAAAAGCACAAAACACAGCTTCTAAAAGCGTAAACAGTTTGTAGAAACAGCTGACTACCTGTACATCTCCTAATTTCTTTTTTTTTTTTTTTTTTTTTTTCAGAGCTGGGACCGAACCAGGGCCTTGTGCTTGCTAGGCAAGCGCCTACCACTGAGCTAAATCCCCAACCCTCCTAATTTCTTATAAAGTCGGAGAATCTGTCTTCAGCCTTCTGGCCCAGAACCATCTGACAGACCTTAAGTGAAGCAGGAACTATGAAAGACTAGCTTACCCTGCCTTGGCAGAGCTAAGCTGACTATCCCACCTCGGTTTGTCCTTTTGGACCGTATTTAGTCTGCAGATGATATAGGCAGTTTCTGCCCCGTGGCTTCCTTGCCACAATAAGCAACCTCACCTGGGGGTAAAGATGCTCAAAATCTTCTTTGAACCACGAAGAAGGGCGAAGCTGTCAGGAGCAGACATGACTTGTGGTCCCTGAGTCTAAGCTCTCTACTTTCCTTCTTAATAAACAAAATAACATTAAATGTCACATTTTGTGGACTTCTGATGTTTTTGAAGTCTATCTATGTAAAGTATATCTGAACTATTAAACCTTAACTACTCTTAGCCATTTCTATTTGAGCAAATTGAAAACACTTTATTACAATTAAATCAGAATTTATCATAAACATGAGTTTGTTATCTGACTCTTAACTTGTTACTAATCATTCTAAACAGTTTGCAACAGCAGTTCCAGAAGGACTGGGTCTAAGCCTTAAATGAGTTGCATAGGCACAAGGCCTATCTACACTAACAATATTAATTTTAAATTTCATATCAATATACAAAGATTTATACCAATGAAAACCTTAAACTTGTATCAATATATTTATAAATTCTATACCAGTGTAAGAAATTAAAGCTTCAATTTTATATCAATATAAGGGTTTTTACCAATGTAAGATCATGGTTATTCAATGCTTTGTTTAAGAGTAAATTTAAGGGGCTGGGATTTAGCTCAGTGGTAGAGCGCTTACCTAGGAAGCGCAAGGCCCTGGGTTGGTCCCCAGCTCCAAAAAAAAAAACCAAAAAAAAAAAAAAAAAAAAAGTAAATTTAATATCTTATCTCTATTTGTGTATTTCTCTCATTTCTATAATATTACTATACCCCCTTTTTCTTTCCACTCCCTCTCTTTACCTAAGAAGGAAGGGTAGAGAAGAGAAAAGGAAAGGAAAGGTAGAAATTACTGAGTCTAAGATCTCTACTTTCCTCCCTGTCTGAAGTTATAATATTTGCAAGTTAACCCTTAAAATGACAACATATCTATAATTCATAAAATAGCCAGACCATCCACTCCAACCTAAGGGACTGGGATGATGATCTTTTGCTAGCTTCTAGCTGAATTGGGGTGAAGAATTCCCATCTGGGGGCCCAAGGGAGATAGGAAAATTGGTCTTATCAAAGGAGGGCTGGCTGGTATCATTGGCCTTATCTGAAGTCCTGACTGTAACAGTCTGAAAGGCTGGATGGGCAAGCTAGCTGTTCTGAAAATGTCCTGGAAGCAAGTCTTTAGAGGAAACAGCTTCTATGGAGTTGGAATGGAAGGTCCCAGAATCTCAGCATCCCAGAGTGTGAATCTTGTCGGAGCTGTCTTTCTCCTCTTTCCTTCTGCAACATTCAAAGCTTACAAGAAACACATAGCTCCATAAAGACATTCATATAGAGCATGCAGTGTGCACAGATCAGTTCAATTAGATCAATAAAGACAGCTGCCTTCCTTTAGAGGTTAGTTTGATCACATTATCAACTACAATATAAATTTCTATTCATGACATCTTAAAGGATGGTATGTAGTAGTGAGAATTTTGTGCCCAGTAAGTGTTACTGACTGTATATAGACAGTTAAGTCTCAGCCAGTCCCAGAGCTGTCTGTGTACAGAGGCATTTACATCACTTAGCTTGCTACTCTTACCACTCTCCTCTTGTCCGTAGCCAAGTTCTTCAGGGTCTCCCTTTGTCATGTCTGATTTTTATCTACTTGGAAGGAACCCATAGCTTTTCTTTTCCTGTGGAAATATAGGCATAACCTATCCCCCCTCCCCCAGTGTAACACATTTCCTGTTTTCCATTCTGATGTCAGAAATAAACGAACAGGCTGGTTTAGTTCAGTAGTTTTTTTCAGAATGCAATGTCTTTCAGCAGCTGTAGTTTTTTTTTTTCATTAGCATTTAAAAAATGTAAGGTTAGTAAAGCACTGTGTACTCTATCTCTGGGGGGTTTGTTGTTCCCTTTTGTCTGCTAAGCATCTCTTTTTGAGTTTGATTCAATCTCTTCACAATCGCTTGTCCTGTAGGACGATATGATATGCCTATAACATGTTTTATATTATAATATATAAAAACTGCTTCATTTTATTAGATACATATGCCAGACTGCTGTCCATTTTAATTTGTATGGGTATTCCCACAATGGCCATAACTTCTAACAAATGTGTAATTACAGAATCAGACGTTTCTGACGCTAAGGCAGTTGCCCACTGAAATCCTGACTGTGTGTCTACTGTATGGTGCACGTACTTCAGTTTGCCAAACTCTGCAAAATGGAGCACATCCACTGCCAAATATTTCTTTGGGTGCCCTTAGGGTTAATTACTGTAGGTAATGGGGTTTGGTTATCTAATGAGCAAATAGGACATTGCCTCACATTTTCCTTGTCTCGTTGCCAAGCGATAGAGAATTCTTTCTTTGAAGCTTTGCTGCTAACATGGTGTTTTTTATGGAATTCAGAAGCCTCTAGTACACTTCCTATCAATAGCTGGTCAATCTCATTGTTGCCTTGTGTAGAGGGCCTGGCACACGCGTACGGGATCGTGTGTGTGTTATATGCAGGGGATGAGTCCTATTCCTGATCATTTGTAGCTCAGTAAACACCAAAGTCAACTCGGAAACGACCCTTTCTGCAAATGGAGAGTCAGTCACTATATTAAGAGACTCTTGAAACTCTGACAGTATCATGAGTATGGCATTTTTAAAAATTCAGATTTTTTTAACAGACTTATAGGGACTCTCAGCCTCCTTCCTTACATCTTCTGACTTATATCCTGCCTTTCCTGACTTACTGACATCAGTGTAAAATGTAAGGGCTCCAGAAATTGGGGTTCTCTTTAATATACAGGTAAGAATCCAATTAGTTCTTTTCATGAACTGGGGTCGCTTGCTTTAGGGTGTCTGTTGTTAATCTCTCCCAAGAAATTACTGCACGCTCTCTGCCAGTGTTCATCTTGTGCCCATAACAAGGCGATCTCTGTGTTAGTAAAAGGTACCACAATTTCAGCTGGATCCATTCCGACTAATTGTTGAAATCTCATTTTTCCTTTAGTATCAATTCAGAGACCTTCTCAATGTAGGTTTTAATTTCTTACTCTGTTTATGGGCTAAAAATATCCACTCTAAGACATAATCTTCCCTCTGCATGAGAATTCCTGTAGGGGATGAGTAGAGGGCAGGATGACTAAGATGCAGGCCATCTCTGGATCCATACAATCTAGATGTGCGTCCTGCAGTTTCCTTTCTACCAGAGCTAACTCTTTGTCAGCTTCCACTGATAATCTTCTTGGGCCATTTAAATCTTTATCACCTTGTAAGGTTTGAAATAAATTGCTTAGCTCTTGAGTGTCCAAGCCAATCGCAGGCCACAGCCAGTTAATTTCTCCCAGTAGCTTCTGAGTCATTAAGAGTCCTTAATTGGCCTCCTCTGGTCTGCACCTTGTGCAGAGCTATTCTATGTCCTAGACAGTTAGTAGACAGTTAGTAGACAGTTAGTAGAGCCCCCTATTTGTATTTTTTCAGGGGTGATTTGCAATCCTCAGCAAAGCACTTCTTTTTCTTTACTTCATCAAACATTCTTTCCAGGATATTTGTATCTGAATCAGTCAATAGGATATGATCCAGATAATGATAAATAATGAATTGGGGAAATTGTTTGTGAATCATCTCCAATGGCTGTTGTACAAAATATTGACACAAGGCGGGACTATTTAACATTCCTTGTGGCAGGACTTTCCAATGATAGCTTTTTATTGGATGACTTCTATTGAAGGTAGGTCCTAAGAAAGCAAACCTTCCCTTATCTTGTTCCTGTAGAGGAACTGTGAAAACCCCGTCTTTTAGATCAATCACTATGATAGACAACATAGGCAATGGGATTCCAGGTTGCAGGGAACCCATTGCCTGAATAATCATATTATTCGCTTTGAGATCTGTTAACACCCTCCATTTGCCAGAGCTTTTTAAAATGACAAATCCTGGAGAATTCCAAGGGCTGGTGGACTCCTCTATGCTGAGCCTCCAGCTGCTCCTGGAATAGCTGTTCTCACGCCCCTAACTTTTCTTTTGTCATAGACCATTGATCAATCCAGATGGGTTGGTCAGTCACCCACCTTAGTGGTGAGGCTGCTGCGTCTTGTCAGCAGTGGCTCCCTGACGTAACGCTGACTTGTCAGCCCCCACTGTGTCTTGTTTATGGACAACCTGGGCCGTCTGCGACTGCATTTGATATCGTTCCCTGAGTAAATTCTTTTATTAGGAGCCTGATTGGTTTCATGGCCAGCCTCTGAAACAGAAGTGTTTTCCACTGCTGTAACAGATCTCTTCCCCATAGTTTATGACTATATCAGACACTATGGCCTTGACTCTCTTATCTGACCCTCAGGCCCTGTACATTTAAGCCATCTGGTTCTTTGCTTTATTTGGGATAAGTCCCAGCTCCTTCAAACTGGATATCTACTTGTTGAAGTGGCCAATCTACGGGTCAAGATCTTGAAGAGATAATGGTGATGTCTTTTCCAGTGTTGACCATTCCTTCAATCTCAATATTGTTTACTAAGCTTGGGCCTTCAATCTTCTATAGAAGTTTGCCCAACTATTTGGTTTTGGTCTTTTTTTTTTTTTTTTTAGGTTTTTTGAATTGTCTATAGAATTTGCCTCAGCCTTGTTATTTGGGTTTTTTTTAAGATTATATGATTATATATATATAATACATATATATATATATAATACACACACACATATATATATGCTGTCTTCAGACACACCAGAAGAGGGCATCCGATCTCATTACAGATGGTTGTGAGCCACCATGTGATTACTGGGATTTGAACTCAGGACCTTTGGAAGAGCAGTCAGTGCTCTTAACTGCTGAGCCATCTCTCCAATCCACATCTGTTTTTTAGATGCAATGATGTTTACTTGTCCTGAGGAAGAGAGTTCTCCCTGCCCTGCATTAGGGCCGGGAAGAGTATCTCCTGGGAACATTTTGCTAAGGTGTTGCCCCATTTTTCTGCTGCTTCTCTGTATACCCTAGGGCAAATGCTGGCCTCTGCCACATCTTTCACTATTCCAGGAGAAATAGGCCCCCTTGGGGGATTAATTTGGTTTCCCCTGCAGTTTATTCTGAGATGACCCAGCTCACCACAATAAAAACATTTGAAGTCTTGAATTGTCTCTAGGTCTTTTGTGGCGGCTTCTCCTATCACAGTCATATCAGGGGAATGAGGTCTAACCTCAGCTCTGTGTCTAACCCACTCATCCACGGATGCTGCCCTTGCCCTCAGTGGTCTGATTACTTCCTTACATCCAGCATTCACATTTTCAAAAGCCATAGTCAGTTATAGCCCAAGAAGTCAAGATTTGCTTTTCAAATGGCGAATGTATTCCAAAATTAGTGACTTTCCTTAAATTTCCTCATTCTAACACAGCCACGGGTTGCCATTTGAGTTCCTGATAACCCTGTGGATGACCGTCGTCTGGAGGTCTGTGTTGTATGATAACCGGATACACTGAAGTTTGTTTTCTAACATCCTTGGGTTGGCTTTCTTTAATATCTTCTGTCTCTACCTGAGTGTTCCCCTAATTGATGTTTTGAGTTGTTCCCTAAGGTCTGTGTCCATGCTTCATCTCTCTCCTGTCGCCCCTCGTTCCCTGAGTTCCTGTATTCTCTGTTCCAGGTTCTGCCTCCACATTTTAATCTTTTCTTTATGTTGTAAGTCTGATATTCTGCTGTCCATTTTATTCTGGTTAATTTTAAAAGGTTCTTCTCCAAGCCTATAGCTTCCAATCCTCATTATTTTCTCTCTGCCGCCGAGTCTGTTCCGTGAGCATCTTTTGTTCTAGTATCTTTTCCGGCTTCTGTGTGCAGCCTTTGTTTTCTTCTCTCTGGCACTTATCTTGACCTATAAATCCCTGTATCTTCAGTTCCAATGTTCCCTCTAGGCCATGTTGCCATGTCTTACATTTCTCTCTCTGCTGTTCATGTTGCTCTGTGTATTCCTGTATCTTCTGTGCTAGGCCCTGCTTCCATGACTTTAGCTTCTCTTTTTGTTGGAATTCTGATATTGTAGCCTCTGCCTTATTTTGATTTCCTAGTTTTAGTAAATTATCCTCTAGACTCTGCTTCCAAACTTTATTGCTACCCCTTTGCTGTTCAGTCTGATCTTTGAAAATCTGCATCTTTTCCAGTGTTTCCTCCAACCCTTTTTCTAAGGCTCCTAATTCTTTATCTAGGGCCCTGTCTCTTGAGAAGACATAGTAAATCAAGCTACTCGGTATTGTAATAATTATAACTGACAAGGCATCAATTTCCTTTAAATCCAACCCTGTCACACCGTCCAAAATACCATCCCATAAAATCCGAAAGTATTTACTGTGTTTCTCATCTTTATCTAAACCTTATCTTGTTACCTGATCGGGACAGTGTTGTACCTTTGTCTCCCTCTGCTGTTCTCATCGGGACACTGCAGTTCACTTCTGGACTGTCCTGCTTTTGCTTAGGAGCCTGTGGCGAGCTAACCTCAGTCTCAGTTGGTAGAGCCCGGGCGGGCTGGTCTGCGTCCTGTTTAGACTTGGGGAATACAGGGGTAAGTGAGCACGAGAAGTCTCCCTGGGCAGATCAGCCCACTATGCCTGTGAAAACTTTAGAAGGTTATTTACCGTTTTTTTTTTCAACTGTCTAATCTTAGCTGTGAAGTCCTTTCTTTAGGCAATTGCACCCCAGAGTCCTCCGTTGGCATTTCTTTTAGGCACTGGTTGGAACCCCTAAACATATTAGACACCTGGGTTGCCCAAGTCCCAGCTCAGACTGCGGTGCTGCCCCTGGCAGCTGCCGTCTGCCTGGGGCTTGAGGAGTGAGCTTCTCAGCCGCTCTCTGTAGGCCCCTCAGACCCACTCAGCTTTCAATCCATACACTGCTGCAGCCCTAGATCTGAGCCCCAGCCGTATATTGGGGTGGGTAGTGGTGGTGGTGGTGTGAACTTTTATCTCAGGTTAGTTGGGTTCTAAGCGATACATTGATGCGCCAAATGTTGCATAATTTCTTACTCCAATAAGCCCTATAAAAACACACAACTAGTTATTATATTTATAAGCTGTATGTCTGGATTGGGCAGATCTATCACTGTACTAATTTATTCCCCAGCTATAAGACCCTTTGCTATTTGCAGCTTCTCCAGGCCCTGTGGTTCTGCTCCATCTTCCTTCTACCTCCTCTTCTCCATCAGTCTCTCTCCTCCCCATCTCTGAGACCACCCTTACCACCTTTCCCTTCCACTGCCCAGGCATCAGCTCCAGCCTTGATTTACCCAGTCAGAATGGGGAGAAGGTTCAGTGAGATCACCCTGAGTACTTCTCTAGAGGAAGCAGAATTAATATCAAAATATAAACAGTACCAGGGCAACCCACAACACTGCCTTGTGGATGCTAGAAATCAAATCACATGGGGGCTCACAATCATCTGGAATGGGATCCGATGACCTCTTCTGGTGTGTCTGAAGACAGCAACAGTGTACTCACATACAAAAATAAAATCTTTAAATAAAATCTTAAGAAAGAAAGGAAGAAAGAAAGAAAAAAGAAAATAGGAACAGCAAGTGCTCTTTAACTCTATGCCCACCTTTTTAAATGAAGATTTGGGGGAATCAAAATTGAGGAGCTCCTGCTCACACAGCATTTTATCAGCTGAGCTCTCAGCACCTTGGCAGGTATTTTTAAAGTCATGTAGACACTCTTGGCATCATGGAATCTGACTACAATTCTACTTAGGCAGCAGAGGCATGAGACTCCAGGACTGGCTAGTCTATCCACGTAGATATTCGTGGATCAGCCAAGGGTATGTATAGTAAGAATCTTAAAAGAGAAGGAAGAGGGTAAGGGAGAGGGAGGAAAAGATAGAGAGGTAGAGACAGAAAGAAAGATAGGTACAGACACACAGACAGACACAGACAGACAGACATAGGAGTTGGGGGATGTAGGTCACTTGGTGGAATGCCTGTTAGCACGAAGGAAGTCCTAAGTTCCATTCCTAGCACTGTGTAAAAGGTCATGGTGATGAGATCCACTAAGCCCACCACTCAAGAGCTGGAGGCAGAAGGATCAGAAGTTCAAAGTTATCCTCAGCTACATGGGCAGGGGGCCAGCCTGGGCTAAATGAGATCCTGTTACAAAAGGAATGAAGACAGGGCTGGAGAGAGGGCTCACTGAGGACTGGCTGCTTACCCAAAGTACCTGGGTTTGGATCCTATCACCCGAATGACAGCATACAACTGTCAGTAACTCCAGTTCCAGGAGATCTGACATCTTCTTCTGACCTCTGTGGGTACCTTGTACTCGTGCAGTACACATGTACATGCAGATAAAACACTCATGCACATGAAATTAAATAATTTCTTTAAATGGAAGAACAATAATAGTATACATTTGCCACAAATCTAGACATTCCACTCCTAGGAACTGATTCAAAAGAAATGACATATCCACCCAAAACTTGCAGAAAAGTTGTCTTTGTGACTGCCAAATGCTTGTGACGTGTGACTTCTTGGGTAAACAAATGTCTGTTCTCTCCAGATAGGACACCCGTGACAGAGTGAACCTAATGGGTGAAATGGTGAATTTAATGGGTTCACAGACAGGAGCATGGGTGACTCAAATGTTGTCACATCCCTGGAAAGCCATGCCCTAAATGGGTGATGACTTGTGAAAACCTCACACCTGGATCTCACAGAACAACCCGCAGGCACTTCTGCAAGCCTCCCTCCCCAGCAACTGTCGCTACTCAGGAGGGGGCCCTGTGCATCTGGAAACTTCTGAACTGAAACCCCATACTTTTCATTAGTTTCTGGAGCTTCCCACCTCCTCCAGAAGGGAATGTTTCCGTTAGGAGGAAATTGCTTACACACAACCACCAACAAGTAAGGGGCAGACCGTCTGTGCTTACTATGCAGGACCGGATGATGGCTTGGCAGTAGCGTGAGATGATAAACTCTGGGACCATGCGGCGACATCTCAGCGTAATGGTGCAAGGTGAAGGAAACCTGCAACAGCCTTGCTTTCTGCTGCTACAATGAAGTGCCTGAGACTGGACAATGCCACGAAGAAAAGAGGTTTACTTATCTGAGCACCAGCAATGACTTGGCTCTGGTGAGGAAGCCATGGTAGGGGTGGGCTCTCTCTTACAGCAAGTCGCTCTAGTGAAAACTACCCCGTGGTCCCTGGGAACTACCTCAATCTCTCCTAAGAGCAGAGCTCCTCACTGACCGAAAGCTGTCTGTCCACTATGGTCTGTCCGTTACAAGTCCCACCACTTCAAGACCAACACCATAAGGACCTTCACCCAAGGGACAGATTGCACCCAAACCAGGCCAGATAGTTGGGGCTGAAGCAGGAGGCTCTCAAAAAAGTTCAAGGTCAACGTTGGAAACTTAAGCTGAATAAATAAGTTAATTAATTAAAGAGGACCTGTCAAGCTTCCTAAGGTCTAGAATTGCAGCATCTGGGAGGATCATACATCTGTTAGTAGCTGGTTGATTAACATAGAGACATGGGGAGGGGTATTACTACCCCATTACTATTTTCTTCCATTTATATAAAAGGAAAAGATGCAAAGTGACAAATAGTTAGAAACGATCAATTGAATCCTTGGAGATGGCCAGAGAGAGGTGAAGGTGAGAGACATTTTGGGAGTGGCAGCATACGAATTACCCTGTTGGGCCAATCAATTCATAGACATGTATGTGCACATATATACATTTTTATTTATTTTTTTTTTGGAGGCAGGGTCTCACTATGTAGCTCTGGCTTGTTCTAGAACTCACTCTGTAAGGCAGCCTAGCCTTGAACTCAGAGACCATGCCTGGTTGATGGACATATATATTAAAACTCATGAAGTTATACCCTATCAATGTATGCAACTCATTGTAAATCAAGTACACCTAAATAAACTTGCAATTTAAAGGAGGTGGGGAAACTCCAGCATGGTGACCCACACATTTGATCCCAGCATTCAGGAGGCAGAGGAAGACGGATCTCTTTGAGAACCAGGTCAGTTTGGTCTAGAGGCTGAGTTCCAGGACAGCCTGGGCTACACAGAGGAATCCTGACACAAAACAAAAACAAAAACAAACAGAATGGTGGTCCATGTTTTACTCTTCTTTTCATGAATTCAAGAGAAAAAAAATGGGGCATTCAAACAAACAAGAAAATCAGAGAATGGCAGGGAAAGAAAATAGAACATCCTGTTATTTTATATTATTTTATGTGGCTTTTTCAAGACGTGGTTTCTCTCTGTAGCCCTGGCTGTCCTGGAACTCACTCTCTAGACTGGGCTGGCCTTGAACTCAGCCTGCCTTTGCCTCCCGTGTGCTGGGTTTGAAGGTGTGCATCACCACTGCCTGGATATATTTGCTACTTTACAGTTACCACACGGTCCATTTTCTTTTCTCCAGAGCGTCATTTTCAAAGTCCTGTCCAATAAAAGGGTCTACGGTTTTTTTAAAACAAATATTTTTTTTTCCTGTGACTTTCCACTTTGACAAATTGCCAGCAGGTGGCGCTAATGACTAAAAAGTTATTCAAAGAAGCCGGGCAACTCTGCCCAAAGAGGAAAATCAATCTCTTCCTTCCTTTTTTCCTTTCTGACAGCTTTTGTGGCTGCTATGGAATTCACTGTGTAGACCAGGCTGGCCTTGAACTCGGAGATCCACCTGCCTCTACCTCCCAAGTGCTGGGACTAAGTGTGCACCACCACCACCTGGTGAGAAAAACCAATTTCTAAAGAGTGTCTGGGCCTCCACCCACCCCAGTAATCAGCCGCTGTCGTTGCTCTTGGTCACACAGCGTACTGAAGACATCGTACATTTGGGTTGCAGAGCATGGAGAAATCAAGCTAGAACTGAGCAGGAAACTTTTCTATCTTCAATAGTGCCAGAAGGTACTAGGCAGGCCGCTGTGGAAGAAGAGACATCAAAGGTCTGCTGGACCCCGCGTCTACGGCACTGACCTAAGTGAGATGCGACCACTACTACAATAGCACCGTGGCCATTTAGGGGGTTGCCACTGTTTTCTGGGTGGACTTGAGGCCTGCTCAGTCGGTAGCTGGAACTGTTGCTGAATTTGTGCTGCAGATACTTAAAAATGCAGAAAATAATGCTCACCTTAAGGGTTACCTGTAGACTCTCCAGTCACTGAACACGTCCAGCCGAGTAAAGCACCCCCTTTTAGAACTCATGACCACATCAACCCATAAATGAGTTCCCCCTGACACTTAGAAATGACCCTCATTGAAAAGGAGCAAACTGTGTGTCTTTAATCCCAGCACGGGAGAGGCAGAGGCAGGTGAATCTCTGTGAGTTCAAGGACAGCCTGGTCTACAGTGTGAGTTCCAGGACAGCCAAGGCTACACAGAGAGCTTCCTGCCTCCTCCTGGGATTAAAGGCCCTGTGTGGTGACACAGGGTCCTGAGTTAATGTGTTTTATTTTGTATATGTGCATATATAGTTCCATTTTCTTCTTCCAAAGTCAGAATTTAAAGTTTCAGGCTAGCCTGGGCCACGTAGTAAGACCCTATCTAAAACAAACAAACAAAACTCATTAAATGGGAAATATCAAGAGATGGACAGATATATTTCAGTCCATTCCTAGCATCAGCAAAGAAAAAAAAAAAAAGCAAACAGACATGGTAGTCAGTTCTTTTCAACTTGACACAATCCAGAGTCAAAAGGGAAGGATGAACCTCAATTGAGAAAACGCCTCCATCAAATTGGCCTGTATGCAAGTCAGTGGGACATTTTCTTGGTTAATAATTTATGTGGGAGGGCTCGGCCCACTGTGGGTGGTGCCAGCCCCGGGCATGTGGCCTTGGGTGGTATAAGAAGGCAGGCTGACAGGAGCCTGGTATAGTTGTCTCCTGAGAGGCTATGCCAGAGTCTGACAAATACAGAGGTGTATGCTCCCAGCCAACCACTGGAATGAGAACACGGTCCCCAATGGAGTGGTTGAAGGGGTTTGCAACCCCATAGGAAGAACAACACTATCAACCAACCACATCCCCCAGAGCTCCCAGGAACTAAACCACCAACAAAAGAGAAAACACATGGAGGGACCCATGACTACAGCCGCATATGTAGCAGAGAATGGCCTTGTTGGGCATCAATGGGAGGAGAGGCCTTTGGACCTGAGAAGGCTCAATGCCCCAGTGTAGGGGAATGCCAGGGTGGGGAGGCAGGAGGGAGTGGGTGGGTGGTTGGGGGAGCACCCTTATAGAAGCAGAGGGAGGAGATGGGATGGGGGTTCGGAGGGAAACCGGAAAAGGGATAACATTTGAAATGTAAATAAAGAAAATGTCAATAAAAAAAAAAAAGTACACTAAAAAAAAAAAAAAAAAAAAAAGCAAACAGACTGAGCAAGCCAGTCAGCACTGCTCTCCATGGCTTCGTTTGAGTCCTTCCCTGCCCTGACCTCCCTCAGTGATGGACTATAAATGTGAACTGAAATAAACCCTTTCCTTCCCAAGTTGCTTTTGGTCAAGGTGCTTATCCCAGCAACAGAAAGCCCACTAGGACACCGGATGAAAGCAGCAAGAGCTGAGAGCCATTCAGGAGAGGGGCCTGAGGAAGGCTGCTTTCTGAACGCACGTAACAGAGTAATTTTAAAAATATTTTTAGTTTTAGCATTTTTATATTTATATTCATTTTAAAAAGAATTTTAAATTATCTTCTTTAAATTTTGTGGACGTCTTCAGTGTGTTTATGGGTGTGAATGTAATTCAGCTGGCGGCCAGCAGAGGGCAATGGTTGGATGCTGGAACAACACAGTTGCCTGCATACTCCGCTCCAATCTTCTGCCTGAGCAGCAATCTGCGTTCTTAATCCCTGAACCGTCTCTCCGACACCGTGTAACGTAATTCTTAACTTCATTACATTTCATTTGGGAGTGAGACGTTTCTACCTTGGCTTGAACACATACTCCCCATCTTCAGCGGTGCTGGGATGAACCAGGGCCTTAGCTTCAGGTATTCCCTGCAGCTCTGTAGAGCCGAACGCATCCCCAGTCCTCCCCAGTCACCGCCACATCTGTTTTTTTTTTGTTTTTTGTTTTTTTTTTTTTTTTTTGATTTTTTTTTTTCGGAGCTGGGTGCCGAACCCAGGGCCTTGCGCTTCCTAGGCAAGCGCTCTACCACTGAGCTAAATCCCCAACCCCCGCCACATCTGTTTTAAAGACAGGTGCTTACACTGTGGCCAAGGCTGGCCTAGAACTCATAGCTTCTCCTACCTCTGCCTCCTGAGTGCTGGGATTAAAAATGTGCAACCCCCCCCACACACACACACACATACACACACTCGACCCTTGAAACTTGAGGCTTTAATTGCTTCACAGATCAACCTGCAACATCTCCCTCCCGACTCCACCCATCCATTCATCTTAGCAGGTTTCCTCCTCCATCTCAAGGAGAAAAGATCATATCCACAGCTGTTCTCAGAATCAGTGTCCAACCCAGCAGCAACATTAAAGAGGCAGGAGGCGGAGCTTTGGAAGGCAAGACTGCTCAGTTCCTGCCCATTTTCAGGACAAAATATTCATGAACACCACACGGCGCTGAAACTCGTGTATGGTCTCTTGCATGTACAGTGTGTGTGTGTGTGTGTGTGTGTGTGTGTGTGTGTGTGTGTGTGTGTGTGTGTGTGAGAGAGAGAGAGAGAGAGAGAGAGAGAGAGAGAGAGAGAGGTTGAAGGAACTATATCATGGAAAGGAAGGGGAAAGAGAAAAAATAATCACATTTTCTCACTCAATCTCAATGTAAATATGTACATGTGTGTGTGTGTGTGTGTGTGTGTGTGTGCATGTATGCATGTGTGTGAGTGAGGTGAAAGCAGAAGGGGGCCTGTATGGAAGAAAAAGAGGAACCAAGACAGGGAAGAGTAGTGGGGATACAAGATATGTGTTAGAGCTTGTTATACCAATGCCATCATGAAACCTACCGTTTATACGCCACTCAGAATAAGCAAGCAGGGCTGGGGAGATGGCTCAGCAGTTAAGAGCACTGACTGCTCTTCCAGAGGACCTGAGTTCAAATCCCAGTAACCACATGGTGGCTCACAACTATCTGTAATGAGATCTGATGCCCTCTTCTGGTGTGTCTGAAGACAGTGTACTTATAGAAATAAATCTTAAAAAAAAAAAAAAAAAAAACAGAATAAGCAAGCAAATGACCAACCAGATCAGTGTGATGGAGAACACTTACGTTCCTAATATCCTAATGCTTAGGAGGCAGAAGGGTCAGGAGTTCAAGGCCAGCCTCTACTATGCAGCAAGTGAAGGGGAACCTGTGGAGGAAGAGACCTTTTTTCTTTTTTTCAAACAAACAAGCAAAACCAAACAGCAGGCAGGCAGACAGAGATAGACACACGTGTGTGTGTGTGTGTGTGTGTGTGGAGGGTAGGCTCTGAGAAAGCAAGAAAACAGAGGAAGGCTAGATAATTAAAGCCAGCCTCAATCCGATATTAATTAAATCGGCCTCAATATGCCATTGTTGTCCCACATCGAACTGCCTTGAGGACATTTTTCTGTGATTAGCTCATAGAACCAGTGTCTTTAAGACCAAGGGTTTCATGCACTTGTCTTTTATATAGTGCATCTCCTGCCTTCAAGCATTTACCTAAGTCATTTGTACATACTGGTCTGTTCGTTCTAAACAAGGTCTTACACTGCAGCCCAGAGCAGCCTGGAGCCCACTCTGAAGTTTAGCTCAGGTGAGCTGCCAACAAGTGTTGATCCCGTGCCTCCACCTCCCGACCTCTGTGACTGCATGTAAAGGCCACCATCACAGACTTGTTGCTTCGAGACAGGGTCTCTCTGCGTGGCCCTGGCTGTCCTGGAACTCAAGCTCACAGAGATCCACCTGCCTCTGCCTCCTGAGTGCTGGGACTAAAGGTGATCCAATTCACACCATAGCCAGCCCATTTCTTTTGTTGTTGTGTATAACTTTTAGTGGCAGACAAACAATAAGGTCTCTTTAGGCACCAATCGTGCACATGGTACATTGCATACATGCAGGCAAAAATATTCATACACATTGAAATGAAGACAATTCTGTATATTTTTTTTAAAAAATTAAGTTAATCAGTCTTCGTTCTCTCTTCCGCTTCACCCCACTCTAGATGAGATCTGAAACGCCCTGTGCTAAAATTAAATCACCTGAAACAGAAAGAGGCTGTGTCAGGGGTTTGGTTTTTCTTCGTGAGCAAGTGCATAGCCCTACTTCTGTGACAGCCAAGTCTACAATCAGCAGGGTGCACAGTGGGCTACAGACCAGTGGTTCTCAACCTGTGGGTCCCGACCCCTTTGGGTATTGAATGACCCTGTCACAGGTGTCGCCTAAGACCACTACAACACAGACATTTACATTATAACTCGTAACAGTAGGAAAATTACAGATATGAAGTAGCAACAAAAATACTTTTATGGTTGGGGTTCACCACAACATGAGGAACTGTATTAAAGGGTTGCAGCATTAGGAAGGTTGAGAACCGGGGTTGGGGATTTAGCTCAGCGGTAGAGCGCTTGCCTAGCGAGCGCAAGGCCCTAGGTTCGGTCCCCAGCTCCGGAAAAAAAAAAAAAAAAGAAGAAAAAAAAAAAGACTTCTGAAGTCCCTAAACTGTTAGGTCATGTGATAATATGGTTCACACCTTGGAGGAGCTCTGTTTAGGGACAAGAGACAGGCACTACCGAGTTGTTAAAAAAAAAAAAATACATATGCATTGGAGGTGCATTGGAGGTGCTTAGCATGCCACTGTGACACCAAGGTTTCAGTTGAGTCTGTTCAGAGGAATCACAGAAAAGTGCAAAGGATGTGGTACAGTGTCTGAAGGACCAGAGGGGCACTGTGGACAGATACATAAGGCATATGTCAGATGGTGTGGGGGCAAGCTGTGAGTGACCACAGTTACATCCTGCCGATCACTGTGTTCATTCTCAGACGCATCATCTGCCGGCCTCTGATAAGAATCAGCTATCTTGAAGTTTTTGTCTTAAGACAGTCTCGTTATGTAGACCAGGCTGGCCTAGAGCTTACAGACACCCACCTCCCTCTGCCTTTGGAGTATTGGAATTAAAGCTCTGTGCCCCGATCCCCGGCTTGCAACTTTTTAAAAAGAATTTTTATTCTATGTGCATTGTTGTTTTGCCTGTGTGTGTGTCTGTGTGAGGTGTCAGGTCACTTGGAACTGGGCTATAGACCGTTGTGAGCTGCCATGTGGAAGCTGGAAATTAAATGGGTTCTCCAGAAGAGCAGTCAGTGCTTTTAACCTGTGAGCTGTCGATCTCTCTCTCTCTCTCTCTCTCTCTCTCTCTCTCTCTCTCTCTCTCTCTCTCTCTCTCTTCTTTCTTCCTTTCAAACACAAGCTAAGATAGGAAATACCGCTCATTGCCAACCAGGCGAGAGACGGAGACTGCTGTATATTTAGTTTCTTTTTCTCACAATCAGGCTCAGTAATTAAGAGCACTGACTGTTCTTCAGAGGTCCTGAGTTCAAATCCCACCATGCAGTGGCTCACAACCATCAACAATGAGATCTGATGTCCTCTTCTGGTGTGTCTGAAGACAGCTGCAGTGTACTTATATATAATAAATAAATCTTTAAAAACAAGACTCATCTTTGCTATTTGTCGGAGTGGTCTAGATCAGGAGTCAGGTCACCACAAAGGCTCCTGTGTTTGTGGTAATTCTTCGATGGAGGATCTTGTTAATGTATTTAACTAAACCACTGGGTGGCGGGGCTGAGCCAACTGGGTTCCTGAACTAGTGAAGAAAGAATTTCTTGGAAAAGGACAAGTTTTCAGAAAAGGCTAAGGGACGAATTGTCCCGTCTCCCGGGAGCGATTACGTCAACACAGCCTTGTTGAAAACTACACCATCTTCCCTCACCACCTTCACCCCGTGCACTGATATACAACTGATCCATCCTAGATTCTGAGGAGGGAAGAACTGGAATTAAAGTGTAAAACTTGACATTAACCGCAAAAGGAAGAAAGAGCACAAGTCTGCATGGTCGTGAAACTGTGGTCTAAGTGTTGGTCTATTCTCCTTTACAGGTCCTCCAACCCAGCTCCCTCTCTACTTACGCTGAGCTGTGCTCCAACAGGGGCTAGGAAGAATGCAAAGCTACGAAAAGGACATAGTCCTGCTCTCTAGAAATTCGTTATCCTGTGGGGGGGGGGGGAACAACTGGCCTGGGAAGCATGAACAACATGTTGGGGAGGATTTAAAAAAATAATAATAAAAACCTGAGAACACTTGGCACCCAGATTTCAGAGAGGAATGCCATTTGACTATCTACTGGGAGGGTGGGACCTGGGGTTTCAAATGCTGGGGCTGAGGAGGGAGGGAGTTCCAGGTAGAGAGAGAAGCGTAAGCAAGGACTTCACAAAGGAAGAAGGGGATAGTAGGAGAACACTGAGTACCCGGCTTGGCTGAAGAGCAGGAAATGTAGATCAGGAAGCAGTAGGAAATGAAGCAGGCACGTTTAGCTGAGACCAAAAGTAAAGATTTTTAAATGCAGGATGGACATTTGGATGACATTCAGTAAGCACAGGACTTTGGATAATCACAGGGGCTGGCGGGGGCAGGGATGTTGTATTAATCTAGCTGTAATCTATAGATTACAGTGGGGAGATTAGCTTTAAAAAAACTGTTAAGAAGTCTAAGGTGGGTGTGAATATATTGGAACACAGATACAGGAAGATCAGAAGATCAGGGCCAACCTGGACTAAAGGCCCTACATCCTTCTATCTCCCCCACTTTTTTAAAAAAGGAAACATACTAGTGTATAGGGGTTGTGGGGGCAGACACATACTATTACTTGGTAAGTTGAATTTGAGATGCGACTAGAATGCTGGAGATAGGCTAGTTACACAGTATAACACTTTTCTGGACTCAAACTCACTTTGAACTTCTGAGTTTTGTTTGGTTTGTTTGTTTGTTTGTTTGTTTGTTTGTTTGTTTTTCGAGATAGTTTCTCTGTGTAGCCCTGACTGTCCTGGAACTCACTCTGTAAACCAGGCTAGCCTTGCACTCAGAAATCAGCTTGCCACAGCAGCCACCACCACCACCACCTGGTGTGATTCTTCTTTCTATGCCTCTTGAATGCTGATCAAGCCTAGGGCTTCATGCATGCTAGGCTGGAATTACAGCCCCGGGTCCTGGTTTTGTGGGTTTTGTGGAGGTTTTTGTTGTTGTTGTTTTGTTTTGTTTGTTTGTTTTTAGATTTATTATTCTTATTTTATGTGTACGTGTTGCTTTGCCTGTATGTATGTCTGTGTACCATGTGTGTGCTGATCCTCTGGACCTGGAGTTACAGAGGTTGTGAGGTACCATGTGGGTGCTGGGAATGGAACCTGGTCTCTTCTACTAGGTCCTCTAGAAAAGCAACAGGGACTCTTAACCACGAAGCCATCTCTTCAGCCTCTCTGTCACCCACTGGTTTAATATTATTTACAAAAGATTAATATACAGATGAGAACGAAAAGCAAACACAGAAGAGGCCGAGTGGGCTGGAGAGTCGGCTCAGCGGTTAGGGGAAATTGTTGTTGTTGCTGCAAAGGACTCAGGTTTGGTTTTCCAGCACCCAGATGGAGGTTTGACACTTTCCCAGCACCAGGCATGAATGTGGTGCATAGACATACATGCAGGCAAAACACTCACACACACAAAACACTAAAAACAAGCCTAAAAATTAAAGAGAGACAGGGAGATCACCAAGGCAAACATCCTTGGGAAAAGCTCTGAGAGAAAAGAAAAGAACAAGATAGAATTGCTAGCAAAGGAGAAAAGAATAAAGACCAAAAGTCCAGACGAATGTCCAGTTCTCTAAATGATGGTTTTAATGTACATAGTTGTTAAGGAAACCTCACTTTGATGTCTTCTAGAAACGTTGAAGAAAACCGACCAGAGCAGCCCTTGGGCCTCCCCCCCCCTCAGGGTCCTACATCAGATATCCTGTATATCGGATATTTACAATTCACAACAATAGCAAAATTACAGTTAGGAAGTAGCAACGAGATAACGGAATGAGGACTTGTATTAAAGGGTCAAGCATTAGGAAGGCTGAGAGCCACCGCCTTCTCAGGAAAGGACGGAGAGTGAAGCCAAACCAACAAAGCTGACTTACCAGAATCTTTCTCAAGTCTCAAGCCAGCCTGGTGCAGTGGCCGTCCTGGCACGCAGGAGGCAGAGGCAGGAAGATCAGCTGAGCTCTGGGACTTCGGTCCCTCATCAGCGGGAAGCATGGGGTTCCAGAGGAGTATTTTACACAGGAGTCCCTTCTTACCGGCCTTTGTTCTAGGTGCCTGTGATGAAACCTTGAAAACAGGCACCACAATCATCAGAGCGACTTCAGGAATGGCTCCAACCAGATATTAGCTGGTTATCTGAGGGCGTGTCTGGGAACCAAAATAAGGGAACTGTTTAGAGTCCCCTTTAAGTCTAAAACTCTAAGAGTCTTGCTTGCCCTGTGTCCTGTACAATGCCATTACAAAGATCAAGCAAGGAACGTGTCAAAGCACCAAGAGGCACGGTCTCACCCCTGTGCCTGGTGCCTGCGGACGTATGGCACTCCGTGTGGGTGCTGGGAAACCAAACCTGGGTCCTTGGCAACAGCAATTTCTCATCACTGAGCCGACTCTCCAACCCATTGAGCCTCTTCTTTGGTTGCTTTTCGTTCCGTCCATCTGAATATCGTTCTTTTGTAAATAATATTAAATGTCTTACTACGTAGCCCAGGCTAGTCTTAGAGCGGTGGCAATCCCTCTTCTGCCTTACTCTCCCAGGACTAGGGTTACACGAGTGAGTCAACTGCCTGCACAGAACAGATAGTCCCAGGTTGAAATTCTGGATGGACTTACAAAAACTGTGACCTTGGGCGAATCACTGTTGCGCCTTTCTGTGAGCCACTGGGTTACTGTGGGAATCAAATGAAACAATCCAACTTTAGATCCTGTTTAAAACGAGAAGGTAGAGGACTTTACAAATAAAGCATCGACATACATGTGCTGATGAATTTCAGCTGGGAGAGGGCCAGGACGCTCATTTAGTTCCAGCACTGGGGAGGCAGAGACAGGTGGATCTCTGTGAGCTTGAAGCCTGCCAGACATCGTTCTGTGAAGTCCTGTCTTTAAAAAAAAAGAGATCTGAGGTCATCCTTGGCTGCATAGCGAGTCTAAGGCCAGCCTGGCATACACACAACCTTGTCTAAAAAAAAAAAGTTTCTTTGAATTCTTAAGATATATTATTTAGGGGTTGGGGACTTAGCTCAGTGGTAGAGCGCTTGCATAGCAAGCGCAAGGCCCTGGGTTCGGTCCCCAGCTCTGAAAAAAAGAAAAAAGATATATTATTTAGCTGTACTTAGCTATCTAGGATTTGGAGTCATGTATCCAACTGGGCAGTCTCAAATCCCACAGACTCATTTCACACGCCCCCACCCCTGAGCTAACTTTCCTTGGGGGGAAAAACAAGAAAGAAGTGTAGGGATGGAGGAAAAGACAAATTTTACAGTGACTTACAAAAACAAACTGTTTTGCATTCCCAGCTCAAAATCTCTGCAAGGCCAGAAGTAACAGAATAAAGAAATACAGCCCTGGCTTTACCTCCTGTCCACAAGGCTGAAGGCTTTGGCTACCTGGTTGTCTTAGAGTAAAACACAGGGCAAACCCCATTGGTTTCCTACAGGTGCTGTGACTTAACTTGCAAACCTCCGCTCCTCCTGGGCACTTCTGTCCTTGTCTCTCTGTACCCACAGCCTTTGTGCTGGTTTTGTAGGGCGGGAGTTTATAAGACTTTTTTTCTTTCTTCCATCCAAGAACTGAGACGGGTACATGCGTGTGTGAGTGTAAGCGTGTGTGTGTGCGTGAAGAGGGACAGATTGTTATCAGAATACCAGGTGAAAGGTTATAAACAACCCTCTCCAGGAGGCAGCCAATTCAGAACACCCCTTGGCTATAGGCCCAGGAAGCAGCTGCCACTGCCAAAGTTAAACAGATTTTTGGCCTAACACAGAACAAACAAGTGGTCTGAGCTGAGCGCTGCAAATTAAAAAGAAACAATAGCTGTGCAGGGAACAAGACACAGAACTGTCCACGGGGCTTTTCTTAATTAAAAATTCAATTACTCCCTAGACAACCCCAAATAAATATCAGCATTGCCTCCTCTGAGACATCCCAAGTCAACACCCTCTGACCCTTAGCGGCCTCCTCTCTTCCTTTCCGATCTCAAGATTTAAAAACAATAGTAACTTTTTACATCTAAAGAGGTTATTTCGGGTGTCTCTGGAGTGAGTACTGGGGGCACAGGGGAGGTCTGAACTGGTTCTTTTTCTACTGTGTGGGTTCTGCTATTGAACTCAGCTTGTCAGGCCTGGCACCATCTCTCTGGTTCTCCTCAAATCTTATGTAGCTGGGGCTGAAGAGATGGCTTGGTGGTTAGTATCAGAGGAACTGAGTTTCAGTCCCAGAACCAAAATGGCAGCTTACAACTCTTGACTCCAGTTCTAAGGCATCTGACACCCTCTTCTGGTCTCTACCTGCAGCAGGCACACGTGTGGCAAAAACGACAACGAAAAAAAAAAAAAAACCCAACCCTATACATACAAAATTTTAAATCTTATGTTGCTACATACCACACTATTTAACAATATGAGTATATGCACTTTCGGTAAATATTTTGATATTTCATACCATCAAGCTAGGATTTTCTCAGATGCCTGCTACAGGCACTGAGAAACTAAAGTTAGTGAGAGTCCTACCTCCCTTGTCCTTGATAAATACTGTTTATCATCGGAAAACACCTCGAGCCCAGTTAGTTCACTTTCTGGAACAAACACGCACACCCTAGGCTAGGGATCAAGGTGTTCCTAGGCTTTGGTGTTGTGTATGTTTTTCAACCATGTGATACTGTTCGTCTCTGAGCTTGCTTAAGATTAAGGTTGAGTTGTAACTTTGTTAGCCTTAGGGATTCAACTCAGTTAAGGCATGTGAGCAAGGGGTGGGAGGGTTGTTTCCGAACAGCAGTGAACAGGATTCTATCTGCATGCAAAAGCTTTTTGCTTCTCCATCTTAATCTTGGGGCTACTGTCTTTATATTCCAGGGCAAGGAAAAAGGCGATAGATAAACGCCTAATAATTCTGCCCAAATATGGAAGGAGGCTAGGACTCAATGACAAGGCTCTGGCGGGGTGGAGGTGGGAGGAGGTGGGTGAGGAATAGGGTAGGGGCCCTGGGGTGTCAGGGAGTGGTGGGTAGTCCTTCAACATACAAGAGTTTCTTTGCACTCAAGTTATTTCTCTAGTCAGCTCCTGAAGCATCTCTCAGCAAGGTTTGCCAAATAGCCAAGTGAAACCAATACAGCTTCAGCCCTGGGGAGACTGAAACAGGCTGAGGGGTATGCATTTCATTTAGTGATTTTGATGAGAGGACAAAGGGGAAAAAAAAAGAGTGACAGGAACTCGGGAACAAAGTAAGGAGTGACAGATCGTTTTCTTCCTTTTTCTTCCCCCGTTTGTTTGTTTGTACCCACCCCTTGTTTCCTGGAGGAGCAGGGACGGAGGGAGAGATCAGTGTAAAAGTACACACCTCACTAAAGCTGCAGTGAGGTAAATAAGGGAACATATACAAAATGTTCCCCAACTTCACAGGTACACTGAAGAGATGAGGGGATAAGCAACAGGATGTGGACACTCCCTTACTGCTTCCGTTCCAGAGAACAGAACAGAATAGAATGTAATGGGCGAGGAACAATAGCAGCACATAGGGCATGGAACGAAGGGGTACACACCAGACCATTTACCAATAAGGACTTTAAGCCAGACTTAAAATATCTGACAAGTCCCCCGCCCCCGGGAGACGGAAGCGTTTTATTCAATAGAAGTGTAATGGGAGCACATCGGGTAGGCTCTTTCTCACTAACACAACTGCACTCTCGCCCTCCGCTCCATCCTGAAGTATCCTTGGGGCGATGGGATTGTTTTTCACAGACTTGCGAACTTGTGAGCCAGGAATAAATGGTCACCTCGAAATGAATTGCGCTGGCTAAGACGAGGCATGAAATCCTCTCCTAAGCACATTTTTCTTTTACCTAAAAAAAGAAGGGGAAAAAAACCAACAAAGCACACACCCAAACAACCCAGCTCCCGAGAGGAGTACCCTGGATGAGGTTCAGGGTCTCGGGGTCCCAGACTCCCGAGGGAGCCACCGGCTGCCCCAGGCCCCGCCCCTCCTCCCTGGCAAGGCTGCGCACCCGAACAACAACCATTTTCCCCGCTAAGAGCACACTGTGTCCACGCGCCTCTGCGGCCGCGCTGATTGGTTAGAGGCCTGGTAAACAAGGACCAAGTAGCCAATGGGAGAACTGTGCACGAGGGATGCACGAGCCTCCGGGCCAGCACTCGCGTGGAGCGTCAAGCCAGGCGGCTATATAATGCCGTTTCCGGCTCTCGCTTGACACTCTGCTCTTCTGGTCTTTGGCTATCCAGAGTTCCTCCAGTTGCGAGAAGACAGCTGTTATTTTTCTCCTGAAAGCTTTTGGCACAGCCAGCAGATTGAAACTTTCAGGCACCTTTTAGAGAAGTTGTTAGGGTTTTGTTTGAGGCTTTCTTTAAATTTTTATTTGGGTTTTCAAGCTCTCTCTGCCTCACGGAGAGACTAAGTTCTTAGTTTGCTGAGAAGGATTCTTAAGAGTTTTTCCTCTCCGGCTTCCGTTTTTCTTGAACCCACTCGGCTCAATCATGGTGATGTTCAAGAAGATCAAGTCTTTTGAGGTGGTCTTCAACGACCCTGAGAAGGTGTATGGCAGCGGGGAGAAGGTGGCCGGCCGGGTGACAGTGGAAGTGTGTGAAGTTACCCGAGTCAAAGCCGTCAGGATCCTGGCTTGCGGTGTGGCCAAGGTCCTGTGGATGCAAGGGTCTCAGCAGTGCAAACAGACCTTGGACTACTTGCGCTATGAAGACACGCTTCTCCTAGAAGACCAGCCTACAGGTACTGCTCTTGGCAGGACGGATAGTGACTTACGGGACTGGGGGTGGGGCCTCCACTAAATGTTTCGAGTTGATCGTTTGAATGGTTTGAGCTGTTGGCCCCTATATTTTTACCTTTTAATTTGGAAGTTATTCCGCTACCCTCCTCCACACACACACCCCCAGAGTGATTGGAACAGTTTCTGGGGGTGCTGTTACCTGAAAGTGTTGCCTTAGCTACGTAAAGATTAATGTATTCGTGGGTTGTGCAACTTTCTGTCCCGGGGAATCTTATTCCTTAGTGTGAGAGATGAAAGTGGAAGTAAGACAGTCTGCTGCCCAGGCACTCCTCACTGATGCTGCATTTGGAATGTAACAAGAAGCCTAATGGCCCCTTGCCTTTGTTTCCCCGCAGGTGAGAATGAGATGGTGATCATGAGACCAGGAAACAAATATGAGTACAAGTTCGGCTTTGAGCTTCCTCAAGGGTAGGCATCACCGACCGCACCATGGACTCTTTATTTCTAAGTCGTCCCCCCCCTCCATTGATATGTCACAGTTCTTAGCATTAATTTTTGTTCATTGTTTTGACACAGGCCCCTGGGAACATCCTTCAAAGGGAAATATGGCTGTGTAGACTACTGGGTGAAGGCTTTTCTCGATCGTCCCAGCCAGCCAACTCAAGAGGCAAAGAAAAACTTTGAAGTGATGGATCTAGTGGACGTCAATACTCCTGACTTAATGGTGAGGCTTTTTTCTTTTATTTTCTTTAAGGTTTTATTCTCCTTGGTCAGAGATAATGAATTAGATGCATGAGGCATTGAAATAGCTCAAAACATTATTTCCTTCTTCACAGGCACCAGTGTCTGCCAAAAAGGAGAAGAAAGTTTCCTGCATGTTCATTCCTGATGGACGCGTGTCTGTCTCAGCTCGAATCGACAGAAAAGGATTCTGTGAAGGTAAAAGCCCAGTGCTTATAATACCAGACAGGATAGCCACAGCTGTGGGGTTTGGAGGGGGTCGTGGGATAGAGGCAGAGGAAATGCTGTTAAATTTAATGGATATTCTTACTTCTTCCTCTTCAACTCTAGGTGATGACATTTCCATCCACGCTGACTTTGAGAACACATGTTCCCGAATTGTGGTCCCCAAAGCAGCTATTGTGGCCCGGCACACTTACCTTGCCAATGGCCAGACCAAAGTGCTCACTCAGAAGCTGTCCTCAGTCAGAGGCAATCACATTATCTCAGGGACTTGCGCGTCATGGCGTGGCAAGAGTCTCCGCGTGCAGAAGATCAGACCGTCCATCCTGGGCTGCAACATCCTCAGAGTTGAATACTCCTTGCTGGTGAGTGAGGAGGGATGAGAAACAGTTGCTTGGGTACAAAGTCAGTGCCTCCTCTAACACCACCCATCTAACAAACTCCCACCTTCCTTCCTAGATCTATGTTAGTGTCCCTGGCTCCAAGAAAGTCATCCTGGATCTGCCCCTAGTGATTGGCAGCAGGTCGGGCCTGAGCAGCCGGACATCCAGCATGGCTAGCCGGACAAGCTCTGAAATGAGCTGGATAGACCTAAACATCCCAGACACCCCAGAAGGTAAGCTTCAGCCAATAAACTCTTCATTTTGACCTGCTTGGGCTTGTGGAGTTGGGGTGGCCTGGGCGTTTCTTAGCTGGACTTCTAACCCGTTTTCTCTTTTTCAGCTCCACCTTGCTATATGGATGTGATTCCTGAAGATCACAGACTGGAGAGCCCCACCACCCCCCTGCTAGATGACGTGGATGATACTCCAGACAGCCCTATCTTTATGTACGCCCCCGAGTTCCAGTTCATGCCACCGCCCACTTACACTGAGGTGAGGGTCACTACTTTTTTTTAAGGGTCAAGATTTTGTCCTAGGCCTTCTGAGGGAAGGGATTCGTGTGGGTTTTCTACTTCCCTAAAAAATCTGAAAGTCTCCTCGCTCTTCCCCCTAGGTGGATCCCTGCGTCCTTAACAACAACAACAACGTGCAGTGAGCCTTCAGGGACAACTCATCTGTACGACTCAACGCTTTCTGCCTCTCTGCTTGAACTCCAATGTTTCAGAGACTCAGTCTCTCCAGTGGGGAGCGGGTACACCCCCGCCTCTGACTCCACAGATGGGTGGCAATCAGTAGGCAAAGTCTCCAGCCTCAAGGGGTGCAGACCAGTGCCCGCACCGTGGTATAGGAGTGTTTGCTGGGTGAATGTCGGAACGCTCGAAACATTCAGACCTGGCCCACTTTCCCAGATGTTGGAAATGAAGAAGTTGTATTTTTTTTTTTTTTTTGAGTCGGGGTCTAAGTGACCTTCAGGCATGGTCTTTCCAAGGTGTTTTGTTTTGAAGGGAATTAAAAGAACAGACCATTAACTTCTGTGCCATGGGGCAACAGAGCCAGTGTCACATTCTAGAAAAAGAAAAATCATGGCCAATATTTTGAAAGTGAGGAGTGGTTTTGTTTTTTAAAATCAGTGTTCCCTTTTTATATCTTTACAAAGAAAAAAGACCTTCCACGGCTGGTGATCATGCAGCCTGTGAAGTACGGGGCAGCTGCTCCAAGTTGAGTAACCTTGGGAGCGGTAGTGGCCGCACACACCAGCAGCCAGGTGCACTGCGTTCTCTTGCAATCGGATGGGAGAACCCGTTATTTCCGTGTGACTCCTTAGAATTGATTCTGAGGTGACGTTCTTGGCACTTTAGCTTGTCAATTTTTAGTCTGGGTTATAGATGGAGGCTCTTAAGGGTTAAGCCCAGTGACAGGGAAAAGGGGTTATTACTTTGGGAGGGTGGGGGTAGGGTCTCTATCCCAGAACTCCAAAGACCAGGCTGGCCTCAAAGATCCACCTGCCTCTCCTTCCTAACTGCTGAGATTAAAGGCCCAGCTTGGTTATTACTTTGGAGGCTTTCCCCCAACGCACAGACTTCTGTAATTCTGACACTACTCCTATGAAGGGTTGCTGCTGACAGCTAGACCCTGGTGACACTCTTACATTGAGATGCCCTAACACTGATGGAGGCACAGTGAGAACTGCAGGTTTCCATGGAAGCTCCCAGACCCATTTCCTGTCCAGTGTTAGGAGAAAGTTCTGCTTTCACCGTGGCCTCTAGCACTCCAAAACTTACTCCGCCTTAGCACTTTGTTCTGTGTCCTGTGTCAGAGCTCCAAGCTCCACTCTAAGCACTCCACCCGAGAACTGTGCAGCCAGAAAGTGAGCTGATGGAGGTGTCGTCTTTGTTGTTTTTGTATTTTGTGTATCTTTTTGTATGATTAAAAACTATATTTTGTACTTAACCAAATATATTTTCACCCCAAAGTGGGGCTATTCTTTGTAAAAAAAAAAAAAAAAATCAAAATAAAGTTTTTTAATGTCAAAAATAAATGTTCTTTTCTTGTCTATGACATAGATATTGGTTACTAGAGAAGTTACTAGAAAGTGGGTATCTTTTAAGTTTTCCTCTGCTTCACAATGCTGAAAACCCATGGAGAGAGCAGTCTCTTAACCCTGAGTGATAGAATGACTGGTTTGGTCTCCATTCAGACTGAAGAATGAATGGGGTCTGGTGATAGAAGCTAAGTAACCACATCCGTAGTCCCCAGATTCTTCAGGGATCAGGCTTGCTCTTGTAGCTAAGGATAACCTTGAACTTTGGTCATGTTGGCTCTGCCTGGGGTATGGGGATTAAGAGTAGGCAATAAATACCATGCTCAGGGTTTGGGGTTGTTTTTAGTTTGTGTGTGAATGCAGGTGGGAGTGTGGTGCTCAGGACCCACCATGGAAGAGCCATTTCCACTCTGTGGGATCCTGAGGCAGAAATCATCTTTACACCCTGAGCCATCTCGAGGGTTCTCTGCACTCAGTTTTATGAATTCTTTAAAAATAGCTGTTTGAGGGGATTTGGAAGGGACAGGGTGAGATTCCTTTTTATTTTTTAATCCCAGTGGGCAGCTTTTGTATATACAAAGGCAGGGAGGATCTGGGGAGAAGGGATGTGAGAGGGAAATTAAACAAGTGTATGCTCAGCTGGGAAGCAGGAAGCTTGGTGTGCCCTGTGATCTCCTGGTGTCCCTAAAGCTCAGCAGGCTGTCCAGAGTGAGAGTGGTCAGGACTGGCACAGGCCTCAGTCCACCCTAGCCCAAGGTCAGGATGGCTGATGGGGATGGAGTTTTGGGTTTTGTTTTGTTTGATACAAGTTCCCTGATTCAGAAGCAATCATCTCAGCCTCCTGGGCACTGGGGTCAGAATACCACGGTCTCGTTCATCACTTGGTTTTTATTGAGAATTTCCCCCAATATAAACCTGGTTTATATACTGAAAAGAGGAACTATTTCAGACTTAAGAGCTTTAGTTACAGAGATTAGATGTTTTAGAAACAGTTTTCTATCTTTATAGTTATTTTTTGAGACAGGATTTCTCTGTGTAGTCCTGGTCTATAGACCAGGCTGACCTCAAACTCAGATCCACCTTCCTCTGTCCCCGAATGCTGGGATTAGAGTATACCACCGCTGCCTGGCTCTTTTCAGTTCTTAGCATATAATTAGAATTCAATGTCTATCCTTATTCCTCGGGACCTGTTTTGGAATCTTCTATTTCTTACAAGGGTATTGATGACTGATAAACCATTTCACCGCTAACAAGTTACTCTGTTCAGGAAAAAGCTACACACGTGAGAAACGGAGAGGCAGAATACATCGTACAGTTCTTCCTGGGGTTTGGTTCATCTAAATGTTTTCTTCAAAAATGGGTTTTCTATAGCTCTCTCTACACCAGTACACTTTCCCAAGCACTGTATTAGAAACCAAGGGGGAGCTTGCTGTGGGCAAAGGCGGAGGAGGAGGCGCGGAGGCCGAGGCTGAGGGGCGGAGGGGCGGAGTCCGAGGAAGAGGCGCGGAGGCCGAGGCTGAGGGGCGGAGGGGCGGAGTCCGAGGCGGAGGGGCGGAGTCCGAGGCGGAGGGGCGGAGTCCGAGGCGGAGGGGCGGAGTCCCAGGCGGAGGGGCGGAGTCCGAGGCGGAGGGGCGGAGGGGCGGAGGGGCGGAGGCCGAGGCAGAGGTAGAAAGATTGCCAAGAATTCAAGACCGCCTTGGCCACAAGTACCACCAGGTCTGCCAGGGCTACAAAGCGAGGACTCGTATCCCCCAAAACAAACCACAAAACCACAAAGAGCATATGAACACAGAATTGAACAGAAATTGAAATTGAAAAAAAAAAAGAAATCCTTCCCTGCACTAGTGATCTTTATCATTCATTCACTATAGCACATCTGCTTACTTTCCTGCCTCACGTAAAAAAGAACGACCATGTGTGAATGTAGATGGGTTGCATGGGTGTGGGCCACAGTGCATAGGGAGGTCAGAGGATAACCATGGACCATTCCATCTCTATATGATCCCAGGGACCCATCAAACACAGGCCAACAAGCTCACACAGCAAGTGCCTTTATCCAAGCCAGAAGACATATTTTCCTTCTTTTGGTACTGGCTGTGTCTTCAGGGTGACCTTGAATTTCTGATCCTCTTGCTCCACCTTCCTAGCACTGGGGTCCTAGGCACGTGTGTGTTTCCACGCTCACTTTATCTACTGCTGGAGACTGAAATCAGGCTCCATCTACGCCTGCCGGGCAAACACTTTGCCAACTGATCTGCATCACGGATTCTTCCTGCTCCTTTTGAGTATTTACAGTGTGCTGGTATCTAGTTCTCCCCATTGCTGTAAAGACTCTCACCTGAACTCCTCCCCCACTTCTCACCTGTTCAAACATTCAGTGACTCCTCCCCTTTAATTTTGTGATCAGGAAACTAGGTCAAAGTTGATGGAAAAGTTTTTTTATGCAGCTTGGTTTCCAGGGACTTGAGGGTTGGAGCAGGGACAAGAATGAGAAAGAGGGCCAGGCTAACGGATGGAGAGACCAGGAAGGTCTCTGTATTTGTGTACAAAGACTTGTTATGAGAACTGAGTGGCCAGGAGAGGACAGATAACTACACCCAAGGCCACTCAAGAGATTTGATCCTGCAAAAGGCAGAACGGGTGCCCCCTCTCCTGATACCCCAGCCCCACTCCCACCGCATCTAGCATTGTCTACAAGATTTTATTTTTCTTTCTGAGACCAATCTCCGTCTGTCACCCAAGCTAGCCTGGAACTCACTATGCACAGGCCGGCAATCCTACTGCCTCACGCTCTGAGCTTGTAGGTGTAGCCCGGACCTAAGGAGTGTTCTGTGACAGTGGACATGCTGTGTGCACCGTGTGCTGTGGAGCCGTCAAACTGGGACTGGAAAGGTGGCATTTTTAATTCTGTTTAATTAATTTAGACTAAATAGCCTTGTGTCGCAAGTCATTGCCCTAGCAAGGGCACAGCTAACTCTGAGGAAGGAAGTCGCCAGATCTGCTCCCCGAGAGGAAACCCATCCCTCCTGAGAGCACAGTAGGCTGCACTCCACTTCCTTTTGCGTTCTCTACACAATTTCTGCCTCACCCTGGGACATTTTCTGCCTGAAGGCTCATTTTCTGCCACTTCCCCATGGCCCTGCAGCTGTTTCCCCACTTAACACTGGGTCTCATTTTCCCACAATCTTCTCAAGTGGCTTTCAATATTTAAAGAGCTAGAACCTCCAGGTACCGCCATTAGTAGAGATCTAGTTCTGAGTATTTATTTATTTACTCACTAGGTCCAGTCTAGTACTGGAAGATCTGAGAAAAGTCAAAAAGAAAAAGAGAGAAGTGGAGGAAACACCCTGAAGAAAATAAATTAATAGAAGGGCCTGGTGGCCTGTCACCCATCACACGGGAGACTAAGGAAAACGGCCCAAGAGCTCAAGCTAGCTTGGGGTGCACAGCAAGCTTTTGTTTTTAAAACTAGTGATGTAGCTGGGCAGCGGTGGCACATGCCTTTAACCCAGTGCTCCAGAGGCAGAGGCAGAGGCAGGAGAATCTCTGTGAGTTAGAGGTCAGGCTGGTCTACTGAGTGAGTTCTAGGACAGCCAGGGCTACACAAACAAACAAACAAAAACAAAACAAAGAAGACACAGCACAGTTGGTGGAGTGCTTGTCTGAAAATGCAAGGCCAAAGCCTTGAATTCCATCTTCAGCAGCACAGAAAAGAAATGCCTGGTGGTAAGCACCAGTCATCCCCGAACTTGGGAGGCAGAGGCAGGAAGATCACGGAGGTTCACACGTTCATGCCATATACATCTATATAGTGAGTCTGAGACCAGCCTGGGACATGTGAGACCCTGTTTCAAAAAAACAGACAGGAGATCAGGCAATCCAGGCCACCCTCAGCTACGCAGCAGAGACGTTGAAGCCAGGCTGGGCTCCAAACAACAGCTACAGGAAGTCACTTAAAAACAGACAAACAAAAACCAACAAACAAGGAAACAAGGCCCTTCTTTAAACATAAAGAAAATGCAAGGATCGGACTAGAGTTGAGGCATTGAGAGAGAAAACTGTGGAGAAAGAGTGAAACTAAGCATATGGCCAGTAAGAAATAATCACACTGGCAGGAAGACCTTTGATTCTCTGTCTCTGTCTCTGTCTCTGTCTCTGTCTCTGTCTCTGTCTCTGTCTCTCTGTCTCTCTGTCTCTCTCTCTGTCTCTCTGTCTCTCTGTCTCTCTCTGTCTCTCTCTCTCTCTCTCTCTCTCTGTGTGTGTGTGTGTGTGTGTGTGTGTGTGTGTGTGTGTGTGTGTGCGCTCTTGAGCACAGAAGCCAGAGCACAACTTTGGGTGTCGTTGCTCTGACCTTGTCCACATTTTTGTTTGTTTTGAGATAGGATGTCTCACGAGTTCGAAGTTCCCTAATCACACTACCCTGGCCAGCCAGGCAACCCCAGGGGCCCCCTTGTCTGCACTTCTCCACCACTGGGATTATAAATATTAGTTGCTAAGTTCTGCATGGGTTTGGTTTCTACTTAGACCCTCTTTCTTGTGTGGCAAACATGTTACAGCTCCCAGCCTACCTCTGACTAATTTTTCGAGCGATCCACAGAGTCCTGCTAGAGTATTTTTTTTTTCTTGAATCACCTCTAGGTGAACACAGAAGGGAGATAAAGAATATATTTAACTGGCCCTCCTGTTCTAAGCACCCTGAGAGGAAGAAGGCCTTCTATCCACAGTACTTTTGAGTTTGAAACAACCTTCCAGAGACAGCCATAGATCCAGGGTGGCAGGCCTTGGCCCAGTGGGTGATGGCTTTAGAACCTGGGAAAAGTTCAATGATTAGCCTGCCCGTATAGTTCTGCCTTGGTTTCTCTTTATTGCTGTGATAAGCACCGTGACCAAAAGCAACTCAGGGAGAAAAGGTTTTATTCTGCTTACATGTCCAGACCACCGTCCATCAGTGAGGGAAGCCAAGGGCAGGAACCTGGAGGCAGGAGCTGATGCAGAAGCCATGGAGGGGTGCTGCTTACTGGTTTGCTCCCCATAGTTTGTTCAGCCTGCTTTCTTAAACAGCTCAGGAACACCTGCGCAGAGATGGCACCACCCACCAAGGGCTGGGCCCTCCCACATCAATCATTAATCAAAATGCCCCCACAGACCAATGTGATTTAAGGCTCTCTCCTCCCAGATGACTTTAGTTGGGGGTTAAGTTAACAAAACACTAACCCCCACAGGTACTTAGGAGAACTAGTTATTAAGAATGCAGACCCTGAAACCAAACTAACTTCTACACCTCCTGTGACACCTGCCAGCATGTATTTAAACTCTCCACACCATAGGCTGTTGATTCAATACTGCTGTGTTGTAAAGTTCTTTGTATTTTATTGTGTGTGTATGTCTTGGTCTGCATGTATGTCTGTGCTCTGTGTGCCTTCCTGGTGCCTTGGGGAGCTAGAGGGGAGCACTGGATCTCCTGGAATGGGAGCTATAAATGGTTGTGAGTTCACACTGGTACTGGGTCCAAGCTGGGTTAAGTGCTTTCAACTGCTGCCCCACCGTTTATCTTTCTAAATAAGGCAGAGAGCAAATCAGGAAAACCACCAATATGGATCTCTGACTTCCTAGACACATACACACACATGCGTGTGCATGCTGACATGCACTCAAACACAAAAAGTTCAGAGAAGCCTGTGTGTGCACAGAGGACAAAGTCAGTCAGGTGTCTTCCTCTGACAATTCCCATCTTATTTTTTGAGACACAGCCTTTCACTGAAAGCCTGGAGCTCACAGACTGGCGACACTGACTGGCCAGCAAGCCTTGGGGATCCCCTGTCAACCTCCCTGCAGAGGAACTGCAGTCAGACACCGGCCCATCTGTCTTTTTATGTGTTTGAATAGCAAGCGCTTTACCAACCCCCTTGACTTACTTACTTATTTGTTTCTATATCTTTGAGTCAGGATGTCATGATGTAAACCAGGCTGGCTTCACACTTATCTCAAGCCTCCTGCCTCAGGTTCCTGAGCACTGGAATCACAGGTGCGAACCACATTTCCAGGTTGTGTGTGTATGTGTGTGTTTTATTAGGAGAAAGAATCTCGAGACAACCCACACGGACCTAAAACTCACAATCTTCTTGCCTCTCAAGTGTTGGGTTTGTAGACAGACACACTGCCACCCGTAGTTCTGACTGTTCACTTGTGAAGTGAAAGCCAATGGTAGAACTGCCCCACGGGTGTGGGAAAGATTAGAAATACATAGTGGGGAGTGGGAAAGGATATCTACCACCAAACCTCTCCCGACGACTTACACGGAAGGAGAGAGCCAACTCCCCAGAAGGTGCCCTCTGACTTCTACGGGCATACCACAGTGCCTATACACGCAGGCACGTGCGCTCACACGCACATATGTACTCACACGCACACGCGCGCGCATTCGCACACACATTGATGTAGGGGCTGGAGAAATGGCTCAGTGGCTAAGAATACTTGCTGCTTTTCAGAGGACCAGGTTTAGTTCCCAGCACACACATCAGGCAGCTCATAAACTCCAGCTCCGAGAGCTCTGAAGCCCTCTTCTGGTTTCCTTGAGCACCCACCCATAAACATGAGGTATTCATAGACACAGACCCATAAACTAAAAGAAAAAAAGGAACAGACTTTTTAAAAAGATAAAGTGTAGTAAGGGAAGAATGCGTCTGGGTGCTGTTAGCACAAGAACATGCTTGCTATTCAAAGGAAGAGCAGGCTGGGCAAGCGGCGCACAGCTCCGTCCGGAGGAGAGCCTCCGCCCACAGACTCTTCTTTTACCTCTGCACGTGTACTGTAATGGAATCTTCTAAATTCTTTGGTTTACACAATTATGGGAAAACTTTCTACCATTTAGTGTGGTAAACCGAGGGCCTGAGAACACAGACATACAACGTAATAAAGAAGTATCTTCTTTCTTTCTTTCTTTCTTTCTTTCTTTCTTTCTTTTCTTTTCTTTCCATTTCTTTTGAATTCTTTTGTATATAAGAGTTTGCCTGTATGTATGTATATATGTATGTATGTGTACTACTTGTATGACTGGTACCTGCAGGGGTCAAAAAGGGCCTGGAACTGGAGTTACAGATGGCTGTGAGTCACCTTATGAGTGCTGAGACCAGAACCTGGTCCTCGTCTGATTCAGGCGCTCTCCCTGTGAGCCCTCACTCCAGTCTTAGAATTCCCCCCTAAGGTATTTTGCTCTTTTCCCAGAGACAGCCTAGCTGGGGAGAGCAAGGGACATAGGCCTGAGCCACCCCATGAGGCTCAGGTCAGCTGACCCGGATTGTTCTTGTCCTGTCCTGACGGTTCATGGAGCTTGTTGGCTTTCTATTCTTTCCTTAGCCTGTTACATAAAGAGAAAAGAATGAGCGAACTCAGTGCCCTGGGGTGTTTCTGTGTTCCCGCTGCTCGGTCATCTCCAGGCAACAGTGTGACGGAAGGAGAGGGACAGAACGTGGGGACAGCATTGTGAATCCCATGTGACCTGCATCTCAGGATGTCAAGTGAGGTCCATTCTCTGCCTTTCTTTGCGTGATGGAACTGCTGAGTAGACATCTTCCAGTCAACCAAGCAGTCGGTAAACAGGTTCTTGGAAAAGTCTGACTGGGTGATTGTCAGGGGTATTTTTAACCTCCTGGATAGATGGAGAGAGGAAGGGTTCCAGTTGCTGGGATAGGAGGGCAGACGAAGGGGCTCCCTTTATACAGCTCTACGGATGAAAACTGCCGAAATCCTCCTCTTGCTGCTGCACAGACTCACGGCCAAGGATTGGTGTCCTGCTCCTTCGGTCTGCACCCAACTTGCCTCACCTTCCAGGGCAGAAGCTTAGCTTCCTGTTCCACACTCAGAGTTTCCCCTTGCAAACCTCCATAGACCAGTGGACGTGTCCTTTTCTCCTCAGGGAGAAAGATGTGGCTCTGCCAGTAGCACCTGCGTTCTCCATGCTGCCTTCCTGACTGGTCTGTGAGAGGGCCCCAAATTCTCCCGAAACCTCATGAACCCTACTGTCCCTATCCTGAGAACAGAGTCTAAGACTCAGAAACCCAAGTTTGAGCTTTGTACACCTTGGGAACATAGAAGAGCTGTTTGCTTGTGGAGGTCAGAGATTGAAAATGGTGGCATATAGACATGGCTGCCTAGAAAGCTAGGTCATTGGAGAGAGGGGAGGGGCTGGGGGAGCAGTGAATCAACAGAATGCTTAGGAAAGCCTGTTGACTATGGGAGCAGGGGTCCTGGAAACAGGCATGGAGGTGAGCAGGGAAAAGAAAAATTATGGGAATTCTCAAATGGGCTTCATCTTCTTTTGGTCTTGTGTGTGTGTGTGTGTGTGTGTGTGTGTGTGTGTGTGTGTGTGTGTGTCTGTGTCTGTGTCTGTCTGTGTCTGTGTGTGTCTGTTGAGACAGGGTTTCTCCTGCATAGACCTGGCTGTCCTGAAACTCACTCTATAGACAAGGCTGGCCTCGAACTCAGGGACACACCTCTCACCTGTCTTTGCCTTCTGAGTACTGTGATTATAGGCATGCGCCACCACTACCCTGCATCTTGGTCTTCTTTTTAAATCACCCACCCTGCCATCCCCAGAGACTTGGCCCTCCTCTCCCTTTATCTCTTTCTGTGTCTCAGCATCTCTTCTGATACTTTATATCCTGTTTCGTGGTAAAGGAAGGAATCCTTAACACGGGTACTGGAGTTGCTGGGAAGCCTGCAGGAAGATGAACTTTAGTTTGCCATAGAATCCAGCTCAAACAGGCTGTGATTCGTGTTTCTTTTCCTGTCTGTTCATTTTAGCTGAGGTTGACAGAACGGGGCACCACAGAGGAAACGCTAAGCCAGAGGCAGGACATTAGCCAAAGCAGCCTGCAGATATTTAGGAGCCCATTCAATTTCTTCCTCAGAGTTTGAATTGGTTGTGAACATTAAGAAACTACATTACTACATTTTAGGGGCCTGGTGTGGCATTGCCTTCCTGAAATCCCAGCATTCGGAAGCTTGATGATTAATAGTTACAGGCCACAACTGGAAATATAACAGGCTGCTCCGAGACAATGTTGAAAGAGAGGAAGGGAGGGAGGAAGAAAGGAAAAAAAGGAAGAGAGAGAGAGAGAGAGAGAGAGAGAGAGAGAGAGAGAGAGAGAGAGGTGAGACAATTTAGAAGTAAAGCCACTTGCCACCTGAGTCTGGTGACCTGAGTTCAATACCAGGAATCCATGTAAAGATGGGAGGAGTCACCAGAGTGTACAGTTGTCCCCTGAGCTCCACATGTGCACTATAGCACACATGTGCCAGCATTTACACTACACCTCACAATCCAAGGGGGGAAAATTCCAGTACTAGGGAAGCTGAGGCAGGAGGACCAGGAGTTCAAAGCTATTCTCAGCTGTCTAGCAAGTTCCAGGTCGGCCTGGGTTACATAAGACCTTGTCTGTCACATACATACATACATACATACATACATACATACATATTACATACACATACATGCATGCATAATACATGCATATGTGTTCATACATACATACAAGAGGAAAATTATGTGACACACCCTGAAGACTTCAGGGATAAGTCTAAAGATCTCTTTGTACAGCCGCCTCTCCTGACCAGGCCCCCAACATCTCCTGGGAGGTTTGTGGACACCACTGACACCCTGGGTAGGTGTGAGAGTGGTGGCTTGGGCTGGAAAAGCAAGACTCAAAACAGAATCCAGGCCAAGTAAGGGAGAGGGGAGGAGCTGAGAGCAGCCAGATCCAAGTACGGTCAGGACGGAAAAGGTTATCTGGGTGCCAGGAGAGAGGCCTGGGGGAAGGAAATGAACTTAGCGAAGGGCTGCTTCTTTCTCCTACAGAGCGCCCATCTTCGCTTACTTCCTTTCACCAGCCTGCCTGGCAGAAGCATTCACTCAAGGAGAGTTTCCTCTCAAAATGGTTGCGTCCGAGGCCACAGCAGGGCAAAAGGAAAAAGAACAACAGGCTTCTTTCCTGTCCAGAGGGGACTGTGGGAGGCAGCTCCACGATAAGAAAGACGTCCGATTTAGACAGCCTTCTTCTCTCCTTCTTTTGTTTGTTTGGTTTTGGTTTCTGTGTTTTGAGACAGGGTCTCTTATAGCCCAGGCTGGCCTCAAACTCACAATGTAGCCTAAGAGATCTTGAACTCCTGCTTGTCCCTTGCCCTGCCTCTACCTCACAATTCCCTGCCCTTGTTAAGACGAAGACAGGCTTTAGTTGCTGGGTGTGGTAGCACAAACACGTAATCCTAACCCCAGCACCCAGGAGCCAGAAGGCTCTCAAATTTGAGACCAACTAGAGATCCTGTCTCAAAAGAGTCATGAAGAAGGCTGGGAGGTGGTTCAGTCAGGAAGGCGCTTGCTTGGGGGGGCGGTGAGGTCAGGAAGGTGCTTGTTGTGCACATTTGAAGACCTAAGTGGTGTCTACTCCCTGTAAGGCGAGCACTGGGGACATGGACACGGTGGGTTGCTGTGGCCAATGTCCAGCCATCCTAGCCGACTTCAAACCCATATAAGGTAGGACCATAAAGGAAGAACAGCACTTTAGGCTGCTTTCTACATCCTATTTACAGACATGCACGAGCACACACATATGAACGGGAACAAATGGAAAACTTACATCAAGTGTGGTGGCACACACCTATAATCACAGCACTTTGATGGGGGGTTGTTTTGGGGCTTGGTCGTTTTTTGTTTGTTTTTCAACAAAGGTCTCACTCACGTGCTCTAGTGGTCCTGGAACCCCTCTGTAGACCAAACTGACCCTGAACTCACTCAGAGATCCACCTGCCTCTGCCTTCCAAGTACTGGGATTAAAGGCATCAGCTACTGTGCCTGGCTATCCCCGCACTTTGGAAGTTGAGGCAGAAGGATTATTCTGGGTCTGAGATTAGCCTGCACTCCACAGTGAATCCCAGGCTTAAATAAACTAACACAAAAGCAAACTGGAAATAATGGTGTCTGCCCGGAATCCCAGCACTTGGGAGGTGAAGGCAGAAGGATTAGGAATTCAAGTGTTTTATGATTAAGTTTAAGGCCAGCCTGAGCTACCCAAGACCCTGTCAGGAATGAACAAAGCCAAACGCAAACATGGGTTTAACTGAGCCCCTCCTGGCAGGCACTGATAACGCTGGGTGCTGGGGACAGGCTAAATTTGTTTTCTCTCTTTACCATAAATCCAGAGAAATAGAACCATAGGACGGTGTGTCCGCATGAGGAGGGAAGGCGTCTGAGCTGTAAGGAGCACAGTTCATTGCTGAAAATCCTGGGATACAGGCGGTCTGAATAGAAAAGAGTCACAGACTCTGTGGTCATGGAAACCTTAACCCCTCTGGTCCCATAGCTGGGGTGAGGCCAGTGTGGACCTACTAACTCCCACTGGGGTAGCTACAGTTAGGCAGCTGACAGAGGAGACAGTAAATCCTTTTGGATTAGGCAAAGTGTTCTCCGTGAATTCTAGAAACTAGAATTCTGCTTTGGGATTTCAAATTTCTATGTTTTCTATGTTTGTGATTTCCTTGGGGGAACATGGGTCTCAGTAGGGGAAAGGTCAGTGGAGAAAAGGTCGCAGTAGCCTGGTCAGATTACCCAACCGCACTATTCCTGTCTAGCCCATTTATCTCCTCACTTTCTGGCCAGACGTGTTTTAGGACAGATAGGAGGACCTGTATCTGCGGCCGACTCTTTGGTCAGAAATCTCTATGGGGTCCTTGATGTGACTCCTGACTTGCAGGTTGTAACCTTGAACTCTTGGTGACAAAGCTTCTCTGTTTTCTTACCAGTTGCAGGAATCGCTGGTCCCCAGCTGCCCTGGCTGCAGAAGTTCTTGGAAACAACTGGCAAAGTGCCTGAGGTAACTTTAGCTTGCCTGGCCTAAAATAAGGTGGTAAGGATCAAGGGGACTAAATCAACAGCTTGGCAAAATAGGGACATGTCCCTCCATTTGGAGGACAAAGGTTGAAGTGACCAATTGGGATCAGTTGTACTACCTCAAAGACAAAATGTCATACAAATCAAGTCATATTTGAACCCTGCCCTGCCTGGACTCCTGCTTTTACTGGCAGGTGACCTTGTTGGGCCAAGCCAATGCCTGGAGTCCCAGTACCATTCGTACCTTTACAAGTGGGTCTACACCAACCTGACTGTGGAGTAGGGGTCTCGTCCAACTTTGTGTATCAGACAGGAAGAAACTGAGCAGGGAGTCCTGACACAACTTTCCAAAGGTACAAGTAAGGAAACCAAAGCCATGAGACACTGCTTTGCCTATCTGAGATGGCAACTGGTCCCCTTGACTTAGCATCTTGATTTTTTTCCTTTTATTTCTTTTGAGACAGTGTCTCCTGTGCCCCAGCTTGACCTCAAATTTTCCATACAGCCAAGGGTCATAGATATATGCCTTTATGTTCAGTCATATGGTGTTAGGTATAGGACTTTGTGTATGCCAGGCAAGTGCCCTATCTTCTGAGCGTCACCCCCAATTCTCCACACCCTGCTTCATTCTTGACCAGCCTACACCCTTCTTTACTTTCAAAGTTCAAGCAACCATAAAAATAGTTGCAGAAACCAAATACCCTTTCCTTACCAAACCACGGGCACCGTCCACCTGCCTTCTGGCCTTCCAGTTTCTTTTGTCCTCCACTCTCAACCTAACTGCATATTGCAACCCAGATCTCTATTTGGTCCTCAAACCAGAGTCCTTGCACCTGTTCACAGGCTCCCCATTCCACACGTCCTGCCCAAGTAGGCAAGGCCGGGGAGGGTAGGTGTGGAGCATGGGTCAGGGAGAGTGGTTTTCCTGCTGTAAAGCCTAGTCTGTAGCCCAGGCGTGGGAGCAATTTAGACAATAAACTGCCCTATTGGGTAGTATGTACCTGGCTGGCAAACACTGCCTGGGTCTGATGTAAATTTGTAGGCAAGGCCTCAACTGTTACGCTGCCTGCCTCTCCAGGAGGAACAGCTTTGTCCCTGTCTGCTGGACCTAGGCTCCAGCCTCTGCCTGTTTGGTAGTGCTTGTGGGAAGTTGGGGAAAGGTCAGTGGAAATAGTTTAGCTCATGCCTGGAAACACTTAGGAATCTGGGGATGCTCGCTGCTGGGTCTCGTGTCTCCGGCTTTGTCCAACAAGGTCACCTGCCAGGGAAGGCAGAAGTCCAGGCAGGGCAGAGTCCAAGAATGGCCTGATGTTTATGACACTTTGTCTTTGAGATAGAATGACTGATCCCAAGTGGTCATTCCAACCTTTGTCCTCCTTTCTCCTGTGCCATGGGAAAAGGGAGGTGAAGAGACAGAGTGTGGACAGACCCTCAGGGATTAGTTTCCTGCCCTTCTTAATCACCTTCAGTCGGGACCTTTGTCCCCATTAAGTAGTTCTCAGGGATGTGTGATGGCTTATTGAACGTGAGACCCCAGACCCATACGGCAGCAGGAGAGTACTGACTCCTGCAAACTGAACTTTGGGCTCCCCGCACAAGCTATTTTGTATACCCCTGGTCAAATAAATGAAGTGTAATAAAAAAAATGAAATTCCGGAGGAGGTAGCCAGTGGCAGTGTCTTTCAACATAGACGTGGATTTAAGTGAGGAGGGTTAGGATGGTGTCTCTCCTCCACAGCGTGTGAAAGGGAAGTAGTGGGGAACGACAACAGAAAGAAAAAAAAGAGCGTTCAGGATCTTTGTGTTCTGCTGTTCCCTCCCTAGCTACAGTCACTGGCTGGCCGAATAACTGTGGGAAACCCCAGGGACAAATCTCCTGGCCCCACCCTTCCCTCACCTCCGAGAGCTAGAAAAGGAAACACATCAATCATCACAGATTGCTCAATAACTCTGGAATGTTCGTTTCTATTCCTGTTCCCATCTCCGTTTTCTCAGCCGGGCTTCTAGCCCAACACTTGCTACTACATTTAAACGAGGCCTTTAAGATGCTTTTCCTCCATGGAGTCTAAGCCCCTCTATTGCCCTGTACAGTGGGGTCAGAAATACCTGACCTTAGATTTCGCCTCTCTAACCCACGATGCTGTAAGAAAGTCGGTCGGCCTGTCTAAATGTAATAGGGAAGTTTATTAGAAGCTTCTCCCCTAGTCCATCTTTAGACTTTCAAATGCTCAGTGGGGCCTCCCGTGGTAGCACCCCAGATGTCTCTGCAGTTCTCCTTACTCTGTTTCTATACTGGACATGCAATTTACTCGTGGCTGTGGCATGTCAAGTGCATGCAACCAATCAGCTCGAGGAAGACTTCCTCAGAAGCCAATCACAGCCCAGGGAAGTGACCTCACCCAAGGGAGCGCTGTGTGGGCGAGGAAGCGTCTCTTAGAGCTGTGAGTGTCCCTAAATCACTCCCTTCCTCCCCACCCTCCTTACTTCCTGGAAGATAACACCGCCTACCCCCTCCCCAAAGTAGAGTGAGAAAGGCTAACTCAGTTCCACAAAGGAAAGAACAAAAAATGAAGCTGCAAACCACACCCCGGCTGTCGGTAGAGAACAGTATATTTAGGGAGTTCCCTAAATATGCCTTTCAATGTGGGCTCTCCAGCTCCTGGAAGAGAACCGCGTAAGCTGAAAGCAGTGAGTCACTCCTCTCTCCCGGCCCCTGGCCTTCTTGACTCTCTGCACAAAAATAGCTGCAATCACTCTTTGTAAATAAGGACGCGATCAAGGTCAAGTGTGAGAGAGGAGAGGGCTGGCGCCCTGGTGAACAAGGAGCAGGCTCACGTCCTCATGCTGCTGGGGGCCGAGGGCTGGGGTAGTCCGTGGGAGAGCCTGTGCTTTCCTCAGCAATGCCTTCAGACAGCACTGCACAGGAGTTCCTCAATGTGCCCACACGGGAGGGCTGAGAAGGAAAGGTCAAGGGTCAAGGCGGTGACACCCCTCCTCCCCAGTATCACATCGGACAAGCAGAGGGTTGACACTGGTGGCACAGGCCTGGGATCCTAGCTTGGGAGACTGAGACAGTTTAAGGCCTGTTTGGGCTACAGGGTTAGTTCAAGGCCAACTTAGGCAACTTAGCAAAAACCCGCTGTCTGAAAACTTTGAAATAAAAATATAAAAAGAGCTGGGGGCTGGAGAGGGTGGCTCAGCCCGGTTAAGAGCACTGACCGCTCTTCCAGAGGTCCTGAGTTCAATTCCTAGCAACCACATGGTGGCTCACAACCATCTGTAATGGGATCTGATGCCCTCTTCTGGTGTGTCTGAAGACAGCTAGTGTACTCATACACATTAAATAAATAAATAAATAAATAAATAAATAAATAAATAAATAAATAAATAAATCTTAAAAAAAAAAAGAGTTGGGGATATGGCTTAGTGATAGAATACGTTCAACATTTGCAAGGTTGTAATTTCAAGCCTCTGAAAGGGGTGGGGGTGGGGAGAATGACCTGACTGGACATCCCCTTCAGCCTTCCTTCAGCCCTTTCCCATCAGACATCACTCTGGGTAGAGAGACAGGTACAAACATTTTATTTAAAAATATAAAACAGGCCTTACTCCTCTTGATTATTTCTACCCCAAGTGTCCCATAAACTGTCAGGTGCTGTGCATCACGACCCCAGGGATCACACAGGCCACCTGGATTCTGACTAAATAATTTTTCCTCAACAATTTTTCCTTAAATCCTGGTGAGTCTGGTGTGGTGGTGCAGCCCTGGAATCTCAAGACTTGGGAGGTGGGGGTGGGAGGATCAAGAGGTCAAGGCCAGCCTGAGCTACATGAGATCCTCTCTCAAAAACAATAACAAAAACAGGAAAAACCCTAAGTAAATAGGATATTTAGTTCCTGTATCTCAAATCAAGAATGATATATAGTCTCAGGTTTTCAGTGATGGCCCAGGTTTTCAGTATATGGCCTCATCCATATTGTCATCGCTGTCACCTCCAAAGTCCTCTCCATTGTCAAAATATGACATGATGTAATCAGTCTCCTGAAATGTAAAAAGAAGCAAAGACCGGGAATGATTTCAGAGTTTTCTTCTCTTGGTTTCCAGGATCTTTCCCTCCCAAATACACCTTTCCAGGTCTGGGGCAGCCCCGCCCACTGTTGTAAATGTATTTTACTTTCTATGTGTATAGGCGTTTAGACTGCATGCATAAATATACTGTTTGTGTGCCTGGAGCCCTCAGAGGCCAGAAAATGGCATCCAATGCCCAGGAACAGGAGTTACAATCACTGTGAGCCGACATGTGTATGTTGGGAGTGGGGCTTGAGTCCTTCGGAAGAGCAGCCTGTGCTCTTAACCATGAGCTCCATATTATAAAAGTTAAAATGATTGTTTGCCTGTATATGTGTGTGTTTACATATGTGTGTGCATGTGTGCCCTGGTGCACATGGAGGTCAGGGGACAACTTGCAGGGGTCAGTTCTTTCTCTCACTTTGTGGGTTCTGGGGATTGAACTCAAGTCATCAGGCTTGGTAGCAAGCCCCTTTGCCCTCTGAGTCATCTACTCCACCATGTTATGTGTTTTGAGAATAGGCCGGGGATAGATGAACTGGAGAAAAGCCTTTTGGTAGCATTGCGACTCTCTGAGAAGGTCTCCTATGTAAGAGTTGAGAGCCCAGAGTTAGGGAGAATACTAAGTCTGGAGAGTACTCATGTAATCCCAACTGCAGGAAGTAGAAGCAGGGGGATTTCTGGGGAGTTCCTGGCCAGCCTAGCTTACATAGTGGAGACCCTGTTTCAAAACCAAAACCAAAACCAAAACTAAAACAACAACAAAATCTTAAAAAAAAAAAAAAAGACAGAGAGAGAAAGGGAGGGAGGGAGAGAGAGAGGGAGGGAGGGAGGGAGAGAGGGAGAGAGGGAGGGATGGATGGAAGAAAGAGAGAGAGAGGGAGAGTTAGAGTTGTGAGCCCAAAACTTGTGAGGGAGAAAGAAGGGGGAGGGGAAGGGGAGGGGCAGAAGTGCCTGTCACCTCCTCATGCTCCTCTTCATCGTACTCCTCTTCCTCCCCCTCTTCCTTCTCCTCTTCCTCTTCTTTCTCTTCATCTTCCTCTGAAGTCACTTCCTCCTCCTTCTTCTCTAGAGTCTCATGTGAGGATGAATAGGAAGAGAAACTCACACTCACAGAAGGAAGGGAGAAGTGAGGCTCTAAGGGACCCTGAGGCCAGCTGCCTATTGCACTTCCCTCTCACCTCTAGTTTCTGGATCGTCTCCTCCTTATCCTCTGTGCTCTTAGGGGGCCTCTTGGGAAGGATAATGGTGGTCCCTGTTTGGAGGATCAAAAAGTGAGTCCTTAGGAAGCACATATCATAACTAGGTTTCTTTCTGGCTTTTAAATTTGATGTGTGTGTGTGTGTGTGTGTGTGTGTGTGTGTGTGTAAAACACCCAGGCAGACGTTAGAATGAGTCCGTCCTTCCAACTCCAGCACGTGGGTCCTAGGGATTGGTGGCAGGTGTCTTTGTCAGCTGAGCCATCTATCTCTCCCTCCAGCCTAGCTGAGCCTACTCCACCCTCCTGCAGCAAACGCGGCCCTCTGCGGCCCTTGTGTGGTCTCCGGCAGCAAACGTGGCGGTCTGCTGCCCTCGTGTGGTCATTATGGCACCGGCTGACGAAACCTCCTCCTCCTGCTGCAGATTCACTCACGCTCCTTCTGGACTTTCCGCACTCGAATCTTGAGCTCGCTGGGTAGTCGTCGCCAATCTGGGAAGCGTGGAAGTGAAAATCATTAGGACCCTGTCTGGCTAGGGGCTTCCGGAAATGATGGTGCTGAGGGAAGGGGAGTGTTAAAAAGGGCAGGAAGGAAGGGGTTGGTTTGAAGATTTTCAGAATAAAACTGTAGGCTGAGGGGTTGGGGATTTAGCTCAGTGGTAGAGCGCTTACCCCAGGAAGCGCAAGGCCCTGGGTTCGGTCCCCAGCTCCGGAAAAAAAAGAACCAAAAACAAAAACAAACAAACAAAAAAACTGTAGGCTGGACACCTCTGGAGAGGTGGACACTATCATTACAAATAGGGTTTTCAAGTAGAAAGTGTTGCAGAGCACATCTAAGACTCTTGTTTTTAGATGTTAAGCATCTGAAAGAAGGGCATTTGGAAAGGACCAGTCACCTACCAGGGTTCCAATCGATGGCGTTGTCAATCGGCCCAGACATCTGATACTTGTCTGAGTAACGTTCCACATCTGGGGGTCAGAGCCCATGAGTCACAGTTTTATCCTTAGAATATTTGTTCCCAAGGGTCTACTCCTCTTATCTATTGATGGAAGGGGCTACCCCTTTTATCTATCGATCGCCTTACTCTAAACCCAGAGCCCAGCAGTGCCCGCTTGGGTAGAAGCCTTATCTCTCCTCCAGCCTGCCTTTTTGTTACTCTTGTCTTTGTCCAGAATCCTCTTCTAGTGTGCTCCATGGGACAGGATACACTGGAATAAAGACCAGGGTTCCGTCTTCTCTCCCTCTCACTAGTGGGTTAGCTTAGTAAGCCTTCCACCTCTGAGCCCTCAGCTCCCAGTAGAGAAGCAGACTCAGTAGACTCAGTAGAAAGGCATCAACTGGCAGTACTTCTCACAGGGCAAACATCCACTCACCAAGCCTGCCAGCGGCCCTGCCTTCTCCAGTCTCCTGCTCTCACTAGCGAAGGGGAGAAGGCTTTGCACAGGCAGGATACGCAGAGGCCCAGCATCAAGGTCTCTCCAATCGATGAATTGGAAATTCATTTGTACCCCACTACCCCATTTGTACATTTGCACTAAGATGCTAATGCTTTAATGTCCCACTAACCCCAAGATTAAGGTTCAGCTCAAATCTCCAATAAGGTGATACATTTCAGACACAGAAGGAACTTTAATGCTCTCTCCATTAGATGTAAACTTTAAGCCTCTCTGGCCCCCAGTGTGCTGAGCGGGCTCTGCCCCAGCCTTCCTACTGACCTCTCTTGGGGACAGCTGGCCGGATGAAGTAGGGGAGCTGCCTCATGGCCCCACGCAGCTCTTGCTTCAGCGCCAGGACATACTCCCCTTCCTCTCCTGCGGGCAGAGGCACCGGGTGGAACTCCAAGGGCTGAGGAACACAGTGGTTAGTGCTGCAGTCCAACCTTAAAGGGCCTGTCCCCCAAGTAAAACCCAGTGTTCTCAGTAAGAATTGGGAGGGCCAGAAAGATGGAGGGCATTCTGAGAGCTGGAGAGTGGAGGGTATGAAGAGTGAAGATAAACACTTCTTTGCCTGGAAAACACCTCCTATGGGAAGTCACTGTAGAGACAGAATCAAGGTGTGGATGGCTCCTGACAGGCCAGGAGGATTCAATGAGGGGCACATGGAAGGCTTAGGAAGGGAAGGGAGACACTCACAGGGAAGAGTGGAGAGGGCTGTAGAGTGGGTGGAGGCAAAGCGTCACCCTTCCCAATGCCCACAGCCTCCATGTTGAAGGTCAACTGGCCTCGGCCACGACCCCGGCCCCCACCCCGGCTGGCCATGGTGGAGGGGGCCTGGATAGGAGAGATCCAGTGAGAAAAACCTAATGAAGACAAAAACAAAGAGATAAGAAGTATACTAGAAGAGACGCGAAGCCAGGGGGCTGCACCGCCTGTGGTGTTCTGTGGCAGGTGACTTTTTGTCTCTGGGGCCGGGTTCAACCCAGGGCTCTTCTCATGCTAGACAAGTACTCTGCCTTCGGGCTACATCCAAGCCTTTTCTGTGACACTCAAAGAAGCCAAGGTGCTGGGGGCAGTGCGAGCACCTGCCTTCAGTTTCAGCACTTGGGAGGCAGAGGGAGGCATTGCTTTGAGGAGAGCATTGCTTTGAGTTCGAGGCCAGCCTGATCTACAGCCAAGGATACCCAGAAAAACTTGTCTCAAAAAAAAAAAAAAAAAAAGGGGTGGGGGATTTAGCACGGTGGTAGAGCGCTTGCCTAGGAAGCGCAAAGGCCCTGGGTGCAGTCCCCAGCTCCGGAAAAAAAAAAAAGAACCAAAAAAAAAAAAAAAAAGGCAAACAAATGAAAGATATAATTACTTAATTAATTAAAAATAAATAAAACAAAGTCAGGAATGATACCACAAGGCTGTTTTTCCAGCTGTATACTTGGAAGGTGGATTGCCTGTTTGAGGCTAGCCTGGTCTACACACAGTTCCAGACCACTGAGGGATGAATAGCAAGACCATGTCTCAAAATAAACGAAGCTGGATTGATGTTCAGTGGTTAGGATGTGCATTGCTTTTGCAGAGGAAGAGTCTGGTCCCCAGCACTTGTGTCTGGTGTCTCATGACGGTTTGTCACCCCAGCTCCAGGGGCCTCTGCACTCTCATGCACACACTTTGAAAACATTTTTAAAAAATAGTTTTTAAACACGATTTGGAGAGATGGCTTGGTGGGTAAAAGTATCCGGTGCTCTTTCTTGCAGAGGACCTGGGTTTGGTTCCCGAAGCTCACATCAGGACATTCCCAAGTGCCTGTGACTGTAGTTCTGGATCCAATGCCCTCTCATGGCCTCCAGACACTTCTACAGAAGTGGTGCACATTCAGATAAGTAAAAGTAAATAATACCTAAAAGTGCTAAAACCATTCAGCTAGGGAGATGTCTCAGTGGCTGAGAGTGGGTGGGCACTGATCTTCCAGATGACACGAATTTGATTCCCAGCACTCACACAGACTCTAGCTCCAGGGGCTCCAATGCCTTTGGCCTTCATGGACACCTGATTCATGTGTATACACAGAGATCACATAGACCCATAATTAAAAACAAGACCAATCTGTTCAATTTTTTGAGATCTTTATTTATTTTTATTTTATGTGTATGGGTGTTTTGCACTCATATATTATATAATATATAATATGAGTGTAGTGCCCATGAAGACCAGAAGAGGGCACTGTTTCTCCCGAGACTGGAGCTACAGGTGGTTGTTAGCAGCCAGAAGTGGGTGCTGGTACCAAACTTGGATCCTCTAGAAGAGCAATCAGTGCTTTCAATCACAGAACCATCACTTCAGCTTCCAATACAATGAAATAAATTAATATTAGATTATAATCCCAAAGTACTGTAGAACTAGAATTTTAAAAAGGTTACTCATTGTCAGAGTCCGGATGTGCAGGGCCGAACGTGCCTGAGGGAGAGCCAGAGATAGGACTTGCCAAACCAGCTATCAGCCCCAAGGACATTGACCATCTGTAGCCACCCCCTCCCCTTCCTTCACCCCCCTGAGTGAGATGAGCCACCCTACCTGCCTGCCGAGCTGCTAGAGACCACGTACTCCTTGCTGATGTAATTTCGCGCCGAAAGTAACTGTGCACCATTTGAATTGACCAATCATGTGTAACCGCGCGAATGCCCCTAACCTCCCCTATATAAACCCCCGAGTTTGGAGGCTCGGGGTCAATTCCTCTGCCTCCTGTGTGAGATACGTATCGACCCGGGATCCCGCTAATAGGGATCTCGTTAATAAAAGCTACCTCTTGCTGTTACATCAAGACTGGCTACTCGTGATTCCTGGGGGCACCCCACCCCGCGATCGGAGCGAGAGACTCGGCTCCCTGTTTAGGGGTTCGCTCTTTCAGTACAAAGTAAACGCCCATGAGTCCATCGTGTTATAAGTGACTGGGAAAAGGCAAATGCATCATGCAGAATTCTAAACAAACCATGTAGATAGCCCAAGCTAAAAAATAAACAAAGGGGGTTGGGGATTTAGCTCAGTGGTAGAGCATTTGCCTAGGAAGCGCAAGGCCCTGGGTTCGGTCCCCAGCTCCGGAAAAAAAAGAACCAAAAATAAATAAATAAATAAATAAACAAAGTTAACAGGAAAGGAGATAATTCCTGATTCTTCAGAATGGGAAATTTTGTCCCATGTGTTTTGGCAAGTTGGAGTGTATGGGGTCCCTTCTAATGGACACCATTCCAGTCAGTGACCAAGATCAACATCACTGGCGACTCACAAGGACAATACAGGTGGGTTTTATTTGTTTGTTTTGAGACAGGCTTTCTCTGTGTAGCCCTGGCTGTCCTGAAACTCACTCTAGACAATATGTATTCTTAACATGCAGTGACACATTTGTTTCCTCTCTCGTTTTGTTGATTTGGGGTCTCCAGGAGCCCGGGTTGACCTGAAATTACCTCTGTAGCAGACAATGGTGCCCTTTTAATCTGGAGGTGCTGGGACTGCAGGGCATGTGCCTCCTTCCCTGTCTCTCTCCTGTCCGTTCATCCTTCCTTGACAAGGTTTTACCGTGTTGCCTAGGCTGTCCTTGAATCCTTGTTCCTCCTATCTCAGCTCCAAGTGCCAGACCTCCATGCCAGGGCTGGATCCGAAATGACACTTGTAGCTCTGTGACCCTCATGCCCAAACCTCCTCCCAAGACCAGATTAGTCCCTGAAGAACAGCAGCTTCCGACAGAGGATATCCTGCAGCACGCCTGACCAGTTCTCCTCAAAACTGTCAAGATTATTAAAAATAAGAAGCCGAGAAACTGTCAGAGCCCAGAGGAGCCCAAGGACATGAGACAAAATGTACTGTGGTATCTTGGATGGGATCATGACACATGAAAAGACCATTATATAAAAAGTGAAGAAATCTGATTGGAATATGAACCTTGAAGAATAATAACATATCACTAGTGGTTCATATGTAACAGATACATTGTAGTAATATACAACATTATTAAAGGGAACCCTGGGGATTTTCTGCTCAGTTTTTCTGTAAATCTATTCTTTAAAATTTTTGTCTCATTATTTTGGTCACTAAATTACATGCCCAGCCCTGTAACGTGGTTTTCTTTCAGGCAATGGGCCTTCATGATTGTTTCTTTTCTTCCTGTTTGTGCATTAATTTTCCCTATAATGTGTGAACACTTTTATTTTATTTTTTTTTTCTTTTTCTTTTTTTCGGAGCTGGGAACCAAACCCAGGGCCTTGCACTTGCTAGGCAAGCACTCTACCACTGAGCTAAATCCCCAACCCTGAACACTTCTTTTATAATAAGAGAAAATAATTAGGTAGGCATTGTGATTGGAGCCTGTAATCCCAGCACTTGCGGGGCCAAGGAAAGAGAATCGCTAAGCCAAGGAGTCTAGGGCTAGCCTATTATACTGGCTGGTTTTGTGTGTCGACTAGACACAAACTGGAGTTATCACAGAGAAAGGAGCCTCCCTTGAGGAAATGCCTCCATGAGACCCAGCTGTGAGGCATTTTCTCAATTAGTGATCAAGGTGGTGAGGGCCCATTGTGGGTGGTGCCCTCCCTGGGCTGGTGTTCTTGGGTTCTATAAGAAAGCAGGCTGAGCAAGCCAGGGGAAGCAAGCCAGTAAGTAACATCTCTCCATGGCCTCTGCATCAGCTCCTGCTTCCTGACCTGCTTGAGTTCCAGTCCTGACTTCCTTTGGTGATGAACAGTAATGTGGAAGTGTAAGCTGAATAAACCTTTTCCTCCCCAGCTTGCTTCTTGGTCATGATGTTTGTGCAGGAATAGAAACCCTGACTAAGACACCTGAGCTATGCAGAAAATTCTAAACTTGTGATCCTCCTTCCTCTACTTCCCAAGTTCTAAGATTATAGGTATGTGCCAACATGACCAGTCAACAAATAAAATTATTGATTTACAATTTTAGTTAGGGATCCAAGGACATGTCTCAGCAGGTCAAAGGCCCTGGGGCATACAAGCTGACAACCTGTGCTTGATCCATGGAACCGATGGGAAACAGAAAGGAGAATCACTGTGGGCTTAGAGGCTAACTAGCCTGACATTCACTTCTCAGTGGTTAGAGACCCTTGCCTTAATAAGGTGGGGGAGGGGACAGATGAGGTCAGAGAACTCTGAGGATTCTATCTCTCCTTCACATAAACATATCACATAAAGTAAGAGTTTAAAAATTGAACTAAATGTAAATATATTTTTATCTCATGTACAAAATCATATATAAGATTTATAAACTGTAGCAGGAAGAAGAGGTGTTTGAGGAGTTAGGGGTCTAACTTCCATTATAAAAATGGAAGGGAAAGGGCTGGAGAGATGGCTCAGAGGTTAAGAGCACTGACTGCTCTTCCAGAGGTCCTGAGTTCAAATCCCAGCAACCACATGGTGGCTCACAACCATCTGTAATGGGATCTGATGCTCTCTTCTGGTGTGTCAAGGACAGTACGGTTATATACATAAAATAAGTAAATCTTTTTAAAAATTATGGAATCACACACACCAAAAAGACACAAAAGCACAAAGAGGTCTAATTGGAGAGAAAGTTAGCAGAAATGGAAGAGGGAGAAATAAGCAGAAATAAGAGAGGGAAACAGCCTCACCCATGGTGTGTGGATGACACTCCCCACTGTGTGTGTGTGTGTATGTGTGTGTGTGTGTGTGTGTGTGTGTGTGTGTGTGAGTTTGACAAATACTGTACAACCAGCCAGTGGTGGAGCATGCCTTTTATCCCAGCACTCAGGAAAACTCTGTGAGTTTGAGGCCAGCCTGGTCTACAGAGCTTGTTCTAGAACATCCAGGGGTTCACAGAGAAACTGTGTCTCAAAAAACAAAACAACAACCAAAAAACAAGAAAGAAAGAAAGAAAGAAAGAAAGAAAGAAAGAAAGAGAGAGAGAGAGAGAGAGAGAGAGGGAGGGAGGGAGGGAGGGAGGGAGGGAGGAAGGAAGACACTGTACATAGATGATTGAAGTCCATTTATGGAAATGTCATAATGGAACCCACTGCTATGTAATTAACATACCCTCATAAAAACACTAAGAGGAGATCCTTGAGGGCATCTGAGGTCTCCTCTGATGTGACCCTGATGTGCTCCTGTTACCATCAGCCCTCCCCAGTGCTCCCCAGTACACTGTGCTTGCCCACACCCCACCAGCTTTCACAGGACAGACTCCAGCCCACTTATGCGCACCTTTGCCCTACAGTAAAGGTACACATACCTTTGCTACTAAAGGGTGTGCTTCAACACAACATACAAAAAAATACCAACAAGGGGTTGGGGATTTAGCTCAGTGGTAGAGCGCTTGCCTAGGAAGCGCAAGGCCCTGGGTTCGGTCCCCAGCTCGAAAAAAAAAAAAAAAAAAAAAAAAAAAAAAAAAAAAAAAAAAAAAAAAAAAAAAAAAAAAAAAAAAAAAAAAAAAAAAAAAAAAAAAAAAAAAAAAAAAAAAAAAAAAAAAAAAAAAAAATACCAACAAATTCATGGAGTTTAAGGAAGGCAGAGCTGGGAGTGGAAGCACATGCCTGTGATCACTTGAGAGGTGAAGGAAGGCTGATCTGGAGTTCAGGGTCAGGAGAGGATACATACATAGTGAGTTCCAGGCCATCTTGGGCAACATGGGTTCCTAGCTTAAAACACCAAAACTAACAACCAACCAGCCAGCCAGCAAGCCAGCCAAAAAGTCCCAGTTCTGTCATTTCCTAGTTATATAAACTTTGGTTCTTTCTTTGTCTGTAAAATGGGAGTAATAATAAACCCACATTCTTAGTTACTTTTAAATTCCTCCCCAGAGACACCATGACCAGTGAAACTCACAGAAGAGACTTTATTGGGGGCTTAGAGTTTCAGAGGGTAAGTCTATGACCATCATGGCAGGGGTGGCAGCAGACAGGCACTGCACAGGAGCATAGCTAAGAACTCACACCAAAGCCCACCTCCTGCAACAAGGCCACACCTCTCTATCCTTCCCAAACAGTTCCACCAACTGGGGACAAAGCGCCCAAATGTATTGAAAGAGCCAGAGTTAGGGTCAATCTAAGGCCAGTGGAAATCACAAACTATGAAGGGAAGGTTAGTTTGTAGAAGGAAGCACCCATGTTTGAAAGTGATGTCTAATTGAGTGGCAGACAAGGAGACAAATCAGAGAAAGAACTGAGAGAATAGGATATTCCCAACTCTCATGAGAAGAGAGGAAAAGGAAGCTACTTAAGGGAGAGGCAGACAGTACAGGAGAAGAGAGTGCAGTACAGGAATACAGGAGAGTTTGTGGAGACAGTACAGTAGAGTTGGGAGGGAGAGTGGAGCAGAGAAGGAGAAGGGGCAGTTTTACTGGGAGAGTTTTACAGAGACAGATTGAAGAAAGAACAAGCTAGACACAGGTAAAGATTGCTGGAGTTAGTTTGAGGCCAAGCAAAGCAATTCAGAGGCAGAGAGAAAAGTCAGTTTGAATCAGTCAGCTTGGAGAGGAGTTTGAACCAGAACAGCTGAGTTGAACTAGCCAGGCAGAGATCAGAAAGAACAAGAAAGGATGAAATTATTCAGTAGCAGGCCTCAGAGGCTGAAAACATTCTAGGCCTAAATAGATTGTACAGAGGCTATCAGCTTCCAGGACCAGCCCTAGGTTAGCAGACAGACAACAATTATTCAGGCAAATACAAGTTTCTTTTACATATATGTGTGTATAATTCATTCATGTGTGTGTGTTTGACGTTTGAGGAGGTCAGAGGACAACTTTGGGTTTCTGTCTTCACCTCCAGGTTTGCTCTTTCTTGTTTGCCACAGCTGGCCTGAGAGCTTCTGTGGTATTCCCTCCCCCACACCAAGTCTCCACCTCCCATCTCACCCTAGGAGTGCTTGTATTACAGCGCAGGTCACCACATCTGCCCTGCTTTTACATGGGCTCCATGGAAATGAACCCAGGGTTTTCCAGCTCGAGCTGACCGTGCTTTTTATGGATTGAGCAATCACCCTGGCCTGATTAAACCATTTTTGTATCAAATAAGGCACTAACAACAAGTTAAATAACAATAATCAGGTTGTGGTGAGGTCTCTTTCAGACGGACATTGGCTCTGCTAGGTAGATTTCTGTCCAATTGTCACAAGCAGGGGTCATCTGGGAAGAAGGAACCTTAATTGGGAAAATGACTCCTTCAGATGACCTGTGGGCAAGCCTGTGGGGCATTCTTGATTGACATTGACGTGGGAGGGCCTAGTTTACTGAGTGGTGCCACCACTGAGCAGGTAGTCTGGAGCTGTCTGGAAAAGAAGCGGAGAAAGCTCTAGAGAGCAAGTCAGTCAGCAGCACACCTCCATGGCCTCTGCTTCACTTCCTGCCTCTGTCTCCCTTAAAAAAGATGTGACTGGGAAGTGTAAACCAAATAAACACTTTCCTCCTAGGTTGGCTTTTGGGCCTAGTGTTTTACCGTAGCAATAGAAACAAACTAAATCGTAGCCCACCAGGGGAAGACCAATCAATCTCTGGAGGTTTTCCTAGTGGTTTTTATTTATTTTTTTAAGATTTATTTATTATAGGGTTGGGGATTTGGCTCAGTGGTAGAGCGCTTGCCTAGCAAGCGCAAGGCCCTGGGTTCGGTCCCCAGCTCCGAAAAAAAAGAAAAAAAAAAGATTTATTTATTATATATAAGTATACTGTCGCTGTCCTCAGACACACCAGAAGAGGGCATCAGATCCCATTACAGATGGTTGTGAGCCACCATGTGGTTGCTGGGAATTGAACTCAGGACCTCTGGAAGAGCAGTCTGTGCTCTTAACCACTGGGCCATTGCTCCAGCCCAGGTTTTTACTCTTAATCTAGAAATCTTACTGTTAAAATCTGTCCTAAAAAGTCACATATTCTGCAATAAAAGTATCACATAAAGAGCTATTTATGGCAGCAAAAGTTCTGAAATAAACTAGGCATGGTGACTCACACCTACAGTTCTAGCCCTCAAGGAGGCTAAGGCAGAAAGTGGTCAGTCTGAGGTACATATGGAGTTCTAGGTCAGCCTGGGCTACATAGTGAAACTTTCTTTCTTTCCTTCTTTCTTTCCTTCTTTCTTTCTTTCTTTTTGATTTATTTCTTTATTTTATGTATGTGAGTACACTGTAGCTGTCTTCAGACACACCAGAAGAGGGCATCAGACACCATTACAGATGGTTGTGTGCCACCATGTGGTTGCTGGGATTTGAACTCAGGACCTCTGGAAGAGCAGTCAGTGCTCTTAACCGCTGAGCCACCTCTCCAGCCCTGAAACCTTGTTTCAAACAAGAACAAATTCTGAAATGACTTAAGTGGTCTAATAATAGGTGATGAAACCACAAAGACCAGCCGTACAGTGGTGGTGTGCGCCTTTAATCCCAGCACTCGGGAGGCAGAAGCAGGCAGGATCTAGAGTTCAAGGCTAACCTGGTCTACAAAGCCAGTTCCAGGACAGCCAAGGCTACACAGAGAAATCCTGTTTTGAAAGAAAACAAACAAACAAACAAAAAACCCAAACCAAACAAAACAATAAACAAAACATAACAACAAAACCCCAAACAAACCACTTTCAAGGCAGGAGGTTGATAATACTGAGTGTGAGGGGTGAGGGAGAATACAATATAAAGTCATATTTATCTGTTATTTTCTTTTTATGTTTTCATTCTTGGTACAAAATTGAATTTATTATGTGGCTCTATTACTTATAAAACACAAAGTTATGCATATATACAGAATAAACTGAGAGTACATATGTCAAAATACTAGATCAGGGGGCAGGCAAGATGGCTCAGCAGATACAGCCAGTGCCATGGAGAACCTGAGTCCCATCCCTAGAACCACATGAAGGAGAAGGGGAGACACAGCCTTACAAAGTTGTCCTCTGACAGCGACACTGCATGGGGTGGCACGTGTGTGTACAGGTACACAAAATAACAATAAAGTTTAAAATTGAAGAATACTAATTACAACCAATGCTATGGTAGGACTATGAAATAATACACACTTATATTATTACTATGTGTTGTATGGAATAAATGTATATCGTATGTTAACAAGTAAAAAGGATGTTTTGTTTGCAAGAATGCAGGGGAGGGCTGGAGAGATGGTTCAGTGTTTAAGGCACTGGCTGCTCTTCCAGAGGACTTGGGATTCGACTCCCCAGCACCCACAGTGACTCACAGCTGTCTGTAACCCGGGTCCCAAGGAATCTAACACCCTTTTCTGCCTTCTGAAGGTTTCATGCACACAGTGGTGCAAAGACATACACGCAGACCAAACACGTAAAACAAGAATTCAGAGGCCTGGTGCTATAGCTCAGTAGTAGAGCCCTTACTTGGTAATTCACGAGGTCCTCAATTCAATCCCCAGTTAAAGAAAATAAACAAAACCCCACAAACAACAACAACAACAACAAACTTGCTTAGCCTTGGGCCTGTCGTTCAGAAGTTTTTTTTTGTTGTTTTTTTTTTTGTTTGTTTGTTTTTTCTTTTTTTCGGAGCTGGGAACCGAACCCAGGGCCTTGCCTAGCAAGCGCTCTACCACTAAGCTAAATTCCCAACCCCCGTTCAGAAGTTTTAATTCATGTTTGGCTCCATAGTGAGTTTGGGGCCAGCCTGTAGAACGCACTTCCTTCCTCTGACCTATGCACGAGGGCACACACTCCACCCAGGCCCACTAACAATAAATACGGTTTATTCTCATTATATAATATTTTATTTAAAAATTTTGCTTTTTCAGTGTACACTTTCTCATTAGCAACTCCCACGGTGGGAAGACAGTTTATTACTTAGTCTTACAGAGCTCGAGCTCCTTGGCCACTGCAGAGAACGCCCAGCTTTAAGAGAACCGCCATGTCGCTTTTGAGGACTCCCAATAAATAAGTTTAAGTTGAATAAATACAAAGAAAAAATAAAATAGTGGCGGGGCCTGAAAAGAGCTGGTGAATTCTCTTACTAAAGATGCTAGCTCTGGAGTAGGGGTGTAGTTCAGGGGTAGAATTAATGCTTAGCATTTGTAAGACAAGATTCATGCTTCTCAATTTAAAAGAAAAAGTTTATTTGGGGTGCAGTGGTACAAGCCTGTTATCCCAGGAAGGCTGAGGCAGGAGGATCATAAGTTGGAGGCCAGCCTGCTTGTCCTGCATAGAAAAAAACCTGTCTCAAAAATATTTTCCCACATACTAAACAACAATTTATTGGATAGATGTTATCAGAGGGTTCACTATGATCCCCATTGTCTAACGCTGTGTCTGGGATGTAGTAGGTGCTCAGCAAATTCCTGTTTGAACAAGAGTCTAGAGACCCTGTGAGTCATAAAGACTCCCTTACGGTTCTTATAGCTGATTTCCTTCTCTGGTCTGAGAATAACTATAAAACATTAATGCAATAAACCACCAATTTAAAGGCCTTTAATTATATACTATGTTGTCTTTTATTGTTCCCTAATTATATTAGGAGTTTAAAACTGTCCTTCTTGACAAGAGCACTGGTTCCCACAAATCAATTCCATTTGATTAACGCCTATTGAACACAATGTATTAAGTACCACAACCTGTCCCATCAAACCTTCGGTTCATGGAATAGAAACATCAAAAGAGAACGTGTAATCCTAGCACTAGGGAGACTGTAGCAGAAGGAATGCAAATTGGAGGCCAGTATGGGCTACACAGCAAGAGTCTGCCGGTAAAAAGGATGGGAGGGATGGAGGGAGACAGTGAGCCTCATGAGATGCTAAATACTCTCTTTGCCAGGTGGCCAGGAAAACAGATTGATTAGCTCAAGTTGTCCTCTGACCTCCTTGCGCAAGCCATGGCGCGCACGCCGCCGCCACCACCACCACCACCCCGATAATAAATGTGATTTTAAAAGTTAAATAGATTTCAATAATGATAATCAGACATTGTCAGGCTGAGGATCAGTAAACTCTTCAAGGCGGTCTAGAAAAGCAGTGGGTAGAGGGTAGCGAGCGGTTCAGTTGACTTGATAGGTAATAAGAATCTGCCAGGCTCTTGACAGGGGGTTAATGTTAACAGATGTGGAAGAAGCTGATACCATAGAAGAGTCTGAGCTACAAGAATGAGCATTCCTCTCCTGCTTTAATATCTGTCCCCAGGCACGACAGCAAGCTGTGTCTCCGGTGTACAGTCAAGACAGCAGTGAGAGCCCGGGAAGAAAGGGGAGGGATTCAGAAGGGGGCTAGTCCAATAGGCTGACAGAAAGCGTTAACTACGTTGCTGTCTGGCGCCGAGGGACTAAATCTGGAAGTACCGAACCAAACCGGGTCAGAGCCACCAGGTCCAAGCCTTACCTGCCGTCCCTCCCCCACTCGGGCCCACGCAGCCGCCAACTTGAAATTTGCTTTTCTTCTTCCAGCCCGCGTTCTAGGCCCGCCTCCCCGACCTCTCCATTGGTGGGTTTTCCTAGCCAATCGACAAGAGCGGAGGCGGGCAAGGAGGGGTGGCGGTGGGAGCAAGCCTAACCGGAACTGAGGCTTGGCAAGTAGGGCGCGCAGAGACCTGGGGCTGCAGTATTCACCTCTTCTGCCCAGACGGAACCGACTCTGGATGGCAGGAGTCGGCTAAGATGACCTGCTCCTCAGAGCAGGTCCAGAAGAGGAGAATTGCTGCTGGGAAATGTAGCCTTGGGTTAGAGAGACCAGACTGCTTAACTGTTAACGGCTCGGCCAGCAGGAGACTGGAGTTAGTTCCCAGAACCCTCCAGGACGCTCCCAACCGCCTGACTCCAGCGCCCTCTTCTGGCTTAGGACCCCTCCCTTCCTCCCCTCCCCCCAACTCCCCAGAGTCAATCTTTTGGTGACTTTCCGACCCTCTCTTTCAGCACTACCAATAAATACTTAATCTTTTTTTTAAAGATTTATTTTATATATGTGAGCACACTGTAGCTGTCTTCAGACACACCAGAAGAGGGCATCAGATCCCATTACAGATGGTTGTGAGCCACCATGTGGTTGCTGGGAATTGAACTCAGGACCTCTGGAAGAGCAGTCAGTGCTCTTTTTTTTTTTTTTTTTTTTTTTTTTTTGGTTCTTTTTTCGAGCTGGGGACCGAACCCAGGGCCTTAGCCTTCCCTAGGCAGCGCTCTACCACTGAGCTAAGTCAGTGCTCTTAACTGCTGAGCCATCTCTCCAGCCCCCAAATACTTAATCTTTTAAAGTTTTTTTTTTTTTTTTCCTAAAGACAGGGTCTGGCTACTCAGTCTAGACTGGCCTTGAACTCTTGATACTCTTGACTCTGCTACCGTGGTCAGGCCCCAAATGCCCGGTCCTGTGAATTGTTGCTATGTCTGAGAAGTGGGGGAGGGAAAGGCTCTTGGGATCAGAGAAGTCACTGGGGAGAGAAGGCTGGAACCCAGTGGGTTTTTTTGTTTTTTGTTTTTTTCTTTCTGCACTTTGCACTGCCCTTCAAGCCCCTTCAAGGGAATGGTGTGGAATAGAAAGAGTCTTCCTTTCACGGAGTAGAAGTAAAGGGAAATACTTCAGGATGGAGATAAAACTAGGAGTTAGTCAACATGAATATGCCAGAGGTCGGAGAAAATGACCTCTAGACTGGGAAGGTGCGTGTGGATGATACATACTCGGTTTTTGGAATAGTACAAAAACATAGCAATGAAACTTTGGGGAACTTGCTTAACCTGATTTGTTGCAAGAAGACAATAGTTCCCACCTCATAGAGTTCTGAGGGTCGGAGATGATGTACGTATGCAAAGCACTCAGCACACTTCAATAGCTAGTAAAAGTGGGTGTTTTCCCTACAACTTTCTCCCCCTTTACCAGTAACGTCTTTTTTGGCATCTACATGAGGCGTCCACCATTTGAGTCCTCTAGGAACCTTCGTGAGCTTAGTACCCTTAGTACCCATCCGATGCCCCCACTTCCCTTGGTACCTTCCAGCTGGACACAAACTCATCCCTAAACTATGCAGATGGAAGCCTTGGTAACCATGGAGACAGGGCAGGTGGCACGGAGAGGCAGAGGCAGTGAGCAACAGATAGGAAGAGACAAGGAGTGATTCAGGCAGGGACCTTCAAGGGAGAAGGAAGAATGAGTCCAAGGGGTAAAGAGATGTAATGAAAGAACCCATGCAACAGGGTTCGGTCGTCACTCTGTCTTTTTTCTACCTCCTATATACATCCCTTAAAATACTGTAAAGAGGGAGTTTGAGAATGCCCCCTGCCCTAAAAATTCCCTGGGAAAACCTCCTTCCTTACATTCCTAAGGGACCCAAGGGAAATGAGATCCAAGTGTCTCTATGGTGTGTGATGTTTGAGGGGGTGCAGCGGGGATATTCTGCTAATTCCAGTCTATACTTTCCCTGATATTTAAACTATGGGAAGGGAGCCACATCTCCTGCTTCTCTGCTCTGTGTGGACGCCGCTGCAGATCCCAACCGCCTCCCTACACCCCTCTGCACAGTGTGCCATATGCCGTGTGTGGCAGTCAGGTCTGGCATACCGGAGCTCATGGAGATGTTGAAGATCAACGGAGAATCTGGATGGTTCCTGAATGGGTCGCGGGAGAGTCCCCTAAGGAGCGCTTAGGTTTGTTTGGGCTGGGGAGGTGGGTTAAGAAAGGGAAGTCAAGATTGGAGGCGCTAGGTGCTGTTTTTTTTCTTAAGGATTTATAGGTTTATATGTGTGCGCATGGGGGTGGGGAACGGCATGGTGCCGGACGCCCCCACCCGCAGAGACTGGGCTATAAATAGTACAGAAGAGCTCCGCCCCCAACCCCCCTTCTCTCCTCCGGAGCCGGCGCTGTGCCCGGGGCGCACCGGGAGGAGGGACCAGGATCCAGCGCTGGGGCGCAGATACTGACACCAAGGGAATCCAGGTGCCCCCCCCACGCCATGTGGGCCCCCAGGTACCCGGCTCCTCCACCCCAGAGGCCCCCATGGCCCCGGCCTCAATCCTGGCCAGGCAGAGATTATGCGGACATTCAGGTATCTATTTGGGGGTACAGCCTGGGAGGGGGAAGAACAAGGAGCAATGGGGGAACATAGCAAAGGCAAAAGAAACCCTAATTCTTCCTCCACCCCTTTAGGTCCCAATTGCAAGCTGCTCCCCACCGCCACATTCAATTTTGGGGGATGTGGCAATCTAAAAGAGGTTAGGAATAGAAATATGTGTATGACAGTACGGGTGCATGTGTGTGGGTGGGTGGCGTTCAGTATCCTAGAGAGGGGGATTCCAAGTGTGGATAAGAAAAGGGGGATGTTGGAAAGGTCTGATAAGCCGTAGGGTGCAAATGGGGGGTGGGAATATCTGCGCGTGCATGTACGTATTTGCACGAGCTCTCATCCTTCAGTGCGGGTGGTGCACTCTTCCCACCTCCTCTGGCATGATCTGGGAGGGGGATGGGACGACTGCAAGTCAGGAGTCAAAAGGAAAGACTGTGCCTTGTAGCCCCCTCCCTCCCACCCCACCCCCCGCATACATCAGGTGCTTTCCATCGATGCCTCAGTTTCCCTGCTGAGCCTATGAATGAGCTCTCTGTCTCTCTTTCACAGGGATAGGCTTCACTACCAAGACCTCAGGCCTCTCCCAACCACCACCCATCCATACTCCTAGATATCTTCGGCAGGTCCTAGTCCCGGCTCCATCGGTGCTTTTGCCCAAGCCGCAGCTATGCTGCACACCGAGGGCCACGCTCTTCTTCGGGCTGTGGGACAGGGTAAGCTACGCTTGGCCCGTTTGCTTCTGGAGGGAGGAGCCTACGTGAATGAGGGTGATGCCCAGGGGGAGACTGCGCTAATGGCGGCCTGTAGGGCCCGTTACGACGACCCTCAGAACAAGGCGCGAATGGTACGCTATCTCTTGGAGCAAGGCGCGGATCCCAACATCGCAGACCGTTTAGGACGCACCGCGCTCATGCATGCTTGCGCCGGGGGTGGGGGAGCCGCAGTGGCCTCTCTGCTCCTTGCCCACGGCGCAGACCCCTCAGTCCGAGATCACGCTGGCGCCTCGGCGCTTGTCCACGCCCTGGACCGCGGGGACCGCGAGACCCTTGCCACACTGCTGGACGCCTGCAAGGCCAAGGGCACGGAGGTCATCATCATAACCACAGATACCTCGCCCTCGGGCACCAAGAAGACCAGGCAGTATCTTAATTCCCCACCGTCCCCGGGGGTAGAGGACCCTGCACCCGCTCCTCCTAGTCCAGGGGTCTGCACGTCGCCTTCAGAAGTCCAACTACAGACTGCAGGAGGAGGACGCGGGTTGTTATCCCCTCGAGCCCAGGAAGAAGAGGAGAAAAGAGACGTCTTTGAATTTCCTCTTCCTAAGCCCCCTGATGACCCTTCCCCTTCCGAGCCTCTCCCCAAGCCACCTCGACATCCTCCAAAACCACTTAAAAGGCTCAACTCCGAGCCCTGGGGCCTTGTGGCTCCTCCTCAACCGGTCCCTCCTGCGGAAGGGAGGCCGGGCTTGGAGCGTCTGTCCGCTGAATTCAATGGCTTGACCCTGACCGGTAGACCGCGTCTTTCTCGGCGTCACAGCACTGAAGGCCCGGAGGACCCGCCCCCATGGGCGGAGAAAGTGACGGGTGGGGGTCCTCTCTCGCGCCGAAACACTGCGCCCGAGGCTCAGGAGTCTGGTCTTCCTTCAGGGTTAAGGCAAAAACTGAGCCGCATGGAGTCTGTGGAGTTCGACACCCCTGGACATTTTTGCCCTGACTCCCCCGAGTCCAGCCGCTTATCCCTGGAGCGCCGGCGATACAGCGCCTCTCCGCTGACCCTCCCTCCAGCGGGCTCAGTTTCCTCCCCACGCCAGTCCCAGGAAAGTCTGCCGGGGGCTGTATCCCCGCTGAGCGGACGGAGGCGGAGTCCAGGGCTGCTAGAGCGGAGGGGCTCCGGGACCTTGCTCCTGGACCACATCTCGCAAACACGACCGGGTTTCTTGCCTCCTCTCAACGTCAGTCCCCACCCTCCTATCCCCGATATTCGTCCCCAACCCGGAGGTCGGGCACCCTCACTGCCTGCCCCTCCACACTCTGGGGCACCAGGGTCTCCCAGGACCAAGCGCAAATTGGTGAGACGCCACTCCATGCAGACTGAGCAGATTCGTCTGCTAGGGGGGTTCCAGAGTCTAGGCGGGCCTGGGGAACCAGGGCGCTGAAAGAAATGAGGGTCTCCAAGGAGGGGGAGGGTAAGGACCCTGATAGAGGGAGAACCAGCTGATACCTCGGACACGGGATCTCTTGCATGTGCTCCTAGCACTGTGCACGCACACATGGGTAAGCATGTGTCCACAAGCACAGTACACTTACTAGCGAGGAAGGATAAATACTGTGTTTACTGGGCGTATAGACCCACGCATTCATGCCCTGGTCATTTCACAAGTACATGGGATCACTTGGGAACCCATAGGCACAGCACACCAACAAACAGAGGACCACTTGTGCTGGGGTCCCAGGCTCACAATTGTTCAGAAGCAGCGGGGAGCCTCCACTCATGGCTGGTCTCCTGTATCGTTGCCCTCCTGAAGAAGCAGTCCCCCGCTTTCCATGTATGCCCTGCAACGTGGCCTACCATACCTTGCTTTCTCTTCATGACTATCTCACCCCAGTCTGCAGGCCTTGCTTCTCCATGCCTGGCTCCTCGCTCACACCCTGCTTCCATCCGCTTTCCAGGATGTCTTCTTCACTGTTCTCGGGGTTCCCAATCTCAGTTCTGTTGCTGCCTTTCATGTCCTCCACTTCTCAATTTCCTGCTTTTTATTTTTTATTCCTCCCCTGTGCCCCGCCCTCAACACACACACACACACACACACACACACACACACACACACACACGCACACACACCACTACAGATTGTCTTGTTTACCCCAGGGGGTATGTCATGGGCTCAAAGTTGCTCTTCTGTGTGTCTGAGCTTATGAACACGCCCCCCTCCCACAGGTAGAAGTGGGGAGCAAGCCTAAGTCTGTCCTCTTACTACTTGACATGTCAAATAAATGTGTTCAGAAGTCTGTTTTGTCACTGCTGCTGAAGGTGTGGGCTGGGGGGTAGAGAGGGAACGGGAGAGTGCCGCTTACAGTCGAAACTACTCAGGGAGCGAATCTAGAGGTTACAGCTACCTTCTTTCCAGGGACCAGCTGAGCAGTAGTGTTTGTAGAAGAAAAGGCAAATAGGTTCTGTGTTCTGAAGGTTTGAGGGCATTTGGTAAGCCTTCCTCCAGCCTCCACATGCCTGATCGTTAATGATGAAAGATTCTTGAAGTGTCCCCTGATCCTTAAGCAGATGTGACTTCCTATGTCTTCACCACACGGATTTTGTTGTTTTAAATACAGGGTTTAATTTCATTTCACCAGGTGTGCCTCATTCATTTTCTTCTCACCTCCATTGTCCCAGGTCTCTTAGCCACCCTGGGAGAAGGGGTGGGGGCTAGTAACTTCACCAAAGGGGAAAAAGGGGGGATGGTCAGTCAACAAAAGGATGTTACAGCGTGTGTGCACGGATGTCTGCTGGGGACACTTGTTGGAACCCAGCCTTACCTGGACGAAGTACCCTTTCCCATCTATGTCCTGAACTTCTCGGTTTGATAGGTGTCTGTATGTATTCTAGCTTGCTCTTTCTGTACAGTGATAAACACATTCTACCTTCTCTGACTCCCTTAGTGAATAGCTGAAATCAGAAAACATCCCTGGGTGTAGAATAGTGAAAAAAGGAAATCATTTGGATCGTAACACTTAATGTCTAAATTTCCCTTGCCATCTAGCCATTTGATTTGGGGCAGTGTATCTAATCTTTCTGCGCATCACTTTTCTTGTTCGTAAAATAAAAAAGGCAAAGCACTAAAGTATTCTACATAGCGTGCTCTCATTAGAATCAGCATCATACTCAGCTTTCACTCCACCACCAATTGTGTATGAACTTAGAGACGAGTCACATCACTTCTCTGAACCGCATCTACATCTAGGAAGTAAAGTGATAGACAAATGATACTTAAGCATCCTCTCCAGCTACAATTCTATCCAGCCTTACATCCAGGCCTATTTTTCCTTCAAGCCCCGCCCCAGGGGTCTGGCCGGATTTCTAGCGCTTACCACAGGATTCCCAAAGATGCTCAGAAGCTCTCCTTCTTAGACGATTTAGCCTTGTCTTTTTTCAATTGGTTCCCGTAGCCTCCGCCTTCCTCAATCATTTGCCTAAGGTGGCTTAGGGGCCCACCCCTTTCCTCCCTCTCAACCAGTGATTGGCATCGCATCTGGCTCGTCCCCGCCCTCTCTTGACTGACAGCTGGATCCCGGCACCGCCCTCAGTCTCCCGGCTCTTGCTCACTGGGGTGGCTGGGACCGTTAGCTGGCCAGGCTGGCAGGCTCCGGGGCCCAGCTCCGCCAGCCGCCGGGATGGAGACGATGCGAGCACAGCGGCTGCAGCCCGGCGTAGGTGTCGGCGGGAGAGGCACTCTGCGAGCACTGAGGCCGGGGGTGACCGGGGCCCCAACTAGCGCCGCCACACCCCCCGCAGGCCCGCCGCCCGCCCCCCCGCCCCCCGCCCCGCCCCCGCCGCCGCTGCTTCTGGCTGGGGCCCCCGGGCTGCCCCTGCCCCCCGGCGCTACGGGGAGCCCGGCGGTGCTGCGCGAGGCGGTGGAGGCGGTGGTGAGGAGCTTCGCCAAGCACACGCAGGGCTATGGTCGAGGTAAGTGTCGGGGACTGGCCTCCTGCGGGACACCCTCTAGGCAGGAGCATGGCTCCCACAGCTCCCACCGTCCTCACAGTGGCTCTGCTTGGCGTCCAGCCCTTGCATGCATTTCCTTTGGGGAGTTCCTTCTGACACACACACACGCGCCCTGTGCGCGCGTTTACACACACACACACACACACACACACACACACACACACACACAGAGTTATTAATGCATTCTCCAGGGACTCCTTTTTTCAGATGTAATTCTCATTTCTTCCCAACTTTTTCTCTGTCAACAGCCGAACTCCTGTAGGCTTAAAGGTTTTAATGTCCTTCCTCCCTTTGAGAACCGGCTCCTATTGTGTGGGATCCTCTCCTTTATCTCAGACCCAGGACATTTCTCCTCCCTACCCTTCTCTGTCTTCTCTATCTGATCTCAGCAATTCCTGAACCCCAGTACTTCATCTTCTAAACCCCGACTTTTGTAGTTCTTCACATACTTATCCACCCCGCCCCTGCCATGAAATTTCCATCAGGACTTCAGATCTGCTGGAGAATTAGGTAGTGCTTTCAAAAGTCACTCACAATAACTGTTCTTTTGAATCTGGACCCACACCATTGAGGCCGTGCCAGCTTCCTGTGACTTAGAGTCTTAGTTTGGAGCTTCACAACTCGGGCCTCTGTCTGTCTGGCGCTGTGTTCCTGGCCCCTGCCCAGGAACTGAGGATAAATCTCAGGCCCTGGCTCACTCTATGCTAAATTCTGTGGAAATGAGCCAGGCAACAACCCTATTTTGCTTAGAAATTGCCAGCTTAAAGATGCCTAATTTCAGAGAAGAGGGATGTGAGGATTTTCTTTGTTGTTTTTGTTTAGGCAATGTTAACCAATTTCCTGTCAGAATCCTGGTTCCAGATTCATAGTTTAAACGGCAAGAAACACACAGCGAAGGGTGTGTGACTCAGACTTTATAAGTCTGGAGTTTCCAACACATCACTTCTGTTTCCTTGGTCAGGACCTCCTGGGTCTAAAAGGGACAGCGTCCTTTCTGTCTTAGTGGGAGAAAAGTTGCACAGCATTTCCCCCTTTCTTTCTTTCCCGGGTGTTGTCCTCCTTCCACCCTACTCTTTACTTCCTTTTGGAAGCATCAGCGAAAAGAGCAGACAGGCTTCCTAGGCCTGTCGGTCCGGCTGTGTCTGTGGGTGCAAAGGGACTCCTAACTTCACCGAGCAAGTTTCTTCAAGGGTTGTGCTCTGGGTTAATTAAGATCCTGCGACTGACAACAGAGTGGACACTTGAAATGGCTGCCAGCCCAGAGTTTCTGGTTATCTCTTCTGTGAGAACATGGCTCATTTTCTTCTACTCTTAAATGTTTGTATCTTTGTCCACTGGAAGATTTCAGTGACTTGAATGTTCAGATCCACTTGGCTGCACATCTGATGGCTCATTTACTGTTACCCTCCCTTTGCTCTCTAACCAGTTTGAATGCCAGCCAAGCTGGGATTCTTTCTGCAGGGTGCTGGGGATACAAACGGATGCACTTCTGAAACTAGTGAGCCCATACAGTCACTTTCCAGGTCGGTTCCCACGTTTAGCAAGGCTACACGGTAGCATGCCCGGCTCCTTTTACCTCAGTACCGAGGGGAACATTTTGCCTCCGGTGTAGTAGTGGGCAGAAGTAGCTACCCTATGTCTGAAGAGTTCCTCTTGGAAACTTACAGGCACTTATCAACATGGTAGAGAAATGTATCCTCACCCATGCCTCTGTGCCCTGAAGAGCCTCTGGTTTGGCTTCTAAACTGGGTGTGTGGAAAACCTTTTTAGTTTCCCAAGAAAGGATGAAGGAACAAAGGAATTGTGCTGACAAAGACCAAGCAGGCTTCGGATTCCGTGCTGCGTCTCCCCTTCAGTGCCCCCGCCCCAGCCTTATTATTCTTGAGTCTCTCGTTTCCAGGCTGGGTGTCCGGCCAGTGCCGTAGGAGAATTTGGCTTTCTGCAGATTTGGCTCAGAGTCCTTCACCACATGGAACCACTTCTCTGCTTCAGTTAATCGGCAGAGCTGCCCTTGGCAGACACCCACACACCCTTGTGACTGATGGCATGACATTCGGGGTGGCTCTGGTGCCCTGAATACAATTTACTTTGGTCTTGGTCCAGATCCCTCTTTCATCTGGGGATACCTTACCTGCCATCTTCAATTCGAATCCTTCATCCTTTTCCTGAGGAGTTTAGGCGCACCATGTCCAGTACTGACTTTTTAGATTTATCTTCACCAGCACTGGGTCCGAGCACACAGACACACAGACACACAGACACACAGACACACACACACACACACACACACACACACACACACACGCACACACACACTTGTGCCGGCTCTTTTGCTTTGTTTTGTTTTGTTTTGTTTTTTTGAGAAAAGTCCTTGGTATATAGCCCGGGTTAGTATGGAACTCACCATGTAGTTTAGACTTTTTTTTTTTTTTTTTTTTTTTTTTTTTTTGAGCTGGGGACCAAACCCAGGGCCTTGCGCTTCCTAGGTAAGCGCCTACCGCTGAGCTAAATCCCCAGCCCCTAGTTTAGACTTTTTAATTCAGGGTGACTCCCCTGTCTCAGCTTCCCAACTGCTGGGATTAACAAACGTGTGCCATCATGCCTGGTTTGCTGTTGCTTCTCAGCTCAGCTCACGGTGTAAGAGATTTCGACTGGGGACCTGGCCCTGTCATGCAGTGGCACTGTGATCTCGGTGACATTGCTCACTCGTTTTTATGCTTTATCTGTTCCATTTTTTTCCATTTAACAAATGTTTACTACTCACCAGATGCAGTGGTGAACAAGTTACATATTTAGTCTGCTTTAGAACATGTGTGAGGGTCGATGGTGTAATATCGAAAGGTACTACACCATGGAAGAGGGCGTGGCTTGGAGCCAAGGGAATTATTAGTTCTTAATCCTGGTCCTGTCACTTCTGGTCTGTCCCCTAAGCTGTATACTTTTTGCAAAATGGGTATTATAGTACTTGTCTTGATTTTTGCTTATGGGTGTTTAGCCCACATGCATACCATGTGCATGCCTAGTGCCACATTGGCTAGAAGAGGGTGTTGGATCCCCAGGGACTGGAATTATGGATGGTTTTGAGCCACTGTGTGGGTGCTGAGAATTGAAGCTGGGTCCTCTGGAAGAGTAGCAGGTGCTTTAAACCATCAAGCCATCGCTCCAGCCCAAGAATAAATGAATTTCACATGGTATTTTCTTTGTCACTACAATCACAGACTAACTATCACTGGAGCTAACCTGTGTGGGCATTTATAACTTTTGGAAATATTGGACCAGACCCCTGTTAATTTCTTGTGGCTGTCAGAGCAGAGCATCATATATTGTGCTGCTTACAGCGGAAGAAAGGAAGCAGGTCTGATGGCGCACTTCTGTATCCTCACTTGGGAGATGGAGGAGGAGGAGAATGGGAATTCATGGCAATCCCTGCTACACAGGGCCAACCTGGACTATGGGAGCCCTAACAAAATAGTGTGTGTTCTTCTACAGTTCTGCAGGCCAGACATTAACATCAGTATCACTGGGCCAAAAGGGTATTAGCAGGATCCTGCCGGAAAGCCTAGTCTCCTTTGCCTTCTCCAGCTCCTGGCAGCAGCAACATCCTGAGCCCTGGTCATGACCACACCACTCCAGTGTCTGCCTCTGTGATGTCCCCTCTTCTGTGTTTTGCCAACTCTGAGCCCCCTTCACAGTTTTGTTGCTCTTTTTGTCCTTTCTTTCTCTTTTTCTCTCTCTTTCTTTCTCTTCTCTTTCTTTCTCTCTCTTTTCTTTCTTCTTTCTTTCTTTCTTTCTTTCTTTCTTTTTCTTTCTTTCTTTTCTTTCTTTCTTCTTTCCTTTCTTTCTTTTCTTTCTTTTGAAGCAGGCAGTAGTGGTGTCTGTAGAGCTGTGTGACTCTCGATAGCTTCGAACTCAAAATAAGACCAGGCTAGTTTCGAACTCATAGAGATCCCCTTGCCTCTGCCTCTCTGTGCCACTGGTGTAATCCATGACTCCCTGAGTCAGAGTCGGCAAACACATCTGCAAAGTCCTTGTCACATGAAGTAGCCTGGTTCCCAGGACTGAAGAAGTACATGTTGGCAGGATGCATTATTTAGCTTCAGTAGATGGAATTCCCCCACCGAACCCACTGCTAGTCCACAGTGCTGGCCTTCAAAGACTTCTGCATGCTCTAGGCTACTCATGGCCTTCCAAAAACTGAAGATGAAAATATTAGACAAAATATTGTTAAGCAGCTTCCCCATTTCCATTATATCTTGAACCTCTTGACAGTTTATTCTTGCAAACCTAAATGATCAGGGCAACCCCTCACCTCTCTGTGTCACTACCTAGTTACCCTCTTTTAACACCTTTATCCTTACCACAATATTGTCTTCATCTTTCTTCCCTACCTATGAGCTGGTTTGGGTTTTTGTTTGTTTTGTTTTTTGAGGAAGGGTATCATGTGGTCCTGGTTGGCCTCAAATATGCCATCCTTTTGACTCAGCTTCCTCAGGGCTGGGATTCTAGATGCACGCTACTGCCTCTGACCCTGGACTTACTCTTTTATTATTACTTGTCTTAGTCAGGGTTTCTATTCCTGCACAAACATCAGGACCAAGAAGCAAGTTGGGGAGGAAAGGGTTTATTCAGCTTACACTTCCAAGTTGCTGTTCATCACCAAAGGAAGTCAGGACTGGAACTAAAGCAGATCAGGAAGCAGGAGCTGATGCAGAGGCCATGGAGGGATGTTACTTACTGGCTTGCTTCCCCATGGCTTGCTCAGCTTGCTCTCTTATAGAACTCAGGATCGCCAGCTCAGGGACAGCACCACACACAATGGGCTACACTCCCTGACCCCCATCATCTCTGTATTAACTCCAGCTTGTGTCAAGCTGACACACAAAGCCAGCCAGTACATTACTATTGTTGCTCCTATGTTAATCCCCTCATCCCCCCAACCCACCCACCTCCACCCCCACTCCCATGCTTGGGAACTAACCCAGAGCTAGCATTTCCTTCGGGCATGTTAGGCAAGCACCTTACAACTGAACTATGTCTTCACTCTATACTTATTGTCTTTTTTAGGTCCATTTAATAAACATGTGCACTCTGTGTGTGCGTGTGTGCGTGTCTGTCTGTCTGTCTGCCCAAGACAGGGTTTCTCTATATAATTCTGGCTGCCCTGGAACTCAGTCTATAGACCAGGCTGTCTTCAAATTCAGATCCACCCACCTCTGCCTGATGCATCATTTTAATGTCTTTATCCTTGGGAATAAACAATTTGTCACCAACATTTCATTTAGATAGAATCTAGTGTTTTATTTCCTACAGGTAAAAAGCAAAACCAAATATTCCCTTTTGTGTTTGCAGTGTCATGGTATAAGCATTTTAACATTCCTCACTAGTTTGGTCTTTATCTCAACCCAGCATCTGTCAGTAACTTCCACAAAGCATTTGCATTTGTCAAAAATATTCTGTTGATAGCACTTCTTCAAATATCTTATACAAACCATTATGCCCATGATTTCTTACTGAAAATCTGCTTTAAAAACAGAACAAAACAAAAACAAAAACAAAACCTGCTGGGCAGTGGTAGCACACACCTTAAACCCAGCACTCAGGAGGCAGAAGCAGATGGATCTCCGAGTTCAAGACCAGCATGGTCTACACAGCAAGTTGCCAGACAGCCAGGGCTACACAAAGAAACCCTGTCTTGAAAAACAGAACAGCAAATCAAACAACAAAACAAAACCCTATGGGCTATTCATTTATACAATGCACACGTAGAACTGTTTGTAAGTTTTAGGGGACTCGTGAAGCCCTTTGAAGCTCAGACATAGATTGGATCTTGGGTTATGTTTCCCAAGCTGGAAAGAACAGGCCAGTTAAGGTATCTAGATTCCTGCTGCAATTCTGTTGCAGGCTTTGAGCCCCAGAGCTCCCACTTCCCCACATCACAGCATCACTTAGGGGCATTTTCAAATGTAGATCCCAATCAATTGCTTAAGAAACAAGAAAAAGCCAAACCAAACCCCAAACAAAACCACAACCCCCCTTTCCCCAGTCTCTCATTTCATATTCAGTATTACCTAAATTTGCTCCATTTCCTTAGACTTTGAGGAATCATGAAAGAACTAGCCCTGTGCTGTATGCCAGGGTCCAGTTCAGCTGGATGTGAGGCAGGCATAAGCTTTGAATAGGCCCTTCCCCATGTTCGCCTCCCCTTCTCTTCCACCCTACTATTCCCCCTGTTGTTCGCATGTTAGGGGAGCTGTTGTTTGTCTCAAAGACAAGGGCTGAAAAGGTCTCAATTGAAAGATCAAAGATGGCAGAGCTCTCTGGGCCAGAGTGACCTCTGAAGAGCCTCACCGGGCCCAAGGACAAGACAGGGAGCCTTTCCTTTTTATGCAGTAAAAGAACGAGCACTCTACCAAGTCAGTCAAGTATAGGCTATGAGCTGAGGAAAGGGTTTCTGCTGCTTTCCCTACCGGCGCTCTGTGGGGATCTTTGTTTTAGTTTGCAGAGCAGGTAAGAGCTGACTCATTGGCCACCCACTTCTGATTATCTCGTTGGCCAAGGCTGTGTTCTATTCTCTCCACCCTTAAAGACTGGGTTTTGCTTAGTGAAAGTGTTTGGGTCAGATCCCTTCTTCCAAAGCAGAACGGTCTCACAGTCTCGCCCTCGCCCCTCTAAATTCATCACCACATTTGCACACAGTCCAAGATTCCTGCCACTGTCCCTGTCAATGACTGAGCATAACAGGGATGTTAATGCAGGCCCATGGGGCATATGGGGTAAGATCTGGGATTCCTTTGACATAAAGACTTCTTGGCTTGGCCAGACCTTTCTTGGAACTACAGTGCAGCCCAAATTTAAGCCTCTTTCCTTCCCTGTCTTCCACGAGTCAGATATCCATTGTGCCCTGAGGGCTGTCCTGTCCGCCTACTCCAATAAATCTCTTGCATGTTTATCTTAGCACTTTCTTGACAGATCCAAATTAACACAATGTGAAGAAATGGATGAGTTTTGTGGTAATTGAGAGAGGGAGAGTATTCATGCCATAAGGTACCAGAAGGTATGTGTGATTTATGAGGCTCCAGTTAAAGTCTTTTGAAATGTTTGGAACCCTGGAGTCAAAGTGATCCATTCCAAAGCTGAACAGACCAGATCCCCCTTTCTATGTAAAATGCATTGCTTTGATCGTACCCTAAACACAGCCCTACCCAGTCTGGTCACTGCCTCTTTTTACAGCCGCCCTGCACTTTCCTGTAGGCACAGTGGGCCCTTATTTTGCTCTGCTTCCTGCTCTCTCACGGCCTCCATACCTGTTATATTGTACTATTCTCTTACCTTTTGCCTGAAGAGTTTCGGCTCATGCTTCAGCCTAGACATGACCCTAAAGGTAGCTTTTTTGATCTTCTTAACACTGGGCTCTGGGCCAGTTCCAGTTACATGCAAAACTAAGAGGCTGGAGAGATAGCTCAGAGGTTAAGAGCACTGACTGCTCTTCCAGAGGTCCTGAGTTCAAATCCCAACAACCACATGGTGGCTCACAACCATCTGTAATGAGATCTGATGCCCTCTTCTGGTGTGTCTGAAGACAGCTACAGTGTACTCATCTATAATAAATAAATCTTTAAAAAAAAAAAAAAAGATTTGTCACATACACATAATCTCCTGTGCACTGGTGACCTCCCCACGTGTGCCCATGAGGCCAAAGACTGGCTTCAGGTATCTTCCCTGTCATTCTCCAGCCTTCTTCTTATTGAGACAGGATCTCTCACTGAAACAAGAGCTCTTCTTTTTGTCTAGGCTGGTTAACCAGTGAGCCCAAGGACCTGTCTCTACCCAACGTCCCCTTCCCGAACACCGGGGCTACATATATACATTATATCAGCTTTTACATGGGTTCTGGGAATCCAAACTCAGGGCCTCACGATTGCACAGCAAGTATTATAACCACAAGAACACTCTCCTAGCCCCTCCCCCTTTATGATGGCCTTGCTCTTAGGGTTCCCATTGCTGTCGTAAAACATCATGATAAAAAGCAGCCTGGGGAGGAAAGGGTTTATTTCAGTTCACAGTTCCAAGGAAAGTCAAGGTATGGCTCTAGAGTAATAGCTGATATAGTGAACCTCTCTCTCTCATATCTCTCTAACATGTGCATGTGTGCATATGTGCTTGTGTGTGTGTAAATCATTTATTAGAATGATTTACAGGCCATGGTCCAGCTAATCTAACGATGGCTGCCTGGAATGGAAAGTCCATGAATCCAGAAGTTGCTTGCTTAGTCTACGAGGCTGGGTGTCTCAGCTGGTCTTGAATAGATGCCGGAATCCCAAATGGTAGGTTTTAATGCCAGTGAAGGAAAAACAAAGTAAAAAGGGCGCGGGGGGCAGCTAGAGAGATGGCTCAGTGGTTAAGAGGCTGCTTTTCCAGAGGTCCTGAGTTTAATGGCAGCTCACAACTATCTGTAACTCTAAGATCTGACACTCTTACACAGATATACATGCAGGCAGAACACCACTATACATAAAATGAAAATAAGTTATTTTTAAGAAAAAAAAACCCTCACTGAGTGATTTTACTTAATTAGATGTAATTGACAACCAAGAATAGCCATTACAAGGCGGGAACTCAAACCTAGCAGGAACCTATGGGCGTGAGCTGATGTAGAGGCCATGGAGGAGTGCTGCTTCTAACTTGCTCCACGTTGCTTGCGAGGCCTGCTTTCCTATACAACTCAGGTCCACTGGGGCAGCACCACCACAATGAATGGGCCCTCACACATAGACTGTCAGTCAAGAAAATGCTGTCCTATGGATTTGCATCCAGGCCAGTCCTGTAGAGACAATTTATGCATTCATATTCCTTCTTCCCAAATGATCCTACCTTGTCAAGATGACATAAAACTAGGCAGCACAACCTTAAATTTCTGCCACAGCTTCCCGCGTGTGAGGATTACAAATGTGTGCCACCACACCCAGCTGGCTTCGCTTCTCATTCCGAAGCCTGATGCTCAGTAGTTCATAGCCTTTGAAAAAAATGGTGTGGGGCTGGAGAGATGGCTCAGAGGTTAAGAACACTGGCTGTTCCTCCAAAGGTCCTAAGTTCAATTCCCAGCAACCACATGGTGGCTTACAACTATCTATAATAGTATCTGATGCCCTCTTCTGGTGTGCAAGTGTACATGCAGGCAGAACTCTATACATAATAAATAAATCCTTTTTAAAAAATGTTGTGGGCTGGAGAGATGGCTCCGTGGTTAAGAGCACTGACTGCTCTTCCAGAGGTCCTGAGTTCAAATCCCAGCAACCACATGGTGGCTCACAACCATCTGTAATGAGATCTGATGCCCTCTTCTGGTGTGTCTGAAGACAGCTACAGTTTACTCACATGCATACAATAAATAAAAAAGTTTTTTAAAAAGTTGTAATTATTTGTATTTTATATGTATGGGTGTCTTACCTGTGTATACATCTGTGTGTCACCTGTGTGCTTGTAGAAGCTAGAAGGTGGCATCTGATTCCCCCAGGGACTGTTACTACAGACTACTGTGAGCTGACATGTGGGCCCTGGAAAATTGAGCCCTAGTCCTCTGGAAGAGGAGCCAATGCTCTTCACCCCTGAGCCATTTCTTCAGCCACGGCACAATTATTGAACCCTTCTTCATTTTATACGTCCGTAAAATGGTGATGACTAAAGGACCTGCCTCCTAAGGTTGTAACTGGTGTGTAAAGGCCCATGGAAACGCCTGTCATTTAGTAAGTACTCCATAAATATGATGGAACTACCACCTTGGTGATGGGCGTCATTGTCCCAGGCCAGTTGACCAATTGTAGAATAACTGACTTGTATTTTATTTCACAGTAATATGGCTGGCCAGCCCTGAAACTTTGGCTGTAGTATTGAAGTTAAGCTACTTTGGCACCCAGTACTAACCAAAATGTGAGATAAAGCATGGGTCCTTAAATTCTGTTCACTGGCCACCTTTTTGCCCAAGAAGTTGTTCTGAAACCTTGGGAATATAGGTATATAGAATCAAACATTTCTTGGTAATAAACCAGAACTAAATGTTAAAACAGTTCTTTAGGGTTAGAGAGATGACTCAGTGGATAAAGTATGTACCACACAAGTGTGAGGACCAGAGCTCACACTTGGAAGAATCCATGGAATGGTGGATGCAGTGCAGCACATCTGTAATCCCAGTGTGCCTGTGGGATGCAGTGCAGCACATCTGTATAATCCCAGTGTGCCTGTGGGATGCAGTGCAGCACATCTGTATAATCCCAGTGTGCCTGTGGGATGCAGTGCAGCACATCTGTATAATCCCAGTGTGCCTGTGGGATGCAGTGCAGCACATCTGTATAATCCCAGTGTGCCTGTGGGATGCAGTGCAGCACATCTGTATAATCCCAGTGTGCCTGTGGGATGCAGTGCAGCACATCTGTATAATCCCAGTGTGCCTGTGGGATGCAGTGCAGCACATCTGTATAATCCCAGTGTGCCTGTGGGATGCAGTGCAGCACATCTGTATAATCCCAGTGTGCCTGTGGGATGCAGTGCAGCACATCTGTATAATCCCAGTGTGCCTGTGGGATGCAGTGCAGCACATCTGTATAATCCCAGTGTGCCTGTGGGATGCAGTGCAGCACATCTGTATAATCCCAGTGTGCCTGTGTGATGCAGTGCAGCACATCTGTATAATCCCAGTGTGTCTGTGGGATGCAGTGCAGCACATCTGTATAATCCCAGTGTGCCTGTGGGATGCAGTGCAGCACATCTGTATAATCCCAGTGTGCCTGTGGGATGTAGTGCAGCACATCTGTATAATCCCAGTGTGCCTGTGGGATGCAGTGCAGCACATCTGTATAATCCCAGTGTGCCTGTGGGATGCAGTGCAGCACATCTGTATAATCCCAGTGTGCCTGAGGCAAGATGAGTGATGGAATCAAAATACCAGGAGGCTCGCAGACCAGCCAGCATGGCTTAGTAGTGATGAACAAGAAGCCCTGCTCAAACAAGGCAGACATCGAGGACTAATAAACCAAGATTGTCTTTTGTTCACAGATGGCTTGTGGCATGTGCACCTTCACTCACATTCAGACACACATGCACAAAGCCATCCACATATATATACACACACACATATACACACATATATATAATTTTACCATTTACTAAAGATTAAGACAATATGCATACTAATGAGGTAGACATACTTATTTATTTGCATTTATTTATTTATTGGTTTGTTGGTTTTTTTCCAATACAGGGTTTCTCTGTGTAACCCTGGCTGTCGTAGCACTTGCTCTGTAGACCAGCCTGGCCTCCATCTCAAAAACCTGCCTCTGCCTCGGCAGTGCTGGGATGAAAGGTGTGTGCCACCATCATCTAGTATATCTATTTCTTATTTTGTTCATTTACCTGTGTTCTTTCTTAACAAGTAAATCTAGGCTGAGTACTTGACACTGTGGATATAGAGCATTGTCAACATTTTTAAAGTTTATTGATACTCTGAACCCATCATCATCAATACTGAGAGCTGGTTTGCATTAGTACAGAGTGGCAGAAGTAGTTAGGGCCGTTCCAGAAATTGTTAACAACTCTAGGTCCAGGGACTCAGTACCCTCTCCTGGATCCATGGGTACCTGCACACACATGGTGCACGTACACACCCTCATGCACACACATCCATATAAAAAATAATAAACCTTTACAAAGAAAACTTTTACTCACAAGCCAAAATTTGCATAACAACTAAAATTGTACTTGTTTATGTATATGTGTGTGCATGATGCAAGTTTATGGGTGTTTGTGCTATGGCATTCGTGGAGGTCGGAAAACCATTCCATGGAGTCAGTTCTCTTCCGTCTTTATGTGAATTTCAAGACTAGAACTAGCTCGCCAGTCTTAAGGAAAGTTATCTCGGTGACCTCCACTTATCCATCCATCCATCCATCCATCCACCCATTTTAATCAAACTTAAACCAGTAACTTTCAAAAGCAAATACTGGGCTAGAGAGATGACTTAATAGACTAGGGTTTGGCTCCCAGCACCCACATGGTGGCCCTCAACCATCCCAACTCCAATTCTAGGGGATCTGATGTGTGCTTCTAACCTCAACCAGCACCACATGTGGCCCTCAGGCATACATGCCGGCAAAACACTCACATGCATAAAAAGAAAAAAAATAAATCTAACACTTTAATGCTCTAAATGGCTGAGCCATCTTTTCAGCCCCACACAACAATTTTTAAATTGAACATTTTAACACAATACAATAAAAAATATATACTATTTTGGAACTATTTGGAAACCATTGTGTTTCCATAAGATTTTTGTGTTAGAGACAGTGCGGTTCATGACCTGTAAGCATCTGCAATCTGAGCAGAGTGTTTCAGCCATCTCTGTCGTGTCGCAAGGCGCCAAGGCTGCTGCATCGCTTCGGGATTCTCCACCAGCGGCACCGTCAGAAACACTGGACTCACTCCACATTTGATTTTGGATTAATTTGGTTACAGCACACCCAGAAGCCTTTTCCTGTTCTCAGTCTCCCACTCTCTCTTACCCCATATACGGTCACGGTCACAGCCCTACAGTTTGAGAAGCTAGGAACTAGAGCACTGGGGGAGGGGAAGAGGCGGGAGGAAGCCCAGCTGTGGCATGCTGATTTATTAGTCTGTTTACCCTCTTGCAGTGAACGTGGTGGAGGCCCTTCAGGAATTCTGGCAAATGAAGCAGTCTCGGGGTGCTGACCTGAAGAACGGGGCTCTGGTGGTGTACGAGATGGTCCCCTCCAACAGCCCTCCCTATGTCTGCTATGTTACTCTGCCTGGGGGGAGTTGCTTCGGGAGTTTCCAGGTAATTCATGAGGCAGCAGCAGCGAGGGTAAATGTGTAAGTGCTAATAAGGACGTTTGTTACTTTGGCCATCAATCTCTGCCTGGTGTCATGGATATGAGGACTGACTAACTCTGAGGGAGTCCTTCCAGCACCTGAGGCTCATGAGGTCACAGGGGAGCCTCAATTAGCATGCTTTATTTGGGCCCACAACTCAACCCCATTTCATTTTTTTTTCTTTTTCTTTTTTTTGGAGCTGGGGACCAAACCCAGGGCCTTGCGCTTGCTAGACAAGCGCTCTACCACTAAGCTAAATCCCCAACCCCTCAACCCCATTTCAAATTCGAGCAGTTATGACTGCACTCCCAGCACCAACCTTTGATTTAATCTGGCTTCCACGATCACACTCCAACTTCTGGCCATTTCTTCTTTTTGAAATGTGTGTGGGCATCTTGATAGCTTCCATGTCTGTGTAGCACATTTGAGGAGTGCCCAGATACCCTGGAACTAAAGTTCCAGATTGTTCTGAGCTGTCATGTGGGTGCTGGGAATCCAACCTGAGTCCTCTATAAGAGCAGCCTGTGCTTGCAACCAATGAGTTCTCTCTCCAGCTCTGGTATTACTACTCCTACTCCTACTCCTACTCCTACTCCTACTCCTACTCCTACTCCTACTCCTACTTTTCTGTGACAATCCTGGCTGTCCTGGAACTTGCTGATAGACCAGGCTGGCCTCGAACTTAAGAGATCTGCCTGCCCCTGCTTCCCTGCTCTGATTTTATTTTTGATTACATGTGTTGAGGGAATGTGTAAGTCAGTGCAGATGCCATTCTATTAAGTCCCTGGGGTAAACCTTGTGATGTGGGCTCTCTGTGTGTGAGAACTGAACTCAGGTCCTCTGTAAGAGCAAGAAGAGTCATTTCTCCATCCCCTCTTCCTTATTTTCATGTTTGGAAGACAGGATTTCATGTAGTCCAGCCTATCCTCAAAATATGTAGCTAAGGATGACCATGCTGAACTTTGATCCTCCTGCTTCCGTCTCCCACGTGCTGGGATTCTCAGAAATAGAGCTGCATGCTCCATTTATGAAGTGTTTGCCTGGGGGCTGCTCCCAGGGCTCCAGCACACTAGGCAAACACTCTACAACTGGCCTACAGTCCTAGCTTCCAGGTTACATTGTTTCTAAAGTTTTTCTGTTGTTAAGGTTCTATGCAGATATGAAATGTTTGAAGACTTTTATAGGATAGAGAGAAATTGTGGGGGCTAAAGAGATAGTTCAGCCATTAAGAGAACTGGCTGCTCTTTCAGAGGACCAAGTTAAGATCCCAGCAGTCATTTCAAGCAGATCACAACCACTGGGAACTCCAGCTCCAGGGAATCCGACACTCTCTTTTGGCCTTTACTGGCACTCACACCCTGATTTATACACAAATAAAACAGCAGATTATAAAAATCTTTAAAAAGAAATTATATAGATTGGTATGAATATTATCAAGAATTGTTTTTTTTCCATTTCAGAGAGGAAGGCAACCTTCTAAAATGTCACCTTAAAGAGTCTGAATAGGAATTAAAAGAAGATAATAGACATCTTTGGTTAGTTTTCATGTGATTGTGTCCATTAGATATGGTCGGAGCCCTTGTTGTGTCCATAGTACCTTGGGCCTCCCCATCATATGATTTACAATGTACCATTACTGCTTGTCTTTGCAAGTGTTCCCAACTGTATCTGTTTTCCCCTCTCTGTATATGTGTATATGTGTGTGTATACATATCGGCTTGAACCCAGGGCCTTGCAAACTATCTTCTTTTTTGGTTAGTATTAAAAACCTGCCACCCATTCAGACTGCTACATAGATGACAATTTATCTATTGCATGAGTAAAAACCACTGAAGCTCAGTTTTTGCCTTAAATAGAAAGTCCTAAGGAAATCTATCTATCTATCCATCCATCCATCCATCCATCCATCCATCTCCATCCACCCATCTACTCATTCACAAGACCTATTCATTCATAGACAAGGTTTATAGTCCTGGCTGTCCTAGGACTCGCTATGTAGAATAGGCTGGCCCTGAACCCATGGAGATTTGCCTGCCTCTGCCTTGCTGGATTAAAGGTATACACCACCATGCCTGGCTTGGAAACTTTGTTTTAAAACAGAGGACTAAACCTTTTGACTCAACACTTGAACCATTTCAGTTAAATAAATATAAGCCCAGGATGACTAATGATTACACTTAGCTTTCCATTTTCATGTGTGGTGTGCATGTATGTGGGTGCACGTACACATCTATTGTGTGTGTGAATCCTGAGGTTGACATAAATATCCTCAGTCGCTCTTCCACCTTCCTCATCAGTGCAGAATCTCTGTCAAACCTACAGTTTGCCAACACGGCTGCTCTTGCCAGCCAGCTCACTCTGGGGATCCAAGCTCTGCTGTTCCAGAGGCTGAAACCTCGGGCAGACATCGTGTATGTGGGTTCTGAGGCTGGAACCTCGGGCAGAGATTGTGTATGTGGGTCTGAGGCTAGGATCTGAACTCCAGCTGTCACCTGTGCAGCAAGTCCTTTAACACTGGGCCATCTCAGCCCCTTTTCTTTCCTCAGAATAATATGGCTCCTTCTCACCTCATCCCAATCTGAAGGACAGATTGAGTTTTACTTTGATTTGTTACTTTCTGAAAGTTAAATGATCTGTTCTTGGCTTTTAGCTTATTTTACATCCCCCTTGGCAGGTAGAATTTTCCTAGTGGTTTTCTTCATGCTGACATTTTTAGTAGTAATATTATGGGATAAAGTGGTTAACAGGTTGGTAATAAATAAAAATAGAGAAACAAGCCTGAATGTGGATGTATCGAGCTATCTCAGAGGAAACTGCCCTCCAAAGGAAATCAGGACTTATCAATATAGTTAAGTGACAACATCTCCCACTGTCCCTTTGAAAGCTGAAACATCCAGCCAACATGGTGATACATGCCGTTAATCCCAGCGCTTGGGAGACAGAGAGATCTCTGTGTGTTCAAGGTCTGCCTGGTCTACATGGTGAGTTCCAGGACAGTCAAAGCTACACAGAGAGAGACTTTGTCTCAAAAAAGCAAAACTCTACATCACTTCTCTTAATCATGAATGACAAAGGTACAGAGGCTTCTGCAGAATCTGCTAAAGACTAATTATAATAGAATACCATGTAGGCTAGGGGGCTGACGTTGGGATGATCTGACTTCTGAACATCAGATTTGCCCTAATACCATGTTGGTTACTGTTTTTAAAAAGCTGTTTCCCTTGCTTTCCTTAGTCAGTGTTCCTTCCCTTAGCAACCCATCTTCCTTGCATTTACTGTGGGCGAAAAAGACACATTGAGACTTACATCCTATCAAGGTACAGCTCCTCTGGTCTGCTGTAGAAAATGCCTGTTTACAGCTAAGAGAAAGTGGAAGAATCCCAGATGGGTGCTTCCAAAAGGTTACAGCCTTGTTTTAATCTTAAGTTACCTAGAATTCAGAGACCATTGCCTGACAAACTGGTGTGTGAGTAATTTGTGTGAGTAATTAGTTCACTGACAGTGTAAGTAGAGGCCTTTTCCTGTCTTCTGGCTATCTGCTGACTCAGCAGCCTTCCTAGCTCTGCACTCAATTTGGTAGGAGTAGTCATTTCCAATTCTTTAATGACTTCAGGATGTTTAGTTAAAATTGTGTTTCCAAACACCATGCCATTTTTCAGTAAAGCTTCGGAAAGTGTGATGAATGCAACTGATTCATCCCCGGTGTGTGTACGAATGTTCTCTTCCTCAGTGGTGTCTTCCCTACTCTGCTCCTCCTCCTCCTCCTCCTCCTTTTCCTCCTCTTCCTCCCCGCCTTGTCCCCCTCCTCCTCAGTGGTGTCTTCCCTGCTGCTCTGCCACGGACCACTCAGACGGAGGACACCGTGGGAGAAGCAGGGCTCTGGTACTCAGGAAGGCACAGGTTTGGCGCAATGACAGACACAGCACACTCAGGGTGGTTTGAATCTGCTGCAATTTTACTGAAATCTGCTTGGTGGTTATACACAATGCTTGAACAGAAGCTAATTTTTTGGCCCCTGGCCAGGATACACTCAAACAATAACCAAGAAAAAGTTTAACAGTATACATGAAGTACAGAACAGAAAGCAAGACAGGAAATAAATTATCCTGAGAATCGGACTGGTGACAGACGGTGGTCATAAACCTCATTTACCTCAATCTCTAAATATCATCTCTCGGGTAACAACAGGACAGCCGGCTGTAAGGAATCTTTAGTCTTTTACTCTCTTTTAGCCAAAATTCATGTAATTGTCTTTTTAAAGATAGGATAGTTCCTTTTGATAATAGGCAAGCACAGGGACGTGATCTGGCCAAGCATTCTATAAAATTTAAAGAATAATGTAATACTCTTTCCATCAATGTTAACCCATCTATCACTTTCTTCATCATATGTCCCTGTGTAGGGCAATGGCTCCGTAGTAGTCCTGTATCTACTCATGCTGTCTTTACCTAAAGGAGGGGCCCACCACCTTGCTCTAATTAAATGTAACTACTTGATAGGAATTCCTAAATGTTTGGGTTTTTTTTATAATTGACAGGACTTTCCCCTCTAATAGCTAGCGCCTTAATTCTTTCACTATCTACGAGGTCTGGATTTTCCACAGTTAATTCTAACTGCTGTAAGTTATTGATCATGTCTCTTATAGTTTTATTCTGATTCTACTTAATTTTTGTTAGTGCTTTCAAAAGAGGCATGGTCCATAAAGACCAAATCAGGTCTTGATGTTCTTGTTAGTAGAGAAAAAAACAAAAGAGCCGATATGTCACTCCTGATCGTACCTATTCGAATCAGCTAGGCAGAAAGTCGAGCAGGAAGAGGCCAAGTGTCTCCAGGAGACCAAGTTATGAGGAACACATATCTCTGGTCTGCTGACCACGATTGTTTCATGCCAGACATTCTGGCCCAGCACTCCTCCTCCTCCACTCCTCCTCTTCTTCCTTCTCCTCTTCTTCCTCCTCTGCCTCCTCCTCCTCTTTCTCTTCTTCTTCCTCCTCTTCCTCAGTGGTGTCCTTCCTGTTCCTCCTCTCTCCTCAGTGGTGTCTTCCCTGCTGCTCTTCCCCTCTCTTAGATGTGTATATATTCTTCCTCTTTCTCTCCTGCCTAGTTTTGCCCCACAAAAGCTGAGGCCCGGCGAAGTGCTGCAAAGATTGCATTAATGAACTCCGTGTTTAATGAGCATCCATCCCGAAGAATTACTGATGAATTTATTGAGAAGAGTGTCTCAGAGGCCCTGGCATCTTTCAATGTAAGGAACTTGGAAATGGAAGGAGGGAGCATGGGGGATGGGAGAGGGGGGAACCCATGCATTTTGGTTTTTTTTTTTTTTCTGTCTGTATTTCTTTCTTCCTTTCTTTTTAAAAAATATTTTTATTATTTTGTATATATGGGTGTACCACATGCAGTGCCTAGAAGCCAGATGAGCATTAGGTCCCTGGAACTGGATTTATAGATGGTTCTGATCTGCTATGTGGGTACTGGGGATTGAACCCTGGGCCTTCGGGGTAGTAGCCAGTGCTCTTAATGACTGAGCCATGGCTCCAGCCCTTTTGTGTGCATTTCTAGTCTGTTTATTCTACCAACTTTTGTGTTGTGTTGTGTGCTCCAAATCTGTCTTTAATTCTTTATCTGTGTTTTTATGTTTATTGATTTGTCTTTATATTTCTTTGGCATCTTGATACTTTTAATTCGAGTTTTGTGGAATTCAAAATTTTTTATAGTGATGGTCATTTGACTTCTAGGATAACCAGGGCCATAGAGAGAACCTATCTTCAACAAACAAAAATAATAAGAAAATTCTTTATCAGCTGGTTGGTACACACACATATTTAATCCTGGAACGAAGGAGGCAGAGGCAGGTTGATCTCTGAGTTCAAGGCCAGACTGGTTTACAGATTGAGTTCCAGGACAGCCAGAGATACAAAGTGACACTCTGTCTCAAAAAAAACAAATTAAAAAAATCAAAAACCAAACCAAACCAAACCAAAAACTAGGGGCTGGAGAGATGGCTCAGTGGTTAAGAGCATTGACTGCTCTTCCAGAGGTCCTGAGTTCAATTCCCAGCAGCCACATGGTGGCTCACAACCATCTGTAATGGGATCTGGTGCCCTCTTCTGCTGTGTCTGAAGATGGCTACCATGTACTCATACACATAAAATAAATTAATAAACCTTTTTTAAAAAGCCAAACAAAAGAACAACAACAACAAATAAAAGTGGAGAGAAGATACCCAAAATCAAGCTCTGGCTTCTACACACACACAGACTCTATATTCTTAGACTATTTTTTTCTTTTTCTTTTTTTCGGAGCTGGGGACCGAACCCAGGGCCTTGTGGTTGCTAGGCAAGCGCTCTACCACTGAGCCAAATCCCCAACCCCGACTATTTTTATTTCAATGTGGCAACTGAAATTTTTTAAATTAAACATATGGGAGCTAGAAAAATGGCTCATCAGTTAAGACACTTGCTGCTTTCTAAAAAGGACCAGGGTTCAGTTCCCTGTCAGGTGAACTGTCTGTAACTCCAGCTCCAAGGGGAGCTGCTGCCTTCCTCTGGTCTTGACATGTACACACGATACACAAACATGCACACATAAAAAAACAATCCTTAAAAATTAAATATGTGGCTCGTGAAGGGCTAGAGGATGAGGTAGTGGGTAAAGCCTTAACCATTCAAGGCCTTGCAAGCAGGAGGCCCTTATTTGATCCCCAAAGCCCATTTAAAGTGCTTCGTGTAGCAGCTCTCATATAGTTCCACAGCTGGGGACCCCTAGGGCTCTTTGGCCAGCCAGGCTAGCCTACCTGGTGAACCTCAGACCAACCACCCTCTCTGACAGGAGGTGGTCAGTGTTCCTGAGGAATAGCACTAGCTCTGGCCTCCAGATGAGTACAAATGCACACATACACATGCATGTGCACACGCACAAAAATGTGACTAATATCTATTGGATACTGCTGGTCAAAATAATTCTGATTGAAGATCTGTCTTTTTCTTTCTCCTGTTACCAGGGTAACAGAGAGGAAGCCGACAACCCAAACACAGGGATTGGTGCCTTCCGATTCATGCTGGAATCTAACAAGGGCAAGTCAATGCTGGAATTCCAGGTATAGCTCCACGCACGTAATGCAGGACAGCCTGACACAGCAAGTTTAATGCTACCGACTAATCTTTACCTTCTCATTCAGAAAAAACACAGGGAGAGAAGGTGGCTAGATTTTACAATGTTTAGCCCTGGGTTACATACCAGAATTGGTAATTATAGGTGCTCCCAAAATAATTTGTAAAAAGTTTCCCCTGTGATTCTGATGAATCTCCTAACTAAAAGCCACTGTCCTGGTTGTATTAATCAGGGTTCTCTAGAGAAACAGAACTGATAAAATGCATGGGCACCCCCCCCCACACACACACACAGAGTTTATTAGAGTGGCTTATAGGCTGTGGTCTGACTTTTCCAACAATGACTGTCTCTTAGAATCCAGTAGCTGTTCAGTTCACGAGGCTGGATGTCTCAGCTAGTCTTCAGTGCCCACCAAAATCCCAAAGGGGTAGGCTGTAACGCCAATGAAGGAATGGACTTGCTGCTGAGGGCAGGAACAAGCAGGCAGACAACAAGCTTCCTTCTTCATGTCCTTCATAGAGACTGCCACGAGGTGTGGCCCACACTTAAGGGGTATCTTCCCACCTCAAATGATCCAATCAAGAAAAGTCCCTTACAGATGTACCCAGCAGCTTGGGTTTTAGTTAGTTCCAGGGGTCATCATCAGGTCAACAACAAAAAATGGCCTTCACACCGGCATTTCCTCCCTCAGGAGCTGATGACAGTTTTTCAGCTGCTGCACTGGAATGGCAGCCTTAAGGCCATGAGAGAAAGACAGTGCTCTCGACAGGTAAGAGTCACCCAAGGGAAAAGGGCAGCAGGAGAGCTGCTTTGAGCTCTTAAATGGTTACCAGGCAGTGACCACTGAAGGCCTCATTCATTCTGCTTTTGGATTCTTTTGTTTTGTTTTTATTTTTCAAGACAGGGTTCCTCTGTGTAGCCCTAGCTGTCCTGAAACTCCCTCTGTAGTGAGTAGCTGGCCTTGAACATAGAGACTGGCCTGTCTCTGCCTTCTGCAGGCACCCAGCCAGCTCTTGTATTCTTTGCTTTTTGAATGTCACTGTGCTCCTTTTGCCTTGCTTCCCCATCATAAAGTTTCCCTTAAGAAACGTTGGCTAAGCTGGGCTTGGTAGCTCATACCAGCTCTTAGGAGGCAGTGGCAGGCAGATCTGAGTTCTAGCTAGTTCCACGCCAGGTAGTGGTACACAGTGAGACCCTGTCTCAAAACAAAATAAACCACCAAAAAGTCCTACCTTTTGCCCTCTCTGTTTCCTGGCTGCTATGACATGAACTAGTCTGCTCTGTTCTGCCTCCCTTCTAAGACAGGCTGACAACTCTGAGACTGTCACCTTCTGAGTGTAAGTCTGTCACACTAACTGTGGATCAGTCTCTATTGTTTCATGGAACCCTTCTATTCCTTCTAGAACAAGGAGCTAGCTGGAGCACAAGAAATAAAATAGTCATTGCATTTTTAACATAATTTTCCCAAGTTATGGGCATTCCTACAGACCCTTGAGCAAGGGTAAGTGGCAACTTGAGACAGTGTACTTGGTCTACAGAAAAAGTTCCAGGATGGCCAGGGTTACACAGAGGAAACCCTGTCTCAAATAAACTAACCAACCAACCAACCAACCAACCCACCCACCCACTCACCCACCAACCAACCAAGGAGATAGTATGCTCAGGTTTTCACACATTTAGGAGATTTTATTCTGCTTTAAAAGGTGGCCATATTTTCTACCACAAACACCTTCTGCACACTGTTGGGGTACTAGAAGGTGTATCCTGTCCGAGCCCAGAGCTCTGGCTGCTCTGAACGTCACTGTGCTCCCCACAGCAGAGCCCTGTGCTCCTGTGATCTGTGCATGTATCTCCTGCCCCATCCACTTCTGGTTTACTTAAAACTCTTTATAGGACATACGTGCTAACTTCCGGCCAGACATCAAGGCTAAGTTCCATTGGCATCACTGTGCTATATGATATACGGGACTTATTGTCTTTATCCATCAGGGTCATTGTGCTATATGATGTGTATGTGTGTTACCTTCTCAGTGATCTTTGCATTCCTCTCTGACCAGGAGGTGTTGGCTCATTATTCACATCGGGCCTTGGATGATGACATTCGCCACCAAATGGCTTTGGACTGGGTGAGCCGGGAGCAGAGTGTGCCAGGGGCACTGTCAAGAGAGCTGGCTTCCACTGAACGGGAGCTCGATGAAGCCCGGCTGGCGGGCAAGGAGCTGCGCTTCCACAAGGAGAAGAAAGACATTCTCATGCTGGCTGCTGGGCAGTTGGGCACTATGCATTCTTCCAGCTGTTAGGAGAATGGCCAGCCCTGCCCTCTCTCGCCAGGGCTCTTCAGGCCCTTTTTTGTATGTCTCCTTTTTAAGACGTAGGATGATGATTTCTGTATATACTTCCTCAATTTTATACTTTAAAATAGAGATATATATGTATAAATTCTACACCTGGCTTCCTATTTGCTAAGAGATCCATTTTCTAACTTCCACTTTGGGGATTAGTTACCTTTGAAATATCAGTGTTCTATTTTAGAGCACGGTTGGCTCTTAAACCTTCAGATTATCCAAGTCATTAACATGTACAATTCACTAAGTGTTCATGTCTCTTTTAAAACAGCAGACAAGTGTGATGACTCATAGCTATGATCTCTGCACTCAGGAGTCTGAGGCAGTATTGCTGTGAATATGAGGCCAGCCTGGTCTACATAGTAAGTTCCAGGTCAGCATGGGCTGTATAAGATCCTGTCTCAGACCCCTCTCCTCCCACATAGAAATCACAGTGGGAACAGGGAGCCTGTGCTCACCTCCCCCATATTCTTGGTTTCTCTCCACTAAAATAGGGTGGGAGTGTCAGGTTTTGGTTAGCAGCGACCTTCCGATGTACCTCTCTTGCTCACTTTCCTTTTTCCTTGCCTCTAAGTGCTCCTTCATATGGGGGCTTCCCTACCTTATCCTGAAGGAGACCTGCTTCCTTTTGTTCTGTGGGACATTTTATCACAGCCTGGAACTCATCCTATAGACTAGGAGGATGGCATACTTGTGGGTGTAGGCTGCTGAGATCACAGGCATGGGACACCAGACCTGACCTGGTTCTTATTTTAAAGTCACTCTGAGAAACTGCCTAAGAACAAGAGAGTTATACACCCAGTTCATATGGTGGTGGGTAGCTGGCACTACCTAAGCTGCCCCTGGGCTCATCTACCCCTACTAGCAGTCTAGATTTCTGGATGTGAGAAGAGGGTAAGGGTTGAGGCTGCTTGCCTTCCACCGCTCCCTGGAGTCACCAGTCTTACTCACCAGACTTAATAAAGACACACTCACACATACATGTACACACACACACACACGCTTTTTCCATTTTGTTTATGTAGCCCAGGCTGGCCTCCAACTCTCCTGGTAGCTGAGAATGACCTGAACTGCAGACTTCCTCTGTCAGCCTCCTACATGCTAGGGTTTCAGTGAATACCACCTCAGCTGCCTCAATCCTTCCTTCCAGGACAAGATGCTTCTTGTTCTTTAGAAACTGTAGCTATTCTGTTTAGTGAGAACCATGTCCCTCTCTTGTCTACTGAGCTATGCTGTTTACTCTGAAATGTACACACCTTGCATTCTCAATTCCTGCTTCTTCTTTCTCCTCCACATTGACTGTGAGAACAGGGGTAGTAAAGCTTGGATTCGAAGGTGGCTCTTCTTAAGCACAACAGATTACTTGTGTGTGAAGAGAAAACTAACCTGGAGGATAGGCAGGGAGAATTTTATGTAGTAAGCTCAATCTTCCTTTCTGTGGTCTCTGCTATATTGTATTATTGTTCAGTGCACTTTCTATCAAGTTGGGACAGTTAATGCCACTATAATTCGACTTCCCATTTAACAGTTGCAGTTTGATTTTAGATTAGGAGTTGGGTCTGGTGGTGCAGGTCTGTAATCTCAGCTATAAAGGAGGCTAAGGCAAAATTGGAAATTCAAGGTCTACCCCAGCTAGAGTGAGCTGAGGGGCAACCTGAGTAACTTTGCAAGACTGTCTCAAAAAAACATGAAATAAAAACAGGGTTGGGGACATAGCTTAGTGGAAGAGAGTCTGCCTGGCATGTGAGGCCTGAGTTTAATCTCTACTGCAAAAAGGGTAGGGGAGTGAGAGGTTTGGCAGAAAGAGAGAGGGGAGCAGGGTTAGATCAGTTAGCTCACTGGGTAGGAACAAGGTGAAAAGCAGCTTTCTTACTTTTAAAATCATCTTTGTGACAAGGACACATGGGATCAGAGTAGGGTGTCCAGTTAGATTGGTGTCAGTGCTTGGAGAAGGGTTCTTTGATTCCTTTAGTTAGCCCTGTCTCTTTGTTTCATAAAACACACTGGGTTGGAACAGAGGCTCCTGAGTTACATGATATGTGTGACTTTTAAATTGATATTTATAACCTAGACACCGTGAATCCTCCAGTTTCTCCTGGGCTCCTTTCTTTGTGTAAGATGTGTTAAGGGTCATCGTTTGGGGAAGAATTGTCCTTGTACCTCCTGGAATTATTGTTTTTCTCAAAAACCCAAGACTCCAAAGAACATGAGAAAAATTGTTCTGTCCACTTTTGATGTTGAAGATTTTAGTTATCCTTTTGGTACATTCTATGTATTTTCTATGTAAAATTTTACACAATTAAAATGATTTTTTTGTCTATTAAGCCAGAGTGACTTTTTTCCCCCTGTGATAGAATCTTGTGTAGCCAAGGTTGGCTTCCAAATTGTTATGTAGCCAAAGCTGGCCTTGAATACTTTATCCTTCTACCTCTACTTCCCAAGTACTGAGGTCAGGGCCATGTGCCACTAAGCCTGTTCCTGGTTGTCAACTTGATTACATCTGGAATGAACTACATCCAGAATTGGAAGGCTCACCTGTGATCCTGATCTTGAGGCTGGGAGATACAAGTTTCTGACCTGGATCTTGGCGTGGAGAACTTGAGGCAAAGTGGCTATGAATCCCAGGAGCTTAAGGCAAGGAGATCTCTGAGTTCAAGGTCACCTGGGACAAAACAAGTCCCAGATCCAGGCATGGTGGCACACACCTTTAATCCAGGACACACCTCCTGCTGGAGGCCTATATAAGGAGGTTGGAAGAAGGAAGAGTCACTATTCTGCACCTGCCTGCCTTGTGAGACTGAACGACTTCCAGATCCTTGGACTTCAATTCACAGCAGCTGTCAACCACTGCTGGAGAGCTGAACTACAGACTGTAAGTTATTATAACAAGTTATATATTCCCTTATATAGAGACTACCTGTAATTTCTGTGACTCTAGAGAACCCTGACTAATACAGCCTGATTGTTGGTTTTTTGAGACCCTTTTTGTCTCTGCTGCCTACAAACAGGTGTCCCATCCTGCCAGGCTGACTGAGGCAGTCATCAGCTGAGTTCTAACAGCCGTGTGGGAAGGCAGCCTTTCTCCCTTCTCCAAATAATAGCTAAGGATCCTGGATTTGGTCCATAGCCTTTTCTCAAGTTCATTTTCACTATGGAGAGTTAAACTCTCAATACATATGATTCTCAAATTTCTCTCTTTTACCCAAACTTGTCTTGAACTTTTATATCTGATTCTACATACTGGTCAACACCATCAGATATAACTCACATATCCATGATGAAACCCCTTTCTCCACACTTGCTCCTCCTTGACATTATTATGCACCTTGTTATTAGGGCAGAAATCTCAGGTCCATCCTCAAGTCTCCCCCATCATTATCCAATTAGTCAGTGCCTGGTGAGTTTGCATTATATTTGAACTCCAGTCTGTGTTGTCCTTATCCAGTCCTTCCTCGATATCTCAACAAGAGAGAGCACTGCAATAGCTTCCTAACTGATCTTTGCATTCATTCCTGCTGTCATCCCTTCGTGGCTGTTATCCCTTGCCTAAACTATTATTTAGCTTTTTTACCTATAACTGCATTTCCCAAAGTTTTATATGTGAGCCTGATGTAGAATAAGACCAACCATTAGATACTGGTTTATTAGTGATTTACTGAAGGCATGGCTCATACTGCCAATTTGCCAAACATGACTTCATTTGCTATCTGTATAGAATGACCTGGAGAAATAGCCAAAAACAATGGGCCATTGCCCTTAACGACCTGACTGCTGGTATACATCTGTACCTATACCATCTTGCTTGCCTGCCCCATTTGTAGATTTAGAGTATGAAATGAGAGTACAAACTGGAGCTAGGATGGATGCCCAGGTGCTGTTGCCTCCCCTCTCCCACTCTCATTGGTGTTAAAACACTTATTCCATAAAGATTCAATCTTGCACATACACCCACACTCAAGTGTTCCAAGCTGGCCCTGAACTCTTAGTGTAGCTGAGTATGGCTTCTGAGCCTCCCTCTGAGTGCTGGGATTTCCGGCATGCATCACCATACTTGGTTTATGTGGCCATGGGAACCATCGTGGGGCTTTGTGCATGATGGGCAAAACACTTTTTACATTATTTATGCAAATTAGAAAACCTTGCCTGTTTATATTAGTGTGAGTAAATTTGTTTTAAAATCCATTAGAGAAAAAAAATGCCAAGCAAAAAAATAGAAGCAATGGGGGGAGGGGCTACTTCCCTAAGTGCAGTGCTGGAGGCAAGATGGCTCAGAGGTAAAGAAATCTTGCTGTTCTTGGGGAGGACCTGAGTTAGGTTCCCAGCACCTGTACTGGGCAGTTCACAATAGCCTGAAACTCCAGCTCCTGCGGATCTGATATCCTCTTCTGGCCTCTTCAGGCAACTGTACTCAGTTTCACTACGGACACACAAACACAAATAAGGAAGATCCAGGTGGCTCACGCTGAGGCAGGCAGAACTTTGTGGGTAAAATCCATATTGAGTTTCAGGCCAGTCAGGACTGACAAACAAACCCACCTGTGATGGTTACTCTAGGTTGACAGCTTGACTATCTCTGGAATGAACTACAAATCCAGAAATGGAGCACACCTGAGAGATTTTCTGTTTGGTGAAGTGGGTTGATCCACTTCTAGTCCAGGCTTTAGGTAGGAAGGCACACCTCTGATCCAGATCTTGAGGCAAGAAGACACTTGCCTTACTTTAATCCAAATCTTAAGGCAGGGAAACATACCTTTAATTTGACCCCTACTGTATGCTGGAAGTCTATATAAGAACATAGATGGAGGAAGCTTTTGGTCTTTACCTTGCTCTTAAGCCCATTTCTTCCCGGCATTGGAGATCTCAGGATTCTAGACCAGCTGTGACATCAGCCTTGTGGGACTAAGCAACTACTAGATTCTTGAACTTTCTGGACACAGCTTGCTATTCTTCAATTAGCTGGACCACAGTCTGTAAGTCATTTAAATAAATCCATACACGTAGCTTTGGATCAAAGGACTTCTTCTTAGTTGAAGGTTTTAAGAGAAAGTCACTGACTTCACTCACCCTTTAAATTTGTCCCAATGCGGTTGAGCTCCCGACCTCCAACCTGCTCAACTTGGCTGTAGGAGAACTTCCGAAACCATTTTATTTTATTTTTTATTTTTTGAGACAGGGTCTTACTCTGTAGTCTTGGAGCACGTCGTGGTAGCACACGGTTTTAATTCCAGCAGTATGTGGAAGGGGAATATAGTTGGGTACCTGAAAACTCCGAGCCCCGCTAGGGCTATATAGAGAGGCCGTGTCTCAAAAAAAAAAAAAAAAACAAAAATCAAAAAAAACCCAAAAGCAAAAAACCCAAAACACAATCACAAACTATGTAATTTACAGCCTCAAACTCGAAGCGCTCCACCAGAGCTCAGGAGTACAGGGATTAAAGGCGTTTAATCACGCCGGGTTACCATCTCCACTTCAAAGAGGGGCCGCTTACATTTGCGAATATTCACCGCGCCGAGGGCGGGACTTGACCGCAACCTTTGATTGGTCGGCCTGACTAGTGACGTTTTCCCTCTACGACAGTTTCCCGAGGTTCCTAGCTCCTAGACGCACAGAGAGCGCCGAGAGAAGCAAGATGGCGGACGTGCTGGATCTTCACGAGGCCGGGGGCGAGGATTTCGCCATGGATGAGGACGGTGACGGTGAGTAGAGTGGAGGCAGCTGCGGGAAGAGGGGAAGGTGCGAGAGAAGAGTGCAATAAGAGAAATTTTCCTGGGATGGAACCCAACAAACTGGGTCTCGAAAAGATAGACTCCTCCCCCTTGGGAAGGAATTAGGGGTGGAACCGGGAAGGGACTGAAGCTGGAGTCCGTGCCGTCAGCTTCCAGATAGTGTAGGAAAAAAGACAGGTTTTTTTGTTTGTTTGTTTGTTTTTTTAAGATGACTCATTTTTGTTTATTTTCTCACTTGGAACTTTAGAAAGCATCCACAAACTAAAAGAAAAAGCGAAGAAACGGAAGGGCCGCGGTTTTGGTTCTGGTGAGTATGGGGAAAGGGTAGAGTGATCTAATAGGGAAAAGTCCGCAAATTTGGGGGTGCGATGGGAACACATTTATTTGGAGGACAGTTTTCGGTGATCTGGTATGCATTCTTTTAGAAGAGGGGTCCCGAGCGCGGATGCGGGAAGATTATGACAGTGTGGAGCAGGATGGCGATGAACCTGGACCACAGCGCTGTAAGTAAATAGGACCTGTGGGGAGTCTGTATGTATTTATTGGCTCTTAAATGGAAAGTAAAGAGTTGTTTAAACTAATCTCAGGAATTGCTTATTGTGGTTCTTTTTGGGATTTTTTTTTTTTTTTTTTTTTTTTTTTTTTTTTGGATACAGGGTTTCTCTGTGTACCAGACCTGGCTGTCTGTCCTGAAACTTTTTTTGTAGACTAGGCTAGCCTCAAACTCAGATCTGCCTGCCTCTGTCTCCTGAGTATTGGGCTTTTTATCTTTACATGTTCATACAACATCTTCCTCTACCCAACAGCTGTTGAAGGTTGGATTCTCTTTGTCACTGGAGTCCACGAAGAAGCCACTGAAGAAGATATCCATGACAAATTCGCTGAATATGGGGAAATAAAAAATATCCACCTGAATTTGGACAGGCGCACGGGATACTTGAAGGTAGATTTTTCTTGCTTCCTTTACTTACAACTCTTAGATACATTGTTTACATAGATTATGTTTTGTTTGCTGGGTTGATCAAGCACAGGTAGGAAGTGAAATAACATTGGAAATTGATTTTATTACCCACAAGAAAGAGTTTAACAGAATGAGCATGTTGTATATATAATGGGGATGTGTGATGTACTTTTCAGTGTGGAGCTGCAAAATTTTCCTGGTTGGTATGCATTTCTGGGTTAAGGAAGAGAGTACTTGATAGTTGGTGAAGTAGAATTTTGATACTTTTTGTTGTTGCTTGTTTGAGGACAGGGTTTCTCTGTGTAGCAGAGCTCTGACTGTCCTGGGCTCACTTTGTAGACTAGGCTGGACTGCCTCTCCAATGCTGGGATTAAAAGTATGTGATGTCGGGGTTGGGGATTTAGCTCAGTGGTAGAGCGCTTGCCTAGCAAGCACAAGGCCCTGGGTTCGGTCCCCAGCTCTGAAAAATAGAAAAGAAAAAAAAAAGTATGTGATGTCATTCCTGGGTAAGCTTTGATACTTTTATATGTTCCCCTAGGGGTATACTCTAGTTGAGTATGAAACATACAAAGAAGCTCAGGCTGCCATGGAGGGACTAAATGGTCAAGATTTGATGGGACAGCCAATCAGTGTCGACTGGTGTTTTGTTCGTGGTCCACCAAAGGGCAAGAGGAGGTAAGATGATGGGGTGGAGACCCCAAATTTATCTTAGTGAAGGGAACATGAGCAGGATAAATAAGGAAGGATATTGTATTATATCTCTGATTCCCCTTTTGTTTTTTCATTTTCCTTAGAGGTGGCCGAAGACGAAGCAGGAGTCCAGACCGAAGACGCCGATGAGATACTTAATAAATCCTCTGTTGACCAGGTGGTCTCTATGAGTCTATTTGGTTATGCTGCCTTGGATAAAAAACAGGGCTAGGATGGACTTTGTGTTTATATTTAATTTCTTACCCTACTTGGTAATTTTGAGTTTAAGAAAAAAATAAATGTTGCATTTTGTTTTCTACATTTAAAACTGTGTTTGACTGTTCTGGAAATTCTAAACAACCTCAGTGAAGCCTTCTGAGTGGTTGTGAAGCTCCTTCTGTGTGGCGTGGCCTTCTGAGTTTCTAGAAAGGCTCACAGAGACTGCTCAGCATTTCTCTAGAGCATGAGAGTGAGCAGGGGTAATGGGTTTTTCTTGTGGTGTTGAGTGAATTTTACATTCTTGTGAGCAGATGCTATGTCAGTATCTTGTGTAGCCCAGGCTGGCTTTGAACTCACTATATTGTAAAGAACTTTGATTCTTGCCTCTTATCTCCCAAGTGCTAACATTGCACCCATGGGCCACCATACCCAGTTTATGTGGTCTCTGGAATTAAAACATGGAGCTCTGAGATGCTCAGCCAGCTCTACTTTGAATATGGTGCTAAACTGTTAAGTTTGTTAGTTCCTACAACATAAAAACCCAGCTTAAGTACTACTAGACCAATATGCACACCTTTAATTCCAGCACTTGGGAGGCAGGTGGATCTCTTGAGTTAGGGGCAACCTGGTCTACACAAGAGTTCTAAGACAGCCAGGGCTACAAAGACATTGCTATTCCTTTATTATATATAGTTTTTAGCTGGGATGGTTTTTCTGGTATGTCTGTTGTAACTGATTTGTTGTCTGTGTGGGTCCCTATGTGGCCCACACTGGCCTCAGACTGATGCTCGTATCTCTGTCTTCCCAATGCATAATGGCAAATATTAAACATAACTTTTTCTCAGTTGGTATTGGCCCTTCCTTTTAGTAAATTGCTGGGGGGGGGTGTTGGTGGGTTGAATTAGTTATGAATATATTTTAGTTTAGGGTTCCTTGGTGGTTTCTGGTAAGGTAGACTGAATAAGTGTTAGTGTGGTAAGAGATAAACCTGGTTCTCCGATTTCTAGCTATTCTAAGGTATTTGGAAGAGTGAGTTGAATAAGCATGCGGGTCATGAGGACTAGTAAAGTATCAGCCTGAGAGACCGTGGATGGACTGCTTGCTTATGACATGGCTACTTAACTGGTTGGGAAGATCCTCTTCTATCTTGGATTCTTACCTCCCTGGATGTTCCTTATGCTTTGAGAAGCTTATAAGGAATTAGGGATGTGGCTCAGTTGGTAGAATGCCTGCCTAGTGTGCACAGCCCTGGGCTTTAACAGGACCAGTATGGGCATGGCACTCCTGCCTGGGATCCTGGCACTTACTGGGGTGGCGAAGGCTAAAGAATCATAGGTTGACATTGTCCCCAGCTACATAGCCAGTCGGGTGTTGGCCTGGGTCATATGAGCTCTTGTCCTGGGGGAGAGGAGCTGGGAAGGGGGAAACTCATCAATTTATTGTGTGGCCTTCTAACTCTCCTTTTCCCTATAGAAAGACCTTAACCATGTAGAGTAGAAACCCTCTTTTTAACTACTATGACTTTGAAACTTGAGCTTAAAAAAATAAGCAATTGCGGGGGCTGGAGAGATGGCTCAGTGGTTAAGAGCACCGACTGCTCTTCTAGAGGTCCTGAGTTCAAATCCCAGCAACCACATGGTGGCTCACAACCATCTGTAATGAGATCTGATGCCCTCTTCTGGTGTGTCTGAAGGCAGCTACAGTGTACTCATATACAATAAAATAAAATGAAAAAAAGAAAGAAAGAAAGCAAGGAAGCATGCTTCTAAGAAGCTGCCCTTCAAGGTCTCTATTTACTACAGTTCCTGCCTCCAAGTTCCTGCCTTGGTTTATCTCACTTACTGTAAAGTGTAAAATTAAATAAATCTTTAAAAAAAAAATAAGCAATTGCTTGCTATTTATTCCTAATGTCATTCTTTATACCATAAAATTTTCAGATTTCATTTTTTTTTTTCTTTTCTTTTTTTCGGAGCTGGGGACCGAATCCAGGGCCTTGTGCTTGCTAGGCAAGCGCTCTACCACTGAGCTAAATCCCCAACCCCAATTTTCAGATTTTATGTATGTTAGATATGTACATAAATAGTTTTTTTTAATTTATATACTTTGATTTGTGTGCATTGGTGTTTTGCCTGTTGGTATATCTGAGCATGTCAGATGTTGGAGTTACAGGCAGTTGTAAGCTTGGAAGAACAGTCAGTATCCTTAACCACTGAGCCATCTCTCCAGTTTCCTCCCCAACCCTACACCCCTTTTTCTCTTTTTCCAGGCTGGTCTGGAACTGGATCTGCCTCTTCCAAAAGGTGTGCACCACCACCATAGCTGTTTTGGTTTAAACATCTATCCATCTAAGGAGTGTCTTGACTGCGTGTGTGTTTGTATACCATATGTATGACTGGTACCCAAGAAGGTCAGAACAGGCTCCAGATCCTCTGGGACAGGAGTTACAAATGCTGCGAGCTGCTGTGTGGATGGGGGATTCAATCTCTGTCCTTTGGAAATGCAGCCAGTGTTCTTAACTGAGCCAACTCCAGCCCTAGATTTCTTTTTATAGTGGGTGGTGGTGATCTTGTTTGTAATATTGTAGAGTTTTTGTTTGTTTTTCCTCCCCAGAACTACAGTTAGACTGTTGCTGTTGCTGCTACTGCTTTTATAGGCAAGGTCTTAAAACTAACTAGCTCAGGCTAGCCTGGAATTCAACTACCTTCCTAATTTCCCTCCAGTGCTAGGTTGTTGAGATTAACAGGTGCTTTTTCTAAAAAAAAAAAAATGTGTGTATAGGTGTTTTCCTTTGTGTGTTTGTGTACCTAATGTGCATGCCTGGTACCTGCTGAAGTTCGAGAGGGCTGTTGGATCCCCTAGAATTTACCTCCCCTGGAGGTTACAGATAGTTGTGACCAACATGTTGGTGCTGGGAATTGAAGCTGGGTTCTCAAGTAAGTGTTCTTAACCACTGAGCCAACTCTCCAGCCACACTTTTTCTTTAAGATGGGGTTTCTAAAATCTCAACTACAGTTTCACCCTCCCTCCTGCTGCCTCCCCCATTTACTCCTCCATTTCTCTTCAGAAGACAGGTCTCCCATGGATATCAACAGCCATGGCATACTAAGTTACAGTAAGACTAGGCTCTTTTCATTAAGGCCAGACGAGGCAACACAGGGTGAAAGGGTCTGAAAGGCAGATCAGAGTCAGACAGCCCTGCTCCCAGTTAGAAGTCCCACAGGAAGACCAAGCTACACAACTATAGCATGTGTGAACCAGTGTCAAGCAGGCTCCTTGTTTAGCAGCTCCATCTCTGAGCCCCTGTGGGCCCAGTTGACTGCATTTTCTCAGTCCCTCCCCGTCTTCTGCAGGATCTCCATGCTACACCTAATTTTCGACTGTGGGTGTGTGCCTCATTTTCCATCAGTTGCTGTGTGAAGCCTCTCTGACAATTGGGCTAGGCACCAGTCTATGAGTATAGCAGAATGTCATTGTCATTAGTCATTTCATTGCCTCCCCCAACCTCTATTCCTGTTTGGTTCTATCCTATGTTTCTGGGCTATCCAGCCTCTGGTGCCTGGCCTTTTGGGCCCATCCCTCTCATGACATGGGTCTCAAGCTGGACCAGTCATTGGTTGGCCACTCCCACAATTTCTGCACCACCTTTACTCCAGTATATCCTGTAGGCAGAACAAATAGGTAGAAGGTTTTGTGGCTGGCCACTCCCACAATTTCTGCACCACCTTTACTCCAGTATATCCTGTAGGCAGAACAAATAGGTAGAAGGTTTTGTGGCTGGGTTGGTGTCATAATCCCTCCACTTGAAGTCTTACCTGGTTCCAGACTCATATCCATTGCTAGGAGTCTTAATTAGGGTGGCTTGCCCTCATAGGTTCCTGGGTTGTAAAATCTTTCCCTGACCTGGAGGTTTTTCTCTACCATTGTCTTAAAGGAGGTTGAATGGGAAGGATGCAAAGATGTAGAAATACGAGCTAAGCCACCTGAGGGGAGAGATACAGATAATAGGGTACTATATTTATTTTACCTATATGAATGTCAGCCTGAGAGTGCGTGCCTGGTGCCCATGGAAGCCAGAAGAGAGAATCGGGTCCCTGAATGTGGAGTTAGAGACAGTTGTGAGCAACCCTTTACATGCTAAGAATTGAACCCAGTCCATGGCAAGAGCAGTAAGCACTCAACCACCAAGCTAGTAATCCTACACTAAAGTCAGTCTCAACGTGTAGCTCCTGCCAGGTGGAATGGAAAATGGTTTTAAAATTTAAGCAGTCTCCTGCCTCTGCCTCCTAAATGTTGGATTTAGAGGTATGTGCCAGCCATCACCTAGCAAAATGTAGACATCTGGCATGTAAATCCTAACTTGGCCAGAGATAGCAGCCTCCCTCCCTTAGGATTCATGGCCAGTGACAGCAAAGCGCACAGTGCAGTAACTCCCAGGTACCTCCTGTGTAGCTAAATTCAGGATCGGCCCAGAATGGAGCCCTGACAGCTCATCTAGAGCAAGACAAGAAATCAGGGTTTCCCCAGACATTCGTTCACACCTTCGACCTGAGTTCTGGGTTATAGCAGGTTCAGGAAAGCTGCTACCCACATGGCAATTAATTTTTTAGAGATATGGATGCCTAACACATGATTTCTCCAACCAGACACTGGACAAGAATATTTCAGGAAGCGTCTTGGGGCATAACCCCAGAAGTGACCTGTATGTTGGCAGCGGCTAAATGAGTGAGAGTTGAGCTTCCAAGGGATGGAGTTGGCTGAGTTACTGCAGTGCCCCGCACTACTATACAGCAGGGCCAGGTTTCCTCCAACAAAGTAAAGCAGAGCCTAATGATCACTCCCATTCAGATACTGCAGCCCCTGAGAAATTGGCATCTCTGACATATTTCCAGTTGTCCAGACCGTCCTTCACCAATGCTGACCTGAAAGGTGTGCGGGAGCCTGCAGATGTGGTAGCCTGTGAAATTTGTTCGCTTAATTCTCCCCCTTGACTCTACATCCTCTATTCGGGAGGAGGTTGTCCAGCGGCATTTCATCACATCCGCTTTTTCCTAGGACAAATAGTCTAGGACAGGCTTCTACTGTTCTGGACTTTTCAGCACCCGAGGGGGTTGGGGGCGGGAGGTGTGTGTGCCTTGGCGGCATCCTACAGCGCCGCCGGGCTCTCGCAAGGCCCCACCCCTTGCTGCTGAGAATTTAAAGCAGAATGTGCTTCTGGGGGCGTGCTTAAGAGCTGGAGACCGTCCCAGAAGGGATGAGCTGCCGGAAATGCATCCACGATCTCATTTCGCGTCCTGAAATTCCGCTTCAAGGCTGGCTCCGGCTGGTTGGTCTTCCTGCCGTGGTTTGTCCCTCGCGAAGCCCCGTTGCTCGCCCAGGAGGCGTGACTTGGGGCTGGAAGCAGGCGGGCTGAGGCGCCTTGGGCCCGGGCTGCCGCTGTCATGGACGCCTGGGTCCGCTTTAGTGCTCAGAGCCAAGCCCGGGAGCGGCTCTGTAGGTGCGGCGGAGGGAGGAGCGCGGGCGGGAGGGCAGAGCAGGTTTCCGCGAGGCGACGGGCGCGCTACGGGGTCCCTAAGGGTCAGCTGTGGCTACGGGGGCCCGCGTGGCCCGGGAGGCACACTCCGCAGCCGCAGCCGGTTGTGAGATGATTCTTCCCTGCTCAAGGGAAAGATGGGGAAACTGAGGCATGAGTGGGCCAGCGGGGAGGCCGCCTAGGGTTACCGTGTCCACAAAGAGCAACAGTTTCCTCGCTGGTGTGGTGGCATGAGGGGCGATCCTCCTTGGTTCTGCGTCCTAGCACCAGTTGTCACCTAGGAACCGCGCCATCTATGCTCCCCTTCTGTTTCCGTTCAGTTCAAGGACCTTAATCTCTTAGTTCACTTATCCGGAGAAATAATCTGCCCTTCAACTAGATCTCCCTCTGTCGTGTTTCATGTATAAATTCTCGTGTGGACGCTTGCGATGGACCCTAGGCTGCTTACTGATCCCTTTAGGCCTCATCATTTTCAAAACTCTTAGTCTAACTCCAAATAGTGTTCTCCTCCATCTTCTAGACTTTATTTTCCTCGCACATCTTTCCCTTCCCCTGGCCAGGAGGGAAAAAACGGAAAGATATTGGTGTGAAAAGAAGGACGGGTCCCTGGCAGGGTTTTTGTTTTCCAATTTACCTATTTGAGTGTTTTATCTGCAAATATGTATGTGTGCCACATGTGTGGTGCCTGCAGAGGGCAGAAGAGGGTGGTGGATCCCCTGGAACTGGAGTTACAGATAGTTGTGAGCCACCATGTGGGAGTGGAACCCAGGTCCCCTGCAAGAAAGAACAAGTGCTCTTAATTGCCTCACCAGCCCACGGAGGACATTGTTGGCAGAGAGGTTAGGGAGGCCTGTCCCTTACTCTGCCTGTCCTCTCCTCCAGGGCCGCCCAATATGCCTGTTCCCTTCTCGGCCATGCTTTGCAGAGACATGGGGCTAGTCCTGAGTTACAGAAACAGATTCGACAACTGGAGGGTCATCTGAGCCTCGGACGAAAGTGTAAGTAAAGCAAACCTTTCTCTTAGCATCCTCAGCTGGTAGTCCATTGCCTCTCCTTCCTGTATGCTCCCATTCTGCCAGTTGACCATTATTTGGCTCTCCCCTGTGTGAGAGGTAAGGGAACAGGTATAAGGAAGTTAGCGCTGCTCGAAGAGACTCGGACAAGTAACTAAACTGGCACAGAAATGAATTATGATTTGAAGTTAAAAAGGAGAACAATTATTTTTTTTTTTTTTTTTTTTTTTTTTTTTTTCGGAGCTGGGGACCAACCTCAGGGCCTTATGCTTCCTAGGCAAGCGCTCTACCACTGAGCTAAATCCCCAACCCGAGAAACGAATTATTTTACTCTTTTCTCCTGTATGGTATTATTGCTCAACTTTTACTTTTTTTTTTTCGTCCCCAACCCCACCCCTGTCTCTCTACTTCAAATCCTTGCTTTCCCTTGTTATTCTCCACAAGTGCTCCGCCTGGGGAACTCAGCAGACGCCCTGGAGTCAGCCAAAAGAGCTGTGCACCTGTCAGATGTCGTTCTGAGATTCTGCATCACTGTTAGTCACCTCAACAGAGCCTTGTACTTTGCCTGTGACAATGTTCTGTGGGCTGGGAAGTCTGGACTAGCTCCCCGTGTAGACCAGGAGAAGTGGGCACAGCGTTCCTTCAGGTTGGTTTTCCTTTTCTCCTACAAAACTATTTGTAGCCTTCATTCTGCATAGCTTGCATAGCTTGTAACATTAAACATTTTGCTTTACATGTATGGGTATTTTACCTGCATGTCTGTGCACCATTTGTGTGCCTGGTGCTGGCAGAGGCCAAAAAGGGGCATCAGAATTGTAGTTACAGGTGGTTGTGAGCTGTCATGTGGGTTCTGGGAATCAAAACCCAGGTCCTAGAGAAGAACAGCTCGTGCTTTTAACCACTAAATCATCACTCTAGCCCCATATGTTTACATCAATAAAAATTATTGTAGAGACCACAACACATCTGTAGGTCAGACAACAAACAGCTTTCAGTTTCTGGTTTTCTCCTCCTACTGTGAGTTCCAGGTTCCAAACTCAGGTCAAGAATAAGATCAAGCCATTAGGTTTGCATGGCAAGCGCCTCCACCTCCTGGCCCACCTCCACTTCCGTCTCCCTGGCCCATAACTTTCTATATATGAGACAGAGGTGTCTCAGGATTTTTTTGAGTGTACAATGGCTTTTCACACCCACTGTTCCCACATCTGCTGAGTGAAGCAACCACAGACTGGAAATGTTGAGGGGGGAAAAGTGCAGCTGAATTAAACATGAAAATTGTTTGTGTCGTTATTCCTTAAACAGTACAATATTTCTTTACATGGCACTTACATTGTATTAGATATTATAAACAATCTGAGGTGGGTACAGAGGAGTGTGTGGATTGTGCATATGTACAATACCATTTTATCTAAGAGCTTTGAACAGCTGTGGATTTGGGTTGATTTTGGCTGGGTGAGCAGGGGGAAGATCCTGGAATTAATCCTCTGTGGATGGATGACTGTATATTATTCATTTACTTTTTCAATTAGCAATAATTGCGCCTCAGATAAACCTCATTGGCTACGATACTGCCACTGCGCAAAGCTTATTCATTTACTTTTTAAAAGATTTATTTATTATATATAAGTACACTGTCACTGTCTTCAGACACACCAGAAGAGGGCATGGGATCCCATTACAGATGGTCGTGAGCCACCATGTGGTTGCTGGGAATTGAACTTAGGATCTCTGAAGAGCAGCCAGTACTCTTAGCCACTGAGCCATCTCTCCAGACCCTGATACATTCTTGTAATCCCAGAAATATGGAGTTAAACTGGAGGATTCCTAAGGCTCTGTAGCAGGCCTAGGAAAATAAGCAAGTTCCAGGCCAAGTGAGAAATCCTGTCTCAAAAACAAGGTGGATAGCATCTGAGGAAAGGCTCCCAGGTTGAACTGTGGGCTTCACATGCATGTGCGCATGTGTGTACCTCCACTCATGAAAGAGATGAGGGTCTTGCTATGTCGCTCAGGCTGCTACAGAATACCTGGTTCAAAGCATCCTCCTGCCTTGGCCACTCTGGTAGCTGAGACTGCACAAGCTCATGCCACTCCCACTGTGCTCGGATTTTCCAAGAACATTTCTCAGTTTCTTACTATGGGCAAGAACCAAACAAATGTGCCTGATCCGTGAAACATAAAGTTTAAGATGACTCAGTGAGTAAAAACAAGGAAACCTGATGTCTTAGGGCTTATTGCTGTGGAGACCATGATCAAAGCAGTTCCTATAAAGGCAGACATTTAATTGAGCCTGGCTTACAGATTCAGAAGTTCATCCAGTGTCATCATGGCAGGAGCATGGCAGTCTGCAGGCAGACATGGGACTGGAAGAGCCGAGAGTTCTACCTTTTGATCCACAGGCAGCCGCAGGAGAACTCCCTCTTCTGAACTTGAGCACTGGGAGCCCAGCACCCACAAGGCAGCTCAGAACCCTCTGTAACTCTCAGTTCTAAAGGAATTCGATGCCCTCTTCTGGCTTTCACAGGCACTGCATGTACACGGTGCATAGACATACATGCAGCGAAACAACTATATACATAAAATAAAACTATCTTAAATAAAAAAACAAAAACAAATAATCACTCACAACAGCAGACAAACCAATGGGAAACCCTGTCTCCAGAAACAAGGTGGGCAGTACCAAGAATAGGGTTTGAGCTTGTGCTCTTGGTCTCCATGCATGTCCTTTGGTCTCAGACAGGCGCATGTGCACCTGCCTGCCTTTTCATCTACACACAGAAACACACACAGAGCACACATGCACGCATGTGCACACATGGGCGCACACATGGCTTTAGTGATTATGAAAAGAACGGTAGAAGGTAAGGTTAAGGGGCTGAGGGTAAAGCTGAGGTATCTAGGGTTGGTTGTTATTAGATAAGGAGAGTGAGCCAGGCAGTGGTGGTCTACACCTTTAATCCTGGTACTTGGGAAGCAGAAACAGGCAGATCTGAGTTTGAGGCCAGCCTGGTCTTCAGAATGAGTTTCAAGACAGCCAGGGCTACACAGAGAAACTTCCGTCTCAGAAAACCAGAAAAAAAGTGGGGGAGGGAGTGTATAATTTTAAGAGCAGAGGTAATGATGTGATTTACTTTCATGCTACTAGCTACTGTATCAGCGTCAGCAGTTGGAGTAGGGACAAGAGAGACTGTAGCTAGAGGTGTCTAAGTAATGAGAGTGGCTGTTGCATACAAACAGAAGCAGCTGAGTTTGGATCCCCAGCACCCACCTGCAGTCAGGTACACTGCTCCTGCCTGTGAGCTCCAGTGCCAGTGTCCTGTCTGACAAGTACAGAGCTCTGGGTTCAGTAAAAGGCTGTGTCTCAAGACATGGTGGAGAGCAGTAGAGAACATCTGATGTTTACCTCTGACCGATGTATATGCATACCTTAGAACACGGGTGGGCGCGTATACACACACACACACACACACACACACACACACACACACACACACGTACACACACACACATACACACTCGCACAGGCTTTTGTGTTTGAGACTTACCTGTAATCCCAGCATATGGAGGGCTTAGGCAGGATAAAAAACTCATGGACAGCCTGAACTACATAGTGAAATAAATCCTGTCTCAACCAGAAACAACAGGATGTAGAAGGTTTTATACTAGGCCAAGTGATGCAAGTCTTTAGATCCCGCACTAGGAGGCAAAGGCAGGGGAATCTGTGACTTTGAGGTATGCCTACTCTATATAGTGAGTTCCAGGTCAGCCAGAGCTACAGAATAAGACTCTGTCTCAAAAATATTTTTCTCTGCTTACAAAATTTATAATCTAATATTTCTAGCAGTCTCAATATGTCTGGACCTTGGGGAGGGTGTCCTTGGTTGTTTTTTTTTTTTTTTCTTAGAGATTTGATTCAAAGTATATATAAATATATTTTCTTCTCTCTTTCTTGAGGCAGGGTCTCATGTAGCCCAGGTTGTCCTTGAACTCCTGATCCTCAATGTTGGGATCATGGGCATATACCACCACTTCAGCCTGTAACACACACTCTCACTCCCCGCCCCCTCTCCTACCCCCTCTGTCTTCTGTCTTTTCCTTTGTTTTTTTTGAGACTGGGTCTCTCTGTGTAGCTTAGGCTGTCCTGGAACTCACTATAGACCAGACTAGCCTTGAACTCAGAGATTGTATGTGTTTCTTGAACAACTAAATTTGTTCTTTCAAAATAGTTTGAATTTTTAGGGTCAAGTTAAGTGTATTTTTCCGTGTGTATGTGTTTGTGTGTTTGCACAAGTGTGTGCAAAAGTCTGGATACATGTATACATCCAGAGGCCCAAGATTGGCTTTGGAAGTCTCCCTGCCTTTCTCCACTGTATCCATTGACACAGATTCTTTCAGTTGAATCCAGAGCTCACCTACACAATGCTTGTCTGACTAGCCACCTTATTCTGGGAGTCCCTGTCTCCATGTCTACCAGCATTGACATGGGCTCTAGGGATCTGAGCTTAGGGCCTCGCTCTTGTGTGGCAAGCACATCACCACTGCCATCTCCAGCTCAGCGTGTGGTGTGTTAGAGGGATCGTCTCAGAAAGGAAATCTGGGGTTGATCTTTGCAGATTTCATGACTCACACATTTTAAGGTGCCAGGACCTTAAGGTGCACATAAGCACATTGTAGAATAGCAGGAGAGTTGCTTTTTATTATTATTTTTATTTCTGGGGTATAATTCTACATATTAAACATACAGTGTGATGTCTTGTATATGCAGATGGTGAAATGATCACCATAGCCAAGATCACTTAGTCTGGGGCTGGAAAAGACACAGCGGTTAAGAATGCTAGCTGTTCTTCCAGAGGATGCCGGTTCAACTCCCAGCATCCACATGACTCTCATAACCACCGGCATCTCCAGTTCCTGGTGCTCTGACACCCTCTTCTGGCCTCCTTGGGTGGCAGGCATGCACCTAGTGCACAGACATACATGCAGGCAAAACACCCACATACATAATATAAATTATTTTTAAAATGCTCATAACCTCATGGTGACACCTTTTTAATAAGAACACCTGATCTGAAATTAACCCATTTAGCAACTTTCAAGTACATGATTATACTACCTGTATGTTATTGTGTTAACTGACGTATTATATTGTGGTCACCATGTTAGATATACAGAACTATTTATTTTATAGAATTGAATATTTGTTCCAGTTAGCTAAGGTCTTTCTGTTTCTTGCCCCCTCCTTATTCCATAAGTTAGGCTATTTTGATTAACACATAAGTGAGATCATGAGTCTTTCTGTATCAAATTTATTGAACCTAGTATGTTGTCAAGAAAGGAGGATTCTTTTTTTTTCTTTTTAACGATCTATTTATTATATATAAGTACACTGTAGCTGTCTTCAGACACACCAGAGGGCATGGGGTCTCATTACAGATAGATGTGAGCCACCGTGTGTTGTAAAAATATAAAAAATAATAAAAGTATTGTGGTCTTTTGCCTCGCTAGGTCCAGCACCGTGGTGCCCCAAGATATCTGCTAGTTATCTTGGCGGAAACACAGCCCAACTCCTCGGCGGCCCAGTGTCTCCTGACGCCGCACACTTTGCTACACTCAAATCGTCACATAAAGGAACACACAACACAATAATCTTTGACCCAGTTGGTAAGATATAATTGCCCACATAAACATACAAAGCCCGGTACCATCCATCCCTTAGGAACATTAATAACAACCTGTAAATACACAGAGCAGAATCTTAACATCACCTGCCGTGGCTTCTCACCCTCTCCTCTGTCCCGTCTCCTCCTTTCTCCTCCAGTCTCCTCCTCTTCCTTCAAACTCCTCTCCCGCCCATCCTTCCTTCTCCTCCAATGACAGGCCTCCTTCTATCTTGTACCCGCCCCTCACCTGTACTTTACAAATTCAGTGTGGGCAATTATATCTTATCAATTGAATCTAAGATTATTGTGTTGTGTGTTCTTTTATGTGAGGGTTTGAGTGTAGGAAATTGTGCGACTGGGATGTGTTTCCGCCAAGATATCTAGCAGATATCTTGGGGCACTGAGGTGCAGGACCTAGTGAGGTAAAAGCCAACAATACATTTATTATTTTTATATTTTTACAACAGCCATGTGGTTGCTGGGATTTGAACTCAGGACCTCTGGAAGAACAATTAGTGTTCTTAACCACTGAGCCACCTCTCCAGCTCCAGAAAGGATGATTTTTAAAAAAAATTTATTTATTTTATGTATGTGAGCACACTGTAGCTGTCTTCGGACGCACCAGAAGAGGGCATCAGATCTCACTACAGATGGTTGTGAGCCACCATGTGGTTGCTGGGAATTGAACTCAGGACCTCTGGAAGAGCAGTCAGTGCTCTTAACCACTGAGCCATCTCTCCAGCCCAGCAACCAGCAAGATATATTTTTTAACTTTTTTTAAGTTACCTAATTTTTTTTACCTTTTTAAAAAGTTATCTAGATATCTATTTATATTATATGTAATATATTAGTTTATTTATATTGGGTATGTGGGTACATGTAAGTACATTAGTGTGTCTGTGGAAGTCAAAGGACAACTTGGGGAAGTCAGTTTCGGCCTCCACATGGGTTCTGGGGATCTAACCTAGTTCTTCAGGCTTGATGACAGTGCCTTTACCTACTAAGCTATCTCTCCAGCCCCAGTGTGGATATTTCCAATAGCAGATTTTAGCAGTCGCTTCTAATGTTCTAATGTGGACTCCCCTTCCAGTCTATGGGGCGTGTTGTTCCACAGACCTTTGTCCCTTTCTAACCCGTGTGTCATGTGTGCCCTGTGTGTCTCAGGTACTATCTCTTCTCCCTCATCATGAACCTGAGCCGGGATGCTTACGAGATTCACCTGTTGATGGAACAAGAGACTTCAGCTCACAGCAGGCGAATGAAGATTTCTGGAGTAGGAGTCTCAGGATTAGAGACTGGGGGACCTGGAGGACCAGGGACTCCAGGAGGATGTCTGCCACAACTGGCTTTGAAATTTCGGCTCCGAATCCTGCTACTGGCACGTGTCCTTCGAGGTCACCCCCCTCTTCTGCTGGATGTGCTGAGAAATGCCTGTGACCTCTTCATCCCACTGGACAAACTAGGCCTCTGGCGTTGTGGCCCTGGGATTGTGGGGCTGTGTGGCCTCATATCCTCCGTTCTGTCTATTCTCACCCTAATCTGTCCCTGGCTACGACTCAAGCCCTGACAGTGTGGTGTGAGATAAGGAGGGAACCCAAATTGATGAGATGGGAGCTGAGCCTGTCCCTGTGCCAGCCTCGTTCTAATTAACTCCCTGACTGAAGTTAAAATCCAGACACTTAGGGATGAGGGGAGGAACCTGCCAAAGACAGGTCAGGAAGGCGATGCCCATGGGAAGACTCCAGCGCACCTCTGCGGTTGGCCTTCAGTTCCATTGCCAGAACCTCTTTGCTGTCTTCCCTTTATCTAGATGTCTTGAGTCTAGTTAAAAGTTTGTTACCTTGAGACAGAATTCTCTTTCTTAGTCTCTTGTCCAGATACTTTTAAAAGAAGTGGGGATTGCTCTTTGATGGGGGAGCATAAGTTATGGATGATAAAGTGCTAATTGTATTCTTTTCTCTGAAACAGCAGGTAGCATATTTTTTCTCTTCCCTACTGCATACTTTTCAAGGCTTTATTTCATGCCCAGCACACCCTTCCCCACACCTCTGCAGGCTACTTGAGGCTTCTTCCTTGGGTCTGCCGCAGCAGACTGTCTTCTGATTCAGCACAGACCCTCCTCTGGCCTTCCACACTTTTCAGTTTCTGCGTATACTTTGATATTAGAGTTTCCTTCCCCACGTGGTTCTTGCCCTTTCTTTAATTATCCACACGGATGCTGTGTCTGGCCTCTTCCTGTAAATACTGTACAATGATTCTTTGTAAATAACTGGTCCTTGCCCACAGAGCAAGCGAGCCTTCCAGGCCAACAAATTAAAGATCGGTTTGCTCACTGACTTTTTTATTCAATTTCAAGACGTGGTGAGGGTCTCACTGTGTTACCTAGGCTGGCCTGAAACTCTGAGCTCTCCTGCCTTAGGCTGTTGAATAGCCAGGAAAGCAAGTGTCACTCTGTTCAGCTGCTCATCGACATCTGGTCTCTCATGTTCTGGTCATCATAAGCCTTAGCTCCTGTGACCGTGGATGGGATTCCTTGGCATTAGTAGCTAAAAGGGTTAACCACAGGTTTTCATGGAAAACTTAAGTGTTGGGCACAAAGGTAGTGGACACAACATAACGGTCCCAGTTCTAAACAAGACACAAACTAAGATGTTCACAGCCTCAAGTTAGGGGTCAGACGCTCTAAAACAAAGTAATTATCTTGACACCACAAAGCACACCTGTTTACAGGCAAAGACTCTGCAAAAAGCTATTTTTTTTTTGAGAGAAAAATGTTTATTACAGAGGGTTAAAGACAAAGAACTCAAGAAATGAGGCAGACAGTGCTGGAGCAGGCCTTTCAAACAAAGTCCAGGCTCGTGAAAACCTTCTGGTGGAGACACTTCTGGAAGACAGACATCACCTCAGGCTTAGAAAAAGAAGCCCCAAAGATCTGCATGGAAAAAACCCAGAATGCAGATGTAGCAAGAAAACAGAGCACTTGGTAGAGCTGCTTGTAGTAGAGAAGTTAAGGAGAGCAAGGATGACAAGGGAAGTAAGTCACCCAGGAAGTCTACTTTTCAGACATGTAAATCCCCCGAGGGGGTGCACTGTTCCTGGAGGTACTGCAGTACCAGGTCGATGCGTGGAGTGGACGGAGAAAGCTCCTATTCCAACTCCTAGTTCCAAAAATCCACTTAATATATTGTCCTCGGATAGAGGACGTATCAGATATTAAACTGATAAGAACAGATACTACACTTGATCTTAGCCAAAAGGCCGAGAAGCGATCTCCAAAAGCTATTAAACACACATAAACATGAGCAGAACTCAGTGGACTGGCAAGGTCACACAGTAGGACTGCCCTTCACACAGTAGGCAGGAAAATGCTGCTGTCACTGCTGTCAGCTGCTATTTTGCATATTCCATGTTAAGAATAATGAGGCAAGGGCTGGAGAGATGGTTCAGTGGTTAAGAGCTCCGACTGCTCTTCCAGAGGTCCTGAGTTCAAATCCCAGCAACCACATGGTGGCTCACAACCATCTGTAATGAGATCTGATGCCCTCTTCTGGTGTGTCTGAAGACAGCTACAGTGTACTTATATATAATAAATAAAATAAATTTTAAAAATATTTAAAAAAAATAATGAGGCAAAAAAAATATTGCTCTAAATCCTACTTTCTGTTCCAAACTGGAGGGAATCATTGAACAAATAAACCGTGCATAAAAGTGGCCTCAGAAAGGGTCAAAATTCGTGTTCTCTCTGAATATTAGCTCAGGCCTCCAGGGGGCAGCACCAAGGGAGGGCTGGAATAAGACTGCTCTGTCCTCCTGTCTGGGGCTCCTCACAGCTCCCTTCCACCACCACTCCCATTCCGTCCAACTTTATTTTTAGCTGCCAGTGGGAGGGGGCAGGATGGGAGGGAAAATAACGAAAACAGTGAAGGAGAGACAGAGCGACTCAGCTTCCCGGACAGGACCGGACAAGCAGCCATGGAGCCTCCCTCCACCCCTCACCTGTTCTTGCCCCTGGCGTTGCTGACAGGTGAGGGAAGTGAACTTGGTTTCTGGTGGGAAGGGAAGATGCATGGCTTGGTTAGAATTGGGACCATTATGGTTAAAGGTCTTTGGGAGCTCAGGTCAGAGGTTAATACCGATACTATATTTCATGTGTGCACTCATATTCTTAGACTCCCAGATGGCAGGGGCTAAACTTCCTCTGGCTTGAGTAAGGTTTGTACCTAATCCTCTAAAACCTTTGTCCTAAACTCCATAGACATGAGGATACAGAAAAGAAACATGTCTCTCATCGGCTGGTCCGATTCCTGCTTCTCCCTGCCATTGGTGCTCCTTGATGCCTGAGGCATAAATGCCTTACTATGTGGTCAGAATTCTGGGTTCGCCTAACGACCGAGCTACAGTTCTGGTCTCATAGCTCTGCCAATTTCCTGGAGGCGAAAAGCCTCACATATAAAATACCTTTCTGAAAGTGAGCGCCGTGCAAATTGGAGTTAGATATTGGGGGATGGAGGGTTGCTAGGATGCAAAGAGCAAGACAGTGGGGAAGAGAATCATGGGAGGGACACGAGGCTTGGAATTTCTCCCTGCTAGTGCCCTATAATCTTTGTTTCCTAAAATAACAGCTCTGATTTTATGGGAATTGGGGTCAGAAGAAAGGAGTCAGTAGGACACAGTTGGGGACCCCTAGAGTGAGCCCAAGTTTGAGGAACTATGGGAGTAGGCAAAGGGTTTTTGTAGGGTGGATGAGATCAGGAGCAGATTGATGGGTGGAATCTTGGGGGGTGGTAGGCCCCATAACGGGTAGATGGCAAAGTGAGTGTGGGTAGGCTGGTGGTTCCACCCACATAATTAGTACTGAGGTTGGCAGGGCTAGAAGGAGCCAGCGCCCTAGACCTTGGAGAAAGAGTGCAAGTGTGACAATGTCAAAAAGAAATGGAAAGAGGAGACGCCCAGGCAGGGAGCTCCTTGTCCTCCTCTTCTTTTCCCCATGGCCCTGGGTTTGGGAAGAATTTGAAAGGGGTGGTGATTCTGCATCTTCAGAAAAGCCCTCTTCCTCTTTTCACTCTCACAGCTTAGAGAGGAGACCGTGTGGGAGGAGTGATGTGTCAAGAGTAACCCGACCTTTCCAGATGTGTCTGTGAATGAGATTTCAGGAATGAGAATAAAAATGCAGCTGTGCTTCAGCATGGCACAGGGCCTTAGGACCCCTGCCCCTGCCCCTCACCCCCTCTCTCTGCAGGAAGAGAGTCATCCAGTCATCCCACCTGGGGCTCTGAGACACTGACACAGACCAGATGAGCTTCTAAGTAACCAAGCAGGAACACCGAAGTGGAAACACTCCTCCCGGCTTGTCTCCGGCTATGCCTCTCTGGTCCTTCATGACCTGATTGGTTGATGCTAATTATGCTCCTCACCCCTCAGGTCTCTGCTCCCCCTTTAATTTGGATGAGCATCACCCACGCCTATTCACGGGGCCACCAGAGGCTGAATTTGGATACAGTGTCTTACAGCATGTTGGGGGTGGACATCGATGGTGAGAGGGAAAACGGGAGCGTGGGGTTGGGACTCAGCTGAACTTGGATACAGTGTCTTACAGCATGTTGGGGGTGGACAGCGATGGTGAGAGGGAAAACGGGAGCATGGGGTTAGGACTCTGATTGCACCGATAAAGGGAGGTGGGGTAGAGAGGTCCCAGCTGGCTGTTGAAAGTGCCAAGGGCTTCATGCCATCTCATGCTCTCCCTCTCCCCTGTACTCTGCTCACTGAATCTTTATAGCCATATTCTCCTTCCAGGATGCTGGTGGGCGCCCCCTGGGATGGGCCTTCAGGTGACCGGAAGGGGGATGTTTATCGTTGCTCTATAGGGGGATTCCACAGTGCTCCATGTACCAAAGGACACCTGGGTAAGAAGAAGCCTGACTTCTCCCCTACTAACCCCTGGTTTTGACATCCAGTAACTCTGACTCCTTGGACATCGGCCTCTTTGCCCCCATGACTTAGACAGACCTTGTAGTCAATGGATTCTTTTTCGTTTTCTTCCCTAACGACTCTGAACGAAAGCACCGGAAACTATGACGCCATGACTTCATTCTTTCTACCCCTTCTCCCCACTCCAACCAGGTGACTATCAACTGGGAAATTCCTCTCAGCCTGCTGTAAATATGCACCTCGGGATGTCTCTCCTGGAGACAGATGCTGATGGGGGATTCATGGTGAGCTAAAGGACGGGCCTCAGAAGTCTCAGAGCAGGGAAGAATTATGGTATCTGGGCAGTGCTGGCATACGCCTTTGATCCCAGCGTTCTAGAGGCAGATGCAGGCCTGACCTACAGAGTAATTTCCAGGACAGTCACTGCTATGCAGCGAAATCCTGTTTTGAAAAACCCAAAACCAAAACTAACCAAACAACAACAGAAAGAGCATTATGGTAAGGGAAATTAGTCTGTGTAGAAGAGACGAGGAATTCAAAACCCTAGAGAGCAAGATAGGGTGCCCCATGGAGTGGTCTCCATCTCTTTTTTAACTAGGTGTGTGTTCTGAGAGGCCTCTCTCAAGCCTGGGAATAACTATGTCCCCTATCCACCAGGCCTGTGCCCCTCTCTGGTCTCGTGCCTGCGGCAGCTCTGTCTTCAGCTCTGGAATATGTGCCCATGTGGATGCTTCATTCCGGCTTCAGGGGAGCCTGGCACCGACCGCCCAGCGTGAGCCACTGGGAGGGCCCAAGAGCTCGGTTTCCAGACGGGGATGCTGGGTGGGAAAAACAGACCAAAAGACTTGGTGGAGGGTCTGCACAGCTATCCTCATCATTCCCAAGAGTGCTTGAAGAAGAGGCTCCTGTTCACTAACAGATTAGAATTCAGACTCCTTAGGAGAGCCTCAAGACACCAGGATCTGGTTTTACCAACTTAAAAAAAAAAAAAATATCCTGCACACAGCCTGCCCCTTGTCTATCACCTTTACATTATTGTCATTCCATGCTGTTTAATTTTGGACCTCAATTCTTTTGTTTACAATGTTCTCTACCTGAGTGCATTTTCTCAGAATCTTCAATATCTTATTTTTGTGGGTCTTATGGAGCTCTCGATTATTAGGTTCTTCCCTCATTCCTTTCATATACTTTGTTATCTGCTGCCTTTGGGGAGATATTCTTATGCAGTCCAAGCTGCCTTGAACTTGGAATTTGCTTGTCTCAGCTTCTCAAGTGGGATAATAGGCACGTACTGGCCTTTGCTGGACATTCCCCTCCCTGGCACATTAGAAGAGCATGAGGAGAAGCCTTGGTTCGAATACTGCCCCTCCCCACACAAACACAAAGGAAAGTGAGGCTCTCTCAGTCTTCTGTAGCCCAGAGTAGCGGTAGGTTTCTCACTAGAGCATATTTTATTCTTTATGTTTGCCCGTCTCTTCTTCATTCATTTCTACCCTGAGGACTTAGCACAGTGCTTTCCTTGTAAGTGAGAGAGCAGTCCCCAGTAAATGCTTTCATTGCAGTGATCTCCTTGGATATTTTTCCTTGTTGACTCCACGCCGATCCTTCCCTGTCTTTGTATCCCATTACTATATCCCCGCTTCTAGGCTGTCCTACATACATGGATGTCGTCATTGTTTTGGATGGCTCCAATAGTATCTATCCCTGGTCAGAAGTTCAGACTTTCCTTCGGAGGCTGGTAGGAAGACTGTTTATCGATCCGGAGCAGATACAGGTGAGAGAGAGAGATATGGATGGGATTGGAGGGATAGAGACAAACATTCACGGTCCCTTCAGTGTAAGTGGCATGTCCGACCTCTTAACATCACCCCAGGACATTGTCTTCTACAGAGCTCATGCTCAAGAGCTGTGCTATTAAGTTACCAAAAAGTAACAAAGATTTCATAATGTTTGAAGCAAGTTTATGATCGTGTGGGGGCCATGCTGATAGCTTCCCTTTGATGGGTGTAGTTGCCTGGGGCCCGCAGGCTGCATGTTGGACACAGCTGTTAGGCGTTCACTTTCCCTTCAGCCTTTATCCTCCATCTTCACCCTCTACATACGTACCATGTGTGTACATGGTCTGTTATTCTCAGGTAGGACTGGTACAGTACGGGGAGAACCCTGTGCACGAGTGGTCCCTGGGAGATTTCCGGACAAAGGAAGAAGTTGTGAGAGCAGCGAGGAACCTCAGTCGGAGGGAGGGGCGAGAAACGAGAACGGCCCAAGCAATAATGGTGGCATGGTGAGGCATGGTGAAGGGCTCGTGCATGGGAAGATGAAGGATTAGCAGGGCGATGGAGAGGGACTGGAGTAGTATACACATCACAAGGCGCGCTGGGGGCTTATCCTTATCTTCGTGCCAGAAGTTCACGGAGGAAGGCTGGGTTGCTGTCACTGTATTTGCATTTTACAGTGTCTGTGGTTGTGTCTCTCCTTGTTTGTTTTGTTTCCGCATACAGAACTCCATCTCTTCTACTCCTGTGTCTGATTCCTAGCTTCTTAATCACTTACACCCGAGCCTTCTTTTCATACATGACCCTAAACCTCTGGGGAGGCTACCTGACCTGGCCAGTCTCTATTCTCCATTTCCTTGATCTTGCCAACCCAAGTGCAATGTTGGCTGAATGAATCTATGAATGGATGAAGCTTGTACATATATTTACACTGACGACAGATTATTCTATATGTTCTGTGCCATCCAGAGAGTTTGCATGCTAGACACTGTTGGGGGATGGTGTAAAAGGCACCTGACCTCAGTGAACTGCTGACGGTGTTAAATACACTGTACATGCATGTGTACGTGCATGTTAGCCTGTGTGTATGCATGTGCTCATGTGCACGTACACACACATGACCATATCTCATTCTTTTTCTCTCTCTCTTCTTAGCACAGAAGGGTTCAGTGAGTCCCGGGGCGGCAGACCAGAGGCCGCTAGGCTGCTGGTAGTTGTCACTGATGGGGAGTCTCACGACGGAGAGGAGCTTCCAGCAGCGCTAAAGGCCTGTGAGGCTGGAAGAGTAACACGTTACGGGATTGCGGTGAGACTTGATGGAGTCCGGTCGTTTTGTTTTGTGTTGTATTGTGTGTGTGCGTGTGTGTGTGTGTGTGTGTGTGTGTGTGTGTGTGTGTGTGTGTATTCGAGTGTATCTATGCACATACATACCATGGTGTATGTATGTGGGTCAGAGCACAACCTCAGATATCAGTCCTCACCTTCCATCTCGTTCACTGCACTATGCAATAAGCCAGGCTAGCTGACCCACAAGTCTTGGGCAGGTCTTCTGTCTCGGCTTCCTGTTTCTTGGTCTGGGACATGTTGAAATTACAGATAAGTTTGTGCTGCTGCATCCAGAATTTTGTGTGGGTCTGGGGATCTACACTCAGGTTGTCAGGTTTTCGTAGCAAGCACTTTATCCACTGAGTCATCTCCCCACCACGAACTGACTGTGGATCTAGAAAGACTGAGGAAGAAAGACTTTCAGGATGTAAAAGGAGAGGCAATAGGATTACCCGCTGCCTGGACTTCAGTTGTTCTCTCCCTCCCTTGGCTTTGTTTAGTTGACTCTGTTCTATATCAGCTCTCACACCTTACTTCTCACAACTAATGGACCCCATCTTGATCGCAGGTCCTTGGTCACTATCTCCGGCGACAGAGAGACCCCAGCTCTTTTCTTCGGGAAATCAGAGCCATTGCTAGTGATCCAGATGAGCGATTCTTCTTCAATGTCACGGATGAGGCCGCGCTGACGGACATCGTGGATGCGCTGGGAGACCGGATTTTTGGTCTTGAAGGTAATGAGTATCCTGGTGAAATGGAAGGCTGGGTTGGGGGCCTTTTAGAGTGGGTTCAATAGAGCAAGCTCCCCTGATAGAACCTTGCAATTTTCTCATGCCCAAGGATCCCGTGGAGAAAATGAAAGCTCCTTTGGGCTAGAAATGTCCGAGATTGGCTTCTCCATCCACCGGCTACAGGTTGGACAGACCCTGACCCTCTGCAAGGTCCCCTAGCCCTCCATCTCTACATCATCCTCTACTACTCCTAACTCAGATAACTCCATGTCTCCTTTAACTAGCCCACATCCTGACCTTCCATGCATGCCTTTCTGACCACAGTGCACCCGAAAGTGAGCATCTCACCACTGGAAAGTTCTTTTTCTTCCAATTCCCTGCTGTCTTCTCAGTGCCCACATTTGGTTCTGCCTTCAGGATGGGATTCTCTTTGGGATGGTGGGGGCCTATGACTGGGGGGGCTCCGTGCTATGGCTTGAAGAAGGTCGCCGCCTTTTCCCGCCACGAACTGCCCTGGAAGATGAGTTTCCCCCTGCGTTGCAGAACCACGCAGCCTACCTGGGTGAGTCACAGAGAGTTGTGGGGAACTGGGAGAGACCAGGAGACCTGGGGGTGGGGGATGGGGGCCGTATGAGGCACTCCCTGTTAACTCACGCAGTTTGTCACTCAGCTCCTTAAATCTCTTTAGACCTCTCCTTATGCCTTCAGCAAACCCTGCTCTCTGACCTCATCTTGTTTCCTTTTTACATCACCGCCTCCTGGCTTTAGGTTACTCTGTTTCTTCCATGCTTCTGCCGGGAGGGCGCCGGCTCTTTCTCTCAGGGGCACCGAGGTTTAGACATCGAGGAAAAGTTATCGCCTTCCAGCTAAAGAAAGATGGGGTTGTGAAGGTCACCCAGAGCCTCCAGGGGGATCAGGTATGCCATCATCAAGGGAGGGTGGGATCCTTAGACCCCCCACCCCCAGCGACGAGAAGGGAAAGGGCAAGGCTGCAAAGGCCGCTGAATTCCGGTAGGCAGTCTGTCGGTAGGCAGTCTGTCAGGGATGTGAGGACCAGCTTGGCAGGCTTCCTGCTGAGTCCAGCAGTTCACAGACACCTTCCCTGCTCTCTTGGGTCATCACCGTCCATCATTTCCAGATCGGCTCATACTTTGGCAGTGAGCTCTGCCCGTTGGACACAGATATGAACGGGATAACTAATATCTTACTTGTGGCGGCTCCCATGTTCCTGGGTCCCCAGAACAAGGAGACTGGACGCATTTATGTGTATGTGGTGGGCCAGGTAAGAATCAGCGAGACTCCGTAAGATGTAAGTGGGTGATGGTGGAAGGGTCAGAAGAGGGAGACACACATATTTGAGAGCTCGCTGAGGGGTAAAGGTCACCAGATAAGCAATGCCTTTTATCCCTTCTCCATTACAAGCAAAATTTGCTGATGCTCCAAGGAACCCTTCAGCCAGACCGCTCCCAGGATTCTCGGTTTGGCTTTGCTATGGCTGCTCTTCCTGATCTGAACCACGACGGTTTCAGTGATGTAGCAGTGGGGGCACCTCTGGAGGATGGCCACCAGGGAGCACTGTACCTGTATCATGGAACCCAAACTGGAATCAGGCCACATCCTACCCAGGTCAGCAGTCCTGGGAGAAGAAATAGTGTGCTGTGGCACAGGCCTTTCATCCCAGAAGGTGAATCTCTGTGAGTTCCAGGCCAACCTGGTCTACATAGTGAGTTCCAGGCTAGCCAGGACTACTCGGTGAAATGCTGTCTTTTTTTTTTTTTTTTTTCGGAGCTGGGGACCGAACCCAGGGCCTTGCCCTTGCTAGGCAAGCGCTCTACCACTGAGCCAAATCCCCAACCCCAAGAGATGCTGTCTTAAAAGCAACATAAAAAGGAACAACTGAAAATGGGACACTGTGGTAGGGGGAGGGGAGAGGAGGGGGGAGGGGTATTATGTTCTTGGCTGTTTATCATCCAATGGGCTTAAGAGTCACACCAAACTGAGGTGGTGGTAGAGGGATTCCTGAGCTAGGCAAGGCTTTTTTATTTCTTGATGGATAGGAATGTTAGAACGAACCTGGCAGGAAGAGAGGAAAGTGGTGTGAGTCTCTCCTCAGTCTCCTTTCTCTTCTCCTCAGAGGATTGCTGCTGGCTCCATGCCACAGGCCCTCCGATATTTTGGCCGCAGTGTGGATGGCCGGTTAGATCTGGATGGAGATGATCTTGTGGATGTTGCTGTGGGTGCCCATGGGGCAGCCATTCTGTTCAGGTGAGGAGTCCAGCTTAGGTAGCAGTGGGACAACTTGTAAGAACAGAGGTCACACATTCAGGTTTCCCGGTCAGCTAGTCTGATGCCTAAATTCCTAGTTCACGGAGTGAAAGGAATCACTACCGCCTCACTGGCTGATTGTAAATACTGAAGAAGAGAGTCCACATACAGGTTCTGACAATGTGGGTGGAGAGATGGCTCAGCGGTTAAGACACTGACTGCTTCCAAAGGTCCTGAGTTCGATTCCCAGCAACCACATGGTGGCTCACAACCATCTGTAGTGAGATCCGATGCCCTCTTCTGGTGTGTCTGAAGACAGCAACAGTGTACTTATAATAAACCTTTAAAAAATGTTTTTGACAGAGCTTTATTTTTATTATATGTGTATGTTTTGCCTGTATATATATCTATGTACTGTGTATGTGTGCAGTGCCTGGAGAGATCAGAAGAATCCCCCAGAACTGAAGTTTTACAGCTTGAGTTTCCATGTGGGTGCTGGGACTCAAACCTCAGGAAGAGCAGCCTATGGTCTTAACTGCTGAGTCATCATCTCTCCAGTCTGGCACAAGTGCTTATTGTAATGAATGTATTGTTATGTGATTCCTGTCACAGGCTTCTGTGAAAAGTCACACATTCAGACCTTATTTATTTATTTGCTTCATCACAGGGAGGCAAGTACCAAGGTCGCAACCCTTATCTTTGCCATTTCCTCTGAAATTTCCAGAGCTCTAACACTGAGCTCCGTGTACTTCCGGCTTGTACTGTTCCTTTTTAGAACTTCTTTTCCACCCTGTTCCCAGCTCCCAGCCTATCATCCACCTGATTCCAACCCTGGATGTGATGCCTCCGCATATCAGCGTGGTTCAGAAGGACTGTAAGCGACGAGGCCAGGAAGCAGCCTGTCTGACGGCAGCCCTTTGCTTCCAAGTAAAGTCTCAAACTCCTGGGCGTTGGGATCGCAGATTCAGTAAGTGGTTACAATGTATCTAGGACAACCCTCAAGTCTTGGCCCTTCCTAGTGTCTGCTTCTGCCTCCACCCTCATACTTGCCTCTCCCATTCAGACATACGGTTCTCAGCATCACTGGATGAGTGGACAGCTGGGGCACGTGCAGCATTCGATGGCTCTGGCCAGCGGCTGTCCCCACGGCAGCTCCGGCTCAGTGTTGGGAATGTCACTTGTGAACAGCTGCACTTCCATGCACTGGTGAGGATGGGGTAGGAACTGCTTTGTGTTGTTCCAACCAGATCAGCAATGCATTGGAAACAGAGAGGTTGAGACCGTTCTGATTTGGGGGTCAGCATGGTATGGATTGGAATCCTAGCTCTATAACTTGTCACCATGGACTCTGCCAAGTCACTTAGCCACCACATCTCAGGATCCTTGCTAAAAAGGGATGATATATACTGATAACTATTTCATGGGAGTTGTATGGAATTATATTCCATCCCTATGAAAACCTTGGGACAGTGCCCAGGGCATAGGTGATCACACTTAACCTATTCTGCAGAGGTCTGGCTTCTCCTCCAATCCCGTTTCCCCATGACCTGCCCTTCACTCTTGTTTCCCTCAGGATACATCGGATTACCTCCGGCCAGTGGCCTTGACTGTGACTTTTGCTTTGGACAACACCACGAAGCCAGGGCCTGTGCTGGCCGAGGGATCCTCTACGTCTATACGGAAGCTGGTGAGCAGTGCTTCCTCCATCCGGGGTCTCAGTGTTGCCCTCCTAGAGAATTTAAGAGCCAGGGGAGGTGACATGCAAATGGTGAAATCTGATTCAGGCTCTGATGATCAAAACATCCCAGTCCTTCCTCCTTTCCTTAACTCTCTTCTAGATCCCCTTCTCAAAGGACTGTGGCCCTGACAATGAGTGTATCACAGACCTGGTGCTTCAAGCTGACATGGACATCAGAGGCTCCAGGTTAGATGGAGATGCGCTAGGCAAACCAGGAGGGACTCAGGGAGCCGGAGCGGGGTTATTTGTTTTGTTTTGCTGTGGTGAGGAGGTTCTCCCTAGGTAGCCCCGGCTGGCGTGGAGCTTGCTATTTAGCCCAGACTGGTCTAAGTCTCACAAAGGTTCGCCTGCTTCTGCCTCCCAAGTGCAGGCATTAAAAACCATGTTGGAAATGAGACTTTTGATTCTCTTTTGCCTCTTAGTCTTTGCTTTGCCTCCTACTCTTAGGAAGTCCCCATTTGTGGTTCAAGGTGGCCGCCAGAAAGTGCTGGTGTCGGTGACCCTGGAGAACAAGAAGGAGAATGCCTACAACACTAGTCTGAGTCTCAGTTTTTCTAGAAACCTCCACCTGGCCAGTCTTACTCCTCAGGTACCTTGGAAGAAGGGACTGAGGTGAAGGAAGAAAGGAGGAGGGAGACCAGGACATCAGCTATGGGGTGCTATGGAGAAGGGCTGCGTGTGGAGAGTGTGGGCGGAAGTGTGGCTCCAGCCCCAACTCTAACTTCCACCTTCATCACTCTGCCTTCAGAGGGCCAAATCAGTGAAGGTGGAGTGTGCAGTCCCTTCCCCCCACGCCCGGCTCTGCATCGTGGGGCATCCCGTCTTCCAGGCTGGGGCCAAGGTAAACTGGGTTCAGGATGAGGACAGGGTGCTAAGAAACCTAGGCCTGGGATCCATGGGGCACGGAGTTCTGGGAGAGGCATGGGCTCTTATTCCTCCGTGGGCTTTCCAGAAGAAGGTTCATTATTATCCCACCCATGTCGTTTGTCCTCAGGTGTCCTTCTTGTTAGAGTTTGAATTTAGCTGCACCTTCCTCCTGAGCCAGGTCTCTGTGAGGCTGACTGCCAGTAGGTGAGACCAAAGGAGCTTCCCCCAAGCCCTTACCCACCCCTTTCAGAAAGTCAGAGAAGTGGGTGACTGGCAGAGAGGGCCCCTGAGCGGGGACTGAGATGCGAAACTTTCTCCCTGGCTCTGCAGCAGTAGCCTAGAGAGGAACGAGACCCTTCAAGATAATACAGCTCAGACCTCTGCCTACGTCCGATACGAACCTCACCTCATGTTCTCCAGGTATGGCTGGGCGCCTGGCTGGGTTCTGACCCCGATCGACACATTGACATCTGTTGTGTTTTCTTGCTGTCCAACTTGTGCTTTAGCATTCCCTGCAATGCAATCCTTGGTCTTTTTTTTTTTTTTTTTTTTTTTTCGGGCTGGGGACCGAACCCAGGGCTTTGGCTTCCTAGGCAAGCGCTCTACCACTGAGCTAAATCCCCAACCCCAATCCTTGGGTCTTTGGTCCTCACTCCCATTCATAGTCAACCTTTCCTCTTAAGGTTCTGAGCATTCCAACTGGGATAAACAAATATGGGGTTTTTGTTTTAAATCACACCTGTGTTATATTTAATTTCCTTCTTATCCTCTCCTATCTCATTATCCACGTGCTGACCCTACCTTCCCTGAATCCATGTTTGTATGCCGATCTGTCCTGTGTCTGTGTCATGGCTGTGACCTTATGCCTCCTGGCTTGGTGTCTGCACAGTGAGTCCACTCTGCATCGGTATGAGGTTCACCCTTACAGGGCTCTCCCAGTGAGCCCTGGCCCTGAATTCAAAACCACTCTTAGGGTGAGAAGCTGGAGGGGTCTTGGCATCCTAGGGGTGGGTGTGTGGAAAAAGACTGAGAAGAGTCTCTCGTGGCATTGAGTGGCTGAAAGAGCAATGAATGAAGCAGGTCCTGTCTCTCATTCTTCTCCCAGGTTCAGAACCTTGGTTGCCATGTGGTCGGCGGTCTCGTCGTCTCAGCCCTCCTTCCAGCTGTAGCCCATGGGGGTAACTACTTCCTGTCACTATCTCAAGTCATCTCTGGCAATGTGAGTCTGGGCCGGAGTGTGCGGAACCCTCCATCTGCTGACTTGCTGCTCTCCGGGCTCCTCTTCTTGGAACCATTCTTACTTGTGGCTTGGGAGGGAGGAAAGGGTTTCTCCATTAGAAGGGTTATAGGAGTGGCCTGTCCAGGGGGATCTTTCAGGTTGGATCTTTCTCTAGGCGAGCTGCACAGTGCAGAACCTGACTGATCCCCCAGGATTCCCTGTGCATCCAGAGGAGCTTCAGCACACAAGCAGACTGGTAGGAGTCACAGGAAGGTGTCTGGGACAGGAATGCAAATAGAGGTTGCTGTTTGGTGACAGGTGGGTGGGACGTGGCAATGGGAGGTGGGGTCATCCCATTCCAGAGTCCTGATTTGTCTCTGTTCTGATAGAATGGCAGTAACACTCGGTGTCAGGCGGTGAGGTGCCATCTTGGACTGCTGCCTAAGGGGACTGAGATCTCTGTCGGACTGCTGAGGCTGGTTCACAATGAATTCTTCCGGAGGGTAAACTGGTCTTCCGTTCTGCTTCTATCTGAAACATTAACACAGATTGGGAGGCACATAGATTCATTTTTAAGTTCAGCCTCCTCTGTTTGCCATAAGCAAGTAGTTTTATCTCCCTAATCTTTTTTCCTGATTTGTTTGTTTTGTTTTGTTCTGGAGACAGAGTCTCTTTACATAGCTTTGGCTGTCCTGGAGCTCACTATGTAGACCAGGCTGGTCTTGAACCTACAGAGATTCATCTGCTTCTGTTTCCCAAGTGCTGAAATTAAAGGCATGAGCCACCATGCCTGATCTTTCCCTGATCTTTAAAATGAGAACAATGATACCCAGCTTGTGGAATTGTTCTAAGGAGGTACTGAGATGGACATAAGGAAAGGCCTCACTGGAACATAGCAACCACCCTTGTGTTTTCCTCTATTTGGTGTCTGTCTTAGTTAGGGTTTTACTGCTATGAACAGACCCCATGACCAAGGCAACTCTTATAAGGACAACATTTAATTGGGGCTGGCTTACAGGTTCAGAGGTTCAGTCCATTATCATAAAGGCAAGAGTGTAGCAGCATCCAGGCAGGCATAGTGCAGGAGGAGCTGAGACTTCTATATCTTTATCTGAAGGCTGCTAGGAGAAGATTGGCTTCCAGGCAGTTAGGATGAAGGTCTTTTTTTTTTTCTTTTCTTTTTTTTTTTTTTTTTTTGTCGAGCTGGGGACCCGAACCCAGGGCCTTGCGTTTGCTAGGCAAGCGCTCTACCACTGAGCTAAATCCCCAACCCCAGGATGAAGGTCTTATAGCCCATGCCCACAGTGACACGCCTACTCCAACAGGGCCACACCTTCTAATCATGCCACTCCCTGGGCGGGGCATATACAAACCATCATAGTGTCCCTTATCGCCATCCTAGAGATCAATTGATAGAATGCCCACATATAATAACTCACCAAGTCAGATGTGGTGGTGAACTTCCTTAATCCCAGCACTCAAGAGGCAGGTGGATCTCTGTGAATTCAAAGTTCATGGCTAGCCTGGTCTACATAGCAAGTCCTACACCAACCAGCCAGACACACACACACACACACACACACACACACACTTCAAGTACCTGTTATAGGAATGACTTTGTTAAGTCAACACCAAAAAGACTAGTCCTAAGATGTACCATGTCTAACTCTTTGCAGGTATTTAATACTTTTCTTGTCAAACAAATGAATACAATAGTTGCTATTACTTATAGGATTTTTATGGGATAAGATTGCATAATTGAGAGAGGGGTCTATGACTTCCAAATTGAAGTCACTATATGATAGGCACTCAGAAGTCAGTGTGAGCAGGGAAATAGCACTGAATTGTAAATGTCTATTTAGCACTAGGAGGTTATATTGTGTATTTACATGTAGCAGCCACCTTCAGTACTGCAAGACCACTGGGCTATCAGTATGGCTTAGGTGAGTAAAGTCTGGCAAGTTCTCCTGTTTGGTTCAGTTGTGTGTGACTGAGGATTGTCTCAGTGGCCTCTGGGACATGAGGCAAACATTCTACTTCTGATCACCCCCAGACATTTTATTATTTTTATTTTTATTTTTCAAGATTTATTTTTATTTGTGCATATGTGTGTTTCTAGATGCATGTGTGTGCATGTGTGTGAGTGCTGCCAGGGAACAGAAGAAGGCATTGGGTGCCCCAGAGCTAAAGTTGCAAGCAGTTAACCTGGGTGCTGGGAAGTGAACGCTGGTCCTCTTTGAGAGCAGCAAATTCTTTCTGGCTGAACCTTTTCTCCACTCCACCCAATCCCCAGGACTTCAGTGAATTGTTCTAGTTAGCCTTGAACTGATTCCGTTTCCTGAGTGCTGGGATTAGAGATGTGTACCACCATGATTAGCAGTAGTAGTACTAGTAGTAGTAGTAGTAGAAGAAGAAGAAGAAGAAGAAGAAGAAGAAGAAGAAGAAGAAGAAGAAGAAGAAGAAGAAGAAGAAGAAGAAGAAGAAGCCACTAGAGGGCATGACCCCAGGACCCACATGGAAAATGGAAAGCTGGATGAAGTGACATGTATTTGTAATTCCAGTGTGAAGTAGGAGAACAATTCAGGTGCATCCCTAGAAGTTTACTTGCCCCCTAGTCTTACCTTATGACAAAGTTAAAAAAATAAAAACAAATGCTTTTTAATCTTAGCACTTAAAGGCAGAGACAAGTTGATCTCCGTGAGTTCAAGGCCAGTCTGATCTTCATAATGAGTTAACGGCCAGCTAGCCAATGAGAACTGTCAAAAAAAAAAAAAGGGCAGACCCCGTTTTAAACAAAAGGACAAAAGTAGATACCTGAAGATTAACACCCAAGATTGTTGTCTTGATTTTCACACACACACACACACACACACACACACACACACACACTACACAATTGTCATAGACACTGGCAGCACAAAGGCTGATCAAACACAGCCCTTAACTTCCAGGATCTTACAGGCCAGTGGAGAAAGACAAAGCTGTACACACGAGGTATACTAGGTTCAAGATCATGTTCTCCTAAGCTCAGCTTTTGTGGGGTCACCGTTGAGTCATAAGGCAGGCACCTGGGCTTATGTGCGTCCATTCTTACTTGCTCTTCTTTCAAAGCCACCAGGATTCATTCTCAAGACTCCACTTTCATTGCAAGCACTTCTCAAAGGCCCCACCGCTGAACACAACAGTTGATAAAGTTTATATCTCTTAATATCTTGCAGCAGACACCAAGATTCAACATGAAGGCTGAAGGACGCTCGACCTACTCAGATCCTAGTATCAGTGGGAGTTGGTAGGAAACATGTCTCTGATCTCAGAATAGAAAGGTTCAGCCCCATGGAGGTTCCTGAACAGAAAGGGAATTTTTTTCAACTTCCTTTAAACTGTGTATTTGCAGAACAGGCTTTCTAGCTGTTTCCTGTAAAAGTAAGGGCTTTTCTAAGCCTGCCTCAGCTCTTGAATAATGAATGACATGGAGACTTATTTATGCCTAGGCCTTAAGCTAGGTTTGCTCCCTAACTAGCTCATAACTTATATCCTAACTTATACTAACCTGTAATGCTATTCTATGCCTGCATGTGGCTGGTTATCTCTGAGTCCTGACAGTGAATCAATCTCTCTCTCCCTCCCTCTCCCTCCTTTCTCCCCTCCTTCTCTCATCTCCCGAGGCAGGGAAATCCTCTCTCTGGTCTCCAGCAGAGACTCCCACTGGGATCAGAGGTCCTGCCTCCTCCTCTCCTGCCCAGCTGATAGCTGATCAGCCCTTTATTAACCAATCAGGTGATAGAAAACAATTTTTACACGACATCGAGACAGGAGGTATTGGACAAAGCCAACATCCCAACTGCAACCAGATCTCTGGGCACAGTGCTCAGCTTCTGAATACACAGTGCACAGAACCATCCGCTGACAGTTTCCCTTCCTCTTTCCCCCCACTGATTTCCAACAACATCTTCTGGTCTTCAGGGCCCTGGTAACTGTGTCCATGGAGCTTCAGCCTTGTTCTTAGGGTTCCGCACTACCAGATGATGGCTCAGGTTAAATGTTTTCCTGACTGCTTGTTCCACAGGCCAAGTTTAAGTCTGTGACAGTGGTCAGCACCTTCAAGTTAGGAACTGAGGAGGGCAGTGTCCTCCTACTGAACGAAGCCTCCCAGTGGCGTGAGGTAGGCTGGAGCTGTGGGAAGAGTGGCAATGGGTTGGGTAAAGGACCTTTCTCTCCCTCTTTTTCCTCAACTTAGTTTTTTTTTTTAAAAAAAAAAATCTATGTGGGGGTTGGGGATTTAGCTCAGTGGTAGAGCACTTGCCTAGCAAGCGCAAGGTCCTGGGTTCAATTCTCAGCTCTGAAATAAAAAAAAAAAAACAAAACCAAAAAACAAAAAACAAACCCCCCCTGTGTGTATCAGTGCATTGCCTGCAGGCAAGTGTACCAAGTGAGTAGGGGTCAGAACCTCTTAGTTCTGTATCCCCCAGAACTGAGATGGGTTTGAGCCACCATGTGGGTGCCGGAACCAAACCCAGAACATTTTTGCAAGAGCTTTTAACCGTGGTCCCATCTCTCCTACCCCACAATGGGATTTTTCAGAGTAAAACTATCTCCGTGGGGCTGCAGTCATCAGGCAGAAGGGGTGGCTCCCTGGGGTTTGCTTCTTGCTTCAAGGTTTTTAAGTAGAAAGAGGTTTTGGGTTGTTTTTGTTTTTTAACTCTATTTAGGGGCTGGCTTTGTGATGACTTTGAGTGAGGCTATCTGAATTAAAGAGTGCATGTAAAACACAAGTCAGGCGTGGTGATGCATGCCTGTAATTCTCATACTGGGGTGCCTGCGAGGGGAAGCTTGCCATGAGTTGAAGGCCAGCCTGGGACATGAAATGAAACTTTGCCTCAAAACCAAACCAGCCCACCAACCAACCCACAAAAAGCCACCTCAAAAGCAAAGTGTGGAATAGCAAAGCAAAGCAAGACAGGACAAAACAAACTCTTCTTGATACACAGAGCCACTTGGAGGTGATTCAGACCCTCCCTACCCTCATCTCCCTGTGGATCCTGGTTGGCAGCGTCCTGGGAGGGCTGCTCCTGCTTGCTCTCCTTGTCTTCTGCCTGTGGAAGGTAAGGCCAGCTTTTGTGGGTGGAAGAACATCTTATTCTGTCAGGAAGGACAGGCTATGTGCTAGTCGGTTAGATAGGAGGAGGGGGGGACGGGGGGGGCAGGGTGCCATGGTCCACTCTCCTTGACTCTATTCTACAAATGATGGTTGAATTAACCCAAGCCAAATAAAATAAATTTGAGTCTCATTTTTGGAGACAGAACAAAAGCGAAGCCCTCCGATAAGTTGGAGGGCATCTGGCAATGACTGGTATCTTTTCCTCTATAGCTTGGCTTCTTTACCCGCAAGAAAATCCCCAAAGAAGAACAAAGTGAAGGGAAGTTGGAGCAGTGACTGCGGAAGGCTCAGAAGCCCACTTTGGCAGCCTTTTCAAGAGACTTGTATCCAAATGATGCTTGGAGGCTCAAAGGGGAAAAGATGCTGCTGGAGAGTGTCTCCTGACCTGCAGCCTCACTTGACTTTTGAGCCATGGGGATACTTCTGGCAAGAGATGAAGCTTTGCCTTAGAGACGGGCTGGCACCAAAACACATAGCATCCCCACCCTGTGCTTCCCTCCTCCTGACCGGTTCCACAGCCAGCACTGGGTCTTTGTTTTGGGCTCTATCTTCCCCGTTACCAGGAGTCAAAAGATTTTGTTCCTGACCCCTTTCAGATTCCCTTTGTCCTCCCTCACAGTTCCCCGGGGGGTTGGGGGTGGTAGTGAAAAAATTTACCCTCTACCGCTGCCCACACACGCTCTCTCACCTTCCTGCCTGCTCCCGGCTCCACAGGAGAGAGCTGACGTTGGCTTAAAAGAAGTAAAAGTCAACATCTGCTGCTTTCCTGTGGAGTCCTGTGATTCATGGAGTCGAATGGGGAGAGTCAACAGGAAAAAAGGAGGGAGGAGAAAAAGCCACAAGAGACACTCTGTACAATTCCAAGGCACAGAGAAGCCTTCAGACAGGCAACTGCCAGCCAGCTGAAACCTGAGACTTCACAGTACTCCCGCCCTCAGGTGCTGGGGAAACCCAGCTGCCCCACCCCCCGCCCCGCCTCGGGCTCTGGGCTCAGGCGTCCCAACCCTCAGCCTTCTCTGGAAGCAAAGCCAGGACTTGATGCTGAATTTTCCGGAGCCAGGAGCCCCCAGGTGGTTCAAGCTGGAATAGCAGGGAAGCCCATAGGCAGTTTTATCCATTTACTCTTTGGGGCTTTCTTAACAGAAAGCTTCTCAGTGGTTGGGTAGCCCTTTCACCCCACCAGGTTTGGATAACAACAGTCCCAAGAGATCCAAACAAAGAGGAATCTGCATCTGGAAGCCTACGTGGTTGGCATCAGGTCTCTGGAGAGTAAGCCCTTACTTGCCGGCATTGGTTCTCTAACAGGGATATCCTGGGAAGATAACCCTGAGACTCCTGTCGTATGCGTAGGTTTCTCTGCTGGAGTGAGTTTTTCAGCCCCTGCTTGATTTCCATGCTGGAAATCGCATGTTAACTCTAAACCCTCTCCCTTTTGTCCTATGTTTTGGTTCATGGGCAACTGAAATTCTCATAGTAATGGGGGAACTTGTTTTTTTATTGTAATTAAGACTTTGAGGAGCAGAGACAGTTACTGGTCTCCTTAGTTCAGCTCTGACAGATGCCCTCTCAGACTGCGAAGAGAGGAAATCTGATTGGACAGTTGACCAGTTGCCAGAGAACCGGTCTTCCCAGGCTGTTCTCTGAGCCTGCTTGCAGTGTTTACTTTGGTGTCTCTGGTCTTCTGCAGAGGCTCCCTCCTGGGGATTGTCACGGTGAGCAGATGATCAGAACAAATAAAATTCAGTTATCAAATGACTTCTGCCTCTGTTTGACTTTCCTAGGATGCAGAGTGCTCGTGAATAGGATGTGTAGAGGAGTTTTAATGCAGCAACACGGCTACACTGGCAAGGGATCACATCCAAAGACCTTCTAGGTCCGTGTGATCTGGCTGGAATATTGGACAGGCCTTTACTCCCAGGAGATACAGGCAAGCAGATCTCTCTGAGTTCAAGGCCAGCCTGGTACAGAGTAAGTCCCAAAAAAGTTCAGGTCCAGGCATGGTGGTACACACCTTTAATCCCAACACTTGGGAGACAGAGGATGCAGATCTCTGAGTTCTGTTCAGTCAGTTCAGTGACTGCAGTTCATTGAGCTGGGAGTCCAGTGAGTTGAGCGTAGCTCAGTTTGTGGAGTTCAGAGGTGGTTTTTTAAGGAACAGTTTTACAAAGACAGGTTGCAGAGGGAGCACACGAGACACAGGTGAAGACAGAACGGGCCAAAGGATGAGAAGGAGCCAGGAGATTAGAACAGATTTCTAGAGTTAGTTTGAGACCAAGCAGAGAAATTCATTGAGAAGTTAGATTGAATCAGTCAGTTTGGAGAGGAGTTTGAGCTGGAACAGCTGTACTGGCTGGTTTGTGTGCCCACCTGACACGAGCTGGAGTTACCACAGTGAAAGGAGCCTCGGTTGAGGAAACGCCTCCATGAGACCCAGCTGTAAGGCATTTTCTCAATTAGTGATCAAGGGGTGAGGACCCAGACCATTGTGGGTGGTGCTGTCCCTGGGCTGGTGGTCTTGGGTTCTATAAGAAAGCAGGCTGAGCAAGCCAGGGGAAGCAAGCCAGTAAGTAACATCCCTCCATGGCCTCTGTGTCAGCTCCTGCTTCCTGCCCTGCTTGCATTCCAGTCCTGACTTCCTTTGGTGATGAACAGTAATTTGGAAGTGTAAGCTGAACAAACCCTTTCCTCCCCAACTTGCTTCTTGGTCACGCTGTTTGTGTAGGAATAGAAACCCTGACTAAGATAACAACTGAGTTGAACCAGCCAGTCAGAGTTCAGAAAGCACTAGAGGGGTTGGGGATTTAGCTCAGTGGTAGAGCGCTTGCCTAGCAAGCGCAAGGCCCTGGGTTCGGTCCCCAGCTCCGGAAAAAAAAAGCACTAGAAAGGGTGAACATATTCAGAAGTAAGCCTTTGAGACAACAATTACAGCAGGTGGATAAACATTACTTTTACAATTACTGGGAATGTTTTCTGTGACTCTTCTGTCCCAGGAGATCTGCTCCATCATCCTGCAATTCTCACCTGCTTTTCGGACCACTTAAAGTGTCCCAAGGCAACACGTAGGCCTGGGTTGAAATCTGCACCTTTCATTTGTTGCATATCGTCTTGAATGAGTCATAATGTCTTGGAGGTTCAGATAATGCTAAGAAATCCTGGCTTGGTGTTGGTGGTGCAAACTTTAATTCCATCACCTGGAGGCAGGGGCAGGCAGAACTCTGAGTTTGAGGTTAACTTGGTCTACAGATAGAGTTCTAGAACAGCCAAGGCTACACAGAAAACCCTGTCTTAGAAACAACAAAGATAAGAAATAGGTGATGAGAGAGAGAGAGAGAGAGAGAGAGAGAGAGAGAGAGAGAGAGAGAGAGAGAGAGAGAGATATAGTACAGGATTGGGAATAAAGGATTTGGACATATAGTCCATGCAGTTTCAAATGTATGTGACCTGAGACAGATTTAACCACTGTGCCAGCCTTCTTGTGTTTAAACTAGAGGTTCTGAGAACTGAGACCATCCAGATAAAGTGACCATGCTTAATAGTGACCATAATTATGAAATATTTTGTTGTTAGAATAATCTACTGCTCCATGTGTTATGAGGAGGGGTAGAAGATCTACTGAAGTATCAAGTGGTTCCCAACTCTGCTTTGTTACCTTTGAGCTACTTGATCCTCCTACGAACTCTTTACTGTGTGCTTTATGTTCTGTGAAGCAGTCTCCTTGAGCTTCTGTGGTGATGATTAACTGAGGGTTAACTTAGGCTCCTGATGGTAAAAGTCAAATCTACTTGATTTCTTTAAATACCTGCGTATTTTCTGGTTCTCGTGTATTTGTCTGTTGCCTTGGTGGTAGTTTTCGGATATGATCTTCTGTAGCCCAGATTGGCCTGAACTTGTCGTATAGCCAAGGCTAGCCTTGAAATCCTGATCCTTCTGCCTGCACCTTCCAAAAGGCTGGGATTACAGGTGTGTGCCACCACACCTGGCTTTTTCTAGGCAATTCATGGACAACCGGGGTTTGGTTTTTTTTTGTTTTTTTTTTTTTTTTTTGTTTTTTTTTCGAGCTGGGGACCGAACCCAGAGCCTTGCGCTTCCTAGGCAAGCGCTCTACCACTGAGCTAAATCCCCAACCCCAGACAACCGGGGTTCTTGTATCGCCAGTAAACATACTAAGATGTATGGCTCATATGCGTCTGTACCTTCAAAGGCCAGAAGAGGGCGATAGAGAGCTGGAGTTACAGGTGGATGTAAGCAACCCAGTAGGTGCTAGGAAACAGATTTGGATTCTCTGAGAGCAGGAAGCGTCTCTCTGCCCCTTCTTCTTTACCCATATGATTAACACACACACACACACACACACACACACACACACACACACACACACACACACACACACACACACACACTGGGGCTGGCAGATAGCAATCTATTATCTTCTAGAGATCATAAGTTTGCCTCTGTTCCTTAACCCTGAAAATGGGAACCTGTCACGTAATGACCTCCCTCTGCTTCAAGGTGGTCAGCCGTTTAGTTATAGAAAAGATCCCATAGCGACCCCTCTCTGTACTTCATGTAAGCTATAACTTAACCAGCCTTTGTGAAGATGTTACATCTGGGGCTTGAACGGAGGCCATACTTATAATTGAAAACGTCCCTCAGGGATGGAGAGATTGCCCAGTGATTAAGAGCACTTGCTGCTCTTGCAGAGGACCTGGCTTTGTTTCTCAGTACCCTTGTGATGGCTTAACATCATCTGAACTCCAATTCCAGGGGAACCCACACTTTCTTCCGTCTTTTGCAGGCACCAGGCATGTACATGGTACACATACATACATGTATGCAGACAAAACACTCATACTCATAAAGTGAATAACTCTGTTTTAAAAACCTTAAAAAACGGGGTTGGGGATTTAGCTCAGTGGCAGAGCGCTTGCCTAGCATGCGCAAGGCCCTGGGTTCGGTCCCCAGCTCCGAAAAAAAAAGAACCAAAAAAAAAAAAAAAAAAAAACCTTAAAAACAAAACAGAGGTGGGTAGAGAATCCCTCACTTCTTTACTCCCAGTGAGCTTCCAAAGGGAAATGGGGTGTTATTAAAGACTGGTGCATCTGATCTTTCTCTGTCTGTCTCTGTCTCTCTATCTGTCTCTCTCTCTCTCTGTCTGTCTCTCTCTCAGGTTTGTTTCCATTTTTTATTTATCTGTGTGTGTCTATGCCACATATGTGTCTGTACCTGCAAAGGCCAGAAGAGGGCGCTAGAGAGCCAGAGTTACAGGTGGATGTAAGCGGCCCAACACAGGCTCTGGGATTTGGATGCTCTGAGAGCAGGAAGTACTCTTGACTACTGAGCATCTCCCAGCCCCTTCTTCTTCACCTATATGATTAAAAGAACACATTGGGGCTGGCAGGTAGCAGGTAAAGGTGCTTGCCACAATCTTGACAGACTGAGATTGATCCCTAGAATGCATATGATCCCCGGGATATATATGATGGAAGGAGTGAACCCCTGCATGTTGTCTGCCGATCTTCACAACGGTGCCATGGCAACAGCTCCCATACACATACACGCAGAAATAAAGACATGTAATAATTTTGAAAGAAAACCTTTTGGGGGCTGGAGAGATGGCTCAGAGGTTAAGAGCACTGACTGCTTATCCAGAGGTCCTGAGCTCAAATCTGAGCAACCACATGGTGGTTCATAACCATCTGTAATGAGATCTGATGCCCTCTTCTGGTGTGTCTGAAAACAGCTATAGGGAACTCATATTAAGCAAAATAAATAAATGTTAAAAAAAGAAAACCTTTCTCCCCATTCCTGTCATCTGTTAGCCTTTGGCTATGATCCAGAGCATCAAGCCCTCCAACAAGGACTTATCTGCCTCCTATCCGTCCTCAGCTCAGGAGCTGGGCTCTTTCCGCCTTTCTCAGCCTGTTCCTCAGGAAGTTCATTAGGTTTTTGAAGCAAAAACCAGTGTAGAAGCAACTACAGGAAAACAGTGGTCTTCTCCACACTGGACTCTTCTTTTCTTGTTGCTTCCTGCTCATTCTCGCATTTACTTAACAGACACTGAAGACCTACTGTGTGCCAAGCTAGGGGACTAATAAAAAACACAACTGCTACCATGGGAGATTCTCCCCCTGCCAGGAAACACGCAACAGGAAGATGGCGGCCGTCCAGGCGATGATAAGCATGGCCAGTAAGGCGCGCACCAAGAGTCACACTGTGTTGGGCAAGTTGTCAGGGTTTTTTTTTTTTTTTTTTTTTTTTTTTTTTGGGGGCTGGGTATCGAACCCAGGACCTTGCGCTTCCTAGGCAAGCGCTCTACCACTGAGCCAAATCCCCAACCAAGTTGTCAGGGTTTTAAGGGAAAATATACAATAGTGAAAACCACTTTACACGGGGCCTCACCTAGACTAGAGATGCTGCAAAGGGCGTCATGTATGGTCTGCTGCGAGTTTAAAATTGAATGTTTGTGAGAAGACACTGAGAGCGAAGGCGCTTGGTTCGGGTTTTGGTTTTGAGACAGGATCTCTCTATTAAGTGCCTCTGGCTGTCCTGGAACTTGCTGTGTAGACCTAGCCAGACTGGCCCCGACTCAGAGATCTACTGCCTGGAGTGCTGGGACTAAGGGTAGGTGCCTCACCACGCTCCTTCAGGCTTCTGTTTCAGAAGAGCCTTGGGAACCATAGTAAGAACTTTGGGCCTGTATCATCTTGGGGGGGTGGGGGGGGCGGCTGCTACGTCTCACTACCTCAGTTCAAGCACACGAATGGAGAAAGCCAACTCTTGCAGTTGTCTTCTAACCTCCACAAGTGTGCCTGCCCTTAGCACATACTCACATCCCAGGAAACGAATTAAAGTAAGACACTCCCAAAAAGGACTTCGGGCTTTATTCCATAGGGTTCCTTGAGTATTTGGGTGGGCTTGCTTGGTTTACAGGGAGGAGAAAGGAGAGATGGGAAGACCAGACCAGTTGGCTGCAACTGGTCAAACAAGAATTACTAAGAACCGAGTCTAAAGGTAGTTTCTTTCTTTGTTTGTTTGTTTGTTTTTGGAGAAGGGAAGCACACAGTAAAACTCTGCTTTCTGAGAGCTGTGTTAGGTGATCGGCTTGATCCTTTTCTTGAGCTTTTTCCAATCTCTGGTTGCGGTGAGCCACGCATCACACATACATTGGTGCTCGAGTCTGCTTAGCTCTACAAGCGCATCATGTTTCCAAACTGTTCTCTTTAGAAGATCTTGAGGCGTGGGTTTTCATCGGGGAGGAGGGGGATGAAGCACCTACAGGTCATGGTTATGATGACTAAGAGTCACTAACCGGTAAAAGAGGTTGGTGACGTGAAAGCTTGTGGAGATACGCGCGAGGGCTCCACGCGGGATGGGTGGGGAGGGGGTTGGAATTTAGAGTGGAGCTCCACGCAGAAAGGCGAGGAACTTAGGGCCTGGAAGTCACCTCTGCAGCAGAGCCTGCGAGCATCCTTTTCGGCTTTGGTAGATAAGTACAGGGGGCGGGCTCGAGCTGAAGGGTGGAACTTGAGAGCCAGCCAGGGTAGCTGCAGAAGACTGCGGGCTTTTTGCCTCTGCAGGGGCGGGTTAGACCGGGCCAGAGGCGGGGTTTTAAGCCCAACCTTCAGGTGCAGGTCTCCCATTGAGCGGGGTGGGATCTGGGGCGGGGCTTGGGGCGGGACCCAGTTTGCTTTTTGACAGCTGTCTTTCGGTACAGTAGTAGCAGAGTGGGTTTAGGAACCTGTGGCCCGGCTCTCTGCGCGTCCCCGTCCCCCCGTGGCCCTAGCCCCGGCCATGAAGCGCATCTTCTCCTGCTCCAGTTCACAAGTGGCGGTAGGTGCCAAATGTGTGGGAGAAGGGCTGGGGCTGGGATTCAAGCCCTGTGTTGACAGAAGTCCTGAGTCCTGTTTCCATGGGCGATCGCATTAACCCTGCATCAGTTTTTCCTGCGTTGCTGTTCTGAAAATGCAGCCGCCAGCCCTGCTGACCGAACTTGTGTGTTATCCAAAACCTGTCCCTCAACTGTCTTAACCTTTTCCTTCCCAGTTTCTTCCTCTTGGCTTCTTCTGCCAACATATTTGGCTTCCAACTTCTGATGGTTTCTTTCTTTCTTTCTTTCTTTCTTTCTTTCTTTCTTTCTTTCTTTCTTTCTTTCTTTCTTTCTTTCTTCTTTCTTTCTTTCTTTCTTTCTTTCTTTTCTTCTTTCTTTCTTTCTTTTTTTTTTCTTTTCTTTTCTTTTTTTCGGAGCTGGGGACAGAACCCAGGGCCTTGTGCTTGCTAGGCAAGTGCTCTACCACTGAGCTAAATCCGCAACCCCCTGATGGTTTCTAAAGATCTTCCAAGGATCCTGGTCTCTACTTTAGCTCTGGCTCCCAGTACCAACCCACCTCCAGACACCTGCCCCACCCCCACCCCGCCTTTGAATCCGTTCCTACCTCTAGCCCTAATTCCTGCCCTATAGTTTCATTTCGTCCTAGCCTTCCCCTCTACAACTTTCTGTCCTACATAGCTCCGTTTTTACTGTTTGCTTTCTGCCCCTAACAGTATTTTCTGCCCCCTAAAGTATTCTCAGCCCAGTGTCTTCTCCCAGCCCTTCTTCACAGCCTCCTTCACTGAACTTGCCTCTCTCTTACTCCGTGACACGTCCTCTCCCAGTTTCTCAAGCACCAATCCAAATCTCTTTCCAGGCGGTTATCCAACATGGAGCCTCTGTTTTCTCTTTAATTCCTGGTCACCTTTTCCTCAATGCTACTTCCTCTACCTTTTGCCTGGACCTCCTGCATGCTCACAGTGACTTAATCTTGCTATCTAGCTAGCTGGACAAACCTCTCAGAGGACAGGCAAGTCTCCTGGCTGATCCCCAAGAACCCCGGTGAGTCGCCTGCTGAACCTACCCTGGCCAGTCCTCTGCATTGTCTGGTCTTCAGACTGGTTTTTAGGACCAATCAGTTTCTGCCTGGGTCTCCCCCTGATTATTCCTTTGCCTCGTTTAGGGTTTGTGTTCATTTTCTTTGGTTGAGTTAGGGAAATGTATGGTGAGGGAGAAGACAGAGTATAGAGTACGATGAGAGAGTTCCTGGCAAGGGTTACTCTATTCCCTGTTCTCTCCCCTCTAGAGCAAAACAACGATTTCAGAAGATGGTGGTTCGGGGAGGGTACAGCTTTCCGTCTCTAAAGAGCTCTTCCAGAGTGCCCCTCTGTGGAGGGGTGGTGTCTTCTGTGTACAAGTCCCTTGGCACTACTATTGCTTAGCTGTCTTGTCATTCACGTAGAAGCAGATGTGAGAGGTATTTGGTTATCTCACTGTGCATGGGCAGGCCCCAGAAACCTGGCAGAGAGCTGTGAAGCAGGAGTGAGAAGTGCCAAGGCTGTCTCTGTCCCAGTTACATTTGCTTCTACATGGAGTTTCTACACACTGCCCAGAGTCAAAAGGCATTTACTATTCCAGTAACAGAAACTGAGGCTACCTGGGTTCTTAATACTGCCTTAACTCTCAGTGATTTCCTAATCCATGACTACTTTCCCCTAAATATGGAAAGTTCCCACAGTTATTCCTTCCTTTTAGATTTATGGAGTCTGCTTTCTCTTTAGGAGGGGGACTATTTCATTCTTTGTTGTGGTTGTTGTTTTGTTTTTGCGTTTGTTTGTTTGCTTGCTTGCTTTTTCCAGACAGGGTTTCTCTGTGTAGCCCTGTCTGTCCTGGAACTCCTTCTGTAGACCAGGCTAGCCTCACACTCAAGAGATCTGCCTGCCTCTGCTTCCCAAGCACTGAGATTACAGTCGTGAGCCACCACACCTTGGCTTAGTTCATTCTTTTTTGATTCTTCCGTCCAGGTACTAACCAGGCCCAACCAATGCTTAGATTCTAAAATCAAACAAGTTTAAAGTGATATGACCCTAGGCCTTCTCTGGTTCTCTAGTCCTTGAACGATTCCTCCTTTCCTGGATGCTGGAGTGAGCAGTGGGTTAGATCTTGGGATCTCGAACCTTCCCTCTATCCTTCCTGGTTCTAGTTCTCCACATGTTTGACCATGAGGAATGTCTACTCATTTGAATTCCCAGTATTGCAAGATCACAGTTTATCAAGAGTGTGGGGAGTAAAAGGTGCACTTAGAGCTACATGCTTAGGATGAGAATGTCTTTCCTCAGATCAAACTTGCCGAAGACTTGAACAGAGGTTGGCTTCAGCTACAAGTTTTTCCTCAAGAAACCCCATTATAATAACCCCCAAGATGGGGTTGGGGATTTAGCTCAGTGGTAGAGCACTTGCCCAGCAAGCGCAAGGCCTTGGGTTCGGTCCCCAGCTCCGAAAAAAAGGAAAAAAAAAATAACCCCCAAGATAATGTCCCCCGCTTACCACTCGGAACCTACTGCCGATAGTGTGACGGCTTTCCTGGAAACCCCAGAAGCTGGCTTCCTAGTTATGCCAGCCAATCATCTCATGCTTCCCTAATTCAAGTCTTTGCATGAGGAACCTTCATTTGAGGCAAGGATGGAGTGATCATTTAACTCTTAGTCTGCTCGGGGCTGGGGCTGTAGCTCCGTTGAGAGAGTGCTTGCCTAGCACGAACGAAGCACTGGGTTCAATCCTCAGCTCCATGTTAAGTGGGCGTGGTAGCACATGCGTGTAATCTCAGTACTCATGCAAAGGGGTCAGAGCTTCAAGGTCATCTTCTGTTACAGGTGGAATTTGGGGCCAGCCTGATACACGAGACCTGTTTCAAAAAAAAAAAAAAAGGAAGTAAATCAGTGAAATGTAATGTACAGCATTCACTGTCTAGGAAGATGACAAAAACTCAGGCCCTTTTATCTCAGGTTATTTGACTCAAAGTGGATGATGCCTTCAAGGGTGGCATAGACCCAGGCTTGCTCTGCTCAGGCAAGACACAGACCAAGAGACAGGCCGGTAAATGGCTTTCAACCTTTGGCACCAGATCAGCATAGAGGAATTTCTATTGCATTTAAAGTGTTAATGGCCAGGTTCTCATCCCTCCAAGGCATTTCATTTCCATCCTTGCTCCTGCACTGCCTGTTGGTGTCTTTGTCCTCCCATCTCGACAGCAAGCCTGAGAGTTCACAGTCAGAGATAGGAGTGGGCAAAATTACTTCCACACGGGCTCCTTAATCTCATCTGTAGAAATGACACAGCTCATCCTTGTTAGGGAGTCTGGTGATTAATTCGGTGATTGCTCCCTCGAGGCTGTGATGATAATCTGGCGTCTCCTTTCCAGGGGGCTAAGGCAGACAATGGGCTGAGTGAGGGACTTTGGAAGAAGCCTTCCTGCCCTCTACTTTCCACTGGTTTTATCATGAATGAAGAATTTCTACCTTTTCTAAAGCCTCCTTGGTATAATGAGATCATAGAAAGTAGCCAGGTGGAGTCGGAAGGACCTAGCTGGAAAGAAGTGTACACAGTGCTAAATCACACTTTATCACCTATCCAGCTCGCCTAGCTCATACGGTGGCATAACCATGGTCCTTCTGGCTCACCAAGCTGGAGAATTCTAAGCCTGGGCACATCCAACGTGTGCCCAGCAAAGCCAAAAAAAAGGATGAGAATAGGGGTTGGGGATTTAGCTCAGTGGTAGAGCGCTTGCCTAGGAAGCGCAAGGCCCTGGGTTCGGTCCCCAGCTCCGAAAAAAAAGAACCAAAAAAAAAAAAAAAAAAAAAGGATGAGAATAGAAAGTTCCATTTACTGTGTGTCTGCTATGTGACAGATGCAAAACTAGATGCATTGTCCGCTCTTACATCATTAGCAAACTGAGGTTCAGGGACATCTGTGCGAGCCTGACACAGAGACAAAACATTGCCATGAAGATTTTAGAGCAGGGCACGGTGACACACACTTAAGACCCAGCCCTGTGGAGTGAAGGTGGTGAATTCTTGGCTAGTCAAGGATGTAGTCAGAGAATAAGAACAGCTTAGGAAGAGGGGAAGACAATTGGAGTTTGTGAACAGAGAACCTGAGGTTACGGTCAGCTGGTGGCCATGTGCTGGTGGCCGAAGTGTGTGCTGGTGGTACTGTTCCAGCTCTGTTTTCCATCAGGTGACCTGGTTCCCAAGGGGCACCGGAAAAGGCTTGTTCTTGCAAGTCAGAACCTGCCAGGTTGTGCAGGAGTTGGTCTGCTTGCTTCGTCATTGAGAATAAACCTGTTTGGAGACTCTTCCACACGCAGGGAGTGACAGCCTACAGTGAGTAGCTCTGCCCCTGGAGGCATTCTCGAACTTTATCTGGAAATAAGTCATTCTTCTCCCATGGCTTGAAGAGTGTGATCTGACATGGGAATCAGGCCTGGATGCAAGAAGTCACTTCTAAAGCCAGTGCTCCTGTATCACTTCTTTATGTGATCCTGGACAGATGTTTAACATATGTGTGCTTCCATATTTTTTTTATGAAAGACAACAAGATAATACCTATCATTCCTGACTATTTTGGGGGGCTGTTAAAGGCTAATTGGAAGGACTAGGAGAAGTTACGAGTGTTTTACAGGAGCATTACCTCAGAATCCGTCTATCCTAGACAACTTTATGGCTTGGACCTTTAAATCTGTCCTGTGTTAGTGATTAACAATTTGTCCTGGTTTTATAAACAGTACTTATTGGGCTCCCGCAGACTTTTTTTCCCACCCTTTCCTCTAACCTCTTTCTTGTTGAGATTATACCTCATAAAATGCACCCAGGCCACCCCTGACTTCTCACTACTTCCTGTTTTGTAGTAAGGATGCCATCCATTTATGTGGTCTATCTACATTACCTCGTTTAATACTTTGTGGTGAGGTGGTTATTACTGCCTACAGCTTATGTACAAGGAGACAGGTTAAAGTGTTTAATGGCTGGCTGTAGGTCACGCAGCTGAGAATGTAGCTGGGTCTCAGGCTCAGTCCAGACGAAGACCCATCTTGAAGACTTTTCTACCTAACTGATGGTCTTTGCATGCTCCTCCTTCTCCCTGTGTTTCCCATCTCTGGATCAAACCAGGCTTTTCTGTGCTTGCAGCCCTAGTGGTTTTACAGCTCTTCCTTTTATGCCCTGTAATACTTCAATTATTTTAATTACTCCTCCACCCTCAAAACCTGAGCTGGAAGGTTGGAACAATGTATGCTGAGGTGTGGCTGCTGTCTGGGACAGCTGCTCCCGCCAGGGAAACTAGGAGGGAGGTGGGAGGGAGGAATCCCTTTCTGCCTCTTCTGGCTGCCTCCCCAAGCACAGCTGGAGACTGGCCCGCCTAGGCTGGTTGTTTCCAGGGAAGAGGTGGAGAGACTAGTGGAAGACATAACCAGATATGATACAGGGAAGCAGAGACTCAAGGATTACCGCCCACCCTGCCCCCAGTTTGGGACCCAGAGTCAATAAGTAGAGATGGTGTGATTAGTTCTGGCTGTGACTGAAAGCTGAGTCCTTGATTTACTTCACTAAGGACTAAAGACAAAAGGCAGAGCAGCATGGGGGGAGTGGGCAAGGAGGGGGGCATTGAGAGGTGCCAAGGACCAATCAGGAGTGGTGGGGTTGGTTTGCTCCAGGAAGACCCAGGAAGCACCAAGGGAGGGATCATGGCTAGGACTGTCCTCAGGCTGGACCCCTTGCATTTGTCACCATGGTGCATTGTTTGGCCTGGGTGTTTTTTGTTTGTTAAGATTGGAAGGTAGGCTCTGGTCGGGGATTTAAATAAAATTTATTTTAAGAGGTAAATTTAGGTCCTGGAGAGATGGCCCAGCAGTTAAGAGCATTGGCTACTCTTCTAGAGGACCCAGATTCAATTCCCACCACAACACATGACAATTTCAGTTCCAGGTGATCTGACACCCTCACATATGACATACATGGACATATTATGCATACATTCCATGACATACATGGAAGCAAAACACCGATGCACGTGAAATAAAAAATAATTTAAAAAGAGTTTTGCTAGGTATGGTGGTACACACCTTTAATCCTAGCATTCAGGAGACAGAGGCAGGTGGATCTCTGTGAGTTTAAGGCCAGCCTGGCCTACATAGTGAGTTCCAGGATAGCCAAGGCTACATAAACCCTGCCTCAAAAGTAAAATAAACACAACAAACCCCAAAACAAAAATAAACAAACATAAATAATTTCTTAAAATGTTAGACATTCACCATTACTAATAATTTTGAAGTTATGTGTGGCAGAGAACTACTGAACGATCAGCATTTAAGAGGCTGAATGGAGAGGATCCTGAGTCTGAGGTCAGTCTAGCTACATAGAGCATCTGAGACCAGCCTGGGCTAGCTTGACTCTATTTCAACAAAACACTTTTAAAATAATAAAATCAACCAGGCGGTGGTGGTGCACGCCTTTAATCCCAGCACTTGGGAGGCAGAAGCAGGAGGATTTCTCTGAGTTTGAGGCCAGCCTGGTCTACAGAGTGAGTTGTGGGACAGTCAGGGCTACACAGAGAAATCTTGAAAAAAAAAACAAAAACAAAAAACAAGCAAAACAACAGAACAATAAAACCCTAAAATGATGAAAGTAATAATAATAATATTTTCCTGAGAGAGTCTTAGTTAACCTCAAACTTGAGATTCCCTTCTCCCAAGTGTTGAGACTACATGCCTGCCAATACATACATACATATATGTATATACATACATACATACATGCCTATATATATGCACACACACAAATGGGGGGGGTGCTTCATGTATCTCAAACTGGCTATAAGCTGCCTGTGTACCTGAGGCCGGACCTGAATCTCCTGCCTCTACCTCCTGGGGTCATATTATCATGTTGTAAGTCTGAGCCACCACACCGACCTTTGTCATTTTTAATTCAGAGACTAACCTTTAGGTTCATGTTGACAGTTGCTATGGGTAATTCTTGGTGACGCATGGAGTGGTTAGTGTTTTGCTGGCCCACTTTGTTCTGCTGCTCTGGGCCAGGCGATCACGAGCAGTAAGGACCTCTGGAATGCTCCTTTACTCTTGCTGGGCATCTGACGTCACTTTTATCTCCTCAGACCATTGCTAGTGCCAATGCTCACATAATCTGTAACTCCCGACTAGGTGGAGAAATGGAACCGCCGTGATCAGAAGCTGCTGGAGGCGGTGCAGCGGGGGGACGTGGGACGCGTGGCTGCCTTGGCCTCTAGGAAGTCAGCCCGACCCACCAAACTAGACTCAAATGGCCAGTCCCCGTAAGTAAGTCTGACCCCACCCGGGTATGTGGTTCTTTGTGAAAACTTCAGAACTTGAACAATCAGGCAAGGCCTATAACTTCAGAACCCTTTTATTGTTTGAATACTAAACCTTTGCCATGTATCAAGCACAGAACAAATGAGGGAGGAGGATATTGTCCCATAGTTTCGGCCTCCACACAAGCCACACTGATTTGAAAAGGATGTAAAACCCATTAAACCAACAGACAACTAATTGCTAAACAAAGTTTCCTCATCGCAAAAGTAGAAGGGCGTGTATGCTTGAGAAGTTGAGAATGAAGAAGTCAAGTCATGGGGGTCATGGGGCTAGAGGGAGTGGTTTTCAGGAAGAAGACAATGCTTCCTGCCAGCCTTCTTTCTGTTCAGGTCTGGCTGACTCTATGTCTCTTCGGTTCTCTGAAGGTTGTGTGCTGGGAAAGGCAGGAAATCATGCGTCCCCTGAACATACCCGCAGTATCTGAAATCCCTTGAGATTTGTAGCTTGTCTAGCTTTTCTGGTAGCATCTTCTGGCTTCGAGGCTGTAGGTCATGGAGACAGGCTTGATCCTCCTTTTAGCAAGGCAGACCAGGGGCGCCTCCCTCTCTGTGCTTGGAATTGGCCTTGGGATAAGGAGCAAAGGAAGCAGGGCTTATTTAAGCTCCCCCTGTCAGCAGTGTTGGTACCTGCTTATAGGTCAAGAATTTGGGAGTTCAAGCACTGAAGACCAGCCAACTCTATAAAGTGAGACCCCATCTCAAAACAAACAAACAATGCCAAAATAAAAACATCTAGGTGTAAACTGATCAGAATAACTTAGAAATATTAAACTTGCCTTTTTAAAAGGAAAGAACCGCCTGTGTTTTATCCCCCTGGTCTTTCATCCTTCTCTGTCTCTTGGCTTGGACCCTGGCAGGTTCCATCTGGCAGCCTCCAAAGGCCTGACAGAGTGTCTGACGATACTGCTTGCAAACGGGGCTGATATCAACAGCAAGAACGAGGACGGTGAGTCGGCCAGCACTGCGCGCCCAGTGTGCTGCCAGACTGTCTCTGTCTGCAGAGGGGCCAGTGCTGGGCTCTGACGGAGGTTCCAGCTGTGGGCCTTTGCTTCTTTGCTCAGTAAGTCTTGGCTAGCATCTCTCCTGGGGTTCCCCTCCCTGTAAGCCAGGCACATTTCACCCCCACTCCCACCTCCATTAAGGGTACCAGCTGCTCAAGAACTGGAATTTCTGGCCTGGTGTGACCCACAGCTTCTCTTCTCTAATCTCCCTCTGATTATCTGTGCGTCTCTTACCCTCCCTCGCGGTGAGTCATCTGCACTCACGGAGCCACGCCCCCTCTCTCCTCTTTTCAGGAAGCACCGCCCTTCATTTGGCCACCATCTCCTGTCAGCCGCAGTGTGTGAAGGTCTTGCTTCAGGTAAAGGCTGTCCGCCGATGCTCCTGGGCAGGCAAGAAAGAAATGCCACGTGTCCCCCAACTTTGTTTTGTAGTGACCAACAGTATCGTCTCATTCCAAATAGCACAGCGGATTGTCATGTATTAATATGTCCACGAGCATTTGTTTAACGCCTACTCTGTGCTTGTACCACCATGCCTGATACTGTCTCTGGGGCCGGGTCGGAAGGCAGGGTACCCAAGGACAATTGAGTTCTGCCAGTAGAGAGCCACGGCCCAGGGTAACTGCTATGTAGAAGAAAATCAGGAATATTCCAATTAAAACGTCTTTGGTGGGAGGGGCTGGTAAGAGGGCTCAGCGGGTAAAAGAACTTGCTGCCAAGTCTAACGACCTGAGCCTCAGAACCCATGTGATGGAAGGAGAGACCTGACTCTTGTAAGCTGTCCCCACCTCCACGATTATATCCATACCCCTTCCCCAAGTAAAAATAAATAAGTAAAATGTGGAGGGGGTTTACAGCCACGTAGCGTAAATAAAAATATATATGCGTAACGACATGTGGACGATCTGCATCTCCCAGTAGGCCACCAAGCACACACTGACTGCTCTACCTTTATTATTCCTGGTCTTTTCCAAATTTCACATTGGGCCGCCGTCATTTCCTTCAATCTGTTTGCTCATTGATCATCTGTGTTTTTCCTTTGGCCCTGGTTAGGAAGTAGGACTGAATTTCAAGGCTGCCCATCACCTGCAGGGAGCGACTGGGCTTGCCTAGTAGTTAGCTTCTCTCCGAGCCGTGGTCTTCCGGTTCCTTTTCATGTTACCATGGAAACGGGTGGCTTGGTGTGAGATGCAGGATGAGGATGCTAATGCTGAGCCCCACATCTGCTTCTCTTTTGTGGTTATTTACAGCATGGTGCTAATGAAGACGCCGTGGACGCAGAAAATCGCAGCCCGTTACACTGGGCAGGTGTGTGTCTGGGAACAGGATGAGAGGTTAACAGGATGGGGGAACAACAGTTGTTCTTCCAACCTCTTCCTTTTTTTTTTTTTTTTTTTTTTTTTGGCACACCCACGCTTTTTTTGTTGTTTTTTTTGCCGCCCCTTTTACCTTTTTTTTTTTCCCCCCCAATTTTTAAAATGGCCCCCCCCCCCCAACACATTTTTTTTATCCCCAACCCTCCTTTTTTTTTTTTTTTTTTTCCCTTTTCTTTTTTTTTCCGGAGCTGGGGACCGAACCCAGGGCCTTGCTCTTGCTAGGCAAGCGCTCTACCACTGAGCTAAATCCCCCAACCCCCTTCCAACCTCTTCTTTTTTTTTTTTTTTTTTTTTTTTTTTTCCGGGCCTGGGGACCGAACCCAGGACCTTGCGCTTCCTAGGCAAGCGCCCTACCACTGAGCCAAATCCCCAACCCCCTTCCAACCTCTTCTAACCAAATGTCTCTCAATTCTTCCAGCCTCCTCTGGCTGCGCTTCAAGTGTCCTTCTGCTGTGTGACCACGAAGCCTTCCTGGATGTGCTGGATAATGTGAGTATCAGAAGGGCCAGTGGGCGGTGTTTCACACCAGGAGGCTGCTGTTTTCTCTGAGTTTGATCAGCCGGTCTCTATCACTCCTCCTCCATCCCTCCTCTTTTCCTTATCATTTGGGGAGCTCCTAACCTCTCTGAACCATAGTGTTTAACCCCAGGACCAGAGCTTGTTTCAGCAGGGGTGGGGGCGGGGGAAGGAGAGATGGTTCCCCCACGCTTTCCCACGGCCTCTGCAGGATGGACGCACACCCCTGATGATTGCATCGCTGGGTGGTCACGCAGCTATCTGCTCACAGCTGCTGCAGAGAGGTGCCCGAGTCAATGTCACAGACAAGGATGACAAGTGAGACATCTCTATGTCCTATCCCAAGTCCCAGTTCTCTAGCAATCTGGAAAAGCCCATGAGCACAGCGCATGCGCTGGAGAGAGTAGCTATGCTCTGTTCTTCGGGCACATCTTCCTCTCCAGGGATGGTTCAGAAAAATCTTTGCCTGGAGTTCTAAGGAAGCCATGCTAGCACAGATGATGCCAGGGTTAGAATGGCTGTGCCTGGGACCACTGCTTTAATTTACTAGTTTTTAAGCTACGCCCTAAACAATTTTCTTCCAAATGTATGCAGAAGATGAGTGCGGTGGTATATGCTTGTAGTCCAGTACTTGGAAGGTTGAGGCAGGAGGATCACAAGCATATATGTTGCCGTGTGTGTGTGTGTGTGTGTGTGTGTGTGTGTGTGTGTGTGTGTGTGTGTGCGTGCGCGCTCGCTCGCTCCTGTGTGTACCCATGTGCATGTGCAGAGCTTTATCATTCTACAAAGCATACAAAAATGGAGCCCTGCCAGTGCTGCAGTTCCAAGGAATGACACTGGAAAAGTCCTGCTTCGGTCTAAATCTTTGTCCGTGGCTGGTTTGGTTGTTCTGACTCCTTGAGTGAGGGCTTACCCTGTGAGTGGAATCTCTGAAACCATGAGGGGAAGCTGGTGCTGCAGATTTGTTTCCACCCACAGATCAGCTTTGATCCTGGCCTGTGAGAAAGGCAGCGCTGAGGTGGCTGAGCTGCTCCTGAGCCATGGAGCAGACGCTGGAGCGGTGGACAGCTTGGGGCACAATGCTCTTCATTACGCTTTGCGTACACAAGACAGGGAACTCTGGAGGCTGCTACAGCAGGCCCTGAACCGGCGGCGGAGAGGAGGTAAAAGTCTTTGTGCCTTCGAGAGTCTCTTCAGTAGCTAAAGAATTAAAGATGCCTCTTAGTATCCCACTCTCGAGGAAGCTGTCCATCTGAAAAAATGGACCGCCGCCTTAGTCAAGGCTTTGCTAATTTAGTGTGGCTGCATTTTGGGAACGTGTGACCCCACGACCCCATAAACATGGTCACAAAATTCCCCACTACAGCCTTTGCTCATTGCAACTCTGGCTGTTGATATTGTTGTAGTGGGTTTTTGTTTGTTTGTTTGTTTGTTTGTTTTGTTTTTGAGAAGGGGTTTCTCTGTGTGGCCCTGGCTGTCCTGGAACTTTCTCTGTAGACCAGGCTGGCCTCAAACTCTGAGATCCCCTGCCTCTGCCTCCCCAGTGCTGGGATTAAATGGCTATTGCTACTGTTGTCATCCATGTGATTCCCATTTTGCACACTACTGATGTCCCGGTGCCTTCATAGTACCAGCACAGTGATCAATACCAGAGGCGAGCGAACAGAATGAAGGAATACACCATCTCCAGAAGAAACCACGGTTGCTGGGTAGTTAGGGATCCATGAACTGAGACGACTTTTCTCTGACAAACTCTGAAAATTAGAAGAGAGCTGAGTTCTCCTTTGTTCTCTGTCTTTCCTTATAGGTCGTGGACTGGTTCAACACCCAGATCACGCCTCTCAGGTATGACCCCTCGGAGTCTCCCCTTTTGTTTCTGACTTACCCCCAAGGAATTCCAGTAGTCCCTGTAGGCACAAAAACATTCTCAGAGAAGCTGGGCCCTTTCAGAGGCTAGTTGAATAGCTTCACATCACTGCTCTTTTTTGACATAGGCTTCTTCGTCTGAGCCTCAGGTGGGATCTCCTCCTAAGAGCCCATGGAGAGCAGAGCCTGAGGAAGAGCAGGAGGAAGAGGAGGGGGAGGAGCGGGGCTCGGAAGAGTGGAGGTGGAAGTTTGAAGAGGAGCAGAGGAAAGTTCATCAGCTGGAGCAGGAGCTCCTGCAAAAGACAGATGAGTGTAAGGCTCGAGCTGCAGCCTTCGTAAGCCTAGAGAACCAGGTTCGAGAGCAAGTGCAAGAACTAGGCTATCTCCTGGTGCAAGTACCCGGAGCTCCAAGAAATCAAGGCCCTGGTCTTCGGCCCGAAGGAGATGGCATGGAGCAGGGATGTCCCCTGAACCTGCTGGCTGAGTGGATCCAAGAGCTAAAGAAGCAGCAGAAGGCAACAGCCACAATAAACCCAATGTTAGTTCCAAAGAGAGCTGAAGACTTAGCCCCAGCAGAGACCCATTATGAAGTACCTGGAAAGTTCCAACCAGAACAGGGACTGCCCCAGAGCCCAAGGTCTGAGACCATCGGGAAAGCCACAGGACAGCAGCTGAACACCAATGGGGGACAGAACCTTGGCCTCGATAACACTGAGCAGGTGTGTGCTGACCAGGAGAGGGCCCCAGCTCCGGGGACTGAACCAGCAGTCACAGTGGGAGAACCAGTGGGCATAGCAGCCATGAACCAGCTCCTCCTACAGCTAAGGGAAGAGCTGGCTGCAGTGTGGCGAGAAAAGGATGCTGCCAGAGGGGCTTTGTCAAGACCAGTTCTGGAGGGTGCCCTGGGGACTCCCAGAGCTGAGGCTGCAGCAGCTGCCTGGGAAAAGATGGAGGCCAGGCTTGAGAAGGTGCTGGTGAGGTTGGATGGAGCGAAGGTGGGACTGCATGTAAAACCTGAGGTTCCTGCCCAGGGCTCAAGAGACGGAGCACCAAAGATAGTCCAGGGATGCACTAAAGAACAGGAAGGAAAGAGCGCTCCTGGAGCCAGAGGAGAGCCCTTAGGGGCCCCTGGAGGGGAACAGGCCTTAGGAGGAGGCCTGGCAAAGGGACAGCTGGAGAAAGAGGTGTCAGCTCTGAGACTGAGCAACAGCAACTTGCTGGAGGAATTGGGAGAGTTGGGGCGTGAGAGACAACGGTTGCAGGGAGAGCTGCAGTCCTTGACCCAGAAGCTACAACGGGAGTTTGTGCCCAAGCCCGAGGCACAGGTCCAGCTACAGCAGTTGCGAAGGAGCGTGGGGTTGTTGACAGAGGAACTGGCCATGGAGAAGGAGGCCACAGAGAAGCTGCGCAGACGACTGGCCTCCCAGACCAGCGGCCTCCAAGGACTGTGGAACTGCTTTCCCCCAGACCTCGTGGGCAAGGGGAGTGCACGGAGTACAGCTGCGGAACCCTTGGAGGAGCTGCAGGCCTGCATCAGTACCTTGGTGGATAGGCACCTCCAGTCCCAACAGGTGCAGGCTCGGTTGGAGGAGGAAAACCAGCGGCTGAGGGGATCCTTGCCTCCCTGTGGGGAGCCCGAGGCCTCCCTGAAGGCTACAGCGTCCCCGCAGGTGGCCGCCCTAGAGGAGGATCTGGGGAAGCTAGAGGAAGAGCTGCGAGCGGTGCAGGCCACAATGAGCGGGAAGAGCCAGGAGATCTGCAAGCTGAAGCAGCTGCTCTACCAAGCTACGGAAGAAGTGGCCGAGCTGAGAGCTCGGGAAGCAGCCAGCCTGCGACAGCATGAGAAGACGCGAGGCTCGCTGGTGGCCCAGGCGCAGGCTTGGGGCCAGGAGCTCAAAGTTATGCTGGAGAAGTACAACACAGCCTGTCGGGAAATGACTCGATTGCGGGACACCGCAGCGGAGGAACGTCGCCGCAGCGAGGAACTGGCGGCTCGGGCGGCCGAGCAGGAGCGCCAGGCTGGGGAAATGCGCGGGCGCTCGGAGCAGTTTGAGAAAACTGCTGAGCTGCTGAAAGAGAAAACAAACCACCTCATCGGAGCTTGCCGGGACAAGGAGTCCAAGGTGAGCACGGAGGTAGCCTTGAGAGCAAAGCGGGAACAGCGGTGCTTTTGCGGGGTTGCAGAACCGAAGGTCAGATTAATACAAAACAGAGTACTTGCAAGGACCGCTCTGTGCTCGCCTAGGGCAAAAGAGGTTTGGGGTTGAGACTGGAGCTGAGGTGGAGTACAGATAGAAAAAAGAGATAAAAATAAATCACCTAATACAAGAGAGAAGAGGGCATAGGTATGTATGCCCCCAGGGTTACCACCCAGGAACACTGTGGCCAATTAGTATTTTATCTTAATCCCGCATTAGCCCAACCTAGAGGTGTAATGAGTTCTGTGGTTTTGCTGAGGTTCTCGGCTGATTCAGTCTGATGAAGAAAAAGAAGAAAAAAGAAAACAGTTTGAAGAAGTGCATAGGCAGTAGGTTCGGAGTCATCCTCAGCTACAGAGTTGGTTCCAAGACACCCTAGGCTCAAGCGACCCTGTTTGAAGACATCAAGGAAAGCTAAGCCACAACAAAGTTTGAAAGCTACTGTTTTCTTAGTGCTGACAATGAGACATATTTTATATATTTTAAACCACTCATTTACAAATGGATTTAGAAGTTGTAGAACTACCCACTAAATGAATGAATTCAGATTTATTTTAAAGATTTATTTTATTTATTTCATGTATATAAGTACACTGTAGACACAATAGAAGGGGACATCAGATCCCATTACAGATGGCTGTGAGCCACCATGTGGTTGCTGGGAATTGAACTCAGGACCTCTGTAAGAACAGCCAGTGCTCTTAACCGCTGAGCCATCTCTCCAGCCCCAGATTTCTTTTTTTAAAAGATTTATTTATTTAATGTATATGACTGTAGCTGTCTTCAGACACACCAGAAGAGGGCGTCAGATCTCTTTACAGATGGTTGTGAGCCACCGTGTGGTTGCTGGGAATTGAACTCTGGTCCTCTGGAAGAGCAGTTAGTGCTCTTAACCACTGAGCCATCTCTCCAGCCCAGAATTCAGATTTCTTACTAACACTTGTACACATAACCAAATTTAGGAAAACAGAATATAAACAGCACGTGCCTCCTGTACAATGCATGGACAGAAGAACTGATGTCCAAGATAGGCATTATCATGGAAGGGAGTTAAAGGAGGCATTTTGTCAATAAATAGCAAGAAAGTCAAAAAAATCTGGCAAGGAAAGTTTGGTGTAGTAGTTGAGAATGGTTCTATCCCCAGCATTGATAACACGACAACAAATAAAACTTAACAGCTGACTGACTTTAGACAACCTTTTGTTTTGGCTTGAGATAGGGTATCACTGTGGAGCCTTTACGTCACAGATCAGCCTGTTTCTGTCAGAGCGCTGATAAGGGCTTGGGACGCCACACCTGGCAATGTTCTTAATATCTCAAAGACCCAGGGGGTTTTGTTTGTTTTTATTTTATTGGTTCTTTGAGACAGGGTTTCTTGTGTAGCCCTGGCTGTCCTAGAACTTGCTCTGTAGACTAAGCTTGGCCTCGAACTCAAGTTCAACCTGCCTCTGCCTCCTGAGTGCTGGGATTAAAAATGTGCACCATCTAAAAAAAAAAAAATAGATAAATAAAAAATAAAAATAAAAATAAAAATAAAGGGGGGGCTGGAGAGGTGGCTCAGGGGTTAAGAGTATTGGCTGCTCTTCCAGAGGTCCTGAGTTCAACTCCCAGCAACCACATGATGGGTTACAACCATCTGGAATGGGATCTGATGCACTCTTCTGGTGTGTCTGAAGAGAGCAATGGTGTACTTACAGAAAATAAATAAATTAATTTAAAAAAAAGTGCACCATCACTGCCTGATTGAAACCTAGGTTTCTCTTCAATAAGATTAAGTTACTGTGCTGGAGAGATGGCTCATTGGGTAAGAACAATGGATCCTCTTCCAGAGGACTTGAGTTCCTAGTACCACAGTGGCTGCTCTTCCAGAGGTCCCAACTTTAATTCCTCCAACCCACCCGGTGGCTCACAACCATCTGTAACTTCAGTTCCAGGGTTTCTGAGGGCAAGAGGCATACACATGGTACACAGATACACATGCAGACAAAACACCCATACACATAAAAAATTAAAATAATAGATAAAAGTTTAAAAAGAAGTTGATACAGGAGAATCAGATATTCAAGGCTAACCTTGCGTTTGAGACTAGCTTGATTTCTAAGAGCCCCTGTTTAAATACTCAGAAGGGGCTGGAGAGATGGCTCAGTGGTTAAGAGTACTGACTGCTCTTCCAGAGGTCCTGAGTTCAAATCCCAGCAACCACATGGTGGCTGACAGCCATCTGTAATGGGATCCGATGCCCTCTTCTGGTGTGTCTGAGGACAGCTACAGTGTACTCATATACAAAGTAAATAAATAAATCCTTTAAAAAAAATAAATACTCAGAAGTTTGATGATATGGAAGTCAGGCATGGTGGTACACACCTTTAGTCCTAGCATTTAGGAGGCAGACACGGGTAGATCTCTTGAGTTCAAAGCCAGTGGGGGTTACAGAGTGAGTTCTAGGACAGGCAGGGCTGCACAGAGAAACCTTGTCTTGAGAAGAAAGAAAGAAAGAAAGAAAGAAAGAAAGAAAGAAAGAAAGAAAGAAAGAAAGAAAGAAAGAAAGGAAGAAAGAAAGAAAGAAAGAAAAGTCATGGCTTAATGGTAGAGTATTTGTCTAGAATGGAAAAAGGATCTGGCTCATCCCTGAGCACCATCTCCGGAAAAAGAAAGAGAGAAGGAAAGAAAGTAAATTGCTTTATTGGACCTGGAGAAATGGCTTAGCAATTAAGAATGCCTGCTGCTCTTCCGGAGGACCCCAGTTTAGGTCCCTACACCCACACAACTATCTCTAACTCCAACTGCAGAGGACCTGGAGTCCTCTTCTTGCCTTCACAGCCACCAGCTACACAGGTGGAATGCACACTTATATACATGCAGGCGAAACACACACACACACACACACACACACACACACACACACACACAAAATTATACAAGATAATTTGGGGTCCATGTCAAGTACTCAGTAAAAAGTTGCTATAGCCTGTTGTGGTGGGGCACCCTTTTAATCTCAGTACTCTGGAGGCAGAGGCAGGAAGATCTTTGTGAGTTTGAGGCCAGCTTAGTCTATGTAGTGAGCCTAGGCCACCCAGGGGTATACAATGAGACTGTTTAAAACAAAACACACACACACACACCAAACAAAAACCAAAAAGTTCATAAACTATAGTAGAACCATCCTGGAACTCACTATAGACAAAGTAGTCTCAAACTCACAGAGCTCAGCCTGCTCCTGTGTCCCAATTGCTGGGATCAAAGGTGTGCACCACCACCCTGGGACAGCAGCATGGTTGCAAACTTAATAAACTTATTAAACCCATAAAATGGGGACAATAGTCCTTTCCTCAGAGTAGCATTGCTCTTAGAAGAAGGGCTGGATTGTCTGTTCTATAAGACAATGCATATAGAAACATCTGGTACATATTAAATACTCAAAAAGGAAACCTGATCTGGACCCTGGGCCATCTTGGGGCAAATGACTTGGGTCCCTGTTAACCTCATGAGATGAGAATAAGAACATTACCAGCTTTTAAAGCCAAATTTGAAGCAAGCTTTCATAAACACTGGTCAGGATGAGAGGGACACTGGCTTAAGTCCACACCCAGGATTCCCAAAGAATGGCTGTGAATTATGTTTAGGCGCACAGAGGCAGAGCCCACAAGGCTATGTACTTCTGTCTTCATCCAACTGGGGGCAAGCATATATCCTGATGTATTTCCTGTCTTCATACCTCCCACCTACCTGTGATCAGGCACATCTTATGCCGCTGGGGCAACCAACCTTGTTTACAGAAGTGAAAACTTGTAGCTTGTTTTCTTATATGAACAACCCCCAGCGTTCTAGGAAGCTAGCTATCCTTAGGCAAGTGGGGATCACGGGTTAGGGGCATTTTTGTTTCATAGATTTCTTTTTTTTTTTTTTTTAGGAGCTGGGGACCGAACCCCCCTTGTGCTTGCGAGGCAAGCGCTCTACCAAATCCCCAACCCCGTTTCATAGATCTCTTAAGCACAGTAATGTAAACTTAAAATATAACTTTAGCCTTCACATCCCTTTCTTTTCTTTTGGCCGTAGATCAAGGAGTTGTTGAAGAAGCTGGAGCAGCTTTCAGAGGAAGTCCTGGAAGTCCGGGCCGAGAATACCCACCTTGTCCTACAGCTGCAGGTATATTTTGGCCTGCAGGGAAATGGATGGTGATAGAGAAGAGGGGGGTGGGGAGTGGAAGTGGGGAGTAGCCAGGGCGGACCAGCAATGGGCCCATGGAGCCAGCCTCACGCTCGATGAGTGTGGGAAGGGTAGGCACGTGACTTCCCGTGGGTGCTCCGTTCCAGGATACCCAGAAGAACCATGAAGAGATCATCTCCACTTACAGAAATCATCTACTGAATGCTGCCCGGGTGAGCTTGCTGGAGTCTGGGAGGGAGCAGAGGTACAGAGCAGAGGAAGGAATGTCACATCTGTCCCTTCTCTTCCTTATACATACTTATCATTTTGCCAGACCCACTGGACCCCGTGGCAGGTCTCGGGATCTCATTGCGCGCATCAAGAGAGGCTGTGTGTGAATGGGAGGAGGAGAAGCTTCTGCTTCTCTTTCCGGTTCCCTAATCCGTTGTGAGGGTTTTTCCTATCCCCACCCCCATCCCACACCCACCCCTCAGTTTCCTCAGGGGTGACTCTGCCTTAATCAAGGAAGAGTGGGCGTGGCTGCTCCTTTCTTAGGGATGATAATGGAGTATCGCTGAGGGGTAGATGGCATTCCCCTCCTTGTGAAGATGGTAGAGCAGCCATGGAAAAGTTATCTAATGCTACAAGTGAGGATTGGGGTATAGAGCGCTGACAAGCACTTGCCCTGTTCAGTCACAAGTATTGCTGACCAGGGGTTGGGGATTTAGCTCAGTGGTAGAGAGCTTGCCTAGGAAGCGCAAGGCCCTGGGTTTGGTCCCCAGCTCCGAAGAAAAACAAAACAAAACAAAACAAAACAAAAAAAAAAACCACAAAAAAACAAGTATTGCTGACCAAAAACATGGCGTAACGGGCAGGCAGAATTTATTAAGGATTATATAATTATAAGAGGCAATGCCTGGGGGTTGGGAATTTAGCTCAGCGGTAGAGCACTTGCCTAGGCAAGCAAGGCCCTGGGTTCGGTCCCCAGCTCCAAAAAAAAAAAAAAAAAAAAAAAAAAAAAAAAAAAAAAAAAAAAGAGGCAATGCCTGGCATTCTGCTATCCTACAAAACTGCTCCCTCGACTGCCTCTCCCCACGTTCTGTGCTTCATCACTTATGTCCGTCCTGCCACCCCCCAGGGCTACATGGAACAAGACGTCTACAACATCCTACTTCGAATCCTCAGCGTGCAGGAGTGAGGCAGGCTCCTAGCGACCGTCAGGGATAAAGGCATTTCCCTTTTGTGAGTTGTGGGTTGGGGCGAAGGAGGCCTGGGGCTTAGGAGAAAGGACTTGGGGGAGGGGAAACTAAGGAATGATGGGATGTCGGGTTTTGCCTCTCTGGTGGCTGACACTGGGGAGTCAACTGAGAAGACAAAATGTGGGTCACTAGGGGGAGCCAGGACCTTGTGAGCAGGTGGAATGAGATTAAGGGTGACTGTGGATAGGACAGACAGAAAAGATGGGTAGACTATTTTCCTAAAGTCTGTGGTACAGGGATACTGGTGAAGGATGAGGGGTAGTGGGCCAGTGGGACAGTCGTTCCCTAGGGCAGGACTTTACAGACCCAGGTTTTCCCACCCTTCACTCAAAAACCAACCATCTCCAGCCTCCCTCCTACCCCTCTGTCCAGTTTGGAAAGAAGCAGACCCTTTAGCACGTTGATGTGGATAGGAGAGTAAGGGTAAAGAATTCATCTTTGAATTTCTTCTTACAGGGAGTAATGAGGCTCCATCAAGCTGTGGTGGGCAGGCAGGTGGGTGGTGATTACCCACTGGTGTTGCTGTGGGCTTCACAGGACCAAAGGACTCCAGACCTGAAAACCTGGACCCTATAATCAGCACAGATGAGACCAGAATTGTGGATGTAAACTAGCTCCATGGAAAATAAAGCAGAAAACAGATGGACCTGGGTATCCTTGTGGTTTTTGTCAAAAAAGGGTGGAATGGGGGAAAAAAAGAATCTTGATCAAACAACTTAAAAAATAAGCTGGGAATGGTGGTATACACCTTAATCTCAGTGCTTGGGAGGTGGGGGGCAGGGAAAGCAAACTTCAGGGTCAGCCTTGGCTACATAGTGAGTCCAATCAGCCTGGGCTACAACTGCTACTCTGTCTAAAAACAAACAAACTACATCCTTTCTCTTCCTGTTAGCAAAGTCCCTCACTAGAGAGGTAAATTTGTAACTGACTAACCTATGTCAGGACACACTGTCACAGGTGTCCACAGAGTACATTAGGTTACGGCCTACTCCTGACGCTGCTTAGACAGGTTTGCAATGGCGTGTGTCCAGCACAGTAGTCGTCACAGTAGTTTTACAGCGATCGGGATTCTTTATGCTCTGCTCTGCCTGTTGGTTCCTTCCCAATCCTAGCTCCAATCCTAGCTCCTGACCTTTTTTCCTTCTTTCTTTCTTCCTTCTTTCTTTTCTTTTCTTTCTTTCTTTCTTTCTTTCTTTCTTTCTTTTTTTTTTTTTGAGACAGGGTCTCGCTATGTCGTCCTGGCTGTCTATGTAGGTAGCCTGGAGCACTAACTAGGTAGACTAGGCTGGCCTCAAACTCACAGATTCCAACTGTGACTCCAACTCCCAAGGGGATTGGACACCTTTGACCTCAGCGTACTCATTCCCTATCACACACCATTAAGCAAATTCAACCCGAGCCTGCAAATAATCCTGGGAATCCATATACTTGTGGCTGGGTTTAATGACCTTCACTCAGTCTGCTGATCCCACGCGGAGGAAGAAGAGAACCAACAAAGTTGTCACCTACACACCTGTGTCTCATGTGTCCTGAGTGTGCACACACAACATAAATGTAAAAAGGAAAAATTCTATGTGTTAAAATCTTGCCTTAAATAGAATCCCTGTGAAACTACCGTGACGACTGCGTGGGCATGACCATTGCAAACTTGTCTAGGCCCTAACATGCTCTATGGATGCCTGTGACAGGGCATGCTGGTTTGACACGTATGTTCTCGTGTGATCACCATTCTTTGTTTTGGGTGCATATAGGGATTTAAAACATTCTGACCGGGGTTGGGGTCAGCGGTAGAGCGCTTGCCTAGCGAGCGCAAGGCCCTGGGTTCAGTCCCCAGCTCCGAAAAAAAGAAACAAAACAAAACAAAACAAAACATTCTGACCTTAATGGCACACCTATATCCACGAGGAGTTTTCAATATACCAGTGACTGTTAGGTCTACAGTGAGAAAAGTCTGGTTCCTGAAAGAAGGGACATCCAGGTTTGGTTCTAGGACAGAAAGATTTGATGTCCAAGCCACCTGACCCTCCTCTAGCTTGGCTACTCTGTGAGAAAGAATTCCTCCACAATCTGGAGAGTAGGCCAGAGGCCTGCAAGCAGATCCCTCTCATCCCTTCCCTCAGCCCGCCCTCTGCTGGGTTAAGCTGGGTTAGACAGCAGGGGCTTGCCAGGAGAGTCTGCTGGCTCCAGGGAAAGAGTAGAGAGAGAGAGAGAGACTGCTCTGGAAATTGGGGCTACACACAGGGCTGGGGGAACTGGTCCAGAGTTTGTCGAGGGGGAATGCAGCTGAGATACACGGATCTAGAGAAGGATTGGACTAGCGCTGAGGTTCATGGAGAGAAGACTGATAGAGAAGGGCGAACTACTGGGGCGGGGCAGGCACTGAAAGGGTTCAGGAATTTCTCTTAAGAGGAATAGAGTTTCCTCCCCCTTCCACTCAGTTACTAGAGATCACCAGGGGTGGGTACACATTATATTTGGAAATATGTGGGGGAAAGCCAAGAAAATGCAGAGAGGACGGTCCAGAGAGGAAGACTCCCATTTGGCTAAGTGTGTCAGGAAGTAGTTTGGTTATGAAAAGCAGGCCTTTGGCTCCTGGGAGCTGATTCCAAGGCAGCAGCTGGGAGAGCGGTCAGTGATTCTCACAATGGAGGAGACGCTCCTGGTGTAATCTATACCTGGGTAGTAAACTGGCAACATCAAACCCAAAGAGTGAATGTTCCTTGGTTTCACAGTTGTTGTGTCCCCTCGCTACTGTAATCCTGATGCTCCCGCTGTTCTCCCACACGTGTAAGGTGCCCATGGAGGTCAGAAGATGATGTTGGGTCTCCTGGAGCTGGCGTTTCAGGTGGTTGTGAGCGCTAGGAACTGAGCTCTGGCCCACAGCAAGTGCAGTAAATGCTATTACCTCCCCCGAAAGTGTGGAGGTCCAGGACAGCTCTTGGGGGTTAATTCTTTCCTTTTGTCCTGTGGGGAATGGGTTTGGTCACTATTGTCGGGAGTCATCTTAGTGCCCTGCCCCCCACGCCCATTCCCCAGAGGCGTGGAGTCCAGGCTGGCCTTTAACTCCTTTTTGTTTCTTTTTTGAGACTGGGTCTCCATATGTAGTCCTGGCTGTCCTGGAACATGCTACATAGACCAGGCTGATCTTGGACTCACAGAGATCTGCCTGCCTCTGCCTGGGGAGTACTAGAATTGAAGGTACTCCACCATATCTGGCTTGGCCTTGAACTCTTCATGTCTTCATCTTCCAAGTGCTCAAATTATTATTATTTTTTTTTCGGAGCTGGGGGCCGAACCCAGGGCCTTGTGCTTGCTAGGCAAGCGCTCTACCACTGAGCTAAATCCTCAACCTCAAATTATTATTATTATTATTATTATTATTATTATTATTTTTTTTTTTTTTTTTTTTTTTTTTTTTTGGGGACCGAACTCAGGGCCTTGCGCTTTCTAGGCAAGCGTTCTACCACTGAGCTAAATCCCCAACCTCAAATTATTATTTTTTGAGACAGGGTTACACTATGGAGTACTGTGTAGAGCAGGCTGGCCTTGAACTCACAGAGATCCACTTGCCTCTGACTCCCAAGTGCTAGGATTAAAGGCTATGTGTCACCATACCTGGCTGATTTTTATTTTTAATTTTGTTTGAAGACTGGGTCTTACCATATAGTCTGGATTTGGCATGCTGGGATTTCAGATGTGAGCTGTGTCCAATCTTCTTTCTTTTAAACATTTTATTATTTATTTATTTTGCACCCTGACCACAGTTTTTCCATGTCCAACTTTCAAAATAATATTTTAAGGAGATCGTCTTTCATTAAATCACTAAGAATTAAGAAGAGGCTGATTTTCTGTAGTACATTTTTATAGCTTTGTAGAGGTATAATTGATATACTCGAATTTCCAGTATTGGAAGCACTTTGTGCTTTACATGTTATCATGACATGTAATGCCAATGAACGCTGTCTGAAGCATCTTAGCTCAGATTCAAGACTAATGTTCACGAATGACAATGATGTCGTTTTACTGTCCATACAAAAGATTCTGTTCTTATAAAAATATAATGGCTTACTTATGGAGAATAAATATTTTAAATATTTTCCTATCATCGCTCCCTAGAATGTGTCAAGTTAATATACCTTTGGATTGTATCGTTAGAAAGTTTTTTTAAAATGCTCTTTGAGGTTTTGAGTTTCATCAAAAAAAAAAAAAAAAAGAATCAGCACTTTATTAAAGGTGTGTGTCACCACACATGGCTGCTTTCATCGTTAATGCATGATGAAGTTACATGTATACCAAAGAATTAGGAAAATCTTTATGGTTTATTGTCAGTACATACCTGATTATATGCTTATTTTTTAAAATTTTTATTTATTTTCTGTATAGGAATGCTCTATCTGCATGTATACCCAAAAACCAGATTCCAGTACAGATGGTTATGAGTCACCAATCATGCAGTGTGATTGCTGGGAATTAAACTCAAGATCTCTGAAAGAGCACAGTGCTCCTAACCACCAAGCCGTCTCTCCATCCCCTATATACTTACCTTTATATACCCAGGGGTCTGGAGTCACAAAAAACGTCTAGGGCAAAAAGGGATACCAAGCTTAAAAAGAAACAAAAGAATACGATTGGTAACGAGCTTTGCTGGCTGTGCTGGTATCCCAGTGTACATCCAGTGTACATCCAGTGTACAGAGTCTCAGGTTCTATCCCGGAACAGACAAGCACCAGGACCTGATTTGGATGCAGGAAGCAGCAGATGAGACTTAGGGCCATGTACTTAGCCTAAATTTAGCTTGAGGGGCCATCATTTCAAGCAGCAAGGAACAACCCCCTCCTCCAATCTCCACTGTTAGGAGAGGGTGGTCATTTCCCTAGGAACAAAACCAGGAAGTACTCAAGTATAATTAGCAGGAACTAGGAATATTGTTAGCGCTTTATGGCTTGCAGCTTGGGTTGGGGCTCATGAAAAGGATTACACTGAAGGCTTAAACTAAATGGGATTATTCCTAGTATTTACCAGGGCTTTTTATTATTTTGCATGTTTGTTGTACAACTTGCCTCTGATGCCAGATTGAGCTTTCGAACGGTTTTAAGCCCTCAGCACCTAGCAATCCCTGATTAGCACTTTAATATTTACCTCCCCCCTTATCAAATGTTTACAAATGACAAATGGCATTATCCCTGAGGCCCCAAACAACTATAAAATGTGGAGGTTTTACTATAACAGTATAAGGCACAGTGCCTTAAAGTAGCTATCTCCATAGATATTGAAATGAATTACTGAAATTGGCAGTTTAAGTGGCCAACTTGGTTTAGACAGGGCCCTCTGGAGGAGTCAAAACTTTGGAGAAAGGAGGGGGCATTTCAAAGAGGAGCAGAAGTGTTTCTTCTGTACGTGTACCTCCTTGTGTTCACCAACTGTGGAATCCCTAGTTACTGTAAGCATATTTGGAGGTTGGGGGATAGAGGGCTATCTATAGGGATTAGGTTGCTAATTTTCCATTTGTAGCCCAGGTTTTCCCACAGACAGATGGAAATCTCATCCTAGAGCCTCTCTATACAACCAGCTGGGAATGCACACAGTCTTGCCTCGTGGTCCAGCCCAGTCCAGCCCCTTCACTCCGGCAAGTGATCAAAGGACTGCTGAGACTTTGAAAGTCCAGAACCTCTTCTCTCCTAAGTGCTCACAGGAGTTAACATCTCCCGCCCCGCTCCTGGGCTCCGCCCCTCTCCCCTCTCCGAGGTCCTGGCGGGCTTACCCTGGAGGGGGCGGCCCCAGCAGCAACGCTCGGACGGGCGGAGCTCTGGCCCGGGCGGTGCTGCGGCTGCAGCGTCCAGCTGCCGGACCGAACTCCAGCCGTGCAGACTGCGGGAGCGGCGCGAGCCCTTCCTACATCGGGGCCCACCCCGCAACTCTGCGGGTAAGTCCTGCTTTCCGCACCCAACTTTGTTGCCTGTCAAACTTCGAGTCTTGTGGCGCTAGCAGGAGCTACGCTTGTAGTTGCTGTGTATTCGGGGGAGGTGAAGGATTGGGAACAGCCGCCTCCAACAGTTTGCAAGTTCCCAACTTCCCCCAAAATGACCAGAGTGCATCGCTCCCAGAGTTGGCAGAACTCTGGGGTTTCGCTAACTAAACTTGCCGAGATCTCCGGAGGACAGGGGCTCCAACTTCGCCGCCCCTCCCCCATCTCTCGGAGCTCCGGCAGTTCCGGATACTTTCCCTCCATCTTTCAAGTATCCTTGGCTCCCTAAAAGCCCTTCCCTTCGGGCCCGCCTCCTCGTCGTTACCCGCAGGGCCCCACGATCCCCGGGCTGCACACTCCCTGCGGGGCCACCGTTTCCCCCGCCGCCCGGAGACTTGCCCCGGCCGCCCGGCTGCAGGAGAAGAGGGGCGAGGCCGGCGGCGGTCCGAAGCCCGGCGGGCGGGGCCGGGAAGGGGAGGTGTAGGGGGCCGGACGGGGCGGAGCAGGCGGCCTTTGCGGCCGGCGCTGGGGCGGAGAGTTTGCGCCGGTCCCTGGGCCTGAGCTCCGGCTCGGGCTGGGGCGCCTGCGATGTCTCAAGATGGCGGAGCTGGGCGAATTAAAGGTACCGGCCCCCTCCCCCAGCCCCAGCAGGACTCGCTCGGCTGCCCTCCGAGGCGGGGAGGCGACCAGGCTGGGCGCAGCGGGCGACGTGGCAGGGACTGGATGCAGGGATGCGCGGGCAGCAGCCGCGAGAAGGGGCTGCGGCGGCGCCCCGGGGGCGGGGCCGCAGGGCAGATGCAGGGGTGGGGCGGAGGGGGAATTGTAGCCTGGAGGGCCGAGGCACAGGGGGCGGGGACGCGGGCCGTAGCCGCTTTTAGTGGTAGGTAGTTGCAGGGTACAGTCAGGCGGGGAAAAGCTGCTCTAGAGGCGTAGGGGTGAGTCCATCAGGCCCAGAGATATGGCAGTGAGGGGGAGACGTAGGGATGGGACCCGAGGACCAAATGTTGGCTAGCTCTGGAGGACGTGAAGCTTAGGGTGGAGGCTCTGGGGCTGCTGTCGGCATCTGAGCCTTGGGAAGTACTGGTAGGCTGCTGAGACGTAAGGAGGCGGGGCTGTACAGGAGCGTACCTTAAGAGCTGAGGCTGGAGCATCCTGGAGGCTGAGGGTAAGGAACTGTCTTAATGAGGTGCTGTCGTTGGGAGAGGTAGAGAAGTGTGAACCATTGGACAGAAAAATAAGTTATAGAGCCAATAGAGAAATACAAACAGGTAGGAGGAGCTAAGGATGGAAAGGTAGAGGGACAGTGTTTTCATCACATTCCTGAAAAGGAGCTCAAGAGGGAGAGAACTTGGGAGACTAATGGTCTGCCCGTGACTAGGTCTTCTAGACATTCACAGAAGGGAGCCCTGGAAGGAGAGAGGTCCCCCACAACCCCCCAGCCCAAACACACACAGTCTTCAGGGAACTACACCTGAAGCTATCCCACAGAATCTTAGGTCATCCTCCCCCCCACCCCCCTCTTCTGGCTTAGCGCCATCCTTGTCCTGGACAAGCTTGAGTTCTAGCCACTGGACCATCCACCTTTAAGAACTTACTTCTGTGCTCATGGACCCCGTTCTCAGTCTCTTGGGGTCTCTGTTGAGAAGTTTGCCTTGGTTTTCACCCTGGTGGCTATGTATAACATCTATGAGGGAAAGAAGCAAGATAGTAGTTCCAGACTGTTTGGTTTCAGACCCCAAGACAGGGGACTGAGGTGCACATTTTACATATCAAAGCCGATGGGGCCTCCAAGTTTTCCCAGCATCCCTCAGTCCCTACCTGGCATACCATGCTTCCAACCCTGAACTTTCCAGCTCAGAGGCTGGGCTGCCCTACCCCCAAGGCTCTTCCCTATATAATCTAGACATTTTGTGCTTTCTCCCCCTCTACCCCCCCCATGGCGACTCCCTTGGGGAAGCTTCCCAATAAACCTGCCTTTAATCTAATCTACTCTGGTTTGAATTGGCTCATTTCACTGACAGAGAAATAAACTATCACTGACAAATGGAGTAAATCTGGCCACTTACCTAGACTTGTGGATTCACCTTTCTCCCCTACAAATTTTGGTAGCTTCCTTCTAGTAAACAGGAATAAAGGAGTGTGAGTGTGTAAATAATGTAAAAGGTGGGGATGATGGTGGTGGTGGTGGTGATGATGATGACGATGATGACGACGATGACGACGACGGAGTGTTGAACTCTGACCATAAACGTTTCAGTTCAGAACTATGGGGAGAACAGGGATGGACTGAGGTGACTGGGAGGGTGGCAGTGGATTGCAATCCTCTTGCCAGCTGGCCTCTTTCTCATGGGGCTGTCTGCCCTGAATCCTCCTTCCTTGTGTCCTATCTTTTTCCCTGGAGCCTAGGGCTCTGAGAGTCTGAGCCTAAGAGACAATAATCTGCTTAAGGGAATGTCTGTATTAGGGCTAGGGATGGGGCTCGGTGGTCCTCGTGTGTTGAGCTGGTCAGTCAGGTCAGCTACTCAGGTCAGTACACTAGCTTTAGGACGCCTTTCAGCACTGGGGATGAAGGAGGGAGGCTCTGCTGCCCCCCTGTAGCTCAGTTGTCATGTCACCAGCAGGACAGCCATTTTTCGAAGCCAGATCATTTCTGTGCTCTTCTCCGCAGCACATGGTGATGAGTTTCCGGGTGTCTGAGCTCCAGGTGCTCCTTGGCTTCGCTGGCAGGAACAAGAGTGGGCGGAAGCACGAATTGCTGGCCAAGGCCCTGCACCTCCTCAAGTCTAGCTGCGCCCCCAGCGTCCAGATGAAGATCAAAGAACTTTACCGCAGGCGCTTTCCCCGGAAGACCCTAGGGCCTTCCGATCTCTCTTTGCTCTCTTTGCCCCCTGGCACCTCTCCTGTAGGCTCCCCCGGCCCCCTTGCTCCCATTCCTCCCACCCTCCTGACCCCTGGCACCTTGCTGGGCCCTAAGCGTGAGGTGGACATGCACCCTCCTCTGCCCCAGCCTGTGCACCCTGACGTCACCATGAAACCACTGCCCTTCTACGAAGTCTATGGAGAGCTCATCCGGCCCACCACCCTTGGTATGGCTGACTGGTCTCTCAGGCTTTCTGGATTCTGGTTCGGGCTGGAATTTTTCCTATTAGGTTTTACTCTTGAAGGATCAGCAGTGTGGGATGGAAGCAAGTAGCTTCTCAGGCAGGGGCTTGGGAATGACGGTGCCTCTGTGTCCACAGCGTCCACCTCCAGCCAGAGGTTTGAGGAAGCCCACTTTACCTTTGCACTCACTCCCCAGCAGCTGCAGCAGATTCTCACATCCAGGTACACCCATCCCCGCCTTGTCCCTGCCGACTGACTCTCCTCTCTGTGCCCCAGCTCGCTTCCGCTCTGAACTGCTCTTCCTTTGTGCAGGGAGGTTCTGCCAGGAGCCAAGTGCGATTATACCATACAAGTGCAGCTCAGGTGCGTTGCTCCTTATCCAGGGTGGGTGCTAAATAGGTAGATGGCATCCTCCCCTCGCCCCGCCCCCAGCCCCAGTCCACTCTGGCCCAGGACTCCTCAGGATGCTGATGGCTACAGATATCTATGGCTAGTTTTTCTTTTTTCTGGAGTTCCCTGCTCAGCGCTCGATTCGCCTCAGAAAACTGCCACTTAACCCCCCATTCGTCTGTCCTTTCTCCCCAGGTTCTGTCTCTGTGAGACCAGCTGCCCCCAGGAGGACTATTTCCCCCCTAACCTCTTTGTCAAGGTTAATGGGAAACTCTGCCCCCTGCCGGTAGGTAAAGAGTCTCTCCCTTTGGCAAGGAATAAATATTAAGTAAAAACCTCTTATGAAAAGACATGCTTAGGACAGTGCCTGGCACGTAGTAGTTGCTCAATTTATTGATGAAATCAATACAATCTAGCGATAATTAAAATAGGGCTGACTAGTTTTTGTCAGAACCCAGTAGAGGGACACTAGTTTAATATGAAAAGACCTCTAAAAGGTGATATTAGATGAAGTGGACCCATGGGACCCAGTAACTGGGTTCCTTCCCACTTTTACTCCCTTACACCAGCCCTACCGGAGCCCTTGTTTTTCAGCAGATCCTGATTCCTTTGCTCCTGGGTGAGCTGGCCATCCTCCAGAGAGTAATCTGAGACAGGAGTTCTGTTGTTAGAGTTGAACCTCTCCCAGCGCTCTCTCTCCACTAACAAATCCCTCCTTTCCTCAGGGTTACCTCCCTCCAACCAAGAATGGAGCTGAGCCCAAGAGGCCTAGTCGTCCCATCAACATCACACCCCTGGCTCGACTCTCAGCCACTGTTCCCAACACCATAGTGGTTAACTGGTCATCTGAGTTTGGACGGGTGAGCATTGCTGAAGCCGAAAGGCTGTAGGGGCTGCAGGGGGCCATCTAGTTTTGAGTTGGGGATTCATCTTGCTCTTAGGTCTCTGTGCTAAAGGCCACTGTCTCTGGTCTCTGTGAGACAAAGGCCATCGGGAAAGAGGAGGCGTGGGAAGCAGAAACTGATGCTCCCTCTCCCTTCCCCAAGTAGAATTACTCCTTGTCTGTGTACCTGGTGAGGCAGTTGACTGCAGGGACCCTGCTACAAAAGCTCAGAGCCAAGGGTATCCGGAATCCAGACCATTCCCGAGCACTGAGTGAGTAACAGCCCTTTCCTCCTTCCGCTTTGAGCTCAGGCTTTCTCAGGAACAGCTCTTGCATATGGTCTCCCTGGTTTTCTCCTCAGTCTCAGCTGAGGAGTTAGACCCTCAGGCAGTGGGAAGAGCTTTGCATTGTGAATCACACAACAGTTTTGTATCTCACCCTCCTAAGATTCTAATCCCACCCTACCAAGACAGAGCTCTCTGTACCAAAGCCTGAAGTCCAATCCTCCCATCTGGATCGTCCCTAACGTAGCCCACATTTCACCCTGCGTTGTTTAAGCATCTTCAGGGATGTAGACATCTCTTCTCCACTCCTGTGACCCGCCGTGAGCCCCCAGACACTCTACCCAGCTGCCTGTCATCTGGGGCTGTCTGCTGCCAGGCTGCTTCCAGCCTCACTGACCCCTGGAAATGGCCCCATCCTTGTTTCAGTCAAGGAGAAATTGACCGCTGACCCCGACAGTGAAGTGGCTACTACAAGTCTCCGGGTGTCACTCATGTGCCCGGTGGGTACAAGGTGGGGGACAGGAAGTGGGAGGAGGGCTGGGATACATTCTGAAGAGGGTTCCTCAGGATACTAGAGGGAGCTTTGCTAGCGTGAACTCTCCTCTCCTCAGCTGGGGAAGATGCGCCTGACTGTCCCATGCCGCGCTCTCACCTGTGCCCACCTGCAGAGTTTCGATGCTGCCCTTTATCTACAGATGAATGAGAAAAAGCCAACATGGACGTGCCCTGTGTGTGACAAGAAGGCTCCCTATGAGTCACTGATTATTGATGGGTAGGGCCCTTCAGCTTCCCTCTGTCCTGGGACAGTCACTAAGTCCCAGCTTTCACTGTTTCCATCTCCTTTAGCCTCCACCATGTGCGTGACATTAAGGACGTGAGCACTCTGACTGCATTTTCTCAGCAGTCCCCCCGATAGCCCCACGACATAGGTGCCATCATGATAGATGGGGAAAGGGACCTGGACTGAAGGTCACATTCGTAAGTGACAGGGCTGTGCATTGAATTGTTCCAAATGCATTGCTGACGACTACCAGACCTTCCTGCAGAGCATTGCAGTCAGGGCTCCTCCTCGTTTTTCCTATCACAAAAGCATTTATTAGGTCGACACAATAAGGGTGGGGTTTTTTTTTTTTTGTTTGTTTGTTTGTTTTTGTTTTTGTTTTTTGAGATCCTGGATGGGCTTATATAACTAGTCTTCCACCCTAACCCTTAATAAGCAAGTTTTCTAGTCTTAGTCCCCTTCCACAGCTCTCTTACATACTTTCCCCCACAATGCCAGGGTTCAGACTCAGGGCCTGCATGCTAAGCAAGTGCTCTATTATTGAGCTGCAGTCCCAGCCTGTGCTGTCCTCCTATTCCAGCGTCAGTTCAGAGAGGTGCAGTAGGGTGGATAATGCAGACGAGGTGACTAAGGCATAGGAAGTGAGTCTCAGAACACTGAGTGCGCTTCCAGCCGTCTTCCAGCCAGAGTCGTGAATCGCCATGTCCTCCTCCCCTAGTTTATTCATGGAAATTCTTAATTCCTGTTCGGATTGTGATGAGATCCAGTTCATGGAAGATGGATCCTGGTGTCCAATGAAACCCAAGAAGGAGGCATCCGAGGTTTGCCCCCCGCCAGGGTATGGGCTGGATGGTGAGTAACCCTCTGCTCTCCCATTGCGCTCAGTCATGGGTGGCCCTTTTTCTGAGACAGCCTTCTGAACCACCCATAGGTCTCCAGTATAGCCCAGTCCAGGAGGGAAGTCAGTCAGAGAATAAGAAGAGGGTTGAAGTCATTGACCTGACAATCGAAAGCTCATCAGATGAGGAAGATCTGCCCCCCACCAAGAAGCACTGCCCTGTTACCTCGGCTGCCATTCCAGCCCTTCCTGGAAGCAAAGGGTATGAGAAAAGGCTGCTTCTGTATCGGAGGGGGCAGATGTCAGAACTGCCTTCTGGCCACAGGGCAAGCTATGGGACGGGGAAGGGCAGGGACGATGGGACCTCGGGCAGCCGTGTTTGGCTGGTTTCTCCAGCTCTTTCTCCCCACTACAGAGCCCTGACCTCTGGTCACCAGCCGTCTTCGGTGCTGCGGAGCCCTGCAATGGGCACACTGGGCAGTGATTTCCTGTCTAGTCTCCCACTACATGAGTACCCACCTGCCTTCCCGCTGGGGGCTGACATCCAAGGTAGAACGCTGACCCTAAGGTGGAGGGGAGGGTCCTGCCCTCGTACCCTGTCCAGACCTGTTTCTTTGCAGAGCCCTAGGGACGGGGGGAATTTTTTTTTTTTTCCTTGTGGTGAAGGAGTCAGAAGGGGGTTGATTTTGATTTTTCTTTTCCTACCAGGTTTAGATTTATTTTCTTTCCTTCAGACTGAGAGTCAGGTAAGTGGTCATGTCTAGGAAGATGCAAGATCTCAGGAGAGTCCTTTTTGTAGACACTGATGATATGTTCTTCCCCTGCCCGGTTTCCTTAGGGATTTCACAGTGTCTTTCTGCGAGGGGAGAACATGGCACCTCTCTTCCTTACCCCCACCCCCATCACTTCATATTCACACCTGTGCCTTCCTAGCACCTCTCTTCCTGCTCACTCACCCCCGCATGTACTAGAACCTTCCCCAGTGGATGTTCCACACATTTCAGACACCCACAAGGCCCTGGATGTCAGAGGGGCTGTCCCAAGGCAAGGCACAGGAGAAGGGTCTTGGGGGAGTAAGGAAGAGTCAGGTCCTCAGCTTCTCTTCTCAAGAACGTCATGGTCATGAGATCCGTGAGGGTTGGAACCCCATGAAGTGGTTTTGAGGTGGGTGAGGTGCTGAGTCAAGATGACGCGTCAAGCTGTCTCCTTTGTCCCTCCAGCACTACAGCCCTTCAGTTATCACTTCACTAGATGAGCAGGACACCCTTGGCCACTTCTTCCAATTCCGGGGAACCCCTCCCCACTTCCTGGGCCCACTGGCCCCCACATTGGGGAGCTCTCACCGCAGCGCCACTCCAGCACCCGCTCCTGGCCGTGTCAGCAGCATTGTGGCTCCTGGGAGTTCCTTGAGGGAAGGGCATGGAGGACCCCTGCCTTCCGGTCCCTCTTTGACTGGCTGTCGGTCAGACGTCATTTCCTTGGACTGAGTTATTTGGATTACAAAATCAATTTCTACTGGCCCCAGCACTGAGCAGATACATTGTGGGTTCCCAACCCCTGGCTGCTCTGATCCCTCAGGGGTCATTGGCCAAAGGCCAGGCCAGATCTTCATGGACACCTGCTTTTGGCCTTATCACTGCCTAACAAGGCCAGTACTCAAAGGGTTAACATTTAACCTTTTGAGAAAGGACATTGGGGTCTGTTTTTGGAAGTGTTCTTTGATGTAGCACATCCCTTTGGGTATGGTAACCTAGGCAGTGGGAGGCAGATGGAAGGGTAGGAAGGACAGGAGTTCCTCACCCTTCACCAGATCTTCAGCCTCTGGGGACCCAAACATCTGTTCTTTTTCGTCCATTCCCTTCTCTTGGCCATACTGTCAGGTGGCAGGTCAGAGATGGACAGACAACTCTGTCTTGGGTTGCAGATTTCTTTTTTGTACATAAATAAGAAAACTCCAAATTATCCAAAGATGACTTCCCTTGCCTTTTACTTCCCAGTGTGACTCGAGGAGGAAACAAGGCCTTAGTTGTGATCCCCAGGGGCTCGGGAGCAGGGCGTGGCCTGCCTACTGCCTGGGTCTCTCTATTTATATATTTAAGTTCACAGTGTTTTTATGCTAAACAGCCAAGGGCCTAAGCTTCTAGTGACCTGTGCTCAGGCCTAGATTGTTCTTGCACCTTTTATGGGACATGGGGGCTCTGTTCTCCTTCCCAATACTCAGGCCCCTTCAGGGCCAAAGCCCTGTGATGTGATTTCACTTTTTATCCCCAGAGCTGTAGCAGAGTTCTCGCCTACAATAAAGGTTGTGAATGTTCTGTGAGGTCATGGAGGGGAGAGATGTTGTACCTTGCTTTCCAGACCCATGATTTGTGGGGCAGAGGGTCCATGTTCTATCCTTTCACTTAAAAAAAAAAAAAAGAACACTTAAAATGTTTATTACTGTGCATGTGGGCATGCGCGCCATGGGTGCATGTGGAAGTCAGAGGACAACTTTATGGAGTAGGACCTTTCCTTCCATCTTGAAGGAGATCAATCCCAGCTACTGGACTCAGGTCTCAGGTTGCCAGACCGCCTCACCGGCTGCCTGCCTTCATTTGCTGGTCTGGGGTCCATGTGAACTTCATTTTTACCTGGGAGGGAGTGGAGGCATTCACACAAGCATAGCCAAGAGCAGTTGCTCTCCCCTTTGTCTCTTTGACGTCCCTAAGAACACCAGGCCATCCTGTACCGAGGCTGTGCTACCCACAAGTTGTTCCTTACCTTCATCTGCCCAGATGTTGCAGCCAGAGCTTGAGGGCAAACTTGGTTCCAGTGCTGACCCTTTCTTTGTCCTCTTCTGCTGTGACTGGGGTCACTCGCATGAGCGTGGACACGGGCAGGACCAGAGGCTGGGTTCCTCCATCGTCCTTCAGTTCTGTTGCGCTGGATTATGACAGTGCCTAGGTTGTGTCTTGTAGCTTACAATGAACTTTAGTACATTGAGACATTTAATCCTCCCAAGTATTGCAGAAGGCCAAGTGAGTGTTAATCCCTTAACAGAAGGGAAGCATTCAAGGAGGTTTAAGCAACTCTCCTGTGGGAGAGTAAGGGCTCACTAAGTCAAGGTGTTTGATGTTATCTAGCTGGAGCAAAAACCCTTAACGTTTAGCGTCTTTGTTCTCAGAGGGTCTTTTGATTATCAGTAGACAAATCCCATTCCCTAAATCTCTTTCACAACATGAAATTACAAACTGCACCCTCTCATGCATGCTTATGCATATATGTTGCATGCTGAAAGCTAAAGGAAAAGTTCTCACCAGACAGAGAGTGGTAGGTCCTGGGAGAGCAGTCCAGGTGCCTTCGTCCCATCCTCTGTGGCAGCCACAGCCCCTGCTACATCTGGTCCCAGCCACATAAAGGCATTCACCTCATTTGGATTTACTCGGATCCTGGCCTGGGATTAGATATGTTGAGTCTTGACTTAGGTGAAGAGGCCACAGGTGGAGAGGAAACAGACAAGGGGCAGGGGCAACTTGTTGCTTGATTATCTCCCCTTGTTTTCTATTCACAGTCACAACCAGGTCATATGTCCTGTCTTCCCCTACTGCCAAGCCTACCTGGAGTTGCTCCTGTGACTCCCGGGAGATTACCAGGACATAGAGAATGAGGTGATGGTATTTGGGGAAACCCCAGCTCAGCCTAGGAGGGTAGGCAGACTGAAGAGAAAAACAAAACCAATATAGCATATTGAGGAACTTAATCTCTTGAGACTTTGTAATAGAACTTAGGGAGACAATGCCAAAGGTCAAGGAGTGGGTGGTAGGTGACAGGTAAGGGACACATGAGTAAGAGCTATTATGGCTTGGGAACTCCAGCCCATCCACACTTTTCCCAGTGCCCAAGGCAGACAAGGACTATACAATGGGCTTTAGAGGTTTTTCTGTCTCACCTCCCAAAACCCCAGAAGGACAGAAGAAAACTGATTCTGGGGCAGCTGTAGTCCACACTCTTCCCACAGCTCTCGAAGCCCACACTCCAGTATCTGGGAGTCAAAGGGAGCAGGTCAGAGTATCCAAAACTCAACCCTACCACATCCTTTTCTTTGTCCCTCTCTTCCTCAGCCCACACCCAAGGTGACTCCACTCAGGTCTCTTGGTTGGGTTCGTGGACTGGTTACCTCTTCATCAGGTTCCATGTGCCCGCCTGCAAGAGGAGTGGGCCCGATATGAATGGTTGTTGTCTCCAACTAGAAACCCCAGTCTCCAATGGGCAGAGGAAATTCGTTGTGAACAAAACCTTGGGCCACCACTGTATGAGACTACCCAGTAACATTGTGGGGGGAAAGGGCACCCATTTCCCATAGACCCTGTTCTTAGGTGCTCACCTGGAGGGACCCACAGATTGGGGGAAACACGGAGAGTACATGCCCTTCGGGTCAACAATACAGTCTGGTCACTGGATTGAAGAATGACTGCCACACCCAGCTCCACACCTCTATTTGTGAGTGGCTCTGTCCTGGAGATCTCAGGCTGCTGGTCCAGAGCCCCAAAAGGGCAGAAAGGGGGTCTCTGACAAGAGGGGTTTGGTCGGGTTAAGACTTCTGGAACTTAGAAGATTAAGGGTGCCCACAGTGGGAGCTGGCCTGTCGCTGCCACCCCACCTCTACCCCAACCCTCCTCCACCTCAAACCCCTCCAAGTTGCCCTCACTTTCCCTGCTGGTTCCCTGTCCCGACCTGGATTGGAAGTCTCTCCGAAGCTCCCGGGAATGAAGTGCTAGAGAGGACCATCTGTCCTCGCTCTAAGCTGCAGTGCGTGTACCACGGCCCGGGTTCCTGCCTGGCTCCCAGGAGGCTACACACACTCTGTGTAAAGCTCACAGACTCCAGGCGCCCGGCAAGGCGCAGCAGCAACCGTGCGGCAGCCATCGCGCAGCTCTGGTCACCGCTTGCTTGACGCCCTCTGGTGGCCCAGTGCGGTGAGGTGTGCAGCTTCCGGCCGGCCCACGCAAGTCAGGTTTTCCAGACCCTCTGGGAAATTTAGATAATAACTTTTGGGGACAATCCCTGGGTGTAATGTTCATAAAGCACAAGCAAATCTTCCAGTTTCTCACTTCCTTTAAAGTTATTTTTGACTTCTCTGTTTGGACAGTAATCCCCAGGCAGAATGATTCCTGGACTGGCGTGTTATTCCCCACCAGCCCAAGGTTGCCGTCACTTAAGCCTCTGTTCACCTCTCAGCAGGGAGCACCTCAAATTATGCTCCCACATCATACACCTAACAGGGTCTCATGTAACCCAGGCTAGCCACAAATGTGTGTGTAGCCAAAACTGATGTTGGCCTTTTGACTAGCTGGCATCCACATCTCTGCGTCACATGCCCAGTTTGTCATGCATCCACGCTTAGTAAGTGATGGAAAGCAGTTTGAAGGCAGATACAATCTTTTCTCTTTAAAAATAAATCCCATTTATTTATGTCAGTGTGGGGTAGGGAGGGGATGCACTTGCCAGGACTGGTTGTGGAGGTCAGAGGAGTTGGTTTCCTCCTATAATGTGAGTCCAGGGGAACTTCAGGTCGTCACTGATTGGAATCAAGGCCTGCTCCACGAGATGGAACTTATGCCCAGTGCTTCCTCGGATGGCCAAGAACCTGGGACTAGGTAAGCCATGGACCTGGTGGGAAAACCAAATACTACGCTCTGCTAAAGGAATGTGGCAATAACATGACTACCAACAACATTCTGCTGTATTCTTAGGTTTATGTCCTGTTCAGCCACCATCAGAGAAGCTTCCTCCTGCAGTAGATAGGAACCAGTACAAGGACCCACAGCTAGACAGTGTGCAGAGAGTGAGAGACCGTGGAACACTCAGTCCTAAATGGGATTTCTGTATCAAACCTCGCCCCTTAGGGCTCAGAAAACTCTGGGGAAGAGGAGCTGGAAACATCATAGAGCTGGAGGGGGTGGGGGACACCAAGCAAACAAGGCTGTCCGATACAACAGGTCTGGCACACTATAAACTCAGTTTATGGACGTCTACATGCATAGAACCTGCATGGGTCTAAGCCAGATGGGGTCCCAGCACTGAGAGTAGACACATAAGCCCCAAACAGAAGATATTTGACTTCCTCCCACAGCAGTCTTTGTCCTTCTGTACTGTGCATGTGTTAAATGTTACAACTCATGAAATAGGCATGTTCTTTCACAAATGGAATTGTTACTTAGGAAGAAATTTGAGAGACTGGGATGGTTCGCTTGGTAGCCTCCTGGGCGCCAAGTGCACATGGTCCCCAATTAATAGCACTATTTGGAAGAGTTAGGAAGTGTGGCCTTATTGGAGGATGTCACTGGGGTAGGCTTCAGGCTTCTGTGACCATGTCTTCATTCCACAATCTTGGGCTCTCATACCCTGGAACTGTAAGGCCAGATAAGGGTCTTCTCCAAGCTCTTTGGTCATAGTATTTTATCCTAATAGAGGAGTAATTAATTCAGGGGTGTTTCAACATGGGCTTGGCTGACTTAATTAGTGCTTTGTTATCACAAGTTAAGACAAGTTCTTACTCTATTGCCCACAAAAGGCCCAAGCTGACCTTGAACTTGCAGTAATGCCCCTCTTTGCCTCCTTATTGGTCGATTACAGGTGTCTTCACGCCCAGCTTTGGTGGACTTCTTTTTGTATGTATAGTGTCTGTATATGTTATATGGGTATGGGTGTGTATGTCCAGGTCAGAAGTCAGTAGTTGGGTGTCTTCCTTGACTGCTTCCTCTCTTACTACTTTTACATTTATGTGTATGTGTGCATACCTATGTGTGTCATGGTGCCCAAATAGAGGTTATGAGATACTTGTTTAGTTTTTTTCTCTTTTACCATATGGGTTCTGGAGTTGAGTCATCAGCCTTGGTGGCAAGCTCCCTTATCCACTGAGCCATCCATCATCTTGCTGGCCCTTTGTCTTATTTGTAGAGATAGGCCTCACTGAACCAGAAGCTCATCAGTTTGTTTCAGAGCTAGCCAATGAGCTTCAGAGACATGACCATTTCCCAGTGTTGGGGCTCCCAGCATCACACCCAGATGTTATGTGGGTACCAAGCATGTGAACTCAGGTTCTCATGTTTGAGCAGGAAGTATTTTACCCGGTAATCATCTCGCTGATCCCTAGCTGAATTCTTAATAAGAACAGATCATATAATTTATGATTATTCTCATTTATTTAAGGTTCATCGTACCGTGAGGATTTGATGGGAGGAGAATATACTCTTTCAGGTGTGTCATGAGCAGCAGGGAAAGACAGGAACAGAGGGTCAGTATGAGAGTCTTCAAGGTAGCTGGGAATGGGGGTGTACGCCTTTTATCCCAGCAGGATCCTCTGAGTTCGAGAAACCCCATCTCGAAAAACCATTTAAAAAAAAAAATATATATATATATATAAAATGATTGATATATATATATCATTGCAAAGAATACATCCAAGCACCTTCTTCTTCTCTATTTCCTAATCTTTTGAGAAGGTTGGGATGTGGCTCAGTGGTACACCAGTTGACTAGCATGTGGAAGGCCCTGAGTTCGATCCCAGCATGGCTTCTTCTGGGTCACTGTCTCTTCATGGTGCTCTCGATGTATGACTCCAGTAAGAAGATGGTCTCATCTACCTGGATCTCACTGGCATCCAACCTGAGTGAAGAGTGAGAGCATTTGCCTGGGTTCAGGCTCAAGACTGGGCTGAGCGCGGCTCACAGACTCGCCTGTTTCCCCTGAGCAGATGGAAGGTGAGTTACCCAGTAGATGATGCCTCCCTCCCTCCCAGGTGCGCGGAGCTCCTGAGGCTGCGCACTCTCGACTTTCACTTGCAACGATGAGAAGGAGCAGCACTTACATGCAAAAGTAGAAGCAAAAGGGAGAGTGCTTTACAGCCACAAGATTAGTGCTAACTGGGAAGAGGAAGGGATTTCCGCACTCCAATAAAATTCAGTGAGGAAACAGAATGCAGCTAACACTGCACTAAATGATGAGAAACTCAGTTTTCCTCCTTGGATCAGGAGCAAAGCCAAGGTGTCCTTCACTGCCTTCTACCCAAGGTGCTCGTCAAGGCAATCAGGCAAGAAAGAAATCCAGATTGAGTAGAACTATTCCCAAATGACATAGAAAATCTCTAGGGACCCATAAAAATAATCACTAGAGCTAATAAATTTATAAGTCCCCATTGACAAGTTAAGGAAATGAAAGCGGAAGTCCACTGCTATGAAACTGTGAAAGGAAGGCCCTGTGGCACAGCAATGAATTTGGATTTTATACTGTAAAAAAAAAACAAAAACAATAAATTGTCTCGGCCAGCTGTGGTGACGCTCATCTGTGACCCCAGCACTTTGAGGGTGGAGGTGGTTGGAGCAGTAGACTCTGTTCAAGGCCAGTGTGGACGATGAAACCTTTGGTTAAAAATATAACTCCTGGGGTTGGGGATTAAAAGTGCAAGGCCCTGGGTTCGACCCCCAGCTCCAAAAAAAAAAAAAAAAAAAAAAAAAAAAAACAAAAAACAAAAAACAAAAAAGCAAAAAAATATAACTCCTTCCCAAACTGAAGGATGAACAGACAAACATACACACAGGCAAGGAAGCCATTAAGTCACTTCACCAGGGGACTAATGCTTGCCACCCATCACTTTAAAGACAGTAACTTGGGGATTGGGGAGATGGGTCAGTGGGTAAAATGCCTGCCATCCGACTGTGAGGACCTGAGGTTGGAGTCCAGAATACCCTCCACATGCAAGCACACACAGGCACCGCAGGTGAGTGCATTGTGACAGTTTGTAGGGTGAGGTAATGGCAAAGTTCTAGGCAAGAGGTAATGAAAGCCTGTGCAAGGTCAAGAGGGAGTGCCACACTTGAGGCTGAGGTAAAAACCTCAGCACGTGGTGAATGAGATTATAGACGAGTATGACGGCCTCCGCACTGCTGGTCTAGAAAAACAGGCAGGTTCCGTATTCTTGAGACAGGGTCTCCCTGGCTGTCCTGAAACTCACTATGTAGACCAGGATGGCCCGAACTCAGAGATCTAAGTCTCCTGAGTGCTGGGATTAGAGGTGTGCGCCATTAGTCCTGGTAGGTTCAGTCCTGGTAGTTAGGCTAGGGAAGACGATGCTGTGCTCAGGTTTGCTCATGTTAGGGTGGAGGAGGTTAGGCTGGGAAGCTGTATTGTTTGAAAGGCAATGCCAGGTACAAGACTGGACTTGCACAGCTTACTTGTTAACGTTGCGTTTCAGTGTCTCCAGCTGCTGCCGCTCGGGGGCTGTGATCATCTCCTCGATCTCCTGCAGCTGCACCTCCTCTGCACCCGTGGCCTGCATTGATGCCATGATGGCTTCCACCCGCTGAGACTTTTCTAGTAGCCGCCTATCAGACAGACACAGCACTGAGGGACGCGCCTTAGCTTTGGGGTTGTGCGGCCCTCTCCACCTTCCATCTAAAGACATTTTCCACAAACCCAATCACAATACAGCCTTGTTCCTTAAACACTTATCGCCTCTCAGTAGCACTGACACTGTGGGGTCAAGCACATGCCTCGTAGGCCTGCAAGACCTCTAGACTGGGGATTGGGCTACTGTCTCATTTCTACAGCAAGTTTTCCGTCAGGCTTCCGGCCTTGGACATGTTAATGGAACATTAATGCGGGTGTTAGGGCCATGGGTACTAGGGAAAGGAGAAGCGGACTATGTATTCTTTTAGTTATTGGATCAGTGTTAAAAACCAAAACCCAAACTGAAAATGGTTCACGGGAGATTGCACTCACTTGTTCTCTTTTGTTTCAAATTGCCGCCTTTCTATCAGGTTGGCTATGCTCTGAGGAAAGAGAAGACAGACTAGAAATGCACACTGTTATGGAGTGACTTGGGTAGAGTGGGCAGAGGAGCTGGAAGGGCGAGCTGTGAGGGGACGGGGAGCGCACGTGTCACCTTGTAGCACCTGTGCAACAGCATCCTGGCGGCTGACAGCACATTCACGGTGTACAGATAGAAGGTCCTGGACGGGGCGTGGTCTGGCGTTTTAGGAATTTCCTGTTGGTCCACAGAAATAAAAAAAGAAATTGTACTGTTATTTGCAATGGGCAAAATAAACACCCATCTTCCTGGTACTGTCAGCCCTGATACTTCTTTCCTTCCTAGCCAATCAGAGGCCGTGTTTATGACATAAGCAGCCACACGTAGCAGGCTGCTCCGTTCTCCATCTGTGATTCAGCCTCCTGGGTGAAGGAAAGGAAGGCAGCTATATTTACCGAGTCAATTCTACACAGGCTAGGTGGATTGTATTTGATTTTCAAAATGGACTGTACTAATAACTGAGACAGTGTGATACGCAGTTTCCATCCTCCAGCCTTACTCTTCTAAGTACAGAATCATAGGTATGCATTACCTGGTTGCTCAGTCTGCCTTTTGTTTGTATTGTCCGTGATTGGTCCGAACCACACTGTTTTTCTATCAGCAGTCACCATCACTTTACAGCTATGAAGATGATGGTGGTTGCCTTGCTTAGTGAGTTGACCCCACTCCATTCAACCTACTTCCTCAAAGGGTCTTCAATATCGATAGATCTGCAGGATCCAGGCTATGCTGAACAAGTTACTCTATTCGAGATTTAAGGCTGAGACAGGTCAGGAATAATTAATTGGCTGAGGGCAAGAAAGGACAAGGAAGTTAGAATTGTGAGCTGATTTCTTGGTGTGCTCTGTCTGTCTCTCTGAGGCCAGTTAAAGTCTAGATGATCCTTCAAGGATTTGCTATGTCTGTGTTACTCTGCCTTCTATTTCAGAGGTGGCTGTAGTGTCTGTCAAGGGCCCAGACTGACTTCTCGGCAGGCACTGAGGCCGTGGTCACCTGCAGTGATATGAAGTTCTCCGAGAGCATCTTATACAGCATGTCCTTTGCCTCCTTTGCAGGGATCATTGCAAAGTCCTCCACCTGCTTCTGCTCCAGGTGCTTCTTCTGCAACACCAGACGGAATATCCGGGCACAGCGAGACCCGAATCTGGGAAGAGACAGGGAAGCACTTGGCATGCTTTAGCTCCTATCTCAGAGTGTTACTAGTCCACATGTGAGGTCTGGACCAGAAGGAAAACAGCATCCATTCTTCCTCAGCTCCCGAGGCTGGTGATGGCACTGTTCTCTTGTTACCAGAGGCCTCCTCCTTAGAGCACCAGTGCTTGTATTACAGAGCTCTAGGGTGGCTAGTTAGCTTGCCTAACTAGGAACTAACTTTATGGGAAAGATGAGACCAAGTGTGGTGGGGAATGCCATAAAAACTGAATTACTTGTTCAGTGGGGTGGGGATAGGAAGTGTCTGAGCCCAACCCCAATCAATGAGCCCCTTACCTCTCTTGGATGACAGACTCCAGAGTTGCAGTGGATAGGGATGCTAATGCCTTATGGAGGTCTTTAGGTAGAGGATTAAGGACATTTAGTAATGTTTTAGCCTGGTCACTATTACCTTAGTTTCATGACTGAATTCCTAAATTTCTAAACTAAAAATTAACTGCTATTTTGCTTTTCATATTTCATGTGTGATATGTAAGTATATTAACACATTTCATGTGTGATATCTATCAACATTTGTAAGGGTTCACTTAAGTAAGATTTTTAAAAACAATCTTTTCTTTTCTGAGACAGGATCTTGTTACATAACCTAGACTGACTTTTCTTTTCTTTTTTTTTTTTTTCTGGAGCTGAGGACCAAACCCAGGGCCTTGCGTTTGCTAGGCAAGCGCTCTACCATTGAGCTAAATCCCCAACCCCTAGACTGACTTTTGAACATTCAACTTTCCTGCCTCAGCCCCTAAACTGCTCAAATTATAAGCACTTACCATCATACTGGCACTGGCTCTCCCCAGCTCCTTCCCTTTCTTATCTCCCCACCCTGCCCACATCCTCTTCCTCTCTGTCAATGCTGGTGATCTGGCCCAGCACCTGGATCAGTAAGTGTGGTGCTACTGAGTGACAGTGGAAGCCTTTTTTATTTTCATTAATGTAGCTCACTGAAACTTCACAGAAAACTTAATAGAAATTTCACTTTTTAAACTTGTTTAGTATATTAAGCATTAACAAAGTCCTTCCTGGTGGTGGCACGTGTTTCTAACCCAGAACTTGGGAGGTAAAGGCAGGAGGACCGGGGCTGTACTGTCAACTTCTAGGCTACACAGTGTCAAGGCCAGGATGGGCTACAGAGACTGTCTCAACAAAAACAACAAAAAACCAAAAAAATCTTTCCCAGGCCCTGCTTCTGCTTCCTAACTCAGGGGTCCTGAGAGAATAGGCGACTGGGAAGGATACTGATGACATACATTCCTCCGCCACTGTCGCCAGCCTTTCCAATAAATTCTAGCTGTTAAAAAGAAAGAGGGAATGGTGTTAGTTGCATAATTCTCTTCCCAAGGAGCAAGTCTGGTCAAGAGTCTGTGGTAGGCGGCTTTCCTGCAGGCAACAGGGCTTTGTCTGGGATGGCAGGAAGACACCAAGGCTATAGGAGACAGACCGTGATCAGACTAAGGGGCAAGACACTTACTGGGTCATCTGCCAGCAGCGTGAGGTACTGATCCAGAACCTGTTTAGAGATATTATATCCGACGGGCAGGGATCTGAAGATCTGTGGGACAGAAGGAGAGGCTGGAAGTGGGGCCAGAGACGCAGAATTGCTAAGTGTGACTGAAACAAGATGTCCTAAGTTTAGGGTTCAAAAACATAAAAATATCTAAGGAATATTCACAGTATCATTGTTTATAAGAGTAAAACAAAGGCCAAGAGGGCTGCACACCTTTAAGTCCAGAACTTGGAAGGGAGGCAGGTAGAACTGTATTTGGGGCCTGGTCTACAGAGTGAGCTCTAAACAGTCAGTGCTATACAGATAGACCCCGACAGAAATAGAGAAGAATGAAAAATAACCCAAATGTCCAGTGACAAGTAATGAGTTAAACTACAACCAAGTATAGTGGTATATGCTTGTAATTAACACCAGCTACCCCAGAGGCTGGGGAAGGAAGACTGTGGGTTACTGTGTAGTTACAGCCTCCAAACGTAAACATGCCATTCTGGAGGGAGGCTCCTAAGACTCTGGAGGCTAAAACTTATAAGTCTCAAGAAGTTAATGAAATTTACAAGGGTCAAGAACTCAGAAAGTTAGGCCTTTGATCATAGCACTAGGGAGACAGCCTGGTCTACAGTGCAAGTTCGAGGCCAGCAGAGACCCTGTCTTCAAAACAAACAAATCAACTACAAAAAGTTTAGAAACAATATGAAATATAAAAGCAATATTTAAGTATAATTATAAAGGCAACAGACATGAAATGTTTAAATGCCAAGACTTTCATCAGAATGCAAACATGTGTATAGTGTAAGATAGCCTTATCAAAGCTAAGTTGCCCAGCTTAGCTCTGAGCTCTGAGCTCAGACAGGTAATCCCCAGCAGCCTTCTGAACAGACAGAATCCCAGGCATGTGCCGGCACACCTGGCTATTAGAGTCTTAAAACAATTAGAAAGAAGCTGTACTTGACAGATAGATATTTGACTATAATAATGGTGTAATAATTTTTTCTTAAGATTTATTTGCTTATTTGGTTTTTTGAGATAGGGTTTCTCTGTGTAGTCTTGGCTGTCCTAGAAAATGCTTTGTAGATGAGGCTGGCCTTGAACTCAGAGATCCACCTCCCTTTACCTCCTAAATGCTGAGATTAAAGGTGTAGGCTACCATGTCTGGCTTTATTTTATTTTAATTTTTATGTGTATATATATTTTGCCTGCATGACTGTAAATGTATCATGCATGTGCAGTGTCCAAGGAAGCCAGAAGAGAGAGTAAGACCCCTTTGGACTGGAGTTACAGACAGTTGTGAGCTGCCTTGTATGTGTGCTGAGAACTGATCGGGGTCCTCTGGAAGAGCAGCCAGTGCTCTCAATCGCTGAGCTATCTCTCCAGTCCTCATGACTTAGTGTTTCTAAAAGCTGGATTCTAAAACATTAGAATGGCTAAACATTTCAGTGCTTAACATTTCCAAGAAATCCTTGCCCCACTTGAAGCAACCTTTTCCCCCAAGGCACAGGCATCAACAGAGCCCTACAAGTTATGCCTCTTAACTGTTGTAATGTAATCTATTGGAAAGCTAGCACAAAGATATGGAGCTAAACCAGGAGTGAGGGTACAAACCTCTCAGCTCAGCAGTAGGGAGTTCCGGACAGCCAAGGGCTATACAGAGAGACCAAAACAAAACAACACAGCTCCTCCCCCAAAAAGAAACCCGAAGCCTACCTCATTGGAGGACAGTGGCTGAGTAAACGGCGCACCAGAGGGAGTGGTAATCTCACTCATTCGGAGCATTGTCCGCACAATCTCGCTGCTTGTCTGAAAAATACAGACAATTCAGAATACGCCATTGCTGCTTCTGGCTCTGACCCTGAGCCAGTGGCTACATCTGACAACTGTCTGAATGACCGACCTTATTCCTTGCTGAACACCGGCTGACCCACTTGGACATTACCTGGTCCATTCGGTTTGCCACTGCGCTCACAATTGCTTGGTCACGGAAGTGCTGGTGGAATCTGTCCAGGTTGACTTGCCAATAAATCCCATCATCTGGTGTGGGCTGGGGAGAGGAGGATAGAGAGGCAGTGAGATGCAGCGCCAGCCATCCCCAGTGGGTATACAGGGTAAAGCTCTGCTTGGTTTGTCACACTGTAGCAATTAAATGGGTCAGAGAAAAAGCATTCAAGAGCATGGATAGTGTGTTTCAAGAAAGTCTTAACTTCAGGTTCCATGAAGTCACCTTCTCCCTTGTTAATTCTTCTCTATTACTTTCCAATCTCTCCTTTGACCTCTCCCTTCCTTTAATAGAGGCCAGAACTCATCCAGCTTTGTGCAGGCGTCTTTACCACCCCCACTCTCCTTCTTGCCTCTTTCCCAGGAGAACGTTTGTCCTTTCACCTAAGGGCAAGGACCATGCTGCTGTTTCAGATCCTGTCCTCCCTTGGGCCTCGGCGTCCGGATCCTTTGCTTCCTGTCCTCTGAACCTGCAACCGCCCTCTCATCAGCTTTTACCCTGCTCAAGTCAGGACTTCTTCTTCCACCCCACGCTTCCCTGCTTCCCTTCTTCCCTTCCCCTCCTTTGAGGTCATGCCACTGCTGGCCATCCTGGTTATCCTCTCTCTGGCTTTACTCAGTCACCTCTGTAGATTTCAGTCCCACCACTGTCCTCAAGGGCCCCCTTGTGGCTAAGCTCAGAGGATACATCCCAGTCCTGATCTTATGTGACTGTTTTTACGTATGCCAAATAGTAGGCCATTTTCTCAATTTGCCTCCTGAGTACAGGGATTAGAGCTTTGTGACACGATGGCCAGCTAAATGTGTACATTTTTTTTTTTTTTTTGAGAGAGAGTGTCTCTCTACATAGCCCTGGCTGTCCTGGAATGTACTATGTAGACCGGGGTAGCCTCAAATTCACAGAAATCATCTGCCTCTACCTCCTGAGTGCTGGGGTTAAAGGTACGCACCACCACACCCAACCAAAATGATCTTTGATTTTATGTGTCTGTGTGATTGTGTACAAGCATGTACCTGCAGCACGGACAGGCTTGGTGCCCGTGGATCCAGAAGAGGATATAAAATCCCCCAGAACTGGAGTTAGGGTGTTTAAAACTGAATTTGGGGTCTCTGCAAGAGCAAGTACTCTTGACTGATGAATCATCTCTCTACCCCTGCAAGACTTTTCTTTAATTCATATTATGTATGTGTGTGTGCAGAGGCCCCAAGATGGCCAGAAGGTGTTGGATCTCTTGGAGCTGGAATTACAGACACATGCTAGGAACCAAGCTCTGGCCCTCTGGAAGAAGAGAAAGTACTCTTAACTGCTAAGCCGTCTCACAAGACCCTAGACATCTACTTTTATTTATTTTTTTGAGATAGGATCTCTCCCTGGACTTGAACTTACCAAGTAGGTCAGAGTGGCTGGTGAGCCCCAGAGACCTTCCTGTGAATTTGTGTTGGGCCTGAAGATTCAACAGGCCTGATAGATCATGTTTGTAGATTTTAATACAATCCTATCTTACTTAGTTTTCTTTCTTCTTTTTAAGATAGGGTCTCACGTAGCTTAGCAGGCATCAAACTTACTACATAATAAGCATGAACTCTGGATTTCCTGCCCCTATCTTGCAAGCACGGGGATCATGGGCATTTACCACTACATGTAGCTAAGAAGTAGTTCTGGCCACTAATTGGGTAAGAATGCCAGAAGGAAGATCACTGAGGAGAGTTTTGGAGAAGTGCTGCCAAGAGATGACAGATAGTCCTGGAGGCCTGACGGATGGCTCAGAAGTTAAAGACATTTGTTGTGGAACTATAAGGACCTGAGTTTGGCTCCTAGCATCCATGTAACAAGGCAGACATGATCTCGTACCTGTCTGTAATTTCAGCACCTAAGGGAAAAGGATTGTTAGGACTTGATAGCTTAGCTGAAAAATCTCATTTGATTGTTGGTTTTTTGGGAACAGGGTTTCATGTAGCCCAGGCTGGCCTTAGACTTACTTTGTAGTCAAGAATAACTTCTGATTCTCTTGTCTCTACCTTCTGAGTCCTAGAATTATAGCTATGTAGTGCCATTTCTGGTTTGTTTTGTTTGAGATAGGGCCTTACTATGTAGCTCCTGGAACTCACTCTGTAGACCAGACTAGCTTCTAACTCACAGATATCTGCTAGTTTCTGCCTTTTAAGTGTTGCAGTTAAAGGCATCACATTGGGCACCATTTCTGCTTTTATTTGGTCCTGGGGAATCAAACCCAGGGATTCCTGCATGCCACAAGCAATTTACCAACTAGGCTACATCCCCAGCCATCTCCCCCACCCCAATACTGTGACCTTTAATACAGTTCTTTGTGTTGTGGTAACCCCCAACCATACATTTATTTTTGTTGCAACTTCATAACTGTAATTTTGGTACTGTTATGAATCATAATGTAAGTAGGTAGACCAGATTGGCTTTGAACTTAGAGCGATCCTCCTGCCTCTGTATCTCAAGTGTTCCACATCCAGCCCTGCTTTCTCTTTTGAGTAAGTTAGTACAACTATTTAGTGAAATAAGTTAAGAATCAGAAGGGAAATGGAGTGGCTTTCCTTCCACAAAAGCCCCTGGACTCCCAGGAGTTCTCACAGTTCCTCAGTATAAAGGGCAGGAGAGGTGGACAAAGACAGCAGGGACACTCTGTCCTCACTGGTGCCCCTGAATAGTGTACTGAAGTTCATAATCCACTACTTCTTAGCCAGGAACATTTAGGTTCTGTCAGAGCTCATTATCTGAGGGCTATTTCTGGATGCTCTAGGGTGAGGACTGCTAATCAGGAAGCCCCATTACCTCCTTATTATCTGTGTATCTTGGTTTCTTGGCCTTGGGCTCTCCAGCAGCATCTTCGTCAGATGATCTCCTCCTCTTACCTTTTCCTGCCAAATAAAGTCACCAAATAATTAGACTGTACCACATGATGGCAGGAAGCGAAGCTCACAGACATCTGTAGCTGTCTGCTTCAGGAGCTGTTTAGGAGGCCAAGAAGTCATGAGAAACTCCAGTCAGTGGGGGCGCCACCTAAGAAAATCCATAGTCTGTGCCCTCAAACTGCTTCTCCTCCGACACCGCCTATCAGTGAAGGGCAGCACTGCGCTCCCATACGCAGCAGTACACACCATGCTACTACTTTTTCAATAGTCCGTCTCTATTTGCCTTTGCCCTGGCCTTTCAGTCTTTTAGACAATTTACAATGTCAATCAGACCATGTGGCTTTCCTGCTTAACATCTGAGTCGTCTTTCTTTGCTGTCGGTTAGAGAACAGTTGCTCTGCAATGCCTTGTTTACCTGGTCCTCCCCTCTCTAGTCTTCTCCCATGCTTCTCAGAACTTTGCTCACCTTGCTGTGACTCTGACCTTTCACTTTCTCGAATGCTCTATTTCTTCTTCTTACTACACACAAGTCTTTAAAAAGTACCCATCTTAGGTCACTTCACTGGGCAGGTCCTACTTCTGCTTTAAGACCCAGGTCAAATTCCACTTTTTCAGAAAAACGTAAGCCTTAACCCCCTGCACAAAACCAGTCCCTCATTACACATTTTTAAATAGCTAGCTCTTTCATAGTTCTTATCACAGTGGATAACATATCTTTTGTTTCTTTTTTTTCAATTTTATGTACACTGGTGTTTTGCCTGCATCATGGAGTCAGATCCCTTGGAACAGGAGTTACAGGCAGTTGTAAGCTGCCATATGGGTGCTGGGAAGAGCAGCCAGTGAGCCACCTCTTCAGACCCCGAATAACATATCTGTGTGGCTGATTAATGTCTTCTGGGCAGGAATCCTGGCTTTCACGTTATTCCATACTCATTATTACATACTACAGTGACCGGCACACAGCAAGGAACTGGTAAACAATCAAGATGCTCATTCAAATAACAATTAGTGAAGAAGAATCCCCAATTAAGGCAAGCCACAATTCCAGGATGTAAATTCTTTACCTATCAAGCTCAGTTTGGGAACTAGGTACATGTCCTTTTCATTAATGACAAGGTTTGGGGCAGGTGGCGGCGGCCCGGGGTCAGAACTGTCAGTGTCAGGAACCAGGGGACAGCGCTGTACAAAGTGAGTATCTGCCAGTCGAACAAATGCATTTGACACCTCAGTGTAGTCCATGGTCTTGCCATCTGTAGAACAGGAAGAAAGGGGGTGGGGTGAGAGGGTCTAAGATGATGGAGCAGCTAACTTATCTATGCCTTTGCAGGGAGCTCAGATGCAGTACTGACCCTCCATGGTCTCTGTGAGTCGGTCTGCTACTTTCTTCACAACAGCCGACATTGTCATTTTGCCATTCAGCAGAAGCTCCTCAACAATCAGCTCTCCAGTGTCACCATACAGCGTTTTGGTAGTATAGATGTACCGGGGGTACCGAAGCATCCGCAGTACCCGGCTGCATTGGGCTTCATACTCCACCACACCGCGTTTATGCACATGATAGATGACCAGGTTATGGTGAATGAGGACACAAAGGGCTTTTTTCACCTAGATAGGACCCAAAAGAAAGTCAGGAAAGGCCTGACGCTATGTAGCTCACCACTGCTGAAAATACAGCATACCTCCCACAGCCTAGTAAGCATCAGATCACTAGCAAAGAGTCTAATGAATCTCTTTTTAAATTTTGTTTTTAAAGCAACTGGGCCTGAGCTGAAACACCAGGACTTGCCTTTTGTCTGCCCTGAGAACCCCTATGTTTAGAGTACAGTGTCTGCAGCCAAACTCATCCCCAGGTCCCAGGTTAGGGGACCCAGAGCCCATGAGCAGCAGAACTTGTTTTGGCAGCCATCTAGGCCAGTTCCCACCATGGCAGGGCGGGGACTGAATTTGACTTGACTGCACATAGAATCTTACTTTCTCTTCGGGTTGGCGTAGCTAATGTCAGTGCAGGAAATCAAGAGGATTCTTTGCTATGATGTTCTTATCATGCCCAATCCATCTTCTAGCTTTCTGTTTTGAATCAGGGTCTCATAGAGCCCAGGGTGGCCTGATACTTGTTATATAGCTGAGGTGACCTTGAACTTCTGAGCCCCTCTCTCAAGTGCTGGGATCATGAACATAAATCACCATGCCCAGTTCTATGTAGTGTTGGAGCTCAGGCCAGGACATCCTACATGCTATGCGGTGTAGCTGGCCTCTGCTACTTTGTGGGTTCTTCTTTTTCCCACCCACTCCTATCCCCATCCCGGTTTCACCCCTAACACTACATAAGAGAGAAACAAGGAGGAATTAGGTAATCCCTGAATTTAATTTCTTTCATCTCTTCTTTGACCACACAATTAGTAAACCACAATTTCCCTGACTAACAACCACTGACCCCACCTATCGGGGGCTAGCATTTATTATCCTCTGAAAAGTTCCCAGAATCCCAGACATTGCACAGTGACAGAGACTATCTATAGCTGGCAAAACCATGCCTCTGCTAGAACACAAGGTAAGTCTGCTGCTGCAACAGTCTGAAGCAGCCCCATATCCGCACACCTGGGACTAAAACAAAAAAAGTATCCTTAGAATATTTCTGTGTTTTGTTTTAAAGATACATTTATTATGTAAACAGCATTCTGCCTGCAGACCAGAAGAGGGCACCAGATCCCATTATAGATGGTTATGAGCTACCATGTGGTTGCTGGGAATTGAACTCAGGACCTCTGAAAGAGCAGTCAGTGCTCTTAACCTCTGAGTCAGCTCTCCAGCCCTAGTTCTGTGTTTTTAAGGAAACCACAATCCCCAAATTGTCAATACAATGTAGTCACTGTGCCAACTGAGCTCCATCCTTGACCAGGATGGCGACAGAAACCTTTCACCTCACAGTTTACTGTTTCTATCTTTTCTATTCCTTAAAGGCAGTACTCGATCTGCAGACTTACTGTAAATAAATGAGCATGGCATGGGAACAGCAAAGATGAGCTAGGGACACCATGAACAGCAGTACACTGGGGCCTAAGTACAATACCACACCCCGACCCCACCCACAGTGCTTTTGACCAGAGGGCAGGCTTTCTCTGTTTATACTGCCTAGGTAAAGGAGCACCACTGTTCAAAGGTGCTTGAAGGAAATGAATTGAAGAAGTTCAAGAGAGCAAACTCTCTTATCTAAACATACCTGGTCCAGTGATGCTTTTGTGTCATGGGCAATTACTCTAAGTGGCTGGCTCCCAGTTCTGATTAGGTGGACTCCAATTTTTTCTACAATCTCACCAAAATGCTCTTGTAGCAACAAAGAGCACAGTTTAATTTCTGCTTGAGTCATTGCACTTGGAGCCTTAGAACTAGGAAAGAACAACAATATATCACATATTTTTTTCCTAGAGGGTAACAGTAATATACATCAAAACTTTTATATTAAGGCATATTTATCGTAATACTTATAAGTGAGGATCCTCTGTTCCAAGGATATAGTAAAAATCATGCCATGAGTTCTCTTCACAATACTGGCATTGACAAACTAAAACAATCTAGCATCTATCAATAAATTATAGTATAACCTTAAATGAGTACACAATGCCAACATTTAAAATGACTTTGTACAATATAACTACCATAAGATATCCTAATGTGTTGTTATTTAGTAATTGCAATGGTCAGATATGATGGTGTACACTGCCTGTAATTCTAGCACGCAGGAAGCCAAAACCAAAGAATCAATAGTTCCAGGACAACCTGGGGCACAAAGTAAGTTCAAAGCCAGCCTATGTTATATAGCAAGACTCTGGTGGATGATACACCCTCCCACCAAAACAAAGGACTGGAAAACCAGACATCAATTTTTTTTCTAAAGCCAGGTATGGTGGTGCATGCCTATAGTTCCAGCACTTAGGAGGTGGAAGTAGGAGGGTCAGGAGTTCAAGGTTACATATTATTGAGTTCAAAACCAGCCTGGCTACATGAGATCCTGTCTCAATATATATATTCATATATCCATACACACACACACACACACACATATATATATATATATATATATATTATCCTCCCCTATGTATATGCCATTTATCTAAACGGGAGTATATGTGATTCCAATAATCTTTAAAGACTGGATTCATCTGGGTGTGGTGGCTAACATCTGTAATCCCAGCACTAAAGCTAGAAGATTGCCATAAACTCAAGACCAGTCTGGGCTACATAATAAATACCAAGCAAACCTGGTCCAGAGTGAGACCTGTAAAAGTAAAGGGGGAGGGGGAGTGTAAATGACTTCGTAATCTGTCACAGAAACAAAGAACTAAGGTTCATGACTCAGTGGGGGTACAAAGTATCATTCCCAAGCCATAAACCATGATTTAGAAAGAGAAAGTAAAAATGAGCTTCTCAACAGGGTATTTTAATTAGGAGAAGAAGTTATGCTCCATTTTACATCCTGACGAATGGGACACAAGCAGAAATGGAAGTATTGATTTATAAATTACCTCCCTATATCACAAGCTGCTACCTGCCATTATTCATCTCTTTCTTCAACTCTTCAGAACCTAATTTTTTTTCCCTCTTGCCACAGGGTCGCACAGAAGACTATTTCACTTATCCACACGTCTTTGGAGAAACATCCTTAGACCAGTTGCCATCCTTGAAAACATTTCCAAGGCGCCTGGCTCCTCTTGCCTTCATGGAAGTTTCTGTTCCGGACTTTGTTTCTTAGCCCTGAGTCAGGGCCTCCTCATTCCGGCAGCTTTTTCACTAACCTCAGGGTCAGTGCTAATTTAGAAGCTCCAAAAGTTATCCTCCCGAGGACAGTAGCCTAAGATCAGGAGCAGCCCATAGCCCCTTCTTAGAAGTAGCGCACCATCCAGGCGGATGCGGAAGGGTCAGAGCACAGACCGCTCTAGCCGACCGTGTCGGTGGTTTCCGGAGACGCTCTTTCTTTCCTCTCGTTGGAAGGCTGGAGGACCGGCCAGAGGCTGTCTGAGGTGCCGGCGGGCGGGCTCTCCTCTGCCTTTGGTGCCGGGAGGCGGGCCTCGGGTCGCGCGGCCGCTGGCGGGCGGGCCTCTCGGGGCCGGGCGGACTCACGTGACCCTTGCGGGCCTTGGAGCGGCGGGCCGCCCAGAGGAGGCGGCGACGGCGGCGGCGGCGGCGGCGACCGCAGCCCAGGAGGTAGCGGCCTGGGGAGGGACCGCCGGCCGCCCTTTCGGACATCCTCCGCAGAGGCGAAAAATGGCGGAGGCCTCGGCGGCGGGGGCGGACGCGGGCTCCGCTGTCGCCGCGCACCGTTTCTTCTGCCACTTTTGTAAGGGCGAGGTCAATCCCAAACTACCGGTAAGAGCCCCGTGTGTCCCGCGCTCGGGCGCCGCGTAGGTCCCTGGCCCCTAAGACTGGAAACCGGGTCTTAAGCTGCCCGCACACCCGTGATTCCCTTGACACCGGTGTCCTCGGTACCTGCTGCCTGCTGTCTCGGGTACTGGCAGCAAACCCTAGGCATCAGGGCCAGCGTCCTGCCTAGCCCTCATTTCCGCGGCGTCTCCAGTCTGCCCCTCATTTCGCTTCCGCTCTTTAATACCACCCCCATCTTTTTGTCTTCCTCGGTGAATTCATAGCCAAATCTGCGCCTAATTTGCTTGCAGTCCTCTTCCTTGTCTTCTTTTCGTGATGACCTATCCCCCTGTACTCTTTCCGTTTTTGCGTCTCACCTAGTCTTATTTTTCCTCCCACTTCTCAACCAGATCCTCCCCCTTCTGCATCCTCAGTGAGACAAAATGCTGAGGACTCCTTAGTAGGTTTTGTTGAAGTACAGAAAGAGAAGGTTTGGAAGGTATCAGGGAAGAGGGAGATTTTGCTCTTCACTGGTTTTTGGGCTCTTGTGAAAGTGAAAATAGCCGTGTACCAATGACTTGCAGACTGCGCTCCCTGTTGCTATTGAAGGAAATGGCTTTGGGAAGAAGGTGGAACGTACTGTTTCAACTTAGTTTATTTTGGATATCACGTTGCCAGTGTCTCTAGTTCCACTTTCCTAGCCCACCCCCTCGATTTTATTTTTCTGTTCAGGAAAACAAAAAAAGGACAGAATGTTGGGACTGCTTTCTCTGATATAAAATTGGTTCTGCCAGGCTGTCAGCCAATAGAGAATAGGTAGGACTATGCTTTGAGAAGAAAAGGCTTCTGCAGCATGCTAGCCAGTGCCAGCGCCTCCAGTTATGTTTTTTTTTTTTTTTTTTAAGGGTGGTGAGATTCTTCTTAAAATGAGTGGTTATGTCATAATTTATTTTTATTCACGGTATCTTGAATACATGGTATCTTTTTGTTTGTTTGTTTGCTGTTTGCGCCAGGGTCTCACCATGTAGTCCTGGCCGTCCCGGAACTTGCTATTCAGATCAGACTGGCCTAGAACTCACAGAGGTGTGCCTGCTTCTTCTTCCTCCCAAGTGTTGGTATTAAAAGTGTGCACTGCTATTCCTGGCTTTGGATGCACTCTTAAGAGAAGACCTAAGTTTCTGTTTCTATCTTCTTAGAAACACAAATGGAGTCCAGTGAATAAGGACTTCACTTAGAACTAATGAACCTATTTCCTTTTTCTCCTTGTTCCACCTCCAGCTTCATAAATACCTCCATCTACTGGTTTTACTTGCTGCCTTTGCTCTATGCTGATGCGCTGTCTGCCATATTCCATATTTCAATTTGGGAAAGAGTGTATACCTTATTTTTTCCCAGCAGACACTAGAAGTCTCACTACAGAGAGGGAGTCTGGAATTCAGCCACTGTGTGTGTTAAATCAGTGACATGTTATTGAATGTGATGGATGCCCTGTTAAAACATTAGCCCTTGGATCTGTAAGTGCACTCAAGGATTGCTTTTCAGTGTGAGACGACATAATGTAAATGTCTTTTTTTTTTTTTAATTACCTGAAGTCTTCAATCCAAAGGGATGATTTAATTAAGGCTTTTTAGGTATTTTTCTAGGACTTAGATGAATAAATGATCTTTGTTGTATTTTTTTTTTTAATTCTGATTTATTTCTTGTCAGGCCTGACTTATAAATTCAAGCTCATCAGTATCTAATATAACCAAATGCTGCCCACAATAGACAGGGCTCTCTGCTGGATGCCCTGGAGGTGGGTGGAATCATATGTGGTTCTTGTTCTTAAGAACCACAGTTTTAGTTGTTGTTGTTTTGAAAGACAAGGCAAACATGGAAAAATCATCAATCATCTTGCATTGTTTAAGGATGGGGACAAGTTCTGAAAAATACAGTTAGGTGATTTTCATCCTTGTGCAACCTTTGCAGAATCTACTTAGGTAAACCAACATGGACACAATGTCACTTGCATTGTGGGTTTGAGGACTGAACCTAGGTCTTTGTACTCATTAGGCAAGTAAGAGCTCTATCACTAACTGTCTTATATAGTTAAGGTTAGTTTTGAACTCAAGAGCCTCCTATTACTGGAATTACAGGTAACACCCCTGCATTCTCACCCCAGCAACATGATTGTTAGTGGAATTACCCTGTATAGTCTATATGCAGTCAGTGATTCACAGAAAGATCATACAATGCATGGCAGCAAAATGAATGAAGACAGATAATGCACGGTTTCAGTTTCAGAAAGGAAGACATGTTTGCATTGGTGTTTTTGGAGACCTATGACATATGAGGTGGGATTAGAGTGAATTTAGGACAGGTGTAATTTAGCTTGAGAATATGTAAGACTATGAGGAAGCAAAGGTTGAGGAAAAAAGGAGACTTACCGAGGAAGGCTTTATTGTCTTTGGCTGACAAAATTGTAGTTATGGGGCACAACGTGTTCGATATGAGTACATTGGGGAATGGCTAAATCAAACTATTTAATTGAGTTTAATATACATTATTTAACACTTCAATTTTATTTACATTTTTTATTATATGTGTGCATGTATATGAATGTGTATTATAGCGCCATTGTAAAGGTCAGAGGTCAGCTTTTGGATATTAGTTCTCTCCTTTTACCACATGGATCCTGTGGGGATCAAACTCAGAGGGGTAGGCTTGGCAGCAAGTGCCTTTCCCCAGTGAGTCAGCCCCTTCTCACATGCTTTTTTCACTTACTGAGTCTGCTGTTTTAGCAATTTTTAAAAAAGATTTATTTATTATATATAAATACACTGTAGTTATCTTCAGACACACCAGAAGAGGACATCGGATCTCATTACAGATAGTTGTGAGCCACCATGTGGTTGCTGGGATTTAACTCATGACCTCTGGAAAAGCAGTCAGTGCTCTTAACCACTGAGCCATCTCTCCAGCCCCATTTTAGCAATTTTTAATGTCTATGTTACTTGCAGTCACTGTGGTGTTCAGTAAATAGCTAATCAATGTTCTGTGTTTTTAGGAAAAGGCATGATGAGGTCAAACCTACTGTTTTTTTGTTTTCCTGAGATAGGGTCTCTCTATTTAGCCCTGGCTATCCTGAAACTTGCTCTGTAGACCAGGGTGGCCTCCAACTCACAGAAAAATCTTGGCTCTGCCTCCCAAATGCTGAGTTAAAAGCTGTGTCCAGCTGTTGTGTTTTGAGACAGACTTTACTGCATACTCCTGGTTGGCCAAGCTGATCTTGAACTCAGAGATCCTCTTGCCTCTGCCTTACTTACTCCAGTGCTGAGAGTAAAGGTGTGCCATTATGCCTGGTCAGATTTAGTTTTGATTTATGTGGGAACTTGTGACTTTTATTTTGTTTCATGGGCATTTTAAATCTGTAGTCTTGGAAATGTTTATCAGAAAAAACAGGTCAGTTACATGTACTGTTTAGTACAAATTTGTCCTTGTGATTGATAAACCAACTCAAACATTGGTAACATGATCTTCATATGATTATATCTATATAGGACAACATGGAAGGTTTTTAAAAATATAAATCCTATTGTAAACTTGAGAATCTCTCATTGCAAGGACCCAGCATATTTAGGTATGCATAATTCCTTAAATTGGATGGTGTGGGAAATCTGGCTGTCCTTTGAAGATAAGCAGACTCGGTTTATTATGGATACGTTATCTTCTTTTTTTTTGTTTTTGCTTTTTTTTTTTTTTTTAGATTTCTGTGTTAAAATAGATTAGCAGAACTTAGTATCTTTTTTTTCTGGTGGACTTTTTTAAAAAAAATTTTTATTAGATATATTTCTTTACTTACATTTTGAACTTTATTCCCCTTCCCGGTTTCCTGTCCATAAGCCCCCATCCGCTCCCCTTCCCCTCCCCCATACGGGTATTCCCCGTGTACATCCCCCTTATTGCCCTCCCCCATATTCTCCTGCACTGGGGGTCCAACCTTGGCAGGACCAAGGGCTTCCCCTTCCCCTGGTGCCCCAACAAGGCTATTCTCTGCTACATATGCAGTTGGAGCCCTGGGTCAGTCCATGTATAGTCTTTCGGTAGTGGTTTAGTCCCTGGAAGCTCTGGTTGGTTGGCATTGTTGAAGGGGTTGCAAGCTCCTTCAACTCTTTTAATACTTCCTCTAATTCCCCCCAAGGGGGTCCTATTCTCAGTTTAGTGGTTTGCTGCTAGCATTGACCTCTGTATTGGACATGCTCTGGATGTGTCTCTCAGGAGAGATCTATATTCGGTCCCTTTCAGCATGCATTTTCTAGCTTTATCAATCTTATCTAGTTTTGGTGGCTGAATATATATGGGCCACATGTGGGTCAGGCTCTGAATGGCCATTCCTTGAGTCGCTGCTCTAAACTTTGCTTCCATATCCCCTCCTATGGATATTTTTTCCCCCTTTTAAGAAGGAGTGGCAGCATCCGCATTTTGGTCATCCTTCTTCTTGAGCTTCCTGTGGTCTGTGGATTGCATCTTGGGTAATTTGAGCTTTTTGGCTAATATCCACTTATCAATGAGTGCATACTACCAAGTGTGTTTTTCTGTGATTGAGTAACCTCACTCAGGATGATATTTTCTTTTTTTTTTTTTTTTTTTTTTTTTTTTTCGGAGCTGGGGGCCGAACCCAGGGCCTTGCGCTTGCTTGGCAAGTGCTCTACCACTGAGCTAAATCCCCAACCCCCAGGATGATATTTTCTAGTTCATTCCATTTGCCTATGAATTTCATAAAGTCATTGTTTTTGATAGCTGAGTAGTACTTCATTGTGTAGATGTACCACATTTTCTGTATCCATTCTTCTGTTGAAGGGCATCTGGGTCCTTTCCAGCTTCTGGCTATTATAAATAAGGCTGCTATGAACATAATGGAGCATGTGTCTTTGTTATATGTTGGAGCATCTTTTGGGTATATGCCCAAGAGAGGTATAGCTGGGTCCTCAGGTAGTGGAATGTCCAATTTTCTAAGGAACCTCCAGACTGATTTCCAGAGTGGTTGTACCAGAATGCAATCCCACCAACAATGGAGGTGTGTTCCTCTTTCTCCACATCCTCACCAGCATTTGCTGTCACCTGAGTTTTTGATCTTAGCCATTCTGACTGGTGTGAGGTGAAATCTCAGGGTTGTTTTGATTTGCATTTCCCTTATGACTAAAGATGTTGAACATTTCTTTAGGTGCTTTTTGGCCATTTGATAATCCTCAGCTGAGAATGTTTTGTTTAGCTCTGTACCCCATTTTTTAAATAGGGTTATTTGTCTCCCTGCGGTCTAACTTCTTGAGTTCTTTGTATATTTTGGATATTAGCCCTCTATCAGATGTAGGATTGGTAAAGATCTTTTTCCCAATCTGTTGGTTGCCAATACATTCTCTTCTTTTCTTTTAAAAATTTATTTATTTTATGTATATGAGTACACTGTAGCCGTCTTCAGACACATCAGAAGAGGGCATCAGATCCCATTATATATGGTTGTGAGCCACCAGGTAGTTGCTGGGAATTGAACTCAGGACCTCTGGAAGAGCAGTCAGTGCCATCTGAGCCATCTCCTCAGCCCTTATTTTCCTAACTGAACTCAAAACCACAGAAGATACTGAGAGGACACCTACTCTTGTGATAGCTGGATGTCCAGAACCTTTACTTACTAGTGTTGTATTGACTGAACACCACCTTACAGTAGCCTTTTCTCTGCTTTGTGTGGTGGGGCTGTGGATTGAACTCAAGGTCTCAGACATGCTAAGCACGTGTTCTACAATTGATAGGTTGTGAGGGTCATAGCCCTTATTTCTTCTCCCTTCCAATCTAGGATGTATTTGTCAGCCCACCTCCCTCTGTCCCTCCATCCTCCTCTCCCTTCCTCTCTTCCCCTCCCTTCCTTCCTCCCTCCCTCCCTCCCTCCCTTCCTTCCTTCCTTCCTCCTTTCCTTCCTTCCGTCCTTCCTTTCTGAGATAGGGTCTCACTATGTAGCTCTGGATGTTCTGGAACTTACTATGTAGATCAGACTGTCTGCAAACTCACAGAGATCTACCTGCCTCTGCTTCCTGAGTGCTGGGATTAAAGGTTTGCCGCGCTATGCCCAGTTCCAGAATTTTAAAATAAGAGATTCTAATTATATTGTCTGAAGAATTCAGGTCTATATATGATATGGTAGAATGACATTTTACACACACACACACACACACACACACACACACACACACACATATATATATGTGTGTATATATATATATGTAAAAGGGCTGTTTCAAGGAATATAAAGGTGTGCTTTACTCCATATACTATCATTACCTCCATCCTTCTTTAAATGACTCTTACAAGGTAGAATCTGATAGTGATAATTGTATAGTAGAGTAGCCTGCTTTGCATTTTGATGAGACTAGTGTGGTTTTTAAGTGGTTCATGAAAAATAGGGCATTTCCCAAATCCAGATGACAGACGAGTCTAAAGACTGCTGGGATGTTGCTCACTCTGGCTTAGCCAGAAAGGACTGGTGGGCTTCTCACTTCCTAGTTCTCTGTTATATTGTCTTCTTTGAGCTAATACATGTCCTTTTTAGTAAGTATGTTATCGCATTTGGCTCTTTCCCAGCTACTTACGCAGGCTTCAATCACTGTGTTGTACTTATAATGGCTCCAATGTAGGAAAACATTCTGATCATCTTATAATAAGGGTAGCTAAATGGTATACTTCTTCAAAAATTTATACTACTGAACAGAGGAAATATTACTGACTTGAGATAAATTTCAAAGATGCTAATCATTGGATTACCTTAAACTTTGTTATCTGTGACTTAATATCTGTAATGTCTACATGATTAGTATCTATCAGGGATAATGGTGTTTTGAGAGCTTTATATATTTTGTTTAAAATTGTTTTACATCTATCTATCTATCTATCTATCTATCTATCTATCTATCTATCTATCTGTCTATAGTGTGTGTGTGTATGTATGTGTATATCAGGGTGCTTATGCCATGGTATATGTGTGGATGTCAGAGGACAACTTGTGGGACTTGGTTCCCTCCTTCTATTATACAGGTCCTCGGGATCGATCTCAGGTTGTCAGTTTTGGTGGCAAGTGTCTTTATACTTTGAGCAATCTTGTTGGCCCATAATTTATTTTTTTATTTATTTTTTCGAGAGAGGGTCACATATAGATTGGCTGCTTTCAAACTTATTGTGGTCTGGAACTCCTGATCTTCTTATGTCCTGCCGGGATTACACATATACTAACACCACTACCACTGCCACCACACTGTGTTCTTTTGAGATCTTTAAGAAGCTATAGGGGTTGGGGATTTAGCTCAGTGGTAGAGCTTGCCTAGGAAGCGCAAGGCCCTGGGTTCGATCCCCAGCTCGAAAAAAAGAACCAAAAAAAAAAAAAAAAAAAAAAAAAAAAGCTATAATAGGGGCTGGAGATATGGCTTAGTGGGCAGAGCTCTGTCTACTATGTGCAAGGTCTTTGGTTCAATCTCTTGTAACTTTAGTTGGATATAGTGCTGTATGCCAGTAATCCTCGCACTTGGGAGGTAGTGATAGGATAATCAGGAATTCAAGGTCATTCCGTGTTATGTAATGAGTTAAAGGTCAGCCTGGGAACACATGTGACCCTGTTCCCTCCACTTTCCAAAGGCTCTAGTAAAAATAAAATACAGTGCTGAGTTGAAGATAAAGTGCGGCAAGTGCATCCCACATAAGATCAATAAATAACATTATTTTGTCTCGTGTGTTTGTGTGTGCACAGGAAGTATGTGGGTGGACATGTCCATCATGGCACACATGTGATGGTCTGATGACAACTTTTGGGATCTAGTTCATTCTCTTGTGAGTTTCAGGGATTGAATTCTGGTCACTAGACTTGTGTGACTTCAGACTTACTGTGTAACTCAGGGTAACCTTCACCTTCAAGTCCTGTGCCCCCACCTCCAGCACTCCCTCTTGCTGAGTGACGGCATTACAGATGTGCTCCAATGTATTTTACTTGTTTATTTAGGTAGTGTTTCTCTCAATAGTCCAGGTTGACCTGGAACTCATCATCTCAGTATATATAGCCTAGGTTGCCTCGAACTCTTAGCAGTCTTCTTGCCTCTGTGTTAGAATTGCCCATGCCTAGCAAATCTGTATTTTTAAGGGTAGGAGGTTAGTTTTAGCCTCAACATTCTGATTAGCACTTATGTGTATACTGGGAAAATTTGGAGGACTTTCTCAGTATATGGAAGGAAAAAAACCCTTAAACTTATTGCAGATAAAGTTCCTTTGGGAGCATAAATGCTGACAGGATAGTTATACTTTGTGTTTCTTTAGGTTTAGGTGACTTTGTAATGACCTTTACTTCACTTTTGTTCAGGTTCAGGCAGCCAGCTTGTAAGGAGAGCTGGTTACTTTTTTTCCTATTTTTTGTATTGTCAAATTATTAGGAATTAGTAAGTAAGTGTATTTCATCATTTTATAGCTTAGTTCTAAGAAGTGAAGAACTATATCAGAGAGGAGTTTGAGTGGGGCTGTTTTGCTCCTTAGGAACATTTAATAATCTCTGTAGACATTTTTGAGTTACAGCTGGGGGAGGGGGAGGAGTGCAGCTGTCATTTGGTAAGTAGTAGACAGAGCTGCTGCTAAATCTGCTGAGGCCGTGAGAAACTCTGAGTGGACAAAAGGACGAATCCATGGGTATTGTTCGTGTGTGCCCTAGCGCTTAAGGTTTTGTTTCACGGTAGTTTTTTATTTCTGACTTTGGGATCCTGATGAGAATTTCAGTAAAATAATTGAGACAGTATAATTTTTGCCAAAGTCCTCATGGGAAACGATTGTTTAGAACAGGGACTGGAGTTGGGTGGCTGATGGCTGCCATTATATCAGAGCAGATCTGTTTGGCTCCCTTTCTCTCTGTGCTTAGGGAGACCAGAGGTATTATTACTCACCTAAGATTACACACTGTAACCTAAAAGTATCCAATTTTTTTGTTGGTTGGAAATTTAGTAACAGTGTAAGTAATTTAGTAAAACAGTTGGGAATTCAGTTTGAAAACAAAAGGAAAAATAGAACAATAGTAACTTTTTCTTGTCATTCATGTTAGTATTGTGTTCTTTTGTCTCTCTCAATTCTCCAAACATTTCAGATGCATAGGAGATGGTATTCTTGAGCTTTTAGTTTCTTTAAACTCTTCATTGAAAGGGCAAATTGATGTTATCAGTTTTCCTTTTAACACTAATTCTTCTTGTAATAGAAAGTGAATTTAGAGATACCAGTTAGAAGCTGGAGTCAGCTGCTGAGGGGGGTCTCTCCTCTACCTGGATAAAAATAATGGGAGGCAGGCAGCTCCAGTAGCTTTTTTATTTACAGAGTGTTTGATAGCTAGCAGGATGTTTTGGTAGTAGAGTTAGGCAGAAGCATTGGCAAGTGGCACACCCCAATATTACAGGTCCTCATGCTAGCTTGGGTATTGGAATCCTTGGCTCTTTTCAGAAGGCCATTGTTATAGAACTCAGATATCTGAGATTGGCCTTGAAGACTTCATAGCTCTCTGGAACTTTCTGGAACAGACTGGCACCTGCAGGTTTTACTTCTGTTTCCTTAATAGCCATTACCAGCTTCTGTGGTCTCTGTTTCCATGTTCCTTCCTCTTACCTTGGCTCTTCTAAACTGTTCAGTTAGTTGTCAGTGGCTATTGTTCCTGTTAGGTACCAGCAGATAGGCAGCCGGGATATATGAAGGGCAGTCCTGGGTGCATATGGAGGACTGTCTAGGAATTGGTACTGTGTGCAACCAAGATGCTTAGGTGCAGGTATCCCCTCCTACCAGGGCAGGGTCCTGGTAGGTGAATGAGATCCCAGACAGAATCCCATGGACAGCACAGTGTAGATGCAGGTCTGTGGGTGTAGCCAGCGGTTCTGAGATCTCCTTAGGCAGGAACTTCTTTGCCAGGGCCTCTGTCTCTGCTGTTTCTTCAGCTATCAAATGGTTGTGGGTGCTTTATGCTGGAAAGTCAGACTCAGTGTGCTCAGAAACCGGGTGTTGGTACTATTTAAGGAACCCAGGATTGGGGATCAGAAGCTGCTTGAAGCTCAGAGGTTAAGGTCAAGGTCAACTTGGGAGTACAGACAGCACCCAGGTACAAGTTGCACTTCAGGCCTGGTGCCATCTTTGTGTTGGTGCAGCTGCCAAGCAAGCTCTATGCAGCTCCTAGTGTACCCATGGATTGGTTTTGTCCATGGCTGCTTGTCCCTGCTGCTTTTCTGTTTCCAGCTGATCTTGGACCATGCAGTAGAACTGGTTTTTAGACCTAACATTGGAACACCAGAGGAGGTGGCACAGGAATGTCACTTAGTAGGCTCTCTGAGTGAGCCTGAGCACCTACTTGTGCATATAGTCTAGGAAATGGTGTTCATCTGTCATAGCTGTTTGTTTGGCAGTCCACCTTTCCTCCAACACTAATCACAGACTAATCCAGGTTTTGACCCAGTCATCAGTTATAGTATTGTTTGACTGACAGTGCTTTGCTCAAGGCAACTTGGGCAGTAAGAAAGAGTGTAAGAATGACTGATTCGTGAGTCAGATTGTCCTGTCTGTACTGTTCTTGCTTATTTGCAGGAAACCAAACATAAGAAAGTGTGCTTACAATGTAAACTTACAGAACTTATTAGCACTAGCAGCAGTCACAACAGATTTGAAAGTCTTTGACAATGCTCTCTGTACTTGACCAGTGCTCAGATGTGGGCCTGTTTTAGGAATGGAGCTGCGTAATCCTAATTGAAAGGAAGTACATGAGCACTGTAGAGAAAGAGAGCTTTAAGAAGGAAGGAAGGAGGCCCTGGGTTCGGTCCCCAGCTCCGAAAAAAGAATAAATTAAAAAAAAAAAAAAAGGAAGGAAGGAAGGAAAGAAGAAAGGAAGGAGGGACCTTTATCAACATAGAAATACTTCACCTTATTCTTAGAGTTTCCAATATGTAAGTTGAGGTTAGAGGCTGAAAAATTTATATAATTTTTTTCTTCATTTTTTTTTAGTAGCTCGGTTTCTTTCAAAAATATTTTAAAATTACATTTACTTACTTATTGTGTGTGCATTGTACCCTTTGTTTTTTATTTAAATGTATTTAGTTTATGTGTGTGAGTGTAGTGCATATGTATATGTACCGTGTGCAGGATTGGTTCTCACAGAGGTCAGAAGAGGGCATCAGATCCCGAGGAGCTAGATTTAGGAATGGTTGTAAGTTCATGCAAGAAAAAGTTCTGGAATACAGCAGGCTCTAATAAAGTCACTGAGTAAATGCAGGAACTACTGTTAATACTGTAAGTTTAGTAGTGCCTATGTTATTATCAAATACAAACCAACTTCATGGTGCTAAAATTCATAAATAAAACCAGTGGCTCTGTGTGTGGATGTATGTATCTTCAAAAGACAAAAATCAAACAAAACAAACCAACCCCAAACAAACAAACCCCACACTCTATCAGAATTGGTGTACCCCTGCAGTTCTTTTCTTAAGCTTTTAAATTTTTCATATGTGTACATGTGCAAATGGCACATATGTGTGTGGGTGCCCATGGTGACCACAAGAGGGCATCGGATCCTTGGAGCAGGAATTGTAAGTGATTGTGAACTGCCAGATAAGGATGCTGGGATCTGAAGTCCTTACTTCAGGAAGAACAGCAACATTCATAACAACTAAGCCATCTCTCCAAGTCCCGGAGCCCTTTTGTAACCTTCCAGTTGCAGCACGAGTTAAACCCAACCTTACTGAAAACCTTAGGAGAGGAAAAGAAGCACTGGCCACTGGCAGTTGGGCACAGTGGCTTATCATGTAATCAGCACTGGCAAGGTCAAGGCCAGCCTAAGCTACTTAGTGAAAATTTCAACCAAAAATAAAAGTTTTCTTTTATCCTTTAAATGCATTATGCATAATTGAACTTTTCAAGGACTTAGCTTTCCATTTGTTACTATTTATATATTAATTATTTAAACTTTTGGGAATCTTTTAGATTTTGTATAAGAGAATTTTGTTTTACATTTTTTCCATATGGAAAATCTCCAGATTAATCTTGGTGCTTGTTAAGTTTTATGTCTCTAACTCTCTCCTTCTATGTTACAAACTACTAACACACACTCTTGTTTATGGTAGTAAGTGATCAGGCAGGCTTGACATGTTTCTTTTTTATGGTATCGGGACCAGACTCCAAGCCTTGCACATGATAAGCACACGCTCTACTATTGTCCCCCTCAGCAAAGAAATGTGTTAGGCTATGTTCTTTGTTAGAATTTTAAAATAATATTTATTTTATTTTCATGTGTAATTTTTTGTTGCTGTTTTTTTGAGGCAGAGTTTTTCATTGTAGCCCCAGCTGTCCTGGAACTTGCTCTGTAGACCAGGCTAACCTCCCAATTCAGAGAATCACTTGCTTCTGCTTCCCACATGGTGGAATTAAAGGTGTATACTACCACTGCCCTCTCTGTTTATATGTATTTATACCTACCTACCTACCTACCTACCTACCTACCTACCTACCTACCTGTGCATGGGTGTTTTACCTATGTGTATGTGTACCGTGTGCATGTAGTACCCATGACGGCAGAAAAAGGCATCAGACCCCTTGAAACTGGAGTTACAGATTGGTTGGAACCACTGTGTGGTGCTGGGAATCAAAGCCTAGGGTTTCTGGAAGAGCAGCCAGTGTTCTTAACTGCTGAGCTCTCTCCAGCTCCTTGATGTAAGGCAGGCTGGTCTCAAACTAGAGGGAATTGTTTTGCCTAGACCTAGAGCTATAGGCGTTTACCACCATAATGTTTTGATATACACATACACAGTGAAATGATAACCAGTCCTGCTTTGAGTGGTTTCAGATTCCTTACTTTTGACAGCTTAGGCCGTTCAGTAACATGGTTCAATTCTTATTTTGTGGTAAAGTCCCTAAAATTAGGATATTCAGAAAAGTCCATTTTGTGTTTTTTTACTTCCCTAACTTCTATAATATATTTAAAAGTGTGCTTTTATAGAGCATATATTTTGTTTGTTTTGAGACAGGGTCTCATTATGTAGTTCTGGCTGTCCTTAACTTGCTATGCAGACCATGCTGTCCTTAAACTCACAAAGATCTGCCTGTCTCTGCCTCCCAAATGCTGGGATTAAACGCTTGTGCTACCATACCTTCAGTTCACAGAGGTCCATCTGCCTCTGAGTGCTGTGGTTGTATGTGTATGTTTTGCCTGCAAATATGTATGCCTGGTGTCCAGGGAGGTCAGAAGAAGGCATTGGATCTCCTGGAACTGGAGTTACAAATAGTTGGTAGCTGCTGTGTTTATGCTGGAAATTGAACATGGCTTCTCTGGGAGAGCAGCTAGTGCTCTTAACTGCTGAGCCATCATCTCTCCAGCCCTCATGTGTAAAGTATTTTGATCTTATCCACCGACTACTACTTCCCTCCTACTTCCTCCAGGACCCTTTCATCTGATCTCCCTCCTAACATCGTCTTCTTTTACTATTTTTAGTGGTAGTGCAGTTAGTGTTGACTATATGGTTATTAGCATGGGCCATTCACTGGGGACCTACTGGCAACTACATCCTCAAAGAAAAGTGACTTTCTCCTTAGCTGCTGTCAACTGCCAGTGGCTCCCCATTTCAGAGTGGCACCTCAGGAGTTCTTCCCCAGTCTATGCTGGGATTAAAAAAAAAAAAAGATGTATTCGTTTACAAATTTTAAATGTGTGTGAGTATTTTGTCTGCATGCCTGTATGGAGGTCAGAATAGAGTGTCAGATCCTCTGGAACTGGTATTATAGAGGGCGATAAGCCACCAGGCAGATGCTGGGAACCAAACCCAGGTTCTCTGTAAGAGCAGTATGTGCACATGATCTTTAAAAAAATTTTATTTATTTTTTAAAGATTTATTTATTTTATGTCCGAGTACAGTATTGCTGTCTTCAGACACACCAGAGGAGGGCATTGGATCCCATTACAGATAGTTGTGAGCCACCATGAGGGTGCTGGGAATTGAACTCAGGACCTGTAAAAGAGCAGTCAGTGCTCTTAACCACTGAGCCATTGTTCCAGCCCCCAAGATGGAATTTTGACTGGCCTGATCTTGTTCTGGTTTTGTACACAATCACTGCTGCTATGAAGTAGGCATGTATGTGTTGTTGATGTTATATGTAGAAGACAACATTTCTCAGCTCCCCTTTCCGTGTTCTTTTTCTGCTCATGCTTCCTTCTCGTTCTCTGAGACTTGGATGGGAGAGGCTGACATTTGAGAGCAGCACAAATCTTTGGGTATAAACAACACCTATAGATTTGTCCCGATAGCCCTATCTCTAGTCCTGTATTATATTTAAAAAATTAGCTTACGAACTATTGGGTTTCCATAGCCCTCTTAGTCTTGGCTAACCCACATGCTACACCTACTTTCTCACGTCTCCTACCCTCAATTCCACATATGTTTTTAACCTGGAGTATTCCCCCTGTTCTTTCATATCACTGACTCCACTGCCCGCCCTGATTGAGTTTTTCATTTGGGTTGCCAGAGTGTAGGTTTCCACATAGCTTTACACACTCCCTGCATCTTAGGGAAACCTTCCCCTACCCCTCATGCCCTCATTCTCTATCCTTCGTCTGTGAGCCTTCCCATCCCCAGGGTTCTCCCTCTATACTTCTATTTTACCCATTTCACTGTCTCCTCTCTCTTAATGATAGGGTATATTGTTTTTTTCTTTTTTTGGTTTGTTTTTTTCTTTGTGTGTGTGTGTGTGTGTGTGTGTGTGTGTGTGTGTGTGTGTGTGTGTGTATGTAATATGAGTGCTTTAGCTACACATACACCCACATATCAGGAGAGGGTATCAGATCCCATTACAGATGATGGTGAGCCACCATCTGTTGCTGGGAATTGAACTCAGGGTCCTCTGGAAGAGCAGTCAGTGCTCTTAAGCTCTGAGCTATCTCTCCAGCCTGATAGGCTGTATTCTTTTTTTTTTTTTTAAAGATTTATTTTATTCATATGAGTACATTGTAGCTGTCTTCAGATACACCAGAAGAGGGCATCAGATCCCATTACAGATGGTTGTGAGCCACCATGTGTTTTCTGGGAATTGAACTCAGGACCTCAGGAAGAGCAGTCAGTGCTCTTAACCACTGAGCCATCTCTCCAGCCTGGTTGTATTCTTAATAAGTGATTTCGGTGACCTAATTCCAAGTTATTTTTCTTTCTGAACAGTGCTTAGTAAACAGGGTTTGCAATATATTTTGCAATACATTTTCTATCAGTTTTGAAAGAAGTTTCTTTTTAGCTAAACTGGTTAAAATTTGTCTTTGGGCTGCCCTCACGGAGAGCTCATAAGCAACACCCCATGAGCAAACTTGAGCCTCGGGACCACAGGTAAGACCAACTTTTCTGCTCCAAGCGACCTGACTGGTGGCCTCAGGACACACAGAGGCAAAATTCCTCTAGGACCGACACTTCTGGTTTTTAGCTGGATTCCCAACCTCGATGATCCCCGCCCACACCTCACTGCTCCCAAACCCCGTGGGAGAGAGAGCTCACCGCCCAGACAGGTGGGCACTCCTGAGACTGTAGAGCATAAGAGACCACCAACACTGCCCACCCCTGCCCACATCCCTGGCCCAAGAGGAAACTGTATACGGCCTCTGGGATCCGGTAGATAAGGGCACTGGAGCTGCAGGTCCCCTGCGCCCGAGACACTGCTGGAACCTGAAGGGACCAACCGGATCAACAGTTCTCTGCACCCAAATCCCATGGGAGGGAGAGCTAAACCTTCAGAGAGGCAGACAGGCCTGGGAAGCCAGAAGAGACTACACTCTGCCCACATTTCTGACTCCAGAGGAAAACACCAAATGCCATCTGGGACCCTGGTGCACGGGGGCTCCCGGAAAGGGTGGTGCAGGTCCTCCTGGTTGCTGCCCTCGTGGAGAGCTCATAAGCAACACCCCACGAGCAAACTTGAGCCTTGGGACCACAGGTAAGACCAACTTTTCTGCTCCAAGTGACCTGCCTGGTGAACTCAGGACACAGGCCCACAGGAACAGCTGAAGACCTGTAGATAGGAAAAACTACACGCCCGAAAGCAGAACACTGTTCCTATAACTGGCTGAAAAAAAAAAAAACAGGAAAACAGGTCTACAGCACTCCTGACACACAGGCTTATAGGACAGTCTAGCCACTGACAGAAATAGCAGTACAAAGTAACACCAGAGATAATCTGATGGCGAGAGGCAAGCGCAGGAAACCAAGCAACAGAAACCAAGACTACATGCATCATCGGAGCCCAATTCTCCCACTAAAGCAAACATGGAATATCCAAACACAGCAGAAAAGCAAGATCTAGATTTAAAATCATATTTGATCATGATGCTGGAGGACTTCAAGAAAGACATGAAGAACTCTCTTAGAGAAACGCAGGAAAACATAAATAAACAAGTAGAATACTATAGAGAGGAATCACAAAAATCCCTGAAAGAATTCCAGGAAAACACAATCAAACAGTTGAAGGAATTAAAAATGGAAATAGAAGCAATGAAGAAAGAACACAAGGAAACAACCCTGGATATAGAAAACCAAAGGAAGAGACAAGGAGCCGTAGATACAAGCGTCACCAACAGAATACAAGAGATAGAAGAGAGAATCTCAGGAGCAGAAGATTCCATAGAAATCATCGACTCAACTGTCAAAGATAATGTAAAGCAGAAAAAGCTACTGGTCCAAAACATACAGGAAATCCAGGACTCAATGAGATCAAATCTAAGGATAATAGGTATAGAAGAGAGTGAAGACTTTCAGCTCAAAGGACCAGTAAATTTCTTCAACAAAATCATAGAAGAAAACTTCCCTAACCTAAAGAAAGAGATGCCCATAAGCATACAAGAAGCCTACAGAACTCCAAATAGATTGGACCAGAAAAGAAACTCCTCCCGTCACATAATAGTCAAAACACCAAATGCACAAAACAAAGAAAGAATATTAAAAGCAGTAAGGGAAAAAGGTCAAGTAACATATAAAGGCAGACCTATCAGAATCACACCAGACTTTTCGCCAGAAACTATGAAAGCCAGAAGATCCTGGACAGATGTCATACAGACCCTAAGAGAACACAAATGCCAGCCCAGGTTACTGTATCCTGCAAAACTCTCAATTAACATAGATGGAGAAACCAAGATATTCCATGACAAAACCAAATTTACACAATATCTTTCTACAAATCCAGCGCTACAAAGGATAATAAATGGTAAAGCCCAACATAAGGAGGCAAGCTATACCCTAGAAAAAGCAAGAAACTAATCATCTTGGCAACAAAACAAAGAGAAGAAAAGCACACAAACATAACCTCACATCCAAATATGAATATAACAGGAAGTAATAATCACTATTCCTTAATATCTCTCAATATCAATGGTCTCAACTCCCCAATAAAAAGACACAGATTAACAAACTGGATAAGCCTTGAGGACCCTGCATTCTGCTGCCTACAGGAAACACACCTCAGAGACAAAGACAGACACTACCTCAGAGTGAAAGGCTGGAAAACAACTTTCCAAGCAAATGGTCGGAAGAAGCAAGCTGGAGTAGCCATTCTAATATTGAATAAAATCAATTTTCAACTAAAAGTCATCAAAAAAGATAAGGAAGGACACTTCATATTCATCAAAGGAAAATCCACCAAGATGAACTCTCAATCCTAAATATCTATGCTCCAAATACAAGGGCACCTACATACGTAAAAGAAACCTTACTAAAGCTCAAAACACACATTGCACCTCACACAATAATAGTAGGAGATTTCAACACCCCACTCTCATCAATAGACAGGTCATGGAAACAGAAATTAAACAGAGACGTATACAGACTAATAGAAGTCATGAACCAAATGGACTTAACAGATATTTATAGAACATTCTATCCTAAAGCAAAAGGATATACATTCTTCTCAGCACCTCATGGTACTTTCTCCAAAATTGACCATATAATTTGTCAAAAAACAGGCCTCAACAGATACAGAAAGATAGAAATAATCCCATGTGTCCTATCAGACCAGCATGCCTAAAGCTGGTCTTCAATAACAGTAAGGGAAGAATGCCCACATATACATGGAAGTTGAACAATGCTCTACTCAACGATAACCTGGTCAAGGAAGAAATAAAGAAAGAAATTAAAGACTTCTTAGAATTTAATGAAAATGAAGGTACAACATACCCAAACTTATGGGACACAATGAAAGCTGTGCTAAGAGGAAAACTCATAGCTCTGAGTGCCTGCAGAAAGAAACAGGAGAGAGCATATGTCACCAGCTTGACAGCACACCTAAAAGCTCTAGACCAAAAAGAAGCAAATACACCCAGGAGGAGTAGAAGGCAGGAAATAACCAAACTCAGAGCTGAAATCAACCAAGTAGAAACAAAAAGGACCATAGAAAGAATCAACAGAACCAAAAGTTGGTTCTTTGAGAAAATCAACAAGATAGATAAACCCTTAGCCAGACTAACGAGAGGACACAGAGAGTGTGTCTAAATTAACAAAATCAGAAATGAAAAGGGAGACATAACTACAGAATCAAAGGAAATTCAAAAAATCATCAGATCCTACTACAAAAGCCTATATGCAACAAAACTTGAAAATCTGCAGGAAATGGACAATTTCCTAGACAGATACCAGGTACCGAAGTTAAATCAGGAACAGAAAAACCATTTAAACAACCCCATAACTCCTAAGGAAATAGAAGCAGTCATTAAAGGTCTCCCAACCAAAAAGAGCCCAGGTGCAGAATTCTATCAGACCTTCATAGAAGACCTCATACCAATACTAGCCAAACTATTCCACAAAATTGAAACAGATGGAGCACTACCGAATTCCTTCTATGAAACCACAATTACTCTTATACCTAAACCACACAAAGACCCAACAAAGAAAGAGAACTTCAGACCAATTTCCCTTATGAATATCGACGCAAAAATACTCAATAAAATTCTGGCAAACCGAATCCAAGAGCACATCAAAACAATCATCCACCATGATCAAGTAGGCTTCATCCCAGGCATGCAGGGATGGTTTAATATACGGAAAACCATCAACGTGATCCATTATATAAACAAACTGAAAGAACAAAACCATATGATCATTTCATTAGATGCTGAGAAAGCATTTGACAAAATTCAACACCCCTTCATGATAAAAGTCCTGGAAAGAATAGGAATTCAAGGCCCATATCTAAACATAGTAAAAGCCATACACAGCAAACCAGTCGCTAACATTAAACTAAATGGAGAGAAACTTGAAGAAATCCCACTAAAATCAGGGGCTAGACAAGGCTGCCCACTATCTCCCTACTTATTCAATATAGTTCTTGAAGTTCTAGCCAGAGCAATCAGACAACAAAAGGAGATCAAGGGGATACAGATTGGAAAAGAAGAAGTCAAAATATCACTATTTGCAGATGATATGATAGTATATTTAAGTGATCCCAAAAGTTCCACCAGAGAACTACTAAAGCTGATAAACAACTTCAGCAAAGTGGCTGGGTATAAAATTAACTCAAATAAATCAGTAGCCTTCCTCTACACAAAAGAGAAACAAGCCGAGAAAGAAATTAGGGAAACGACACCCTTCATAATAGACCCAAATAATATAAAGTACCTCGGTGTGACTTTAACCAAGCAAGTAAAAGATCTGTACAATAAGAACTTCAAGCCTCTGAAGAAAGAAATTGAAGAAGACCTCAGAAGATGGAAAGATCTCCCATGCTCATGGATTGGCAGGATTAATATAGTAAAAATGGCCATTTTACCAAAAGCGATCTACAGATTCAATGCAATCCCCATCAAAATACCAATCCAATTCTTCAAAGAGTTAGAACAATTTGCAAATTCATCTCGAATAACAAAAAACCCAGGATAGCTAAAACTATCCTCAACAATAAAAGGACTTCAGGGGGAATCACTGTCCCTGAACTCAAGCAGTATTACAGAGCAATAGTGATAAAAACTGCTTGGTATTGGTACAGAGACAGACAGATAGACCAATGGAATAGAATTGAAGACCCAGAAATGAACCCACACACCTATGGTCACTTGATTTTTGACAAAGGAGCCAAAACCATCCAATGGAAAAAAGATAGCATTTTCAGCAAATGGTGCTGGTTCAACTGAAGGTCAACATGTAGAAGAATGCAGATCGATCCATGCTTATCACCCTGTACAAAGCTTAAGTCCAAGGGGATCAAGGACCTCCACATCAAACCAGATACACTCAAAGTAATAGAAGAAAAAGTTGGGAAGCATCTTGAACACATAGGTACTGGAAAAAATTTCCTGAACAAAACACCAATGGCTTATGCTCTAAGATCAAGAATCGACAAATGTGATCTCATAAAACTGCAAAGCTTCTGTAAGGCAAAGGACACTGTGGTTAGGACAAAACGGCAACCAACAGATTGGGAAAAGATCTTTACCAATCCTACAACAGATAGAGGGCTTATATCCAAAATATACAAAGAACTCAAGAAGTTAGACCTCAGGGAGACAAATAACCCTATTAAAAAATGGGGTTCAGAGCTAAACAAAGAATTCACAGCTGAGGAATGCCGAATGGCTGAGAAACACCTAAAGAAATGTTCAACATCTTTAGTCATAAGGGAAATGCAAATCAAAACAACCCTGAGATTTCACCTTACACCAGTGAGAATGACTAAGATCAAAAACTCAGGTGACAGCAAATGCTGGTGAGGATGTGGAGAAAGAGGAACACTCCTCCATTGTTGGTGGGATTGCAGACTGGTACAACCATTCTGAAATCAGTCTGGAGGTTCCTCAGAAAATTGGACATTGAACTACCTGAGGGACCCAGCTATACCTCTCTTGGGCATATACCCAAAAGATGCCCCAACATATAACAAAGACACGTGCTCCACTATGTTCATAGCAGCCTTATTTATAATAGCCAGAAGCTGGAAAGAACCCAGATGCCCTTCAACAGAGGAATGGATACAGAAAATGTGGTACATCTACACAATGGAATATTACTCAGCTATCAAAAACAATGACTTTATGAAATCCATAGGCAAATGGATGGAACTGGAAAATATCATCCTGAGTGAGGTACCCAATCACAGAAAAACACACATGGTATGCATTCATTGATAAGTGGCTATTAGCCCAAATGCTTGAATTACTCTAGATGCACAGAACACATGAAACTCAAGAAGGATGACCAAAATGTGAATGCTTCACTCCTTCTTTAAAAGGGGAACAAGAATACCCTTGGCAGGGAATAGGGAGGCAAAGATTAAAACAGAGGCAGAAGGAACACCCATTCAGAGCCTGCCCCACATGTGGCCCATACATATACAGCCACCCAATTAGACAAGATAGATGAAGCAAAGAAGTGCAGGCCAACAGGAACCGGATGTAGATCTCTCCCGAGAGACACAGCCAGAATACAGTAAATACAGAGGCGAATGCCAGCAGCAAACCACTGAACTGAGAACAGGACCCCTGTTGAAGGAATCAGAGAAAGGACTGGAAGATCTTGAAGGGGCTCGAGACCCCATATGAACAACAATGCCAAGCAACCAGAGCTTCCAGGGACTAAGCCACTATCCAAAGACTATACATGGACTGACCCTGGACTCTAACCTCATAGGTAGCAATGAATAGCCTAGTAAGAACACCAGTGGAAGGGGAAGCCCTTGGTCCTGCTAAGAGTGAACCCCCAGTGAACGTGATTGTTGGGGGGAGGGCGGTAATGGGGGGAGGATGGGGAGGGTAACACCCATAAAGAAGGGGAGGGGGAGAGGTTAGGGGGATGTTGGCCCGGAAACCGGGAAAGGGAATAACATTCGAAATGTAAATAAGAAATACTCAAGTTAATAAAAAAAAATTTCCACTTAAAAAAAATTTGTCTTTGAACTAGTATGGCACATTTCAGTGCTAAAGATTCATGTTTTAGCTGAGCATTGTGGCACCTTTAACCTCTACACTCAGAAAATAGAGGCAGGACAATCAGGAGTTAAAAAAAACATGAAATATTTAATCTTTTGTATTGGTTACCATTTTCTCTATTACTGTTACTTTAACTTGTGGTAAGCAAAAACATTGTAATTAACTCTTGGGGATGGGGAGGTGGCTTTGTGGCACTTGCTGAGTCAACCCAAAAACCTGAGTTTGTTCTGGAAAACTCGTGTGTATTAGTGAGGGTTCTCTAGAGTCAAAGAATTTATGGAATGTCTTTATCTATTAAGGGAATTTATTGTAATGACTTACAGCTTATAGTCCACCTAACCCAACAATGGGTAGCTGTGAATGGGAAGTCCAAGAATCTAGTCGTTGTTTAGTTCCATGAGGCTGTTTCAGTTGGTCTTCTGTAGAAGCTGGGATCGTGAAGAGGTAGGCTCCAGCAGATGTGCTGGCAATGGCAAGTGTAAGCAGGCAGGCAGACAGACTTCTTTCTCTAGTGTCCTTATGTAGGTTTTCAGGAGAAGGTGTGGCCCAGATTAAAGGTGCGTACATCATTATACTATCATGCCTGGATTTGGAACTTCTTTTGTCTCAGGCTGGCCTTGAACTCAGAGTTCTGCTTGCTTTAGTCTTCTGGGATTAAAGGTATGTCCTACCTTGCCTGGGCTTAAGCTTTTTATGGCCATTGTGCCTTAAGATCTCCTTGTCAAAATCCGGGCCAGAAGCCTGAGCCCTCCAGCCTCAAGATCAGGATCACAGGTGTGCCCTCCATTTCTGGATTGTAGTTCATTCCAGATATAGTCAAGCTGATAACCAGGAAGAACCACTACACTGAGTAAAGGTGGATGGAAAGACTGACTCCACAAAGTTGTCCTCTGACCTTCACATGGACACCATAACACATGTACTCACTCACGTGGCTATGTTGTGTTATATGAGGTTAACTTTTTCTAGGGTGTGTGTGTATGTGTGTGTGTGTGTGTTCGTTCATATGATAGAGGCCAGCTCCAGAAATCCTCCTATCCTCCTGTCTCTGTCTTCCCAGCACTAACACACACACACACACACACACACACACACACACACACACTCTCTCTCTCTCTCTCTCTCTCTCTCTCTCTCTCTCTCTCTCTCTCTGAATGCTTGAAGTCAGCTCCTATACTTTACTAACGGATCCATCTTTCTCTCAGGCCTGCCCCTTTAACCTCACGTGCTGGAGCTAGAGATGTGTCTCACCCTGCCTGGTTGTTGTTATTGTTTTGCCTTTCTTTGATTAATTCTTACCAACCAAGCTTGTATCCAGTAACACTTTATCCTTTGACCTGCTTTTCTGTCTTTGGACACAGTGAGGTAAAGGAAGTTGGTTGAGTGTACTGTCTTGTTTGGAGTCCCTGATGTCAGTGTTCAGTCATGATGTGGAATGAAGAAATAAAATTACTCAAATTGTCTTGTTTCCCACTAAGGGCCTCACATCCAGCAGGAAGAGTTCTGTCTTCTACTGCCCCATACTCTAGCCTCTCAGGTTGCTTGGTTTTCCTTAGGTGTAGCTAAAAGAACAGCTTCTTTTAAGAAGTCTTCAATTCAGAGAACTGTTTTCAAAGTGCTTACCTGGAACTTTGGCTTTTTATTTTTTGATGTCGAATCTCACTCTGTTAATCCAGGCTAGCCTCAGACTTGTGGTAGTCCTCTTGCCTCAGCCTCCCAAGTGCTGGGATTACAGGCATGAGACACCATGCCCATTTTTTAAAAAAAAATTTAAATAAGTGGTTGGATGCAAGAATGAGAAAGAAGTTTAGTATTTTTTTCTGAGAGAGGATTGGGAGAAACAGCGTCTGGAAGATGATGTTTATGTTGTTGAAACATTTCTTTACTGTTCCCTTAGGACTGGTGGAGCTGGGGACAGAATGCAGAAGCTCTTTGTTTTGTTTTGGAATTCAGCTGATGCACCTTTTTTTAATTAAAAAATATGATTTATTTCACTTTAATAATGTGTATGTGTGTGTCCTTCAAGACCAGAGGAAGGTATCAAGTATGGAACTGGAGCTACAGGTGGTTGGGAACTGCCTGACACAGTGCTGGAGGTAGAACTCTGGTTCTTGGAAGAGCAGTGAGAGCTCTTAGCTCGTGAGTCCTCTCTCCAACCCTGTCAGTTGATACTCTTGAAAAGGGAAATATGGCCTGTCCTGAAAGGGAGCATGGGACCAGACTCCACAGCAGAGCAGGGCCTTTGACCACAGCTGTCTCTTGGTTTGGAATTATGGCAGATATTGCTTAGGAGCTGTGATTTATGATCTCAGCTTGTCAGACTGGATGGAAAATAGGCCTTTTGTTTTAGATATAAGAAAACCATTTCGAGTTGCTAATGTAGACATAATTCTATACTGATATACTGAACACTTGATACAAACTTGTTTATGTTCAAGAGTATGGAAGTTTCACAATATAGGGCTTGGCATAAATAGGTCCTGTCAAATGTTTTATATTTTGATAACTGATCCCTAAAAGTTGGAGGCAAAGGAAAATAGTGCATTCAAGTTTTTCTATTCCTTCCCTTGCTGGAGTCCCGTGTTCTCCTGTGATGTTCTTTAAGATTTATTTATTTATTTATTTATTTATTTATTTATTTATTTATTTATTTATTTATTTGTTATATCTGTTGTATCTGTCTTCAGACACACCAGAAGAGGGCATCAGATCCCATTACAGATGGTTGTGAGCCACCATGTAGTTGCTGGGATTTGAACTCAGGACCTCTGGAAGAACAGTCAGTGCTTTTAACCACTGAGACATCTCTCCAGCCCTCCTCTGATGTTCTTATAACTGTGTAGTGACTTGTAAAGTGAAGCCTTTGTGTCTGGCTTTGAGTGAAATGTTTCAGCAAAGCCTTTGCTATGCTTGGGTCAGTCAGTAGAGGCTGAGAAATTGTTTGACTGTTTGAACCTTGAAGAAATGTTGTCTCCTTGGATAGTCTGCACTTGGTTCTACATGAGAGCTTGCAGCTGTACCAACCTTGGTCCTGGCAAATTGGGAGTTCTTATTTTTGATTATGGCTAGCTATGGTCAAAAGGAATTAAGATTTCTGTGGGTTTTCTGCTCTCTTGGATTGGAAGGGCAAGATGGCTTTGGTAGTTGGAACCTTTCCCCAATTAATCTTCTGTAATGAATGAATAAAAGTAACTGGAGTCACCTAGTTTGGGGTCAGTCTTTTTCCCAAGAAGGTTGAACCAACCCCTCTGCTCCTTCAGAAAGAGCATCTTGGTGAGCCTCTCTTTCTAATGCGGCACCTATGGCTAGCATCAACCATTATAACTGGGTCAACATTAAGGCTAAGCTATATGTAGAGAGCTGTTCCTCATTTAGATTATGAATGGTGAGAAGTATTTCTGCTTGCTTATGGTTTTATATTAAATAACTAATGAACATCTGAAATAGTTGAGTATATCTAGTACTAAGTATCTTTCATTACTAGCTTTTTATTTGGCATGCAAGATAATAGGTTTCATTACATTTGTACTATGTGTGTTTACCTGTGTACCATGGCCTATGTGTGGAAGTCAGAGGACAATTTATCAGATATGATTCTCTTCTTCTACCATATTTGTTCTAGGGAACCAAACAGGTTTTTAGGCTTAGCAGCAATTGCTTCTACCCCATGAGCCATTTGCTGCTGCTCCAAATAGTAGGTTTCAATGAAATTTTATTTTTATTTTTAGAAATTTACTTTTTTTTTTTTTTGAGACATGGTCTCACTGTGTTCCCCTGGTTGGCCTGGAGCTCTTCATGTAGACCAGGCTGGTAAATTCACAGAGAAATCTGCTTCCTGAGTATGGGGATTAAAGGCATGTACCATGTCTTTATTGTTACTTTATTATTATTGTTATTATTATTAGTGTGTATGTGTACACACACATACACATATCGGTATATAGTCAAGTCTGTGTTACAAATATGAGAGAAAAATGTGGTATTTGTCTCTCTGCGTCTAGCTTATTTCACTTTAGCAAGATGATCTCTCGTTCCGTCTACTTTCCTGAAAATTACATGATTGCCTCCTTTTTTTTTTATGGTTGAGTAGCTTAGCTGTTGTGTCAGCAATAAACAGAGATGTACAATTGTGTGATTTGGATTCCTTTGAGTATATCTGACAGATTGGTAGAACTGAATCCCATGGTAGTTTTAGTTTTAGTGTTTTGAGGAAACTGCATGCTGCTTTCCCACCAACACTGTGGGATTTCTTTTCTTTTTTCTTTTTCCCACATACAATCTCTCTTATGAATATTTGTTTTCTTTCCAAGTTTGAGTTGGTTTTCTGCTTTCACCATGTGGGACCTGGGGATCAATCTCAGACCTTTAGGGGTCGGGCTACCCACTGAACCATCTCACATCCTCTATTTTCTTGATGATATTCTCTCTGATTGGGGTAAGATGAAATCAGTGTAGTTCTGATATGGGTTTTCCCAAAGGCTAAGGATATTGAACATATTTTTCTAACATTGGTTGGTCTGTCTGTCTGTCCCTCCCTTCCTTCCTTCCTCCCTTCCTTTCTTTTTTTGAGAACTGGTATTCAATTTAGTTATTCATTAGATAATTTGGGGAATTTTTTGGTGTTTAATTTTTTTACTTTTAGTTCTTTATAGAATCTAGATGTTAATTCTGTTAGATATGTAGTTGGCAAAGATTTTTTTTTTCTTATTTCACAGGCTCCTATTTTACTTTGATGAGTATTTCTTCTGTTGTTCAGAAGCTTTTATATTTCGTGTATCCCCATCTAATTTTGGGGATTATTTTCTTTACAGGTGGTAACTTTTTCACAAAATTCTTGCCTGTGCCCCTGTGTCTTGGACTATTTTGCCTGTGTTCTCCTTATCAGTTTTAGAATTTCAGATCTTACATTAAGATCTTTGAATCATTTTTTTTTTCTTTTTCTTTTTTTCGGAGCTGGGGACCGAACCCAGGACCTTGCGCTTCCTAGGCAAGCGCTCTACTGCTGAGCTAAATCCCCAACCCCTGAATCATTTTTTATTTGAATTTTATGTAGGGCGAGAAATGGGAATATGGTTTCATCCATCTACACGTTCATATCTAGTGTTGCCTGCACTGCTTGTTGAAGCGATAGTCTTTTCTCAATTGTATTGTTTTGACACCTTTTCAAATTGTAGGTGGCAGTAACTGGGGGCTTTCTTAGGGGCCCTTCCTCTGCCCCAGCGGTCTCTGCATGAGTTTTGTGCTGTGTTGTCAGGATGCCATTGACACTGTTCTTGTGCTTAGGATTGCTTTGGCTCTCTAGGACCTTCGGTACTTCCACAGGAACTTTAGGATTTCTTTTCCAGTTAAAAAAAGGCCATTGAGGGTTGGGGATTTAGCTCAGTGGTAGAGCACTTGCCTAGCAAGCTCAAGGCCCTAGGTCCAAAAAAAAAAAAAAAAGCCATTGAAATTTTGCTGGGGAAATACATTGAATCTATAGATCACTTTCAGCAATGTAACTATTGTCCCAGTATTCTGTGAGCATGGGCTGTCTTTCCATCTTTTTGTGTCTTCTTTAATTCTTTCAGTGACTTAAGGTTTTCATTGTATAGAACTTTCACTTCATTGGTTAAGCTTATTCCCAGTTATTTTTAAGTACTTATTATTTTTTGTTTTTGAGATAAGGTCTTACTGTGTAGCCTTGGCTGACTTGGATCTCATTGTGTAGAGCAGACTGATCCCAAATTCAAAGTGATCTTCCTGCCTCTCTTTTGAGTGCTGGAATTAAAGGTGCATGCCACCATGTCTGGCCTTAAAGACTATTGTATGTATTTGAATATTTCGTGTGTGTGTGTGTGTGTGTGTGTGTGTGTGTGTGTGTGTGTGTGTGTGTGTGTACATCGTGTGTGTGCTGTCCCCATAGAGGCCAGAAGGCGGTGTTGGGTTCCCTGGAACTGGAATTTCAGACTGTTGATTGTCAGCCACCATGTGGGTGCTAAGAACTGAACCTGGTCCTCCGCAAGACTAGCAAGGATTTTAACCTTTGAGCCAATCTCTTCAGCAACTCCACCCTATTTATTTTTGAGAATGTTATGAGCAGCATTTTGTTTTAAAGCAATATCATTCTTGGTAAGTTCATTATTAAAATACTGAAACACCATTTTTTGTAAATGTTATATCCTGGTATTTGCTAAAAGTATCAGGTCTAAGAATTTTTCTGGTGGAATCAGAATCAGTATCAAAGTAATAATATTAGCTTCATAGAGTGAGTTTGGTAGTACTTCTTACTATTCTATTTTATGGAACAAGATTATCTCCAAACCCCTTCTACAGTAAGTATGATTTTTTTAAAAAGATTTATTTATTTTATATATGTGAGTACACTGTCGCTGTCTTCAGACACACCAGAAGAGGGTATCAGATTCTGTTACAGATGGTTGTGAGCCACCATGAGGTTGCTGGGATTGGAACTCAGGACCTCTGGAAGAGCAGTCAGTGCTCTTAACCACTGAGCCATCTCTCCAGCCCCCCATGATATTCTGATTTAGACACAAACTTCGGAAATAGCCATATCTTAGACCTTGTAATTATCTCTAATAGCATTAGTTTTGAAATGTTAGGCTTTAACTGTCATGTGATAATCAGACTGTAACTTAAGTTTTTAGATCTTTTAGTCCTTTACACTGCCTCTTCTATGACCATACAAGGTCCAGGTATTTTGTCTTTTTGTAGTTGTAATGTGTGTAGTTTGTAATTTCACAGACATTGCCGCAGCAAATATGTGTTGAACACTTGTTTGCCTTGGACATTTTAATGATAAGCAAAAGTAATTAGGACCCTGACATTAGGGAACAGCTTGTTGAGTGTTGAAAGACACTAACAAACTGTGAAACAAATGTAACTATAAATTGTAATCCATGCCATAAAGGGATGATAAGAATATCATAGAAGAAATCAGTAAGTGAAGTATCTCTTTAGATTAGGTAGATAGGCTGGATTGGCTGGTTTCTTCCTGTTACCAAGAAGGGGACTAGGTAGTGAAGTCTTAAAACCCTAGGCCTTGTCTTAGTTATTGTTCTATGGCTGTGATGGAACAGCCTATGATCAGGTTGGTGGTTCCGTCTCTGTGAGCCCCCTAAGCCCAGGTCAGTTAACTCTGTAGGTCTTCTCGTGATATCCTTGATCCTCTCTGCAGCTTTCTCAATTCTATCCCCCACTGTTTCACAAGACTCCCTGAGCTCCACCTTGGCTGTGGGTCTCTGCATTAGTTCTGTCTGCTCCTGGATAAAGCCTCTCAGGAGACAGTTAAGCTAGGCTCCTATCTGCAAGCATAGCAGAGTATTATTAATAGTGTCAGGGGTTGGGTTTCAACATGGGATGGGTCTCAGGCTGGGGCAGTCATTGGTTGGCTCTCCCCACAGACTGCGCCATCTTTATCTTTGTGTATCTTGTAGGCAGGACACATCTTTGGTTGAAAGTTTTGTGGGTTGATGTCCCCCTCCCTCCACTGGAAGTCCTGTCTGGTGACAGGAGGTGGTCACTTCAGTCTCCATATCCTCCGCTGGTAGGAATCTCAGCTAGGGTCACCCCTATATACTTCCCATAGCCTCCTCCCATCCCAGATCTCCAGATTGTCACCAGAAATGCTTCCCGCTGATTTCCATGCTTACCCCCAGACCCTTCTCCACCATCTCCCCACACCCGATTGCCATCCCTGTTTCCCTTCACCCCCCCTCCAACCCAGTTCCCTCTCTTCATCCACCTCTGATGAGTATTTTGTTTCCCCTTCAGAGGGAGATTCAGCGTCATCCTCCCTTGGGCACTCCTTATTACCCAGGGTTTTTTTTGGGGGGGGGAGGGGAGTGTTGGGATCTGTGGATTGTAGCATGGTTATCCATGCAGAGGTATCTTTTTCCTCTTCCTTTCTCCCTTCCTAGACTGGCTATTCAGGATGGCTCTGAAGTCCCAAAGTATAGCTGCCTGGTTCTATGAAGAGGAGTATATAGTTAGGCTGGAGAGATGGCTCACTGGTTATGAGCACTGGCTGCTCTTCCAGAGGACCCAGGTTTAATTCTCTTAGCAACTCAAAACCATCTGTGACTCTAGTTCCAGGGGATCTGACACCCTCACACAGACAGATATACATGCAGGCAAAACACCAATGCACAAAAAATTAAAATAAACAGATCCAAAACAGGAAATGACAAGAGCACAGTAAATAAGGATGATAGTAAAGCCCAGGTAAAAAAGCAGAGATCAGCACTGTGTTCTGTGACAGGTGTCAGGGACAGACACACCTAAGCCTCTAACAATGTAAGAACTGTGTATTATTTTGAACTGTAGTACAAACAATGAAATATAAGAGATGATAGAATAGCAGTTGGCCAAAGAATACTAGCAGCATGGCACATAGGGCTTCTTAGCTGTAGAATACATAGATCTCTACTCTAATTGTCATTGGGTATGCCTGGTGAGTATGCATAGAGATCTTCTAACACAGAGCCACTAGATGGACTGGAAAAATCAAGCTTAGAGCATCCAGCCCTGGAACAGCCAGTCTTGCAACACCATTTCTGGACTGGTTACGTTATTCCCAAGCCTGGAACAATCAGGCCTTGAAATCCCATCTCAGAATTGGAGAGCGAATCTCTACAGGCATTGGGTTGAATCTTTTTAAAAGTTGTTTCTAAAATTAACCTCATTTATATTCACATAAACTTTTTAAGTGGAAGAAAGGAGTGAAATCACTGTTCCTGGGAGGATGTAGCTTAAAAGAGCAGGAGAGATTAAGGATTTATTTGACTTCAATTCATTTTACTTTTCTTTTCTTTTTTTTTTAGATTTATTTATTTATTATATATAAGTGCACTGTAGCTGTCTTTAGACACACCAGAAGAGGGCATCGGATCTCTTTACAGATGGCTGTGAGCCACCATGTGGTTGCTGGGAATTGAACTCAGGACCTCTGGAAGAGCAGTCGGGTGCTCTTAACCTCTGAGCCATCTCTCCAGCCCCCTCATTTTACTTTTCAATAGTTCACAGTATACCTGTTATGAAGGTCTCTCATCCTCAGTGTGAATAATGGAGGAAAGAGCTGAGAGCTCCTGATCCACAGGATAAATAACCCAGAGTTTTCCATAATTCAGCTCCCCGTTAGACATCTCCTGAGTGTCCACCTTCATCCTATTCCTCTCTGTCTTAGTTTGGGTTTCCACTGCTGTGAACAGACACTGTGATCAAGGCAACTCTTTTTTTTTTTTTTTTTTTTTTTTTTTTTTTTTTCGAGCTGGGGACCAACCCAGGGCCTTGCACTTACAGCACTCTACCACTGAGCTAAATCCTCAACCCAAGGCAACTCTTAAAAAGGCAAATATTTAATTGGAACTGGCTTACAGTTTCAGTCTATTATCATCATGGTGGCAAGCAGGCAGACATGGTACTAGAGAAGCCAAGATTACTAGAGAAGCTGTGAGTTCTACATCTTGATCCAAAGGCAGTCAGAGGGAGACTCTCTTCTGCAGGCAGCTAGGAGGAGGATGTCTCCGATACTGAGTAGAGCTTGAGCACTAGGAACCCTCAAAGCCCACCTATACAGTGACACACTCCCTCTAACAAGGCCATACCTCCTCTAATAGTGCCACACCTCCCAGTAATGCCACTTCCCATGGGCCAAGCATATTCAAATCAATGTACACTCTAACCTCCAAACCTGCTATTTTCTTTCATTCATTTATTGCTTCACTTTTATTTTTTTGACAAGGTCTCACTATGTAGCTTCATCTGGAACTTGCTGTGTAGACATATAGACTAGGCTGGGTTTGAAGTCACAGAGATTCCTGCTGCTACTGCCTCCCTGGTGCTAGGAATAAAGGCACAGGCCATCATGCCTGACTCCCAAGTGCTACTTTTTTTTTAATCACTACAGTCCTACATACATAATTTTCTTCTCTGTGGAATAGATTAATATCTTAGAACTCTGTTTTAGAAATGCCTTCCCTGGATCCTCAAGACAAGTCTAATATCTGTCTAGTGTTGGTTAAGGCACTTATTTTTACAAAATAATACTGTTTCTTGATTTGACTGACTCCTCATCAAATTAATATTGATGAGAAAAAAATGCTTCATCACTTTTAAGAAAATGTTTGAATATTTGAGTTACTGTTCTTTTTTTTTGAGGTAGCTACAACTATATCTACAGCAGATCAACCAAGCTTAGTGTTCAGAGAGTAGATGGAACAAGGAACTAGTTGAAAACGTCTTTCTCAGGTATATTTGAATAGACAAAATTTGCAAAAACTGTGACCAGTCTCTAAGATGTATTCTTTTTAGATTTTTTTTAGATGTATTTTTTTTTCAAAGAAAAATTTATGACTGAAAGATACAGAAACTAACTAGTGGCTCAGTTTCGGTCAAATCCCTTTAAGAAGCATTGTTTTGTGTATTGGGGGCACACATGTGGGGGTCGCGCTTCTTTGTGGAATGGGCTCCCCTTCACGTTCTTACGGGTTTCTGGGATGGAGTTGAGGGCTGCCTAGCTTGTGTGCTGTGGTGGCTTGAATGAGAGTGCCCTCGTGGAGTCACGTGTTTGAATACTTGCTCTCCAGTTGATGGCGCTTCGGGAGAATTAGGAGATGTGGCTTTGCTGGAGGAAGTAAGCGCTGCTACCTGGCGTTGAAGTTTCAAAAGACCTGGCTGTTTTGAGTTAGTTTTTTCTGCCTCCTGTTTGTGGATCATTGTGAGCTCTCAGCTTTACCTGTTGCCATGCTTCTGCTCTGCCATCCTGGACTCTAAGCCTTTGAAGTCAGCAGCCCAGTGAAATACTTTCTTCCATAAGTTGCCAAGGTAATGGTGTTTTGTCACAGCAATAGAAAACTAAGGCTTGTGGCAAGTACCTTTACCTGCAGAGTCATCACACTGTCCTTAGTTATTTGCATTCTTATTCCTTAGAGAGCTGAGAATATTATGTTTTACATGGAACCACTGCTACCCAGAAAATATATTAGGAAATCCATTTTGTCGTGACTCATGTCTTCAATCTGAACATTTGAAAGGCTGAAAACTGAGGAGCTCTCAACAGATGTGAGCTCTTAGGACCAAAACTCAAGCAGGGCAGGAACCTGGAGGCAGGAGCTGATGCAGAGGCCTGGAGGGGTGCTGCTTACTGGTTTGTTCCCCGTGGCTTGCTCAGCTTGCTTTCTTATAGAACCCAGGACCACCTGCCCAGGGATGGCACCACCTATAATGGGCTGGGTCCTCTCCCATCAAGAAAATACCCCATAGGCTTGCCCATAGCCCAATCCCATAGAGGTATTTTCTTAATTGAGACTCCTCTCTGATGACTCTAGTTTGTGTCAAGTTGACATAAAACTAACCAGGATCAGATATCTAGTTTTGCTATCATTCTTCCAAAACAAATCAAAAACACTAAAAAAAGAAAGAAATGCAAATCATCCCAATTAAAAACAAAACTAACAGAAACAACCAAAGAAACAAATCTATAATACTCCCTTATTCTCTCAATGAGAACCATTTAGGTAGGTATGAAACCATTTTGTAAATATCTTGTGGAATTCTTTATTTCCAGAGTATACTAGAAAAACAAAACAGCCTGGAAATTAGCAGATGTATAAGTTGTTTTCCTTTTCTTTCTTTTTTTTTTTTTCATTTCATTTTGTTTTGTTTTTCAAGATACATTTTTCTGTGTACCCCTGGTTTTCACGGACCTCACTCTGGAAACCAGGCTGGCCTCAAATTCAGAGATCTATCTGCCTCTGCCTCCTAGGCAGGACTGAAGGCATGTGCCACCCTTGCCTCGCATGCACATACAATTTAAAACCAGCTTTAATTTTTTTTTTTTTTAAATGGGGCTGGAGAGATGGCTCAATGGTTAACAGCACATGTTGCTCCTGGCAGGGGCCTGGGTTCAGCGTCTAGCACCTATATGGGTCACAATCGTCAGTAACTCCAGTCCCAGGGGATTCACTGTTCTTCAGACCTCCATGGCATTTGACACATACTTGTTGCACAGACACATGTGCAAACAAAACACCCTTAAACATAAATAGGTACATCTAAAAATGTTTAAAGTTTTTATTACATTTTTGTTTATTTATTTATTGTGTGTGTAGGTGTGTGTATGAAATGGCACAAGTATGGAGGTTAGAGGACAATTTGCAGGAAGTCCGTTCTCTTCTGCTGCGTGGGTCCTGTGGATCAAACTCAGGTCATCAGGCTCAGCAGCCAAGTTCCTCTACCTTCTGAGTCATCTTTTGACTGATCATCAGCTTTTGTGCTTCGTGATATTCTAAAGTCACATGCTTAGGTTCCTAATGAAATGAAAAACGTCTATTTACTTATTCTTTTCTTTTATAGGAATATATATGTCCCAGATGTGAATCAGGCTTTATTGAGGAAGTGACAGATGATTCCAGGTATTGTATAAGCTTATGGATAAACCAAACTTTCTAGTACTGAAACTGTTTTCTCTTAGTGTTGACTGAGTGGAATGGAAGGAATTTGTTTTGTAGCTTACTTTCCTGGGAGTAGACACACACACACGCACACACACACACACACACACACACACACACACACACACACACACACACACGAGGAGAAGAGGACAGGAGATGGAAAGGAAAGAAAATTTGGAAATCAATATGATGATATGATTTTATCCACTGCTCCTGATTGCATCACACCTGGAAAACCTCTGTAACCATATCAAAGAAAACTTACTAAGTTATCGTTTGCTTCTTTAGGGTCCTCTTGGATTACTAATTAATTCTTGGCAACTATTTTGTTGCCGGAAGTTAAACTGCTGATGCACATATTTGGTGGGCTATGGAGTGACTTCTGAGAAGGACGCTAACAAGGCCTATGTTCTAGTCAGGGAAACTGAGTTGTTGCTCTGCCTTGAGGAGCCCAGGTCCATTGTTCAAATGAAGATTAGTGTTATCAGAGTGCCATCTTGCTGCTGTAATATTGATATTTGGGTTTGTTTTCTTGGCTTTGATAAAGGTTTAATATTGATAAAAAGAGGAAATATTTTCTCTAAGTAATAATATATTTCTTGTTTTTTTGTGAATAAAACTGTAATAACTTAATTCTAGCATTTGACCATTTGACAAAATATAAACTGCTTAAAGTGAATCTTGGAGTGACCTTGGAGCTTTATGCCAGTTCATAATTCCCTCACATTGCTGTCAGCAGAATCTAAAGTTGAAGGTCTCTTCACAACCAGGAAAAACTACACCTTTTAAAGTATGTACTGTTAGTTCTACTGTACTAATTGTTGATGATTAGATGTGGAAATGAGTTGGAGCTTCTGGGGCAATGTGTGGCATGGGATCTAGTTTGGTACAAACACTTGAACATTGGCGTGACAGTTTTGCCTTTAAATAACAGTGCCAGCACTATGCCTGTAAGAGTAGCATGACAGCAGATTTTGTAGTGTGTAGATGGCATGCTAATTTGGAATTTTTTTGTGTTGTTATAATTGCCTCAAATACTTAAGCACTCACTGCTCTGCATGTCTTGAATAAAGAATATACTGGGTATAGGGGAATGACTGATGGATGTTCCCCTAACATAGACATTTTAAATTTCTTTAGACATAGAGAGCTCTTAAACAAAGTGCAGCTTACCTGGTGTAGTAACTAGCTAGAATCTGGGTACTCTGGGGCTCCGTTTTCACTCAACCCTTATGTGTGTGCCTGATTAAGTCAAAGGCTGTCCTGTGTAGATGCTATTGGTGGCAGCCATTCAAAAGGAAATATTGCAAGTTTTGAATGAAGTTGGTCGGGTTTTTGTTGTTTTCTTTTTTTGAGGCCCCTCCCCTATTCTTTTCTCAAAACCTGACTGTTCTGGAACTTACTCTAAGGACCAGTCTGGCCTCACACTCAAAGAGATTTGCTTGCCCCTGCCTCTGGAGCACTGGAACTAAAGTTGTGGGCCTTCACTGCTGGGTGAAGTCAGTGTTTTTAAAGAGGGAAGAAATCTTATTCTTAGACTTGGAGTCTTACAGGCAATTACTTATTATTTTCTTTTATAAAATTTGTAAGCATTTGCTGACTTTAGTATTTAGAACCGCAGCAAGTAATAGTGAATAGTAAAGGTTATTGAAGCTGACATTGCAGAAATTCTAGTTACTCAGAAGGCAGAAACAAGATGAGTATAGGATCATGAGGCTTGCCTGAGCTGTAAAGTTCCCAGGTCAGTCTGGGCGCTTAGACCTGGTCGCTAAGAAAAAGTAAAAATAGGAAATGTGGCTACTGGGGCTAGAGAGATGGCTCAGTGGTTAAGAGTACTGACTGCTCTTCCAGAGGTTCTGAGTTCAAATCCCAGCAACCACATGGCAGCTCACAGCCATCTGTAATGGGATCTGATGCTCTCTTCTGGTGTGTCTGAAGACAGCAATAGTGTACTCATATATAATAAATAAATCTTTAAAAAAAGATATTTTTTAAAAAAGAGAGAAAATGTAGCTCAGTGGTAGGCATGTTTGCCTCTTCTGTGTGAGGCCCTAGGCGTAACACTAGTTCCAGAAAAATAAATCAATACAAGGAAGTCTTTGCATATAAATATAAGATAGTGGGCTCCATCCGCTCCACACATGCTGGATTTTTCTTAATTTTTGTAAAGTTTATTAGAATATTGTTATTTTTTATTATGTCTTCTCTGTGTTTAGTTCTTTTACTCTTAAGGTACAGAAGAACTAGTTTGGGCTACATAGTGAGTTCAGGGCCAGTTTGAACTCATAGTGAGGTCAGACCATGTCTCAAAAACAAGACAAACACACACCATCACCAACAACAACAACTGCACAACCTAGGAAAGATGATCCTTAGGAATCTGTTAGGTTTGGGCAATAAAATATCTATACAGCCATGTATTATAGAATCTAGTGTTCAATTATTTATGTAGTATAGGTGTTACAAGTGCCTTGTTGCATAATTAAAATGATTTTTTTAAAGTATTTTTAACCTCTTATGTAAACACAAGTTTCCATTGGTTTCTCATCAGAGTAAGGCTTGAGACAAGTGCAGAAAACAATATTTGCCTTTGTTTTAGACTAACTAGGGTGTGCTTGTTTCCTTAGTGAGCGCAGTGCAGTGCCTGGAAAAGTGTTATAATCCTGAAGGTGAAGTGGTGTTCAGGAGTTCACAGGCTTATGATTAGGATGTGTGCTCGTGTTTGTTGCTGGAAGAGCTTTTAGCAGGTTTTTGTGACTCAGTTCTTCTTCCCTTTTAGGAAGTGTTAGCCAGTTTCTTCTCTGCAAATTTCATATGGGTAGTGGGATTTAATTTTTTCCTGTTCTTCTGGGTTCTTGAAAAGAGGCATTTTGTCAGTTAGACATGTGCTATTCAGCAGCTTCTATTTTGGAGTTAGAGGTATAGGATATGCCACCACAAGGTTTTCAAAGGTGAGGAATGCATTCATTATGTAACGTCTCACAAATAATAGAGTATATATGTGAGGTATTAATTATAAAATACAGTTTTTTGGCATTGTAGTTTTATTTATGAAAGGAACAAAGGGTTGAAATGGTTGAGGCAAATTCTAGCTGTTAATAATACAAGATAGAGCTTAGAACCAGAGTTAGTGCAGAGGGGTGTGGAGGAGTCATATTCGGCTGGTGAGGTCAGAAGTGATTCATGGATGAGGTAGCCCTGAGGCTGGGCAGGATAATCTAAGAATAGGATAACCTATTCAAACTTCTTTGAATACTTACTGAATTCTTTCTAACCTGCTAATCAATACCAGGCCCTTTTATATTAAACATTTAGTAATTCCAGAAGATACTAACTTTGGTTATCTTGATCATCTATCTGGTTAAATGGTTTGATGCTGAAATATTTTTACTTTCTTAGACTGTTTGAGGATACACGTCTACTTTTCTTCCTTTGCTAGGCTAACTTTGAATTGTGTTACTGGCTGTGAGTTCTTTCTGCTTGATGGGCCTTCTTTCTACATTTCCATTTGATGTAGCTTTAATTCATTTGAAAACCACTTGATTTTGCCGTTTGGTATGCCCATTTTCTTACTGTTTTATTTGCTAAGATACTCTTATAGACATGGTGTCCTGCTGGGATGAGCTGGTCTCCCTATTGAGCTTTGTTCTCATTTGCCCTTTCTATATTTAGCTTCTGGGAAGGGAGGGGCTCATTCCTGGGAAGAGAGTCACCACCATGCTTTTCTCTTTAGTTTCTTAGGTGGTGGTGGAAGCCGGACAGACAATAGCACAGCAACACATTTCGCAGAGGTAAGTTTTCCTTTGACTGTAGAGATTGCATAGGGTGTGGCTGGGGATTAAAAGACAGATAACTACCCACCCAGTGCAGCATCACAGAGGATGGATGTGTAAGAAGAATGTAGTCAGGGGTACCCTGGAAAGATCTGTGTTCTCAGGAGTTAAGGGTTTGTCATATTTCTTCTGAGGGAAAAGTCATAGCTGGTAAAATATCCTGCTGCAAACCTGGTTGTGTTTTCTTTTGTTGCTGCTGCTTTCTGTGTATGAATTAAAAGCTTGTGATGTTTGCAGAGCACCAGCCTCCGCTGCAGTGGCAGCCCTGATGACTCACTACTCAAATTGCAGTCAAGCAGTTTTAAAACAGCATTGTATAATACTAGTTTCTAGAATTTACCTTTCGTTAACATGATAGTTTGCTGTGAAGTAAGTATATTTATAGCCTTTCAGATCCTAAGATGAGACCCTTAAATAATTAACTTCTATTTCTTTGTATAATGTAACATCCATATATTAAATATGAATATTCTCGTCCCCCCCCCTTTGCCCCTGAGACAGGTTTCCCTATATGGACCAGGCAGGCTTCATACTATACTCACTGTGTAACATTGGTTGGCCTTGAACCCATAATCCCTCAGCATCCCAGGAGCTAGGATTCATAGGCATATGGCACCACCCCAGTTAGAAAATCAAAACTCTGAATTATTATTTGAAAATAGAGGGTTTGGGGATTTAGCTCAGTGGTAGAGTGCTTGCCTAGGAAGCGCAAGGCCCTGGGTTCGTCCCCAGCTCCGAAAAAAGAACCAAAAAAAAAAAAAAAAAAAAAAAGAAAGAAAAAAATAGAGCACTAGGGCATTACTCTGTGTCCTTTAATGCCATTTATTTTTCAGTTCAAATTACTTTGGCTTTTCATTGACCTATTTCTTTTTGGCTTGTGTAACTGCTCGAACCTCTTGTTTCTTTAGAGAAGGGGTTTCATAAGGTTTCACTATATTGCCTCTGCTTGTCTTAAACTCATGAGCTCAACTGATCATCCTGCCTCCGCCTCTGGGGAAGCTGAGACTGTAGACTTGTGCTGCTATGCCTAGTTCCTAAACTGTTCTAAGTACACAACTCGGTGGCACTCAGACCCCATGCTTGTAGTCACTTAGAGACTGATTCCCAGATGGGAAACCCAGCTTATTGGACTGCAGACACGTCTACTTTCTTCTTTTACTCATGTATCTCTCTGTTGCACACAGCTTTCAGGTGCTAAAAGCTGATATATGACCAAAACAATTTTTAACGTTAAATCCCATAATCAGAATTCCTTTTTATTTTAGAATCATAGTTAATAAGCCCATAAGTCACTGAACTTTTCTTTTTGAAAATTATCTTAAGATCTACTATGTCTCCCTCCCTTGTTGACACTATAGTTAAGAATTGTGTTAGATCTTTCCTTTTGTTTATGGCTATGGAAATTGCTAACATCTAGTTCTGAGATTTCTAGTCAATTCTTAACTGTTTTAAGATGAGTTGATGTAAGCATGACTCCAGACAGATCAAATTTTGAACACTCATTTGTGTTTTCTTGTTGATAGATTTAGAAGCTTTTAAAGTCTATACACTCTGTGAGGCCTGGCAACCTTCTTGATGTAGCATTTCCCAGGGTGTGCTATTCCTGGGAGCACAGTCTGTTCCTGATTGTGCATGTGCAAAAGAAACTTCACTTGATTTTCTTTAAGCATTGGTTCTCTTTGAGAAATGGAAATAGATATGGATCTGTCAGTTTTGTATGTATGAATCAGGAGGAGGAAATGCATTGAGTAAGAAGGAAAATAAGTAATGTGGTCAGCATTTTAACTTTAGTAGGACTGACTACAGCTGACACTGTGGCGTGGGCCGCCCTTCAGGTGTTACTTTTGCAGAAGTCATGGTTCTGAGGTCATGATTCTTAGGCTTTGTAGTGACACGCTTTGTGGTAGGTGTAATCATGCCCAGTCTTCTTTCCTTCAACAGAGTCTTCTTGTCACCATACCTCAATATTTAATTTTCTCTCTCTCTATTTTTTCGTTTCTCAAGACAATGTTTTCTTACTAGCTCTGGCTGTCCTGGAACTTCAGGCTGGCCTTTATGTCCCAGAGGTCCACCTGCCTCTGTCTACTGAGTGCTAGGGTTAACTTTTTTCTTTTAAAATGTTGTTTTGCATATTTAATTTAATTTTTATTTTTTTAATTTCCAGGTTTCCCCTTCAAAAACCCCCCATTCTACTCCCTTATCCCCTGCCTCCATGAGGGTGCTCCCCGACCTACCCACCCACTCCTGCCCCACTGCCCTAGCATTCCCCTTTGCTGAGGCATCAAGTCTTCACAGGTCCAAGGGCTTCCCCTCCCATTGATGCCAGACAAGGCTATCCTCTGTTACATATGCAGCTGGAGCCATAGGTTTCTCCATGTGTACTCTAGGGTTGGTGGTTTAGTTAGTTCCTGGGAGCTCTGGATGGTGTGGTTGGTTGATAATGTTGTTCTTCCTATGGGGTTGCAATAGTATGTTGCAAAGGTATGTGCTCCTTAAGTCCTTCCCCTAACTCCTCCATTGGGGTCCCTGGGCTCATTCGGGTGGTTGACTGCGAGCATCTGCCTCTGTATTTGTCAGGCTCTGGCAGAGCCTCTCAGGAAACAGCTATACCAGGCTCCTGTCAGCATGCACTCCTTGGCATCAGCAGTAGTGTCTGGGTTTGGTGTCTGCAGATGGGATGGATCCCCATGTAGGGCAGTTTTTGGATGGCCTTTCCTTCAGTCTCTTCTCCACTCCTTGGCCTTGTATTTCCTTTACATGGGAGCAATTCTGGGTGAATATTTTTGAGATGGGTGGGTGTTTCTATCCCTCAGCTGGAGGCCATTCGTAACCATTGGATACAGTCTCTAGTGTTCTCTTTCCCCTTTGTTGGGTATTTCTGCTAATGTCATCCACATTGGGTCCTGGGAACCTCTTGCGTCTGTTTTTCTTTATTTTTAATTTCTTTATTTTTATTTCATGTGCATTGATGTTTTGCCTGTCAGTTTTGTCTGAGAGGGTGTTGGATCCCCTAGAACAGGAGTTACAGACAATTGTGAGCTGCCATGTGTATGCCGAGAGGTGAACCTGGGTACTCTGGAAAAACAGCCAGTACTATTAACTGCTAAGCCATTTCTAGCCCTCCCTAAATGGTCATATTAGAAAAAGCTTAGTCCAAGAAAATTTCCAAAATCCTTAATATTTATTTATCCTTCAAGTGAGGATGGAGGGGGAGGAGTTGGGAACAAAGGCAGGAAGAGGCTTAGCAGTTGCAGAGCAACAGTACTTGAGTGACATGTAAGAGGTAGTGGCGGGTAAATCTAAGATGCCTACAAGCTGACTCTTAAGAGCAGATGTCACTGGGAATTGGTTAGGGGCTTTCAAGTAATCCATGCTTCCCTGGGTAACTGAGCTCATCGCTTCAGGTTCTCATCAGCAACCTCAGAATAGCAATGGCTTCTCACTCTGCAAATCAACACTGGTTAAATAAAATTGGCTATGGCCTATTATCATTTCCCTAATTTCTTTCTTAGCCTGTTTATCCTTTAAGTAGAGGAAGGCTACTGATTTGAGTTAATTTTATCTCCAGCCACTTTGCTGGAGTTGTTTATTAGGCTTAGTAGTTCTCTGGTGGAACTTTTGGGTCACTTAAGTATACTATCATATCATCTGCAAATAGTGATATTTTGACTTCTTCCTTTCCAATTTGTATCCCTTTGACCTCCTTTTGTTGTTTGATTGCTCTGGCTAGGACTTCGAGTACTATATTGAATAAGTAGGGAGAGAGTGGGCAGCCTTGTCCCTGATTTTAGTGGGGTTGTTTCAAGTTTCTCTCCATTTAGTTTAATGTTGGCTACTGGTTTGCTGTATATGGCTTTTACGATGTTTAGGTATGGGCCTTGAATTCCTGATCTTCCCAGGACTTTTATCATGAAGGGGTGTTGAATTTTGTCAAATGCTTTCTCAGCATCTAATGAAATGTGGTTCTTTGAGTTTGTTTACATAGTTGATTACATTGATGTTTTCCTGTATATTGAACCATCCTTGAATCCTTGGGATGAAGCCTACTTTACCATGATGGATGATCATTTTGATGTGTTCTTGAATTTGTTTGCGAGAATTTTATTGAGTATTTTTGCGTTATATTCATAAAGGAAATTGGTCTGAAGTTCTCTTTCTTTGTTGGGTCTTTGTGTGGTTTAGGTATAAGCAAAATTGTGGCTTCATAGAAGAAATTGGGTAGTGCTCCTTCTGTTTCTTTTATGTAAAATAGTTTGGACAGTGTTGGTATGAGGTCTTCTATGAAGGTCTGATAGAATTTTGCACTAAACCTATCTGATCCTGCGCTCTTTTTGGTTGGGATACTTTTAATAACTGCTTCAATTTCTTTAGGAGTTACCGGATTGTTTAGATGGTTTATCTGATCCTGATTTAACTTTGGTACCTGGTATTTGTTTAGAAAATTGTCCATTTCGTCCAGATTTTCCAATTTTGTTGAATATAGGCTTTTGTAGTAAGATCTGATGATTTTTTTGGATTTCCTCAGATTCTATTGTTACGTCTCCCTTTTCATTTCTGATTTTGTTAATTTAGATACTCTCACTGTGACCTCTGGTTAGTCTGGCTAAGGGTTTATCTATCTTGTTGATTTTCCTCAAAGAACCAGCTTTTGGTTCTGTTGATTGTTTGTATAGTCCTTTTTGTTTCTACTTGGTTGATTTCAGCTCTGAGTTTATTTCCTGCCTTCTACTCCTCCTGGGTGTATTTGCTTCTTTTTGTTCTAGAGCTTTTAGGTGTGCTGTCAAGCTGCTGACATATGCTCTTTCCTGTTTCTTTCTGCAGGCACTCAGCGCTATGAGTTTTCCTCTTAGCACTGCTTTCATTGTGTCCCATAAGTTTGGGTATGTTGTGCCTTAATTTTCATTAAGTTCTAAAAAGTCTTTAATTCCTTCCTTCCTTCCTTCCTCCCTTCCTTCCTTCCTTCCTTCCTTCCTTGATCATGTTATCATTGAGTAGAGCGTTGTTCAACTTCCATGTATATGTGGGCTTTCTGCCATTATTGTTGTTAATAAAGACCAGCCTTAGTCCTTGGAGATCTTATAGGTTGTATGGGATTATTTCAATTTTCTTGTATCTGTTGAGGCCTGTTTTGTGACTGATTATATGGTCAGTTTTGGAGAATGTACCATGAGGTGCTGAGAAGAAGATATATGTATATGTTTTTGTTTTAGGATGAAATGTTCTATAAATATCTGTTAATTCCATTTGGTTCATAACTTCTGTTAGTTTCTCTATGTCTCCGTTTAGTTTCTGTTTCCATGATCTGTTCATTGATGACAGTGGGGTGTTGAAATCTCCTACTATTATTGTGTGTGGTGCAATGGTGCTTTGAACTTTTGCAAGTTTTCTTTTATGAATGTAGGTGCATTTGGAGCATAGATATTAGGATTGAGAGTTCATCTTGATGGATTTTTCCTTTGAAGTGTCCTTCCTTATCTTTTTTGATAACTTTTGGTTGAAAGTTGATTTTATTCAATATTAGAATGGCAACTCCAGCTTGTTTCTTCAGACCATTTGCTTGGAAAGTTGTTTTTCAGCCTTTCACTCTGAGATAGTGTCTGTCTTTGTCTCTGAGGTGTGTTTCCTGTATGCAGCAAATGCTGGGTCCTCTTTATGTATCCAGTCTGTAGGTCTATGTCTTATTATTGGGGAATTGAGTCCATTGATGTTAAGAGATATTAAGGAATAGTGATTATTGTTTCCTGTTTTGTTTTGGTTTTTTTTTGTTGTTGTTGTTGTTATTGTTGTTAGAAGTTGAACTATGTTTGTGTGTTTTTCTTCTTTTGGTTTCTTTTCTTTTTCTAAAACAGGTCTTACTTTGTAGCACTTGTTGGTCTGCAACCATGTAGATAGACTAGGTTAGCTTTGAACTCATAGAGATCTGCCTGCTTCTGCCTCTGCCTCCTGAGTTCTGGAGTTAAAGGCCTAAGAAGGTTTTATAAAAATTAAAAACCTCCCATATTCTCATTATTTTATTCTTGCTTAAAATTATCTATGTCATAGTACTTAACCATTTCTCCTATGTGTGCCTCATAACTACATAGTTACAATCATTGAGTTTATTCTAATTTTGATTAAAATTTACTTAGGGTTTTGCTCTTTGTTCCTAGTCACTTTTTTATGAATTATTATATGTTCTATATTTTATGACTGCTTTTTTAAAAAAAATATTTAATGTATGAGTGCTCTGCTGTATATACATCCACAGGCCAGAAGAGGGCATCAGATCCCCTTATAGATGGTTATGAGCCACCAAGTGGTTTCTGGGAATTGAGCACAGGACCTCTGGAAGAACAACCACTGCTCTTAACTGCTGAGCCATCTTCCCAGTCCGACTGCTTCTTTTTTATGCTCACACTATTTTTTATTAAACTGTTAATCTGTGTTAGCTATGTCTAATTGTGTGATGGTTGGTCATGGAATTATACATACTTATTTCTTGCCCTCCTGAGTATAGGACGTACTAAGAAATAAAACATAGCAACTAGACAGATGGAAATAATTTTTGAGGGATGCAGAGATGGTGGTTAGAAGCACTGACTCCAGGGGACCGTGGTTTAATTCCCAGCACCTACCATGGTCTGTAACTCCAGTTCCCAGGGGGATTTGGGGTCTTCTGGACTCCTTGGGTAGTGCACAGCTATAAATGCAGGCAAAACATCCATACACTTAAAAATAAGTCTCAAGTTTTAAAAAAAATGTTTTTCTTGACCTGGACAACTCAACTGGACTATGATCACATGGATGCCCTAACTTTATATGTGACAATACATCTGAAAGTTAGGCTATAGTAGGTACACTATCTCATAACCACACTGAATTTTTTTCTTCATTTATGCAGTTTCCTACTACAGTAATTCTATCTACTAGAGGAATGTAATTGGTAGCCATTAGGTTCTTGCTATGAGATACATCATTCCTGTAGTAGTGAAGAGGAATGAGCAAAGAAGTCAGAAGTGGGTATGAGAGGTTAGGCTCTTGTGTTCAGTCTTTGTGGTTCAGAGTTTCCGTGTGTAGTCAGCATGCACTGGAGTGGTGTGAAGTAGATGGGGGAGGTCAGCATCTGTGAGACAGTCCTGCTTTTACTTTCATCAGCATCTTCCACAGGACCAGTTCATGCTCCATTCAGCATGCTGGGGCCTGTGGTAGGTATCGTACCTTTTTCCTGCAGAAAGCACTGAGTTGAGCAGGAGGAATATAAAGGTACAGTAGATTCTAAATAAAATTGTTGATATCCATTTGCTTTGATCTAAGGCCGTTTTAAATGATTAAGCACTTGTTCTTCTAGAGGACCCAGATTTGGTTTCCAGCATTCACACTGGGTGGCTCACAACCATTTTTAACTCTAGTTTTAGTGGGATCTGACTCCTCTGGCCTCGATGTGTAGATACACTTATGTCTACCTACCCATCCTTACACACACACACACACACACACACACACACACACACAGAGGCATAGGCACACACAATTAAAAATAAACCTTTGATTAAAAAGTAAAATTAGCTGGGAAGTGGTGGCATACACCTTTATAATCCCAGCACTTAGAAGGCAGAGGCAGGCAGATCTTTGAATTTAAGGCCAGCCTATTCTACAGAGTGAGATCTAGGACAGCCAGGGCCACACAGTGAAACCCTGACTTGAAAAACTAAAAACTAAAAAGTAAAATAATAAAAAGTCTGCCATGATGGTAGCCAGTCTTCATATTTTTTTGGGGGGGTCCTTTTCTTTTATTTCCTTGATATTACACACAGTTTAATTTTTATGTTCCTTTTCTCTTGGTGGGGCTTTTGTAGCTCAGACTGGTTTGGAACTTGCCATGTACAACGGCTAACTTTGAAATAATGAGAAGTCTGAAGTGCTCAGATTACAGTATACCCTGCTTCCCTTTACCTTTTCTGTTTGTTTGTTTGTTTTGATTTTTGTTTTTGAGATTTTGGAATCCTAGAGATCATTATGTAATACAGATTCTGCAACCAGTGATCTTCCTGCTTCATAGTGTAGTACTGAGGGAGGGTACAGGTATGAGCAGCCATGCCTGGCTCAATTTGCTGTTTTAGCCTTTCGTTCCAGGAACCCCAGGGCTCTAGTTTTATTTTCTTTTCACTATCCCATTGTACTTTTTCTCTGCAAGTTATTTTAGTGCTTATTGTATAATATATTATTTTAAAAAATTTCTCTCTCTCTGTCTCTCTCTCTCTCTGTCTCTTTCTCTCTCTCTCTTTCTCTCTCTCTGTCTCTCTCTCGTGTGTTTGTGTGTGTGTGTGTGTGTGTGTGTGTGTGTGTGTGTGTGTGTGTGTGTGTGTGTGTTTGTGTGTGTGTGTTAGAGACAGGGCCTAGATTTATAGTTCTTGTTGGCCTGAAACTAACTATATAGACCAGGCTGGCCTGAAACTCACAGAAATTTTTCCCCTTTTGCTTCCAAAGTGCTTAGATTAAAGGTGTGTACCATTATACCTGGCTTTTCCTAAATTTTTTGAAGAAGAAGCATTTTCTGAGATAGACTTTTTAAAGCATGTTTTTTTTTTTTTTTTTAAGCTTTTTTTCATTAATAAATTTTACATGTATGTAGTACACTGTTACTGTCTTCAGATATAACAGAAGTGGGCATCAGATCCCCACTACAGGTGGTTGTGAGCCACCATGTGGTTGCTGAGAATTGAACTCAGGACCTCTGGAAGAGCAGTTAGTGTTCTTAACCGCTGAGCCATCTCTCTAGACCAAGTCTCTTAAATTATACTTTTAGCTTTTAACTGATCATATTCAACCTTCTTATTAACCATTGCTAAGTAGAAGCGTTATTTCTGTGACAAATGGGATCTCCTTGCTTTTTCAAATTTGCTAATAAAAACCTGATGAAGATGTAGTTTTCGTTTCAAGTATCTAAAACCTGGCTCAAGAGTTAGCTCTGAAATGCCTCTTTGGGTCCACAAGTAGTTCAAAGTAAGATAAAAATAAACTTGAAGTGTTTCTTAGTTATCTTTCCTGTTGCTGTGATAAAAAAACCCTGACAAAACAACCTAAAGGATAAAGAGTTATGTTGACTTCACAGTCCACCATGTGGGGAAGTCTGGAGCAGGCATTTGAGGCAACTGGTTATATGAGATACACATGCACATAGGTGGTGCTTCTCAGTTTAGTTTCTCTTTTCCATTCCATCTAAGACCCCAGCCTATGAAATGGTGCCACCCATCTTTATTAACCTAGTCTATGTAACGCCTCATAGGGATGCCTGAGGCTCATGTCCTAGATTCTGTCAAGTAAGCAGTCACCATTAACCATCACAGAGTAGCTGTGATGCATTTAACTTACCTTCCAATGTCACTTAATGCCTCTATAGCCATTATAAAGACATAGTAATCACAAGTTACTCCATAAGCTGGGATATGTGATGTATAAATGAGAATGACCCCCCCGAGGCTCATACATTTGGAAGTTTGTCTGCAGTTGGTAGAACTGTTTGGAAAAATTAGGCAGTGTGGAGGAGGTATGTTACTGACTTTGAGAATTAAAAAGCTCACACTATTCCCAGTTAGCTCCCTCTCTGTCTTGTGCTTGTGGATCAGATGTAAGCTGTCAGCTGCCATTCTAGAGCCATGACTACCTGCCTGCTGCCATGCTCCCTGGCATGATGGCTAAATACTCTAATCCTTTGAAGCCATGAACCCTCAAATTAAATGCTTTCTTTTGTAAGTTGTCTTGATCATGGTGTAACTAAGCCACAGGTTGGTACTATACAGTGTTATATTGCTGTAACAAGCCTGGCCATGCTGTTGTTTGGAGAAATGTGGAAGACTTTGTGACTTTGAACTAGAAAAATTGTTGAATGCTGTAAGCCCATAAATGGGCTTTAATGGACCATCCTTGTAGGAGTTTGGAAGGCAGTAGTGCTGAGGCCAGTGTGGACTGTGGAGGCCCTGCTCAAGGTTTCAGAGGGACAACAGTAGCTAGAGACCGTGGGCTAAAGATCATTTTTGTGATCATTTGGCAAAGAAAGTTGCTACAATTTGCCTAAGACTAAATTGAAGAGTTTTGTAATAATTTCATTGGTCGATTTCAAGATGGCCTAATATTGAAATGTGTGGCTGTTAGTGATCACTCTTATGCAGATCTGCAATGAAAATGAAAAGCAGAGCAAAAAGAAGTACAAAATGTACTATTTGAGGAGAAAAAAAGAACCAGGAAATTTAATGTTGAACCTTGGTTTGTGCTGAAAGAGATAAGGAGAAATGAAAAAAAAGAAGTGGTGGCCACAGAGCAAGGCTCCCACTTAGCTAAGCCTGCCATCTGTGAAAAGAAAAGGCCAAAAGAATTATCTGTTCCTAAAGAGCGACAACAAAGGAAAGCTCATATGAATGTAATCCCCCTGTCTTAGCCTCTGTCTCAGTGCTGGGGTTATAGATGCATGTAGTCTACAGGATTTTATGTAGGTACTGTTCTCCACCAGTTTCTGAGACAGGGTCTATTGTTGAGTTGAAAACTTGCAGGTTCTGCTACACTAGCTAGTCTAGTCCACAGACCCCAAGGTTCCTCCAGTCTCTGCTATTCCAGTGCCTATGTTACAAGCACAAGTCACTGTAGCTTTCTACATGGGTTCTAGGGATCGGATACAGGCAGAGGACGCAGTTCACTGGCTTTGACAGCTCCTTAGTACCTTAGTGAACTTTTCTTCTTCTTCTTTTTTTTTAAATTAATTTTTACTTATATGAGCACACTGTAGCTGTCTTCAGACACACCAGCACACCAGAAGAGGGCATCAGATCCCATTACAGATGGTTGTGAGCCACCACGTGGTTGCTGGGAATTGAACTCAGGACCTCTGGAAGAGCAGTCAATGCTCTTAACCACTGAGCTATCTCACTAGCCCCTACTGAACTTTTTAAACTAAAAAGTTCTTTTACATTTACTTTATGTAAATAAATATACATTCTTGTACATTTGTGTGTGTGTGTGTGTGTGTGTGTGTGTGTGTGTGTGTGTGTGTGTGTTTTCATGTGAGCATGCAGTGTTACATGTGGAGAAGTCAGAGGACAAGTTGCAGGAGTTGGATGCTAGTTTTGCATCTTTCTATTTTGTAAAAATGTTTATTAGTTCTAAGAGTGTTCTGATGGAACCTTTAGTCTTTTAAGTATAGGATTATATCTGCAATTAGGGTTAGTTTTGCTTGTTCACTCTCTGTTTATATCTGTTTACTCTCTGTTTACATCTGTTTACTTTCTTTCGTTATTGCTCTTGCTAAGGATTAAGCACTTTATTAAGAGTTGAGATTAGGTATCCTGATTTAAATTTCTTCCTTACCTAGTCTATCTAATATTGGACTTAGGTTTGTCATAGATATTCTTTAGTATGTTGAGGTTTCTCCTAATACCCTCAAAGCTTTTCATCATGCAGGGACACTATAGTTTTACAGAGATTTTGTTCTCTATCTATTGAAGTGACCATGTGATTTCTGTCCTGAAGGCTATTTACATGCTTAACTACATTTACTGGTTGGTACATGTTGAACTATCATAGCAACCCTGTAATGAAGCCAGCTTAGTCATGGTGTGTGAGCTCCTCCTCCTCTTCCTCTTCCTCTTCCTCCTCCTCTTCTTCTTCTTCCTCCTCCTCCTCTTCCTCTTTATATTGCTCTTCCTTCTCTTTATCTTCCTCCTCCTTCATTCTTCCTCCTCTTCCTTGTTTTCTGAGACAGGGTTTCTCTGTGTAGTCCTGGCTGTGCTGGATCTTGCTCTGTAAATCAGACTGGCCTTGAACTCAAAGATCCTCCTGCTTCTGCCTGAGTACTTGGATGAAAGGCATGTGCCACCACAACCGGTGGAGTATGAGCTTGTAATATGTACTTGAATTTTATTCATACAAACTTTATGTCTGTGTTCACCAGGGAAATTGATCTACTAGCTTATAAATTAATTTGATAATGTTCTCTTTTTATTTCTATTATAAGTTTTTTAAAATACATTTTTCTTTTACGCATATGGATGTTTTGTCTGTATGTACCACCTGCACACCAGAAGAGGGCGTTGGAGCCACTGTGACTACAGTTACAGACAGTTGTGAGCTGCCATGTGGGTGCTGGGAATTGAACTCAGGACCTTTAGAAAAGCAACCAGCAGTGTTCTTAACCACTGAGCCATCTCTTCAGCCTTATTTTGTTGAATTTTTGAGGAGCATTGGTTCTTCAAAGGTGTGATTGTGTGTGTGTGTGTGTGTGTGTGTGTGTGTGTGTGTGTGTGTGTGTGGTGTGTATGTATATGTATGATGTGTGTGTGTAGAGTGTGTGTGTGTGTGTGTGTGTGTGTATTTCTTCTGTCAGTATCGATCATTTCTTTTGAGACAGGGTCTCTGCTGCCCTGAAATTTACCAAATAGACTAGGCTGGTCAGCCATGAAGCTCCAGGGATCTGCCTGCCTCTTTTTCCCTGGTGCTAGCATAATTCCACACTTGGGTTTTTTGTTTTTTGTTTTTTTGTATTTTGGGTTTTTTTTTGTTTTGTTTTGTTTTTTTTTTTTTTGTTTTTTGTTTTTTCCATTTTTACTTTTTTCTCTACAGTTTCCCCACACTAATTAGCCACTTTCTGTCTCTATGTAGGACGGTAACTATAAATGGTATCATATAAAATGTGACCTTTTCTGACTGAATTTTTTTCTACTTAGCATAATGTTTTCAAGTTTCCCCGTGTTGTATCATGCATTACTACTTCCTGCATTGTGTGGCTGCACAATACCTTGTAAAAACATTCTTTTCCTTTTGGTGTTGGGAGTCGGCCCCTCAGCTTCAGTATGCAGGCAGGCAGTCTACTAGCTAAGGCCAGCTCTGTGTGACGATTATTGTGTGTTTCTCTGTTAGCTGATAGACATTGGACATTTACACTGGGCTCTTAGGAGTAGTTCTGCTATTAATATAATTGTACATGTTTCCTTGTGATATATTTTTAGCTCTCTGGCTTTTATAGCTAACAGTGAAATTCTTGTGTCATATTATAGTAAACTGTTCAGCTCTGAGGAACACATCTTAACATTTTAAGTATGTAGAGGATGTGTTTGCAGTCGGCTCAGAGCAAGGTCTGTCAAATGGAAGACACCATCTCCTGCTGTTTGTTTTTTATTTATGTTTTAAGAGATTTGTTGATTTATATTTGTGCATCTCTGTGTGAGTGCATGCACATATGAGTGTGCTGGTGTGTGCATGTGTGGAGGCCAAAAGAGGCCCTTAGGTGTCACCCTCTATCACACTGCCTCTTCCATTGAGTCAGAGTTTTCTTGGCTAGCTTGATGCCAGCAAGGCCTAGTGACCTTCTGTCTCTGCCCTCCTGCTGGAGACGGAATGGTCAGCTTGTTAATGGGTGCTGGCATCCAGGCACCAGTCCTTACTGTGGGAACATGTGCTTAGCTGCCCCAGCTCTGTCTCGTTTATAATGACACTGGGGCTTTGTCTTCTTACATCTGTTCGGAGTACCTTACTATGTTGTTTTTCAAGAAAAAAATTTGTCAAACTGTGTAATTCTTTAAAGTGTTTTACTAAAACTCTGTAGTCATTCAGTTAGTTTATACTTATGTAGGCTGTGTCCTGAAGACCCAGTTCTGTTAATGAGCTCTTTTCCCTTATGCTTGTGTAAGTCTGCTCTGAGACAGGTGACCTGGCTATTCTTATCCTTCTTGTTGGTTTGGAATAAAGTTCTGAGATGTACCCTTTCATTCTATGTTCTATGCTTAGGGCACGCTGTCATCTGGGGATGAAAGTAGGCTAGAAATACACTGTTACTATTAGTTGGTACCACTTTGCATTTCCAAACAAGTGGCAAAGTTCCTCAAGCTGATGCAGAAGGTGATTTGGATTTTCTACTTTCTTAGTTGTGGTAACCATTGACAGTAATCTAAAGAGTATAACTAACCAGGCTGGGAGATGACTCAGTGGCACAGCACTCACTGAGCAAGTTTGAGGACTAGAGTACAGATCCTAAGAACCCCATGTAGAGGGAGAGGGAGAAGCATCCTCTTCAGTAGTGTAGCTACTGTAAGGTGCCCATGCGCCTCTAAGTCTGTAAATAACCTTATGTATGCCCTGTGAGCAACTGTGCCAAACTCAGTGTCAACAAAAATATACAATACAAAAGGAAACAATAACAAAAGAAAAAACCAAAGTGGAAGAGTCTTTAAAGTAGAAGGGGGCTGGTTGGGAAGAGGCAGGGACCAGCAAGAGTGGAAAGGGATAAAAGATAATAGGGAGTGTATAAAAGTCACTATCTACATTATAATTAATGTATGCTAATATGCATTTTAAAATAAAAAGAAAAAAAAGCCAGTGAATTATAAACAAAATATTTGGATAGCATTTACTTCTGGAGTTATAAGAGGGATATAGAGAATTTCAGTAGCTTTAGGGAGATAACAAAGAGACGGCTTATGGACATATCTTCTCTACATCTTATTCATGTGCTATTTTACATGTGTTGAATATATCATGATGGTAATCTTAACATGTAAAATATCCATGACACATTGATACTGAAAAGAATGCTAGGGTGGTATCCTGAGTCAATGCAAGCCTTCATCACTTAGGATGCTTACAGTTAGCTAACACATTACAGTTTCTGTATTAGTTACTTTTGGGTTTGTGTGACTACAGCACCTAAGAGAGACAGTTTAAGAGGAGAATGGTTTATTCTGGTTCAGAGTGTTGGAGTTCATCATGACAGGGAAGGTGTGGTGGGACAGCTTAGTTCTTGGTAGTAGGAGCACATGGCAGAGACTGTTCACTTCAGCACAGCATAGGAAGCACAGAGACAGCTGGTTTCACAGCTTCTCTCAGGAGCCCCCAAGGGGCCTGTATGGAACTTTTGAGCTAACTTTCCTATGGTAGGGTGTTGCTTGGGCTTGGTGTCTATATCTTTCTACTTGAAAATAAAATTCTTTTGAAACAGAAGAGTCTCTTTTTGTAAAAACTTGTTTTAGATTGGAGAGATGGCTCAGCAGCTAGGAGAACTCGATGCTCTTGCAGAGATGGGTGTGGGGTTCCCAGCACCCATGCTCTGTGGCTCATAACAGCCTGTAACCTTAGCTCCAGGGACTCTAGTCCTATGCTCTCTTCTGACTTCCTTGTATTTTTTTAAATTATGTATTTGTTTTATGTATGTGAGTACACTATCTCTGTCTTCAGACACACCAGAAGAGGACATCAGATCCCATTACAGATGGCTGGGGCCACGATGTGGTTGCTGGGAACTGAACTCAGAACCTCTGGAAGAACAGTCAGTGCTCTTAACTGCTGAGCCATCTCTCCAGCCCCTCTTCTGACTTTCTTGAACACTACATTCCAATGTGCAAACATACTCACAGAGACACATAGTTAAAAATAATCTTTTAAAAAATTAACTTACTTTTCATTTTCCCCTTTGCTTACTGATTTTCCCAAACCTAGTCTCTCTCCCTCCCATATTAATGATGAAAATGTGTACAACAGAGGCTCTTATCAGACATAGCTGTACTGCTTTGGCATAGTTTTGACCCAGCCTGTCTTTGATGCCAGTGTCAAGTCAAGAGACGTATTTTAAAGATATCTATTTCCACTTGACAGTGATGAAGTGTTCTTTACAAGTGGAGAAATATATTTATTTGTTTTGTTGAGAATGCAGATGCCACTTGTGATAAAACAAAGTATAACATTGATTTGAACTGTTACTTAAGCTTGGGACAGACGGACATCTGTGCTTTAGCTCATAGTATATTTCTGGAAGGGAACCTGGTCAGAAGCATGTGGAGATGGATGTTAAATAACTGTTAAGGAAAGAGGCTAGGCATTTGTTTGCTTTCTTATATATGTAGAAAATTATTTTACTTTGTTTATTTACAATCAGCCAGTTCAAGGAATTGAGCCTCCCACATTCTAGGCTAATGTGCTTTTTTTTTTTTTTTTTTTTTTTTAACCAGCTCTGGGACCATCTGGATCACACAATGTTTTTACAAGATTTTAGACCCTTTCTAAGTAGCAATCCTCTGGACCAAGATAATAGAGCCAATGAGAGAGGTCACCAAACTCACACTGACTTTTGGGGACCAAGTCGGCCTCCAAGGTTGCCTATGACAAGAAGATACAGGTCTCGAGGAAGTACTCGTCCCGACAGGTCGCCAGCTATCGAAGGGTGAGTTGTTGTTTTGAATTCTTAAGAGCTGTTTAGATTGTTACTGAAGCAATCTAATCTATATTTTATAAAGTTCTCAGACTTACTTTTGTGGACACACAGAAATATAAACAGGATGAAAATGAAGCTACATTGAATGTCATACTCACAATGTTATCATTTAAGGATTGGTGATAAAGTAGTGGTCTATCTAATACACTTCTGTAGCATTTTCTAGTAATATCTCAGAGGGGATTTATTAAATTTTAGAAAAGGCTAGGCTTGATACTTTGTGCTTATAAGCATTTGGAAGGCTGTGAAGAACATGAGTTCAAGACCAACCTGGGCTAAATATTGCCTCAAAAAAGAATATGGTAGCATGCACCTTTATTCCCAGCCCTGGGGGGGCAGAGGTAGATGAATTTTTAGAAGACCACTCTGGTCTAGAGAATGAGTTTCAGGACCATACAAAGAGACTATGTCTCTAAAATAAAAAAGTAAATAAGTAGATAAAAAGAAAAAGAAGTAAAAAGAAAAAGAAATTTGGAAGATACCAAAAGGTAAACCAAGTGTATATTCTATAACATTGAGACCTGTTTTAGTCACTTTTCTGTTGCTGTGACAACTTATGAACGAAAGCAGGGATTTGTGCTTGTGGCTTCAGAGGGCCAGGAGTCCATTGTGGCAGGACAGCAGGGCAGCAGGCATCAGACCGCTTGGCTGGGGCTGAGGACTCACATCTCCATCCACAAGTAGGAGGCAGAGGGAGGGTACAAGGGGACCTGCCCCTATGATACATCTCTTCCAACAAGGGCACACCTCCTAATTCGCAAATGGTTCCAACAACTGGGGGCCATTCTTATTCAAACCACTGCAGAATACAAAGATCTGAGTTTAAAGAATTTAATAGATAAGAACAGCAGGCTTAACATGAAATTGCTCTAGCATATTCCCTCTCCCACCCTCCATCTTAAAACCATTTTTGTAGGCTAGTTAGATCTACCAGGTAGCTCAGGCTGGTTTTGAATTCCAGATCCTCCTGCTTTAGGCTCCCAGTTGCTTGGTGTGTGCCACCAAGCCTGCTTTATAGACATTTTTGTTAAAAGAAATGGAATCTTTTTCTACTGCCTCTTACTCTGTGCTCAGAATATTTCCTTTACTGAGCACTGTGTTATAATGTTTCCTGCCCACAGATGTGAAGAAAGCTAGATGAATGTAGAGTTAACTTTGTATCCTTTACTGTGAGGTGTCGACAGTGGTGTTGAGGAGGGTTTATGATTAGCCAGCTACAATGTGTGCTAATCACTTACAATAGAATAAATGGTATGTTTGAACTGGGTTTGCTGGCACGTGCTTGTAATCCCAGCATTTGGAAGAATCGGGAATTCAAGCTGGCTTAGCTCTCTACTGAGTTTGAGGCCACCCCAGGCTCCACAAGCCTTTAGCTGAAACAACTAGATAACAATAAAAAGCATGTATCAGGTGAGTTGTACTGTACAGTCAATATTTTTCAATGTATAGTAATTTTCTGAGGATTTTTATTTTATTTATTTTCGTTGTAGGTGTTATAAGTTTAGATTTGGGCTCTCTGTTTTGTACATTTTGGTCATTTAAATTATTTCTTGATGAATTTTTTTCTTTGTATAATCACTATTACATATCTTTAAATAGACCCACCTGTTTTCAGTTTTATTTATTTAGTGTATTGTGAAGTGAAACCACATGTTTTATATGCCCAAGTGTAGAGTCAGCAGCACTTTCCTTTTTTTTTTTTTTTTCGGAGCTGGGGACCGAACCCAGGGCCTTGCGCTTCCTAGGCAAGCGCTCTACCGCTGAGCTAAATCCCCAACCCCAGCAGCACTTTCCTTATCATCTTACTTTTCTTACCAAGTGGAGGATATTTCTTGAAATATGACCAGAAAATGCCAGATTACTTGCTGAGGGTTCTTGACATAGGGAATTGGTGTGGAACCCATTTTTCACTATTGGGACTCTAAAAGTCTGCTGTAAGAAATCTGGATGCGGGGCTGGAGAGATGGCTCCGTGGTTAAGAGCACTGACTACTCTTCCAGAGGTCCTGAGTTCAATTCTCAGCAACCACTGGTGGCTCACAACCATCTGTAATGAGATCTGGTGCCCCCTTCTGGTGTGTCTGAAGACAGCTACAGTGTACTGATATGTAATAAATGAATAAATCTTTAAAAAAAAAAAAGAAAGAAAGAAGTCTGGATGCATTTCCCAATATACACATGCTCTCTTATAAATATCCAAGGGGAATTCTATCTTTTACTTTGTAGAGATATTATGCTTACAGCCGCTGCAGCCAGCCTCCAGTTATGAATGGAGGGTGTGGCTGATGCTGAGGACAGCAGAGGGGGAGGATGAAGAGGAATTCGCTCTGTTGATGTCCTTCCCAGCCTCTAGAACTATAAATTGAACACATTTACTATTGCTTATATTCTTCCCACATTGTTTTATTTAGACTAAAACACAAGGTTATTAATATCTTTCTTCCTATTAAACTTTAGTTCCAAGAAGAAAGAGACCATTATTCATGCCATGATACGTGGCATTCATAATATGGTTTTTATGTCTTTCCTAGACATAAATTTGTAGCCCAGACTGGCCTTCCATTTGTCCTGCCTCAGCCTCCCTGGTACTAGGGGTGAGCCACTATACCCTGAAAACAAAACTTCCTTTTAAAAATAATAGTGTATATATTATACTGTATTTAACTATTATAACTGTATTATAGTTATTTCATACATTTCTGGGGCAAAATATTTGGCAAAAACAATTAAGGGAGAAAAGGTTTACTTTCGCTCCCAGTTCCAGGGACGGTCTCTCATGGTGGGAATCAGGGAGACCACTGGGCAGTCTCTCTGGTACTTCTGATAAAACTGAGCTAACGTCTAACTTCTAGAGGTAAGGGATACAGAATGAAGAATGAGCCCCTGTTAAGGAGGTGACCCTGGCCGACTGCATTTGTAACAGGCTGGCTGCTTTCTCACTGTCTACTGCTTGTCAATCACCAGTGCGGTAATTGACTTCCTGTTGCTAGTAAGCAGGAAGGGCTTGTGTTAGTTACCTGGCTGACAGCTACAGTGTCGCTCTTTGTGCAGTTCTGGCATTGAGGAACAGCTTAGCTGGGTGGTTCTGGCAAAGGGTTCCAGTCAGGTGATTGCATACCTACTGCAGGGTCGCCATTTGAGTACTTGAACTAGACATGGAAGGTCTGCTTCCAAGATGCCTCCTTCCCTCGAGAATTAGCAGGAGGCCTTAGTTTGCTCACCATGTGGGTCTCTCCACAGAGCTTTTTCCTTGTCCTCATGACCTGGCAGCTCTTTTAGAATAGATGATCCAATATAAATAGAGGTAGAAGGAAGGAAATCACGATAACTTTTGGTATTCTAATCTTGCAAGCCACAGTCACTTCTGTCATATCTTATCTGGAAGAAGTGAATCACTAAGTCCAACCAAGTTTGAAGGGAGAGAAGTATTGAGTAATTTGTAGACATATTTGTCCTGTAGTCTGATATTGCCTGATAATCAACATAATCAAAATTATGTTGATTAGCTTAATGCCCTTCCTTGTTAAAAAGGAAATGGGTCCAGAATTCCACTGGGTCAGCATCCTTTGGATCTTTCTCACCCTGGTGTGAAAAATCCAAGAAAATATTTTGAAAACCACATCATAACGTCAGGTCATTTCCTAATCTAATTAAAAAATCATGTTAGTCTATAAATGGCAGAATCTACAAAGAGCAACAATGAACACATGTACAACAGGTAGTGAACTGATTTCTGTTGGTGTCTTCTGTATAACAACCAGTGGAAACTATTGTGGTTTAGAGTGTTGATTGTTGACTAGTCAGCCATGACTGTCTATAGAATACCTCTGTGTACTGTTTTATCTCAGTTTTCCTCTTTCCTCTTTTTTTTTTTTTAACAGAATAATACAACAGATCTTTGCAGGATTCTTTGCAAATTCTGCCATTCCTGGGTCCCCACACCCCTTTTCTTGGTAAGTGACCATTCTTTATATTACATTGCTTGAGTAGTGCCATTTTAGGTGCTGTCCTTTCCGTACCATAGAGAAAGCAAACCTGCATAGGTGAGTATGTGGGTATGCCTGGGATATTGGATTACTTTTTTTTTTTTTTTAACCAAACTCAATCAGGGCTCACTTCTCCTTATTGATGTTCAGAACAGCTGGCAGCTGGTCTGGTCCCCTAAGATATCGCTCGATGTGCCTGGTTGTTTCCTGTCTTGGTCTGAGTTATGTGGGTGGGGAATGAGATGGTTCCTGCCAGGCTTCTGATCTGATTTACAAGTTCAATTTTTTTCTTATGGACTACACAGGAAGATTTTGTGCTTTAAGAATTCCTGAAGTTGAGAACATAGCATTTTACTTTCTTTTCTCAAAGTAAGAAAGTTTCTCCAAGGGTTGGGGATTTAGCTCAGTTGGTAGAGCGCTTGCCTAGGAAGCGCAAGGCCCTGGGTTCGGTCCCCAGCTCCGAAAAAAAGAACCAAAAAAAAAAAAGAAAGTTTCTCCAAATAAACAAAGGCACATGTTGTTCAGTATCAGAGCCACAGCAGGCATGGTAGGGCTTGCAGACAGGGTTTTCTCCTTCTAGGACGAGCTGCCATTCCTGCAGTGATTTGTGATTTCTAACATTGCTGCACAAGGGCTCTCTGCTCAGTTCTTCCCCAATTTACTCTGCTTTACAGCTCTGGTTACTTTAAGTCTGGTCTAGCTAGGGCCTGTGCCTGTCATCCAGGGTACTGCACCAACAGCACCAAGAAAGAAGTCCGGCAAGTCCCTCTGTAAGTGCTCTGAGCCACAATCCACAGGAGCTGCTGTGGCCGCTTTTCTACCAAACGTCCTTACTGTGCAAGGCACGCTCGGCCTCTTTGAACAAGGAAGTCTGCTGTAGATTTGGGCCAGCCAAAACACAAATGTTTTTTTAAACCCACAGGCTCTTTTTGCTCTGGGATATCCTGTAGCAGTTTAGAGAGCATCACATTTTGTTCCAGTTAGGTAAAATTTGTTGAGAATAAAAGCCTATCTCTAGGTAATCTGCTTGACTTCTCAATACAAAGACCTTGCCTCCAGGTTGTAGAGGACTAGTGCCTTGCAGCTCTGAGAGAGCAGTAATCCCCTGCTAGGTCCCCACTGTGGTACATGGCAGAGAGCCTCACATCACCGACCTAACCCTGTCTGTCTCATCTCATGTATAGGAGCGGGATGCTGCACTCCAACCCTGGGGACTATGCCTGGGGTCAGACAGGGCTTGATGCCATTGTAACCCAGGTGAGGAGCTGCCTTTTGAGAGGGCGTCTGTTTGATGTGTCTCCCGGTTCCACAGACTCCTGCACTCCTTCTACTTTCTGAAATGTCAATCGCTCTGCTCTCACTGATAGTGTGAGCTTTTGGGTTTCTGTTTTTACTAAGTGGATGGATGAATGGGCTATGGGCGTAGCCTACTTTCCATGTTCCTGCTAGGCATCCCAGGATTTCTCGAGAATTACTTTACCTCTGGAAGAAGTAAATACTTATCCTATACAAGCAGTTCATTGTAATTTGTCCTTTTGTTCAGTCCTGGGGAGCACAGGCTCCCTCCACCCCCTCAAGGTTGAAGCAGGGTTTCTGCCGACCTAGCAAAGTAGAGGAAGGAAGCAGAGGCGAGAGCGCCCCATACTGTGTAATTGCTTCCACGTGGTTTTGCAAGTTTAATTTGACTCGTTTTCATTGCACTGTGGACCGGTGAGAGTAAATAGAAAGCATGTCGTTTATTTCTGAGTCTTCTCACACACAGTAATGTATCCATCTCTTGGGTTTTTGCTGCTTTCCATACCTCCACACCTTCCTCCTAACTGAATGACGTTTTGACCCAGTTTACAATTGGTTTTTATTAAGTTGTAATTTTATCCAGGACATCACAGCTCTTTTGGTATCTTTAAGTTTGCTTTATGCCCAAGGGTAGGCCTTTCAGTTATGAGTCTGCCCTATAATCACGGTTTACACTGGTGCCGCTCTGACATTGGAAAGTAGCCGTGAGTGCTCCAGCACCTGCAAGAGCCCTGCAGAAGTTAAGGGCAGCAAACATCCTTAATGCCTGCGCTGTCTGTTCTCAGCTAGCATGGCTCTCCCCAGTTAGAGATAATGAACATTACCACCTCTTCTTTTTGTAGCTTCTAGGACAGCTGGAAAACACAGGGCCCCCTCCAGCTGACAAGGAGAAGATCACGTCTCTCCCAACAGTGACAGTAACTCAGGAACAAGTCAGTAAGTTTACTTTCCTATTTGTTCTGTCTTCTTATGACATCTGATCAAGCATTTAGTGCATTTCTCTTCTAAAGGTATGTTTCCCTAACATTCTGTCTGGCTACCAGCTATGGAGGGCCTAGTTAACATGCCTACTTTCTAGGTCCGGAAAGAAATAGATAGTTGTTTGTCCGAAGCTTGATTATAATTAGTACAAGAACTTCTGTTGGAAACAAACCTCACTAAGTGATTTAAAAAGCTGTTGTAAATAGTGTTGGGCCCATGATCGGATAGGGAGGGAAAGAGGCCAGATAGGCTGGGGGATTGTTTCACATGGAAGGTCCAGTCAGGCAAACAGAGACATGGTTTTGAAAACTTTTTACCACCTAAACATCTTGAAATGTGTTTTACTGTTTGAAGGTTTTCTAAACAAGCCCCTCCCTTCCCTATTTGGTCAGAGTCCATTCCAGATCTAATAAAAGAGCAGTTTCTATCTGATTCAAACAGCACAGCCCTGCAGGTGTTCTTCAGTGACCCCACTCTTCTGAAAGGGGGTCCTCAGGTGGAGGAGTGAGGGTGTGAGGGGTCTTTGGGAAGATTCTTCTGGAAATAATATGTAAGATGCAGTTTAAAGGAGAGCGAGAGGAAGCAGGGATTGGGGAGACTTGCTGGCATTGAGACGAGGTTCTAGTGATGGCTGTAGTGCTGATAAAGGAAAAGGTAGGTTTAGAGGTGTGGGTGTTGGGTTGTTACGGAGGCACACAGCTTCAATCCCAGCACTGTGAAGGGAGAGACAGGCAGATCTCTGAGTTCAAGGACAGCTTGCTCTATATAGTGAGTTCTAGGCTAACCAGGGCTACATTGTGAGATGCTAAGAAAGAAAGAAAGAAAGAAAGAAAGAAAGAAAGAAAGAAAGAAAGAAAGAAAGAAAGAAAGAAAGAAAGAAAGCAAGCAAAGTAATGTAAAGTCCAGTTTTGAAAAGACTTCGTTTTATTATTGATTACATAGTAAGATGAAGGAGGCAAAGGGTTATTAAAGATGATTGTAAGATTCCAGAGCTTTATAAAGGTGGCACTACCACCATTGGGTGACAGTGAATCATGAACTGGCCCTAGACCTGATGAGGAGAGGCTGTGACAGTTTTAATTCTGAATTTATTGATTCTGAGGTGCTAGCTGAGAGTCCAGATAGAGATGTGTGGGATTGTCTTGAGGTTGGCATTGGGGGAATCAGCGGGTGATAACGTTTGTGTGTGTTTGGATGGCTAAAGAGTTAAGAGTCGGGATGCTACCTGGAAGGCTGTTGTCGTGGCCGTGACGGGGAGTAGTGAGAGCTAGCATGAGAGTTAGCATGAGGGGTGGGATGGAAAGGGAGGAAGAGTCTTTTAAGGGGCAGTTCTCTTCCAGATGCTTCTTCCTTGATCATCATCAGGGCCTGGAGTATAGCTCAGACATTATACTATTGACCACATTTCTGCCGTTCAGAGTTTGCCACTTAGAGCTCTCTCTCTACAGAAGCCATTTTCTCGGAGAAAAGGCTTCTGTTGATTGATTTGGAGTCCTGAGTACACTTGTCCCCTGTAGTTTTGAGGTACCGTCTCCTGGTTCACCCTTTAACAACTTCAGAGGACCTTGGGACAGCTACACTGAAAAGAGCGTAGTACGGAAAAGAGCAGGAGACAGGTGGTTAAGGCACTGAGTAGACACCACTGAGGTTGCTCAGTCCCTCAGGGTGGACAGGTTGCCACTGTTTCCTAGGCTGGACCTGGCTGACAGAGGCTGTCACACACTTGGGAAGATGCTTCTCCCTGTTTTAATAGACAAATATGTTTCTGATTCTGTTTTTTTGTTTGTTTTTGTAATTTGTTTGGTTTAGTTAGGCAATTTTTTTAGATTTATTTATTTGTTTGTTTAATGTATTTGAGTTCTTTTTCTGCATGTATGTCTGCATGTCAAAAGAGAGCATCAGATCCCTTTACAGATGGTTGTGAGCCACCATGTGGTGGGAATTGAACTCAGGACCTCTGGAAGAACAGTCAATGTTCTTAACCACTGAGCCATCTCTCCAACTCTGCTTACCTATTTTTTAACTTAAAAATTCCATTTATTTTGTGTGTGTAGCACATGTACCACAGTGCATGTGTGGAGTCAGATGATAACTCTGGGAGCCGATTTTCTTCTATCATGTGGGTCCCAGGGACCAAGGTTATCGGGCTTGGTGGCAACCTTTTTATTCTCTAAGCCACCTCACTGGGTCAGCTCTGTTAATTCCCTCTAACTCATTACACTGAAGATGGGGCCTATTACATGATCCTTCCTAGGTCTGTTGAAATTGGCCCCATTCGTTTCCATGTCTGTTGCCATTTCTGTCTCCATTTTGAATAGAATTCATACTTCTCATCTGCCCCCCCACTTAGACATAACTTTTCTTCCCCATCCCCTTGATGTATATGGTGGGGGGACACCTGCGTTTATTGGGTTGATAGAGACATCTGGTTTGGTTTTGTTCTTTTGTTTGTTTATGAGGTAGACTTTGTAGCTCAGGTTAGCCTTGACCATCTGTGCTTCTGCCTCCCCCATGCTGGGGTTATAGGCCCTCAGCACATGCCAGGCTCTTGGTTGTTTAACTTTCTTCCTTTTGCTTGTTACTTTAAAAACGCACATCTTCCTCAAACAGATACGGGTTTAGAATGTCCAGTATGCAAAGAAGATTACACAGTTGAGGAGAAAGTCCGGCAGTTGCCCTGCAACCACTTCTTTCACAGCAGCTGCATCGTGCCCTGGTTAGAACTGGTGAGTACAGCAGCTTGACCCGTTACAGGGCAGCAGGCAGGTGAGCTGTTGGCTGAGGGAGGTTGGTTCAGTGTAAAGATGTAGTTGCAGTTCAGAGAGCCAAATAGATGAGATTTTAGCCTCCCTGGCTGACCCTAGTGCTACCAGCATTGCTTGTTTAATTACTACCTGTCGTAGGGCTTCTGACAAAGGAGAGTGAGCTGTAGCACACACACAGGCCATGGTGGCACAGCAACAACTTAGGCGAATAAAGCGATTCTGAAGCACACTCAGCAACTGCGGCTGTTCCTGCACTCACTGGGCAGAGCTGAAAAGTTGTACCAGAATTAGTATAGAATAGCCTGCAGAGCCCACAACACTTCCTCTCTGTCCTTTAAAGGTCTCATTATTGGTTTTAGTTATGTGTCTATGTGTGTGGTTGGAAGGGGTATATACACACGAGTATAGGTGCCCTTGGAGCTGCAAGAGAGTATTGGATTCCTGGGAACTTCGCTTACAGGCCATTGTAACTCATGGGTGCTGGGAACGAAACTCATTCTTCTGCAAGAGTGGTGCATGCTTTTAACTGCTGAGCATCTCTCCAACTCCCTCGCTGTCCCTTTAAAGACAGTTTGCCTAGTCTCACTGAGACTACACGAGGAAATGGTTGATAATTACCTTTCTGTATAGTTGAGCTCACTGTAAGCAGTTACATTTGTTTGCTGTTATGTGTTAGCATTTATACTAACTTCTTGGCTTAGAATTCTGTTCAGTCTGCTTAAAATTCTATCCAGCACATATCCTGGTATGGTACCTTTCCAGTTGTCAGCTCAAAGGCAGGTTCCTTGAATCATAATTGGGAGTGAGGTAGCATGTGGGTACTCAGATTATATGTGTGCATGGGGAGGCAGAGGTCAACCTTAGATGTTGTTCCTTAAGAACTGTTGACTTTGATTCTTAAGACAGTGTCTCTGATTGGTTGACCTGGAACTAAACAGATCAGACTAGCCTGGCCGGCCACAAACCCCAGGGATCTCTGTGTCTGCCTCCTTAGCTACAGGATTACAAACATTGATCACTGGCATTTTACATGGGCTCTGCATTTGTTTGTAAACGTTTTACTGACTAAGCCATCTTGACTTTGGGGTTTCTTAAGTGTTTGGTGTTCCGACTCCTCAGGCCATGCTGTTTATATTGATCGATATCTTTTGTTTCAGCATGACACATGTCCAGTATGTAGGAAGAGCTTAAATGGTGAGGACTCGACTCGGCAAACCCAGAGCTCTGAGGCCTCTGCAAGCAACAGGTTTAGCAATGACAGCCAGCTACACGACCGATGGACTTTCTGAAACTAAAGACCACACCCGAACCAGGGCTGCCTGTGTTAGTCCTGTTGTCATAGCTGTAAATTGTATCAAAACTAAACAAACAAAATAGTAGATGGATTTAGGAATCATGTAAGAGACTCAAACCCATAATATTAATGCAATGAGTGTATTTCTTCTCTAAATTTAAAGTTAGGGCTTACAGATGGAATCGTATCGACAACCAAATGCCTCTTGTTCCTGAATTGAGTGATAGTTTTCTAAGTGTGAAACTTAATTATGTCAGTTTGCTCCTGCCTGAGTAGAATCAATTCCGTAAAGTCTAGGTAGGTTCTGCTGTCATGTTGTCTAGTAATGGATGGCTCTACCTCCTCCTCCTGTCTCTGTCCTACCATTAGTGGATTTCACAGCAAATACAGACAAGCCAGAGCCCTCAGGTCCTGTCATATAAAGCCTTTTTTTCTTAATTGTACAAGAGTACAAGTACCTACTTTCAGGAGTCTGAGACTCTAATGCTGTCTTGTCTTGATCATCAGAGAGCAAATCAAGAAAATTACAGTGGGAAGGAAAAATGACGGCCTGTCACTATCCACGTGGATTTTCTTATTTTAGTTCAGGAAGTACAGTTTCCCTAAAAACCACCATGGCATGTCTTAGTTTTGGGTTGGTAGAAATCTGATTTTGGTTTCTCTGTGACATTAGATTGAGCAGCATATAGATGTGGAAAGACAGATGTGGGAGACTTTTACTACTGCGATATTTTTTAATGACCCTCAACTCATTGTTTATTGTCTCTCATACTAGGAACCTTATAATAATTTTCTTCATAAAATTAATTTCCTTCAAAAATACAATAAATTCCTTCATAAAAAATAGGATTATTTTATTACTGTTTCTATACCAGTTCACAGTTCTGGTAATTCATTGTTATATAGGAATTAACATTGTGTGTTGTCTTGTTTTAGTTTGTACAGCCCATTTTTCATGTCTGAAACTTTGCCTGTTCTGTTCAGTTCTAGCTGTACTTGGAATCAATCTGATCAATGTAATCATGCCCAAAACAACTTAGTTTGGGAAAGGTAAACCTTGTTTTAAATTCTAACAATGCTCATACACATACTCTGTACATGTTTACAATGGAATAAATGGAGATTGTGGAGCATGTCATTGAGCTTCGGCGCCTCAAAGGGACACGGTGAAGACAGACCAGCTGTTGGTGTAGCAGAAAGGGCCTGGAGGTGTGCAGTAGCTCCATCTGTAGGGTGACATTAGCATTTCATATTTTGGAATAATCAGAGCAGGCTCACTATAATTTGGTGTGTCTCTTTCTTGGTAAGGAGTCCTTCCCTAGTTTTTGATGACTCACAGTCTGATTTGGGGGTAAGTGTGTGGGGTTAAAGATGTTTTTGTACTTTGTTAGAGGATAAAGAAGTTGGGGAAGGAAAAGAAAGAGATGGGGGAGTGGCCTGCTGAACTAATAGCCTGCCCCTAAAGGTTGTGGTCAGAGGCCTGGTTCAGAAACCAGTCCTGGTGGCATGGCTCCTATAACCCCAGCCATTTGGGAGGCTGATGCAGGCTGATCACAATTTAAAGGTTTGCCTGGGCTTCAAGGCCAGCCTAGGCCACTTAGTGAGACTCTATTTTAAAATAAAAAAAGAGGGCAGGGATATTGCTAAATGTACAGCACTTGCTTAGATGTATAAGGACCTACATTCAATCCTCAGTACTCCCAAAACATGTGAGCTCATGTGTACGTGTGCACACGTCCATGCACACACTCACACAATTTAAATAGCTTAAAGAAAATGAAAAATGTTTCTTATATCCTTTCATGCTATGCCTTCGTAGGGGGTGGTCATTCAGAGGGTATGACCTGTTTATTGTGGTTAGTCTATAAAGTGTAGTCTGAAAATACACAATGACTTTACATTGGCAGGAGAATGCACCCACTGACTTGAGAGAGACCGCCTTTTTGTTCAGTTTATGTCCTCATTTGTTTGGGCTTCAGAGTAATACGCTGCTTTTCGGCCAACTGACAATGTTAATTTCATTAAAAAACAAAAACAAAAAACAAAACGCCTTCAATGACTCCTATGAATAGTGTTTGAGTGTCTGAGCCTCCTGCAACCTATTCAAGTTGCCACATAAACTTGACTATCACAAGGAGGTCATAATGATCCATGACGTGACTTTCATGCCATTTGAGCAAAACTTAGTGGCTAGTAAATAAGTGTCCAGGTTGGCCTAGAGACTGCAGTGGGATGGCATGTAGTGTGTGCTTAACTTACTTTACCTTGGCACAGTTTAACCAGGAAGTAAGAGATGTTGCCCATTGTAGGAGAGAATGGATGAAATATTTTTCTATTCTTTGGTCTAACCCCAGATTGTGAGCTGGGGTTAAAAGCTTATTTCCATAGTGCTTTACCCTTACATTTGAAACAGTTTAGATATGGCGCCCATGTCGGAAGTCTAGTAGTATCTTAGTTTTATGTCTGTTGCTAGGTTGGCAAAAAAACAGCTTAGCAGAGGAAAGGTTATTTGCCTTGTCAATTCCAGGTTGCAGTCGTGGTTGTGGGGAAGTCAGGGCAGGAACTTGGAGCAGCTGGTCATATGCTTAGTTGAGCAGAGAGAGGATGTAAGCATGCGTGCCTACCTGCCCAGTTCACTCTGCCACACTTCATTCTTACAGTTCAGTGCCCTGTCCCATGAAATGTACTATTCCTGTTCAGGATGGTGCTTCCCACCTCAGTGAACCAATTAAAAGAACATCCCTCTACAGGCCAACTTAATCTAGGCAGTCTTCATTGAGATTCTCTTCTCAGATGATTCTTGGTTGTGAAACGTTGACACTTAAGAATGAAGTCATAAGACCTTTATGTTAATATTAATGCCCTACCCTTTGAATTCTGGGCAGAGCTCAGCAGATTTTGCTACTCCAGTTTTGCTTGCTGTATATGGATAGAAATAAATGCTTCAGATTTGTGTAGATACAGCTATTCTTATCTGCTGCGCTGAAACAGTTACTTGTACATTCAGAACATGGCAGACTTGAAAGCAGGGAAACTAGGCCAGAGCCTTGCTGCCTTTCCAGGGACTAATTGCCCTTCATGTTTTTCAGACTGCATATTCAAAACCATTTTCATATTGATTAGTCTTATAGTTCTTTTCCTATTGCTTTGACAAAATACCATGACCAAAGCAACATGTGAAAGAAAGCATTTAATTTGGAGCTCATGGTTCCAGAGAGTTAGAGTCCATCATGGTGGGGGTCATGGTAGCAAGGGCAGGTACTGGAGCAGCAGCTGAGAGCTTCTATTCTTGTTCACAAATAGGCAGAGAGAGCTAGCTGGGAATGGCTGGACTTTGGAAACTTCAAAGCCCATTATTAGTAAAGCACTCCTTCAACAAGGCCATGCTTCCTAATCCTTCCTGAAAGTTCCACCAACTGAGGACCAAGCATTCAAATTTATGAGCCTATGAGGGGTGTTCTCATTCAAAATACTCATTCAAAAAACATTTGGCTGATGGAATTGGACACAGAGCCTTATCTTCCACGTCTTTAAAGTATGAGGGCTGGATTGTTGCAAGGAAGGAAAAGGAGTAACGACACGGTGTTTACAGTTAATTTCTCCCAGCAGTCCTATTTCCAATTCTTGCAAATGTTGAGAAACCTTGCAAATGTTGACGACTCAGGATGCCTCTGTTGCTGTATATAATTCTTTGACCCTTTGTAGTGGGTTGGCCTGATGCTCTTTGTATCCTGATTCCCCAAGAGGGGTTGGTTGCCTCCTTCACACACTCAGGTGATGCTATGAGCCTTCTCTCCATTTGAACTGGTCAATAAAAGGCTAGAGCCTGTGATTGGGCAGTGGAAGGGAAAGGTGGGACTGGAGGATCGAGATGGAGAGGCATCTAGAGCGGGAAGAAGAGGAGGAGAAGCCGAGATAAACCAAAACTGCATGGCCAGCCAGGAGAAACCACAAGTGGCAAGGGGTCTTCTAGCTGGGGAATAAGTTAGTATAGTACTAGATCTGCCCAATCTAGGCACATAGCTTATAATTAAAATATCTGGATTGCGTGTCGTTTATACGAGCTTATTAGGGTTGGAAATTCCAACAACAACCCTTTCCTTACAATATGGTTTAATTTATCAGAAAAAGTAATTCCTGGGCTAGAGAGATGGCTTAGGGATGAAGACACCATATGGTCTGGCACCTAGGTAAGCATGACATGCAAATTTGAGAAGCATTCCACATTTTTTAAGGAAAAATTGTGTGTGTGTGTGTTCACAAAAGTCTCTCTCACACAGAACCACCAATACCACCAACAAAAACCAGGAATCAATAGTCATTAGTTTTTGATATCTCTCAATATCAGTTGTCTCACTTCCTCAATAAAAAGACACAGTCCAACAGAATGAATTTGAAAGATTCCCCCTTCTGCTGCATCCCAGAAACACCTCAACATCAAAGACTGGCATTGCCTCAGGGTAAAAGGTTGAAAAAAATATTCCAAGCAAATGGACCTAAGAAGCAAGCTGGTATTGCCCATTTAATATCTAACAAAATAGAGTTCAAAACAGAACTAATCAGAAGAGATAGAGAAGGGTCCTACATAACTCCTCAGAGGAAAAATCCACCAAGATGACATTTCAGTTCTTAACATCTGTGTTCCAAACACAAGGGAACCCAAAGTTTATAAAAGAAATGCTACTACCGCTTAAATCACTTATTGACCTTCACACACTTGATAGTGGGAGATTTCAACACCTGACTCTCACCAATGGGCAGTATGGTGGTTTGAATGTGCTCGGCCCATGGGAAGTAGCACTATTAGGAGGCGTGGCCTTGTCAGAGGGAGTGTGTCACTGTAGGTGGGCTCAAGCTCTGCCCAGTGTGGAAGAGAGACGGTCCTCCTGGCTGCCTGCAGAGGACTGTCTTCTGGCTGCCTTAGCAAGCTATAGAACTCTCAACTCCTTCTCCATGTCTGCCTGGATGCTGCCATGCCTCCCACCATGATGATGGATTAAACCTCTGAAACTGTAAGCCATTCCCGATTAAATGTTATAAATAACATTCATAAATGCCTTTATAAGAGTTACATTTATCATGTCCCTCCAGAGCAATGAAACCCTAAGACAGGTTATGACAAAACTGAACAGAGAAATAATAGAGACAGCAGACATTATAAACCAAATGGACCTAACATCTACAGAGCATTCCACCCAAAGACAAAAGAATACACCTTCTACTCTGCACCTCATGGAACTTTCTCCAAAACTGACCACATTCTTAGACACAAAGTAAGTCTAAACAGATAAAAGAACATTGAAGGGTTGGGGATTTAGCTCAGTGGTAGAGCGCTTGCCTAGCAAGCACAAGGCCCTGGGTTCGGTCCCCAGCTCAAAAAAGAAAAAAAAAAAAAAAAAAGAACATTGAAATAACTCCCTGCATCCTATCAGACCACCATGGATTAAAGCTAGATATCAACAGAAGAAAAACAAAAACCAGAAAGCTTACAAACTCATGGAAACTGAATCACTCTCTACTGGATGAAAAATGGGTCAAGACAGAAATAAAATAAAGACTTTCTAGAATTCAATGAAAATGAATACACAACATACCCAAACTTAGGGGGTGTTACATGAATGTCAAGGGTTTTCCCTCTGTGGCAGAGAAATGGGAAGGTAAAGGTGCTGTGATGGCTATTCTTGGTTGCCAACTTGACTACAGCTGGAATGAACTAAAACCCACACCAGGTACACCTGGGTTACACCTTCTGGGTTAGTCTGGCCTCCACCTTCTGGTGGCAGCCTGCATAAGAACATGGAAGAAGGAAGCCGGCTCTGCTTGTCCTTCCTCTTGCTGGAAAGGTCCTCACTTCACTGGCATTGGAGCCTACTTCTTCTGGTGTGTTCTGAAGACCAGCTGAGACATCATGGACTGAACAACTAGTGGATTCTTGGACTTTCTGTTGGTAACCATTGTTGGATTAGCTGGACCATAGCTTGTAAGCCACTGTAATAAATAATGTGTAGTTCATTAATATATGAATTATGTATTATTTATATGAATAAATACATATATTAATGTACATATGAATATGTATAGAGGATCAGTTCTGTTCCTCTAGAAAACCCTGACTAATACAGTGCGATTTGTGAGATTAATGGAGATTTGAAATTCAGATGACATTACATTTGAATGTCCTAAGTCCTTGCGTAGGGAGTTGGGGAAAGATATAACGGAATGGTGTCATTCCTGTGGCAGGAAATTCTGGCTGGTACTAATGTCCCTGTCTGAGCACACAGACCGGGCACCTCAGGGTTGCTCCACAGGTTTGTACCGGAAATAGAACAATGCATGACTGGGGGCATGTATAGCTTTCACCTGAACTAGAAAATCTTGGGGGCGGGGGTTGCCCTTTCTTATCTGTCTGAGACAAAAGGAACATAGACATTAAAATTTGAGGGTTTTTGTTTTTAACATAAACATTTTGTTTTGCTGACAAATTAGATGGTCCACAGAAATGAAGTCTTTATTGTAGCTTTTTTTTTTTTTTTTCCCCACTAAGATCCTTAGGTCTGTAAGTCAGTCTGTGGGCTTACAGTGCTTAGTTTGCCTAATCAGAAGTACAGTTTTTTTTTTTCTTTTTTCTTTTTTTCGGAGCTGGGGACCGTCCCCAACCCCAGAAGTACAGTTCTTAAAACCTCAAATGCATTAGAAATCCTCCAAGCAAGAAGAGAAATAGCTATGTTTCTAGCAATGATGAATGAATAGCACAAAGCTGCTGTAATTTCTATATGTATTTAAATCAATTTGTCTTTATCAGTTATGTCCAGTTTCACGTGCACATATTTATTTGAGCAGAAGGAAATGGGTTTGTAGGTTCTGTGTAATAGCTCAGTGGCTTCACAAGTTGTGAATTATTCATACAGATTTTGAGCTTCATACATGGAAGTTCATGGGCTTACTTGAAAAATTGAAATTGATTGTGTCAGCACATTTTAAACCTAAGACAGTATTCCCCGTTTCTGCCTAATTGAATCATGGAAGCAGCAGAAGAAACGTCGTTTTAGACCTCTGCTTTAGGTTGCTTAGGTAAATGCTGTGAGTGTCTTGATAAGCGAGCAGAGATCACGTGCAGATTTGTGTGTGCTCTTCAGTTAATACAGTGCGCTATCTGGAACCTTCCCCGTATTTGGATGTGGTGCTGAGATGACTGTGGTCTGAGTAGTTCCAGAAGGTTCTCTGAAGAGTAAGAGGCGAATGACATCTCTGTTTATGTGAGCTTAACATTTAGTTAAAACCATAAACAGCTAGAAAGGATGACAGAGAATGTTATATAGTGGAGAAAGTTTTAGAGACTTTGGTGTCAAACTTCAGATGTCTCTGGGCTCCAGATGTAGGGTCTTATTTGATTCTCAGAAAAACAACGTGGGTGCTGTCTTTTTTACACATCACTAATGCAGTTCCAGGGGATCTGAACTGCATTTTCCGTGGGCACCAGGCTTTCATTCGAGGCACATGTGTGCAAGCAAAACACTCAACACATAAAGTAAGTTTTATTTGCCTAAAGGCATGCAGCTATCACATCGCAGTGCCAGGATTTGGATCTAGGTCTTACACTTCAAGCCTATTCTTTTTATCTCTGTAGGACACCAAGTCAAAAGTCTTCAGTTTGAGGTTCAAGACCATCCTATTAAAGATATTACTTCAACATATCATCCTTGGGTCTTAGTCTCCATAAATCTTAGTTCCCACCTTTGGTAGGTCTGTGCCAAAAAGATGACAGGTAAGGTGTCTATTTTGATGGCTTGCCACTTGGGTCCGCTAAATTTTCCGATCTTATCTTTATTCCCTGCTGTTGGGAATACATAGTCTGTTTCTTGTTCTGTTTGTGACAGGAGGTTATCTGTCCAAAGTCAAAAAAGGTGTGTGAGTTTAGGAACAGGAAAAGTGTGCGAATAAAGGCTTCGAGCATCTTTTAAAATGACCAGTGCCAGCCTAGCAGTGGTGGCTCACACCTTCAGTCCAAGCACTCATGAGGCAGAAGCAGGAAGATCACTGTGGGTTTGAGGCCAACCTGGTCTACAGAGCAAGTTCCAGAACAGCCAGGATTACAGAGAGAAACCCTGTCTTAAAACCCACAAAAACAAAAAGTCAGTGACTAAAGAGGCTATAGGTCCTGACGACAGATGACTGCAGTCAGGGAAGCTCTTGGCCTGCCTGAGTTTGCCTCCTCTTCTAGCAGTGGGGGCAGGCGGGCAGGCGGGCAGGGCATCAGACACCAAATCTGCCTTCAGTTTTGTTTTCCTTGTAAGCCAGTCACTGCACCTGAGTCTCTCGCTCTCTCTTTCCCATATTTGCTTGTTCTATATTTTTCTTTAAAGTGTTAAATAAAAGTTCTTTAAAGTTTTTTTAAGAATGGTGTTTTCATTTTTAATGATTTATTTCTTTAGTGTGTGTGCGTGTGCATGCGCAGATGCATGTGCACATGAAGACCCGAAGGTGTTGTGTGTCCTCCATTCTTCTCTACCTACTCCTCTGAGGTAGGGTCTCACATTTTTTCTCCACCACTCTGGAAGCTAGCAAGCTCCAGCAATTCTGTCTCTGTCCTCTTGAAGCTGAGGCTTGTGGAAACTCATAGATGTTACATGGGTGCTGAACTCCAAACTCCAGTGTTATGATTGCACGCGCTCTCTAAGCCGTCTCTTCAGCCCCTATGTTCTTATGTTTTTAAAACAACTTGCTTATTTGGGGCTGGCAAGATGTGCACAAGCCTAGCCACCTACGTTTGATCTCCAGACCCCACGGTAGAAGGAGAGAACTGACTCCCAAGAGTTGCCCTCTGACCTCCACGTGTGCAGTGCCCTCACAAATGCCTCACACACATAAAATTAAAACTTGCTTATTTTATTGTGTGGAGATAAAACATTGTTCTGTGGTGTAAAACATACCTGGTATTTAAGGACTATACATCATTGACATTTGCAAAATGTTTTCTTTAGTGGCACTGAGGTGAGAGAAACCACCCTTGCTCCGACAGTGTGGGAGGAATCCAGACGGATACCAACTGTTCTTCCAGATTCTTGGGATGTTTTCGTTGACTGGGATGGACGCATGGCACTCCAGTGGAGATCAGAGGACAGCTTGTAGGAGTCAGTTCTGTCCCTCCACCATGTGGGTGCACGGGTTTGACCTGAAGTGTGGCAGGCAAGCGCCTTTACTTGCTTGACCATCTCGCTCGCCCTGCTGGTGCTGGAGTACTTGGCATCCGTCCTATGGACCAGTTTTCTCTGTGTTCATCGTCAGGTTTCCCTTGCTGTAGCTTCCTCTGAAGTTTATTTTTTCTCTTTGTCACAAGGTTCATAGAGCTGTAGAAGGAAAATAAAAGTTTGCATTATTACCTCACAACTTAGACTAGCTGTGAAATAGAACACTTGATGTGAGAAGGCTCACCTGTCCTGAGATGTGTGTTTGGTAGGATTTCATGCCTGGAAAGGGAATGGGGAAAATATATGGACATAATGTATGTGTTGTGTGGGAGGCGTAGAGGGAAGCAGGGATCCAGGAAACTCCATCTTTTTCCTCACACAAAAGGAAGCATTATATAACTTGGTCTCCATGATATTGCTAAGGTCCAAGAAAATGTGTCTTTTTGTGCGGAACACTGCCTCTTCCATAATTCTACTAAGCCTGAGTTTCAGAGAGATGAAGAAAAGGGACAACTAGGCATGGTTGTTGATGTCTGCAATCCCAATACCTTGTCTCAGTTTCTCTCACAGCTTCATCACGTAAGTAGTGGGGTTCAGCTTTGGGTTTTTGTTTGTTTGTTTTTGGTTTTGGACGTTTAAAGCTTTGTTGTTCTAGGATAGCTTTGGAGTCAAAAGTAGTGGTGATAGGGCAAGGTTGGACTCAGTTTCCCCATTGAGTTTGTACTGTGCCTAAGGAAATACCATTAACAATAATTTAGCTTAACCTGCTAGGGAGACTTGTATTCAGTGAACTGTGAATAAAGGGGTCAAACCACTTGATTCCCAGAGCCCCTGTGTGAAACCTGGCCCAGTTTTAGCACGTCCTTGCCTGGGTGTAGGTACAGGCAAGGGAGATGTACTTCGCTTACGAAGTTGTCTCTGTTTCTGGGTATATGAGGAGGCAGTGTGAAAATGCAGAGGGTTGTAATGGGGATAGAAGTGCTTTACATGTTAGAGGAGTTTTGCGTTATGCGGAGTTAGAAGGATCTGTACTAGGTCCTGTGAGGGGCACACTTAGTTCTCCATTAAATAATAGGGATATTTGCTTGGAGGTGTTGTTGAGGTTAGAGTCACCAATCCATCATACAGTTTACAGGAAAGATCTCTGCATTTATAGAGCTTACATTACGGTATCATTCAAACTAGTAGTTATTAATTTGAGAAAAGCTTAAATGAATTAATTCCAAGGACAGGCAAAACTTGCATTAGTTGCTTGTTCAACAAGCAACTAGTTGCCTAGTGACAAATTATTAAATGCCCCAAACTTTTTTTTTTTTTTTTTGGGGCAGTCAAATCATGTGTTTATTGAGTGCCTGTTATGTGCTAAATATTGTTCAGGGGACGTGGGACCCAGCAGAGGACAAGGGGAGTCCTGCCCTCGTGGAGCGTACAGGCTATTGCACTGCTGTGACCTTGGGCAAGGCACTGCACCCCTCGATCGGCCCAGCAGACAGAGCTGGGCGTGGTGCAGATACTGACCAGGACAGCGCCTGACCCACCACCCCAGACAGCAGAGAGGGCTGCAGGTTCATCTTTAATAATCAAGTACACGGGGAGGAGGGAGAGGAAGAGGGCTATACGAGCTGCTGCTGCTGCTGCTTGGTGGCGGCCTTGTTGGCCAGGTCCTTGGCCTTCTCTGTAGCTGCCAGTGCGGTCTCCTTTGCTTTCTCTTTGGCCTCCTTAGCTGTCTCAACAAGTGTTTTTGAAGGGGCCTCACCTTGTAGCTTGGCCAGGATGTATTCAAAGCCTTTCATTGTCTTGGTCACATTGCTTTTGAACCGGGCAAGACCAAATTCCTGGACAGCTCTGGAGACACCAAATAAGCTAGAGGAGACCCAGGCCTCCCGACGGATTTCGGTCCAGCCGCTATTGTCAGAGTTCACACAGTAAACACATCTTTCCTCCACCACCATCAGCCGGGCGTGGTTGATGTTCCAAGTGAAGGTGGTCATGGTCTGATTCTGTGGGTCCACAATCGAGTCCTCCAGGATGTACACCGAGTGAGCAACGTTGGCGGGAAACAGTCGCTCTGCCCAACGTGGCATCCTGTTGGTCTTGGTCAGGAGTCTCCGGGACAGAAGCTTCTGGTCAGGGGTCACCTCCCGGTGCACTATGTCTTCGGTTAAGACATGTTTGCTATAGGGATTCGGGTACCGTTGCCAGAAGGCAGCGAACACTTGGTCCCAGGAACTTCGGAGCACGCTCTGGCCCAGGAAATACTTCACCATCGTCCCGACCCGGGCGGGCTCAGCACCCGTGCAGCATCAGGGTGAGGAGCCCGGGGGTGGGGGGGGGGCACGTGGCAAGGCGCACGCCCGCCAGGCTCGCAGCTCAATCACCGCGGCGCCGCGCCCAAGTCCCTACCGCCGCCATGAGAGGCTATAGGACTGCCCCCAAACTTTTAATACTCAATAAGGTCATCAGCTTTGGGGAGGAGCTGTGTTCGAGCCCATCTTAGCCCCATCTCCTGCTTTGTCTGTCTTTCTATAATATCTAGATGTACATTGCCTCCACTTGCAGCACTGTTCAGTGAGTGGAGGTAGCTGTGTTTACTGTCTCCCACAGCCTCTCCTAGAGGGTCCGACCTCTTCCCTGGTGGAAAGTCTGATCTGGCTGTCTCCATGTAGATACAGATTTGTGAGGACTTAACACATTAGAACCAGTGTCACCCACATACTGGTTTGCATGCTTGGAGAACATTTTTCCCTCCCTAAGGTCTTCCTTTCTGTACTTTCCCTCCTAGGAAATAATTAAGCAAAGACAGACTGAGCTGGGAGAGCTGAGATCTCTTCCAGACATACCTTGAAGGGCCACCAGGCTGGAGACCAGCATCCCCCAAGCCTTTACTTGCAGGAAGCCTGAACTGAGAGTGCCATTCATATGGCTGAAGTCAGGGTGTGACCTTTTCCTCTGTCTTATTTCCGTGTGGTTCTCTGTTCCAGGTTAAAAAGAGAATTGTGGATCAAAAGAGGGTTCCGGAAGTCCGATCTCCCTTTTGTAGCATTTCCTATGTAGTCTCCAAGAAAGCCTAGTAGTCCAATTCACTTCCTGAATAAATATTTTTGATACCTGTGAGCTATGCTATTTATAGTTAAACGTAGAAATCAACACAGAATCTAGCATTCACCAGAGACAGAGATACATGTAGGCCTCCAGGAGCTCTAGAGTTTTGACAGAAGGTAAAACAGATTATCCTGAACTTTGGGGACTTTGGGTTTCTGCTAGATTTCATTCATTATAAATAGTCTTCTGGAATGGATCAAGTCATTTAGCATAAGTTAAAATCTCAGGTGCTAGAATAGAGCTGGGGCTTTGGTCCTTGTCTCTCTGTGTGAGCATTGAGTATGAGTTGTCAAAGGACAACGATAGTGCCTCCTGAAAGTCTGTATGGATTAACACGAGCACAATCCCTGGCACATGCTGAGCGCCCAGTACATGGTAGGCATTGTTTTTAATGTCACCCATTGCCCATCTGCTCCTACTTTCCAGAGGGCACCTTATTGCCGCTGTTGATGGTCATTCATGATGAATGTTTAAGTAGCCTGAGAGGATATAGACAGTCCTGGTTAAGGAAAAGTCAGCTCCAGTAGGAACACTCGGGGTGCAGTAGGAGCCTGTGAACACCAGGTTTAAGGAGCAAGGACTCCTGGCACGCAGCACTTGGCACTGTGCTCAGGACGGCTACTCTTGCAGTTTAACTAGAGCAGAGTAGCCACATAAATACAACGAAATTGCCTAGAGCAGTGACTCTCAACCTCCCTGATGCCATGACCCTTTAATACAGTCCCTCATGCTTTGGTGACCTCCAGCCATACAATTATTTTGCTGCCACTTATAACTAATTTTGTTACTGTTATGAATCATAATGTACATATCTGATATGCAGTTCACAGATTGAGAACCACTGGCCTAGAGTCTCATACTAGGCTAGAATGATTAGGCATTGTAGACACTGAGAAGTCATTGATTCTTTGAGTGCCTGCACAGCTGACCTTCTAGATATGTCTGCTGGCAACCTAGACTGGATTGGGACAGTGCTTAGAGTTGGTGGCCCATTTATTGAACAATAAGTCCTGTAGAAAGTTGAAAGAGAAATGATTGGTAATCTCAAGGATCTCACTTGTTAAAGTCTAGAGAAATATTTCAATTGTGATTTAAAAAGACTTGGAGAGCGTATTTAGAAAGAAAAGGATAAATGTAGGAAAAACTTGTAGTAAATAAAGAAAACGAGGACCCAGGGCTTTGACAGAGAGTCATGGACAGATGCAGTCTTGGGAAGACAAGTTTGAGGAGATGGAGCTGCCCAGAATCAGTTCAGCATCAGTGGGGTGCTTGAAGTAGAGCTAGAAAGGGTGATTTGTGAGTCACTTGCAAAATGCAGGTTTAAACCAGGGTCGGTGCAAGCTTGAGAGAGGGTAGAAAGGCAGAATGATGAGGGCGGGTTTGATAGATGGGAAGAGGAAATAAAGGCAAAACAGGAGAGCAATTAAACAAGTCAGAGAACACTCACAGAACCCAAGAGAGAAGACTTCAGTGGAAGAAAGAATAGTTAAACTGCTGAGTAACAGGTCACATAGGTATGTAGCAACAAACAAGCAAGCAAGCAAGCAAGCAAGAAAATATAGGTCAAACTAGTAACCATAGAAGAGAATGGGAATGTTTACAAAAAGGCCCTTTCTCTCTCTCAGATTTTAATTTACTGCAGGTAAAATGCAGAAATAATATTTATTTGTTTACTGGTTTGATGTAGCTATGTAGCCCAGGCCCAAAACTTATGATCGGTCTTGGTTTCCTGAATGTTGAGATCCTAGATATGTGCCACCATGCTAGGTTGATGGCTTTTTAAAAAATTTCATATGAGGCTGGCATATGGTTTAATGGTAAAGTATTAGCTTAGCATGCTCTAGGTCCTGGGTTCAATATGCAACACAGAGAAAAGTTCATACAGACAGCAAGTTCTTCTAAAATTGTTGTATATCTGACAGTGTCTCCCTTCTCACATATTGGTAGTTTGGCTGGGAATAGAATTCTAGGTAGAAGATACTTTTTTCTTTTCCCCACAGAATTTTTGAAGGTTTGCTCTCAGATGGGCCCTTTATAAAGCTTGTCTAGGTTTGTCACATTTATTGTATTGTTGTGGTAATGAAGTGCATGATACTGTTCTATTGAGGTGGTAATGGAGAAGGGAGGCATGCCTACTATGAAGGACACAGTCAGAAGAGGAAGCCTTGCTATCTCGGTGAGCTTAAGACCCAGAATAACAGTTCAGGGGTCTGTCAACTTTCTGACTTCTGATTCTAGAAAACTGAACTCATGGGGACCACATTTTTGCTTTATTTTTGTTTTTTTAATCCAATAGTTTGAGTGGGTTCCTGTTTCTTAGAGCTGAATGCTTCTTAGGGCAATTTCAAACCAATCTCTGTCTATTTGAGGAAATACAGCTTCATCTCTAGGAGAACTCCAAAGTAGGCATCAAAAGATCTAGGTTGTAGACCTGTATTTTTACTAGCCTAGTCAATGAGTATCATTAAATAAATTTCTCTACCTCCTAATGACTCAGTCTTCCAATGAGAATGAAAGGCATTCTAGAAAGATTTGGAGTAGTAAAGATGCAATTACCTTTGTATACGTACTTTGAAGAAAGGTGTAAGACAAGGAGTATCTGCCAATTGGGGTGTCAGCAGAGGACTGGGTAGTAGGAAGGATTCTTAAGGGGACTGCTATCTAGACCTCAAACTGCTACTTGAAATTCCCACTGTCTGCCCTGCTCACTGCTTCTCTGATGGCATTAGGGATCTTAGGGACTCACCTGTGACAAGAACAGAGAGAAAATGGTCATGAATGTAGATTTCTGACTTCTGGCTTCTGGCACAGCACTGGTAGGTCCCACTGTCTGATGGTGTGGCTTGTTCTATCGTAAACACCAACTGAGATGACTTTTCAATGACACCGTCTGTCCCAGGATCCCTTTTAACCTTTAGCTGTTCCAAGCTGGTCTCAGGGGAACAGTTCCAAGATCTGTCTTTGCACCAGAAGAGAATTAGCCCCTCAGCTTCATCTTTCTTGTACTGCAAAGTACAGGTGAAGTCCAGTCGCCCTCCTTCCTGGGATGCTGAGCTGCTGATGTGAATACATCCTGGAATGGAATGCAGAAGTTACCTGTGGGAAGCCAGGGTTCCTCAAGTCCCACCTCGCTGGTCCTTGTCACTAGAACACAGTCTGACACTGGCAGATGGGAAACACAACTTCTAATTGCTTCTGTGACGGTAAGCACACAGCCTGCCTCTTCTGATTCTTTAGGGACCAGATGTATACAGGTAAAACTTCTACACCATGCATGGGGGCCATGGCAAATAAAACAGGAGCCGGATCTTAGTTACTTTTCAACGGCTGTGGCAAAACACCATGATTGAGACAACCTAGAAAAGAAAGTGTTTAATTTTCCTGGGAATGTGAAAAGCAGAAGCATGGTGGCAGGAAGAGTTGAGAACTCATATGTCACACTGTAAGCAAGAGGCAGACACACAGTGAGAATGGAGAGAAGATTTTGATACCTCAAACCTGCCCCCAGTGACACATCTCCAACAGAGTCATATGGCTTAATCCTTCCTAAGCAGCCACTATTGGGGAGCAAGTATTCAAATGCCCAAGACTTACTAGGACACTTCATTCAAACCATCACAGCTCTGCTCTCAAAGCCCAAAGTATAGTTGGCCAAAATACTGCACTTTGGTTTATGGCGAACACTGAGATTTCAGGCCATGGTCCCTTGATAGAGGTGGAGGCCGTAGCAGTGATGTTCCTGGGCCGAGAGGTGGTAGGGCGGATGGATGGGAGGAAGCCCTACCCCAGTGGGGAAGGTGTGTTTGCCAACAAAGGTTTGTCCCTGTGTGAATGGATGCAAACAATTGCTCTGAAATGCCTTCCTATTTCAGGGAGATAGAGTCTAATTTCTGGGAAAGTGTAGCCTGTCTTTGGCTACTTTGTGGGCTCTTCCTTCTTCCGCCCCTTTTCTTCTACCCTTTTAAGCCCCCAACACTAGATAGGAGAGAAGAAGGATAGAAGGGAAAGGGGCGACATTATTAGTCTACGTCCTGTTGATTAGGGATGTTGAGAGCCTCGGGGTAAGTTTGATTTACCTGGGCGGGATATCTAATTTCTTCTTGTTTGCTTTGTGTGCACGAATTCTACTTAACAAACTGCAGCCAGCAGTAACCAATCATCAACCCACTCCATCTCTCAGGGCCCTAGCACTTATGTATCCTCTGTAAAGTCCCAGAATTCCAAACGTCACACAATCACAGAAACGATCTGCAGCTGGAAAAATCATACCCGTGCTGTAGCACGAGGCAAAGTCATAGCTGTTGCGGACAAGCTGAAGTAGCCCAGCATCCCACACCTGGGATTAAAATGAAAACGTTTTCTCGTAATATTTCTGTGTTTTTCAAAGAAACCAAAATTCTCACTACAGGAAGGCCTTACATGGAATCTACAAGAAGTAAGGAGAACAAAGAAATGGCGTGCGCACGAAATGGAGCTCCAGGAAGGTGGAACAGGGGGTCAGAGATGACAGGAGAGGCTCCCAGGCCTCGTGGTATGATTCCACAAGGTAGCTGTGGCCAGACAATCCCTGAAGAAATTCCTCAAAGGTAAACAGGTTCATAAAAATATGGGTTGGGTGAACTGCTCCAGAGTAGCAAAGGAAGACAGGCGCATGGTGGCCACCAAGCATTCTGGAAGAGCACCTTCGAGGTGGTGGAACGCCGAGGGCCTCACCTGCTTCGCTGACACCATGAGTGCAGGGGCGGTGTGGGCAGAAGATCCCTCCACGGGCCGTACATGCTACTGCACTATTTTCAGCATCCGAGCAAAGACTACTGCACGGATGCTGCAGGGGCAGATCACCCGGGCAGACTCATTACTCCTGACCAGCATGGGAACTACCAAATGCAGGCGATGTGCCCTGTGCCTGCTGCCTCCTGTCAGTGCAGTGACGGTGGCTGTCATGGAAGCCACCTATGGATGAAGCATGAACTATTGCTTTGTTCTTTCAGCTGTCTCCCCTCTTCAAAGGGCAGAGGCCTCAAAGGGAAATGATTGTTTTTATGCATGAGTGTAAATGGTGTGTGTGTGTGTGTGTGTGTGTGTGTGTGTGTGTGTGTGTGTGCACGCGCAGACCATAGGATAACCTCGGTGGCATCTTCAAGAACATGTTACTTCCTTTGAAACATTTTACTTCTCTGGTTAGACTGGCTGGTCAGGGAGCCCAAAGGATCCTCCTGGTTCCCCCATCCCCTGCCACCATCCCTGGCATTTTGTGTATGTTTGGCAAGCACTTTTCCAACTGAGCTGTCTCCCCAGCACAAGTTTTGTTGATTTTGTTTCAACACAATCTTAGCAAATTAAGATGCATTTTAAAAAAATTAAAAGATTTATTCATTATATGTGTATGTGTGTTTTGCCTGCATGTTTGTATATGTACCATGTGCATGCCTGGTGTCTGAGGAGGTTAGAAAGGGTAATGGAGCCCCTGGAACTGGAGTTACGGATGGTTGTGGGTGCTGGGATTGAACCAGGTCTTCTGTGAAAGCAGCAAGCACGCAGCTGCTGGGCCATGATTTCAGCCCCTCAGCTGCTTTCAAAAGCTCGTCTGCATGTCTTTGTGCTCCGGTATTATTAAGTGTTGGATAGGTTTCCAAAGATAGATTTGAAAAGGTGCTCTTATATTATCAGAAATTTTATATTCTAATTATTTTGTCCAGGAGTCAGATGTTTTTATTTCCCATTCACATGGTCAGAGTTGGCACAGACTGTAGAGGAAGGAGGCAGACATGGGGGTGCCCCAGTCTCTGCCTGTGAAAGATTGAACTCCTCCCATACCAAGGTCAAAACCAGGTTGGTTGTGAAGGGTACTGCCTGGATGAGGCAGTGGGATGACTTCACGCTCTGTCCTTACACTGTGACAGATGCACATCAAAGTTTATTACTATATAGTCCTAAAGGTTTCTCAGGAAGCTGGCCTTCCTTCCTTCCTTCCTTTTTTTTTAAGTTTACAGGCCCCCGTGACCTGAAGGTTAAGTGGGTATAAATCTCTTCTCTCACAGGCTGCAGCTGCCCTTGCACGGTAGAGCATCAAGGTAAGGCAGGCAGGCTTCCCTGACCACTGAACTTCTGTAAATCCCTAAAGCTCCAGCGTTAGGTCCCGCCCCCAGACTTCTCTAATGGCTGCAATTGCCTTTCCAGCCCTTCAGGGAAGGTGAATGGCCAGGCCCCACCATACATGAAAAAAGTCAAGATCAGGCCACAGAATCCCAGCAATCCAGGGCACCCCAAGAAACATAAAGCCTGCCTCCTGCTTAGTTCTTTGCTGCTTCTCTCTCCAGCAGAGGCTGCCTTTCTTCTGTCTCTCCCAATCTCTGGTGTGAGGTTTGTTGTGTGGTGTGACTTTGTGGTATTCCTTGGCTCCTGACTGCCAGGTTACCTTCCCCCTCAGAACTGTAACACTTGCAAGTCTATCTATCTATAACCACAAAATCAAACCATTACTATGAAATTATGCAGTCACGATAATTTAGGGAGCTTAAGAGTTCCTTCATATGTCTCAAAAAAAATCAGGGCATCTTTACTGATAAATGAAATCACGCATGGAGAAAATCGTTCCCCCAAGCCCAGAGTTCTCCCAGTGACTGTCTGCCCTGGACCTATCCTCACCACCATGTTGGAAGTTCACAATTGCCAGCAGGATAGCCAGGGCACAGCAGCTTTGGCCAGGCGCCATCGGGATTTGCATGTTGTTGTCAGCCGCAGGAATTTCACGTAGATGTTGACTTTGCCGGTCTGTGGCTGCACACCCCTGAAAAGCACAGAACGAGACTCATTAGATGAAGACGCTAAGGCCGCTAAGACCAGCTCCCTGTTTTGGGTACTTGCTGGGGTTGCTCCGACTGTGGCGGAGGTGAAGAGAACTTCAGGGTACGGCTGGTTTGGGACTGATAGAGAAAGATCAAGAAGAAGCAGAAGTGGAGAGAAGAATGGGGGGGGGAGCTGGGCTGAGAGACTTTGCCTGTTTTTCCTGGGCTCTTTTGGCAAACAGCCCGTTATACACATATGCGTGTATATGTGTATGTGTATATGTATATGTACACTTGAATACATATATGTAAGTACATGTGGTAAAGTATAATATGTAGAAAGGAGAACAAGAAAGGGTAAATATAGGGGTGAGGAAGGACTGAATTCAGGTGAAGGGCACTTGTATCATGAATGAAGCTAATTTTGTTCTAGTTTCAAGTCTATCATGAATATTTCGGTGATTTGTAAGAACTAAAAACCATATTGGATAGTGAAAGTGTAAAATCCGTCAAGAAGAAGCTGCACGGCTTCAGAATGGCTGCCTGGCTGCAGGGAAGTTTACAGATGCACACACTTTGGATTTGGCTAATTTTAATGCGTGATCATTTTCTTATTTGCGAATTCTTTACAATAAAGTTTTCATTAAAAAAAAAAGTTGTTTGGTTTCCAATATTCTTTCCATAAGGCTTCCCTGAGGTTGAGAGTGTTTTCTCCTAATATTTTTATTACTATTATTATTTATATTTTTATATTCTAATCTCAGTTAAACAAAATTATGTCCACATTTTAAACAGCACTCAAACACAGGAAACTGAGTTGATAAATTTGATTCGTTCATTCAAGAGAATATTCCTCAGGCCTGTGCCTTCTGCCAACATTTCAGGCCTGTACATCAGTGGCACAAGAGATTTTAGTGAAATGGGGACAGAAATGGGTGACTGGAGGGTCAAAAGGAAAAAGGACAGAGGAAAGGAGAATAGGGAGAAAGGAAAGAGAAAATAGGGCAGAGGAAAAGAAAATAACAGAACTCCAAGAAAACCTACAGGGAAGCAGTCCAAAGGCTTTGCAGACCTTAGCAAGCTTTAATTAGGACAGGTTTACAGAATAAGAATGTATAGGTAGTCGGGGGTGTCAGTGGTAGCACACGCTTCATCCCGGCGCTCGGGAGGCAGAAGCCGGCCTGGTCTACAGAGTGAGTTCTGAGACACCCCCGGAGCTAAAGAAAAACTCTTTCTGCCTTTTGCCTCAGCTTACCCAGCTGTGATCACAAACATGGATCCTCCAAACTAGCATATTTATGTTTTAGGTTATTAAAAATTGAGAAGGCTGCAAAGTTTAAATGTTAGTGAAGGTTTCTTTCTGAATGAAGTAAGGTTTTTTCCAGGTGCCGAGGATCCAGTCAAGCTTTGAGGCACAGCGTACGTAGAGTGGCTGATGTGCAGGGTTCAGCAGAGCTCAGCCGTCCCCCGCCTCTCACCGTTCCCCATTCACTCAGTCATCTAAACGGATTCCCAGTCCTGCAGGCACCAGCCACACAGGAAGTGCTTTATCCACATGTTCCGTCTCAAACGGTTGGACTGTAGTTTTACTGTACACTGTCAGTGTCTATGTTCATAACTGCTCACTGTTATGTTACCCTTGCCTACAGTATTCTGCATAGTAACATGCTGTACCTAAGAGCAAAAGGTTGTACCACATGGCCAGGGTAGACACAGGCTACGCCATCTTGGATTCTTTGCGGATTGTGCAGCCGTGACATCATCTAGTGATGTATGTCCCAAGGTACCATCATCATCAGTGATGCATTGTATAATTATTATGAAAACAGAGACTTTCCACTGTGCTATGATGTAGCAAGAGGGTCCTTAGCCAATGCTGGAGCCACACACTTGGACTTTTCTGTATCAAGAATCATGAGCCAAGGGCTGGAGAGATGGCTCAGCTATTAAGAGCACTGACTGCTCTTCCAGAGGTCCTGAGTTCAATTCCCAGCAACCACATGGTGGCTCACAACCATCTGTAATGGGATCCAATTCCCTCTTCGGGTATGCCTGGAGATAGTGGCATACATAATAATAAATAAATCATAATTTAATAATAATTTATAAAAAAATCATGAGCCGAATCAACCTCTATTTATTTAAAAACTGAGCTGTGTTAGCTTATAAATAAGGGCTTACACTGTCTATCATAACTTAGCATGTCAAAAAGGGCACAGTGTAGGTTAAACACACAAACACCTTTTTACTGTACATTGTCTAGATATGTAAACACTGTTGTGTTACGGTTGCCTACGGTACTTAGTAAAGTAACGTGTTGTGCAGCTGTGCAGCCTAAGAGCAAAGGTGGAACCATATGCCTAAGTACGCAGAGCCCAGGCCATCTTGGTTTGCACACACACACGCTATGCTTTTAAGAACCTTCTGTATGTTAATACGTAAATTATATATTTTTAAATTGTATACATTTACAAATGTATATTTAAGTACTTCTAGTCTGTAACTTCTTGAGTATACTCACAAGCTTTGGGGTCACTTTTTCATTGGTGTGACACAGTAGCTTACTGGAGCCACTTCAGGGAGGAAAGGTCTTCTCTGATTATGGCTTCAGAGGGAATCAGCCTGTTATAGCAGGAAAGGCTTGGGAGGGTGGCTCTGTGGTAGAGGGAGCTTGTGGCCCAGGCTTGTTCACTTGACAGCAAGTGTGACACAGAGAACTAGGTCAGAAGAGGCTGGTGGGCTAGCCTCTAGCAATCCCTGTCTCTATATCTTGAGGTTCTGAAACCTCCTACAGTAGCACCATGACACGGGGAACAAGAATTTAATAGACGCTGTTGGTGTACAGCACAGACCTAAGCTTCGACATTTGAAGGAAGAAGACAGAAATATTTACAATCATGTTCCTGATGATTACAAATTATATATTTACAAATATATATTATATATTTAAATTATAATTAAATATATATTATATTTATTTTTTTACTAGTTTTATGTGTAGCCATGTGTACATGTGTGTCTTTGGGCATTTTCTGTGTGCAGTTGCCCAAGGAGTCCAGAAGAGGGTGTCCGATCCCTGGGACTTGAGTGGCAGGCGGTTGTGAGCTGCCGTGTGGGTCCTCTTGAAGAGCAGCCCGTGTTCTGAGTCGCTGAACCATCTCTCTGGCCCTTAACACATACTTTATTTTTTGCCACATATGTGTTGTGTAAAAAAAATGGACCTCGCTGCATTTTCATATGTAGATATAGCACCGTGATTACATTAATCTCTGTCATTTCCTTCTCTTATTCACCTCTTCAACCCAAGGAAGTTAGATTACTTTTATTTCGCTTTTATTTTATGAGTCTGGGTGTTTTGCCTGCATGTCTATGCATGTGTTCCCGTAGAGGCTATAAGAGGACACCCCCCTATGCTATTTAAAATTAGGATATGTTCGATTTCTATTCTAACTTAGGGAAAACTGAAATTCTGTGGCGTTGACTCCTCGGACCCAAGAGTATTTTTCCATGCTGTGTATCAATTACTTTCCTGTTGCTCTGATAAAATATCAGTCTCAAAATCAACTCACAGAAGAGTTTGTTTATGTTTACAATCCAGAGGGATGCATACGATTCCGTCATGTGACTGCAGAGATGGCTCAGTGGTTAAGAGCACTGACTGCTCTTCCAGAGGTCCTGAGTTCAATTCCCAGCAGCCACATGGGGGCTCACAACCATCTGTAATGAGATCTGATGCCTTCTTCTGGTGTGTCTGCAGATAGTGAGAGTGTACTCATATACATGAAATAAATAAATTAATTAAAAAAAAAAGATTCCACCAAGGCATCTTAGCTTACACCTTTAATCCCAACACTTGGGAGGCTGAGACAGCCAGACCTCTGAGTCTGAGGCCAGCCTGGTCTACAGAGTGAGTTCCAGGATAGCCAAGGCTTCATAGTGAGACCCTGCCCCTCCCCCCAAAAAATCCTACCCTGTACTACATGAAAGAAGAATACTTGGGGCTGGCAAGATGGTCGGAGGGTAAAGTTGTCCACCACCAACTCTGACGCCTTGACTTTGATCGCTAGGACTGCATGATAGACAGAGAGAGCTGACCCCTGAAAGCTGAAGCTGTCCTCTGACCTCCACTGGGGAGAGGGCTGTGGCCCTCCCTCAATTGCACATTAAAATAAAAATAAATGTCATTAAAAAAAGAGTAATGACTTTAAAATGCAAAATATAAAAGGATAAAAAATAGTAAAGTTGACATAGATTAATATAAAGCAAAAGGTATAGTTTTTAAAATTAATTAATTATGTATATATATAGATGTTTGTTTGTGTGTAAGTATGCACACCCAAGAGAGCATTAGATCTCATAGTATTACAGTTATAGATGGTTGTGGGCCACCATGTGGGCGCTAGGAATTGAGCAGCCAGTGTTCTTAACCTCTGAGCCATCTCTCCAGCCCCAAAAGGTATAGTTTTGCTGGCCTCACAGGCATTGCAAACATGGGGCACACAGACACACATGTGTGGTGAAAATACCTGAATACCTAAAAACAAATTAATTAAAAAAGACCATCTGAAACTATGTAGTAACCTCTAGCTATACAAAGTAAAATTCAAGCAGTAAAACTGCTTGAAGAAATGGGAAACGGGGACCACAGTGATACCCATATTTCAGCACGGCTGTCTCAACTGTTAAGGGATAAAAGGGTGTAGAAGATTTGAAGCGTGGCCAACTGATGGCATATAGAAGTCTTTCTGTCAAATCATATTCTTCTAAGTAAACACAGAAAATGTACAAGTGGATAGTGTGTTAGCCAACAGGGCAAACATCAGACACTTGGTACCAAATTCTGTTTCAGCGCCATTAGCTGTCAAAAACAATCAAGGGACATCTTAAACACTAGCTTCTTAGGCTTCTGTGGCAGATCCTAGGTTAAGCCCTGGAAAAGTGAAAACAGCTGACTAGCACTTAGGGTCTAGCACATGCCGGGACAGGCAGGTCATTAAAACAGGAGTCTGTGTGGCTGAATGCTTCCTCTTAGAGCAGCAGTTCTCAACACGTGGGCCAAGACCCACAGGTGTCTCCTATCAGATATCCTGCATATCACATTATGATTCATAACCGTAGCTAAATTACAGTTATGAAATGACTGTAGCAATGAAATACTTTTATGGTTGGGGAGGAGGGGGTCACAGCATGGGGAACTTCATTAAAGGGTTGCAGCATTAGGAAAGTTGAAAACCGCTGCTCTAAAGTCAGGTTAGATTTGAAACCTGCCTTGACAATGCAAGTTGTCCAATGTTGGAAAAGTTTCTTAATCTCTCTGAAAGCAAGTTTGTTGATAGATAAATGATGGTAATAGTGTTACCTTCCCAAGGGGGTCAATATGGCCGCTTAGATAGCATGGCGCTTGGCGTAGCACAACTGCTCAATAAATGCTAGTCATTATTATTACAACTGGCTGCAGTCCACATCCGCACCCACGGTTGTATGTGGTTCTTGTAAAACCCTGAGCAACATTAATCACGTGTTCTGTGCAGACATCTCGGAGAAGCCGCGTGACTCGCTTAAGGTTACAGAGACTGGGTGGGGAAGCTGGGATCCTTACCCTTTGGCGAACCCTTTGGTTCCTCCTCTTATAGCCACCTCTTTACTCTCAAACAGTGAAGCATGAAGGACTTTGACAGGAACAGAATTGAAGACGCAGTTTACAGGGGTTAGAAAGGGAGAAATTCGGGCCCGGGGCTCTGGAAGGTTGCAAGATGGCAGTGGAGGGAGGCCTTGGCCGTTTTGCTGACTTTAAGTACTGGTACCCGAAGGATGTGGTGGGAAAAGAAAGGCAGAGAAGGTGGGGATTTGGCTTCTAACCCTACTGGGCATCACTGTCTGTGAGCTGTTAGAAGGTTCTTTCTGTCTTTACAGGACTGTGTCCTCAGGGACTGGTGCAGGGGGATGGGAGGAGGGGAGTAGGGGTCACTTCCAACCCCAGAATGGAGCAGGCAGGCTGGCCTGCTGCGGGGTGGGGGTGGTCAGTCACTCCACGTGAGTGGCTTTGCGGTGACAAGGACTAGCTGGAATATATAGCTTAGAATATATAAGTCTGTTTGGGATCCTCAGCTGGGCTGGGGGAAGGTGGGGACTACTGGGGTCAGGAGTCTCTTGGCAGAAATGACCTTGATGTCAGGAGGTCCTGGTGTGTAGCAGGCGGGCCCAGCTGTCCGGAGTTCTATCCGCTAGAGGGCGCTGTGTCTTCAGAAGCTAGGGTTGAGTGTCAGCACCCACGGAGTCTTCAGGATCTGTGACTCCAGTTTGAGGGCCCCCACCACTGTCCTATGGGCAGTGTGAGCACCGGGCTCACATGTGGTGCGTGCGTGTGTGTGTGTGTGCGTGTGTGTGTGTGTGTGTGTGTGTGTGTAGGCAAAACATTCATAACATATAAAATAAAAAAGGAGCCTAAAATTACTAGAACAAAATGTCTAGGATAAACAAAGAAATTGTATAAAGACAGTTGTTAGATAGCATTATAGAATGTATTACAGAAGAGCATGTGTCCTCCTTCAGATCTAGTGTCCGTCTGATAACTATTGTAATGTTGGTTTTGCCTGCCTGCACGTCTGTGATCACTTGTGTGCCTGGTGCCTGTGGAGGCCAGAAGAGGGCAGCGGATCTCTTGGAACCCGAGTTACAGAGGCTTTGAGTCTCCACATAGGGGAACCAGGCCCTATGCAAGAACAGCCCCCGAGCGGTCACTCCAGCCCTTGTTTAGTTTAATGAGGTGGAGATGCTGTAACAGCTGCCAGCAGATTTGAAGATACCCAGGCTTTCACCACTTGCACATTCTACCGTGGACGCAAATGGTAACTCCCTAGTAGAGACTGACGAAGGCAAAGGTGCCCTTTATCCCCAGATTCACAAATCCCATTTGTGATCTGACCTTGCAGAGGGTCACACCCTCTTGGTTAACAAGGACCTCTGACTCACAGGCAGAAGGGTCTTCCCGCTGAAGGAAGTAGCTGGAACTGAACTTAGGGAAAACTGTCCGTTTTTACAAACCCAGGAATTAACAGGTTTTCTCTGCCCAAATCATGCCGTGGCTAGAGGCTGCCCTGCTTGTCATCTCCAGTGCACGACACCTGGGACATGAACGTCCCTCAGAGAAGCCTCCCAGAGGCGGCTCGAGACCCAGGCCAGGCCCCAGGGCTTAGGCACGGGCTTGGCAACCTTTGGTAGCTTTTGCAGTGACTCTGTATCTCCTTTATGTTTATAGAAAGGTGTGTCTTTCATCCACTGTCTCCTCATGAACACAGAACCAGAGAGCAGCCTTGGGATTCAGCACAGCATTAGCTAAGCTGGCCAGGCAAAACTCTAAAGTGCTCACCGAGACTTCGAGACTTCCCTCTTATGAATGTGGTGTGGCTCTCCCATTTAAGGCGTGTGTGAACCAGCCAAGGACTTGGAGCCCATGAGAAGGGTGAGCATACAACCATCTGGCATAAGTAGTCTCTCCCCGTCTCTCTGTCTCTGTCTGTCTGTCTTTGTCTCTGTCTGTCTGTCTGTCTTTGTCTCTCTGTTTCTCTCTGTCTCTGTTTCTCTGTCTCTCTGTGTGTCTCTGTTTCTCTGTCTCTCTGTGTCTGTCTGTCTGTCTGTCTGTCTCTCTCTCTCTCTCTCTGTGTGTGTGTGTGTGTGTGTGTGTGTGTGTTTGTTGAGACAGGGTTTCTCTGTGTAGCCCTGGCTGTCCTGGAACACACATATAGACCAGCCTGGCCTCCAACTCAGAGATCCACCTGCCTCCGTCTCCTGAGTGCTGGGATTAAAGGCAGGTGCCACCAGCTTCTGGGGTGTGGGGGTGGGGGACAGAGAACACTTATTTTTCCCTTTGAGGAGCCAGTTTCTCACTGACCTAACTGAAAGCTTGCCTTTGTGTGAGCAGTTCTGCCAAGCATCCCATCTCTCCTCCCAGAGCCCAGGTCCCCAGCAGGCCTCTTTACCTCAGGACAGAAGTTCTTCCTTGCTCTCAAGCTGGGGGCTCACACTGATTATGTTCTTGGTTCCCAAAATGAGTCTTTTGCTCTTGTTAAAAACCTATCTCCCCACTTCCGTCACAGCTCAGCCTTTCACAGTTGATCTTTGAAAAACCACAGAATGGGTTTTTAGCAGCCGGGGGTCTTCCTGTCTTTCTTCCCCACACCACTGTAGTTTTTACTCTGTCTGGTCACTCCATCACACCCCCTGACCTCTCTCTCTCACTTTTGAAATGCACTAAGGTTCAGAGAAGGCTGAGAAAATCGACACCTTAAAATAGATTTCTTTACCTTTGGAAATGAAGGCACCAGGAGGAGGATGTTGGTATAGAACGAATGACCGGAAGACTCGCTCTCGGGGTTGAAGATGCTGTATCTTTTCCTGTGAATACCTTTTGATTTTGAGTAGGGTTCTGTTAATTCATCCCAAAGGTTTTTATTTTTTATTTTCAAGATGCCAGTCTGACACTTGGATGGGCAAGGAATGGCTATTTGGGGACGCTAAAGATAGACCATACCCGCGGCCCTAGGATTGGAGGAAGATTCAAGGCCAGTCTAGGCCAGAGACCCTGCCTCAAAACAACAATAATGACAACAACAAGACATCATGGTAGGCCTGATGTCCTCGCTCACCTGAAGTCTCGCAGCCACCACGGAGCTTGTCTCTGAGAGCTGGGTGTGCTCTTTACCCAGAGGATGTGGTGCTCCGATTCCGGCCCATCTGCAGCCTTTTGTTCTTTTGTGGATTCTGGGCTCCCTGTTGCTACAGAGAGAGACAGCCACCCTACAGAAGACCTTGTCTGTGAGTCAGTAAACACTCCCTGACATCATGCTGACACACCTACCCACCTGTATAATGGGTACACTTCAGCTACAGTAACCTTCCCCCACACTTCCTGGGAGTTACACATTACTTCTCTGGAATTTCCTTCTCCTGTAGCCTGACCACAGGCTCATGCTATGGAATCTTACTGCTGTGAGGCCCAGAGAGAAAGATACACGGTCTCTCAGGCCTGAGCTTCCATTAGAGACCGGCCATGCTGTCTGTCTGTCAGTGATGCTAAGGACTTGACTCTGCTCACAACCCAGGCTATGCTGGTCTCCACTGGCCTGTTTGTATGTCTAAGGCATTCATTAAAAACTCATCTAATAAACTTCTTAGCCAAAAGGACAGTCTGCCTCATTGTTCCCCTTGAAACACACGTGAGGCCTTTTATATAGCCAGTGCAGCCTCAAACCTTTGGATGGGCAAATCGGTTGTTTCTCTTCTACGTTTCCAGCAGCTGCTACTATAATTGGCTTGCAGAAATGAGAAACTGTCTCTTTGGTTGATTATTAGACTATTGGAAGAATGGAGACAAAAGAAGTAGAGGTTTCCCCAAGAATCTTAATGCTGGGAGAAGGAAAAGGCCCCAGCCTGAAGTGGGAATTTGTCCCCCAGAAAGATTCTCTAAAACCCTGTGAGACCACTTTGATGTGGTGACACCAAAGCCCAGAAAGATGTGTCAGCGGACAGAACCACCCCCTGATGGGGAAGGCTCAGCTCTGCTCAGCTTTGGTTCTATTTATATTTTTTTCTCCGTCTTTATTAACTTGAGTATTTCTTATTTACATTTCGAGTGTTATTCCCTTTCCTGGTTTCCAGGCCAACATCCCCCTAGTCCCTCCCCCTCCCCTTCTAAATGGGTGTTCCCCTCCCCATTCTTCCCCCATTACCGCCCTCCCCCCAACAATCACGTTCACTGGGGGTTCAGTCTTAGCAGGACCAAGGACTTCCCCTTCCACTGGTGCTCTTACTAGGCTATTCATTGCGACCTATGAGGTTGGAGCCCATGGTCAGTCCATGGGTAGTGGCTTAGTCCCTGGAAGCTCTGGTTGGTTGGCATTGTTGTTCACATGGGGTCTCAAGCCCCTTCAAGCTCTTTCAGTCCTTTCTCTGATTCCTGCAACGGGGGTCCCGTTCTCAGTTCAGTGGTTTGCTGCTGGCATTTGCCAATGTATTTGCCATATTCTGGCTGTGTTTCTCAGGAGAGATCTACATCCGGTTCCTGTCGGCCTGCATTTCTTTGCTTCATCCATCTTATCTAGTTTGGTGGCTGTATATATATTTATATTTTTATATTTGTGTGTGTATATATATATATATATATACATATATATATTTGTTGTTGTTGTTGTTGTTGTTGTTGTTGTGATGGTGGTGGTGGTGGTGCTTGTCTGGGGCCCACTGCAGTCCAGAAGAAAGCATGGAATTCCCTCGAGCTGCAGCTGTCGTCGGGTGTAAGGTGTCGGGCGTACTGGAAACCAAACCTGCATATTCTATAAGAAGGCGAATGCTTTTTAACCATGAATCTCCAGCCTCCGAGCCCTTGATTTAAACTTAACTCTCACTTCAGGCCCCCAAAGGTGGACTTGAAGGGGTTACTGGATCTCTTTGTCCCTCTTCCCAATGTGGCCACATTGAATAAAACTTTATTTTCTGAGTTTTACTACTAATTTGGCTGTTTTTTAAGTTTTTTTGCTTTTAAGGATTTATTTATTTCTTTCACGTACACTGTCCCTGCCTTTAGACACACCAGAAGAGGGCATTGGATCCCATTACAGATGGTTGTGAGCCACCATGTGGTTGCTGGGAATTGAACTCAGATCCTCTGGAAGAGCAGTCAGTGTTCTTAACCACTGAGCCATCTCTCCAGCCCCAGATTTGGCTGTTTTAACTGGCTCCTTGAGGATGCAGCTGTGACCCTAAGTTTGGTAACACTATTCTTAGGATACTTGCAAACAGTTTCCTCCTCCTCTTCCTCCTCCTCCTCTTCCTCTCCCTCCTCCTCTACCTACCCTCCTCTTCTCCCTCTTCTTCCTCTCCTCTTCTTCCTCCTCCTCTTCCTCCCCTCCTCTCCCTCTTCTTCCTCTCCTCCTCTTCTTCCTCCTCTTCTTCCTCCTCCTCAATGCCCCCCTCCACTTTTTAAAGACAGGATCTCACTGTGTAGCCTTGGCTGGCCTTGAACTCACAGAGATCTGCCTGCCTCACCCTCTGGGATTGAAGGTGTGTACCACCACTATGGCTCCTTATCTTGTACCCAGTCCCTCTAGCAGTGCAGACTCACTACCCCAAAAACTACTCATCTGATGTTTTTTAAATTAAAACTTTTCTTCATTCAATCTTTTTTTTCTTTTTTTCGGAACGGGGGACCGAACCCAGGGCCTTGCGCTTGCTAGGCAAGCGCTCTACCACTGAGCTAAATCCCCAACCCTGCTCATTCAATCTTTTTTGATCACATTTTTTTCCTGTCACTCTCAGATTCTCCCCACCTCGAGATCTGATAGTTTTTTTGTTCTCTCTCAGAAAAACAATCAAAACAAGAATGAGAAAACAAAGTGAATGGGAAACAAAACCCCCCACAAAATGAAAATTAAACAAGCAAAAGTCCAATAGGACATTTTTAAAAACAGAAAAGAAGTCAACCAAGACACCACTGACTTTGATTTGTGTTGGCCAACTTCTCCTGGGCATGAGGCCAGCCCTGAAGATGGTTGATGTACCCAGTGAGACTCCATTAGAGAAAGCTGATTTTCCCTTTGCTGGTGGGTATCAATTGCAGATAGCTCTTGTTAAGGGTGGGACCTGTGTCCACTTCCCTTCCAGTGCTGGGACCTTCTCTTGCTTGAATCTATGTAGGTCTTGTGTGTGCTGCCATCGTCTTACTGTGTCTGGAATACACTGTTTCCTTGGTGTCAGCTCTGCCTCTTACAACCTTCCTGCCTCCTCTTCCCCATAGATCCCCGAGTCCTGAGGGGAGGGGTGTGATGAGGGCATCCCTTTTAGAACTGAATGCTGCAAAGTCTGTCACTCTCTGCACATTGTCCAGCTGTGGGTCTCTGTCTTAAGGCCCATCTATAGCAGAAAGCAGCTTCTCTGATATGAGGCACGGACCTGTGGGACCAGCAGTATGCCCGTAGGAGTGATTGTATTGCTAAGTTCCCTTAACAGAGTGGGAGTAGGGATAGGTTCTCTCTGAGGCCTGTGACCTGTCTAGTATCAGGATACAGGCCACTGTAGCAGTGTGGGTTATGAGTCCCCCTCGTGGCACGGTTCCTAAGGCCAACTTTTAAGAAGGGGTTGGTTACTCCCGTGGCATTCGTGCCGCTATTGCACCGGCACACCCTGCCGGCAGGTCACTGTGGAAGGTTCATAGCTGGATGGTGGTGCTAATTACCTTTTCCCTCCAGTAATGTGCATGGCCCTTTCCAGTACCATGGATGCTGGTCAGCAGGGGTGAAGCTTCTACCTGGGCTGCAGCTTGACTTCTCCGCTTCAGACTGTGGAGAACAAGTCTTGGCAATAGCCTGGGGTGTTTGGGGTTTCCATGGGGAGCTTCGGCCAACAACTCAACATGTGACCTATTCCTACTGTTGGAGGTTTCCCTCGGTGGCATAAGGTATCCGGTTAGGGCATTCTTCCCTCTATTTATTGGTGACTCTGGTAAGGGTCTTCTCACATATGTTTATCTTTTAGGACACATGGCTTTTCAAATGGCCTTGGCTGTTAGTTGTCCTTCCCCGTGTCCCACCCTTAGTTCCCGTCCATCTTTCTCCCTATTTAATTCCTGTTCTAGTTTCCCCTGCCTCTCCATAAGCTTTACTCTATCTCCTCTTCCTGGAAAGAGTCTCTCCTCTCTGGCTCCTTACTAACATCTGCTTATTCAGACTGGAGCACGTACTGAAGACTTACAAGCTAACAACTACACGTAGAGAAAACTTCCAACATTTGTTCTTTTGGGCCTGGGTTACCTCAGTCAGGATCAGTTCCCAGCTCCACTTATCTTCAGATTTCATTTTTTCTAGCAGCTGAATAACATTCCATGGTGTAAATGTACTACATTTCCAGCGTGCGTTCATCAGCTTATGTTTGCCATTTCTGGGAACTCTGAGTAGAGAAGCAGTAACTGGGATGGTCAGGTGTGTCTGTATTCACCTGACATCATTACTGAAAAACCCTTCTTCAAGATGCCTTCAGATCTCCCTTGGATTTCTGAACATGGGTCCAAATTCAGCGCATGGGTCATGGGTCATGGGTCATGGGTCATGGGTCATGGGTCATGGGTCATGGGTCATGGGTCATGGGTCATGGGTCATAGGTAATGGGTCATGGGTCATGGGTCACGGGTCATGGGTCATGGGTCATGGGTCATGGGTCATGGGTCATGGGTCATGGGTCATGGGTCATGGGTCATGGGTCATGGGTCATGGGTCATACTGACTGGGTTAATGTTCTGCCTCTACCATACTACCATATGATTTGGGGCAGGCCATCCAGGTTTTCTGACTTTTTCTTACCTTTAAAATGGGGATAGTCATTGATATTTAAGTAATTGAGACAAAGTGTGTGGAAAAGTGAGCCTGGGCCTCCACAGAGTAAATCCTCAGTGGACACTGGCTATCGTGATTAGTTCATTTCTTTGTTTATTTTGGAATCTTTCAAATCCCTGAAGAAAGTTAATTCACCTCAGCCTAGACATTGTAGCACATGCGACAAGTCATCCTAGCACCAGGGCACTCGGGGGAGTCAGGAGGCTCTTGAGCTGGAGGCCAGCCTGGGCTCTAAAGTGAAACAAAATCAGAACAAACAAAACAAGAACTTATGTACTCTCCCTAATGTTTTTCCTTTGGAGGTTAAATATCTCTAGTTCTTTAGATTCTTCCTTCCTTCCTTCCTTCCTTCCTTCCTTCCTTCCTTCCTTCCTTCCTTCCCTCTTTTTCAGTGCTAGGACTGAACCTTTGGCTTCATGCATGCTAGGGAAGTTACCATGGAGCTGCATGCACACCCAGTGTGTGATCTCAATGTCTCCTTTCCCCTGTGGACAGAGTCCAGCCTACCATGCTCCCTTATTAATTGCAGGAGCTCAGTCTGCCTCCTGTGTTCTTTGGTCACTGCTCCCAGGGATCCCAGAGTTGATCTCTGCACTTCCCTGGGCCACAGCCGACCTGCAGACAGTGAAAGCGCTAGGACCTGTGCAGCCTGCGTGTGCAGAGTTAGTGTTTCTGTTGGGCCTTGCTTGCCCTTGCAGCTGCCTTGCCTGACTCCGTGAGAGCTCGGCCTGTTTGTGAGGACTTAGCCTGATCTGAGATCCCACTGATTTGTGCTGAGCAGTCCTGGTAAATGACAAAGCATGTGGGTCAGACAGGACAGATGGGTAGAAGTTTCACTTCCTGGCTCCAGGGGACTGTTAGGAGACTGACTTTTTCCCCAGAGAAGGGTGACCTGCCATCCAGGCACAGCCAACAGCTTTCTGGAAGGAACCTAGTCCTGGGGCCAGAGGGCACTTGCATCAAGGCAGTGTGGGTGTTTCATCCTCTCCCAACACCCTGTCTCTGTTGACCTTCAACCCAGAATTCTTGGTCCTATAAGCCAAGGAGGGAGCCAGGATCATGTTAATTGTGGAGGATGGCACCCTCGGGGGTGTGGGTAGCAGGTGACAGAGCAGGTCTTGAGAAGAACGTCTCAGCTTCAGTTCTGATGTCCACTCTGTACTAAGTAGTTCACTAAGAATTTTGACTTCTACTTCTGTCCTTTTAAGCTAGAAGGCCAGTTCTGTGGTGACCTGAATAGTCTGTGCTTTCCTCCTGGGCCATCGGATCCTGGCCCAGTAGGCCTCCCTCTGAAGAGAGAGCAGGCACGACTGCTGGCTCAGCAGCTCAGTCACCCTGAGCTTCACTCAGTCAAGGTCACCTGAGTTTCTCCATTCAGCCTGCACAAATGACCCCATCCAAAGCTCTGCCCAACCAGTGGACTCTGCAGCCCTCACTGTTACAAAGGCAGGTTTTGGAAGGAGGATAGGTTCTCCAGTGCAGCGCTACACTGTTTCCTTATATCAGGGGAAGAGCAGGTAAGATCATCGGCCCAGGCTGCTTGTTGCCTCAGGAGCCTCCTCTAGCCTGCCCTGTGACCCCTCAGGCTTCTTCCAAACTCTGTCCTTGGGTCTACCTATCCCCCACCTTCTCACAAACCTTCTTGATGCAGAATGCCTGAATTCAGGATTTATAATTTTGCTCTCTAGGGCATTTCCAGTGTGAAAGGAAGTTACTATTCAAGCAAGAGTATAATTTTCATTTTTTAAACTTATTGGCATTTCAGTTCATAGGAGTCAGCAGCGGCAGCTCGATCCACTCGCAAACACTTCATGGCTATATCAACAGTCCAGCTCGGTAGAGTCAGGATAGCAAACGATTCAGCAGTGGTGTCACTCCCCAGTAGACACACCTAGGCCTCAGCCTTGGCACGAGTCAGCAGGAGGGAACCAGGGCCAACAGGAATGCCAGTTCTCTGCCGTGCCTCTCAGCGAAGTGAAGATCAGTGAGGACTCGAGACCAGCAAGCATACAGCTCGCTCTGTAAGTAAGCTCAGCCTCCGTCACTAGCCGTCGAGTCCTTTTTATACGCCCTCCAAACATCACGTGTCCTCCACGTGCCTCGTCTCAGCACGTGCATCTGTCTCAGCCGACACCACTCTGTCAATCAGCCGGAGTCGGAGGAAGTGGCAGGAAACGGTAGCACAGCACTGGAAGGTTTTCGGTGCGTTTCTTTCTGTGGGGTCCTTACAAATGCAGCTCAACTACACAGTGCAAGGTGGACCGATGCCTGTCTGTTAGTGAAGAATCCTTTATCAGGCGTCCTTTCATGTGCTTGTGTTAGCAGAACATCCTTTCACCTGTGCCTGCTTTAGCTAAACGTTCCTTCATGAGTCTTAGTCTTTCACTTGTGTCTGTTTCAAGAAAACACTCCTTCTTCACCTGTTGCCCCCATAAAACACCATCTAACACAACTGACTCTCCAAAGAACCCTTACGCTTCCTTTTCACAAGGGTGCACTGTAGGGGTGAGGGGCAGAACCCCCTGAGCTGGTGCAGAGGCCGCGTGCCACCCACCTCAGCAGGAACATCCTCATCTCAACGGACAGGCTCAGAACAAAGTGCCTCCTTTCAGGGCCTGATGGAACCCAGTATATTAAAATTATTTTTTATTTATTATGCTTTATTTCGTGATGTTGGAGATTCAACATAGAGCCTCCTGCCTGGTGCACAACTGTTGGCTGTTCCGCCGACTGTACTCCCAGGACTTTGTTGACTGATTTGAAACAAGGTCTCCCCTTAGTGAAGGGGAGATTGTAAGGTCTGCTCCCTGTAGGACAGCAGTCAGCATGGACTTCTACAACTTTTCCTCAAGCCTCTGAATAAAGTGTTTCAACAACAACAACAACAACAACAACAATGACAACAACAAAAAACAAAAAACAAGGTTTCCCTATGTTGGCCAGGTTTGCCTTAAACTTGCTATGTAACCCAGGCTATCCCGATCTGGAAATCCTGCCTCCGGCTCCTGAGTAGCAGAGGCTACAGGGGTGGGTCATCACAATCTCTGGTGTGTTAGGATTCTAAGCACAAAAAGAGAGCAGGCTCAGTTAGTTCTCTGCAATGCCAAGGGTGCTGGGGTCCTTCCTGGAGGCCACACTTTGAAGGAAGGCATCTTTGAAGTCATGGCACAGGTGGGCCACTTGTTCCTGTTCTTTTTCAAAGACCCTTTGCCTCTGTGTGGGGTGTGTCCAGTCTCTGTGCACTTTTCTTGCTGTGCTCTTGATGCCCACCCTATTCCTTTAGGACAGTGGTTCTCAACCTGTGTGTCATGACCCCTTTGAGTATCAAATGATTCTTTCACAGGGGTCATATAAGACCATCAGAAAACACAGATAATTTACAATTCACAGCAATGGCAAAATTACAGCCATGAAGTAGCAACGAAAATAATGTTATGGTTGGGGTCACCACAGCATGAGGAACTGGAGTTAAAGGTCACTGCAGCATTAGGAAGGTTGAGAAGCTTGATGGGCTCTTGGGAAGCTGGCTCTTTAAGATGGAATCCAGGTCACTCTGCATCCCACAGAAAAGCAAGCAGAGTCCCTTAAAACCTGCACTCCGAAGTGTGATGGCTACATTCGGACGCCTCGGACATGGCTATACTCTTGCTGTGCAGCACAATTTACCTGTGGTGGAAGCAGATTGTGTATTCTCACCTTTCACTTGGAAAACCAAGAGGGAACGTTTAAGTCAGAGTCTTACTGCTGTGAAGAGACACCAAGTCCACGGGGCAACTCTTACAGAAGAAAATGCTTAATTGGGCTGACAAAGTTTCGGAGGTTTAGTCCATTATTGTCAGGATGGGCAAACTTGGCAGTGTGCAAGCAGCCATGGTACTGGGGCAGGAGCTGGGAGTTCTACATCTGGATCCACAGGTAGCAGAAAGACACTGTGTCACACTGGCCAGACTTGAGCTTTAAGACCTCAAAGCCTGCCCCCATAGTGACATTCTTTCTTCAACAAGGCCACTTCCTAATAATGCCACTCCCTGTGGACCAAACAGTCACACACACGAGTCTATGGACGTAAATTATATTTAAACCCCCACAGGGAATGACTGACTATACATATTTTTCATAGGACTGGAGAGATGGCTCAGCAATTAAGAGCACTGGCTACTCTTCTAGAAGACCAGTGTTTGACTTCCAACACCTGCATGGTGGCTAACAACTGTCTATACTCCAGTCCCGAGGGATCCAGCACCATCTTCTGGCTTTTGGGAGTGCTACAAACATGCAGGCTGGCAAAACACCCACTGTATAAAATAAAGAAAACCATTTGCTATAAGAACTAGAAAATTCTGATCATCAACCACACGGGGCCTCAGTGCAAATACTACTGCAAAGAGGAGTGGCATTGTCCCATGAGCATTGTCCCACAAGCCACCCATCTGCTTGCACGGCTGTAAAACACTTATCTCGGTCCTGCATCTGGACCCTGGCCTAATAAATTCCTCCAAAGGTGTGCAGCCCACATGGGCGGCTTCTCTAGATGTTGGCGGAGGCCAGTACCACAAAGAGGCGAAGGGAAACAGTCATAAAAGTTGAGTCAGGTCAGGGGCAGAGGAGAGCAGGGGCTGAAGTGTCGGGCTGGAGTATGTTAAGGAGCTACTCCAAATGCAAAGTCACGTGGGACAACTAAATGTTGAAGTTGAAATAAAAATCAGGGGCTCTCAGGTCCCCTGTGACCAAGCTGACTTGTATCGTGGAAAGAGCACTGGCTATAGAAGCAAAGGCACCAGCCACCAGCTGCCATGAACTTGAGATGTCTTTAGATAAGTCACTTCATCTCTCTGGGTCTTTGTTTCATAGTCAGGAGAAAGCTGGGGCATCAAAACATGAGTAGAAGGAACGGCTTTTTAAAATTGTGGGAGGGACCTGAGGAGGTGTTTCTGCATAGCAGGTAAATGGCTGTGAGCATATGAAAAAGTACTGCTTATCAGCCTCGATCATGAGGGAAATGCAAATGAGTTGCTACTCTCATTAGGAGGATGGCTGTTAAAATAACAAACCAAGCGAAGGGTTTATGAGGATGTGGAGAAACTGGATCCTTTGTGGGCTGCTGGCGATAAAGCAAACTGATGTGGTCGTTATGGAACACAGCATGGGGTTGGTAGGGCGGCTCAGTGGGGAACACGCGTGAGTCCTACAGCAGGACCCACAGGGGAAGGAAACTGACTCCCACAAGGTGTCCCCTGACCTCCACACGTGCACTAAGGCACATTTGCGTGCGCACACACACACACACACATAAATATGTGCAATAAATAATTAAAAGAAAGCAGTATAATGGTTCCTTAAAAACTTAAATATATCATCCACTTCTGGGCACATAACCAAGAAAATGGAAGAGAGGCCAGTGGTGGCTCAGTAGGTAAAGCACGAGTCGCCATGGCTGAGGAGCTGAGCTGGCTGCACTGGACGCACTGATGGAAGGAGAGAGTCGACTCCCAAGAGCTGTCCTCCGTGTGCACGTGCTGGTCTGCATATGCACCCGACGACGTAAAGCTGAGAAAATGTGATAGCAGCTTTCCGACGGAGGATGGGAAGCGAGGCTTAGATGGAAACCCAGAAGCAAGCTGCCCACTGCTGAATGGTGAGGAAAGTCTATGCATACGGTGAGGTATAGTTCAGGCCTTGACACTTCTACAAGGGTGCCATTAAATTATGAAAGGTCAGGGATAGCCTTTTCTGCTTGTAGGAGGAGCCTAGAGCGGCCACAGTTAGAGACAAAGGCAGATGTGGAGCGCTAGGGTGTGGGCAGTGGGAGCCCGTGTTCAGAGGCACGGAGCTTCCGTTGGGAGAACAACAACACTGTGGAAAAGACTCGTGTCCATGGCTGCCCAGCAGTGTGGAAGCACAGAACGCCCCTGAACGGTGCACTCAGGTAGCGTTACATTTTGTATTATATTATTTTAAAAAAAATGTAAAAAGTGAGCTCAAGAAGTCAAAGGCCCTTATTACAGCACTCTTCCTCTTTGCCATGCACTTGCTACTGAGTTGCCAACTTAGGTCCTTTCCACACTAAACAGAGCAACTCAGTGTCCTGACGGAGCCCCAGCCTGGCCGCAGGAAGCCTGGGGAGTATCTCCTGGGCTCCAGTGCGCTCTATAACATTTAAAGCTTATTGGCTGCGGCTAGAGGGGAGTCTTGTGGGGAGCAGTCCAGAACACCCAGGGTTACACAGAGAAACCATATCTTGGAAAACCCAAAATTAAAACAAAAATGAGATATCAACAACCGCAGCAAAGCCCTCCAGGAACAGGCGCTGCTCTTGCAGAGAACCTGTGTCGGGTGGCTCATGTCTCCCTATAATTCTAGCTCAGGGGACCCAACACTTTCTTCTGGACTCTGAAGCACCTTCACTCATAAGCACACACCTACACACACACACACACACACACACACACACACACACACACACACACACACACAGGTGTGTGCCTATGGGGCACGCTCATGGAGGTCAGAGGGCACAGCTGGTTCTCTCCTCCCACCTTTTTCTTTTTCTGGGTTTCAGGGATTGAACTCAGGTCATCAGGCTTGAGTTTCTCCCTGAGCCTTCTCATTGGCCACGTCCTTATGCTTTATTTTTAAAATTGGCTTATCCAGGGAAATCTCACTGGAAATACCTGTCTGTCTGCCTGTCTGCCTGCCTGTCTATCGTCTATTGGCGAGAACTGACATCTTTACATTATTCATAGACTTCCAGCTCAATGATATTTATAGTTCTCTAAGTATGCCGAAATATCAGTGGCTCCAGCTTCTGGAGGGGCTGAGCAGTCAGGGAACTGGCCCCAGGCAAGTTGCTGCAGACCTGAGAGGCCTCCCTTGCTCACCATAGTGACCTGCGTATTTAAACAGTGAGGAAAGCACTAGGAAATGGTGGAATTTAGCTTTCTGTTTCTGACCAGTTGCATAGGAAGCCACGTGAGCAGCAGGTACAGTGCCATCCATACTGCCCCGAACTCCCAAAAGTCCCAACTCACCACCTTGGACTTCTAGCGAATTTATTTCATAAATGTTGGTACGCTGTGTACTTAGAAGTTAAGAGCAGCTGAAGTGACCCCAGGGAGATGAGAACGGAGGCCCCAAGGTTACAGAGTCAGTGTGAGGTGGATAAACCAGCTGTACTGGCAGGATTAATTAGTGTTTCATTCACAGGTCCTTGAAACATTAATACATGGTAGCTTTATATTCTAGGCATTTGAGATAAAGTGACAAAAATATAAATCTTAGGAGCCGAAGAGATGGCTAAGTAGGTAAGAGCATTGGCTGATCTCCTAGAGGACCCAGGTTCGATTCCCAGCATCCACATGATGGCTCACAACTGTCTGTGACTACAGTTCCAGGAGGTCTGGTGCCTTCTTCAGGACTCCCTAGGCACCATGCATGCATGTGGTGCACAGACATACACACAGGCAAAACAGCCGTGCACATAAAAAAACAAAATCTAAAAGAAAATACACACCTTTGTTCTCGAGGACTTAGTGTGCTGTGGAGAGACAAAGGAATCGGCTAGCATGTGCATGCGTCTGAACATGACGTGTTCATGGACAAAATGGAGCAAGGATGAAGGGATGGAGAGGGCAGTGAGAAAATGGCCATCTCAGCCCAGGTTCTGGGAAGAAAAAAGACATTTCTCTGGCAGATTCCTAGTCACAGACTGGCCTTGGACGATGGGTAGGGAGTAGAGGTGCGGGGCTGGGGGCATAGCTGCCATGGATTCTCACCTTAATGGAAACACCAAGTCAGGTAATTACCACAGACTGTATGTTGGTAAGCATGTCTTTACCTTTCCAGGGTGTAGACAGGCGCTGCCTGACCAAATAAAGCCCCAAACTTGAACAAACTAACCAATGGAAGAAACCATTAATAACATATTTAGGATCCAGGGTTGAATCTTTCTGATGCCAAAGCCAGGACTGGACTGTGACAGGCATAAGGGCATTAGCCTAACACCATAAGGCCTTCGGTTTCATGGCCAGCACTTTTGGAAACAAAACCACCCGATATCCCGTGCTGTAGCCTGTACTCGCAGGTCTTTATCTGCAGGACTCTGCAGACAAACCAGAGCTTGCATTGTTCCCCCTCAAGGGCAGGCTTTGGGGTGTGCACATATGTGCACCTTAAAATCCAGCAAATTTAGGATCATCCCATCTTGGACTTGGAAGTGACCCAGAAAATCCCAACTCTGTCTCCCTAACAATGGAGAACAGCTCATCATTGGCCCCTGTTCACCTACTCCTGGCAAAGGTGAACAGGGACACAGGAAGCCATTCCTGGCAGCAGGAGGCCTAACCACAGCTGTAAAGGACTCTTCTAAGACAGGAGTGGAGTCGGCAGCTGGCTCTCCTGCCCTCCTGGTCAATAATCCTGGGGAGGATTATTAAACAGATGATCTAAGCTTTCTTATTTGGAAGATGAATATCATGTCCCATGAAAAGGATTAGAGAGAGTAATAACCCTATTAGGTCTATATAACCCGTAGAGAATACCCTGCTCCATATTAATCAGACCAGACTTAATTACAGGCATGGTATTAAATGTTTATATTACAATCAAATAAAATGTTAGTTGTGTGTATGAGACACGCCGTGTCCTATCGCGATGCTGTAAGTAATCAGCCCAGATCAGATGTCTGGAAACTGGAAGGGTCAGATTTTCAACCTCGAGCGACCTAGTCTATCCTAATAGCTTTGGAAGGTCCACTGGAGGTCAGGAGAATAAAGCGTAAAGACAGGAGGTGGCAGATATGATGGAGCGGCTCTGATGCCAGCTTAAACTTCTTACCCACTGGCTTAGGTCACACCTGGGCTGAGGGCAAAGCCAAGACCCAGGGAAGACAAATGGCCAGCTCTTCACGAATGGAGGAAAGACAAGGCCACCCAGCGCACAGCCTGGGGTTTACCTGGTCTCACTGCCGTGAGCCGTCTCCTGCCCTGACTGTGGGCCGAGACTCCAGGTGAGGATGGCTTGTGTGGGTGTGGTTGATAGAGATCAACTGCTGTGGTGGCGCAGCAACACCAGGCCACAGGGGAACGTCTCCTGCCCGGCTGCCTTCCTGAGAGACCCAGAGTGTGTGAAGAGGAAGGCAGGTATCAGGAGTTAGAGACTGGAGGCGGCCGTCGGGAGAGGAGAGGGACCCAGAAAGAAGCAAGGCCGCCAGGACAGTGGTGGAGGTGGGACAGGTGAACCGGGGCTTTGCTTTCACTGGGTCTTTGGCCTCTTGGTGGCTTTCTGGGCAGGAGTGGCAGTGTCTTGCTCTCAGGACAGCCTGAGTGTGGAAGGCGGCTGACAATTATCCCCTGACCCTGTGCTAGGGACAGTGAGGTTCCTACTGGAATTGGGGATTGGTTGGGTGTGACCCAGTCTTCTGTTTATTGGGTAGAACTGGAAAGGCCGAGGCACCTCCTCCCCACCTTTCTCTACCCCCACCCCATTGTTAGGCTGGGATGGGGGCAGGGCTTGACTTTGCTGAGGACTCTCAGGCATTTCTAGCTTAGGACCCTGCCTGCTGGCAGGGAGCAGGACAGAGGTCACTTGAACTCAGACCACACGTCCCTGTTAAATACATCAGCTTTTAAATCAATCTTGGTCCAAAGTCCAGGGAGTTCCAAGACTAGTAGTGTTCACAGCAGGGAGAATTTCTAGTGACGGAGCGGATCCTTCTCCACAGGTAAGAAGTGGCTTCTGTGACCTGCTGCCTGGGCTGGAGCCACTTTTCTCTTTTCTTTTTTATAGCAAGTAGCTGTCGGGGAGGGGTTGAGGCCTCTGTGGTGGTGGGAGCACAGGTTAAGTGGGGGGCGGCGGGCGAGGACTGTCTTCCAGGGGTGCCATAGTCCTTTTAACTAGAGATGTGCAGGCTCTACTTGGCGAAGGCATTGGTGGGCTGCTCGCTTCCCGGGGGGTCACATGAGATGGGGTGGTCGAGGTGGGGGTGCTGTATGGAGATTTGTTGCATAGCCCAGAGACAGAGACCAGACGTCACAGGCCACGGGGAAGTTTCTTCTGAGGATTTACTATCCAAGAATTTACGGAAGGCTAAATGCAAGGGAAGACTCTTCCTTACAGCCCTTAAAACGTACAGCCTAACCTAATTTCCACTGGTGCCTCTTCTATCTCCCAAGGCAGTGCTTAGCCATGAGGAAAGCCAGGGATTGCTGGGTTGGCTGAGTAGAAATTCAGGTCCTCTAGTCTCCCTTCGGGAGAATCTCTCAATCTCTCTGGCTTGTGTGGACCTGAAATGTCTTGCTACTGTGAAGCTCTCCCAGATGCTTCTGTGTGTAGGCAAGCTTGGGAGAAGCTCATTTCCCAGCACTGGGGCCTTTACCTAAGGGCACATCGGTTCTGGAGACTCCTGGGCTGGGGATGAACCAGACTCTCAAGTGGCTTTGGTGAAGAAAGCACCATTCTGTATCCGTAAGTCACAGGGCCCTCGCTGCTCAGGTCATATAGAAACACATGTCTTTCGTGTACCATCAACTCAGGGACATTGCATTTGTGGGTTATGGCCGAGCAAATTGTCCTCATCTTTGATTCTGGTAAGGTCTCTTCCCTGGGAACTCGTTGATGCTGTATTATGTTCCTAGGCTGCTCACCCAAGGGAGAGAGTACAGGTCTGGGAAGCCAATGCCTAAGGTCTTGGTTCACTATGACAGGTCATTAGATCTATTCCTCACCTCAGTTTTGTTATCTGTTGAAGGAAGCCAGACACCATTTTCCTAAGGTTGTTCTGGAAATGAAATTATAAATATGAACGTGTTTGAGGGGCCTGAAAGTATAAATCTAAGCTGCTCATTCTTCAAATGAAAAACTCCAAACGTGCGTGCCCTGGAGTAGCCGGAAGTGGCACCCACAGTTAGGAGACCCTGTGCTAGTCTTTTGGTGTCACTGAGCCTTTATTTTCTCACCAACAACTAAAAGGACTTGAGACCTGATGCTCACTAAGGGCCTTCCACGTCTGAGGTGGGTCTGTGCTTTGAAGGGGTGCCCTTTGTGATTTGAGGATGAATTCGAATGTTTCCATCTGAGACGGACTTCCTAGATTGAGCCTCCCTCCACCTTGTCACGATGTCACATCACCCCATAGCATCTGTCATCAGAAATCCTTGCCTACTTTGCCAAGTGTTAAGTTTCAAGGGGATAGGGTTCTTGCCTTTGTTACTCGCTGTGCTCCCAGGTTTTAGGACAGATCCTGGCTCAGAATAGATGCCTGGATGTTCGGGTGGATGGAAACTGGTGTGGTGCGGAGGGAAAGGACCTGGAACTCCTTGGAGAGGGGGCTGAGGAACTTGGAATCTGTCAGGTTGTCCCAATGTGGAAAAGGGCCTTTCTGCTCACATCTTGGTTAAATAGTCTCATGTTTTTTGCATAGAAAATGAGTGAGAACAGTAAGGTGGAGATGGACAGCTTCCCCTCAAACCTCAGCAGCTCTTTTCCTTGGTTCTTCAGGAGAGATCACTTAGCTCAATGTTATCCCCTTGCCTGGTAGGCACCCGGGATGAGGTGTTAAGATCACTGGGTACCTGTGCCTCAGGGGCAATGAGCTACTCTCGAGCCCCTGCTTCTTCCTCATCTGAGTATGGTGGGACCTAATTCCTGCTGTTCGGAAAGTTAAATGCTCACACGTCTTACGGGTTACGTCACAATTGTCTTTAGTTCCCTTTGCGATGTATGGGATTCCAGAGAACTCGGGGGATGCCTGGCAGAGGCAAGAGCTTTGCAGTAGGGACGATGACACCTTGCTTCTGTGATAGCTGCTGAAGATTTTGCTCTGGGCTTGAAACATCTGCCGCCCGAACCTGGCTAGAACCAGATACTGTACTTATGACGCTGGGCGGAACCATGGGAACACAAAAGTAAAACAAGGAAACAACAAAACCCCAAGCAGGACTAGCTCATGGGGTTCCCATCAGCCATACAGACTATTTCCGTAGTGTGAAAGCACCACAGGGAACTTTAGTGCCTCCTCTGCAGGCAGCTTGTCTCGATGGGGACACTGACACAAACAACCAATGTTGTCTGTAATCTTCAGGCCTGAGTCCAAGGTGCTTTGTCGTCTAACCTGACCAGTTTCCTTTCTCTCATCCTATATCTGCGTTGAGGTGATTCTATCACATGAAGATATGTGTGCTCTTCAGCCTGGAGTCGTCTTCCTCTTCCCACACTATCTCCATGGTCCCCTTGAGGTTGGGGAGTAGAAGGAACCCAGACCTCACATTGGAATCTAGGCCCTGCAGATCTGGCCAGGTGAAACCAACTTAGCCTTCTAGAGTCTTTTTTTCCCCCACGTGAAAAAAAAAAAAGGACTCAATAAGTGTGTAATTTAACAATAACCCATTGAAACTATCCTAGCACCAATTGTCAGCACCAGGACTGTGTTTTGTAACTCTGTCCCACTGGATTCTGGGCTCCCTGAAGGCAAGGCAGAGTTTCACCTCGTCTGGGTTGAACCTGACACCTGCCTCATTGAGGTGCTAAATAAACCTTGATGAACATTAGGAAGCTGCTTAAAGGAGGAGTGATAGGATCCCTACAGGGTGTGCTAGTCAGGCAAGGATTTGAACGTTGGCTGGGTCCTGGCAAGGTTTTGGACTCATTCATATGGAAAAATTGTTTACTTAGCACCTGCTATGAATGCACAGTCAGCATCTGGGAAGGTAACCCTGGGGATGTGCAAAGGGCAGGCTGGGTGCGGGTGGTCATGCAGAGCATGGCGTTCTATTTCCTGAGGAGCAGTAGAGGGTACTGAGGTAAACAGAACTGGGGCTTCTGCAAGAGCGATGAGTGCTCAATGCCCAAGCAGGAGTCCCCACTTTTGTTTTTTGATGGGTGTTTTAGAGGCTGACCAGTGAGGACGCTGGTTGGAGAGTTTATCTAGAGGCAGGAGGACACTGCTAAAAGACCAAGCCCGTGAAACATGGAAGTGGGTAGAAACGCAAGTTCAGGGACTGGGGAGTGCTGACCCAGTGTGCTTTAGCCCCTGGGCCCGATCCCCTGGCTCCATCGCTAACACCACATAAACCAGGTGGTGTGTGGTGTGAGCTCTACACAGGAGGTAGAAGCAAGAGAACCTCAAGTCGAAGGTAAGCTTTACGCCTGGCCTACATGATTTCCATGTTTTAATGCACACAGGTGCTCTAGCTGCATACAGATTTATATCTGCACATATACCTGCAGGCCAGGAGAGGGCATCGGCTCCCATTACAGATGGGTGTGAGCCACCATGTGGGTGCTGGGAATTGAACTCAGATCCTCTGGAAGAACAGCCAGTGTGCTTAGCCACTGCCTCAAGCCTGGGTTACATAAGATCCTGCATAAAAAAGGAAAACCTTAAGTGCAATGTGAAACAGGGGCTGATTTTGGGGAAACCCTTACTACAGCTGACCTTCATGGAGGCTTAGCTGTTTCAGGTACCTGTTCCATCAACAGTGGGAAGAAGTCTTCTCTCAACGTTGTCTCTGCTTTCACAGTTTTTCACTCCATCTCTCACAGCTCCTGAAACTCTTAGGTAAGCAAAGTGTGGAGGGCATTGAACTCCCAGAGCAGAGTCCTAGCCTAGAGTATAAAATATCATTTATGGAGCCTGGAGTAGTGAGGATATTAGGTACCAGCAAATCAAATGACCTTTGATATAAGAAATTTTATTCTTTGTCATAAAAGAGAAATAAAAATTACTCATCGGGCCTTGCCATCACCGCTTTCTAGATAATTCTCAGTGGAATGCGTCCATGAATTCCCTGCATTTTAAATCTCCCTGGCTAAGAGCTAACAGCAACTGTCACGATGGGGAGCTATGGTTAGCACATCTATACTTTAGGGCCTTGCGTTTCCTTCGGTTTTGGTATTAATCACTTAAACAGACTTGACCGGTTGAATCGCCACAGATGTTACCTTTCAAAGGATGAGCCCTAGTGGCCTAACATCTGACAGCTGCACCAAAACTGTAAGGCGTACTCTAGGCAAATTGTTTTTGAAGCATGAAGTCAACGTGTGTTCGTGTCTTGCTTTCCAGAGACTCCACTGTCAGCATCAGCTGAGGCATAGAAGGCTTTCTCTCTTCCCTCCCTCCCTCCCTCCCTCCCTCCCTCCCTCCCTCCCTTTCTTCCTTGCTTTCTTTCTAAGTTTATTTGTGTTGTGCACATGAGCGTTCTGCTGGCATATATGTACATGCACTGCACATGTGCCTGGTGCCCACAGGGTTCAGCAGACATTAGTTCAATTGCAGGAGGTTGTGGGCCATCATGTGGGTGGTGAGACTGAACTCTGGTCCTCTTCAAGAGCAGCCAGCGCCCTTAACTGCTGAGCCGTCTCTCTAGCCATATGAGATGATTTCTTTAATGGCCTTAGCAGAAACATCCTGTGCTAGGTTCTGACAGAGATGGATGTACCGGTCTAGGTGGGAAGCCCTTTGCCAGGGTTGACTGAATAGGGAGTTCACAGCTTGTCTGTGATTTTGGACCTAACGCCCACATTCCACCAATTATATTTTTTTTCCTAACAGAAGTCTGCCAGTTTCTGCTCTTTCGGGTCACACGGGTGGGCGCAGATGCAAGAAGGGCGACCTCAGGCACATGTGGGCAGATACACTGTTAAACTTCCCGGGAGTGCTGCTCTCTTCTGGTTGAAGCACTCAGGTTTTATAACAAGCATGGAGGTCAGTGAAGGTGAACCAGGTCCAGGCTGAAGGTGGCCAGATCGACCCTGCCCCCCAACCCGCTTCTGCCTTAATGACACGGTTGCTTACTCTATGGTTCCGTCCTGTGTTACATAATTGAGGACCCTTCCGCGGGCTCCGTAACGAAGCTAAACATTATTCATTAGCTGGCTCATAAGCCTTTACCTCTCAGTTAAACTGTTTCCTGGAGCAGGTGTTTAAATAGGTGCCATGGGGAGAGCTCTGCTACCCTTGTCATTCTGATCACACGATTGATTTCTAATTACTGTTAGATAAGATTGTGGCGAGTCTATGTACGTGTGACTAATGGCAGTAGATTACCATGCTTATGTAAAAGTCTTACCGCATCCAGACCATCACATGGGCAAAGATGGCAGGACTTGGGCTGTCATTCTGGAGGCCATTGCTGACCATAGACCACATTTTCCCACTGTAGGTAGAGTCCTTGTTTTTCCTACTTCCTTTATCAAATCCTTTGGAAATTTGGTGATGCTTTCTGGTTGAGTTGAGCCATCTCCTAAGTATTCTCTGGTGACCATGGTCTCCACATAGGTGAGCTTTAAGCCTATGAAGCAATGCTTTGCTCAGTCCAGCTCCTCTACCCCTTGTGTTCTCCCGGTCCCTCGTTGCCGGCTTCCACTTGGAGCTCATGTGCTATGGGCTGAGCTATGCCGAGAACTTCAGCTCACTGTTGAGGCTCTGTTTGAGCCCCTTGTTAACAGCACGTGGCTCTCTAGCATTCAGACTGATGGGATACTCCTGGGGCAGGGCGGGTCTCAGCGTTATTTGAGCAGTTCACTGGCAGCAAAGGCATTCTCCCCTTTGGCTAAGATTAGTTTTATAGAGACTATCAGGAGGGAATGGATGGAGGACCCCTGGCCCAACGATTGTCTTCTCCCAGATGCCATCACTGACTTATCTATTTGACCCCACTGTATGTTGCGGCGTGACACTTTGTGTCCACATTGCCAAAGTTCCTAGTTTTCTACATCTCCAGCTGCTTTTAAGGAAGGGCTGACATGGGCCTTGTTTTCCTGTACCCCACTTCCCTGCTCCACCTGTCAAGGATTCGGTCTCATCAACGCTAACTCACTTCTGTGTTCTCTACCTCACTCCACACGCTGACGGTTTCTTACGGTTAAAAGTGGGAGCATCTGGCCCGTGTGCTCTTGCACACCTTCAATCCAGGACTTGGGAGGCAGGGCAGGCAGATCTTTGATTGGTCTACATAGTGAGTTCCAGGCTACTAGCCAAGGGCACAGGGGACATCTTAAAAAACAAAATCCAAACCAACCAAGCAAGCAAACAAACAAACCTTTCCGTCCCAGCCACCCTCTGATGTGTCTTCCTTTGCTGTTGCCTTTGTTCAGTATCCTGGACTTCTGTTCTCTCAGCTCGGTGGCCTTTCCTGGTTTTCTTCCTCTCTTGGCATCCTCTGGCTTCCTTACAGTGTCTTATCTTGGGAGTCCTCTCTGGATGGCAATGTAAGCTCGGGCTTTCTGCTGATGAATTTTTTTCTAGGAATTCCCCAAGGCTGCTTCCTTATCTCTCTTCCTGTCACTTGTGCATTCACACAGATTGCCCTGGGAAGAGACTCCCGTCCAACATCATCAGAGCTACAGGAGAACTGCTGTGTCCCCTAGTTAAAGCCCGTCACACACTGACTTTGTTGCCCCCTTCCATTGTGTTTCTTTGAAACAAGGTCTCACTATGTAGCTCACGCTGGCCTCAGACTCATGCTCCCCCTCATAAGCCTCCCACACGTGGGGGTTACAAGTGCCTGTCAACATGCCTATTGGAAGCGAGGCCGTACTGGCGCCCTTAAGTCTACCTCAGGCAGAAGGTGATAGGGCTGCTGCGATAGAATCCTGCAGCTGGTAGAATCCCAGTGCCATTTCTTGTAGGTCTGGAAGCCAGAAACACAAGACACAGATGTCTTAAGGTTGGCCCTCTCAGGCCTCCTTCCTTGGCTTTCATGATGGCTACCTTCTCGTTGTGTCTTCCCATGGTATTTTTCTGTGTGAGGGCATCTGTGGCATCTCACCTTCTTTTAAAAATGGACATCGGCCCTACTGGATTTGGTCTCATCCTCAGGGCTTAATTTTAGTTGCCACTTTAACATTCCTATCTCTGAGTGTGGTCATGTTGGAGATCACGGTCAATGTTGGTATTCAGAGGCGGGGCCATCATCCAGCCCATACTAGAAAGGGAGTCCCCAGCCCGGAGGTGGTAACGAATATTTGAGCTGATTGGTAGAATAAACTGGGTAGGGTGGGGAATTCTAGGTGACATAAAAACCAGACTTTGTGGCAGAGCAGACAGGCTTAGCTGGAGAGCACTAGCGAAGGAAGAAGTATGTGGCTCTGATGCCCTGATACCCTGTGCCCCATTCCTGCAGCTCCCCACGATGGCTGATCTGGACAATGCACACACTGTGACTTGTGGTGTTGCACTTGATCTGTCTGATGCCATCTCTGTTTGGAGAGATCTGAAGGGACAAGGTTGGATGCAATTGACTGCTTAGCACTCTGGGAAGATCCTCTGCCTGCCTCTTCTCCATTCTGGCGTCACAGTTTCTAGGCCAAGAGGCCCTTATCACCTGTCGGATCACTGCAATCGCCTGCCTCCAGGGTGTCTGTTCTAGTCCAGCCCATCCATCAATCCTGAGCCCAACTCTGAACTTACTGTTCCTTTGTTAGAACACGCCGAGTGGTCCCTGTGCACCGATCCAACCACAGCCAGATACCTAGGTCTGGAAATGAAATTCTTTCATGTCTGCCACCCACAATCTCCCTTTGATTTGATTTTTATCTCTGCCTTAAGTGTACAGAAAGGACTTCCCATTCTGTGGACTGACAGCCACTCCCTGTCTGAAACAGTCATGTGCCTACCTGGATGCAGCTGAAACCCCGCCCATCTGTTATCAAAGTCAAACCCTCATTAAAGTATTCCTCGATCTGTTCGGAGGAGGTGTGGGTCTTACACATTTACCTCTGTTCGGAGTGGTGATCCCTCTGCCCTTCGAAATTTTATTGTGTGTATGGTGTTTTGCCTGCAGGTATAACTGTATCACGTGCATGCTTGGTGAACACTGACACCAGGAGAGGGGATCAGATTCCTTGGAATTGATTGGTTACAGGCAGTGGTGAACCATCAGGTGGGTTCTAGGAACTGAACCCCGACCCTCTGGCAGCGTGGCCAGTGAGCACTTTTAACTGCTGAGCCATTTGTCCAGCTCAAGGGAGTGCTCTGTCAACCCTTTTCCTGACCTAACTGACTTGGAGGTCCCTTGAGAACTTGTGTGCTTTGTCTATTAGTATGGGGTGGATGTAGTTGGTGCGAACAGATGAACGAGTGTGGGGTAAAAGTCCCCTTGATGTTTAGTGGGACGTTGAAGAAGTTGTGTTCGTGGTTCTAAACAGACTGTTCCTGCTGAGTGTAGAAGCTGGCATGGAGTGAGAAGCTGAAGTAGGGCTACTGGCGAGCTTTCTCAGACCTGAGTGCAGCTGGGTGAGGGAAAGGGCGTGGCATTAGTTTTTTGTTTTTTTTTTTAAACACAGGATCTTAATATGTAGCCCAGGCTGGCCTCCAACTCAGAGATCTGCCTGCCTCTGTCTCCTGAGTGCCAGGATTAAAGGTATCTACCCCCAAGTCTGGCTAGCTTTGAAGGCAGTTAGTTTTGAGGCCTGCATCAGAGTTCTCTTAAAATCCATAGGTTAAAAGTCACTGTCACCTGCTTGACTCTATGTCTGCCTGGCTTCACAACTGCTTGCAACTAGTGCATGGGGAGGCAGACAGCCCGCATAGGCATTATTTAGGTTGCCGTATGTTTCTGTACCCGGCCCTGTGGTCAGGCACTTGCCATAGACACAGCCAGATCCTGAGGACCGCGCAGGGTGACCAAAGGGCTCTCTGAGGCAGACTGTCACCACGGCTTCTTGAGGGAGTAAAGGTAAAGCTCTGGGTGACAGTTACTAGCTCATCCGACCATGACTTGCGTTCTTCTGTGACTGTGAGGGGGGAGCATCATCATCAAGCGATGTGGGCGGATCTCAAAGATTAGTTTCTTTACTTACGCCTAGAGAATCTGTGCCCAAAGACGTGAGGTGGGGACTAAGTGTGGCTTTGTTTTTATTTTTATTTTTATTTATTTTTTTAAATGACTCTTTGCAGGTGACTCTGAGGGACAGCTGGGATTGAGATCCAGTTTGTGGGTGACTGTGAGCATTGAGATGACGTCCCTTACCTGACACTGAGTTCATCTATTTATGTTTTAATTTTATCTATACACGAGGGTGTTGCCTGCCTGCCTGTGTGCGAGTGTGTGTGTGTGTGTGCGGCACATGCATGCCTGGTTTCCTTAGAGGCCAGAAGAGGATGACAGATCCCTTGGAACTGGAGTTTCAGATGGTTGTGAGCTGCCGTGTGGGTGCTGGAACTGGACCCAGGTTTCCTGGGAGAGCGGTCTGTACTATTCACCACTGAGGCCTCTCTCCAGCCCCTATGGTGAGTTCTCATGTACATGACTTATTGTTGCTAGTGGTGCCTGGTGGTCACTGAGCTTGTGTCGTTTGGAGTGGCCTATCTGCTCACATGGACGGAAGCAGCTGGTGTAGGTGGGCAGGGCTGCACAGCTCCCAGGGATGAGGAGAGGATGCTGAGGTCTCCATGATCTTACTTCTCTAGGAATTGCTATTTATTTTCCTTCCTTGGAGGAAGGATTTGCCTGGAGCAAATGCCAGTGGTAGAACTCAGGCCTTGGGTTTGAACCAGAACATTGCAAAACCCAACAAAGTCCAAACAAAACCAAAACAGTAAGATCAACTGGTGGTGCAAAACATCGATCCCAGCACTGGGAGGCAGGGGCAGGTGGGTCTCTGAGTTCGAAGCCAGCTTGGTCTACAGAGTGAATTTCCAGGACTGGGAGGATTATATAGAGAGTCTTTCTTGTGTGTGTGTATGCACGTGTGTGTAAAAACTCGCAGGAGTAAGACAAGAACTAGGTTTTGCTCTTGTTGACATGTGAGTGCATGCCTGTGCATGTGTGTGGGGGTGTGTCTGTAGGGATAGGGGTCAAACCTCAGTGATGGTTTTTCTTTCTTGAGACAGGGCCTCTCGCTACCCTTGAGCAGGCTGTCTGGTTGATCAGCCAGGGATCTACTGGTCTCCACCATCCCAGCTCTGGGGTTACAATTGTGTGTTACCATAGCAACTGTTGCTGGGGATCAAACTCAGAATCAAGAGCCAACTCCCATATCTGATTCCTTATGTGGCCTGGAACTCACTCTGTAGACCAGGCTGGCCTCAACTCCGATCCTCTTGCTTCTGCCTCCCAAGTACTGAAATTAAAGATGTACACCGTCACACATGCTCCTGGGTTTTGAGCATGGAATGTTTCAGGTCTCCCATGGTCATGTTTGGGTTGGGAGCACAGTTTATATCCTTGTCAGGTTCCCACTCAAGTTTAGATTTTCAAATCCTGTCAGGAGGTCATGAAGTTGATGTTTAAATGGCTTTGAACACCTCTTCACCCTGCCTCTGTCTGGGTTGGCTTATGAGCATTCCTGTCTGTGACATTTCTCACTGGGCATTTCTGCCTACTGGAAACATTGTCTTGGAACGGAGGCTTGCGATAGAGGTTTGGGTGGAGCAGGCTGACAGGACAGGCCGGCCCTTCCACAAACCCCATTCATGGCGGGAACGATGCCAAGTTCCTCCAAATAGCTGTGTGAAAGCCTTGCAGCTTCCAGCCCCAGACGTGAGGCCAAAGTAGACTTCCTTTTACCCTTTGCCAACTAAGCTGGACCTGCTGCTGTTTGGGCCTCAGTGGCCTTGACCTCTGGAGGCCTGGCTTCCAGCCCTGGCTTCCAGCTTGCTCGTGCAGGAGCCAGTAAAGAGCAGTATTTACCTAAGGATCTGTGGCCACTGTGTGGGTAGTGAGAAGAAGCCCTGGGCTTAGGCGCCAACTTCGGGCCCCATCACCTATTTCTTTTCTGAGGGAACAGCCTAGTAGTTTGAATCCTTTCTACTCTGATCCTGGCAGAAGAGTCTCCTAATGCTTCTGTGTTCCTTAACTTGCCTTCCAAACTTGCAAAATGCACTAAGTTCTTCTTTTGGGCCTAGGTATAGCATTCTTTCTTGGTAGCAAGAATCAGATTGCTTTGGAAGAAAGTGGAGTCTAAAGGTGAGAGTGATATTATCAAGTAGAGTGATGGACAAACTTGCGGGAGTCCTCCCTGTGTACTTGGCCAATGCCTCTGAGTCTTCCCCGTGTGCCCGCCAGGGCCTTTGTTCTTTTTCTCACAGACAAGTAAGTTTGTTGCCAAGAATTGACTTTTCCATGTCTGCTTAGACACCGGTCATGAGCTCCTTTTCATCTTCGGTATTTTGATGATTGGGAATAGCGCCATTGGGGATGTTCTCGAAATCTCCAAGTTCTCTCTGATGACCTGCACACTCCCCATCAAGGATTGGCCTCAGATTTCTACATCAAGAAGTACAAGGGCTGGGGGCTGAAGAAAGAGGAAATGGACCCTTAAGTACAACGTCCGCTAGTTAGTCAGAGTCCAGATATCTCCTTGTGCAGCAGTGACACAGACATGTTAACCACAGACCATGTCTGATAGGAACCGCATAAAACCAGGATGTGGCATAGACAGAGTGAGGAATGGAGGTGTACTGGAGCGGGGCCCCTGAGATGCCGCAGTGAACTGGCTTTCTATGACCCTGCAGTGGGAAGGGTCGTGTGGCCCATGGGAGGTCAGGCATCTGAAGTTTTGAGTGGCTGGGTTGGGGCGAGGGTATTTACATCTACTGTTTATGCTGGACGTGACGCATGGAGCAGTATTAGTCTGGTGACAGACGTGACAGGAGATGAACAGAACGGGGACCATGAGGACAGGTCAGTTTTGCTGTTGCTGGGAGCTGGTTCTAACCCTCACTTCAACCATAGCTGTGGGAAGAAATGGTGACCTCCTGTACCTGAGTCTCTTCAAAGCCTCAGGTGCAGGTCTCACTGTTCTCAGCATCGCCGTTTAGAAACTTTGAACCAAGCCACCCAAAACAAGACGCCGTCTGAAAGTGTGCCAAGAAAGAGTCAACTCATGTCGCCTTGGCCCGTTGGGCTTAGGATGTCCAGTGAGAGGGGGGAACATTCCCCAGTGTGGTCTTCTCTAGGGAAGAGATCGCACTTTTCTTTGGGCTGCAGAGGAGGAGAAGAGGGATCCTGTGGTGGTGGCCACAGAGGCTCGACCTGTGGCTCAGAGACAGCTGAGCTTTAAGGTGGGTGCCTTAAAGATGAGCATTCGCCCGTTGACCCAAACCAGCCTCCTCGTCTGAGCACCCGGCAGGCAGCAGCCTCTGTTCTGTCTGTAAAGGCGCATTTGCGTTGGACACGTGCACGGGGCTGCCTGACTCTCCGCACGTTCCAGGCATCTTTGACAGATCCCTTTAAGACTTCTCAGCCCCCTGAAGTTGAGAACTGTCGGGTTTAGAGAAGAGTTTGCATGTGGTGGAAACGGAGGAGACATGTGCAGGCTGGACCGAAAGAGCTGTTAAAGCTGGAAGCGGTGCCTGCAAGGGAGGAGTCCAGGCTGGAGACATCTGCACTCAGCCCCTTCCTCCCCAGGAGGCCACCCCCCTCCCCCAACCCTGCCCCCACTTGTGCCTTTTGATGTAGGAGAGCGGCTGTGCTCTCCCAGTGTGTAGGTGATGGCCACTGGTGTATGTAGCTTTGCTCTTCTCTCCTGAAGCCCGATGGGGTCTGTTTCTCGCTCTTTTTGACCACATGAAGCTTCACACCAAGCTTGCAGAGAGCATGTAAGGTGGCCGAACCACAGGTGGCTGAGGCCTTCCTGCTGCACAGCGTTGCCTGTTCCTGTTCTGTCCCCTCCGTGTTTCATATGGTCACCTCTTCCTGTCCTCCGAGTAGGAGCCATGATGAGGGGAACACACACAGCTTGCCCTGAAGATGATTGAAGGCGTGGGCTGCAGCCATCTTGGCCCTTTGCTTTCTGTCAGCCTCTTGTTGGGCTGGACCCCACTCCTACCATCCTCCGAAAGGACAGTGATGAGCGGGGAGGCCTTGGAGCCCCCGGTGGTCCCCCCATTTTCCTGAGCAGTAAGGATCCATGTGTTCCTGCTCTCCCTTGGTTCCCAGCCCCCTTCCTGTAGTGGGGGCTGAGGGGGGCAGTGTGGGTGGAGACAGAAGTGGCCTTACCTGTCATTGGAGTCCTTTTTTTGGCCATCCTTACTTTGACTAGAAACTCCTGGGTCACTTATGGTGATTTTTCCTTCCCACCGCATTCATTGTTTCATAGTTTCGTATGTATAGGTTACGGACTTGATCCTATCTCCTGGTTACACTCCTATCCTCCACTGCTGAACCCCTTCTTCCCTAGACCGACACCCACTTTCACAAACTGTGTGCTCCACTGCATTTGCTGAGGGCTGCTTGCCTGGGCCGGGACACCCCCACCTTTCCTGTTCCATTACCAGAGTGTCAGCCAGGCCTGATGCCTGGCTTTGTCTCTTTTTTCTCCCTCTCCCCCCTCCCTTCCCACCTCCCCCTTTCCTTGTTCACTTTACCTCCCCTTCTTCCTTCTCTCCTCTCCTCCCTTCTTTTCAGCTGTTTGAAGCCTGCCTTGCCCTGTCCTGCCTCACCTGCTTCTCAGTAGCCTCGTACTTCTTAGAAAGTCATTTCTCCAGGGAGCCCGTTCTATTTCTCTCTAGCCCGCGCCTTCTTTCCAAAGACCCTCTGTTGTGTCATCACATACCTCTCTCGTTCTTCCACAGCATGACACACATAACATTTTCTTTTAAAAATACAATTATGAACAACTACTCTGCAAGTGGGAAAGGCGGCACGTAGCTCTCTTACTCACGGGTCTACCCCTAACTCCTAGAACCTGAGAGGCTCAGCAGATCTGAGCGCTAAGGGGCTTCTTAGAGTGGATGTGGGCAGAGCCCTTGTGGGAATGTCCTAATGAGACTCCTGGGGCTGGGAAGCCGAACATGTGCAAAGTGCTTACTGGGCAAGCGTGAGGACAGGGCTTGGAGTCCTCTAAAGCCTGTAAAAAGCTGGGCTTGGGGTGTGTTTGCAGCCCTCACGCAGAAGGGGTCGAGATAGAGGCCCCTGGCCAGCTGCTATGGTCAGATCAGTGAGTTCTGGGTCCATTGACAGAACCTGTCTCAATAAACAAGATGGAGAGGGATTGAGAAGGACTCCTGACGTCACCTCTGATTTCTACACACACACACACACACACACACACACACACACACACACACACACACACACAAAACACACACAGGCACACTCACACACAGGCATACTCACACACAGGCATGTGCGCACACACATGTACATGACACACACAGGCACACACACACACAGAGGCACACACAGGTACATGCACACACACAGGTACATGCACACACACAGGCACACACACACAGGCATGTGCACACACACATGTACATGACACACACAGGCACACACACACAGAGGCACACACAGGTACATGCACACACACAGGTACATGCACACACACAGGCACACACACACAGGCATGTGCACACACATGTACATGACACACACACAGGCACACATAGGCACACACACAGGCACACACAGGTACATGCACACACACAGGTACATGCACACACACACAGGCATGTGCACACACAGGTACATGACACACACACAGGCACACATAGGCACACACACACAGGCACATACAGGTACATGCACACACACACAGGCATGTGCACACACAGGTACATGACACACACACACAGGCACACATAGGCACACACACATAGGCATGTGCACACACACATGTACATGACACACACACACAGGCACACATAGGCACACACACAGGCACACACAGGTACATGCACACACACACAGGCACACACACACAGGCATGTGCACACACATGTACATGACACACACACAGGCACACATAGGCACACACACACAGCCACACACAGGTACATGTACACACACAGGTACATGCACACACACATACCCACACAGGCACACACACATACACAGGCATGCACCAGTACACTCCCAAATGAATCCTATCTGGCTCCTTAAACATTCTGGATCATCGTTTTTTGACTTGCCCTCTTTAGGGCAGGGGACAAAGTTGAATTTGGTTAGTATTCGAGGTGGAGCCTCTGTGTTAAGTATGCAGTTGGATGCACTAGGTGAAAAGGCATTCTTAGGGAGTAGATTTGGAAATTGTGAGCATGGTCTGCACAAAGGCTCCCTGGGCCCCAGTGTTGCTGCACTGCACACGGAAAAATGGATCCAGGCAAGCAGAGGCGTAGGCTGGGCTGGACGCTCTCAGGGTTTCGTGCTCTGACTAGATTTCTTGCCCATGGATTTATCTGTTTTTATCACAGAAATGGCCTCCACCTTCAACCCCAGAGAGTGTAAATTGTCCAAAAAAGAGGGGCAGAACTATGGCTTCTTCCTCCGCATTGAGAAGGACACTGACGGTCACCTGGTCCGGGTGATTGAGGAGGGGAGCCCAGCAGAGAAGGCAGGGCTCCTAGATGGCGACAGAGTGCTCAGGATCAACGGTGTCTTTGTTGACAAGGAAGAGCATGCACAGGTGAGTGGACAGCTGACACCTCTCCGGCCTCCACATCTCTGCCCATTATGATCTTGGGGCTTATTTCTCTTCTGCCTGCAAGATCATATTTTATGTCTGACAGCCTAGTTGCTTATAATCGAGAACTGTAAAAATGATTATACTTTTGGGGCTGTCAGTGTGGCTCAGTGGGTAAAGGGGCTTGTTGCCAAGCCTGATGACCTGAGTTCAATCCCTCGGACCTACTTGGTGGAAGAAGAGAACTGACTTCCGCAAGTGTCCTCTGATTCCCACATGCGTGTGTCGTAGCATGTGCCCTATCATAAAATGAATCAATCAGTACATTGAAAATGTTGGACTTTAATAGTGTCAGGTTGAGCATGCATTGCCCATTTGCTGTGAGGTAGACAAGTTTATCTGAATAACCTATTAGCCCTCAGCACAAGCTTGTGATTGCACAGATGAGGTAGGGGACTTAGCTCGTTAAGAGGCTGGGCTTGCCCCATGTTCATAGTGTCCCTTCCTAGACCTGAGACGCCCCATTGTCCTCCCTCACTCAATGTTCTCAACCTCTGTGATGCTGAGACCCTTTAATACAGTTCCTCATGCTGTGGTGACCCCCAACCATAACATTATTCTCCTCACTACTTCATAGCTGTAATTGTGCTGTTGTTATGAACCATAATGTAAATATGTGTTATGCAGGATATCTGATATGCTACCCAAAGGGGGTGTGACCCACAGGCTGAGGACAGCTGCCCCAGAGCACTCATCTCTGAGAAAGACCAGTCCTTGTAGACTGGGACCCAGTCTAACCCTCCCCTAGATATCGGTGTTGTGGTGAAGGTGTCTGATACCCCCGTTTAGGATATGGGGATCAGGTCAGCCTTGAAATCTATAGGGACACTGCCAAGCATCTTCCTCCTGCAGTTGATGGGAGCAGGTGCCCTTTACCACTCCCCCTTTCTTCCTAGGTGGTGGATCTGGTCAGAAAGAGCGGGAATTCAGTGACTCTGCTGGTTCTGGATGGAGACTCCTATGAGAAGGCTGTAAAACATCAGGTGGACTTGAAAGAACTGGATCAAAGCCCGAGGGAACCAGCTCTGAAGGAAAAGAAACCCGACCTTGGGATGAATGGAGGGGTGGAGACGTGTGCCCAGCCACGGCTCTGCTACCTGGTGAAGGAGGGCAACAGCTTTGGCTTCTCTCTGAAAACTATCCAAGGTGAGCTTGGGGTGGGGACCAGACAACAGCCTTCAGGAAGACAGACGCTGGCTAGCGGCCGCTTCTCTGCAGCTGCTCACCGCAGCGTCACTCTCTTCACTCTTCTCCAGTAGGAATCCTTTCTTTGCAGTTTTACAGAGAGAGATCGGGACTTTGGACAGCAGCAAGGGCAGAGTGGGGTGTGGGGCACTCTTCCCTAGTGTTTGTCAGGCTGGTCCTTTAAGTTCAAGGGCTGGTGCCTCTTTATTGTTTGTGTGGTTTTTCGAGACAGGGTTTCTCGTGTAGCCCTGGCTGTCCTAGAACTCGCTCTGTAGACCTGGCTGGCCTCGAACTCAGAGATGCTCCTGCCTGAGTGCGGGGGACTAAAGGCGTGCACCACCACCACAGGGCTTCGTTGTTCTTTTCTAGCTCCCACAGGGCTAGGATGGAGGGAAGCAAGGAGGAGGTTTTTCATGATAGTTACCACGGAGTAAGACTGATAATCTCTTTTCGTGGCCCAGAGAAGCTGTGTGTTCATTTACTCAGCAAAAATTTGAGCATCTGTCATCAGGTTACAACCATGTTGCTGCTGAAGCTGGTGATATTTTCGTGCTCTCGGTTGAGGTCCCACCTCAACTGTCCGAAGATGTCACTGACCTACACTCTGAGGCCCTGTTTCTGTGGTTTCAGAGGAGCATACTGTGTCACAGTGTTGACCAGAATTCTTGGTGTTTCCCTGAGAAACTGGCTGGAATCGGAGCCATGCTAGTTGCCTGGCTCTGTCTTTAATTGCTATACAGAGAAGTAGGAGAGGTTGGTAGGTTCAGAAAAGATGCTGACACGTAGATAATTGCCTTTCAGAAATTAGCTTTATTACAGGGAAGGGGCCATGAGGTGAGTGTTAACCCATCACCTGACATTAGCCATGTCCCCCTGCCCACATTCTCTCTGCTCATGGTTTGATGAGAGATAAAGAAGGCTATTTGCCAACTGAAAATGCTTTTAAGAGGGTAAGTGACCTCTAGCAAGAGATAGCCATTAATCATGAGAGACAGTCCCTATAGCTCTATTATTAAACACAGTGGTGCTGAGGGCCAAAGAACCTTGGTATTTCTCAAAAAATCTATTAGTAGTAAAACAGTGTTAAACGAAAGCAGATGGCTGCTGAGCTGGTCAGTGGGTAAAGGTGCCGGCTGCCCACTATGATAGCCACCAGAGCCCTGCCTGTTGGAAGGAAAGATCCAACATTGACCTCCACATGAACATCGTGGTGTGTGTGTGTGTGTGTGTGTGTGTGTGTGTGTGTGTGTGTTTTGCGCATGTGCACATGCACACACATGCATGTGTGCACATGTGTGCATGCATGTCCACACACAGAAATAAATGTATAAAAATAACTTAAAAGGGGGCTGGAGAGATGGCTCAGACTGACTGCTCTTCCAGAGGTCCTAAATTTGATTCCCAGCAACCACATGGTGACTCACAACCATCTGTAATGGGATCCGATGCCCTCTTCTGGTGTGTCTGACAGCTACAGTGGATCCATACATTAAAAAATTAAAAAAAAAAAAAACGAAAACAAAAACCTAAAAAGTCGAAATTCACACTCCACTCATTTGGCTCTTGTGCTAATGTGTACAGTGAGCTGTGTGTTTCCCTTTATGAAGAGAATTTGTTTCCATGACAAACTACAACAAGATTATGTTAAATATAAAAGCAACCAAACAGCAATTGGCTTGGAGAAGAAATTGACACATAATTTCCTTCAGGAATGAGGTTTATTAGAATTGGGGGGCTGCTCAGAGCCATGGTGGGGCCTTGGGGTTCGAGGGAGAGCATTAGACGACACAATACATAGAGAGTCAAGCCTGGTGGACTCTTAAAGGGAAGGGCAGGCATCCCTTTAAATCCCAGGTGGGGGGGGATGAAGAAATGAACGAGTGAATGAATGAAACAACAAACCCACATGAGAAGGGTGGCAAGAAGGCTAGAGGAGCCTCCTCAGACATTGGCTTCCAGAGTTCTCTCCTAGTCCTAGAACAAAGGAGAGGTCTGGCTTTTCATGACCTTCCGGGGTGGTGAGATGCTTCACATCATGGAATTTAGTTCAACACAGCATATGTGAGGAGGAGCATGGGGGACTCAGGTATCATAAACTAAGAGCTGGCAGGTCCTGTTCCAGAGAGAGCTGTAGGGAGGTGTGATCTGATTCCTGGCCTGAAGGGGCCATCCTTGGGTTCTGATGGGTAACAGGAAGACCGTTTAGTGTTTGAGGAAGCAGAGCTAAAGGCTTCTTACTCCCACCATTACATATAACCGTAGAAAGCTGCCCTCAGTCTAGATGGACTATCAGGCTCTAGAGAATTGTTACTCGCACTCCTTCAGGTTAACACCTAAACCACACCACATACACGTGCTTCCTTTCCTCCCCTTCTCCTCTCTCTGACCTTGCTAGCTGCCACAGTGCTGGTTATGAACTCTAGCAGCACGTGATGGTTGCTGAGAAAGTACTGTTCGGAGGGGAGGAATGGAGCAGAGGATTTCTGAATCTACAGATGATGGGCTATTGCGGTGTGGGTGTGGATCAGTGCTTTCCGGCTCAAGAGGCCAAAGCTAGATATTTATTTTTCAAATTTATAATGGTGTGTGTGTGTGTGTGTGTGTGTGTGTGTGTGTGCATGTGCATGTATGCCATTCTCAATGTATGGAGGCCTGGGAACAACTTGTAGGAGTTGGTATTGGATACCATTACCCTTTATGATGGTTTGCATATGCTTGGCCCAGAGAGTGGCATTATTAGAAGGTGTGGCCCTGTTGGAGTGGGTGTGGCCTTGTTGAAGTAGGTGTGTCACTGTGGGTGTGGGCTTTAAGACCCTCATCCTAGCTGCCTGGAAGCCAGTATCTGCTAGCAGCCTTTAGGTGAAGATGTAGAACTCAGCTCCTCCTGCACCATGCCTGTCTGGACACTGCCATGCTTCTGCCTTGATGTTAATGGACTGAACCTCTGAACCTGCAAACCAACTAAATGTTTTTTTTTTTTTCTTTTTTTTTGGAGCTGGGGACCGAACCCAGGGCCTTGCGCTTGCTTGGCAAGCGCTCTACCACTGGGCTAAATCCCCAACCCCCTAAATGTTGTTTTTATGAGTAGTCTTGGTCATTCACAGCAGTAAAATCCTAACTAAGACAGAAGTTGGTAACAGGGACTGGGATATTGACGTGATAGGTCTGACCATGCTTTTGTCTAGAAGAATGTGGATTTTGGGACTTTGGATTTCAAAGCAGTGGAATGCTTTAAGTGGGGCTTAATAGACTATCCTAGTAGAAATATGGAAGGCTTTGTTGCCAAGATTGATTTGAACTGTGCAGACCTGGCCCAAGAGAGTTTGGTGGGGAATTTCAATACGTGGCCTAGAGACTGTTTTTGTGATATTTTGGTGAAGAATGTGGCTGCTTTTTGTCTTTGTCTGAAGTCTGCCTGAGGCTAAGGTAAAGAGATTTATATTAAATTAAATTAACAAAGGAATGCCCATCATAGACTTTGTTCTCTGGTTAAGTGTCGTGAAGATCAGTTTTGAACAAGCATAGCAAACTTAGAAAGGAAATATATAAAGTATATGGTTCAAGTATTGAGGGGCACCAGGAAGTGAAATGGAGCTGAACCTATATTCTAAGAGATAACAGATTAAGGGATTTGGGGGCAAGATCCTACCCAGCTAAGTTTAAATTCAGCATTAGAGGAGACAGCCATGCAGATCTTTTAGTTCAAAGTCAATCTATAGAGCAAGTTCCAGGAAAGCCAAGCTTAGGCAGAAAGGGAGTCAGAAAACAGAAAGCTAATAATAGAATAAGGGGGAGGCATGTTCCAGCTCCAGAAAGCAGCAGAACACAGCAGCTTTGGCCATGTGGCTCTGGCTTTAGAGTAAAAAAATAGAAGGGATGTCTGGGACAAATGATGCTGGTTAGCTGGAGCTAAGAAATGTTATTAAGAAGAGACCAGAATCATTGAGGTGAAATCTGGGAAGTGTTTTCTGAGAGCACAAAGAAGCTGTGTTCCAAGTTCCTTGTGCTGCAGCTGTACTTGGTAATGTGTAAGAGTCATCCAGGTGGTACTGGTTTTGAAACATGAAGGGGTCATAAAGAGCTAAACTTGGCACTGTGAGAGGTCACGGAAGGCCATTGGTGAAGGTGCAGCCTCAGTTGCAGTTGATGGCCCAGGACTGAAAGGGTTATGCAAAGGATTCGAGGTGTGGCACCATGAAGAGTCTATGAGAGGGTATTGGTGAAGCCTAGTTGTAGCAGAAGATGCCAGTGTATTAGGGATGCCAGTACCATGGGTTGATCACCAGGAACAAAAGAGGCGGTGGAGTAGATCAACCTGAGCTTAGAGTGTTACAGAGGGCAGAGCTGGAGAAGTGACGCCAGCCCTTCGGAGGATCCCAGATATTGAAACAAGAAGCTGTAACATTGAGTTGCCTTGAAGACCCCAAGATGTTCAAGATGCCAGAGCTGTGGGCTCTCTGCTAAGGAGAGCTGCTAACAGGGAGTGGAACCAGCCCTGGAGAAAGAAGTTTGTTGCAGTCAACAAAAGTGAAAAAGAAGTTGGAGATCTGTAGACTGCTTTGACATCAGCCATGGGAGTGGCATTATTAGAAAGTGTGGCCTCTTGGAGTATGTGAGTCACTGTGGGTGTGGGCTTTAAGACTTCATCCTAACTGCCTGGAAGCCAGTATCTGCTAGCAGCCTTCAGATGAAGATGTAGAACTCTCAGCTCCTCCTGCACCATGCCTGCCTGGATGCTGCCATGTTCCTACCTTGATGTTAATGGACTGAACCTCTGAACCTGTAAACCAGCCCTAATTAAATGTTGTTCTTGTAAGAGTTGTTTTGGTTGTAGTGCCTGTTCACAGCAGTAAAGCCCTAACTAAGACACCCTCTGAGTTGTCTCACCAGCTTGTCACGGAGACTTGCTATTTGAGTCAGCTCTAAAGGTATTGAGAGGAAACTCTTTCCTGCCAGACTGGCATTTCTCTGCAGTAGATTCTCTTCTTCCAGGTAAAAAGGGCGTGTTCCTGACTGATATAACACCTCAGGGCGTGGCCATGAAAGCTGGTGTTCTGGCTGATGATCACTTGATTGAAGTGAATGGAGAAAATGTAGAAAACGCCAGTCATGAGGAAGTGGTGGAAAAGGTATGACCCTGAATGGCACTTTTCTCACCTCCCTTCCCCTCCATCTTCAGTGGAAGTAGCATCAGCTGGGCTGGGCTGAGCGTGTGATGGGAGACCAGCCATCTAGATGAGGCGCCTCTTTGTGTCAAGGGTGCGCAGAGTCTCTGGTAACTTGGGCAATGCTAGCAGGGACTCTTCCCCTGTTTCCATTACTACACTTTCAGTTACTTGTAGTCAGCCACATCTGCAAGTAATGGGAACCTTGAAAACTAGGTGGCTCATTGTTTAAATAACTATCACCACAATATATTGTTATAACTGATTTATTATTGTTAGTCACTGTGTCCAACTTGTAAGTTAAGCTCTCACAGGTTTGTGTGCAGAGGGAAGATCAGCACAGACAGGGCTTAGTGTCATTGCCATCTGTGGATGGCCGCTGTTCAGTGACTAACAGGTGTAGTGCCCAAGGTTGGGTGTGTCAGACAAGGGTGGTGGTGGTGGGTGGCAAGGGATGGAGTCCATCACTACTCAAAACAGTACAGAGCCTAAAGCTTGAATACTTTCTGAAGTCTCCATTTAGTACTTCCATCCCGTGAATGGCCGTGGATAACAGACTATACCTGCCGGGTGCTAGAAGGCCCTGGCACGAGCTAGGACTCTCTTGTTGAGGTCACATGGAACCTTGAAAACTGACCAACCTCATCTCAATAGATTATGTTCCAAAGCAAATCCTTTCTAGAATCCCATTCTGTCCTTCTTACCTGCACATATTTCTGGGCTGAGGATTCGGGCTCCTAATTGAGTTGTTACCATTTGTATGGTTAGATGTTTTCCCCAAATACCAGTCAGGTTGGAGCAAGCAGTACAAATGCTCACATTGTCTGCTCTGCATGGCAACCTTCCTTCCAGTGTCCTTTGTGGATGCCCTGCCCCTCATCTCTGTGGCTTGTTGCAGGTGAAAAAGTCAGGAAGCCGTATCATGTTCCTCCTTGTGGACAAAGAAACTGCCAGGTGCCATAGTGAGCAGAAAACACCGTTCAAGAGGGAGACAGCCAGTTTGGAACTGCTACCCCACCAGCCCCGGGTAGTAGTGATCAAGAAGGGCAGCAATGGCTACGGTTTCTATCTGAGGGCAGGCTCTGAACAGAAAGGTGAGGCACTGGGCCAGGTGAGTCCCTCATTCTAGTCCCTGGCTCACCAAGCCCCAGCTCTACCCCAGCTCTACCCCAGCCCCACAGGGGAATTGGAGGGGGAGCAGCGGGGGAGGAGAAGGGAAAGGGAGAGGGAGAGGGAGAGCTGCTCAGGTTGCCCTGGGTGACCTGATGTTAGAGTCGCCGTTGCCACTGTAGTCTGGCAGACTTAGGATCTGGACAGACAGGCAAGACTAACTTGGCTCTCTCCTGAAAGAAATACAAATTTGGAGCATTTGTTGATTTGTGTGGGGTGAATACCCACACCTTGTCTGGCTTTGAGTCCTCTACATAATGACTTTGAATACAAGGTTGAACAGGTTGTACAGAATTGGCTCAATGGAATTCTCCCAGAGAAAGAGAAAGCCTAAATCTGGGGGTGTTGGGCACCCAGAAGGGATTCACAGCTTATCAGACCACCTTGCAGGAGAAGACGGGATGTGTCAGTGCGGGGTGGGACCTTAGCCTCACTTTAGGACTCTGAAGATAGACTTCTAGGGGTCACTAGAAACCTTTGTTCTTATTACTAAGGTGGCGTGTTGAATAAGCCTTCTTTTTCTACTTTTCACTATGGGGCTGTTCTGTTTATGGAGGACTAGTAGCTGAACCTTGCTTGTTGGGGCACAGGCCATTATTCCCAAATCTGGGCAGTGCTTACTAAAATGGAAGTCTGTGTTCTTTACCTCCTTCCCTGCCTTTTGCATCAGGGTCTCATTGTGTACAGACTGACCTTGAACTTGAGACCGCCTTGCTTCTACTTCCCTAGTACTGGCCCGTGTTCCCTCTGTGGTTTACCTGCTGGGTAAGATATGTGGCTGTGAGGTTGCCCACTGACTGCCTTGAAACTTGCCCAGCTGTCACTTTGTCAAAAATAAACACCAGACTCTTAGTAAATACCATTTTCTCAATCCTTTAAGATCCTTTCACTGTTAGATGCTGGGTGTGCTCCAGGAAAAGGCTAGCGGGTTTATTTGTAGGCTCCTGGGGTATGAGGATTGGGGTGTGGGGAGGAGTTGGCTTCAGGATGCTTTTATTCTGATAACTTTCCTTTGTGGGATGGTAGGTCAAATCATCAAGGACATAGAACCTGGAAGCCCAGCGGAGGCAGCTGGCTTGAAGAACAATGACTTGGTAGTTGCTGTCAATGGCGAGTCTGTGGAAGCTCTTGATCATGACGGTGTGGTGGAAATGATTAGAAACGGTGGAGACCAGACTACTCTGTTGGTGCTGGACAAGGAGGCAGACAGAATCTATAGCCTGGTAAGTAGTTCCAGCAAAGCATATATTCATGCATTACATATATTCATGCATTACGGCCGCTCTCCACTCAGGCCCTCCAGCTTTGGGCTGGTTACTTTGTTCTTCACAAAGAAGGGCGTAGTAATCATTAAGGCCAAACTGTGGCTCAAGTCGGCAGTGACGAGAGCGTGTTAAATGAGTTACGAAATCCTGAACCAAAGACTTTGTGAATTAGTGGAAGAATTATCCTTGCTGATCCTGGGATAAGCTAGGAAGACCAGGAATCTGAAACCCGACTGAGGTGGCCCAGACTGCATCAAGCTGGCACAGACATAAATGAATTTAGTTTTAGGTTCATTTTGATGAGTGAGTCCGCATGTGTGTTTGGGCATGTGCAGGCAGGCGCTGAGGTCAGAAGGCGTTAGTTCTCCTGGAGTTACGGGAGACCGTGAACCACCTGTTGTGAGTACTGGGGACTGAACTCGGTCCTCTGCAAGAGTTGAGTGCTCTTAACCACTGGCCACCTCTTCAGCCCTGATACATAAATGTGGTATTGTTGGACAGCAAGCCTCATCGATCTTGAGTAAAGGTCTGGAAAGGTTTATTGGTTTGCTGTTGTTGATAGAAAACCACAGCTCTTACCTCAGAAGGAATATGCTATTTTGGAGTTAAATGTAAGTGATCATCATTTGAGAATAAAGACTCAGGTTACCCCAAGTCCAAATTCCAATATGGAAGCAGTTTAATGGATTTTTTTTAATAGTTACACAACAAAGAAAGGTATAAATTAAGGCTTAAAAAATACATTTATGAAACATCAAGAGGCAGGTTAGTCAGGCAGAGAGGCCTCAGATATTATGTGACAACATTTAGCCCTTTGGTTGATGGAGAATATTTCGCTAAGTGAATACATTCCAACTTGTTTATTAGGATGTTAGAGGTGGGCAAGGAATCACTCTTGAGGCTAAAGATCACCAGAGACTCTGTCATTGGGCTCTGGACCTGTAGTTCTAACCACTCTACATCACGGAAGCTTTAATCGCCAGAGACCCTGCTGTGGTCCGGAAATTCTCATTGTCCTCAGTAAATACGGTAGAATCGGGTTCACCAAGAGCAAGCTGATGAAGAGCTTTACTCCGCTTAACTCTTCCTATGACTTGATTGTGTTAAGGCTTTGCAAGATTTATTTTTACTATTTTAAAATTATGTGGGGCTGGGGATTTGGCTCAGTGGTAGAGCACTTGCCTAGCAGCCGCAAGGCCCTGGGTTCGGTCCCCAGCTCCGGAAAAAAAAAAAAAAAAAAAGAAAGTAAAATTATGTGTGCATGTGGTCGTGTGTGGGTAAGTGTTCATGAAAGCAGGTGCCCGGAGTCCAGAAGAGGGTGTTAGGTCCTTGGAGCTGTAGTGATGGGCACCTGTGAACTGATGTGGGTGCGGGAAACTGAACTGGGTCCTTTGCAAGGCCGTGTGCCTCAGCCACTGAGTGTCTCCAGTCCCAGCACTAAGGTTTTCTATTTTATCATGAGAACTGGGGTTCAGTCCAGTTTAACAGATATCTGGGTGCCAAAGTGCCATCTGCCTTGCTGGATGTTGGTCACAGGGATGGACAGATGAGTCTTCTATGCCCTACACAGTAACAGAGGCTCCTCAGGGGCATGGCGCAGGGAGGTGAGTATGGGTGGTGACACCAGCCTCTTTTTATAGTTCTGAGACCATGCTTAGACACCAGATGACTTATGGAGGCACCCAACTTAGCAGATACTCATATCAGTATTTAAACTCAAGTTCTCAGACTCGATTCATCTGACCATACCCTTTCTCCAAAACTCTTGATTTCAAGATACTTTTGTAAACAGAAAGAATTGAAAAAGAATGTATCAGCTAGTTAGAGAATCTTTGGTATTGGGATGCTAACCTGAGCAGAAGTCTCTAATCATACACATGGACACACACACACACACACACACACACCCACACACCCACACACACTATTGTTCCTATCCTGGTTTATCACCTTGGGAAGGAGAAATGGTATACATATCTAAAATGTTTTCAGAGGATTTAAAGGAATGATGGATAATTGACAGGACAATGCAATTAATATTCGAAGTGCCCAGCCAGGGCCTGGGCATAGCTCAGTGGGTAGAGTGCTTGCTTTGTATGAGGATTTGATCCCCAACACCTTGCAGCAGAACCTGGTGTGTGGTGTGTGGTGTAATCCTACGGCTGGAGAGATGGGGTCAGGAGGGTTCCTGGGGCCAATGGCTGGCCAGTCTAGCCTAATGCGGGTATCAGGTCATTGAGGGGGCCAGGCCATTGAGGGGCCCTGTCCTAGAAAAGGCAAAAGTGGAAGGACACCTGAGGAATGGCACTCAAGTTGTCTTCTGCATGCATGTGTGTACCTGCACGCCCATGAACACACACCCTCCTAATCAGATTAGGAGGAGTAAAAACAAAATGAACTATGGATGCTTTTAAAATACCATTCTAACTTGAAAATTGTTGGAATAGGAAGTGCTGGGTGCATATTCAATAATCTAAAAGTTGCCCCTCCCCCCTGAGAAAAAAGTTTAAACTTCTATAGCTGGCTCACTGCACTGGGTCAGCCAGTCACAGCGCCATGGATGCGCTGGTAATGAAATGCTGGGCACGCTGTCCTGAGCCCCCACTCTCTTGGCTTAAGGCAGCATGGAGGGTAGTGGGTAGACTATTTACAGCATGTGGGTGTCCCACATCTATGCTCACTGAATTCATACTGTCCAGTCCTAAGAACCTGCTATGACTAGTCCAGCAACCAAAATGGTGATGTCAGCGGGGGTGGGTGTTACCTTGAAGCAACAAGAGCTTTAGAGAAGAGGGACAGACTTGAGCATGTGACAGGCTGGCGGGCAACAAGCACTGTCACTCTGTAGCCTGAACACACCTGTTTGTTTTTAAAAGAAAGAAAATAACTGGAAAGGTTGTTCCCATGACATAAGCTACAGAGGGCTAATTTTGGTTTATGAACAACTGTAGCTGTTAGAAATGGGGCAGCTGACTTTTGCAAGCCAGTTTTGATGTAAGCTGATGCTGGCATTGAGGGTTTTGTGTAATTCCTGAAAATAAGATCTATAGAATAGTTCCAGAATGATGCAAGTGTATTTCCCTGTTTCGGTTAACGTGAGAGGGGAGTCTGCCCCATCCTCTAAGGCTGGTGTGGGGGTGGGGTGGATCTCTGACATTCAGCGCTAATAAGGCAAACACTTCTACAGTTCCCAAACAGCTAGATTCATGACAGGCTAGATTTTCTCAGAAGGATGGATAAGGGCCACCCGGGTGGCCCTTTCATGCTTGTGTGCGGACACCAGCAGTTCATCCCAGGTGACACAGCTGCTAAGCCTGCGGGTAGTGAGGAAGACCCTGCTGGGTGATGACTCACTGGATGGTTCCATGGTTGAGCCCCAGGTGGAGCGTTTGTAAAGACATCACTAAGGACGGCGTGGGGCCTGGCTGCTGGATGGCTTGTTTTCTAACAAATACCCTGGATACAGTATCCACATCTACCCTAACTCAAGCCAAATCCTCACCAGTTAACTCTATTAAAATAAGATTAAAAAAACTGGGGTGGGGAGTTAGCCTAGCTGGGAAGTCCTCTCTCCTCTGAGGCAGGCACTTTGATCCCAGGCTGCTGCTGACTTGCTGAGCAGTGGCCCAGTCTCAGTACTGGAGGGCTTGGCAGGTCAGGCTACACCACTGATGAGTGAGCTTCAGGCCTCTGTCTCAGAGTGAGAAGGTGTGACTGGGGAGCAAGGGGCAGAAGGAAACTGCTGGAGACCAGGACAGACAGACTGCAGGGGTGTGCATGCACAAGCATATGAACAGACAGACAGACAGACAGACCAGCTTCCTGTTCTGTCTCTGTGCTCACAGCTGTCACTGCTTTCCTCACGGCCCTGGGAGCCGGCAGCTGGGGGATGGGATTTGCTTTTGCTGCCATTTGGTCACCCCTCCCATTTATCTCAGTAGAGCTGATCCTCACAAAGTTAGTACAAAAATGTCTTGTCCTTTAGTTTCTATAACATGCTCGAAGACTATCTTACTGAAGGGCAGGCAGAACAGGGCCTTGGGATAGCCCGCCAAAGGTGTCTCCCTAAAGGGGAGTATAGACAGCGTTCAGTGATTCGCCTGTTTTTGTGGAGTTAAGCTTAGAATGCTGTTAGACAGTTTTGGGGTCTGGTGCAGAACTGTACAGTTTCTATGGTATGCACATGTATGTGTTGTCTGTGTATATGTTTTTCCTTCTCTGGCATTAGTAAAGAAACTTTAGACTCTATGATTGAGGAGGAACATACATGTATGGCATGCTGTGTATTAGGCCATGACATTCAATGAAGTGTAATTGCTCAGATGGGTATTTTTTCCCTTTATTTTCGAAAGGCTCGTTTCTCTCCACTTCTCTACTGCCAAAGTCAAGAACTGCCTAATGGTTCTGTGAAGGAAGCCCCAGCTCCCATCTCTGCTCCTCTGGAGGCCCCAGGCTCAGCTACCACAGAGGACTCGGGGGATCATAAACCCAAGCTCTGCAGGCTGACTAAAGAGGACGATAGCTACGGCTTTCACCTGAACGCCATTCGGGGCCAGCCAGGCTCCTTTGTCAAGGAGGTACGGTAACTAGTTCACACAGCCAGTTGGGATGGAACTTCCAGTGCAAGCCACAGCTGCCACGACACTAACAGTGGTCACACTTCCCTTGTCTGCTGCTGTGGATGTGCACGGTGCCTGTACCCTGTAGGGAAGGGTGGTGAGGCTGCCCTGCAGCTTCCAGGTGGGAAGGGGGTCTGACACCTTCAGCCCAGCAGATGTCCCAGCAGGACTTGGCCATTGTGGCTGAGCTCCCTAGAGTTCAGGGGTGGGGCCCATCAAGGAGAGAGATGTGGTTAAGAAGTACTGAGACTCATCAGGAGGGAAGCTGCCTGGCACACCCTCTTCCATGTTTGGAACTGACATTCAGAACTTCTGTTCATAGGTACAGCAGGGTGGCCCTGCTGACAAGGCAGGGCTGGAGAATGAGGACATCATCATTGAAGTGAATGGGGAGAATGTGCAAGATGAACCCTATGACAGAGTGGTGGAGAGAATCAAGAGCAGCGGGGAGCACGTCACTCTGTTGGTCTGTGGAAAGGTGGCCTACAGCTATTTTCAAGCTAAGAAAATCCCCATCCTTTCTTCCTTGGCGGACCCCCTGGTGGCTGGTCCTGATGCAAAAGGAGAGACGGAGCATGACTCAGCAGAGTCCACGCAAGACTCCTCCCACCCAGCAAGAGACCGAGTGAGTGGTGACTGTGCTCGGTGCCCTGCTTCCCGGGGTAGTCCCCAGCCAGTGCCTCATGCCTGTGTTGCCCACAGTAGCACAGGGTAGCCAAGCTGCCAGGATCTTGTGAGGAGAGGAGGTAGTTATGAGGACAAATTTATTGTCTTCTTAGAAACGTGGCCTCATAGTGGAGCCCAGGCTGGTCTAGAACTTGCAATCCTCTTGTCTCAGTCTTCTGAGTGCCAGGGTTGTGGCGTTGTGTATAGATTTTTAGCATGCAGTTGGTGGTTAGACAGTGAAAGCACTTTATCAAAATCACAGAGCCCACCGAGAAACCCGACTGGATGACGCAGGACCAGGTCCTGGCCTGTGTTTCAGCGTTCCGACTAATAAACCATGGATAACGTGTATGCTTGTTTCAGAATGGAAGTATCTGAACTGTGCCTGGCTCAGTGAGTAAAACACAGGGCTTACCAGTTAGGCTCCATGTCAGTAAGTGGCAGGGATTACAATTATTTTTGTCAGAAGACTTTTTTCTGGTCAATTTTCTCTTCATAGACAAACCTGAGTTTCAAAGGTGAACTGACACCAGGTTCATAGGAGAGTCGGAGCAGTCAGGCCTCTGGTGAGAAAGTCTATAGTTTTCCATTGTAGTAACTCTACTGATAGGTGGTGCCAATGAGAGTACTACAGTGGTCCAGACTGACTGACTGCGCATGTCTGTATGTATACACAGACAATGAGACACTTGCTGTGTTACACAGTAATTTGGGAATGAGTTGAGTGAAGACTTGGATCACATCTTCTAGAGGTGCAGGGCTCTCCCTGACTTAAGGCCTGCCAGCTCCAGATCAGCCTCGCTCTCCCCTGCTGTGGTAAACCCGTGCTTTCTCCTTCTACACAGGCTCTCAGCGCAGCCTCCCACTCGTCTTCCAACTCTGAAGACACGGCGATGTGAGGAGAACAAACGACGCTTCCCCTCGTGGTCTGAGGAAGGAGCCCCTCGGACCCTGCCAGACCTCCTCAGAACCATCAGTCCCTGACCGAAACTGCGGACTGTCTGTCTGTCTGCTGCTGTAAGGGCTGCTACTGCAGGCTGCTTATTTATGCTCAGCTTAGCTGGAGGGAGGGCTGGGTTCCAGTTCTTTCTATGTGGTATCTTCCAACGTGCAACTTTTCACTTCTGTTGATGAAACTCTGATGAAACGTCTTACTTCTGTGGGCTTGAGCACTGGGATGATTCGTTTGTGTCTTGTGAGTGATGATGATTAAAGTACCCAGCAGACCTTTGGTACAGAGGTGTGCTTTCGTAGCAGTGCTGGGGCTAAGAGCATTATTAAGCCTGTTTGAGTGGCTTGCAACTTCCCTGTTGGTTAACAGACTCTCAACAGTGTCTGATAAGAACATTTCATGCTTTCTCATTTGCTTCCAGAAGCCCAAAACATGGCAGAATACACACTACAGCCTCAGTAATAAAAGGAGGCCTCCAGGAAACATACTTCAGCATTTTCTTACGTTGCATTTGAGAATTTGAGGTGGAGGGAGAGCCAACCTGAGTGAGGGAGCGCACTGCTGGGTCAGCGTGGGGCATCACTCTTCCCGAATTGAAAACGAAATAAAAACTGCTATACCTAAATTCCTTTTGGTAAAACCTATCTGCTGCTTATCATCCCTTTCCCAGGAAAGAACAGACAGCCTTTCGGTTATTTCTATGGGGTGAAGCTGGGCGAGGAGGAGAGACGCAGTTCACGTTAGACCACAATAGCATAATACCAAGCTGTGTGGACAAGTGACCCCAAGGCCAAAGTGTTACAAACTCTGATTTTACTAGTATTTTCAAGGGAAGCCATCCACGCAGGAGCTCCCGGATATTCTCAGCCCTGGCCCTCTCCTCCTCACTTTGCACAGCCTCAGATCCATACATGCTCCCCGCTGAGTGCTGTGGATCTTCTTCTTGTGCCTTAGCTGAGGCTATTCACGACTCCAGTACCTCAGGAGGAAGTAGGCATATGCGCCTGAGGCAGAACAGACCTTACAGCGATGCCTGTTCTCAAGAGCTCTAGGCTCTGGCATCCCCACTGCGTCTTCTTTCCTGAAGTTGGCAGGCGGCCTGAGTTCAAGGGGCCATATGCTTCTCTGGTGCCTGCTTGTGAGCCAGGTAGAGGAACAATATGCTGGAGAGGGCACTGACCAGGAAGATGACGTCAAACCAGCGGTGATAGAAGTTGAACTGAAGCTCGCCGAGGACTTCTGTGATTATGGTGCGGTATTCTGGGGGCATGCTCATTCGGATCAGCAGTACAGAGGACACAAAGTACATTCCCTGCAAAGTCGAGCCAACAAATTCAGAAGCCACTCTGGTTTGAGAGGCAGGCCAGTGCGAACTTTAAGTTATTTATTGGGGCTAGAAAGAGAGCCCAGTGGTTAAGTCTGGCTACTTTTTCATTATGGGCTTGATTCCTAGCATCCCATGGTGGTTCACATCATCTGTACCTCTAGTCCCAGGGGTCTAACACTTCTAGTCACTATGGGCATCAAGCACACACATGGTTTATATACATACATGTAGGCCAAATTGCCAAACACATACAATGAAATTTCTTAATCATTTGCACACAGAGCTGTGCTGGTGTGCGTCTTCCTCAGTGTGCATGAAGCCAGAGGACAACCTGCCAGGGTTGATTCGCTTTCTGCCACATGGGTCTAGGTACCGAGCTCAGGTCATCAGGCCTGGAGGCCACCACCATTAGCCACTGAGCAGGCCATTGTACTGGCCCATGTTAAACCAATTAAAAAATTTTTGGGCTGTAGAAATGGCTCAGTGGTTATATGTGCAGGTACTGCTTTTACTGATAACCCAAGTTTGATTCCCAGAACATACACTGGGTGGTTTACAACTGCCTATTAACTCCAGGGGATCAGATACCCTCTTTGGGAGTCAATGGGCAACTGGATTCACATGTATACCCCTCTACCCCCAAAGAAAACAAAAAACCAAATCCCAAACATTTCTAAGCTGGGTATGCATGCAAGCCCGAAGTCCCAGCACTTGAGAGACAGAACGATCAGGAGTTCAAGGCCACCCTTCACTACAGTGAGTATTTGAGGCCAATGTGGACTACATAGACTTTATTTTAACAAAAACCCTCCCCCACAAAGTATCACATTTTGGTCCTTTACAACTGTAGACATACGGCCGTCTTCATGTCTTTAAACTTACCATTATCTGTGCTAAGAGCAGGACGATGACATTGGAGGACTTACTGCTGGAGATGGCGTAAAAGAACTGTAAAGGAAGGGAGATGAGCACAGGTCAGCAAGCTCCTGTCGTGACAGCGCGCTGCCGTTACCTTCTTTCACGGCACAAAAACTACAGCAGGGTTGGAAGTTAAGACTACAGAGAGGACTTAGAATACAACACAGTTTCCCCAAGATGGCTGTCAGGTTTATGTGACTCAACAAGGGAACTTCGGCTGTCAGGTTTCAGAACCTGTAAGGTCCCAGCATCAGCACAACAGACCAGCCATCTGGGACCACTCCAGGCACCTGTAGCTGCCAAGGGGCTCGAGTTCTTTCCAGAATGTGCTAGCTGCCTGGAGTCCTTCCTCCCTATCTCCTTTCAGGGTCTGCATCATTAGGGAGGACCCACTTTTCCCCACCACGTGGCCTGCTTTATGTTGCAAAGAAAGAGCTGCGTGCTCTGTCCCCACTTCACTGTCTTCCTCTCTGTGGTTTGAAACCACTGGAACCTTGAGTGTCTGTCTCAGTCATTTTTTCCTATGCATCTGCTGAATACCCCGTGCCAAGCCTGGTTACCACAGATCAGTGAACAGGCTGGAGTGAGCCTTTGTACCGTTGGAATGTGTCTGTGGGTAGTCATCCTTTACCCACAGCTGACAGAGAATCTTCTTTTGTGTGTGTTGTCTGAGGTGTTCAGACTGTTGCTGAGGACCTAACTCAGAAGCCACATTATTAAATAAGGCCCTTTAAACACGGCGACACGACATACCTTGGTAAGTGTTATCAGCAGTCCTCTGATGGACGTGACAATGATTATTCCAACCAGAATGAAGGAAATGTGCTGAGACCAGAATTTCACCTGCCATCAGAACAGGAAGAACAGGTTATCACATCCCCGGGCAGAGTCGGCCAAATGGTCCACGCCAGGACAGAGACGTGACACCAGTCCTACAGTTAGTAGTTCATCGCCTGAACGATGTCACGTGGAAGTGTATTCTGAATACAGATGCTGACCCCAGATAAGCTGTGTTTTATGAAATAGGAAGAAGTGGCTTTTTAAAAATCCCTATTTTGTACAAAACAACTTTGGTCCAAGGTCCACCTTACTTGACTGATAGAGATCTTTTTTTTTTTTTTTTTTCATTTCTGTTCTACTTCAGAACACAAATTAGTTGTTAATTTTCTACCAAGAGATCAAAGGTGAGTTGTGAGTTTGAAGAGCTCATTGAATATCACAGAGAAAGATCTAGATACTTGGTTGGCAGAAACTGGCCAAGTGATAGATAGCTATGGGCAGGCCAAGTGGGACCTGTAGCAGCAGGAAGTACCCATGAAACTCAGTACAGTCACTGTTCACAGTTTTACAATAAGAAAGCTAAATCTGGTTGTTTACAAATGTGCCATGTGAGCTGTAACACATGCAGAGGACAAATGGACCAAAGTTCAGGACTTAAAGCCAGAGTGTCAGGCTATGGCTGGAAGGAGCAGAAGGAAGCTTAAACCAGGATCTACATGGCTCTTACATCGAACTGGATTCCCAGATAATTCACAGTGATCTCGATGCCTCTGGTGACAGGGTCAGTTTTCCCAACCCGATCAAGAACAATATTGATGGTTGCCTGCAAGACAGAACTTATGTTAGAACCCCTCTCATCACAGCCTCCAGGAGTGACAACCACCCTGATGTCTCTCTCAAGGAGCAAAGGCCTGGCACCCTGAATCCGATCCCCAGGACCCACATGATGAAAGGAAAGAAATGGCCCCTGTAAGCTGTCCTCTGACTGCCACATATGCCCTATGTCACATGTGCCTGAACACACACACACACACACACACACACACACACACCACACGAAAATAAAAAAATTAATTAAAAAAAACCAAATGATTCCACGTGAATTAATGAACATACCAGACAGGTTGATGTTTCCCAAAATACAATTTAATCTACTTCCAATTTAAACCATGAATAGGAAATCCATTTTGTTTACTCACATGGGCAAATGAGTTTTTTCCCCATATGTATTTTCTATAAAGGGTCAAGGGATATAAAGCATATGCACTCTCTGATTCAGAGGTCAGAAAGCTTACATTCTAGAAAATGAGGTTAGAGTAAGAACCAACAAATGCCAGGGTCATTTCCTGTGCTAATTCTGTGACTGCTCTAAGCAAAGTCAGAGGACTACGGCTGTCGAGCTAACAAATGAGATCACTTGGAATGAAAGACACCCCATTCATCCCAGTGGAGACGGCTTAAAAAATAAGAGGGCAAGAAGAGGTCTGACAAATGCCAAGCCAACAGTCGCACAGGAGCTTTAAATCTGGCCATCAACAACACTAAATGCAGAGTCTAAATCCCGGGTCAGCAAACTCAGCATCTATAGTGTGACAGCAGCCATGGCAATAAAGGGACAGGCTTGGCCCTGTGCCCACAAAACCTTATTCACACAGGCAAAGAGGACCTGGGTTTGCCTGTGAAACGGCAGACTGTCAAACTAAATTAAAAACAAACCCAACCCTGACCACTGTGTATGTTGTCTACAAGGAACTCACTTTAACTCTGAAGATACAAATAGGTTAAAAGTAAAAGGATGGAATACAATCTATTACAGCAATGCTATTCCACGAGGGTGGAGTGTCTGTTAATATCAAATAAGTACGTCATAGCAGAAACATTGCCCGTGGGGTCGGACTGATAACACAAAGGATATATAATGATTCTACATGTTCTATGGTTCGTAAAGCGCCTCAGACTGCTCCATGAAACCTACTATTTCATACATTAACTAAGAAAATCAGAACATTGAAAAGTAACCACAATCCATCTCAGAATGCCTCAAAGAGGAGAACTGCCGCAGAGGGGCGGAGCGTCACCCAGACTGCTCAGGGCACACAGTCAGAGGATCACACTGCACTCAGTCTGCAAGTATGTGTCAATCAAAACTAAAAAAGCACGGGAGCTGAGCTGAGTTGGACTGAGCATGGCTGCAATCCCAGCACTTGGAAGTCAAGAGACAGGTGAATATGAGTTCAAGGCCAGCCTGGAACTACGCAGTGAGTTTCAGGTTAGCCAAGGCTACACAGTGAAATCCTATCTCAAAACAAAATCCAAAAAGTGTGGGTCAAAAGACACAGAACAACAAGAAAAACAAGGCTTCACACAGGATGAAGCAGGAGGCTAGGGAGATAGCCCAGAGGTGGAGGGAAGCTGCTCTTGCAGAGGACCCGAGTTGGTCCCCAGCACCTATGTCATTGCCTCATAGCCACCTGTCACTCCAGTGCCACAGGAATCTGATGGCCCACAGACACCTGCACATCCCCTAAAAGTAATAAAAATGGATCTTAAAAGCCACAAAAAGCAAATACTAATAGAAAAAAAAAGAAAAACACCTAAATTCAAAGGACTTGGATTTGTTTCCTTAATATCTGATAAAATAAGATGCCAGGGGCTGGGGGTGGGGGATTTAGCTCAGTGGTAGAGCACTTGCCTAGGAAGTGCAAGGCCCTGGGTTCGGTCCCCAGCTCCGAAAAAAAGAAAAAAAGAAATGTATATAAGAAATACTCAAGTTAATTAAAAAAAAAAAAGTTTAAAAAAAAAAAAAAAAAAAAAAGATGCCAGGGGCTGGAGAGACGGCTCATGGGTTAGAAGACTCACTGTCCGGTAGAAGACCTCAGTTCTGTTCCCACCCTCACGTCGGGCAGCTCACAACCTCATGAGAATAGTTCCAGGGGTCCACCCCTCTTCTGAACACCAGGCATGCAGGTGATACACACATACATGCAAACCAGATACTCATACACATAGATACAATTAGGGGGAAAAAGGGTCAAGGTACTGAAAAACAAGGACTATAGAAAACCCCAATACTATCGTGGGTGAACATTTATAGAACATGATAGGCAATGAGAACAGAACACACCTACTCAAGGCCACATTTAATATTCACTCTGTATGCCCAGCTTAGTTGACTGTGCCTATTTAAATTATAAAACATATGCTCTTAGTTCATGGACTCAAACAGAGAACAGTATTTGGAAGTTCTCCAGATTTTGTTTTTGGAGACGGGTCTCCGTAGCTCAGGCTGGCCCAGAGCCCAGTGTGTAGCTGAGGCTAACCATGAACCTGCTGCTTCTACCTCCCATCACTGCAGTCACAGGCATGGGCCACACAACGCTGGGGATCAAACCCAGGGCTTCATGTACTCTAGGAAGGCACTCTACCAAGTGAGCTACACTTTTAACTCCTAGATACTGTGTTACACACCTCTAGGTACACTGAGGCAGAGGACAATAAAACATCTGGGACTGACATACGCCAGAGTGAAATGCTGTTAAAACGGCACCCAAGACATTTACAGCAAAGACCTTAGTGTTTATCACAAGAGCTGATTCCAAACAAGCAGGAGGGAGTAACGAAGGACTGCACAGAACTGGAGTCAGGAGGCAGGGAAAGCTAAGGAGCTCCCATTGGTTCTCTACAAAGTTCAATAAAAATCAATAAAACTTAGAAAGAAAGAGGGGGGAGGGAGGGAGAGAGAGAGGAAGGGAGGGAGAGAAGGAAGGAGGGAGGGAGGGAGGGAGGGAGAGAAGGAGGGAGGGAGGGGAAGAGGGAGAAGAAACAAGCTACCAATATCAGGAGTGAGAGTGACTGCCTCACACCATCAGGAGAGCTATGACAGACAATGCCAGAGATGGCTCAGCTGTAACACTGCATGGTTGTGCAAGCCTGACCACCTGAACTCAAACCCTGGAACCATAGAGAGCTGGGCACAGTGGCATCCAGGGGACACCACCATAATCCCAGCGCTCTGACTGCAAGATGGGAGGCAGAGGAGAATCGCCTGAAAGCACAAAGGCCAGTTACCTGGATATGCACACAGCAGAAACCAGAGACTGTCAGTACAAGGGGACAGACTCACAAAGGCCTCCGCATGGGGCAACGCATCCGTAAGAAACCGAGTCACCTACGGTCAGTGGTGTCGCACTGAGGAAAGATAACCCAGAGCGAGCCTGAGCGTGACTTCTCTACTTCTCCACCTCTCTGTAACTTGTGGTTTCTGGTCTGCCTGTAATCTGTCTGTGAGTCTCAATTCGTGCCTGCCTGTCTGCGGGCTTTGTTCTCCATTTGTCAAACAGCATGGACAGCATGGACGGGGAAGGGGCTGGGGATACTTGACAGGACCTTGTCAGTTTTATAAGGGGCTGCACTCTACTGACTCTCCAGACACCAACTGACCCAGACACAGGATGCGACCTGGGAGTATCTGTATTCATTTTATAAGGCTGCTTTCCGACCACTATCACAGCACACATGCGAACATGCATTGCTCTCTGGGTCAGGGCATGGAAGAGAACATGGATTAAGACTACGGCCACACATTAGCTTAGTCAGTGAAAGCTGGTTACATGGGGAACCCAAGACAAGTAGGGTTAGTTGTCTTGATGGGTTTTCTCAATCTGAACTGGGTAACGGCTGTGGCATAGGTGTGCACAGTGTCAAAACTTACCAAAGTGTACATTTAAAATACATGCAGCTTACTGCACGTCCATCACACCTGAACACAGCTGCTAACAGGCGACCTGCTCCTAAGAGGCCGCAGCCCAGGGAGGATGGGAGTGCAGCACCTTCCTTTGTTCCCTCTCACACGAGGAATCCTATTTTAAAATGTCATGAGTGCTACTGCCGTCAACCCTATTGATTCAGAGCCCCCACCGACACCTATCAAAATTAGCTAGTGAGCTGACAAAGCTATTCCTTGTGCAAACAAGCCCCAGCAGGAAACTCACCCAACTAGAACATCTAATGGGCCTTTTCCCACAACCACAGGGCACCCACGGTCGAGTCAGAAGCAGAGAAATAAATGCACTTAAAACATATGAGGAATAAATCACTGAGGGAGAATCAGGCCAGACCAGAAAATAAATATCATGTACAGAAGTACATTTTAGAAGTTATTTTGGGCTTAAGTTTTAGGGTGCACATTACCCATAATATGCTTTCATTCTGAGTTGAAAGTTGGAGTTGAAGTGAAATAGTCAGGTGCTCACAGTGTACAAGAAACTTACATATACCCCTTCCTAAGTCCTCCAAGGAATAGGGAAAGGTAAGGTGCTTGGTGGTGTGACAGTTCATTTTCTCTGCTGACTCAACCCAATGTGGACCTGAGCTAAATGTATCAGTCAAGCCCCTCTAAATGGCTGCCACTCCCAGAAAAAGTCACCCAACTCTGGCCCTTAAAACATGGTTGGGGGAAGACAGTTTAGTGGGGGAAGGTGATAGCCCATGTGTAAGCCTGAGTATCCAAGTCTCATCCACAGAATCTGATCCCACCTAAAGCTGGATACAGTAGCCTGACTCTGCAACCCTTGCATTCCTTTGCCTAGATAGGTGTTGGATTCAGAGAACCCCTGAAGCTTGTGGGTCAGCCAGCCTGGAGTACTCAGCTTGCAGGGTGAAACCTTGCCCCAACCAAGAGGAAGGAGAGAACTGACTTCTAGAGTTGTCCTCTGGCCTCTGTGAACCTGTACCCACAGAACTTTATAATAGACACTAAGTAATAACAATTATAGAAATATGTAGTAAATGCTAATAAAACCAATAAAACACAACAGCAATTCTATAACATACGTACCATAAAAATTTTCCAGACACAATAAATAGAGAAAAAATAACCCAGGAAATTAAAATATTTCCCTTTGAATGTTTTGGAGTATTCAATTCTTTCCTAAGGAAAACCAAACACAAAACATGTTTTTTAGTAAAAGGTAGACATTTTCAATGAAAGTATTCCCATGCCTATGGCTGAGTCAACACAACATACATGGTAATAACATTAAGAGGCTACTAGGGGCCAACCTGCGCAGAGAGCTGATTTTCAGTCAGAGACAAGACAGCTTTCTTCCGGGAGCTTCATAATCTCTCCTACCCTATGAAATATGTTCTAGAACCTTCACCTTATAGATGAGAGACTGAGTCCCAGAGGTTAAACAGCTCTCTCAGGGTCAGGTGGTGAACGGGCTCAGTCCGGTCTCCAAGCACATGTAGGAACCTTCTACCTTTTAGAACCTCGGGAGATTACCCTGGGAGAAGGTTAGGGTAGTCTGTATTTACATTTGCATTTGGAGTGACTTCACAAATAGTCAGCCTCTTTCCTAACACCGCTTGTCTTACAGAGAGAGAAGCACTGCCTGCTCGCAGAGGACTGCCAGCCCATGAGGCCTCGTTCTCTCTTCAACCGTGTTGGTAAACATAGCTGTCTCCTCACTCTGTACCTTTGTAGCATACAGATCGGCTGTTTCCAGAAAAAGCTGCCTGCTCAGTTCTTCCAAAGCATCTACTTCCTGTTGGATAAGAGTCAGATCTGGCAAAAAGTGGGCATCAAGGTTTAAATCACAGAGAAATTTCTGGAACTAGTGGGAAGAAGGTTGGGTTTGCTCTGGTTGTTTTCGAGGGAAGAAGCCGGGAACTGCCCGTATCTTTTATTCCCACCTCAGCCAGTAGTGCTGCTTCAGGGCAGCGGTCCCAGGCTGACACAGGTTGAAGGATCACCCCACAGGCATCTGCCAGCTGGTGTCTCAGACAGATGCTCTCACAGCTAGTGTTTTCCTTTATTTATCCGTGTCAAATTCAGTCCGAGTCTTCAAATAGTGTATACACCTCAACCCACAATTGAGCAGTTTCCTGCTACCTGAGTGGTTTTGTACCAGGAAACGCACAGCACCGTGGTCACTGAGTCTCACCGGCCTTTAGGCACTGCCTTCTTTTTATCTTCTTCACAAACCCACATTCCCACGAGACAGCTGTAACCCATTTCTCAAACAAAGACAGAGGCTTGGATGTTAAACAACGTGCTCCAAGCCATCATACATGTAGTAAGCGTGGGTGCATAATGCTGTCTGCCTCCACGAGGCCCTGCGTTTCCACTTCCATACCTCAGTGAGCAGTGTCACTATTCCCCCATTAAAGAAGGGCCAGCTCAGAGGGCGAAAAAGCTCCCCGGTACCTTGTTATACCAGTCCACACTTGGGTTTTTATGAGTTTTAAAGTAATAAAGACAGTAAGAGAGACAGTCCCAGTATATTCACATCTTCCTCTCTCTGTGAACTAACAAGTGTCCCCTCCTTCAGCTCCTCCCTTCAACAGTGGCTATCATGTCAGCAAGGCTGAAGGCACTCAGCAGCGTCTGTCTGTCCCCTGAGGACTGAGCTGCTCTTGACAGGTTGGGCTAAGTCCTGTCACTTAGACCCTGGAGACAGGAGACAGAACAAGTGCTGCAGGGTTACCTGTTTTCTTCAGAGAAAAGGTTGACTTTACTTTGAGCTGTCTGTCTGTCAGTGTGTGGGCAGCATATGCATGTGTGCAGGTGCCCTCCGAAGGCAGAAGCTTTGGATCTCCCTGGAACTAGAGTGGGTGTGGGTCACGTGATACGTGTGCTGGGAACTGAATTCAAGTCCTCTGCAAGAGCAGCCCCCTCTCCTAGCCCCTGAGCAGTCTCTCCAGTCTCTATGACTCATTTTCCTCTCTGCTACAGTCACCTGGCTTTCTCTGTCTGATTCTTATCTGCGGCCACATTAGAATGGTGTCATGATCCACCTTAATAGTCTGCATCCTTCATCTCACCTCAGCCCTCGGTCTGACCTATGAACCTGTGGGGAGGAGGGGGTGAAGCACATGGACTCCATTTTCTCCATATGGGAACGAGTCGACCTCCAAGCCTGGGCCCGGGAACGTTCCACTAACTGGGTTGCCCTGTGTGTTCTAAAGGGGACTTGGAGCTACTTGAAATCTGTGTGGCACTAACTGGGTTAGGAATGGAACTTTGCCACTACACACATGAACAACCACTGTGCTCTGTGGTCTCCCACCTGCGGGTGACAGAACAGCACGTGGAACAAGTTATGAATCTGAGGCCATAGTTCTGCTCCTACATTTGCCACAAACCACCATGCGATGTCACCTCTCTGGGTCTATTTTCTCATCTGTGAAGTGGGAAGAATGACCTGACAGGTTCGCCCTAGCTCGGAGACAATGCTTCCATGGTTAGGTACAAGTGTAGGAAAGATGACAGGCACCCCAGAGGGGACTAACTCGGCATTATTTTTTATTCCACCCCGATGCAGAGTGGAGAAGTAGAGTCAAGAAGAAGACAAAGGATACTTTCACTTCCTGGGGCCGAGGCAGTGACACTCTTCAGCATGCCCCAGAGTCCCGACGGCTTGTTCTGCACATCCCCCCTCTGGAACATTGTTCTCCGCGCCACCGCCATCCTGCAATAAAGAACAGAAGCCTGAGCAAGGAAGTCTGACTTGTAGCCTCAGCTCAGCACCGCCCTGTGTCATAGCTGCGTCACCACTGGTTCAGGAGTTACACAGGAGACAACATTTCCAGAGGGGACACGGCCTGGGGGGAGGGGGGGAGTTGGACAGAATAAGGGGTAGGCAATGCATTTGAGGTCTGGCTCTGCCACCCGGAAGCTGAGAGACCCACAGTTTACTTTCTCACTCTGGGGTTGTAAAGATTAATGAAATAACACTGTCACCAGTCCTTGCCATATGCTAATATCACTGAAGGAACAAACGGAGTGGCTAACAATTCTAGCTAAAGAACCAGGCACAGAGGAGGAACACGAGACACAGCAGACCACAGAAAGGAAACAGGAAGGAAATTCACACACAGAAGGGCCTTCACTCATTGCGGTCCACCTCTTGCTGGGACTGTCACAAGCCAGTGCTGGGCAAGGTGACACAGTGGCAGCACTCCTTCCTCCCCTCTATCTGTGGAGCACTCAGTGACATAGTGAGATTCATGGTGGACATTTTTGGGTGAAAAGAGATAAAAATGGGAATGAGGAAGCAGCAGCACTGGTGTCATGTCTGGGACAAATGGTACCAGGTGACCAAGGGCCAGATGGCATTTCTGTGGGCTAAATTTTTTAAAGCATCAGTTAAAAGGTCATTCATAACAAGGAGTGTCAGGTATGTTCATTTTGATAACTGAAACAGTTTACTGGATAAGGTATAAGTCAAACAGCCCCAAGCTTGAACTGCCTTTCCTGACACACTGCCTGCAAGTCGGTGTACTGGCTGGTTTTGTGTGTCAACTTGACACAAGCTGGAGTTATCACAGTGAAAGGAGCCTCAGTTGAGGAAATGCCTCCATGAGACCCATCTGTAAGGCATTTTCTCAATTAGTGATCAAGAGGGGAGGACCCAGTCCATTATGGGCAGTGCTGTCCCTGGGCAGGTGGTCTTGGGTTCTATAAGAGAGCAAGCTGAGCACGCCAGGGGAAGCAAGCCAGTAAGTAACATCCCTCCATGGCCTCTGCATCAGCTCCTGCTTCCTGACCTGCTTGAGTTCCAGTCCTGACTTCCTTTGATGATGAACAGCAATGTGGAAGTGTAAGCTGAATAAACCCTTTCCTCCCCAACTTGCTTCTTGGTCATGATGTTTGTGCAGGAATAGAAACCCTGACTAAGACTTGGCATTTTGGGAAGATGTAAAAAAGAACCAAGGAAAGGCTCAGACCCACGACTCTTGTCAGTTTCTAATGGGAACGTGGGACTAGCATGTGAGAGGTTCTGGGCTACACAGCTCATAGTTTACTTTGGCTCAACACCTGGGATTACCGGCAAGGCAGCTCAGTGGGGAGCACAGAAGCCATTTCTATCATCCTTGTCAATATCTAAAGGCTGTGGGGTGGCACTGGCTGCCTATGTGAAGGTGAGAGGCATCATGCTGTCTCTCAGCAGACAGACAGACAGAATAACCAGAAGTGAAAGTTGGCTGGATACAGACAAATTACCCCGGTTTTGGACAATTTTACTTTCACTTTTGATTTTAATCACCTAACTTTCAGCCACATTTGCTCTTGGCAGATAAGCTACAGACAAACAGACACGGGCTTAAGACACTGGCAGCTAACTTTCTGAGATGCGCTTTATAACACATTCAAATACACAAGCAGTAGCCATTCACCTTCCATTTTCCTACTGCCCCTTCTTCCTAAGATCATCTTGTAACAAGGAAAAAGTTATTTGCTATGGGCTGGATGTCTGGATGTCATTTAGAGATTCCTAACACAGCTGGGTGATGCTGGCACACGCCTTTAATCCCAGCACTTGGGAGGTAGAGGCAGGTAGAGCTCTGTGAGTTTGAGGTTAGCCTGGTGTACAGAGCAAGTTCTAGGACAGTCAGTGCTGTTGTTACACAGAGGAGCCAACCTTGTCTTGAAAAACCAAAAAAACCAAACCAAAACAAACCCCCCAAAACAAAAAACAACAACAACAAAAAAACCAACTCCAAAACCACCCCTTAGAACACCCCCCACCCCCAAATCCTAATAGGAAAACCACAGCAGGTGACTGAGGCCTGGCAGAAGCATGGAGGGAAGAGGCTGAACATGTCCGCTCTTAGGACTAGGAAACACTTCACGAGGTTTCACGTTATCCCTTGCAGGGGCCACACTAATCCTGTACCATCCCAAGCTTAGCACATGTGTTGTTAATGTAGGCACTCCACCCTTCGTTAGACATGTCACCTATTGTTTTACGGTTCTTATTTCTAGCTTAGCCATTTAAAAATTTATTATTTGTGTGTGACACATGCCTGTTGGTGTGTGTGTGTGTGTGTGTGTGTGTGTGTGTGTGTGTGTGTGTGTGTGTGTGTGTGTGTGTGTGTGTGTGTGTGTGTGTGGTGTGTAGCACCTTTACCTGCAGAACCATTTCACCAGTCCTGGGGATTGGGCTGATGCTGCTATGTGTTCAGATGCTAAATACTGGCCCCAAGCTCTGGTCACCCCTCCCCTGCACAAGCAGATCCTCACAGACACAAGTGATGCTATGAGAACCCTGCTCCCCAATTTAACGTTAATTGGTTAACAAAAGGCTAGAGCCTGTAGGACAGTAGGGAGATAAACCTACTGTGGGACTTGAGAATTGAGTAAGGGGTCTTTGGAGAGACAGGAGGGAGAAGAGGAAGAGGAGGAGGAGGGGAAGGAGAGGAGGAGGAAGAGGGAGACAAAAAGGAGGAGACCGCCATAAGAGGAGATGCACCATGAGCACACGGCCTGGAGAAACACAAGTGACAAGGGACAGATGACTGGAATATACGTTAGAATAGTTCAAAACCTGCCCAAGTTAGGCGTCCAGCTTGTAAATAAAATACCAGGATTGTATTTTTTTTTTAATATGGCTAGCTAGACTATTAAATTCACTGTACACTCCAGCCCACTGGAACTCTGAATTTTAGAGCTAATGTGCACTTACATATAATTTTAAGTATAGAGTCCATGTATTCTTTACCAGATTTCCACTCTCCTGAAACAGGATATCGACATTCAAGCACTTACGACATCTCCATCACTAAAAGGACCTCCATTTTGCCCATGGATAGTCCACAACTTGCCTGCCAACAATTCCCCAATCTGTAGGAACCATTAATCTGTCCTCCATGTGTTCAGTGTCATTTCCGGACGTGCACATGATTCTGATTTGGCAGTGTTTATGCTTTCCGTGAAGGTTTTCTTTCCACTAAACCAAAGGTTCAGGCTGTTGTGTGAATTAGTAGCTTGTTCATTTTTATTTGTAAATAGTAATCCACAGCATGGCTGTAACAGTGTTTTTAACCACTCACCCATGAAAAGCTATCTTTAATTTGGGGCTTCCATGAATAAAGCTGATAAAAAAATTTCTGTAACCATTTTCCTGTGAAAATGAAAATTTCCCTTCTTTGCATAAACACCCAGTATAATTTCAGGGTTGGACACTGGCATTTGGTTTTTAAGGAGAGCTAGACTGCGTTCTACTCACTCTACCACTCCACATCCGCATCTTTACCAACCAGCACTTCACGGCACCATTAAAAGGTTATGTGCCTGTGTGTGCGCATGTGCCTGTGTGTGTCTGTGGGATCCAGAAGAGGGGCTCGGATCCCCTGCTTCCCACTGTCTACAGCTTGTCCTCCCTCTTCACACACTCCTCTGCAAAGCAGGCTTTACTTTTGGTGGAGTCCAGTGTACTCATATTCTGTTGTCTCAACTGTATCCTGGGGAGTCTATTTTTTGCCTAGCTCTAGGTCTCAAAGATTCCCTAAAAGTTCTGTAGGTTTACCCTTTATATCTAGTTCGGGTCTGTTCTGAATTCATCTTTCTACTGGGACTCAGATCTGGGGCTTTTTGGAGGCGGGAAAGGGTTGTGGATTTACTTTCTGGATCACTTACCATTGCCCAATACCCATTGCCACTGGACTGGTTGTGGGTTTGCGTTTTGTTGTAACTCCTTATTTCTTTTATTAATTAACATCATGCTTCCTTTCATCCCTTTGAATGTCTCTATGTGTTCCAGTCTTGGTTATATTTTTTTCCTCTTATCTCTTTTACTGTCTGGCTTAGTAGGAGGCCAGTTCTGTAGAATAGAGCACTGGTACCTAGCATGGAGCAGATATCTGGCAGGCACTTCGCAAACATTTCGGGATACAATTGATGGCAAAACACTATATAAAAGTTAGTCGGGGGAAGGCTGAGCCGTTCTGAATAGGTTTCAGTTAGAAATGCTATTTTTGCAGCCCTCTTCAAGGCCAGGATGAAATCATCTGTTTGACTCTTCTCAGGACAGGGCTGGTCCTGGAACTAGCTCTGAGAAGCAAGGAACCTGGATGAAAACTACCCAGGGATTCACAGCCCTGAGAGCAGCAGGCCTGGATAGAGACATGTCTTTGAAGAAATACGCCATGATCTATTCAAGTCAGCATCACGGTAGAGGGATCGCTACAGTCTGGCCTTGGGGTTTCTCAGCACTGTCTCAGGAGGAACCTAATCTGACTTAAGTTTATTTTCTCCTTTCACTCTTTTTCTAAATTTAATTTTTTATTCTTTGTGAATTTCATATCATGTACCCCAATCCCACTCATCTCCCCATCCCCCTCCCCCGACCTGCCCTCTGCCTTGCAACCTACCTCCCAAAAGGAAAAAAATAATCTCATTGTGGGAACTGTAGTGTGTCAGTGTGTCCCACAGTATACCTTTTTGTCCACACATCTTCACTTGCAAATGTTCACTGTAATGAGCCAATGGTCTGATCAATCCTCGATCCTCACCAGGACTCCTCCTGGACATCCCATTGTTGCCCTGTGTCATGGAGGCCCTGCAGCTCTGGATCTGCAGGACTGACCTTTTCATGTGCTCCAGCAGTTCATAGATGAGTAGATGTTGGGGTGGCCCTGAATCTGGGCCTGGCTGGTAGGTGAGCCTGCACCCAGACCAGCAGGGTAAGATCTCCTGCTGTTCCGGCTAGCTCACCCATCACCACAGCTGGTAAGATCTCCTGCTGTTCCGGTTAGCTCACCCATCACCACAGCTGGTAAGATCTCCTGCTGTTCCGGTTAGCTCACCCATCACCACAGCTGGTAAGATCTCCTGCTGTTCTGGCTAGCTCACCCATCACCACAGCTGGTAAGATCTCCTGCTGTTCCGGTTAGCTCACCCATCACCACAGCTGGTAAGATCTCCTGCTGTTCCGGCTTGCTCACCCATCACCACAGCTGGTAAGATCTCCTGCTGTTCCGACTGGTTCACCCATCACCACAGCTGGCAAGATCTCCTGCTGTTCCGACTGGTTCACCCATCACCACAGCTGGCAAGGGGCAGGGCCAGCTCTCCTACTCTCATGCCCCTGGGACCAGCTTACACCCCCTCCCCTGCCCCCACCATCACCAGTGTCAGCTCTAGTGTGCTGCCCAGTGAGGTGCAAGGCCCACACTCCCAGTGCTGCACTGGCTATGGTTTTTATCATCTGAACCCATTTGGAGTTGGTTTCTTTCTTTTCTTTTTTCTTTTTTGGTTTTCTGAGATAATGCTTCTGTTTGTAGCCCTGACTGTCCTGGAAACTCACAGAGATCAGATACTTGCTCCTGCCTCCTAAGTGCTGGGATTAAAAGTGTGTAGCATCACCATCTGATGGTTGCAGTTAGTTTCTTTCTTTTTAACATAATTTTATTTTTCTTGGGTATTTTATGTATTTACATTTCAAATGTTATCCTCTTTTCCACTCTCCTATACCCTCCTCCCTCCCCCTGCTTCTATGAGGATGCTCTCATTCCCACCCTCCCACTCCAACTTCAATGCCCTGGCATTCCCCTACACTGGGGAACAGTGCCATCCTCTGCCACATATGTGGCTGGAGTCATGGGTCCCTCCATGTGTACTCATTGGTTGGTGGTTTAGTCCCTGGGAGCTCTGGTGGGGTCTGGTTGGTTGATATTGTTGTTCTTCCTATGGTGTTGCAAACCCCTTCAGTCTTTTCTCTAACTCCTCCATTTGAGTCCCCTTGTTCAGTCCAATGGTTAGCTACAACCGTCCTCATCTCTATCAGAAGGGCTCTGGCAGAGCCTCTCAAGAGACACCCATATCTGGCTCCTGTCAGCAAGCACTTCTTGGCATCAGCAATGCCATGACTGGGTTTGGTGGCAACATATGGGATGGATTCCCAAATTCAACACCCCTTCATGATAAAAGTCTTGGAAAGATCAGGAATTCAAGGCCCATATCTAAACATAGTAAAAGCTATATACAGCAAACCAGTAGCCAACATCAAACCAAATGGAGAGAAACTTGAAGCAATCCCACTAAAATCAGGGACTAGACAAGGCTGCCCACTCTCTCCCTACTTATTCAATATAGTTCTTGGAGTTCTAGCCAGAGCAATCAGACAACAAAAGGAAGTCAAAGGGATACAAATTGGAAAGGAAGAAGTCAAAATGTCACTATTTGCAGATGATATGATAGAATAATTAAGTGACCCCAAAAGTTCCACTAGAGAACTCCTACAGCTGATAAACAATTCAGCAAAGTGGCTGGGTATAAAATTAACTCAAATCAGTAAACTTCCTCTACTCAAAGGATAAACAGGCTGAGAAAGAAATTAGGGAAATGACACCCTTCACAATAGCCACAAATAATATAAAATACCTTGGTGTGACTCTAATCAAGCAATTGAAAGATCTGTATGGCAAGAACTTCAAGTCTCTGAAGAAAGAAATTGAAGAAGATCTCAGAAGATGGAAAGATCTCCCAAGCTCATGGATTGGCAGGATTAATATAGTAAAGATGGCCATTTTGCTGAAAGCAATCTACAGATTCAATGCAGGCCCCATCAAAATTCCAATTCTTCACAGAGTTACAAAGAGCAATTTGCAGATTCATTTGGAGAAGCAAAAAACCCAGGATAGTGAAAGCTATGCTCAACAATAAAAGAATTTCTGGGGGAATCACCATCTCTGACCTCAAGCAGTATTACAGAGCAATAGTCATAAAAACTGTATGGTATTGGTACAGAGAGAGGCAGGTAGATCAATGGAATAGAATTGAAGACCCAGAAATGAACCCACACATCTATGGTCACTTGATCTTTGACAAAGGAGCTAAAACCATTCAGTGGAAAAAAGATAGCATTTTCAACAAATGGTGCTGGTTTAACTGGAGGTCAGCATGTAGAAGAATACAGATTGATCCATTCTTATCACCTTGTACAAAGCTTAAGTCCAAGTGGATCAAGGACCTCCACATCAAACCAGATACACTGAAACTAATAGAAGAGAAAGTGGGGGAAGAGCCTTGAACACAGGCACAGGGGAAAATTTCCTGAACAGAACTCCAATGACTTATGCTCTAAGATCAAGAATAGAAAATGGAGTTGGTTTCTATTGCCTGATTTGTATGCTGAAATCTTAAGAGTTTCATTTCTTCACAGCCAAGTTGGAGTTTTGGATGGATAGACAGATATGTGTGACTGTGGAATCTTCCTCCTCAGAGTACTGTGGAGTGTACCTAAAAGGCAGCTACCCTACCTAGGCTCCTGCTGAAGGTCCATGGCACCTGCAGCAGCTAATGTCTCTGCACAGGTCCACCTCTGAGCTGCTGCTCTATGGCCTCCCAGAGCCTCCGTGAAGTCAGTGCTTAACTAAGGACATCACCTGATTGTGTAGCCACACTTTAGGACTCACTAGCTGGGGTTTTTCTCCTTATGGGAACTCTGCTAAACTGCTGATCCCCACGCCACTCCTGAGCTCTACCTTCTGACACCTCCCTCCAGACGGCTTCCCTTTCTGTCACGAGTGTGTGCCCAGCATCCACACACCTGGGGCAGCCACTCAAAGGCAGAAAACCCTGCAAACCTAAGAAGCACATGCCAATCAGTCATAAGCGTCTCCATGGGCTCTTTGGTGCTTCCTGTGACATGCTGTTGTGTGTCAAAGTAAGACAAATTGTGGGTCTTGGCCCTCTAGCATCCTGGGATTTCAATGCCTTCCGTCTGATCCCCAGGTACTCTGCTAATCTGAACACCATGGAACAACTTAGACAATTCAGAAAGTTCTAGCAGTTATTTTGTTTTTTACCTGCGTATGTTCATTTCCCCGTGACTCCAAATGCTCATCTTTAAGACCCTCGGTAGAAGCCGTTGCTCAACTCTCACGGCCTGCCCTACAGGTTTCCTCCACGGCTAACTGAAAGCTTGAGGACTGGTTCTTAAATTTACTCAAATGCATTTTGTCCCCATCCGGATCAGTTTAAAGGACAGCCCAGCAGCACCTGACTCGAGGTAGAGGTTAAGGCTTTTCCTTCAGGTCCCGTGTATACTCCACTCTGCCCCATTTTGTCCAAAACAGTACTGTTCTTGCAGGCCACCGTGCTGAAATCTAAAATAGGTCTGGTCACCACTCCTCCCAGCTATGGGCTATTCTATGCTGTGCTAACTGGGAGGCTCCAGTGTTGGTTTATATGTCCTGTTAGCCCCACTAGGAGACTGTGTTAATCAAGTCCAGCTGGGAGACCAATTCCTCTGAGAGCCTATCTAATCAAGTGACTCTTATAGGACCCAAACCACCCTTGATCCTGACCAGACAAGAACTGGGTGGTGGTATGCCTGAGTCAGAGCCAATTCCTAACCACAAGTAGCATAAGATGGGCAGGAGGATCTGTCTACAACAGCTTCAGGTGTGATTCTACCTTAAATGTCAGCTGTGTCTTTTCATTAATAGAAGAAAGATTACAAAAGCGAAAACAAACTTGGGGATAAAAATAATATAATTCATATATCGATATTTTACTATCGAATAGTCTTTATTTTAAAAAAAACCCTTACATTTCTATAGAAATGTACAGAATACAAGTAACATATTTGCAGGCAAAATAAATGTACAGCCAGATGTCTACCTTTCCTACGTTAGTACAGACACAGACAAATGGAGACACATACTGCTCAGTCAATTGGGGCCGTCCTTGTTATTTCAGGTCTACGGCTGTCCCTTCCACTAAGTATAAGCTTACTGTTGTGTGCCAACACACTTGGCTTATTTATTTATTTTTTAACACATAAGGAAAAAGGGCACAAAGACACAGGGCCTAGTTCAAGGATGCATTAAAGGATATAGACAAAAGATTCTAATGAAAATAATCTGATTTCAGATGGCTTTGTAGGACTGCTGTGACAAAGATTTCTATAAAAATGCCACTTTGAAAATATGGATTAGAAATACCTTTTAGATGACTTTTATGTAGCTTCTTTTTTTTTTTTTTTAGACTGAAACATCCCACTGTAGAAGAGTCTCAGAGTTCATGAACTTCAGGAGATATAAGACTCAAGTCCCTCCTGTATAAGGTTGACAGAAGTGCAAAGCAACTGTTGGAAGGAGAGAGGGAGAGAGGAAGAAGGGAAAGAGGGAGTGGAGGAGTAGAGGCAGAGAGAGGAGACAGGGAGAGAGAGAGGAGTGGGAGGGAGGGAGGGAGGGAGAGCACCCATCTACATGCACACTCTTTAGTACAGAGCTGCCTCAAAGCTGTAGGGTTGGGGCAAGAGGTGTCACCCACACGGTGGGTTTTTTCAGTGATGTAACTGTCACTCATGTTCCTATGGGTAATCTCCTATGGGAAGTTGGACAGCCTTAAAGGTTGGATATCCTTGTCCTCTGCTTAGTGACATTAAATAAATTTTTATAAAAACCTCCAATGGTAAACAGTATTCTAACTCTTTAAAGAGAAATGTTGTGCTCGCTTCGGCAGCACATATACTAAAATTGGAACGATAAAGAGAAATGTTGAAATTCAGAAAGTGAACGTAAGACTGCTCTTCCTCTGAGGTGGGAGTAAATCTTGGTGGCATCTCGCTCTACAACGAATAAGAAAGCGGCCCCACCAGCTTTACAGAGACCTCAGGATGCCAGCCTCACCTTTTCTTTTTGCTTATGATCATGTCCATGGTCTGCAGCAGTCGCCGTTCCAGGGCAAGGATATCCGTGTCAGTCACATTCCTGCAATGAGCAAGAAATTAGTGATGTTTTGGGGTTCCACCCTTGGGCATCATACAAGCTATCTGGAGAAACATGAACTCCAAATAGCTGTTTTTTTCTGTTGTCCTAGTGCAGTAGAGAGTACCCTGTGTTCAGTCTTTCTTAGCTTTGACTTAGATACATTTAAAATATATGCTTATTGGCTAGAGCAGCAGTTTTCAATCTGTGGGTCATGACCCCCTTTGGCAAATGTCTATCTCCAAATACGTTTATATTACAATTCAAAACAGTGGCAAAGGCATGGTTATGCAGTAGCAATGAACATAATCTCATGGTTGCTGGTCACCACAAGATGAGGAGCTGTATTAAAAGTCTGCAGTTTCAGGAAGGTGGAGAACCACTGGGCTAGAGAGAAGGCTTGGGGTTAAGAGTCCTGGCCACTGCTGGAGAACCAGAACCCACAGATGGCTCCCATGTCTCTACCTCCAGTTCTAGAGCAGCTGATGTTTTTGTGGGAGTCAGGCATACACATAATGCACATGCACGTGTGGACAAACACTCAGAGACACAAACATTTTAAAAGATGCTTAAATCGGCACTGTCTTCTACTATCTGATGCCAAAGAGGAACCAAGTTCCTGCAGCTGGGAGAGGTTCATACTCTTGTCTACTGGAGAGATGCATTTAAAGAGTGTATGCAAAGGACATAAAATTCACCACATAAAAAAGAAATGAGCCACATGTGGTGGCACGTGCCTATAATCCCAGTGTTCAGGGGATTAAGGTAGAGAATCTAATTCAAAACCAACTCAGGGTACCTGCTGCAATGCTGTTTCGGAAAAATGAAAACAGAAAATGACTTGTTAGAAAGGCTTCAGATAAACACCACAGACGCAGAGGAAGAAAGAATCAGTCCTAGATCTAATATGTGGATATTAAAGACATGAGACAAACATATTCCAGTAACAGTGGAGAAGAAAGGAGATAAAGTATGTGTTACCTGAGGAAGTAGGACATGTATGTGTAGGGGCAGTTGACAGCACCGAATCCGGAAAGCAGAGCCATGAGTGTCACCCCAATCACGCCTACCCGGCTGATGAGCTGCTCTATGGACAAGATCCCTAAAAACATCAACGCATGTTAATGACAGGCAATATATACAGAGGCTTCCAATTGTGTGACGCAAAGCAAACATTGCTTAAAATATCATCCGGTATCTTATAAAGCCCATTACAACTCTTGTTTAGAGTCATTTATTTGTTATGTGTATGAGCATTTTGCCTACATTTTGCCTGGTACCTGTGGAGGTCAGAAGAGAGCTTGAGTCCCCTGCAACTGGAGTTACGGATGGTTGTGAACCACCACATGGGTGCTGGGAACCAAACCTAGGTCCTCTGCAAGAGCAACAAGTGCTTTCAATCACCATCTCTCCAGCCAACAGGCTTATTTTTAATTACTGGCAGGCTGCTGATCTTTACGTTGGTTTATTATATGAGATGCTGAAACATATACTGCTATTTCATTTTTAAGTAAACTAGTTATGCTACATATGCTTCCATTAAAATTGTTTTTAATACTTGTACTGGCTGGTTTTGTGTATCAACTTGACACAAGCTGGAGTTATCACAAAGAAAGGCGCCTCAATTGAGGAAATGCCTCCATGAGACCCAGCTGTGAGGCATTTTCTTAATTAGTGATTAAGGGGGATGGCCCAGCCCATTGTGGGTGGTGCCATCCCTGGGCAGGTGGTCTTGGGTTCTATAAGAGAGCAAGCTGAGCACGCCAGGGGAAGCAAGCCAGTAAGTAACATCCCTCCATGGCCTCTGCATCAGCTCCTGCTTCCTGACCTGCTTGAGTTCCAGTCCTGACTTCCTTTGGTGATGAACAGCATCATGGAAATATAAGCTGAATAAACCCTTTCCTCCCCAATTTGCTTCTTGGCCCTGATGTTTTGTACAGGAATAGAAACCCTGACTAAGACAATAGTTTATTAATTTACTTGTTTGCATGTGTTTGTATCACAGCACACACGTGCTTAGAGAACAACATGTAGGAGTCAGTGTCCCCTTCCTTGTGTGGATCCCAGAGGTGGAGCTCAGGCCATGAGGCTGGGCAGCCGTACCCTTGCCCACTGAGCCATCCACTGAATGGCTATGTGCTTTGAAAAACTACATGTTTCCTCTGACCCAAATGAAGGAAGCATTTTCACCCCAAATCCAAGATACCATGCGGTAGGGTGCTGGGAGGTGAGGCAGACTGCAGATGCTGGTCCACTCAGCTCATTCCAATATTTTTCTAGCTTCCCCCCATACTACAGGATCTGGGAAGCATGAAGCTCTTTCATTCCCAGATTTTCTTGAAGCCAGGACGCAGATCTTTGTAAGTCTCAGCAGCTGACATGCCCATATGAGACGTGAACAGTGGCAGCGGTGGGCAGCTGGGCAGAGGCTCTGCTCAGTGGGTGAGAGCACGTGCTGCCAGGTCTAGTAGCCTAAGCTTGATCCCTGGGACCCAATGGTAGAGGGAGAACTGACTCCTACAAGATGCCCTTGGACCTCCACACGCGTACCTTGACATCTGCACACCCACCCACGAGTGTCAAAGGAAAAAAGTAGATAGGGCCTGTCAGGGAGGCAGGCTCTAGAAGAGTGCAGTGGCACCCAGCCCCACCCCTTCCTTTTCCATGTTCCTTGGCCATCCACTCTCATTATAATGCACTGCCTTGCAACAGACCAGCGTATCACTGACTGAAACCTCTAAAACTGGGAGCTAAACTATGCCTGCCTTTTAACTGATTAACTCTTGTTACAGTAACAGAGCTGACCAGCACTCAATATGCCCTGTAATTCTTATGCAACCAAACTAGCATTTGATACCCTTAGAAAGAAGGAAACATTCTGTTTCAAAGTCAAATACTTCTGTGAGAAATAACTTGCTTTATTTCCCACAACCAAAAGTTTAAAAAGTTATCATGATTTTTTAAATTAGAAAACTAAAAAATCTTTCTTCCCACTTCCGCTCTACTCACCATGCTTTGGGCTGAGTATGGGGAATGGATCTCCCAGCTTCCAGAAGAAGTACATAAAGGTCAGCCATAAGAGACAGGAAAAGAGCAGACGCTGTTTGTGCACTGAGACAGGGGAAACGACTGTTAGGGAGGACAGCTACTACACAGCTTGCTGATTACAAACACGAGTGTAATTAATGTGCAAATGCTGGGACTACATAATTCTTGGAAAAGCATTCTTTTTCTTTTTCTTTTTTTGGAGCTGGGGACCAAACCCAGGGCCTTGCATTTGCTAGGCAAGTGCTCTACCACTGAGCTAAATCCCCAACCCCTTGGAAAAGCATTCTTACTACCATTAGAAAACCTTTATGTGTAAGTAGAACATTTCATATTTTAGTTAAGAATTTCTTCTCTTATTCAGTCTTTAAAAATAGTTTTTATTCTTTGAAAACTTCATAAAATAGATTTTGATCATATTCTTTTTCCTCCCCCCAACCCCTTCCCCATCACTAGAAAAATATTGCTAAAATTATAATATGGACTGAATTCAAGGAGATGTTATAGAGGAAGCAGAAATAAATCTGGCAGGAGACACTCTCTCTTTCAGACAGAATTCATTTGAAGACTGCTTTAAGATGCTCTGGACACCCCCAGATACTAGTATAAAAGAAATACAGAAATGACGTTGTTTATAACCCACTCCCAATAGTATGCAGCCCAATCTGCATGCTGACATAAGAAGGCACAATACTCACACAGTTGGATGTTACTCACGATAAAATAACCAATGTAGAAGGGAACCATGAAAACCAGGATGAGCAGAATGACACACAGGTTCATTTTCCAGTGAAAGTAGCGGGAGCTGAAATTAGCATCAAAAATATCTTCAGGGAGGACCAGCAACTCTCATTCTTTGTATTCCAAAGGCTCCCTTTAATCTAAGCACTTCAGAGGCAGAGGCAAGAGAATCTTTCTGAGTTTGAGGCCAGCTTGATCTAGTGAGTTCTAGGACAGCCAGGGCTACCCTGACTTAAAATAATATGCACACATTTGTACACACACACACACACACACACACACACACACACACACACACACACACACACACACACTCGTGCCTGTGGTGGCTCATGCTTATAATCCCAGTATTTAGGAAGAGGACATAGGACTTTGAACTCAAGGCCAGCTTAGGTGACATCATTGAAACCTTGTCTCCCAAAAGAAAAGCAAACCCAGCAAAACAAACTATATATGAGTTTCTGAATAGTACATAATCACCTTGACCTGAGATTTCCATTAAGAAAAAAAGAAGAATGTTAATGTTTCAGCCATGCTCACAGGATAACATACATATACTCTAAACGTAACAACAACAACAACAACAGGAACTTAGTCCTAAACACATACATTTGTAGGACTTTGAAGGTAGAGTCATTAGGATCACAGGGAGAGCCTTTGCCACACACTAAGCGTGAGGTCATCCTGGGCTGCACACATGACATCTTGTCTCAAAAACCAAAGCAAAACAGGGCAGGCAGGACCTTTCAGTGTAAGGTCACTGCTGCCAAGCCTGATGACTTAAGTTGGGTTCCCGGGACCCACATGACAGAAGGAGAAAACTGACTTCTGAAAGTTGTCCTCTGACCTCATTCAGGCAGGGACCTCTATGTGCCTCTCCACAATAAATAAATAAATGTAATAAAAATTAAAATAAAAAAGAAGGGAAAATGTTAATAGTAATTCTGAGCAATAAAGACTCAGAAATTCTTCTGTAGTTTGATCTTACCATTTGACTTGCACAACTTTCACTAATATTTATAAAATACATTTTTTTCTGTTAAATTTTATATAGGACAAAGTGGCACATAGCTTTAATCCCAGTATCCAGGAGGCAGATTTCTCTGAGTTTGATGTCAGCCTAGTCTTTCTACATAATAAGTCCCAAGCCAGCCAGGGCTACATAGTGAGACCCCATCTCAAAATAAATAAGTAAAAATGAAATAAATTTAAAAATGTAGCACTTTTGCTTTTGGAAAAACAGTTTATTCGCTTGAAGTGTATACTCCAATGGTCTTTAATTATTTTAGGCGAGACCCCCTAGAGACCTTGTACCCACTGCCAGTCATCCCCATTGTTCCCCATCTCCCCGGTCCAAGGAAAGCGCTCAAGTCAGTAACTGAAGTGTCTGTCTCTGTGGGCTTGCTTGCATCTTTGGACAGTCCACATGATGGAACCCCATCATAGGTGGTCTGAGGTTTGGACAGTTCACATGATGGAACCCCATCATAGGTGGTCTGAGATTTGGACAGTTCACATGATGGAACCCATCATAGGTGGTCTGAGGTTCGGACAGTTCACATGATGGAACCCCATCACAGGTGGTCTGAGGTCGTGACTAGCTGTTCACTTAGCAAAGGGCTTGAAAGCTTCATCCAAGTGACAGCATCTACCAATAGTTCACCCCTTTTATGGTTGAGTAACATTATGCCATTATTCATTGATTCAGCAGCCAATATATATTTGGTTGTTTCAACCTTAAACTATTAGAGTGTATAAACAGTGATGCTATGAACATGTGTCACATGTAACACAGCCATGCTTTATTTCTCCTCACCCAGAGATGGAATGGAATGGCTTATTTATCTCTGGAAACGCTGCCACTGTGGCACTGGGGAGCAGTATGTGAAAAGTCCAGCATTCTTTGCTCTAATACCACTTGCTGCTGCCTGGTTTTTGGTCATCGCCATGTTGGTGGAAGTACTACGGCACTGTGGTTTTGACTAGTGTTTCTTTGATGGTCTATGACAATAACCATTTTTCTATGTCCTTATTGGCTACCTGTCTGACCTCTTCGGACGAATGCTCAGTCAGACCCTTTATTCTTTATTCTCTTTCCTTTTGTGGAACTTGGGATTGAACCTAGAGCCTCAAGCATGTCAGGCAACTACAGGGGATTGTATTTTATGACCTCCGTACACTTTTTAATTGTAACTGTGTTGTTTATACCACTGAATCGTAAGAGCTCTTTATATGTCTCAGAAAGAAATTCCTTATTAGATAGGTGGTTTGAAATAATCTTCTTCTGCCCTTGGGAGAGCTATTAATTTCCAATAGTGTCCTTTTAAGTTATTGAATTTAAACTCAAGCTTTGTTACACAAAAATAGATAAATGGATGGGTGGCCTATTAGGATGTAGAAAACACACGCTAAGTAAATAAACTGAGGAAATAAGGAAAAATAGGAGTTCTGGACACTTGCTGTAGGTGGGAAACAAATTTAGCTCTAAATCATCTAATAATTTATTTTAAATAGATGATTTGATCACAGAGATAAATCATAGTGTCTGTTTAAAAAAGTCAAGGGTTGGGGGATTTAGCTCAGTGGTAGAGCGCTTGCCTAGGAAGCGCAAGGCCCTGGGTTCGGTCCCCAGCTTCAAAAAAAAAAAAAAAGAACCAAAAAAAAAAAAAAAAAGTCAAAATGGTCATAATTACACCAATTTATTACCCAGATAATGAGTTTCCCCAAAGAGTCGTCATAGGATTCACTTAACGTCCTGAATGATGATCTCCTTCCCAAAGAAACCTGCATGGGTTACAGAGGTCTAGCCCTATTGTTTCCCCTTATGGCAGGCATCACGAACAAAGAACCCATAAGTAACAGTGAGCCTCCAGGGAGCCCAAAGCACTTAGTAGAGATGTGTTTGTTTGCATTGGCAGCTTTTGGTCTTTGAATCAACCCAGTTAGAAGATCTAGAAGGCAAAGATACTGCACATAGCTTCAGCCGGCTTCTGGAACATGCTAGTAGGTCTGATCCGAGTATACTTGTACTGACAATTAAAGGTCAATCACAGGCTAGAGAGATGTTCAGTAGCTTCGAGCCCTTACTGCTCTTACAGAGGACCTGGTTCTGTTTCCAGCACCCACACAGCAGCTCACAAATGTCTGCCACTCTAGTGCCATAGGATCTGATGCCCTCTTCTGGCCAACCTGGGTACCAGGCACACACATGGACACAAACATGCAGGCAAAACACATACATAATAAAAGCTGAAACATGCTTTAGCTGGTCTTTTGAGCTGAAGATAAAGTGATATTCTCTTGTAAAAAAAAAAATAAAGGACCCAAACAACACTCTACATTTCATCAGAATGCCATATACTTTACTTAGAAGCAAGTCAAAAGAATACTCATTCAGAACCAAGTTTCTCTTCTGAAAACTATTTTGAATCTAGTGAATGCCAAGATAGACCACATGATCAAGGTCCACAGTTCTGTTTACAGCTGGGTCAGCATAAGAAATGGGTGTATGTGCAGACATGTTTCGGCCTAAACAAATCCTGTCCGAAAAATGAAAAAGCAGAAACAGACTTCAGCGGCACTCACACTGTGGTCGGTAAACTAGAACCCTGCACCTAACCATCTTTACAAATGACGTTTCACTGGGGCAGGGCTGTGCCCATTGTTTGCACACTACCTATGACTGCTTCTGTTTACAATGGCAGATCAGAATGTGGGGGTAGACACCCCATGGCTTACAAAGCCTAAAACACTTACCATCTGGTCCTTCATAGAAAAGTTTGCTAAATTCTACTCAGAGCAGTAAGACATCCATGTTGTGATAATGCAATTTAGCAAATAGCATAAAAAATACTTGTCCACTCTCCATAGCTCATCCAAACAAGGTCTGGATTGATAAAGAACAAGTCTGAAAGTCAGAGAGGCAGGGCTCTACCATCAGGCCCAGGAGTGACTTTAAAAAGATATTTTAAAAAACATCCCTAGGGATACTCACTTGACTATGTGTAAATTAACCACGGTAGTTACATAGGGGAACTGGAGCTCAGTCTTCTTGGAGGCCCTTAGACAGCTGAGGAATTTTGAGTTTTTCAAGTAGCAGGCCAAGTTGGAGGCAGACTAGAATTCAGTCAGAGAGTCTGAGCATTGGAGAGCTAGGATGAAGCCCAGGGCCGAGGTTCCTGCAGCCCCGGCTCAGTGGGTTCTGCAGAGCTAATGCTCTGGCAGTTTCTCCATGGAGACTTGTGGTCTTCACCAAACCCATTACCATGGGCCAAAGCCCGAGACTGACATCCACATGCATGGTAGATATTTCCCACCATGAGGGATGTTTTGAAAACATCTGTTTAAAATGACATATTACAGTGACCCGCAGCTGTGAATGAAAAGCAGCTCACGTCCGGGAAGGATGCAGGACTCACACTTACCTGCTGTTCAGAACTCCCAAGATTTCAAAGATGATAAGCTCGAACATGGTGCAGGAAAATGCAAAGGTCACGGAGAAGATCACCTGCACCACATACTGACGCACCTGTAAAAGCCACACACATGCCGTCATGTCCTTGCTGGAGTTCCTTACTCTTCTGATGACAAGTCAGAAAACCTGTGTTGACTTCTGAGTCTTTAAAGAGGAACTTGGGTTAAATGATGGAAGTGGGCGTCACTTTCTAATCATGGCTGCCTCTTTCCAGAATCTTCTTGTGGTTGGGGAATTTAAAGCACAAAAGGATGAAATGACAGGGCCATGGGCAGTCCTTAGACTCCCGATGTCAATGATTAAAAGAAAACAGATCTGCATGCATGCTAATGTTAAAAGGAGTTCTTCAACACCACAGTGCTCAGCTCTGGAACTTTCCAGAGATGCCTTACAGTGCTGAGCAGAATAGAACCTCTATAATTGTGGGCTCTTTCAGACAGCTTCCCAAACTCCTCGGGAGGTTTGATATAGACCATCTTAGAAATGCCCCAAAGTGTCCAGTAACTAACTAGTGAAGCTTAAACTTGAAGGCTGGCAATTGTAAGTTGAAATTGAAACTTCTGAGGTATTAGAAATTAAACTTCCTCCCAAAAAATGCATCTGTAATGGGTGAATGGCCTGAACATGCCTAAGGAATGACCTTCCTTGCTCTTAACCATGCGATTTCTCTTTTTGCTTTTAAATCACCTAAACTAGTATGGTCTGGTGGTGCGTGCTGTAACACCACCACTAAGGAGGTTGTAGCAGAAGGACTGCTGTGAGTTAGTGGTCAGCCTGAGCTACATAGCAAGTTCCAGGCCAGCCTGAGTCACACAGCAAGATCCTGTCTCAAAAATCCATGCTATTAAGTTAGTAATAGACAGAGCAACCAATCTGTTAGTGAAGTCAGAACACCGTGTTTAGCTTTTCTTTTTAAGATTTATTTATTTTATGTATATGAGCACACTGTCACTATCTTCAGACACCAGAAGAGGGCATCGGATCCTATTACAGATGGTTGTGAGCCACCATGTGGTTGGTGGGATTTGAACTCAGGACCTCTGGAAGAGAAGTCAGTGCTCTTAACCACTGAGCCATTTCTCCAGCCCCCATGTGTAGTTTCATGATTGCACATCCATGACTGGCACAGGTTTTCTATTTGAGGAAGTGAACACACACTTTTTTTTTAATGGAATCATTTTTCTTGTTTCATTATAACTGGTTTCTTCTCACCTCATAGTCCTTAAACAACTGGCGCATGAAGAAAAGCCACCCGAATCCAAAGAACAGTATCTAGGGCAGAAGAAAGAAAAAATGTCAAGATACATCTTCTTTTGACAAATGCTTTATAGAAACTCTTTTATGATAAAATGTCTGCTAACTAGACAGCTATTTTTAGAGATTAAAAATGAGATCCACTTTTATCATTGGAAAAAGATGCTTATACACTCTTAGAATTTTTAAATTATTCATTGTATAGAATGAGTTTTAAGGCAGACAAAAAATGGAAATAAATATATTTTCCCATATTGCAATGAAACCAGTTTATGGTCATTTGTGGTTCCAAATAAAAATTTAAATAGTTTTTTAGTATTTTTGTGAAGAATGAGATGGGGACTTTTGATTGGGATGGCATGAATCTCTCAATAGCTTTTGTCAGAACTGTCATTGTCACAATGTTAATTCTACTGATCTGTGAGCATGGGCCGCCTTCCCATTTTCTGGTGTCTTTCTCAATCTCCTTCTTCAGAGACTGAAAGCTTTGTTGTGGAGCTCTTTCACTTCCTTGGTTATATTTATTCCCCGGGCACCTTATTTTCCTTAAAGCTACTGTGAATGCACCAGCGCCTGTGATCTCTTTCTCAGTGCATTTGTTCTTCATACATAGAAAAGTTATTGATTTGTACAAGTTGGTTCTGTATCCTGCCACTTTGCTGAAATATTAATAATTTCTAGAGTTCTGTGGTGGACTTTTTAGGATCGTTTAAGTATATTTCATCTGCAGATAGAAATAGTTTGACTTCTTCTTTTCCTAATTATATCCCTTTAATTTTCTTCTCTTGCCTTATTGCTCCGGCTAATGCTTCTTGAACTATATTGAAAAAGAGTGGATGATGGGCAGTCCTAGCTCATTCCTGATTTTAGTGGGACTGCTTCATGTTTTTCTCCATTTAAGTGAAAGGGAAAATTGGCAAAAATGGGCTTTAGTCGTGAAGAGGTCAACACAGAAGGAGAGGGAGGGAGGAGGAATAAACAGCACTAAGGATTCTTGAGAAAGCCCTAAGGAAACACTATTTGATAATTACCTAATATTACACACAACACATAAGTGTATCAATCTACCCTCCCATGGATCCATCCCGTCCACCCATCTATCCACCTGCCCATCCATCCATCCAACCACCCATCCTACCATTCATCCATCCAACCACCCATCCTACCATTCATCCATGTATCCAAATCCATCCATCCATCCATCCATCCATCCATCCATCCATCCTACCATCCATCCATCCAACCACCCATCCTACCATTCATCCATCCAACCACCCATCCTACCATTCATCCATCCATGTATCCAAATCCATCCATCCATCCATCCATCCATCCATCCATCCATCCATCCATCCATCCATGTAAAATATAGTTATGCCATTGGGCTAACAATGCTCCCCCCAAGAGCCATGGACTATCTAACAAAAACCTAGTACCAGGCATGAGAAACCTCTTTTTGAGCTGTAGGTCAGGAAAACCCAGAAGACTCCCTAAACATATAGGCTATTGTTCTTGCCTTTGGTAAGAACCACGCACTTTGAACTTGGAAGATCTGATCTGGATCTGATCTGAAAGCTTCATCCCTGAGGTAACTTTTACAATACCATAAGTACAATGAAAGCTGCCAAGGGAGAAAAGCAACCAATAATCCTACCCAGCTGTGATGCCTATGAACCAAGACAATGGCCAGCATGGCACAATACCCCTAAAGTTCAATAGAGGCACTCATATGTTGGTGGTAACCAACAGCTGTCTGATTGGACTTGAGGCCCACACAAGAGGAGGGAAATCAAGCCTGGTATGGTAAACCCAGCCGACCACCTGGGGCTAGTGACCCCTGGACCTTAGATGAAACCCTGCTCCCACCACTTTACTAGACCAATACAATTAATCCCTAACTGCGTTCTAAAAACTTATCATTACACCACAGTGATATCAGCGTGGCTCGCCTCCATCATAAAAGAAGCTTCTCTTTAAAGAAGATGGAGATCATCACGGAAAATCACACCTGGTCAGAATCCAGACAGCGCTGATGGGTGCCTGGCCCTAGTGGATGCACTAGTCTTTTTCATGTGTCTCTTTCAGTCAGCCTTCTTAGCGTCTCCATTTTCCTGCCTAATCTATAGAAAGTGGTTGCCTCCTTGCTGTAAAGACAAGATCAAAGGGCATTACATTTGACAGCTTTTACACAAACAGGCTTCAGAGACAAAGCCCATGACAGCTGTCAACATGGCTTTTTCAAAATTACCCACCTACCCACTTACCTACACACACACACACACACACACACACACACACACACACACACACACACACACTCACAGAAGAAACAAACCCCTCTTTCCTTCTTGTATCATACTATCTGGGTCGTTTATAAATCAAGTTCTTCTGTGCCCTTCACAGTGACTGCAGCAGACGAGCACGAACTACCCCACCCCAGCACTTGTGCCCTTGCTGCCAACCAAACATGTGCTGAAGGCTCGACTTGTCCGGTTCTGCAGACATGATCTTTCTCACTGAGATGTCTGCGGTCCTTGACAGCAGCCTCTCTCCAGCCCTCCCCCTGCAGTCCCACAGGTCTTCATGCATGCACTGCTCCCTCTGGAAGCCTTTCCTAGCCTCCTGACTAAAGGCGTTCTTTCTGGATAATCCCGTTTGTCTTTCCTTCCTAAGGTGCTGACCGCATAGTTGTGACGCCAAATGAAGTATGGTTAAGTCACAAGATAAGGACTGTGCTGGTTGGTGGCCCTTTGTACATACTCCCTATGCAACATCTGTAGTATTGCCATGTGCGATACTAGCCACTGGAAAATTCAATGGTAAGACAGCTGTCATCCTTAAAGAGCTTACAGCACGGTGGTGAAGACACTAAATAAATAATGTAATATTGATGAGCGATGGAGGGGCATGAGCCTGGTCCTTTCTACAGATGATACTTATGAAGGCTGCAATTTGAGGCGAAACCCTAATATTGTGTGCAGATTTGGAGAGCACTGCATTTTTTTTCTAAAGAGGTTCAAAAGCTTTTAATCATTAAAATATCAAAAAGTGTTCTCTTAAAGAATAAGAGTCAGACGGGTAAAAGACAAAGGTGATGGGGACAGAAGAACAGGGCTCTCGAGACAGCAAAGATCACGAACAAAGGCAGGTGTTTAAGATGTTGGCCCACACTGGCAACTGCATAGCTGGGAGGTCCAGAAAACAGTGTTTATTAAGGAGAGTTTGACAACAAGAATAGAGAGGAGAAGCAGTAACTGGTTACCCAGAGCCCAGCACACCACCCAAGGAGCTTTAACTATTCTGGAAAAATGAGGGTCACTGAGGCCAGAAACGACATGGTAAGATTTGTTCCATATAACCACTATGGTGATTTGTGGGGGCTATAGGAGATCTTTGGGGGAACTCACACAAGGATGAGAAAACCCTGAGTTAACACTGGTACAGAAGAGGGGCCATAGGCTTGAGAACTATTTTAGAAGGTAAAATCAGCAGATGTCAAGGATGATAAGGTCCAACAGAAATGGGATCTGTGGCAAGAGAAACAAACAGAAATTAGAGTTGTCTGATGAGATAGGGAATGGGAGAAGAGAGAGAAAAGGATAGCTTTAAAGTGTTATCAGGTGCTTATGACAGGCAGCCATGAGGAAAGGTATCAAGTTGGGCACTTAGGAATGGGAGAGGTATGTATGGTCAGATTCGTAACTTAGTGAAAACCAAAACAAAACAAAAAAACCAACCAAGATAAAAAGGATGAGACCTCAGACCAAAAATAAACAAACAAACAAAAAACAAACCAGTTTGGATGGTGATATAGATATGGACACAGGGTCAACTATATATATAGCTTTAATGAGTTCTTGCATGCCCCACTGAAAGGACTTTTAAATCCCGTGCACATGAACGAGCAATTGTAGTTGGTGTGGTTATCCAAGCGAGCAGTGGGGCTACTCAGGAAGCAAAGCAGGAAGATCCCCTGTGCCCAGAAGTGTGAGGGCAGCCTCGGGCAACATAGTAAGACCCTGTCTTAAAAAACAAAAGGAAAGAGAAAAGAAAGAAAATTGGAGTATTTATTATATCCAGGATAAATATGAACTCTTGCAATACTACAAAAGGAAAAAACAACTTCAAAATCTTTTCAAATACACTGGAACCTGCATGGCTTGTTTTAAAAAATGAACAGTTTTACAACTGTGCAAAGTAGACCCTTGACCTTGGGCTCAGTGTACTGTGGGGACTCTGGAACTGATAGGACTTAATAGCTGAACTGACGGCTCAGCACAGGTAGGTGACAGTTGCTTTTGTGAAGTGACTTCAAGGTTGGAAGGTTAGATAAAAAAGAAAAACAAACAAAAACCAACAAAACAAAACAAAACACTGGTTGGCAGAGCAGTTATCAAGAGTTGACTGGGAGAGCCTCCTTTCTGGCTATCTACCCCTGCTGCTGTTCATTAGCCAACACTTAGCAGTGACTACTATGTGCCAGGTGCTGGAGTCAGGTCGATGACTGCTGCTCTCATAGGCCGACAAGCTATGAAAGCGATTGCGAGCAACTACAAGACAGTATCCAGCCCACGGGGGACATGAGTGAAGGACAGTATGGTGACATGAAGAGAAACATCGGTCTGACCTGTCCTGGAAGAAGTATTTGGATATCCAAGCTGAATTCTGAGGGCTGAGCAGCAGTTGGTCAGGAGGAAGAAGGGAAGGTATGAGGGGGAGGATCCCAGACAAAGACACTGTGGAAATTTGGAGACACATGGCATAGCCAGGTTAAGAAATGGAAAGAAGTTTAGGAAGTCTATACTGTATAAAAAACAAAATGAGGACACAGTGAGCGAGGCACAAGGCTAAAGAGGTAAAGTCAGGGTCCTAATGTAAGTGGCTGTGTAAGACATATTAAAGACTTTGTGCTTTATTCTGTGGCATGGTGAGCAAAAATGTCAGAGCAATAAGTTTTATAAAATTTAATTTCATGTATTACTTGTGTGTTCACTCGCACATGCACTTGCAAGTAGAAGACAGAGGACAACTTCGGCAGCAAGTGCCTTTACCGGCCTCGTCATCTCACTGGCCCAAGGTGATAGGTTTTGATATGAAACCTCTGATTTCGTTCCAAATAAACCTTTCGATTCACACAGAACAGGAAAAATGGTGTGTGTGTTGCTTTCCCGTTAACCCATTTCCCTAGGGAGGCGCTTCTGTTAAACTAAGACTGCTGGGCCTCCGCTCTTTGCCACCAACTGGGTCAGATGCTAGGGAACGCAGGAGAGAGTAAGAAAGACACTACCTTGGGTTTCGTGGGGAAGGAAGATAAAACAGAGAAAGAAAGTGGCCCGACTGAAAGGCCACCTTAGTTATTGATAGGGGTCAAGTTACACTTCCCTGTGGTGACGTTTTCATTTCATTAATACCTCGATGATAAAGTAGCCCCAAAACACCAGGACAGGGAACGCTGGACACAAAGGATTGCATGGGTTTTAGATTTCAGCACTTTGGCTGGTTAACTTTATTATTTCATGTGGATATACTTGTAAAAGTTAAGAGTTATAAATTTAAGGCATAAGAGATTAGAAAGCCATATTCTTGGGTTAACTTTTGAATTATGCCTCACATTAATTTCACAGGCAAAAGTACACAACAATTTTCTACTTACAACCTTCTTTCTTTGTACTCTTAAGGTGCTGTGAATGGACATTTATAATTTTCTGTGGAAAAAAAAACACACTTACAACTTAAATATTTATTTTTCTTGCATTGGTACTAAGGCTGAAAGCCCCTCTGGGTCGTTATCAAGGACAACAGGGAGGTGTAGAGAGGTTTTAAGCAGAAGGCAGGGTGTCCAGAATTTTGTGTATTTATACACTTGAAAACTATGCTGGCCACAGAAGCAATCCCATCTCCCTGAAAGATATTAATTTTGAAGGAAAGGAAAAATAGTTATTGTATTAGAGTGGTGAAATGAATTGGCTTTTCCCCGTTTCATATTTTCTCAAGTGTTGTTAGTGACGTTTTCAGCGGTGAGGGCAATGCTCCGCCGTGGGAGGCATTAGGATGCAGCCGTACAGACCCTAAATCCAAGGATGTACCCTACTTACGTCCCTGAAAGGAACTGTCTCTTCCACTTGCCATTTGAATGCGATGAACAGAGAATCTTTTACTGGGAAGATGTGGGGTGAGAGCAATAATCAGAGGAAGCTTCTGCAGCTGTTCTACTCAACCATTATTTAGTGAGTGCTTGCTTTTGAAGGTGGGTACCCGGGCTATGGACATAAATACGCACATGATTATCAGCGCTACTATAAACACTGGGGGAAACCCTCAAGAGACACGAATGATAGGAAAAGCAAGAGGCTCACTGGACGAAGCTAGCAGGACTTGCCAATGGTTTATATTCCCTAGGTTTTGTTTAATGGTAGATGTCTACTGTAGAACGGAGGTGTCTAAGTGAGAAGAAACGAAATTCTGACCGCGAGCTGTAAAGAGTGAACAGCAAGCAGAGGATGAAGGATGAGGTGTCACTGCACAAAGAAAAGCTCAGACTTGGACCTCATGGAGGCAAACACGTCGGCACCCGGATCCAGCAAAACCCATACCCGTCCCAGTACTCAGCTCTCGTTGGCACGCTGCCATGGGCCTCCCGCCCGGAGCCAAGCTTCTTCAGACTCCATGGTCCACGGAGCTGCCTGGAAGCCTGGGGGCGATGTGGGAACTGACCCCCGCATGGCACCGGCTCAGCGCTGGGGCCAAGCAGGCCCTTCCTCCCCAGAGTCTGGGGACTCACGCTCGGTGAGTGACGGGGCCACACGTCAGCCCTTATCACAACGGGCAGGGATCAGGCTGGATAAATCCAGGTTCTCCCAAGCCCGCGAGTGCGGGCGGCGGCTCACCTGGGAGGTGATCATGATGCTGGAGTCGATCAAGAAGCTCATGGCGAAGCCTCGGGAGGCCCATGCCCAGCTGTCTACACCTCAGAGAAGCCGCTTGTTAAGACCTGTCCACTTGCAGTGTTAGGCGGCCTTCGCCCCAGCCATCCGGGCTGGCCTGGCGCGCGCTTACGTCATCAAAACGCGCCTCGGTCAACCAATCAGCGGTCGCATTCTCCGTTTGCTCAGCAGGTGAGGGTGGGCAGGGTTGGAAGCCGCTGGGTAGACTTTAAAGCTCAAAGCAGATGTGTCTTTTTAATAGGCAGAAGGAGGTGAGGAGAGGTAACATTTGCTTTAAGTTGTACTGCCATTAAATATAATGATCATAGCTAAAAACACTGGGCTGAGAGTTGCGCGATACCCTGAGAAACATCCCCAGGACTGCAAAAAGTAAAAATAAGTTAACGTAATGAGTTAGGCTTTAAGTCAAACAGTGTGTTGTAAAATATTACATATTTTACTTGGTTTAAAAAGCAGTGTGACATCTATAAGTGAAAGGATGGTGGGCAGGAAGCTAAGAGTCTTCTCAAATATAGCTAAATAAATTTCTGATATGACAACATCACAACCACGCCGTTCATAAGAGTGTGTACTCATTGGACGCTAAAGAGACCACCAGTATAGTTTGGCGCTTATGGGTGTGGAGTATTAGGCCAAAGGACTGGAAGTTGCATGAAGACAAATTTTAATTCAAAATAATAATTATGTAGGAGTCTGAAAGTGGGCTATTGTTAGAAAGTAGTTTCCCCCTTCCCAACACAGTCTGTGTGGCTGTGGCTCAAATACAAAGTGAAATTAGATTATTTTCCCATTAGATACTCAAGTTATGAAGGCTTAATATACTACAGTGGGACTTATTTTTTTCCCATTAGAACCCTTATTGTAAAGACTAGTTAATTTGTGGTCTCCTAGTCCAGGAAACTGGCTCCAGCTTGGGCAATAACCCTGGATAGGAGGGCTGCAGTCAAGGCCTAGAACGGTGCAAGTGTGTGTGTGTGTGTGTGTGTGTGTGTGTGTGTGTGTGTGTGTGTGTGTGTGTGTTGCAGGGGATGCTAGTCTAGAATCTGAGCGCTCAGATTGCAATATAAACAAACAAGAACCTTCCCAGAGGTTGCCACACATAAAAATTGCACGTCCTTTGATCTGGAGTCTGTCTTACCAAGCAACCTGTCCTAGTTAGGGCTGAAAACAAGCTGGGGAGGAAAGGGTTTATTTCAACTCATACTTTCATATTGTAATTCATCTTTGAGGGAAGTCAGGACAGGAGCTTAAACAGGGTAGGGACCTTGAAGCAGGAGCTGATGCAGAGGCCATGGAGGGGTGCTGCTTGCTGGCTTATGTGTGGCTTGCTCAGCCTGTTGTTTCTTTAAAATAGAGCCCAAGACCACTAACTCAGGCATGGCAACACTCACAATAGGCTGGGCCCTCGATCATCAATCACCAAGAAAGTGCTCTACAAGTTTGCTTACAGCCCAATCTTACGGAGGCATTTTCTCAACTGAGTTACCTTCTTAGGTAACTTTAGCTTGTGGCAAGTTGACATACAACTAGACAGCACACAGCCCAAACTACCTTTCGGACACCCAATCCCTGTCCCAGAGTGCCAGGGAGCTGTCTGTGGAGGCTGCCTTACCATGAGAGTCTCAAACTACAGAAATCTGTTCCTGGTCCCATCTATCAAGGAAGCAGATAGCTGCCCACAATGTGGCACTTAACTGTCATTCGAAGCTGTGGGTACTGTAGAATACTGGGGGAAGTATTGTGTAGTGTCCATGCCTCACTAATTTGATCTATATGATTCGAGAACAAAAGGAAGCACACACAGAGATGAAATTTAAAATTGAATACGTAAGTTGAGATTGGTAAGTCAAAGAGACAACAGGGATTGTCTTGAGCATCTGGTCACCTGTCCCTGTGCCTGGGTGGAACAGAAAGTACTTCCTGCTCTTAAGACTAACCACCTTTCTAGGAAGATGGATGTCAGCTCGACATTCACTCATTTTGGATAAGCACCTACCTTATCGTGGCTTGGGATTTAACATCATGACTTTGGCAAGACGATCAGACAGGAATGCAATGCTGGGGTATTTTGAGGTCTGAGATTCTTAATATTTGGTATCCTGATATATAACCACACCTATACACTTTTCATTTTCATTAACTCAATAACATTCCAACACATTATGGTCATGCCATGATTTAATTAGTTACCTCTGTGGGGAGGGGAAAGTGTTCATATGTATGTGTGCACATGTAGAGACCACAGGTGAACAATGAGTGCCTTCCTGCACCTTCCTCCAATGTTCTTTGTTTTATGTTTTGACAGCATCTTCCAGTGAACCTGGAGTTTTCCCACTTGGGTAGACTCGCTGCCCAGCAAGTCCCAGAGATCCTTCTGTCTCCATTTCTTTAACATTGGGATTACAGTTATGTGCTGCCCTGCTTGGCATTTTTACTAGAATACAGGGGACCTGAACCCTGTTTGGCATGCTCTCATGAATAGTAGTTTACTGCTGAGTCCTCTGCTTAGTTCCTCAATCCACATAGTTGATGCTTTTGTACTGTTTGCTATCATACAATTGCATGATAGAAGAATTTATTTTTTATTGTTAATGCATGTGTGTGCATATATGCATATGTATGTGTACATAAATAGCCTTAAATATTGTCCTCAGAAACTCCATCCATCTTTTTTTTTTTTGAGAAAATGTTTCTGATTGGCCTGGAGCTTACCAATTAGTCTAGACTGGCAGGCTACTGAGCCTGGGGGAATCCCTCTGTCTCCACATCCCAGCACTGGGATTACAGGTGTGCCTTGCAATGCAGACCCTTTACCGACTGATGTCTCTTTCCATCCTCTGCACAGTAGAGAAGATGAACCACAAGTAATATTTATCCAAACATTCAACTTCCTTTAAGCAAGGGACTTTTAATGTATGTGTTTCAAAATCCTGGACACACGCTAAGCTCCTTCAGCTAGCTCCTGTGACAGTTGCATTGAGGTTGGTGAACTGTGGGGGAGAAGCCAGCCATCAGTCCTGACAGTTGATTACCATTGAATCTAATTTCGCCTTTGAGGGGACTAGGGAACTGGGGAAAAGTATACACAGAAGTTTCTTCCCTTCTGATAACTCTCCTCAAAGTCTGCCACTTCAATTACACTCTGTCTTGGTCTTTAGTAACCTGGAGTGATTGGCAGACTGAGTTCCCAGACTATTCAAGGGCCACTTAAAGCAAAGCAAAGCAAATCTGAACCATTCATGCCTGGTTTGGCTCTTGATGTAGCTGTGGAGGATCAACTTCCTTAAATTTTGTGGCTTGGTCTGAAAGTCCAAGACTTAAGAAAACGTTGACTTAACATTTCACGACATTTTCATTAATTCAAATCTGTAAATTGCACTCAGGTTTTCTGTGGTTTTGTCTTCTACCAGTTGCCCAGGACTGAGGGAGTATGGTCAAGTCTCTCAGAACTACTGCTTTCTTGTTCATATTTCTGAAGGCTTCCTAATTTGATGCCATTTTTTAAGTGTAAATGATTCGTATTGTCTTTACATCAGTGAAGATTAGCCTTCGTTTTGTTCTTATGATCCTGGTCTATTATTTTGTGTCTTTTGTTTATTTGGAGTTCAGACTCTGTGTCTTGATTTTCATTTCTCCTTGGACCGTTAGAAAGCACAGTATTTGCTTTAAAGTAGCAGAGCTATCAAGCTGTTGTGAGAAGGAGACTGGGCCCTTCTGCTTTCTCATGTTTGTCCTTCCCATTAATCCCCCCAGTCACGGTTCCTAAGTTCATATAATTGAGGACTTTAAACCTTAAAAACTAAGTATTAAGAATTAAAATGTAAACTGGGCAGTGGTGGAACACACCTTTAATCCAGGCACTCAAGAGGCAGAGGCAGGCCAGGATAGCAGGGATCCACAAAGAAACCCTATCTCGAAAAACAAAACAAAACAAAACAAAACAAAAAAGCAAAATAAAACAATATACAAGTTGTAGCTTGTAACTATACTTACAATGATTACATTTGATTCATCCTATGCTTAAATGTATTTAGTAATTATCAATGGCTTCTTGCACACTTGGCCTCTGTGAATGTTTTCACATTTCCTTTATCTTTTAGCCTGAGTAAATAACGAAATAAAACTTTCCCTTTGGAGATGGCTTTACAGTTATTTTGTACAGTTGAGAGTGCCTCTTGTTTTTGTGCTTATTCCTTAAAATCATTTGTTCATTCGTTTTGTATGTGCCCACGTATGTCAGTGTCATGTGTGCCTGTGGCAGTTAGAGGACAACTGGCAGGAATCAGTTGTCTCCTTCCCCCACATTGGTCTGGGGTTTGAACTCAGGTTATCAAACTTGGTGGCAAATGCCTTTACCCACTGAGCCATCTTCCTGGCCAGAGAGAACCTTCTAATTGCATTGACTCCTGAGTAAAGTTTTACCTGTTTGGAGTTCTTGAGTTCTATTTTCATTCTCAATGTCCTAGAGACATCCCATTAGATCTTAAAATGCAATATCATCATGAAGAAGTCATGCAGATATTTCCTGTTTTCCTGGTAACTAATCCTGTTATTTCTAGTTTATTCTCTCCCGGTATTTGGAGCAGTCTGAGGGAAATGGCCAATAGAACATGGCACAGGAGATGGTATATGACTTCAGAGGCTAGGATCTTCACAAAAGATGTTGGGGATCCCTCCTTGATCTTTTGGGTCACTTGCTCTGGGGGTAATCAGTCACCTCATGGAGAGCCCAAGTGGAGGGAACCAACTTGCCAGCATCAACGTACTTTCCAGGTGGCTACTTGAGTGAGGGGATTCCATTGTAGCAGTCAAGTCTTTGAGAACCCCAGGTCTGGTCAATACTGGATTGTAACCTAATGAGACATCTCTGGGTTGCTCCAGATCTGACCCTTAAGACTCGTTTGAAGCCACTATATTTTAGAGTGATTATTGTATAGTAATATACAACTAATATATTCCACCACAAGTAATATTTTTAGTGCACATTTGTGTGGAATTATCTGGGGATCTATTACATAGCCTTGATTTTTGTTCCTTTACTACTCACTAAAGCAAACACTTTTTTTTTGTTGTTGTTGTTACAGACTTACTTAACCTCAATGTATCAGTCTCTGCAAACAAATCATGATAGCTACAGTAACATACATCTCGACATCTCAGTGGATTTATACAAGAAAGGGTTAGTATTTGTTTTAGGCAAAGTCTAGAAGTTCAGATAAGGAGGTTTGTAGACAGAGAGCCCTCTCATCTCCAGTTGTACAAAGATATCTCCCTAAGGTGGCTTCCAAAGTTACCTTGGTGACAGAATCTTTACCATGATGGCTGCCATCTTCAATATGTGACCGCCAAGGCTTCTGTGAAGGCACTCAGAAGTGTATATTTATTTATGACAAAGGAAACCTGCTTGCTTGCAAGCCTGAAGACCTGGGACCTTTAGGGAACCACTTTCTCAGACATATCCTTAGCTAGTGCTAACCTGCTCTATTACTGTGAAGAGCTTGGCCAGTTGGCTCATTCCTGACCTGTGTGGTATTCAAAGTTGATTCAATTCTTCTTCAAAAGTAACTATGTTTCAAGTATGAATATGCAGTGATATGTAGGATAAAATGTCTGCCCCAGTAAATTAAAACAATTTTTAAAAATTGTTTATTTTTGACACGTATTTATTAAGTGTGGATGTATATTCTCTCTCTCTCTCTCTCTCTCTCTCTCTCTCTCTGTGTGTGTGTGTGTGTGTGTGTGTAGGCACATGCACATACCATGGCATGCATGCTTGTAGAGGTCAGAGGACAACCTGTTCCTCTACCACGTGTGTCCTGGGGATCAAATGCAGGTCATTAGCCTTGATGGTAAGTGCCTTTACCCACTGAGCCATATCTCCAGCCCCAATAAAACACTCTGAAAAGTAAAAAAAAAAAAAACAAAAACCAGAAGGGTTCATGGGTATCAGGGGTCTGAAAAGCAAGTAGCAGCAAACTTTATCTTAGAATTTATGAGATTTCATAAACAAGACACAGATCTGAAACCATGTAGGGTTGGGTTAGGGTTGGTTAGGGTTAGGGTTAGGGTTAGGGTTAGGGTTAGGGTTAGGGTTAGGGTTAGGGTTGGTTCCATCAGACTAAGGCAAATGTATACAGAGATGTGGGAGATGAGGCTTCAAGGTGGTGCATCCGTGTAGGATTGTTGCAGGCAAGCAATGGAAGTGATCTGGGGCTATGTTAAATTTAAAGAAAAAAGAGAAGGAGGAGGAGATGGAGACAGATGAGAAGGAGAAGGAAGAGAAAGAGGAGGAGAGGAAGAGAGGGAGGAGGAGGAAGAGGAGAAAGAAGAGAAAGAGGAGGAGAGGAAGAGAGGAAGGAGGAGGAAGAGGAAGAAGAGGAGGAGGAGAGGGAGGAGAGGGAGGAAGAGGAAGAGGAGGAAGAGGAGAGGGAGGAGGAGGAGGAGAGGGAGGAGAGGGAGGAGAGGGAGGAGAGGGAGGAGGAGGAAGAGGAGGAAGCAGACGAGGAGGAGAGATGACAATGAAAATGATGATGATGACAACTTCAGGGACAGCTCGACAAATTGAAAGAACCATAGTCTGAGAAAAGAATGAAGTATTTTCTGGAGGTCTAGATGTTCAAGGGCTTGTGCCATCATGAATAAATTCCAACCAATTTTTAGTTTCTGTTATTCCACATACAAGTACATTCTAGGGCCTGTGCCTGATTGACCCAGTGGATCCCAAAAGCTGTCCTCCACCAAGGAGACCAACTAAGAATCCAAGAGAGGCTAGAGAGACGGCTCAGCACTCAATAGCACTGGTTCCTCTTCTAGAGAACCTGTTAGGTTCTCAGCACCACATGGAGGCTCTCGTTCCCAGGGGATCTGATGACCTCTTCTGCCCTCCTCAGGCACTTGTATGCACACGGTGCAGACGCACATGCAGGCGAAACACCCATACACATACAACAAAGGAGGAAAAAAAAGAATCCACCAAGTCTACAATCCAACTGCAGGAGGATGTTTCCTATGGATAAACTGAGCTGTTGTCTAAGAAGGGGGTTTGAGCAGGTAAAAAGAGACATTTTCTAAGTGAGTAGGCCCAAGCCATAAAGGGCTTTGTCGATCATGGTAGGGAATGTAGAATTACTAAAGAGTTTTGGGAGGAGAGGAGACGTGATGAATCCTAGGCGAAAGCTTATGACTAATTTAACCTGAGTATAATTTGTTTTCATCTTAGCAAACCGATGTATCTCATAGGTGAACATGAGAGCACATGCTCTTCTTTTGCTTCTTTCCGTGGGCCAACCAGGCATGCCCTTTGGTTTTCCCCCCGAGGTCTGCTAGAGTAGGAGAGGAAACATCCTGAGCAAATAAATCTCTCCTGACCTGGAGAGTCTGCTCTGCCTGAGTCATATTCTCCCTTGTTTCACCTAGAAGCATCCTGGGTCTGTTGAGCAAGTCACTTGCTGAGTTTTTAAGGAGTTTGTAAGCCAGTTCTTCAGTTCCTTCACTATTAACAACTACATTGTATGAACATTGTATAAACATGGAGCAGAAGGTGACGTGTACTCAAAGCTTTTCCTAGTAGGCTATTCATTTTTAGCACAGGAGTCAGCTTTTTGTCACTGTAACAAATACTGGACCCAGGCTATGAGGAAAGAAAAGCTGTGCTAAATGTAGCAGATCAATAGCTTGGCTTTCATGTGGGTTCCCATACAACTGGAGTGGGGGCTTACCCTGACCCCGTTGTCTGCCTGTGGAACCTCTTCCCCTGCTGGGCTGCCTTGTTTGGCCTCAGTGGGAGAGGATGTGCGTAGTCCTGCAGTGACTTGTTGTGCCAGGGTGGGTTGGTATTGGGGGATGGGGGGGACCTCTTCCTGTCTCAAAGGTGTAGGGAAGAGGTGCTGGAGGAGGGGTTGAGTGAGTGGGGACTAGGAAGAGGGGTTGGCTTCAATTGGGATGTAAAGTGAATGCATGCATGCATGCATGCATGCATGAATGAATGATAAGAAATGAAAAGTAGCACTATTCAGTTTGGGAGGTCTTATGGCAAAGCACTTGTGTCAGCTCAACTCTGGTGAGGGCTCTATGGTAGATGGCAGACAGTAAAGACGTGTTACGGTGAGCAGTCATGTCTCACGCTAGGAAACAGAGATATCTAGGGGGGCCACAATCAATCATTATGTAGCCATTCTCATGGAAGAGCTATCAGGAGGTCACATTAGAACCATGAGGGAGTTGTGTGAGAAAGACCTCATGTCACTAGTAAGCTAAGGACCTTTGACAAGTCCCTACCTCTTAAAGGTTCCACCAGCTGCTTTGGGGACCAAGCCTCCTATTACATGGACTGTTGGGGACATTCAAGCCATAGCCCCAAGGTTACTTATATCCACCTTCATTGCATATGCATTGGGTGGTAGGTAAACTTGATGCTGTGCTTCTGGACATCTCGTGACTCTGCCGGTGACATCACATTGGTAGCTCAGAATGGATAATGGTGGACGAATTTATACAAAGCAAGTAAGAAAAACCTGCAAGCTAGGGCTGCATTATCTCAGAGAGAATTGTTAAACATTTACTAGCATACAACTCTCCCTCCCTTTCCTGGAACCCCTAACTCCAAAAGAATAAGAATCAGAAACTGAGGCTGTCTTTTGACTCAATGGGTAGGTGAAGAGAACAAACAAAGATTAAAAGTCAAGTTAGTTTTATTTGTTCTGTTAACAATCTAACACGTAGTTATTAGTTCTGACACAAGAGTGGGGAGGATTGGAAAAATACAAAATGAAGAATACCACCAGCCCAGGTTGCCGCTCGCTCGCTCGCTCGCTCGCTCGTGAGGGGTTTCTCAGTGAAGTTAACTTTGAACGCATCTCTTTAGCTATTTTACTCATGTTTCACAGATGGCAAAGAGGGTGCACAGAGAAGGCAAAGTAGCTATTTCCTTTTCTCTTCAGGCACATTTCTGAATTCTTCTAGAATCTGTGTTCTGCCCTGGAAACTTCCAGAAGGCAGTAAGAATAGAGACTCTAGTCTGTCCCCCTCCACATGGTGGCCACTGCCAGAGTTGAATGGCAACTTCTCCCCCGTCTCTGGGAGCAGCAGTGTCAAAAGCAGTGGCAGCTGTGTTGTCTTCTTACCTTACTGGTGAATCTGAAATTACTTTTCCTCTACCTCCTCCCTTCCCCCAAAGACATATTTAGTTATACTACAAGAATTTCAAGTTAGGGGAACCTCCCTGTGTCTTCTGTCATAATTTCTAGGCACACGCTACATCTTACAGAACACATTTATACTCAGAGGAGTTTTCCAACCAACCTATCCTCCCACACTTTTTAACCTAGACTGTGCTAGCTTTGGCTGGGCAATTGTTTATGAGTGACATACACAAGGGCTAGTTTGGAGTCAGAGGAAGAAGACATGAGGAGGATGGAGTGGTATAAGAGCTGCTGTTGGGTTCTTGGCTCATTCTTACCCCTCATGTGCCCTTCGCCCCCTCAGGAACTGAAGAGCGGTGATCTGGCCTTCCCTGGGGTTTCAGCCTCTTTCTTCTCTCTTCCTCTTCCCTCTTCTTCCTCTTTCTTCTGCCTCAAGTCAGCTTCAGAGGTTGGCATATCCTTCCTTCTTTGTACGTGAGCTCTGGTAAGATGAGCCCATTAGCATCACTTGCAACAGAGTCTCATGATTAAAGATGTTCTTGTGTGTAAGGTGATTCCTAGGCCTTCAGGACCATCCCCTCATTTTATCCATGGTCCCACGGTTTCCCAGTCTCACAGTTTAACAAGCTGTGCATTATTTAGGGACCTAACAGGAGCTGTGGGACAGCTGAAGAAGAGGAAGTGCCTAACAATCACTTAAGTAATAGCCTACCTGTCCCTGGTCACTGTATGGAATCAAGATTTTGATGAGTCTTTTCTGAGGAAGATGGCAGCCACCTACCTGTTCTCTACCCTGTCTTACTGCTGTCTGAGGAACCTCTCAGGAATTGGTGCCACAAAGCAGGCTTCCAGTGTGGCAGCCAACTCGTCAGTCCTTACTAACCCAGGAGGTGTGTAGGTGGTGCCATGACTTGTTTGAAGACAGGAAACGGAGGTAGAGAGGATAAGAGGCAATGATGATATGGCCACTAACTGGCGGAAGTAGGAAGAAGATCCCTATTGTTGGTGCCTATGTCTGTTTCTTCCAACTAGACTCCTTCCTGTTGGGAAGGACAAAAGGGAAATGGCAGGTTATGTGGGCCCCTGAGCAGGTGTGGGCAGGGAAGTCAGACACTGCTTCACGTCAGGGAATAACTCGCTGGCATCCAAGCAAGACATGGAGGCCAGCAACCCTCCCTCACAGCTCTGAAATTGCTTCCAAATACCACTGGCAATGTCACCTTAAAACAGGATTTGATTTTTTCTTTTCTCTTTTTTAAAATTTGGTCTTAGTCCAGATACCGAGATCGAACTCAAGACCTTGAGAAAGAAGTTTCTTTTTTAAATGGGAAGCATAGCTATAGGGTGAGAGGGATGCCTGTGGGGGTCAAGAACACTCTGGGTTCTCAGGCTTGGGATTCGGTTACTGTTCTCACGGTACAGGACAGGGTCTGCGCCTGGACGTTATTGCCTGGTATGGGTAAGATTCCATCAGTGAGCAGAAAGTTCAGTGTTGAGCAGGCGAGTGCTTCCTTCTATTTAACTGTCTGTTGCCAGACACATTCCTCTACTGAAAGTTTGTTACTTTGTTTTTTAGATACATATATAGTTAGTCCTTTTCTTTTAACTATAGATTTCCTAGGCACAATTATAAAATAAATAAATCAAACCTTTCAGGGAATTTATCTTTGAAACTGTTTTGGCTGAGAATGTGGCACCAGGCAATGAGAACAGTAACCTTCAGAGGGAGGAATCGTTTTTTTTGAAGGCTTATCCAGAACAAATAAATATGTTAAAATGAAGGTGGTAGCCAGAGGGTTGAAAAGGACTTTCCCACTTTGAGAGGGTGCTGGCAGGGAGTGGAGCCCGTGAAAGGGCAGTTTTGCTGGGTCCCCTGGTCCCCTGTTCAAGTCTCTGTCCTGTTAACTTAGTTTCTTCACTCCCTACGCATGCTTGGTACATGGTCCAAGAGGCAAAGGGTTTAGGTATGTTCAGACTCTTGACATCGGGATCCCATCCTCTACAGGGGCACACTCAAGAACCATGCATTTCAAGCACAAAAAAAGTCACAAAAGAAACCTTATATTTTAAGTGAGTGTGCTGGACAGTTTTATGTCAAGTTGACCCAAGCTAGAGTCATCAGAGAGGAGAGATCCTCATTTGAGAAAATGCCTTCTTAGGTCTGCCTGTAGGCAAGCCTGTAGGGCATTTTCTTAATTAGTGATTGATGTGGAAGGGCCCAGCCCATTGTAGGCGGTGTTATTCCTGGGCTGGTAGCCCTGGGGTCTATAAGCAAGCAGGCTGAACAAAGCCATGAGGAGCAAACCAGTAAGTAGTTCCCCTCTATGGCTTCTGCATCAGCTCCTGCCTCCTGGTTTCTGCTCTGTTTAAGATCCTGTCCTGGTTTCCTTCAGTGATGGATGACTGTGTGGAAGTGTAAGCCGAATGAACCCTTCCCTGCCTAGCTTGCCGTTTGATCATGGTGTTTCATCATAGCAATACCAACCCAAACTAAGGCTGTACTTTATGATTTTGTGTTGGGCTGCATTCACGGCTCTCCTGGGCTAGACAGAAAGCTTGTTATCTCTGCCTTCTTCTTTAAAAAATCAGATAGCTAGGTATCAAGGTCATGATCACCTGATTTTATCCATATTATCTAACATCTATCTATCTATCTATCTATCTATCTATCTATCTATCTATCTATCTATCTATCTATCTATCTATCCATCTACCTCCCTCCCTCCCTAGCTACCTACCTACTAACCTACTTATCCATCCATCCATCCATCCATCCATCCATCCAACTATCATTTATCTATCTATATACCATCTGTTCTAAAAATCAATTGACTGAGTGAAATTGTTCCCTGTGTGAAATGTACATATGTACTTGACATTCTTCCCCTGATGGCCTCAATGAGGTGGGTTTGTAGAATGAGTATAGGGGACGAGGCCTATGAGAGGCCCCTTTAGTCTCTCTCTTTTAGGGATAAAGCTTGGACTGGATACCGCCTGAGCATCCAGCGTGTAGGTAATAGAGTAAGATGCTTTCTCCCCCTGTCACTTCTCTGCTGGTAGCTTTTTGGTGCCCATTCTGCCTGAGCAAAGCTTGAGAGCTGCCTCCCTTAGGACAGGCCTGTGGGCAGACATCTTCCAGTTTGGAACTGGTCCAGCTCCCAGCCCTGGTGAAAGGAGATGCAGACTTTAGATTGAATACTGATGTTGGAAGAAGAGAATTTTTAAAAAGGATTTTTGTTGCTTCAGGGAAGAAAACCGCAATCGGGCTTGAAAGCCTAAAGCCTTTTCATTTCACAGGGAGATGTCTGATAGCTCACTTGCTTCCTCTTACTGTGCTCAGGGCAGAATTCTTTCTGATACAAAGGCTCGATTGCTTTAAACCCGGGGGCAGGGTGACCCAACAGAACGGTCAGCAAGAACTCTGGGCATCTCTGGACTGATGACTTAAAACATTTCAAAGTGGTAAAATTTGGTTGGGAAACCACAAAAAAATAGGCCAAGACCGTAAAAAAAAAAAAAAAAAGTGAGACCAATTCTTTAGCAAATCTGGGCTCATTAATGTAAACTGATATTGCAACTTACTACCACACAGGTTAAATTTGGATACATTGCATTTGGTCCCCATATTGTATTTAAAATCAAGTTGCTAAAATTTCAATTATATTTTGAATTTCTGGTTTCTCATAAAACAACAACGAAACAAAACCAAACAAACAACAGATGTCCAGGCATCAAGGAAACCACTGCCTGGAAGTGGCCAGCTACTGTCCTGCTCTCCAGCTATCACCGCCTCATCTCTCCCTATCGTATTAGAGCAGGGCAACGTTTGCTATTTAAATCACCTGCCTGGGCCCTGTAGGCTTTTGAGTTTGAGACATCTCATGTGGGATAGGTGGCTTCTGCTTGGGAAGTGCTGGGGTACAGAATCTCACTGTCAGTGAGCACGAGAGAAGACTAGTAAAAGGCTATGAGGTAATCGTGATTCTGACCTGATGGGTTTCCATGGAGAATGGAGGAGGAAAGCCAAGCCCCGTCCCCCCACCTTCCCAATAGCAGTTGGCACAGAAGACCAGGGCAGGCATATGAAATTAAGAACTTCACTAGGACAGTGGGTTTACCTTGACAGGCCCTACACATGGGAAAGGCAGTCCCCTAGTTGTACAGCGTGCATTGTTCTAGAACAGCATCTATCCAACCAGGGGTGGGAGTGACCCAAGGGACACAGAAGACTCAAAGTATATTGGCACCAGCTGGGTTTATCTTGGTCTGTATTAGCTGGAGGTGGGGTATCTTTCTTCTGCACCATGTCATATGGTGAGATCATCAGACCTGGCCCTGCTGCTGGCTTTGCTCAGCCTGCTCAAGGGCCGGTTGTCATCGGTTGTCAGCTCTGGACAGAGTGAGGGCGCTTTCTCCGCAGACAGCCCTTGCTTGGTTACCTTTTCAGCTTGCAGCTCTTCTTTCTCATCATCCTTCCCTACCCCAGGGGTCTCTACTTTCTCCCCATCTGGCACTGCAACCGTCTCCTGCCCTTCCGGGGCCACCTTCTCTGCTTCTTGCTTCTTCTCTCCCACTTCCGGTTCCACAGCCTCCTCTACAGGCTGCTCTTCCCGCTCCACTTCCTGGGCCCCCACCTGAGCATAAGAAGGCAGGGTTTCTTGGTAACCCCGTGACATATCTGCCAGGGGTCCTGTGCCGATCTTCTCCTCAAACTGACTAAAAGGCTTGGCTGACAGGGGGCTGGTCTCCACCATTCCAACCTCCGTCAAAGGGAAATAGTGTGAAACTATCTTCTCTTCTTCTAGGAGCTGGTAGCCCTTGGCTTTCTGGATGGAGGAAACTGCAATGGAGTGGAGGGACTTCTCGGCAATCTCCCCCAGTGGTTGCTCTACAGGCCTCTTGAAGGCAGACCGGATTCCCTTCATGCCCAGGTGGCTCATCTCCATGATGTTGAGGAAGAGGGACACAAAAGCAACGGACAACATGAAGAGGATGAAGATGGTTTTCTCAGTAGGCCGGGACACAAAGCAGTCCACCACATTGGGGCAGGGCCACCGGCTGCAGCGATAGAGGGGCAGGATGCGGAAACCATACAGGAAGTAATGGCCCACGATGAAGCCCACCTCAAAGAGGGTCTTGAAGATGATGTGGCAGACATAGGTCCTTAGCAGTGTGCCCTCCAGCCGGAACTTCTTGGTGCCTTTGCTACTGCTGCTGCTCTTCCTGATGCTGGCCTGGTCTGGGGCGATTGGTACCCTCTCACCCCCGTTGCTGCGAGACTGCTGACAGAGCTCCTCAGCCTCACGGTCCTTTCGCTTCTCCTCCATGCGAACGTGGTGTACCGCGTGCCCCACGTACATCAGCGATGGAGTGGAGACGAAGATGATCTGCAGGACCCAGAGGCGGATGTGCGAGATGGGAAAGGCCTCATCATAGCAGACATTCTCACAACCTGGCTGCTGGGTGTTGCATACAAAATCAGATTGCTCATCGCCCCACACAAACTCGGCTGCCGTGCCAAGGATGAGGATGCGGAAGATGAAAAGCACCGTGAGCCAAACTCTGCCGATGACCGTGGAATGCTCATTCACCTCTTCCAAGATGTTTCCCAGGAAACTCCAGTCGCCCATTGCTCACCACCTAGGAAGCAGAAGGCAAAACCTAATTGGCCACAGTGCAACTCCGAGGTGACCTCTTCCCTAGCTCTTGGAGTGACCTTCCCTTCCAAACTAGTGGGACAATCATAGTACCCAACGGTCTCCATCGAGTGCCTCGTCTGTGCCGAGGATGGAAGGGGTCTTGAAGTGTGTTTAATACTAACCTATAAAGTAGGGTTACTAATGACGTCTGTTCTCATTTGTTTGAAAGGATCCATGAATCAGTATCTGTAAAACGCCTAGAATTCATTATTTATTATTTATTCACTGTGGATACGGTACGGGTAACATGAATTTAAATCAAGACCATACGTTGACGGAAGATTCATGAATCGTAATGCTGAGGGCAAGCAATCCCATATACTATGCGTAACTGGCTCCTAGCAACGCTCTTATGGGAGTGAAATTGTAAATAGCTGTCTTGCTTTGGGCTGTTTCGGGCTACACAATGGTCACATACATGGAAAGAGCTGGAAGAGAATGAGCATTTATTGGGCACCCATTATGGACAGACCTTTGAGGCTGCTTTACAGTCCTGTTAGATCTTACACGATCTGATGGTAGGGTCCTGCCTGTCCTATTTACCACTGCATAGCCAATTCCTGCACACAGACATGTTTGTTTGTTTCCAACTTGCTTTCATCGTGTGAGAAAACAGGGGTTTTTGAGGCTAAACGGATGGTCTAAGATCAGACAGCTAAACGCTAGCAGTTCCCTACCTGATCCCAAAGGTTGACTTCTCAAACCATTAAGAAATACTGCCTGCGATGTGGGCTACACGTTTCTCTGACTTCTGCAGTCCTAATTTATGCTTTCTTTTCCTGAGGTTGAGAGCTGGAACTCCTCTTAATAGTTTTACAAATTGGGGGCAGTATATTTTTATTATTACCCCTTTAAATTCCAAGAGCAAAGCAAGTGCTTCAGGAGGGGACTGCCTTACAGGAAGCCCGTAGGACATGCTCAGTGTTCCACAGAATGAATAGGCTGCAGGGTTTGTTACAGGTGGTTGTTTAAATACAGCCAGAAATTTGTTCTGCAGGGGAAATACTATTAGACACAATACTATACGATGTCGTTAGCAGAGCAGGGGCAGACGAGAGGAGGACTGAGTTGATTGGGGGATACAAACTGGGCCACTCCTTCAGGACTATGATAAAAACAAACCCTCCCACATCACTTTAGGTCAGTTGTCCCTCCAAGCTGACCATCTCTGGAGCAGTGGAACTCTCTCATGCCTGCCCTTAGAGCAAGGCAATGGTTCATGTTGGAGAGCCCTTCTCTGGGTTTCTTCTGGCCTCCATCCAGAAATAAATGGGAACCATCATAATTGGGTGGTCAATCTAATTATCAACCCCACACACGAGACAGAGCCAGGGAGGCCCATTTCTTATCAAATAGTTCAACTCTCGCTTTAGTGCGTTCTAATTTGACAGTGTAGTATTGCCATGTTCTTAATCTGACTGTCTCAGAGCAGGGCATTCTGGGGTCACTTTGGCTTTATCTTCCATGAGCCATCACAATGTAGATCAAAGCACACCGTAGTGTGGGACCTCCATAGATGCCTGGGGATGGGGCCAAGAGAAATGGTTTTAAGATCTGCAACTCTCAGCTCCTGAGGAAAGACAATTATCACCAAAATTCAGGGACCCCCCCACCCCCACCCAGGATTCTTCCTACATAGCAGCAGTAAGAATAAGAACTCATAAAAAATAATTGAGTTCATTAAATTTAGAATAAAAAAGAGAACTTGCAAGGATATGCAAACCAGGAAAGGAGGGGGGGGAGGAAAAAGGAAAGGAAAAGGCAAGGTAGGACGCTCCAAACCAGCTCTCTTGAGTCAGACACAAAGACAAACCCAGCCTTCCCGCACTGGGCCAGATGGTGCTTATTTTGGGAAACATCCTGAACATAAGCGTGTAGACCAGAGACTCCTAACACACAGCGTCATGACACGCAGGCCTGGCCCAGGACCTTACTGGCAGCCACGCCAGTCATTTCTAAATGAGAGTCAGAGCAGAGCCTTTCCTTGGTAACCCACAGGATTGTTCTGGGGCTTTGACTTTTTCTTATGTCTACTAAGAGTTTTGTGCCAAGTTACAGGCAACTGTAAGTCAGTATAAAATTTTCTCCTAGCACAGGAGCGAAACAGGCCACATCTGCTGTCAAGAGGAGAGGATTTAGAGATGCTGGGGGAGGTGTTAGGGCATTAAAATATGCTTTAGATTTATTTAGTGTATATGTGTGCATGGGTAGAGGTCAGAGAACTTTTGGGAGTGAGGTTTTTTTTCCAGATAGTTGAAAGTTATTTTGATAAAACACTAATGAACTGCTAGATATTAAAAAGAATTATACTAGAAAAATATACAAAAGAGAAACACGTTTAAGTTTTCCATGCAGGATTTGCTTGATGCTTAATCATTCATCTCAACCTACTTGACTATTTCAGTGGCAAACTCCTGACAAAGAAGCACGTAAGTCATAAAACAGTGTCATCATTAAGTAAATTGTAATATCCAGGCACTTGTTTACATGGAGCCAATGCTCTCAGGGGATAGCGTGCAGGCCTAGCAAAAATCCTGAGTTTTCACAGTCATCAATATAGAAAAAAAAAGTCTGTACAGTGTAAAGATATCAATCCAATAAATTGGATAGTATAATTACCTGGGTAATTAATCTCAATTGATTGATAATTTATATGAACATGTTAGAGAAAATATCCAACAAAATTAGGAACATTCAGAGTAGTCCGTATTGGGAGTTCTCAGCAAGAGAGCAATAGGACCAGGTGTGGGGCAGAAGACACAGGCGAGTTCTCTTCGACCATGGGGATTTCTGGTATCATATACTCAGGTCACAGGCTTGGTGGCAGGATCCTTTACCTGACCTGCTGACCTCTCTTGCTGCCTTCCTCCTTTTAAATTTAAAGAAATTATTTGAAAAAGGAAAAAGAAATTCACTTATGTAGAGGTGTTTTGTCTGCGTGTACAGTGGTACCCCACCAGTGTCTGCAGAGTCCAGAAGTCAGATCCCCTGGGACTGAATCTACATGATGGTGAGCTCCCAAGTGTGTGCTGGGAATTAAAGCCAGGTCCTCTGGGAGAGCAGCAAGTGTTCTTACTACTGAACTATCTCTCCAGCCACCGCCCCTCCTTCTTAAAGTTTTATGTGTTTGAATTGTTTTTCCCCCCTCCATTAATACAGATCGAACTAAACATGCCAGGCAAGTGCTGTAAGGCTGAGTTACATCCCCAGCCCTGGTTGTAACCAGGAGGTCACAGGAGCAAGCTGGAGTATGGAGAAAGCTAAGCCAGAAGAAGCATTCGCTTCTGTCGTCCTCTGTTAGATTTTGCTTGTGAAAATGGAGAGAACCAATCTAATACAGATGGAAAATAAACAGGTCTATTGTCAAGCCTCAGCCCCAGGACCTCAATATATTCCTGGAAACTTCCTACTCAGGAATTGTGGGTAGAGGAGATAATTGAAGCACAACTTAAGTCGAGCAGCCGCAGCTTTCCCAACAGTGATGTACACTGATGTGTCTCCCGTCATGACAAGCCAGGAGCTGGACGAGTGGCTCTCATATTGAGAGTTCAGATTCCTAAACACCACAAGCACAAAAACAAAAACAAACCAAAACAAAACGACAGCACACAGCTGCCAACTCCTTATTTGAAAAAGTAAGACATGTTTCAGATCACTAATGTCTGTAGTCTGATTTTATCCTCAATGATTAAGGGAGGGAGGTGTATCTTTAAGATCCCAAAACTTAAAGAGAGCACAATCTTAGAATAAAGCCAAGTCTTGAAACCAAACACATTTAACTTGGTGAGAAAGCCACCCACCTCCTGGTCCCCATCATTACAGTTGTATTTTTGTCACAGGCTGACAAAACTTTGCCTTGAGATAAAATGGACAGATCTACAGTCTGAGACTCGGAGAATGGAGAACTATTTACACCATGGCCAGGGAGGAACAAGCAGAGAAGTTAGATGAGTCCCCTAAAGTGTCCTGGCGAGTGGGGGCAGCTCATATGTGAGCCGTTCCCCACTCCAAATTGCAAGGGAACTCTAGGGCAGTGTGGCCTGTCCTGGGTTTGAAGAGGCTCAGATCCACGTAAACACCACTGCTCACAGGTTTCTCGAAGCATCGGTGGGTCACCCACCACTCTGGGAAGTATGTGATTCTCCACCCTTGCGTGTGGAGCCACTAGGCAGCAGCTCTTGCCGATAGACAAGAACCTGCCCCAGGGAGGGCACAGATCATTCCTGGTTCCATGAATTAACTGCTTTAACATTGTAAACCCCAAGCAAGTGGCTTCCTTCCACCCACAGCACCCAACAATCCCGACCTTCCCTCCCATCTCAGAGTTGTGAGTAGGAAAAACAAACAAATAAAACTAAAAAAACCTAAAACCCCCCTGGTAACTCAGATGCTCGTTCTTGTCCCCCTGGATTCCTGGCTGTGAGGTCATCCCTTCCGAAAACATAAAGACCTGAAGAAGTCAAGAGCTGGAGTTTGAACAACTCTATTCTCCCTCAATGTATCCTAGCACTCTCCCTTCCAAACCTCTGCAAACTCTTAGATGAACTGGGAGAGGATTTTCAAGGTTGAGCTTGAAGTGCATTTATCTCAGCCCAATAACAGACCTTGGTGACAACTTTTTTGTCTCAGAGGAAGAAGCTATGTTTCTAGTGGGGAGCTATGATCTTCTTGGAAAGAAGTGAAGGGAAGGCAATAGTCTAAGGTCACCCAAGGAAAACTTGCCGGTCTGAGTAGTGTCCCACGGAGAAACTGGTGCTGTCTTTCTCTCTTGGTGCTCAGCAGTAAAATGGCAACTTTGGTGTCTTTCCTTTGCCACCTAAAAGCCCACCTCCCACTTCTCTACCCCGCCCCTAATGTGCTGCACGACTGAGCAGATATGACTGGATCGGTCCTGATGGGGAGGTTTTACTGTCCAGCAATATTTTAAGCTCCCAGCCAGACGGCCTTTATGAAGGGAGGGATGTTTGGAAAACAATGGGATCGAGAGAATGGGAGAGCTGTGCTGGGCACTGGGGGAGGGGTGGGGGGGGAGCTGACGTGGGAAAGCTTAGTAGGACTTCTGCAGGCTCCAAACGTGTCTCTCAGCTACAGACGGGTCCTCTATGACAGGAAATTGTTGGCTTCATGCAGAGGACAGGTGTGTAGGGGTATTTTCCCAGGCCTTGAAGCCATCAACTTGGAGACTCTTGGTGAAGTAGGGAGAGTAAGATGTGACCCATGTGTGACCTTGTGCTTCAAGTCAGACTGTATAAGAATGACTGGTTCCCTTCAAAGGGTAACATTTCATCCTCCACTGACTCAACACCTTAGTATACAGCCTCCCTATGACTCTAGTCCTAGAAACAGTGGAGTGCTGAATATAGTTCTCAGCCCCAGGTGTGAGATCCATGTCCCAGGTGTGAGATCCATGCCCCAGGTGTGAGACACATGCCCAAGGTGTGAGATACATGCCCCAGGTGGGTCAAGGAAAGCCCAGAAGTGCCCACCCCCAAATAACACTGGCCCTTGCTATTGCTCTCAGCTGCCCACTAGAACGAGAGCCTACATTCACACTACAGAAGACACCATTGGTTGTAAGAGAGGGAGAGAGCACATGTGCACTGAGCTAGAATTCCTTCCATGTTGGCTATCCATCAAAGCACACAGGGGTGCCAAGCAGGATGCTGTAGGAGAAAGACCACAGCTGGTCTTGCCCACCTCTGAATCCTATGAAATGAAAGTTCAACCTGCTGGGCAAACCAGGCCCTCACAGTGGCTTCACTGCGTTGGGGATAACCTGATTGGAGTGTGGTGGTAGTGATGGTGGTGGGGAACAATCCATTCCTGATACTTTAAGCTGAGCTAAAATGAGGTCTAGGGAGACTGCCAGCCCCAGTGGAGAGCTTATTACTGATATTTAAGTAAATTGACAAGCAGCAAACTGACGTCTAAATATCTAGGCTTCTAACCATAGACAAAAGCTGGTCTAGCGGAGCCTCTCCCTGTAAACGACTGGTGGGTGCAGAGACCCAGGGCATCCCAAGATGCTGAGAAGAAGCAACAGTTGTCGGCCCAGCCTAAACAAGACAAATATACCTCCCCCTCTAAGGCTCATCCAACAATGAAAAAGAGAGGACCAGAAGAGACAGCAAAGGGCTATAAATCGCCTTTCTTTAGACTCAGTACAACTGCTGTCATTATTAAACTCTCAGCAACTGTAGCTGCTTGCACTGGGCCCTCATAAGACTCTCCCTATCAACTGTCAGTCAAGGAAGGAGGAGGAGCTATGGAGTTCTATCCCTTACTTAACCCTGAGCTATTGGCTACCGATAGATTCTGATAGAAGAGGGACCCGTCTCTCTGTTGTGTAATCTCTGCTGAGCCCACCAGGCTCTAACCAGCAGGCTCTAACGGGTGCACCAAACTCATGGCCATATGGACAGCCCTGGTTCATCTCAGCAGGTCACAAAACAAAAGGATTAGTAACGAATAGAAGGGAGAGATTTGTGGGGTGGAAGGGTGTGGAAGAAGATGGGGAGGTAGGGATGAGAATGGTCACTATGTATTGTGTACGAGTGTGTAATTGTCTTAAAACAACTTTAATAAATAAAAAAGTAAGCTTTGGACCCTAAAGGACTTGGGTATCATCTACTACCAATCTTGTATCATTTCTCACGGTTACAATGTATCATTTCTCATGGTTACAATGTATCTTTGAGGAGCTGCGGTTGAGTGGAGACATCATGCAGGGTTATGCACTTTCTGTAAATGGTGGCGTGATGTTTTAATCACCAGGAGGCTCTTAGATGGTGTATCACTGTGGCCCCATAAAGAACAACATTGGGAGGCCACCTAGGAGGGGACAGATGTGTTGTCTGAGATCCACACCTTTCCCCTGTCTGGGACTATTACACGGCTGTGAAAGTGGCTGTTTTGGCCATGTTTTCCAATGAAAGATTTAAAACAATTCATTTTCTTTTTAATGGTGTGTGTGTGTGTGTGTGTGTGTGTGTGTGTGTGTGTGTGTGTGTGTGTGTGTGTGTGTGTGTGTGTGTGTGTGTGTGTGTGTGTGTGTGTGTGTGTGTGTGTGTGAGTGTGTGTGAATGTGTGTGTGTGTGTGTAGTGCGTGTGAGCATTAGGTGCCTGTGGAGTCCAGAAGAGGGCGCAGGAGTCTCTGGAGTTGGAGTTGTAGGCTGTTGTGAGCCGCCTGGCATGGGTGTTGGGAGTGAATTTTGAATCCTCTGCAAGAGCAGTGTGCGTTTTTAACCACGGGGCTGTCTCACTTTGTGGTTGTTGTGTTTTGTTTCGTTTAATTTTCTAGTTTTTATTTATTTATTTATTTTGGTTTGTTTTGAGACATAGTTGACCTAGATTGTCCAGGCTGGCCTCAAATGTGCGGTTCTCCTGCCTGAGCCTCCCAAGCAGCTGGGATTACAGGCACGCACCATTGTTGGTAACCAAAATTTGGGATATTTTATTCTATGAATTTACTCCTGGAAATAATGGAGGAAAAATTGTTGGTATTTGGAATCGTTCAGGAAATAATGATACATGTTTACTCAATTAAACACAAATCAAGGGTGAAGCAGGCGTCCTAAAAGCCGAGTGCTTGCTCTCTGCCTCCCTTCCGGTTCTGTGGTTCTTCCTGTTTTCTGTAGCCATGAACACATTTCACTTTAACGATAGCTGTGTGAAGGAGATTGCTATCAGCTGTGTGAGTCACCAGGTCACCTTCACCCAATGTTCAGTAACCCACGACCTTCTTTATTTTCTTTTCTTTTCTTTTCTTTTTTTTTTTTCGGAGCTGGGGACCGAACCCAGGGCCTTGCGCTTTGCTACCACTGAGCCAAATCCCCAACCCCGACCTTCTTTACACTCTGATTTCTTCTGGACTTCAGGTTCTGAGGTCTACACACACTTGGACAGTGCCTCTCCCGGAAATCCTCCCGTGGACACGAGGTGGTCGAGACTGTTTGCCCGATCTTAACAAGAGGACAAAGCAGAGTGGGAGGGAGGAAGGCGATCCTTTTGAGAATGGTTGCTTACATGGTCACCCCTGCGGCTTTGTTTTCTCAAAGAAATTCTAGAACCCACAACTTGTCTTCAAAATGATCTCCCCCATCCAGGGGTAACCATATGACCTGGACTAATGTGGTGGGTGGTATAAAGTGCCATTTTCTGAGAGGATATTTGTGGAGGGTGTGTTTGGGTACAGACAAAGAGAGAGAGAGAGAGACAAATGACTCTGATCATATCTCATAGGTTTGGGATGTACCTCTCTTTCCTCCTCTCTTTTTCTCTCTCTTCCCTCCTACCTCCCTTCCCTTCCTCTCCCCTCCCTTCCCCTTCCTATTCTTTTCTTTAACACATGTCTCTTCTGTAGCCCAGGTTGCCTGGAACCCAGTACATTGCCCACGCTGACCTTGAACTTCTAACAGTCTTACTGCCTCTCACTCCTGAGCGCTATGATTAAAGTCACTGACTGGTTTGCTTTTAGTTAGGCACCTTCTTTGTTTATTTGCTTGGTTGACACAGAACACTCTACTAACAAGGCCTAGTTACTTGATGGTTTTTATCTTATTTATTTATTTTTTGTTGTTGTTTTTTTCTGTTCCTTTGAGAAGAGGTCTTGCTTGCTATGTAACCCAGGCTGGTCTGGAACTTCAGATCCTTTTGTCTCAGCATCTCCGTGTACCACCTGTGTACTACCACTCCTGGATAAGGAAATTTTGTTGTCAGTTCTATTTGCATCTAAAAAAAATCCCTTCAAAACATTATTGCCCGATCTTGTACTTCCAGAGACAAGTTTGGAAGCTGGGGAGTGAGAGTGAGGCTCACCTTTGCCTTTCAGAGAAAGGAGGTGTTTGTTCCAACCGGAAACCAGAACTGGTCTTGTAGTTCCTTCAGTGGGAAGTGAAAAGTCTTCTCATGGAGGTTGAATTGCTTTGTGTGCGTCTTTTCTTTTCTTCTTCTCTTTTGAGACAGGGTGTCACTGTTAAGCCTCGGCTGGCCACAAGTCTTCTAACTCACAGGGACCTGTCTGATTACCTCTGCCTGCTGAATGCTGGGATAGAATGTGTGACTCACGACCCTTGGCATTATTTGATCTCTGAATCTTGAAACGCCAGAAATAATCTAAATTTAAAGGTAAATTTCAACTTAAGTCACTTCAGCAACAAAGTCCTGTTGGCAGGAGCAGGTAGCAGAAAGATGTAGGGGCCCAGAGGAGCTGCTCTCAGTCTGTCCCTTAGGAGACTGGGAATAGAAGAACAATCTCTCAGCTTCCGCAGTGTGCAAGGGGGTGTGAAGCCCTGAGAAACACCACACAGGGCCGTGCACAAATCGGATCACTTCCCGAAAATTTCTTCGTGACTTAGTGAGCAGTGTTTGGACACTCATATACATGTCCTTTGAAGACCCACCCATGAGGCTGAGTGAGACTTGGGGGGTGGAGCTGGTGGGGGAGGGTAGTGCTCGGAAAGATGTAGTTGACAAGGTGATTTGGGTCCACGAGGGCATGGGCAGTTTAGCATGAAGGCTCTTACACACAAAGAGCTTTGAGGGCCTGAGGCAGAGTGGCAAGGGGAAAGTGTTGAGAAGTATAATTTTTTTTTAAATTTCCTTTTTTTTAAAAAAATTTTTAAATCTATGCACAGTTGCTTACTGGCATATGTTCCAAACCCCCATCGCCATCAAGAAATGAGACACCACACCATGTCCAGCAAGGGCTAGGTCCATTCCTTTCTACCACAGAGTTTGTTAAGCAGCCGCTTGGCTGAAAATGTAGAGGTGGATGAGGCACAGTCTGTGGTGTGATGCCTACACAGTACATGAAGTGTGCAACGAGGCCTTGCACACACATCCCACGGTTGTTCAAGGAGACACGGTAGCAGGAAAGGTTTAAAAAGAAAAGAAAAAGAAAACAAAACAACAGCAAAACAAAACAAAACAAAAAACCCCCCCAAAAAAAACCAAAAAACAAAAAACCAACCAACCAACAAACAAAAAAACCCGTGCGTGCTCAACCCTGGACCTGCCTGCCATTCTGCCGAAAACTGGTGCAGGTGAAGATCAGGAGTGAGTGGTCTCAGCTCAGTACCAGCCAACTGCCTGACCTTCTTCCCTCCGGGTGGGGGGAACGGGGCTGGCCTCGCAGTTGCAGTGATTAAATAAAACTGTGTACAACTGAGCCAGTGCCCGCCAAGCATCACTTGAGAAATGGTAACTGCTACCATTGCGGTTGCTAGGAAGAAGGTCAGGATGGTTGGGGTACCTCTAGAGGGACAGAAAGGGTTCTTTGCTTCACCGCAGCCGTGGGAATCAATGTTTGCTTTTTCTCTCTGCTGCCTGGAGAGGAGCAGGCTTCCAGCTATGCCCTCTGTGTCCTTTCTCCCTGGCTTATTTAGGCATAAGTCAGATTCTTCTTTATCAGACCATTTGGCTGAACTTCAAGGGCTCGTGTGCCCTGAGGGATGCAGGGGGAGTAGGGGGCACTTTCACCCTAGAGAGGATTTTCAGCGCAGACAGTTGTCAGGGCAAGGCGGGGCCCTCTATTGAACGGAACAGTTCATGCATGAGAGTGGACCGTGCCAATTCTATAGAGCACGGCCCCTCAGTCCAGCCTTCTGCTAACAAAGTTATCTTTCCCAATCTGCTTAGGCAGAAGGGGGACACACTTCCTGTCCTTGTGCTGAGCATGTAACACAGGCGGGACCCAGGCCATAGCTGGGTCTGGCGCACAGCTTTATCCCAGATTCAAAGTCTTGGGGTCTCTCAGCTACCTCATCACTGCCTTGGACAGAGTTGGCTCAGGTTACAGTAGCTGGCCTCTGCTTACCTGCAGAGCACAGCCTGTCTCAGAGTTCTCGGTGCCTGGGTCGGGTGGGGTGGTGTGGAGAGAAGACCAGAGTCAGGTTTTCAGACAGACGGTAAAGAGAGAAGCGGTATTCCAATGATGGTCAGTGGGTTTTACTGTATGGTCGCTATTCTATACCTGCAACGTCACTTGAAATAATCCCTTAAGATAAACCTTAGGCCCAAGGAATTAGAAATCCAGGATGGAAACCTTCAGGTGCAGGACACGCCGTTCATGAGACTCTAAAGCACGTAAAATGCTGGCTCTTCCGCTGGTCGTAGCCCACTTCCGGGTTCATCCAGGACCCAGAGTGTGAGGTCTGTTTTATCCAGCCCTCTCCATACCTGCTGCGTTTCTAGACACTCTACTGGCAAGATAAGGCCTAGAGGATTTTTTCCCTTTCTTTTTCTGCACTACGTTTTCTTTTCTTCTCTTTTTTTTTCCCTTCCAGAGACTTCTCTGCCGTTTCCTAGATAGCTGCAGGAGTGCACTCTACACTTACCAGGGACTGACCATGCACACTCACCCCTTACTCAGAGAGGGGTGTGATGCGTATAGAGCAAGACCGAGAGGTGGACATTTCCCCTTTATCGAAACCCAACAAGGTCTAGGTCCCAGACCCAGGGACAAAGGGCAGGACCAGGGCTGTCTCACAGCTGCCTGACTCCAAAACCCATGTTTGCTCTGAGCTGCTCATGTTGTCTCCTTTAATTACAGGATTCGGCTCTGACCTTAACTGGTGTCTGGGCTCTCCGCTCGCTTTGATTGTCAGTTAACATTTGAAGAGCTGTAATTTTGTTGTTGTTGTCGTTCTGAAACACCAGCATCACCGTGGACGTTTTCTAAATACTTGAGGCTATTTCACTTTGCACATCCTTCTTTTCAAGCGGACAAGCATACGGTACAAATAGGTATACACGGGAGAAAAATCCAACACAGAGGCAAAGTGGTTCGACATCGAGGGGCTCGTCCTTTAAAGCCAACACGACTGTGACTGCCCGAGGCGGTTTGTGTGTGCCCCAGTCCACTTTCTGTGCTGTGCATGTGAATACAAATGAGACCAGCGTGTTGCACGTGTAGTATGGCTTGCTATGTCCCCTTTCATCCTGTTGGTCTTTGCAGCACATATAAATCAACCTCATTTGGCTAATGCCCAAAGAAATATTCCAGAATACGGCCTGTCTCAGGAATGTAGTCAGCCTGCTCTGAAGGCCTTTTAGGATTGGATTCCTTTCTCTTCCTCTTCCCTTTCCTCTCGTCCTCTTCCTCCTCCCCCTCTTCCTTCTTCTCCTCCCCTTCTTTCCTTCTCCCTCTTCTTCTCCATCCTCCTCTTCTTCCTTTGTGTTCTGAAAAACCAACATCACTAAGTGCGGTAGGCTGTTTGACTTTGCACACCCACATTTTCTTTTCTGATTCAAACTTTTGAAATAATAACGTGTGTGTGTGTGTGTGTGTGTGTGTGTGTGTGTGTGTGTGTGTGTGAATCTATTTTGAGCAAATGGGGGGAAACTTCTTCAGGCAGAATTAACAGAAGAGATAGAATTGAAATTTGCAGAGTACAACTGCTCTTCAGACAGACTCCCAGACGGCATGGAAGCTTTCAGGAGCGCCCCGAGGCGAAGTTCGGCCAGCCATTGTCATCTCAGCCTTCTCACAGATGGCAGGAAGGGGACTGTCGATTTGCTTTTCCGATCACTTGAGAAGTAAAGAGACTTCTGGAATGTTTGTTAGTTGTTTGCATCTCGTTTCCTTGGATCTGTCTGCTCATGGCTCCCCAGTGTGTGCGCCTTGGGTGTTTGTTTTTCCCTTGTTGATTTATAAGCTCTTTTTATGGGCTGCCGCTCCTTTTCCTCTTTGCCCGTGTTGTGAAACTTCCAACCGATCACTCAACTTGTAACTTTGCTTTTAGTGTGTTTTGCTGTGCAGAGAATTTATATTTTTATCAAATCAAATCCATCTTTTAAAAATTTATGGTTTCTTGACTTTGTGCCTGGCATAGAAAGGCCTCCGAATGCCATTAAAATTCAGGAAGCTGAGTTTTGTCGGGGAAGCTTCTTTTTCAACGTTTCAGCCTGGATCTTAAAAACCCGAATGCTTTAGAGCCCCTCCGAGTCATTCTCCTCTTCCATTCCAGGCTTCTAGCTTTTTCATCCATCTTCTCAGCTCACTTGGCAACAGATCGCATCATCACCGCGCTGTGCACTGGCTCCTTCCCACTTGCTAATCGGAACATTGAACTTGGGGGTCCTGCACCTGATGCTTGCAATAGGTGCTTTGGCTTGTCTCTTTATGACTCTAGAAGTTTGAATTATATTTGTTTCAGAGAGAGAGAGAGAGAGAGAGAGACAGAGACAGACAGACAGAGACAGACAGAGAGACAAAGACACACAAAGACACACAGAGACAGAGAGGCACACACAGAGGCAGAGAGACAGAAAGAAAGAGACAGAGAGATAGAAGACACAAGACACACAGAGAGAAACAGAGACACAGATGCAGAGACACATAGAGAGAATGTTACTCTTTTCTTTTTTGAAGACATATTTTCTACCCTTTCTACAAAGAGGGAGCTTTGGAAGATTTTCCCCCTCCCTCTTCTCATTTTAAAATTGCTTGTCTCCATATCTCTAAGATGGCCATTGGGTCTGTAACTTCTCATGTAGGAGCAACACTGTGCTTCCTACTGCTCACCTAAGCATCTAGACTTCCCATCTTTTTCTTTTGCAACAAGGTCTCTGTGTATCCCTGACTGGCCTGAAACTGGCTATGGAGGCTAGGCTGGCCTCACAGAATTCCAGCTGCCTCTACCTGCCCAGTGCTGGAATTAAAGGCACATACCATGGCTAACCCCCCCCCCGTTTCTGAGTTTCATGTGATTGGTTGTGAACTCACTGTGTGTTGAGGATAACCTCAAACCCCTCCTCTGCTTGCCTCCACCTCCCGAACGCTGGGATTATAGACATGCATGGCCATGTGTGACTTGAGTTGGCTCTCTTTGTATGCACTCCTTCTCTTATGTCTCGGTGTACACGGATGGCAGAAAAGTGAACCCCAAAGATGCCCACACTCTAACTCCTGGAACCTGTGAGTATGCTGATACATTGCTAACCAGCTGACTCTGATACGAGGATAGCATTCTGTTGTGCATTTATGTGTGTGTACATGCATGCACTTCTGCATACACACAGAGGGGAATGTACTCAGGTGTGCACATTCATGAAGATGTGCATGTTATCCCTCAGAAGCCATTGCCGTGCTTGTTTATGGAGCCAGAGTCTATCACTTGGCCTGCGGATTTCTGATTAAGCCAGGTCAACAAGTCTTAGGATCCTCCTGTCTCTGTCTTCCTAGTGCTGGGGTTACAAGCACACACTGCCATGTGCTTGGGGGATCAAGCTCAGATTCTTACCCTTGCAAAGCAAAGACTTTACTGATTAAGCTGTTGATCTAGTTCAACCCTGGTTATCATCATCAGCCTCTTCATCATCTTCTCCCTCTGTAGTGTATGTATACATTTGTATATATACATATGTGCATACAGATGGGCACATACATGTGTTAGAAGTTAGAAGTCAACATTAAACATATTCTATTATTGTTCTTCACCTTTTGATAGCTTGGTGTTCACCAGCTGGTTGGATGGGCTGGCCCACAAGCTCTAGGGTTACAGGCACATGCTATTGTACCCAGTTGCATGTGGCTGTTGGGAGATCTGAACTTGGGTATACTGGGGCAGGCATTTTACCTACTGGGCCATCTCCTGAGTCCCGGGCTATTATTCTTAGAGGATAGGTGAACTTGGCATAATTTTGGGGGGCTTTGGGTGGGAAGGGGAGACAAAACAGAGGGTGAGAGAATCTGGAGAATACAGAGGGAAGCACTCTGAGTGGTCACTGGTGCCCGTGAAGGCTAAAATGAGAGGATGCGAGCAGCTCCCAGAAGCCCCCTGAGCCTTCAGACAGGAGCGAAGGCCGAGGAGCTTTGTTACCTCAGTGAGAGTTTTACTTCAGACTCAGAACCTGAACAATCGTGAGGTAGCCATAGCCAATGCTTTGAGCTACTAAATTTATGTCAATTCTCTATAGCAGCAAGCAGGACCTAAACACAATACACACAGAACAAGGCAACTGATTCTGCCACACCGTGGTCACACAACTTGTGACTTTCAGACTCTAATCCCAACATCCATCTCTGATCCTAGGAAACATTTTATTATGAAAAAAATCAGCTAATAGTTTATAGAAATAAAACCTGTTTAACCTCTGTTGGAGGCTCATGGATCCCCCCACACCTTGCACATTCTGAACGCAATTATTCTTCCTACGGTTATATCAAGTCTGGCCCAGAGCTGCACCCTGGCTGACATTCATGGCCAATAAACAACTGCAGTCTCGGACAGTTGCTTTGAATTTAGAGAGAGAGAGAGAGAGAGAGAGAGAGAGAGAGAGAGAGAGAGAGAGAGACTTTTTTGCCATTTCATTTTATTTTGACTCAAATATACATTTTGAATGTGATAACATTTTAACATTTTCTGGGAAAAGTGTGGAAACGGAGGCGGGAAAACTTCATTGCCTATGGTGCAATTTAGTTAATCTGCCGAGCTGAAGGGCTCAGTTACCTCACCTTAAAGAGGGAACAACAGGAATCAAATGGGAACCCTGACTGCAGTTCCGAAGCCCCAGGAGACGCCAAGCAATGTTGCGATTCCTTGGGATCCCAGCTTTTATTATGGAAATAATAGTGATGCATTCCATCACCGAGTTATTTGGGGGGATTTAATAAGATAATACAAGCTTTGAGATAATTCTTCAGAAGCATGCATGGGGGTCGAGCTACAGTTCTACCACTAGATGGCGCCATCGACACAGCCAGAGGATAAACGACGCTGAAGTCAAGTCTCTGGATGAAGTTTAACAGTTCCTGTAGATGTTCCAAAGAACTTTCCCTTTTCCTACTTGTTTGTTTGTTTGTTTTTTGTGTTTTTTTCTGGTGTGGTGTTGGGGAGCAACCAAGGGTCTCATATATGCCAGAAAAGCGCTCTGATATTTTCTGTAGAGTTTTTACTTTTTGACGTAAACTTTATTATGGTCAGAACTTGTCTCAGGCTCAGTAGATGTGCTGGGGAATGAGTGGAAGTTGGGTCTGGAAATCAAGACAGTCTTTCTGAAACACAAACCTGTCCTTCCTGTACTTAAACCTCTCTGTGCTTGCGATCAGTAAGTCACTCATGGAGCTGCTGGGAGGCACCAGGAAGTGCAGGAGGAAGAGGAGGAAGAGGAGGGGGAGGGGGAGAGGGAGACGGAGGGGGAGGAGGGGAAGAAGGAGGAAGAAAAGGAGGAGGAGGGGGAGGAGAAAGAGGAGGAGGAGGAGAAGAGGAGGGGCAGGGGGAGGAGAAGGAGGAGGAGGGGGAGGAGGAGGAGGAGGGGGGGGAAGAAGAGGAGGAGGAGGGGGAGGAGGAAGAGGAGGAGGACGACAAGGAGGAGGAGGCAGCTTGGGTCTGTAGCAGATGTGGCAGGGCTGTCATCTCCTGCTCATCTCCCATCCACTGATATCTTTGTCCTTCAGTCTCAGCAGCTATAATCCTGCTGGGGTCCCGATTCCCATTATCCGCCTTCTTGATTCCAAGCCTCTGCCTATGCAATTCCTCTACATTGAAATCTGACTCTTGGGGCCTCATTTAAGCTTTAGTTTCTCCAGAAGGTTTCTCTGACCCCACAATTCTCTTGTTCTCCATAGTTCATGTGTGTGCCCGCCTCTCCCATTACTGCAGGGGGTGCTGAGCACAGGACACGCTTCTTGCTCAGTCTAGTTTATGAAGCCCTAGCAAAGGAGAGAGCCTGCTGCTGTGTATGGTGGGCAACTGAGTGGTGAGCAGGGAGACGGCCCTTCTGGGTAGGTGAGATGGGGGAGACAGGATGGAAAAGCAAGAGAGATGACTCTGCAGGTTCTGAGGAGTCATTGGCTTGAACTGGGGCACAGGGGAAGTTTTCCAAGGTTTTCTTTTAGGCCCAGCAGGAGACCGGGGTGAGATTCTCCCCTCTAAGCCCCAGTGAGACTCTGAGCACTGGGCTCAGGGTTGAGTGGTCCTGAACATGGCTTGCTTCTAAGGGTCATTTTGGCTGACCTTCATGGTGTCTGAGGTTGACATCTTTAGCTGCTCGCGTACCTAAGGTCAATGGTCCTACCAGGGATGCCCCCTGTCAGGGGACCAACAGAGATCAAGGGTGCTCTTGGCCTGAGATAGAAAAGAAAAGCACAAGGCTTTGCAAGAAATCGCTCTTACTGCATTTTCCTTCCAAGCCGGTCCCCCAGGCATCTAAACAATGCCTCTCCAGGCAGGCTGGCACAGCTGTCATAAAATGCAAGTGAAATCGGTATCTATGGAAACCGGCTGGCTCCTAGCTCCCTTTTGCCCAGCTCACTCCCTGCCTGTGGCCAGGATAGGTCTAGACTTCAGGCCCTGCCCTCAGATGTGGCTGTGTCTGTGCACACATCACCCTCCACCTGCTTCTTACTTTCTCTTAACAGAGGCAGGGGAGCAACTGTGGGGAGGGAGAACTTACTGGTGAGGCTTCGGGGAGTCCAGACATGATGACTGATGATCTGCCTGCATAGACACAGGGGAAGCAAACCGGAGCTCGTGGTGATAGCCCTGATTCGACCTTGGGGCTCCATTTAGCTATCTTGGCTCTTGGGAAAGCCCGGACTTTTACCTGGTCTGCACGGTTACCTCCCCACATCCTCTACCCACCCGATGTCTGGCTGTGATTTTTCTGGTCTTTTCTCTTTTCTGATAAATTAATTATTCATTAGAGGTGCACATGTGATGGGGGCTGATTTAAGAGGTTTGTTTATTTATTTATTTAGGTTTAAAATGAATGAAAACCGGCCTGCCTCAACTTGGCAGAACGGCCCCAAATGGGAACAAAGACAGACTTTTGTTTTTTTTTCCTCTTCAGCCCAAATCTAAATTTACTAAATTATGAAAAAAATCTGCTCTCACCAGGGGCAATCTGTCATCAAAATGCATTGTAGTGGACTGGAGAGAGGTCAGCCCTTAAGGGCACTGGCTGCTCTTATAGAGGACCTGGTGTGGGTTTCCAGCCCCACATGGTTACAGCCATCTATAATTCTAGTGACAGGGGATTCAGTGCTGTCTCTGACCTCCATAAGCACCCAGTGCACTGACATGCAGGCAAAGCACTCACATACATAACATAAAAAATAAATACACCTTAAAAAAAACCCAACAGTGGAGCACTGTAGGTAGTTGTATGCCTTATCTGTGGGTAAAACTGGCTGAGAAGGTAGAGGGAGTGAGGTGGTGCCGTTTACAAAAGCCATTTAACAGCCAGAAATTCTATGGAAGTCCTTTCAGCTTGCTTTTACCTCCTGCCTGGGTAAGCCAGCAAAGAGCCAGCCTCGCACAGTGGTGAGCCTTGGACCACTAGGGGGCGATGCTGTTACGGCTTTAGAGCCTGAGAGCGGCAGGCGAACTCTAAATCACACCAGAATAATGGGCGTGGAGCTGCGGGGACAGGGAATGCCAGGCAGGAAGATGAGGGCTGCGGGTGGGGGTGGGGCGGTAATTTTCGATTCAGTGCCCACAGTTCTTCTAGTCTTCCAATGTCCTTCTCACTAGACTAGGGACTAGAGACAGGGATGGTTGTTGTTGGTGGTGGTGGTGGTGGTGATGGTCGTCGTCAATGTCATCACCTTCCTCCTCCTTCTCCTTCCTCAAAAGTTCTCTCATAACTGGAATCTTTGACCTATCATCTGTTGGTCTCTCAAGTCCCAAATGACCAAATCCGAATATGATTCTGTGCTACATCCCAGACCTGCCTGAATTTCTGCTGGTCCTCCTGGGCTCTGCTGTGCCCTGCCTGTTCCGGGGTGATAAAGGCAGAAGGGATGATAAAGGCAGAAGAAAACGCAGTGTGTGTGGGTTAGCGTTGTTCAAAGTCTATTCTAAGCGTTACGCCTGAGATTGTGTGAATTTAAGTCATGGGCCTGCAAATCATAGACAGACCTGCCTGCAGGAAGCCCCTGCTGCTGTGGGTTCTAACGCTGTGAGAGGCAGCGGGGAGGAAGTCTGCTCTGCTGCTAGCTGTCCATGCTTGGCCTGCCCTTGAGAGCCCCTTTCCTGTGCAGTATCTGATAGGGTAGCTGAACCAACAGACTTCAGGTTCCTGGGCAAGGGTCCATTCTTCCCTTGACCTAGCTGTAAAGTCCAGCAGAGTGGAGAGTCCTGGGGACCTTCTGTCCTAGACCATATAGGAAGCTATCGGCTAGACTATAGGCAGCTATATTTTCATATCCTTTGGGTGAAAGTCTTCTAGGGAGACTGCAGTCAGAGCGTGTGTTTGGCTTACCAACATGCCTTAGTATTTTCTGTATTCCTGGGCTCTGTCAGCAGGCTCAGAATCCATGTTCTATCTATGGGGAATTTGGCTAATTCTTCTAAATCTTAGTTTTTGTCATTTGAGGTGGGGAATGACTGTTTTGGGGACTTAATGACATAATCTATGTAAAGAACTTGACTCACAGACTGGCTTTTACTTGACAACAGCCACGTTGCCAGCACACAGTGAGTGTAGGGTCTGGAGAGATGGCTCAGAGGGTAAAGCGCTCACTTTGTAAGGGTGGGGAACCTGCGCAAAGCTGGCATATAAATCTGTAATTACAGTGCTCCTGAGTCAAGACGGGAGGTGGAAACAGACGCCTTGGAAGTTTGCACGCAAGTTAACCTGGTGTAGGCGGCACTGAGCAAGAGAGCCTGTCTCCAACAATGTGGAACCTGAGGATTGATATTTGGGGTTGGTCTTCCTCTGACTTCCATGTGAGTACTGTGTCGTGCACATGCCTGTATTCATGTGTACTTCACATGCATGTGAGTGCACATGAACACACTTACCCATCCCCAAATATTTATAATTACAAATTATTTTATGTGAGTGTTTTGCCTGCATGTATATGTGTGTACCACGTGCTTCCCGTGTGCCGGTGGGGGTCAGAAGAAGGGGATCCCCTGTAGCTGGAGTTAGAGATGGTTGTGAGGCACCAGGGTGTGCTGGGAGCCAAACCTGAGTCCTCTGCAAAAGTAGGAAGTGCTCTCAACGCTGAGCTATCTCTCCGACCCCAGAGAGACTTAAAAAAAATGCACTGAGGATAATGCCTAAGCCAGATGTCTCACATCTGCACCTTGTCATTCTTGTTAGATGATCTCAGGAAAACTGATGTGGTTTATGTGCCTCAGTTTCTTTCTGTATAAAATATAGGTTAGGGTCTGGAGAGAGAGCTTGGTAGTAAAGACTGTGCTTAGCATGCACAGGGCTTGGGATTTAATCTGCAGCATCTCATTTAAACCAGGGGCTGGGAAGGCAGAGCAGTGGTTAAGAAGGCTTGTGGAGTTCATGAGGACTGGAGTTTAGATCCCAGTGCCCATGTGGACGTGATGGCGTCCCAGCATCTGCTTATAACGGTAGCTCCAGGGGATCTGACACCCTTTGTAGTGGTTTGATGGCTGTTTGGTTCCCAGTTAGTGAAACTGTTTGAGAAGCAACAGGAGATGTGGCCTTGTTGAAGGAGGTGTGTTACTGGGGCGGGCTTACAGGTTTCAAAAGCCCATAGCATTCCCAGTTGGCTCCCTCTGTCTCATGCTTGTAGATCAAGATGTAGCTACTGCTCCAGTGGCATGCCAAGGCACCTGCTGCCATGATGGTCATGGATTCACTCTCCAACCCTGTAAGCCCCAAATAAACCCTTCCTTATGCAAGTGTCCTTGTCCTTGCCATGGTGTCTCTTCGCAGCAGTAAAAAAATTAGCTAATATACCCTCTTCTGACTTTCATGGACACCTATATATACATGTGAACACACATACATTCTCACACAAGTAGTAAAAATAAATTCTTAAAAAATTAAATAAGTTGAAGAAGGTAGTTAAATAACAGCACCCTAAGTTACTTGCGTGAACTACATAGCCAACATGTGCCGACATCACACATAGCCAACATGTGCCGACATCACACATAGCCAACATGTGCAGACATCACACATAGCCAACATGTGCAGACTATCACCTATAGCCAACATGTGCAGCCATCACACATAGCCAACATGTGCAGACTATCACCTATAGCCAACATGTGCAGACATCACACATAGCCAACATGTGCAGACATCACACATAGCCAACATGTGCAGACTATCAGAACAGTCCTGGTACATAGTCAGTACCCAAGGAAGTTCAGGTCTTCTGACCTTGGCGCTGTGGCCTGGATTATCCAAAAGGATTTGCAAAGCCATGATGCATGCTTAGCGGGAGAGTTAGTTTTTCATTTCACTTTGTGCTAAAAGGAATCTATATTTGTTGTTTGGACAACTGGTTGACCCTGTGCTGTGGTAATTTCTTACACAAATAAGCCTGTATAAAAACCACACAATTCAGTTATTACATTTATAAGCTATATGTCTGGATTGGACAGAACTATCACTGTACTAATACTCTCTTGCCCGGCTATGAGACCCCTTGCTACTTTGGGCGTCTTCAAGCCATGTGGTCCTGCTCCATCTTCCTCCCACCTCTTCATCCTCCATTCTTCTTCCTCTCCCACTCCCTATTCTTCCCCCACTCTCTAAAACCTCCAGTCCTACTTTTCCCTTCCACTGTCCAATCACAGGCTCTAGCCTTTATTTGACCAGTTAAAATGGGGAGAAGGTTAACATGGAATCACCTGGGTACACGATCCACTCCTAGTCAGGGCAGCCCCAACCTCTTGAGGAAGCAGAATTAACATCAGAATACAAACAGCACCGGGGCAACCACAGCAACCCTGGGTGCAGATGCTCAAAACCTGGCCAAAGAAGACCTGATAGGCACACAGATGTGCACTACAGTTCAAAGCTGAACCTATTTTAAGGCGTGTGTGGTGATATTTCAACAGAGGTCCTATGTGGTTTATCTTTTACCGCACAGCAATCTAGAAAGACCTTACTATCATACCATATTTTTTTTCAGGTGTAGAAAGACTTGAAAGAGACAGATTCTGTATTCGACCCAAAACTCTATACTCATACACTAATTGTGTTTAAAATAAAAGGTAATAAAAGAAGCTCTGGCATTGCCTGACAGGACAGGATATAGACGGTGTTTGACATGATATTTGACCCTGTTAGATGCCTTGGGCACAGCTGCAGCGAATCTAGAGTGAGGCCAAAAATAGAGCCCATCTCAGGGTTTATATTGTGCATCTCTGACTACTTCTTTTTAGAGACACTGCCAAGAAAATTTGAAGAGGAAAAAAAAAAAAGAAAGAAAGAAAATGTCTAGGAGAATTATGAATAAAATAATTAGAATAAGGAAAGTGTGCTGTTAATTCTAAAAAATGTGAGAAAATTAATCTGGAGAAACAATTATGGTTAACGACTTTGATGATCATAAATGAATTATATGTAACAATGGCTTTGTTATGACTTTTCATACATATACATAATGAATTTTGATCGCATTCAGTCCCAGTTACTCTCTCTTACCCCATTCCGACTCCACTGATCCTTCCAACCTCTCTTTTCTATACTTTCATGTCTTTTTTTCCCCTCTGTGGCCCAATGATTTTAATTGGCTTGCTTTTAGAAGCACAGATAAGGGGTTACTTTCAGGATCATGGGAGACTTACTAGGTGCACCGAAGAAAATGACTTTTCTTCCTTCAGAAACTATTAATTGCTTATAGATCCTCAGGGAGGGGGTGCAGCTTTATGAGCACCCCTCCTTCCAAAATGGAACGCTGGGAGGACCAATGCTGTGCAAGTAATTACAGCTGCTGTGAGTTCCTGAGTGCCATTGCCATGTCAGGCTAGAGGACAGGGCACCATACTACTCTACTCAACTGTCTTCCACCTCGTCTTCTCCGATGTTCCCTGAGCCTTGGAGTAAGGTGTGTGATGGAAAGGTTCTCTTTAGGACTGAGCATTCTACAGTCCCTTGCTGCCACCTCCTATGACAAGAAGGTCCTTTGACCAAAGCTGACATCAGAAATAGTCCATAGGTATAAACAGAAATATCTAGAAGATGATTTGATGAGTACATATCCATTTAGCAAAACAATAGTAATAAATCCCCACCCTCCATAGGTAGGGCCTATGGATTTCCCAGCCACGGGATGTTGATCAGGTTTACATAACAGACATCCATTTCCAGCTGTGGAATAGATCTGAAGCCCAATCAGGAGTGATTGGTTATACCCACAACAACTATGCCACTCTTACCCCAGTAGGCACATCTTGCCTGGAAGATTGGTAGAGTAGTGCCATTGCTGCCTGTCCCTCCCCAGCCCACATAGCATCTTTAGCCATCATGAAAGCTACTCAGCAGAAAGTTCCAGTTTCTCTATGTCCTGAAGCCAAAACTTAAGGCACAACAATTGTCTAAGTAAAGCTGGCAACTTGGAGTCAGGAAGAAAATATTTTGCTGATTTCCTAAATGAGACGAAGATTAGCAGGGAGGTTTAGAGGTCTGCCTGGCCCTTTTCTGTTTATCTGTGAAGTAGTTGCCTGGATTATTCAAAACAATATTTGCTTTGGGCTTTGGAAAATGTCATGATGTTTGTTTTGGCAATAGATTAATTTTCCAGGTAAAACTTTTAGAGTTATTAAAAAATTTTATGAGTGATGACTATATAAATGTCATATCTTTTTTCTTTCAACAAATATTTATTGAGTGCTTACTTTCTATACATGCATTGGCCATTGGCTTAAAATACAAATGCCAAAGAGTTAAACATGGTCCCTGTCCTCCTGTAGATAGACATTCAAGAAATAATATACAGACACAAATCACTATCTCCTTAGATGGAAGAGTTCTAAATGTCCATAAAATGAATCTTGGAATGTGTGTGTGTGTGTGTGTGTGTGTGTGTGTGTGTGTGTGTATGTGTTGTAATATGAAGATTGTTCTATAGAGTGAAATGAAATGCTCACCAAAAGACTGAATAATGCCTTATACCATCCATGTTTGGATTTGGGTTAGCCTTTGAGTGGACATAAGTTTGCTTCTATGTAGAGCCAGGGTACTGTTTTTGACTATATTTTCCCTCTCTTTAAAATTAATTATTGTAAATATCGATTAATATTACTTCTTGCTTGATAAATCACCTTTACATATATTTATAGAGTATGACATTGTGTTTTGATGTGTCTATACACTATGCCATTATTTTTTTTTTTTTTCTCTTTTTTTCGGGGCTGGGGACCGAACCCAGGACCTTGCGCTTCCTAGGATGCCATTATTAAATTGATCCAATTGACATTTTCATTTACTTCCCTATTACTTTTCCTGGTGAGCATTTGAAATCAACTCTCTTTGTTATTTGAGCTGGCCTAGCTTTGCGCCGTGGCAGTATCGTAGCCAATGAGGTTTATCCAAGGCAGATTATTGCTGATTGAGCTGGCCTGTGCCATACACTGATATTGGCTGTACTCAAGCTGCTGTGCTCTTGAAACTTACTTCTGTCCCAAACTTTCTACTTTTTGTTCATAGTCAAGATATGGAAACAACCTGAATGTCCATCAGTGGATGAGTGGATGAAGAAAATGCAGAGTAAGTCGAGCACAGATGTGCACATCTGTAGCCCCAGCTACACAGGAGGCAGAAGTGGAAGGTAACTCCCATCCATTGAGTTCAGCACCATCTTGGACAACATAGCAAGATGTAGTCTCAAAAACAAAACAACCAAAAGGGAAGATAAAATATAGACACAACAGAACACTAGTTAGCCTTATGTGGGGTGATATCCCACCAATTGTTACAACACAGGTCAAGGTGGAAGACATTGGGGCCAACTAAAATAAGTCAAGCGCAAAAAGACAAGCATTGCATGAACTCACTTATAATGTGGAATGTCCCAAAATGGAACCCAGAAGCAGAGAGAGAATGACTGTCACCAGAGGCTGGCAGGAAGAAGGAAGGTGGGAAGGAAGAAATGTGGTGATTTCTTTTTTCTTTTTCTTTTTTTTTTTGTTCTTTTTTTCAGAGCTGGGGACCGAACCCAGGGCCTTGTGCTTCCTAGGCAAGTGCTCTACCACTGAGCTAAATCCCCAACCCCAATGTGGTGATTTCTTTCTTGAAGGTGGCCAGTTTCCTCTCTAGACTCCTCCTGAAGAGTGAAAGGGCTTCTGAATTTGGGAAGTGGCTCTGTCAGTTACCAGACCAGAGAGACCAGCACAGCTCTGTGAGTGCATTGGTTGTCAATGATTGGTAATCTGACCAAAAGTAATTTTTTTTTTTTTTTTTTTTTTTTTGGAGCTGGGGACCGAACCCAGGGCCTTGCGCTTGCTAGGCAAGGGCTCTACCACTGAGCGAAATCCCCAACCCCAAAAGTAATTTTTTTAAATAAAAGCACAGTTTATTTATTAAATTATAAAGCAGAAAGGTGGGCTACTATCTATCTCAGGGTGTTCTAATGCTCATTAGACAAATTACAGCTTAAGGGACACAGGTGGTGGTTGTGAGCACGAAGAGAATGAAAACAGAGAAGTCAATTTTCTACTGCTCTTACTAGATATGTACAACATGGCTGGCACCTTTATGTATGTCCTGCCAGATCTATAAAGAATCTCACTTGACTCCATTTTACAGATGGGAGTGTACACGTGTGCACTCATGCGTGTGCACACACTGGCACACACAATTTTTAGATTATATTTCTTGATGCCGGAAATAAGCTCTCCACCACTGATCTGTATTCCTGGCTCCGGAGTAAACCTCTCAATTAACTTATGCAAAGTCACTATGCTAAGAAGTGTGAGAATCAGGATTTCTGCCCAGACTCACTCGAACTATGAATGCATGATCCCCATTATGCGGTACCTGGCTTGAGAGGTCGGGGTAGAAACAGCAGATCCAGGCCAACATCCTGGAAACTCGCTTCACTTTCTCTTCACAAAGAAACAGAGAATGAAGAGGAGAGTTCACAATAGAGTTGCAAATCAGGCATTGGTGGAAGTAGGTCTTAACCTCATTTTATTTTATTCATAGTTATTTCATGAGTATTTTGTCTGCATGCACGTATGTGCGCCATGTACATGCCTGGTGCCTGTAGAGGTCAGAAGGCAAGGTCGGATCCCCTAGAACTGGGGTCACAGATGGTTGTGAGTCTCCTTCTGTGCTGCAAACTGAACCTCGGCCCTCGCAAGGGCAGCAGGTGCTCTCAAGTGCTGAGTCATCTCTCCAGGTCCAGAATGAGAGGACTGTGAATAAGATGTCTTCTCTGAGGGAGGTGGGGTGGGGATTTGCGCCCTTACACGTGCATTACGGTTACACTGAACCCAGTCTGAGGAGCTCCTGAATAAAAGGAGCAGACTTGACGGCTCTGGCAAATGTGGAAGAACACAAAAGACCAAGACCCCCAGCGTCACAGAGAAAGGAGAAAGGCTTACAAGTCATGGTCACACTGAGTCATTTCCATTTAGAGAAACATCCATGTCCCCCTTTAGCCTTGGCAATCTGCAGGTCATCTCCACCATCTCTGTCCCTTTTAAGGTTCCCTGTGCAATTAGACCCAACCTTTTAAGAAAGAGGGGGCGCTAGCAGCTATGTCTCCTGGTTTATGAATTACCCTGTTCCTTTCACGTTTCTCACTAGAAGTTTATGCTTTAAAATTTCATTTTGGAGAGCCTATTGTAACCACTCCTGGGGGTGGAAATTTCCTGATAACAAAGCTGGTTGGCTTCTGTTCTGTTGCCTGCTGAAGCATTCTGGGAGGTGGAGGTGGAGGTGGAGGGAGGACTGCATAGGACGGGTTGATAAGCGAACAGGCAGTTGGATAGATAGGTAGATAGGCAGTTAGATAAATAGGAGGTGGCTTATTACAGGAAGCACAAGTGGCTCAAGAGATGATAAAGGTCAGAAACCTGGCAGGGTTCTCTAGTTCAAGTCCAAAGACCTGGGCGTTACAGGAGGTGATTGTGTAACTCCTAGTCCCTGGCTGGTGAGGGACTGAGAACAGAGCAGCTGGGGTGCTGGGGCGGGGTAGGATGGGGTGGAGTGTAGCAGCTGGGCCTAGAAGACTGACCTGACAAGATGGCTACCTGAGGATAAGAGAGGGAAAGAACTCACCTTTTCTTTCTGTCTTTTTTTCTACTCAGGCCTACGGGAAGCGTAGATCTTCCTTACCCTGTTGACTCAAATGGTAATCTCTTCCCAGAAAACCTTTCAGGTACACCCAGGAATATTTTAACTGGTCATTCATCAGCTCAATCGAGATGACACCACAGACATCAGCCTGATTGGCTCCTCTGAGTCCTCTCCAGCTGCCTCTTAGAACATCTCTAACAATATGGTTCTCCATGCTGAAGTTTCTTCTATTCTTAGAAACAGAAGAGCTTTGGTTCCAAAGGGAACTTTTTTCTCCTTTGTATTAGTTTTAAGTTTAATGATTTTCATAATGTCCCTAAACTAACTGGTCTTTTTTTCCCCCACTGGCATAGTCAGGTGGAGTTCATGTTTATACCTACTTAGGAGATAATTAACTTAGCTTAAGAATAGACTATCTCTGGCCCTAATGTTAACTCAAGAACAATAGAGAGAATAAGTACAATACTATAATGCAATGCTGAACAGAGTCAGTGAAAGAAGCGAGTGCCACAGTAGGGGAAGGTGGCGGATGCATTTGCTTTAATATAGTCATTTGCTGGCCTAGCAAATATCCATTCTGCATTATCCTTCACAAACTCGTGTGGGTATTTGCAGTTATTGTGATCATTCTAGTTTTCTGGAAAAAAAATAGAAGGAAAAAGAACAAATGACCTGTTGTTTCTTTGGGGTGGTCTATTCTGTTCGTACCTGTCTTTATGGACTTCATCAAACAGCCGGATGCATTTCAGCTAACTTGACAGGTACCTCCAATACAGTGTAAGTCCCTTGAAGGCATATTAGTTAAAATGAATAGTAATACAATTTTGCTGACCCTTAATTAAATAGGGTAAGAAAATGTGATACTAAAACAGAAAGGGTCAAATTAATTAGAGCAGTGAAACAACCAGCACAGTTAGCCAGGGGGAACACACATGCTATCCATCACTGCCTGACTGGTTTGGGCAACTTGGGGTGGTGGTCACTGCCTCCTGCTTCCTCGCACTCAAGTCCTGGTGGAATTTCCAGGGTAAGAGTAGCAATTCAGAAATCCCTGGACTGGGAGCATTCATTTATTGCCACAGTTCAAATAGACATTTTAAAAACATCCCGGGGATGCTACAAATGGTCCTTTCCTTCCCTTTTGCTGTTATCTACTTTTCCCTATGTTTTTTCTCAGACTCCTTCCCGTCCTTTTGGAACTTCTCTTTCCTCAGCTAATAAGAAGTGTAATGTACAGCTCTGAAGAGTGGCAGCTCGGTGAAGGATGTGGGCCAGCCTCTAAGTGTCTTCTAGCCTGGTGCCACGTTGTTTCAGTTTGACTGTATTAGGTACTAAAAAAACTGCCTGTCACTAAGAAAGAAGAAGTATCATTTGTCTCAGCCTCACTAAGCAATGACTTGAACATCTTAGAGGATTAGACAACAAAATGTATAAATAAACCCATAAAAGAGACCAACATTTGGCCTCACTAAGCCTTGGGTATCTAGAACGGGACTTCTAAAAATTTCCCTTGGGCAAATCCTTTGACCCAAGAAATATTTTCACGACGCCAGGTATGTGGAAATATAGGTTTATAAATATTTACTATTAATAAATCATAAAGATGTTTATTTTAAAACAAGTCTTTGGTATACATAAAGATTAACCATTATTAAGGATGAAAGGAAGACTAGTGAGACAGACACATGCTTGTTTATTTTTATATAAGGAATTAAATCTCGAGCCATGTATGGCGGCAAGCCCAGTGGTTGGGAGATAGAGTCAGGAGGATCTAGAGTTAAAGGCCACCCTCAATTATAGAGTGAGTGTGAAGCCAGCTGGTCTACATGAGACATTGTCTCAATCCCCTCCTCCATTCCCCAAAAGGGAACTAAATCTTGGCCGTTTGATATCACATGCTGTGCAGCCTGGTCAATGTGTTTTAGAGTTGACCAGTGTTTAGATTTTATATTTGTCAACTCTGAGAATGTTGCTTCACATAGTACAAAACAGTAGACACATGTTTATGGCCATTTCAGACACTGTCGGAAATTCTATCCTCACCCCAAGCCAAAAAATTCATTAAATGATTTTTTCAGTGAAACTTAAGCTACCAACTCAGACAGCAACTTAAAAAAAAAATCAAACATTCTAATAAAATGCAATCCAAGATACGCATTTGATGCTTAGATGCTGAAGGATGACATCAGGAAAACATTAAAGATGCTTTCTACAGCTTAACTGACTTGTTTGCTTGTCTTTTGTTTTGTTGTTGTTGTTGTTTGATTTTTTGTTTCTTTTTTTGTTACAGGATTTCTTTGTGTGCCCTGGCTGTCCTAGAACTCACTCTGTAGACCAGGCTGTCTTCGAACTCAGAGATAGCCACTTTCTGCGAGTCTCTGCCTCCCAAGTGCTGGGGTTTAAAGGCATGCACCATCACTGCCTAGCTAAGCTGTTTTTTTTTTTTTTTTTAAATAAAGGAAATATATATATATATATCTCAAGGTCTACTATGTAGACCAGGCTGGCCCAGAACTCACAGAAATCCACCTGCCTCCTCCTTCTTTGGGTATGCACCATCAAACACACCCAAGAGAAGAATGCAGTATAGAGTAGTGTAAATAATAAGACGTTATAATTTCTAATGTGAACCATTTCTGGCAATGCTTCTTGGCCTTGTGTGGTGTGATGGAGCACACAGTATACATTGGCATGTTGTTAGGAGCCACGGCTGCAACAGAGTCATGGTCTAGCATGCCAGAGAGACCTTAGATTCATTATGTATTTTATTTTGAATTAATTTTTGGTTGTGTATTCAGAGATCCTTTACTGGTAGCAATTGTTTTTGTGAGCCTCCTATATCGATGAGGGGCCATGATTCATTTAGATAAGCCATGGGCTCATAAACACAAGTCACCCAATGACATACTGATGACACACTAGCAAGTCTAGCTCAGACAGCAACAATCGAAAGTGCTGGGTAGCATGTCTGCACATCGGACTGGCCTCGATTTCACAATCAAAACTGTACCCAAGTCTTGCCTAAACACGTACTTGTGTTCTGGTAAAATTCAAGATGGCTGCGGTTTTCTGGAAGAGGTGAATAATTTGGGGCTATCAAATTGTTTGTCAATCAATCTATGATTGAGTTCCTAAGGAGCTGAGATTAACTTTAAGTCACACCGATTTGTTTGTTTGTTCATTTGTTTATTTATTTTGTGTGTGGTTTTGGATATACCACAATGCACATGTAAAGATCATAGGACAGCTTGTGAAAATAGCTTCTTGCTTGCTACTATGCAGGTCCCAGGGACTGAGTTCATATTGTCAGATTTCACGGCAAGTGCCTTCACCCTCTGAGCCACTCGCTGGCCATGTTTCATTTTGTTGGAGAGCCTGTATATTTCCTGGTTACAGTAGCTTCTGAGGGTAGCCTTCAGTGATGGCTAATTGTGATTATAGACTTGGTGACATCTGAAATCATCTAAAACTCAGGCAGGCTTGGACATGTCTGTGAGAGATTTTCCTGATCTGATCATCCGAGTGGGAAGATCCACCTTCAGTCTGAGCTACGCCTCTTAGGGGGTAGCCCACATAAAAGCACACAGGAGAAGAAAGCTTTTGTGGGATTCTGATATAGATTGAAGACTGGCTGAGACATCTAGCCTTCTGGACTGAACTACCACAGATTCCTGACAGCCACGCTCTGATTAGCTGGACTGTCACCTGTAAGCCATTCTGATAATCAATGAATTATGTATATGCATATGTATATGTGTATGTGTATATGCATAGTATATGCAATGTATATGTGTATAGGAATGTGTGTATATGTAATATAAAAACGTATATGTAATGTATATGTATGTATGTGTAATGTATACATATGTGTATGTATATGTCTATGTTGATATTGATGTCTATGTCTATGTATGTTCATTTCTCCCAGTTCTGGTCTTTTTAGAGAGCCCTGATGCCCTTACCTTCCGTAAGTTCTAACTAAAATCTAAACTAAATTTAGTGGAGTTCTTTCTCTTTGGTGAACTCTAACCCCCCTTCTTGCTTCCCCACGATCTGGGCTGTGAACAGCTGTGTTCAGCCTCATAGCCTTAGATCCAGGCACCAAGTGTTTCTAGGAGAGGAGTGGAGAGGAGTTTTGTATTCCCCTCTTGTCATTGGTCTTTGTGAGTTCAAACATGGGGTTCCCCAGATGTTTCTCCAGTAATCAGTTGCTACTGGGCTCGATGGTAAAGAATTGCAGTAAACTTGGCTTATAAAGTTCATATTGTGTTTAGAGTAGTACACATCAGGAGCAGAAGTAAGAATGCACTTAGGTATTCCAAAAAGGGAGGCTGTTTTATGATACAGTAGTCAGTGTGCCCCCAACTCTGCCAGAGCCTATAAGAGACATGGAGACCCCATTAGTTCCCTGCTTCCTGTAGGAAATCTGCAATTTCTTCTTTAGGGTCAAATCTTTCTCTCCTTCGATCCTTCGAGCCAGGATGCAGCTGTAATATTTGCACACAGCTTATGTTGAGCGTCTAAATCTCACCCTCACTTTCTAGTATCAGTCACCTGAGGGGATGGCTCTCACTCTTCAGAGCGACAGCAGCCTGGGAGGCTTTGCAATCCTGTGCTCTTGCCACCATGGGACACAAGGGAAAACCCTTCTCTGGGTCTCAGTTTCCTTACCTACAAAATGAGAAGTTCGCACTGGTTGTTTTTAAAGGAGTTCTTGCAGTTTACGTGGTTAATATTTATAACTGCAGCCATTACTATCAACAACCATGGCTAGGACCCCAATGCCACAGACCCATGTCAGGCTCAAGGAAACAGCAAAACTTTCCCTTGGTACAGAATTGACCAATGTCTGGTGTTTAACTAAAACCAGTGTTTGCAGAAACTGTCAACCACAGCTTCTTCCTCCCAGAAGACTTTAACCCGGGACTGCTCTCCTTATAGAGACCTCCTATTGAGAGTAGTAAACTGTGCCTTCCCTATTCAGCCGTATACAATGAATCTACCTCCTTCATCAAGATGTAGAAAATAAACGCACCAAGTTTCAAGGCCTTTCTTTCTCCGTCAGAGTGCACAGCTTTTCTGTAGATATGTCTGCTCTTTCTTCATTCCATGGTGCTCCAGTCAGGTTAATCCCTAAAGCCATCTGGGTCCCAGCAGAAAGCATAGCCATGCATTCTGTGTGACTTTGGGCTAGGAATCCTACCTTAAGGAGGTGAGAATGTGCACTGGCAGACAGCCACAAACAGAAGCGGTCGATGGGTCAGATTTGTTGAAGAGCCAAACTCTGCTCATCCAAAATCACTACCATGAAAGAGAGAGTGCCAGCCAGCATTTAGGAAAATATCTCCAAAATATGCATCTCACAAAGAATCTTTTCAATATACAGATCTATCCTGGAAATCACAAAAAAGAATATCCAACAAATAAAGGAGCTAAAACAAACAAACAAACAGACAAACACAAACTTCAACAGACGCTTCACTAAAAATAATATAGGAATAGTTAAACACCCGGAAATGTTAGCATCATCGTTAGGAAAATTCAAATTAACATAGGAGGTACATATCGCTGTACACCACCTGAATGGCTAAAGCAAAAACCGGCAGCGCTAAGTGCTGGCAAAGACACGGGACAACTGAGACTCACTGCTCAGTGGTGGAAACTTCAGCTAGAAAAAATTCCAGGCAATCGGAAGTTAGCAAATGCTAAACTTGTACCAAACAGAACCACAAAACAAAACCAACCCCGTACCTGTTTCATAAGCCCACGACTTAATTCTTAAATATTTATATTTTCTCACAAGAAATGAAAACATGTGCACAAAAAGATTTGTACAAGAATGTTCATAGCAGTAGTGTGTGCACGTGTGTGTGCGCGCGCGCGTGCACACGTGCGTGCGTGCTATTTGTGTGTGTACTTGAATGTGGATGTCAGAGGACACCCTTGGGTGCCCTGATGTGGGGTGTCTCATTGCTGTGGAATTTTGCCAAGTAGCCTAGGCTAGCTGGCTCTAGTGATCTGCCTGTTTCAGCTTTTTCCTTGCTGGCATTAAACACATCTACCACCATGCCCATATTTTTAGATGGGTTCTGGAAGTCCAAACTCAGGTCCTCAAGCTTACAAGGCAAATACTTTGCCAACGGAGCCATCTCCCCTGTGTAGTAACTCCGAATAAATTGCAGGTGTGTCAGGTGCGCTGTGTAATCCTATTGTTTTCTATTCCACGAGAAAGATAGGGAAGCATTGATTGGCTAGGAAGTGTTTCTGGAATTCAGAAATGAGAGAAGTGTCAGAGACGCTCTTGGTCAAGGCCCTATCACGAAGACCTTGTTAATCCAAGAGAGTGTAGAAGGAAAAGAGAGGGATTGGGGTGACACTGGACTGGCACATGTTTGGGGACAAGAAACTCAACAGTCAGGCTATAGCTGGGTTTGTGGAAATTACTCAAGAGGGAAATGGCCTGACTGGGAGAAGGCACTGGAATGTGTTCTGTAGCCCAATTTCTCACAGGAATTAGGGAGCGTTGCAGAGGGTGGGGGTAGGGAAGGAAAAGTCCATGCATTAAGAATAATGTTCTGTTCCTGGACTTCATGGCAGAGGGCCACGCTGAATGCTGGGAAGGGCTGGCTCCTCAACCTGGAGTCTCAGCACAGTCTGGCTTTCCTTTTCACACGGTATTTGTTCCCAGTCCCCGGCTGTCTCCCCTGGGGAGGACATCCGTGGGGACAGTTCCTGTTTCCCTGCCATTGCTGGCCCAGCCTTCCTGAATGTGATATGATTGTTTCTTGGGGCACAGTGCAAAGATGCCAAGGGAGAACGGAAGTAGCTCATGCCTTAGCAATCTTTCTACCGAAAAAAAAAAAAAAAAGAAAAGACCGTTGAACCTGGGAAGCCTGGACTTTACATCCTCTTTCTGGTGTGTAAGCAGGGACATTGTACAGACACTGCCAGTCGGCTCTGAGGGCCAGATATATCTAACATGGGAACCCTTAGGCTCCCATCCGCCAGCGAGGCCGTGATGGCTCAATTCCTTCTAACTTCTATATTTAGGCAGTTTCCCTTGGGAATCTTGGAATGTGGACATGGAGGGCTTCACTCTTGCCACCCTCCCTTCTTCTCTGCCCACATCCTCGTCTTCCTTTAACAACAGTTCTAGTCATTTGCTTACTTCCTTACTGAGTCACCTTTCTCTCATTTCTTAATAGTTACCACATTTCTCAAGTTTCTATTGGAAGACATGTATGCCCAACCTCAGCTACACTAAGTTCAAGGCCAGCCTGGGCAGAGTCCCTGTCTCAAAATTACCTAAAGAAAGAAGAATATTTTTTTGTCATTGTTCTCAGCATAGAATTCTTAAACATTTGGAACTTACATAAGTGACAGAAATGTGTCCTGTTATTTAGCCCTGATTTAGTCAGGGTTCTCTAGAGGAATAGAACCAAATCCCATTTATAATGGCCACTGGGACACTTGAAGTGCATCTCTCTTATAGAAGCCAACACTAGTGCTCTTGGGAGTGTCTGCTTTCTCTTAACCCGGTGCTTAAAATCTTCATTAAAATATCTTCTCGATGGATTTCAGCTCTGCTTCATTCTGTTTCACCCTGAAATTCTTTAAGACATCAAAGCAAGGGATCCAAAGGTCTAGGTCCTTACCAAGTTAAGGGAATTCCTCAGGCTATCGGGGAAAAACATTAAAGAGATTAGAGCTACACCTTTGCCATTGCCTCTGCAGTAAGCTGAGGGTTCTTTCCCTGAAATGCTTGGGACCAAGCTTATTTGGGGAATTCGGATTTTCAGAGGAGGCGTGGCCAACCTGTACAACCAAGGGAGCACAGGAAATACACAAAAAAAGAGAAAGAAAAGTGTAGCAATGCTTCCCATAAAAGCCACAGGCCAGTGGTTCTCAAAGTGTGGGTCATCACTCCTTTGGGGTTGGACGACTCTTTCACAGGGGTTGCACATCAGATATCCTGAATATCTGATATTTACATTTTGATTCACAACAGTAGCAACATTACCGTTATGAAGTAGCAACTAAAATAATTGTAGAGTTAGTGCTCACCATAACATAAGGAACTGTATCAAAGGGTTGCAACATTCGGAAGGTTGAGAACCATAACCAAAGACTATTTAACAAGATCCCCAGTGCCAGGCAGGGGAACCCATCCTCTGAGTTGTTAGTTGTTGGGGGGGGGGTAGGTGTTCAAGAGACTCCCAAAACAATACAGACATTTTCAGTGCCCTTCCCCGACCTTGAAGGTAAGACCCTTTTGCTGACGATATTGTGCACTTTGGACACTAGTTTTAGAGGAGTTGAGCTGGATCTGACCTCAAAGTCTCCTCCCTGAGGACTCCCACGGTGTCTGAAGGTGCTGTGCAAGCTGCCAAGGGCTGAGGTGATCAAGAGTCCTACCCAGCTGTGAAGCCTGCAGACCACAACAATGACCACTTGGCCAGATCTCCCCAATAGTGGCACTATTATCTCGGCCATAATCAATAGTGTGTAATTGGATCGAAGCCATGCTCAGTAAGAGGGAATTCATTTCTTGGAGTGTAAACCTTCGCAACCACCTACGACTGGAAAGGCCAATGACTCTACAGGAAAACCTACCACTACAGTTTCCCTAACCAGTACCAAGTCTGACTGGATTTCAAATACTTACCTTATACCTGTAGGTACGTGTTCCTCTCATCCCTCATCAAAGAAGCTTCTTTTTGCAACAGAGAGAGACTACTATGGTGGTCCAAAATTGGTTAAAATACAAAGAATGAGTGAGTGTAAGACACATAGCCCATTGGCATATCTACACCCTATGACTGAGATCCAGAAACATGGGACAGAATAGGACAGAAAGCTTGTACAAACCAGAGGACCAGGAAGTTTTCTGCAAGATTGTGTCTTTTAGACATGACAGGGAAGTTACACCCATAAAATATCAACGACGTGGTTGCCTAAACAAAACCTGCCTAAGGACACCACCAGCTGACATCCCAGTGCGGCTGGGGACAATCTCAGAAGGCTCCATCCCAGTGAAGAACTACAGGCAAGCAATGGCTACAGAGAGAGGGGAAGAGGGAGAGGGAGGGGAGGGGGAAAGGAGGGGGAGGGGGGGGGGGAGAGAGAGAGAGACAGAGAAAGAAAGAAAGAGAGAGAGGAGGGGGGAGGGAGAAGGAGAGAACCAGTCTTCTCCAGGGATGAGCTACCTGATAGGTTGTGTGTGTATGTGTGTGTGTGTGTGTGTGTGTGTGTGTGTGTGTGTGTGTGTGTGTGTTGTCAACAAGAGATCATGAAGTTGAAAGGGAGTGGGGAGACACGAAGGAGTTGGAGGCATAGAGAGAGGGTTGGAAATAATGCAAACATAGTGCTCATGTATGAAATGTTAAAAAACAAAGTATAAAAGCACAACTCAAATCTCTATGCAACCCAGGATGCACATAAATCCCTCAGTTACCGCACAGGGCACATAGGAGAATAGCATTACCACCAAATAAAGAACAATGGGTGGGAAACTAAGAAGTCACGTGATATAAAAAGAATGGAGGTGCTGGAGTTCTACAGATCTCAATGTAATCTCCAACTCTATTACCCTTTTTTTTTTTTTTCTTTTCTTTTTTTCGGAGTTGGGGACCGAACCCAGGGCCTTGCGCTTGCTAGGCAAATGCTCTACCGCTGAGCTAAATCCCCAACCCCTCTATTACCCTTTAGCTTGGATAAGCTGTGCAGTCTTTGCGGGTCTCAACTTCTTATTTGATAAATAAGGATACTAATGCTCATTGCATGGAAACTGGGAGGGGACTTCAAGCAGCCACGCTCAGGAGTTTGGTCTAGAAGCATGGAGACTTGCAGGTGGGCTGTCACATGCTGAGTGGTATTTCCGAGGAATGATTCTAGGTCAGTGAGTAAGGTGCTGGAGGGGAAGTCATAGTTAGGTGACACCATAATCCAAGCGCACACAGACCTAGATTTAGGGCAAGCAGTGGAATGAAAAGAGAGGCGTGGGTATTAGAGGTGGAGGAAAAGGCAGGACCAGCTAGAGAAGTTTGCCCAGGACCCCGGTTAGGAGGGACCCAGACTCTTCATTCCATGGAAGGAGAGCCCACCAGGATTTTCTGGTGGCCATTTGATAAACCCCTTCATATCTAGATCTGGTTATGACGTTTTTTGGTATGGGCATATTGTGGGTTTTGCATTTTACCATGCCTTACATGCCTTTGTTGTTGTTGAAAGCTAAATATGATGATACATGGGGTTTAAAGAAGTATCAGCGGGGGTTGGGGATTTAGCTCAGTGGTAGAGCGCTTGCCTAGGGAAGCGCAAGGTCCTGGGTTCCCGGTCCCCAGCTCCGAAAAAAAAAAAAAAAAAAAAAAAGAAGTATCAGCGGTACCCAGGGAGCTGAGGTGCACAAGTAGCTGGGGTGCCCAGGGAGCTGAGGTATACAAGGAGCTGGGGTGCCCAGGAAGCCAAGGTGCACAAGGAGCTGGGGTACCTAGGGAGCTGAGGTGCACAAGGAGCTGGGGTGCCCAGGGAGCTGAGGTGCACAAGGAGCTGGGGTGCCCAGGGAGCTGAGGTGCACAAGGAGCTGGGGTGCCCAGGAAGCCGAGGTGCACAAGGAGCTGCGGTGCATTAGCCTTTTAGTATGAGGCTTCGCGTTTTTCTGGCTAGACGTTATGCTTGATTCTGAAATGTTCCCACAGGCTCTCGGCTTTAATAGTCCACCCTCGAGGTTGTAGGGAGATTTTTGAAGGTAAAAGAGCCTTTAGGAGCTGGAGTGTGGCTGGCAGACACGGTCAGTAGAATCTTGGGGTGGTGTCTTACTGTACACTGTGCTGTGCCACGTTTACGGTTATAATGATGACTCCTGGACTGGTTTGGCAGTCTCCTAAACTCGATCTCCCCTACGCCCATTGGCTCCCATGCCATTTGCTTCTTCTCCCCTACCTTTCAGCCAGGGGCTGTTGGTCGTAAGAAGTGCATTATTAGGACCAGAGACCTTGGCCCACATGTTCATCGTCTCTGTTGTTAATCGACTCTGTGCCTGTGCACATTTCCGACTCTCTGACACGGACAGCAGCTATCTCATTGAATATAGCTCTTGGGTGTGTGATTACTAATTTACAACACATGGCTTGTAGGAAGTAGTAAGTTATCGCTATCTTAATGTTTTCTTTGATAGTACTAGAAGTCTGTCAATGAGGTGCTAGGAAGTTTTAATCATAAATCTTATTTTTTTTAAAAATGGGGAAATACAAATAGCGTTATATTTATTATCTCAATGCCATTTGCCGGGATAGTTTGATATTGTTTTCACACCGTTGTGCAACTGATTTCTAGAGTGTTCCATCCTGTGAAGTGGAAATCTCCCTTCTCTCTTGGAGATTGGCATTATGTGCTTCACGTCTGTACAGGAAGGTAGCTTTTTTCCAACGTGAATATGGATTTCATCTGCAATGGGATCTGGGGCTTTAACTGCTCTTTTTGGCAAGTCTTTCTGACGTGGACTTTCTCTACAAGACCCAACTCGTTCTGGCATCTGTAACAACAAAGCGGCGAGCCTCCCCAAGTTGGGCCGTCCGTGATTTCAAGATTAAATTGTGAGACTCAGATTCCTGACTCTATCCTCACCTAAGGATAACAGCTGGGTCACACGGGCTCTGGCTTGGAGCCCTGGCCTGTGCCAGGATGGCATGGATTCTGACCTGTAAGTGACACCCTAGCTCCTGGGTTCATCTTAGTTCAGTATCAAGTTCACCCATGCTTTCCTGCCACTTTAAACCTGAATGGAGATCCTCTTCCCGAGGCCCACTTTCAATTCTGCCATTCCCATCCATATCCCGACTTTGTTTTGGTTCATTGTTCATTTTTGAAGCGATGCATTTCCCTTTTGTGCATCAGTGCTTTCCCACTTTTATGCCTGCCACCCTTTGTGTGCCTGGTGCCTGCAGAGGCCAGGGAGGGCATCAGGTCTCACAGAACTAGAGTGACAGGCGATTGTGGGGTCCAGCACAGGGAACCAAACTTGAGTTCTCTCCAGCCCTTCATTATCTTGGGGATCATATTTTGTTCCATACCTCCCCTTCACAAAACTGAGGAACATGAGGTTCTGTCTTCTCTTGTGTGTTGTTACCAGAACGAGTTTGAAAAACTGATCTCGGATCCTGTCATTGCTCAAACATCTCCTAGCTCTGCATTAGCTGTAGGAAGATCACAGCTCAGATGCATCCGTCTGGTCCTGAATTTGACTCCCATCTTTTCCAGGTTTATTAGTTACCTAGGACTTCATGACAAATCGTCTCAGAAATTCTGTGGCTTGAAACTAGACATTTGCTCTATTTTCCTGGGTGGGGAATTTATACAGGGCTCCACTGGGTTCTCCGTGCTCTCTTTTAAGACTACACTCAAGGTGTCAGGTAGGAACAGAGGCAGCATGAGGTGCGACAGGTGGAGTTCTGCCTCCAAGCTTGTCTGATGGTTGTCGGCAGGATGTAGACACTGCTGCCATATTAAGTCTCTTGCCCACGACTCCACGGTTAAACACCAACATATCTGTGCACCGTTTGTGTCTGGTGCCTTGATGTAAAGGCCTCCTCCAATTCTGTTTCTCTTCAAGCTTTACTTAGGCAATTCTGCCTAAGTGCCCTCTCTACCTCCCTCGATGGCTATTAACTTTGATGAGCATGATGCAGAAGCCACCCGTTAGTCCTGCAGAGCAGTTTTTTTTTTTTTCTTTTTTGGACCAGAGTTAGAGATAATTGCCCACTTTGGAGTCCTGGGAAGCTCCCCGAGCCTTTTCTCTTTATTGGCTGTTGTCATTCTCTGCTTTGTAGGAAACTAGTTTGCGGAAGCATACCTCCAATTCTCAGCAGACGCAGTTCCTGGAGGGTAGGATCGCACCCCGTTACACTTAGGAGTCTCTTTTGGCCTTGAGTTGCCCGGAACGCAGTAAGCAATCAAAGTTTGTTGAAGTGCGAACAACTGCACGGCCTGACAGCCTAGGTTCTGTGCAGACGGACAGACGCTGTTGGAAGGGAAGCGGCAGAGAAAGGAAACCCAGACATCCCTGCATAGCCGATTTAAACCAGAACAGCTGCCTTCCTGTGACTCCGGGATTAGTGAGGGACTGTGGGCTGCTGGGGGCCTGAAGCCCTGATATCTGAGATCCGTACAGGAACTTGGGAAGACTGGCAGCAGCGAATCTTATTCTTACTCTCCCATTTAAAGAAACATTCCTCTTGGGCTTGGTGAAGCCAATGCTGGTATTTCAAGCTCAGAAAACTCTTTATAAAGAGGGTATTATTATGGCTCTTTTGAAGATTAATTTTAAAGAAAACTGGAATGTTTAGAAGGAACTTCACTAAACTCTGATTCAAATTCAGGTGTGACAGCACACTCTGAGGCCCATTCTAGCCAATTTATTCTGCTGTTATATATTGGGCACTTAGTACCTGTACATTTCTGTGAGACTGTTGAAGATTTTATAAAGTATAAGGCAAGACTGTTATCTTTCAAACTCTCACCCAGAGTTGAATGGCTTGGTGGGTGAGTGTTCATTCAGAACAGTGGGTCGTCCTCTGCAGGAGCACCCTCCACACACCCACAACATCTGGATGTGGGAACATAGTGACAGTTCTGTGACTGACTGGGAAGAGGTTTTTTTTTTTTTAGAGGAGGTAGACGTTACAGAAAAGGTTGGGCGTTTGAGTTTTAGAAGGAAGAATCTTGACTTTGCCAATGTCCAGCAGAGCCTCACTGTCTCAATCTGAACAAGGTATATATGTATGTGTATATGTATATATATATATATACATATGCATATATAATGTCCAGCATATATACTCAACGTTATAGGTGAGGAAGAATAGAGTACATCCACATATCTGAACCTACATTAAAGCTAAATCAGGAAATACCAGGTTTGCAAACGAAAGAGTAAGTCAGAGTAAAATTTTAATCTAATAAACTGCATCCCTCTAATAAATTCCTAAGTGACTAAAGGGGATGGGTTCCCATTCTCTGGAAGCACAGCAGACTATCTCCAGATGGGGAATGCTGAAGTGACCCAGTCTTTTCTCTGAGCTACTGTACAGTTGCTTTGGTAAAGCTGACAGCGGGATGTTACCTTTGTCTTGGTTATGCTTCTTCCTGTTACCTGGGGAGATCATCTCGGGCCTCTGCCACTCTCTGTGTTTTCTATTTTCGGCTTCATTTGTTTCATTCTACATTGATAGACATCTTCCTGGGGTTTCGGCTGATTTAGTGTTTAAAATGTTGACTAAGAGAGGGCAAAGGTCATCAGGCTAAGGCAGGCAGTTGTGGATCAGTGATGTCTGGGAACAGGCATGTTCTACAGTTCTCAGTAGGGCTGAAGTGCAAACAACTCTGGTTAGTACGGAGACGTGGGCACGATAGCTTCTACTGGGTGGTCAGGGCAAACTAATGTGGCAGCAACAAAGTCTCACAGCTATGAGGTTTTTAAAAAATGCTTTTGTGGGGCCACCTTCTGCCTTCCTTCCTTCCTTCCTTCCTTCCTTCCTTCCTTCCTTCCTTCCTTCCTTCCTTCCTTCTTCCTTTTGGTTTTGGGTTTTCAAGACAGGTTTCCTTTGAGTAGCCCTGGATATCCTGGAACTTGCTCTGTAGACCAGGCTGGCATCAGACTCAGAGATCCACTTGCCTCTGCCTCCCTGGTGCTGGGACCAAAGGCCTGCGCCACTACCACCCAGCTCTTGAGGCCTTTCTTACTTGGTATTCACATCAGCCTTCTGATAGCATGTGCAGATCGTGTGCAGAATGTGTGCAGAGCGTGCACAATGCATTGCAAAGCGTGTGCAGAGCGTGTGCAGAGCATGTACAGAGCATGTGCTATTCTGATGATCATAAACTGCTAATGGATCCAAGGAATATCTGCAACTCTCAGACAGAAAGTAGGAGGTCTGGGTCTCCAACTGTCTTCTGACTTATCTGTTCATTTGCTTAACAACAACAAAGACGACAACAACAACACCCATTTCATTGAACGCTAGCACTGTTATTTTTCCTTTCTGTCGTTCTTCATACTTGTGAGCCTGGTTAGTTTTATCTTTCCTCTTAGACTCTGCTCTGTGAGGACAGGGACCATGCTGGGCCATCTCTGTCTGCTTATGGCCTTGCACATAGGCTCAGTGAACACGTTTATACACGTCAGGAAAGTAGGGGCAGGGGAGGGCATCGAGATTAAACATATGAAAGATGCCAATTGTCGAGGGCTGAAATCCTTTCCCACCTGGGCTATCCCCGAGGAACTAAGCATTTGGAGGAAAGAAGCCCCCACTATACAAACTCAAGGGAGATGGGTGCTGTGTAAATGGCCTATCGAGGGTCATGAGCCTTGTGAGCCAGCACTTTCGTGTATACGCTTTGCCTAACTAGTTAGTCCATTTCCATTCCCGGGAGTATCCTTTTCTTTCTTCAAAAAGTGCCCCTATTTCTATCAACTTACTGTATGTCCCTGGTATGGTTCTTTGTCCTGGGACACAAGAACCTGGAAACTTTAGCAAATGCCCTTCGAGCTGATACAGATGTCTATAACACCTATAGGAGTATAAGAGAGAAATGGTTAAGTATGAACTATACTCAGATTTGATAGCTAATGAAAAGCATCTCTCTCGTTTCATCAAGGGCTGGACTTTACAAAGCTCCCTTCCACTAAGCACTGACTACACGCAGCAGTACAGCTACGGATGCTGTCTTCTCTCAACACGGAACTTGAGACATGCCATGCTCACTCCTGTTTTTCCTCACACAGACAACAACAGGCGTGGGTTGAGATCATCCTGTTGGCCTCGAGAATGGAGAGAGTCCTTATCTTGCTCAAAGCCACATAGGCATTTTCAGGAGCAGCTGCTAATAGATTCTGCGGGGTTTTGTTTTTTTAAATTTCAGCCCATTGCTGAGGGGGCTAAATCCTACTAAAGCTGTCAGGCACCAGAGCCGCATGCTGCTTTTCAAGGGTCCAGAATGCTCCCAAATTAATTCATGGAAATGGCTGCGGGATTGTGGGTAAGCAGCTGGGTACTTCCCAGCAGAATTCGCTGTAGCCAGTTTAGTCACTGGATGAAAGAAGGCAGGAAATCGCTCACAAAAGGCAGCCACGCTCCCCACAACAGCCGGCAAGCATGTTGCCGAGGAGCCCCAGGTGCCGGGCTGGTTTAGGGAGATCGGGGCACACAAGAATGTGAGAGGTTTTACTGTTGGAGTCTACTCTCTGATGTGGTTGCCGGTGGGTCAGATACTTTGACAATAGTGGACCAATTTGTCAATGAAGTTAAAGGAGTACGCGCTGTCACCAAACCTCAAGCCACACCCAGTCAGCTGTGGTGCCATTCTTCGCCAGGCCTGAAGTCAGCAACCAACTTCCGGCCTTCATTCAGACAGGCCAGGAAATGGCCATGCTGCAGGGCTGGAGGGCAGCCTAACCAAGGGGAGTCAGACTCAGGTCTGTTTATTTAACACTATGCGGTCACATTAAGTAGTTTCGAGAGAATTACAGAGTCGAGAAAAGGGCACCAACATGGTGGATGTTAAGTCTTTTGAACCTGATTCTTTATTTCTTCGAAAAGTTTTATATGCACTCATTTCTTACAAATGAGTGCTTTTTCCAGTGTGTCAATCAACCAACGAGCGGCAGAAAATTAATTTATGTGCATTTCTGCCCTCAGGCCCCACTCAGAGTGCTGCAACAGCAGCCTCTGGGGCTAAAGGTTAGGGTTGGAAACACATGCTTCCTGAGCGAGTGATGTCACCTGTAACGGCACCCCATCTTTTCCAGTCTGTCACCTTTCTTTACCGATTATGAAGATCCTTGGCAAGCGTCTCTCCTTTTAGCCCAGCCTGTTCTTCCCTCAGCAGAATGTTTGCTGTGCATCTTTGAAAGGAGAAGGGATGACCCGGGAGTTATGCTGCTCTCCGAGCACGGTGCTGGGTGCTGCAAACGTCCAACTGTTCTTATAGCTGATGATGTCATCTTTGGTTATGTTCCTCAGACAATGCTTGTTAGGTGTCTCCAACCTCAGGTTCCTTTCTTTCCATGGTGGACCAACATTATGATTAAAAATGATTAAAGTATATAGCTTTGCTATCCTTTGGCATACAGTTGGTTTCTAAACTTAACTGTTTTGTATCTGTGTGGGCTCCACGTTCCTGCTTTATTTAATAATTATCATGGCTATCGCTCATTTTGGTAAAGTGTACCTGGTTTTTCCCTCTGGAAGATTCTTCAAGCAGGAGCTTGTATGCTTTGATATATTCCTGCCATTCCTTGACTACTCTCTTGTCTTTTGTGGAGGGTAGTTTTAGGTTAATTTTATATATCTTGTTTCCCAACCTTGAGTCTCGGCATTCCAACAGATTCCTGGTTCTTTGAAGTGGACAGTGATCTTTAGAAGACATTATCTGGGAAGTATGTGTGCTTATTGTCACAGGGTGTTTTGTTTCCAAGACTCCTCTGTGGACACCACTGAGGATTATATATGATCTCTTCACACATGCTTACATCTGTGTTTATTATAATAGCTAGCTATTTATATTGTAAACTGGCATCTCCAGTTGCAGTCCAACACCATTAAGTTCATTCTCATTTTCCAAATTTGTAGCTCCATTTTTCTGATGGTATGAAACCTGCCTCTTGGGATCTTTAGCGTGTTTAAGTACATGGTCGGAGCCCTGTAGGAAACCACTCTCCACTCTCCATGGCTATTGCTATCCCCTCCTCTGCAGATGTGCTCCCTCTCCTCTACAGATGTGCTCCCCTCCTCAGCAGATGTGCTCCCCCTCCTCTGCAGGTGTGCTCCCCCTCCTCGGCAGATGTGCTCCCTCTCCTCTGCAGATGTGCTCCCTCTCCTCTGCAGATGTGCTCCCTCTCCTCTACAGATGTGCTCCCCCTCCTCTGCAGATGTGCTCCCCTCCTCTGCAGATGTGCTCCCCTCCTCTGCAGGTGTGCTCCCCCTCCTCTGCAGATGTGCTCCCTCTCCTCTACAGATGTGCTCCCCTCCTCTGCAGATGTGCCCCTCTCCTCTACAGATGTGCTCCCCTCCTCTGCAGATGTGCCCCCTCTCCTCCCTCTCCTCTGCAGATGTGCTCCCCCTCCTGTGCTCCCCCTCCTCTGCAGATGTGCTCCCTCTCCTCTACAGATGTGCTCCCCCTCCTCTGCAGATGTGCTCCCCCTCCTCTGCAGATGTGCTCCCTCTCCTCTGCAGATGTGCTCCCCCTCCTCTGCAGATGTGCTCCCCTCCTCTGCAGATGTGCTCCCCCTCCTCTGCAGATGTGCTCCCTCTCCTCTACAGATGTGCTCCCCTCCTCTGCAGGTGTGCTCCCCCTCCTCTGCAGATGTGCTCCCCCTCCTCTGCAGATGTGCTCCCCCTCCTCTACAGATGTGCTCCCCCTCCTCTGCAGATGTGCTCCCCTCCTCGCAGATGTGCTCCCTCTCCTCTGCAGATGTGCTCCCTCTCCTCTACAGATCTCCGCAGATGTGCTCCCTCTCCTCTGCAGATGTGCTCCCCTCCTCGGCAGATGTGCTCCCTCTCCTCTGCAGATGTGCTCCCTCTCCTCTGCAGATGTGCTCCCTCTCCTCTGCAGATGTGCTCCCTCTCCTCTGCCGATGTGCTCCTCTCCTCGGCAGATGTGCTCCCCCTCCTCTGCAGATGTGCTCCCCCTCCTCGCAGATGTGCTCCCTCTCCTCTGCAGATGTGCTCCCTCTCCTCTGCAGATGTGCTCCCCCTCCTCTGCAGGTGTGCTCCCTCTCCTCTACAGATGTGCTCCCCCTCCTCTGCAGATGTGCTCCCCTCCTCTGCAGATGTGCTCCCCCTCCTCTGCAGATGTGCTCCCCCTCCTCTCCAGATGTGCTCCCCCCTCCTCTGCAGATGTGCTCCCCCTCCTCTCCGGTTGTGCTCCCTCCTCGGCAGATGTGCTCCCTCTCCTCTGCAGATGTGCTCCCCCTCCTCAGCAGATGTGCTCCCCTCCTCTCCAGATGTGCTCCCCTCCTCGGCAGATGTGCTCCCTCTCCTCTGCAGGTGTGTTCCTTTCACTCTATTCCATGCCAGGCACACAAGAGCCCAAGCGACTTTCAGGAAGCAGATTGACAAGACAACCCAGCTGCAAACCTGCCCTGCCTTTTGTGAGGCTAGAAGGCTGCCTCCGTGGTCAGAATGCTGAGTTCAGGCAGTAGAGAGCTAGGGAAAACTTATTTACAATATATTTACAGTCCTTGAAACTTGGGGAAGGAAATCTAATGTTTGCTTGGTGTATTGTTTATCTTTCTCATTGCTGTGGCAACATATCTGATAAGAGCAAGGTAAGGAGGGAAGGCTTTGAAGGGACATCACAGTCAGAAGTCATGGAGCAGGAGTGCGAAGCCGCCGGTCACGCCACATCCACAGTTAGGAAACAGAGATGGCCGGTGATGCTTAGCATGATTTCTCCTTCTTCATTCAGTCCGGGACCCCAGTCCATGAGATGATGCCGTCTACCTTTGGGGTGGTCTTCCCTCCTCAGGAAAACTTTGCTGGAAAACTCCTCTTGGATAGACTGTCTGGACGTGTGTTCCTATGATGACTGTGAGTCCATTCAGTTGACAATGAAGATTGACCAGGACACTTGGTGAATTTTAGAACTGTGGTGGACCAGTAGACCCTTCCTTTTTACTTTTTATCTTTACCTCCCATCTCCCTGATTTTGGGGCCACTGTTGGGTATTGGGGGTTTGGGACAAATAACCTGTCTTTCTAATTTTATAGGTCCTTAAGTAGGGATTGATTATGCACCAGGAGTTTATATTTACCACACCCAGGATATTCATGCGGACCTGAGTTTGAATCTGAGAAGATTTAGACAATAGGATTTTACACTTAAGCTGTTGCGATGACATTTAAATGGCCTATTAAGCTGGGTTCTCTAGAGAAACAGAGCCTATAGCATGCACACACCTTATAAAGTGGCATTTAATAGAGTGGCTTATGGAACAATGTCTATTTGCATACTGGAGAGACTTAGAACACAGCAGCTGATTAGTCCACAAACTGGATGTCTAAGCAGTCTCAATCTAGTGATGAAGGGCGTGGTGATTCTCAAAGAGTAACTGGTCTTCAGTCCATGTTGGAAGGCCAAAGAAGGCGGAGTCGGATGTTAGCAGAGGATGGTTGTAGAGCTGGCGGCGGCGGCGTTTTGCCAGCAAAGGCAGGCAAGCCACACTGCCTTTAACATGAACTTCTCTTTATGTACCTGGGCCACCTGTTGGAGGGAAAGTTTTGTCTTCTTATTTAATTCTTTCTGAAAATACCCTCATAGACTTACTTTGAAGTATGTCCCTTTGTCGAGTCCAGATCCACACAAGTTGATGATCAAAATGACCATCCCAAATGGTGACTTCCTGGGGATGAGTCTTCCAAGGCTGCTATTGCAAAGTACCGTAGTCAATGTGATTTGAGCGAAAATTAATTTTGTCTCAATTCTTGAGTTTTGAAGTTCAAAGTCAGGATGTTCACAGGATTGGCCTCTCCTTGGAGCCTCTTGCTTGGCTTCTGAGTATCTGTTTCTCTACGAGGCGCACAGGCTCCTCCTCTCAGGGAGTTCAAATCTCCACGTTCTGTATGAGATCCTAGTCAGAGTGCATCAGAGCTCACACTTTCTAAGGATTTAATTTTAACTTAATTATCTCTTCAAAGTCTCTGTTCCTGGGCCAACAAATACCCGGAAAAAAAAAAAAAAAGGTTCAGCATCCTTAGTTCTCAGGAAAATGCAAATTAAGATGACATCTTACCTTAGTCAGAATGGCTGTCATCAAGAAAGCAAACAAATGCTGAGTGAGAAGCAGGAGTTTGGGGGTAGAGGACTGAGAAGGAACACTGTTGGTGGCCATGTTAATTAGTGCAGCCCCTGTGGAAATCAGTAGTAGGTTTCTCAAAAAAAAAAATTACAGCTAGAATTAGCACATTAGCTTGCTACCCCACACGGGTATATATCCAAAGGAATGGAGGTCAGCATAGAGTAGAGATGCTTACCCACCCCTGCTTACTGTCATGTTGTTATGGAATAGGGTGCCCATCAGCGGAAAGATGGCTAAAGAACATGCAATATAGACAATTGCACTCAGGCATAAAAAGAGTGAACTTATGTCACCTGAAGGGAAAAAAATGGATGGGAACTGGAGTGGAGTGTTTAAGTGGAATAGTCAGACTAAGAAAAGAAATATTTACAGTGATATATATATATATATATATATATATATATATATATATATTACGAGGGAGTGGAGAGGTGGCTCAGAGCACCCAATGCTCTTGCAGAGCTCCCAGGTTGGGTTCCCAGTCACATGACATCTCGCTGTTCACTATTAGTTTCCGAGGATCCAGTACTCTCTTCTGGTCTCTGTGGGTACCAGGCATGAACACAGTGTTAGTACATTTTTGCAGACAAAACCTTTATCAATATTGTCCTAGTTAGGGTTACTAATGCTATAATGAAACACCATGATCAAAAGGAAGATGGAGAGGAAGCGAGTTAATTGGCCTACACTTCCACATTGCAGTCCAACACTGAAGGAAGTCAGGACAGGAACTCAAACAGGGCAGGACCCTGAGGCAGAGGTCATGGAGGGGTGTTGCTTACATGCTTACTCCTCATGGCATGCTCAGCCTGTTTTCTTATAGAACCCAGGACCACCAGCCCAGGGATGGCACCGCCCACAATGGGCTGGGCCCTCCCGCATCAATCGCTAATTAAGAAAATGTCCTATAGGCTGTCTGCAACGGGATCTCACGGAGGCAGTCTCTCAACTGAGGCTCCCTTCTCTCTGATGACCCCAGCTTGTGTCAAGTTGACATGAAACATGTGAAACTGACAGTGCACACACAAGATTCAATGTATTCGTCTTTTTAAGAATATATGAAAGTGGAAGGGGTAATATTTGATAAGAGAAAGGAGATCAGTTGGTGGGAGCAACAGGGACAAAAGAGGTGATGGCAGGTGAGCTTGGTTAAAGTCATTATATGCCTTCTAGAAATGCCACAGTGAATCCCATTAAGTCTAAGCTATTGTCTTAGTTAGGTTTTACTGCTATAAACAGACACCATGACTTAGGCAACTCTTATAAAGGACACCATTTAATTGGGGTTGGCTTACAGGTTCAAAGGTTCAGTCCATTATCATCAAGGTGGGAACATGGCAGTGTCCAAGCAGACATGGTACAGGAGGAGCTGAGAGTTCTACATCTTCTTGGAAGGCTGATAGGAGAATACTTCCAGGCAGCTGGGAGTAGGGTCTTTAAACCCACGCCCACAGTGACACAGCTACTCCAAGGCCACACCTACTTCAACAAGGCCACACCTCCAAATAGTGCCACACCCTGGGCCAAGCATGTACAGACTATCACAGCAATTAACACATGATAATTAAAAAAAAAGAGAGACATGGTTTCTAAATGCAGGAGTAAGGTTAGAACTTTCCCCCAGGAGTTTTCCAAGAGCATGAATCAGCCCATTACAGGTGGGGTGAACATATATGGGGGAGGGACACAAATCAGGGTACAAAAGGCAGGTACAGACAGGTAGAATTCCAAGATGGTTCTCCACGTTCCTGCTCCCACTGACTATAACGGAAGAGTCACTGTGGTTATGTTGGCGGCTCCGCACCCTCTGTACCCGCCACGGCTCACAGGCCCCAGCTTCCACATACCAGCCATAGCCTGTAAGTCCTCAAGTGTGTCAGCACGTTTATCACAGCTTAGCTATGTGCTAGGTGTCATCTGGGATAGATAAGGACGCATTTAAAAATGATAGTTTAGAGGGGAAACAAGACCAGGTTGGGTATTAGAAAAGTTGTTAGTTGGTAAACACTTTTCCAGGCTACAAACGAAGAGTTTGTTAAAACCTCTGATCAAGGAGTTGAAGAGGAGGCTCAATATCAGAATGTTTTCTGATCTTCCAGGGACCTAGGCGCTCTGTTCTGAACACCCACACCCGTGCCTCACAAGCACCTTGACTCCCTTGCTGGAGAAGCTGATGTTGGCCTCCTTCCTTCCTTGTAGACGAGTGTACACACACACACACACACACACACACACACACACACACACACACACACGCACATATGCATGCACAAGCACACACATGCACATACACCACTGCCCCTCTATTCCCATGAAGGCCTGGAAAGCAAAGAGTGCCCACGTTACTGGAGACTTATCTCTGGCCTCCCACCTCGAATTCCCCAAACCCTTATCTGTACCTCTTCACCTCCTTCTACGAGGGACAAAGCAGGGCTTGTCTCCCACCCACCCACACCGATAGTTGTCAAATAATTTAAGCCAAGGTGTTTGCGGATAGCAAAGGTGCTATGCTGATAAGAAGAGTGTTACTGATGTGTTTAACACCCACGGAAAGAACCACAGTTCAGCGGTGGCTTTCAGAGGAGAGGGGGCTCAAGGAAGGAGTCATGTGGCAGATAGATACACTGGGGGGCTGCAGTTTGGAGGCCGAGTGCCAGGCTGAGTTTCAGACTGGGCCGACCTCTACAGAAGCCTCGTGCCTCCCGTCCAACAGCAGCAACCCTTTTGCTTCTTTGGTATAAACGCTGAGCTACTGCTAGGTGTTAAAAGGACCCTCATAAGCCCAGCTGGCCCTGCCTCCGACTGCCCCCTTCCCTCCTTCTTAGTTTTCCCTCAAGAATGATGAGAAGGAAGGGTGTGAGGGAGTGCTGATTTCACCCCAAATTGGGAGATATAGCATTAGAATTTTAGTTTTCTTTTTTTCATGCTTGCATATAAGAAATAGTCCTCTATAAACATTGACTTGAGGCTGAGCATGTGGCGGTTGGTAGTGGGCTTGCCTCGCCAGCGCAAAGCCCTGGGCTCTATCCCTAGCACTTCATATACTTGAGGTGCTGCAGGGCTGTAATCTCAGGACGCTGGGGGTGGAGACGGGAGGGCCAGAAGCTCAAGGTCGTTCCACCCAGGGTTACACGAGACTCTGTCTCAAAAAACCACACCACAAAGAAAAACACTGATTCAAAGTGAGACTCTGTCTCAAAAAACCACACCACAAAGAAAAACACTGATTCAAAGTTAGCTTCAAAAATAACTCAGTCACTAACACTACTTGCTGCCCCGTTGAATATTAGCGTTCAAACAGACGAACAGATAATGCAGTGTCATAAAATCAAGACTGGTCTTGTACTTCGTGTCTTTCTGATTAAAGGTCGGTTGCTGAAACTGCTTCCCTCTGGGAGACACAGCAACTTCTATCCTTCCCTCCTCAGGTCCCAATGACAACTGAAGCACAAGTCTACCAAAGTTCACCCTGGGAAACCAGTGAGTTTATTGGCCTTTCTTACAGAGCACATATGAGGGGTTACTTGCAGGCATGGGGGTGCTCCCCAATCTCAAGAGCTGCACCACGAAGTCTTTACTCAACCAGGGTTATGGCTTTCCCACAGCAGCAATGATGGAGCCGCCCTTCCCCGTCTGCCACCTCCCTGTGCGTCTAGTTGCTCCGGAAGCCATGTACAACCTGTGGTGGAGAAGCCCAGACACTCAGATGAAGGTCTGGTGAGCAGTGTAAACACTCAACAAGGCCAGCTGGGATGCTCTTTTGCAAGCGGGCACAGCTGGACTTCCCAAGATGGCTGAGCCAAACTGTCCATGGTCCCAAGTGTCTTTTCATGAGAGAGAGTTCCTTCTCTTTTGAGATTCTTGTCTTTTGAGACAACACTTGCTCCTGGGTTTAGTTCCTTTTGGTGTCGGACACTTTCCCTAAGTTTGCCATCATTTCTAGTCTTTCTTCTTATTTGTTTGTTCTCTATTTAGATTTATCTTATGCATATGGGTGTTTTTGCCTGTGTGTATGTCTGTGCGCCATGACATACACAGAGGTGCTCACAGAGGTCAGAAGAGGGTGTCGCCTCCCCTGGAACTGGAGTTACAGATGGTTGTGAGCTGCCATGAGAGCGGTGGGAATCAACCCCAGGTCCTCTACCAGAGGAACAAGTGCTTTTAGCCATTGAGGCATCGCCCCACCTCCCTCTCTACATTTTATAGTAGCATTTCTATATTTGTAATTTGTAGTTATAAACTGTTACTATTTGCCATAATTTTATCGTAAATTGCCATTGGTGTTACCTCTCTGAACTTAACATGACAAATGTTCAGGGCAAGGGAGAGAATTAATTTTTTCCAGAGCTGTACTCCCAGTATTTAGACGGTATCTGGAGCACTGTAGACACTGGTGAGTATGTGCTGAGTAAATGTTACTTTGTATGATAGGAAGAAACTTCTAGAAACTTAGAAATTAAACCTTCCACGACACAACAATTGGTAGCTTTATATACATCCCCAACCTAAAAAACAATACAGATGCATGAAATCCATGCATGAAATCCATGTACAGCACATAGGATTAGAGCCGGACTAGCCCAAGATCAAATTTGCTTTGACCTTGTGGTTGTGACGCCATCATCACTGGTTGAGTTTTCTACTCTGGAAAGGGGCCGTTCTCGTGGTTCCTTCACAGGCTGTGTAGGGCTTGTAGGAGACTGCATGCCGGTTCCTGTCTGGTAGCAGGTTCGGTGAGGGAACTAACCCAGGTGCTAACCTTGGAGTCTGGGATAAACACTCCTCACTCCAGCAGTGAGACACGGCTCTGCCACTCAGAGGATGCTTGGCTCGAGCACCGATGACAGCTTAGCCATTACCCTCCCCTGGTAACTTTCTCTTAGTGTCTGATCTTAGAGATCACAGAAGGGCGACTGACTAGCTGGTAACTTCAGCTAGCTCGGACAGCTTTCTGAATGGAAAGCATTTTCTCTGTAAGGGGGAAAGAGTAACTTCTGCCTCAGCAGGTGGTTAGAAGTGAGAAGCACCTGTAAAGCACAGTGCCGTGGCACCACGGTGTCCCCGCCATGTCCTTGTTCATCACACATGTACGTGGATTCTCTTGCTATGCCTTAGATGTTTTTAGTTATATGTTTTAAACTTCTATTCTAGTTACACACACACACACACACACACACACACACACACATATACACACACACAGAGCACATATGCAGTGGTCAAAGGACAAGTTTTGGGAGTCTATTCAGTCTTTCCGCCATGCGTGGGTCCACCCCAGGCATCAAGTTTAGCCACTGTCTCCCTGGGCCATCTCACCAGCCCCCTTACATATTTTCAATCACCCTGTGGAATTCCACTCTCTCGTGGCCACTTGGATCTTCTTTGTCTTCCACCAATCGGCCACTTCTTTTCTTGTATTTCAGGCAGGAAATGGGACTTAACGTGTCTCCAGGCTTCTAAAGTTACATATTTAAAAATTTAAATGCATGGGTTACAATGCCTATCAATATCTAAATTCTGGAGGTTGTATCAACAAAAACATGTGTGTTTATATATCATCCCTTTCCGTTTTCTTACTGGGAGCCCAGTTTACATGGTTTCCCCCTCTAGACTAGTCCAGGTTTCTGACTGGACTCCTTGTCTCTAGTTCTTTGCTAAAATGACTACTCTCACACACAGATACCAAATAATTTTTTTTTTTTAAGACAAGGTTTTACTATATAGGCCTGGCTGGCAGGGAATTTCTACATAGAGCGGGCTGGCTTTCAACCCATAGAGATCCCCCTGTCTCTGGCTCCCAAGTGCTTCTATTTAAGGGTGTGTGTCATCACACCTGACCAGATAATTCTAAAAATGCAGGCTGATCACACATCCACTAACAGAGGCCACGCGCTGGCACTCAGCGTCTTTATACTTTGACTTCTTTTCCTTCTCGCCCAGTAGTTCTCAAGCTTCCTGATGCTGCGACCCTTTAATACTGTTCCTCACACTGGGCTAACCCCCGACCATAAAAATATTTTTGTTTGTTCTTCGTAATTGTAATTTTACTACTGTTGTGATTCATAGCGTAAATATTTTTGGAGACAGAGGTTTACCAAAGGGGCTGCGAGTCACAAGTTGAGAACTGCTGTCTAGACCGATTGATCTCCTATAGTCTTCTAAGCTTTGACTTCACCTGACCTCCAGTGCCCAGCACTTTCCCATCTGCGGGTCTTGTCTCTAATTGCTGGTCTCTCATGGTCTTTCCATGCTCTATGTAAGTACACTCTCCTCTTTGTAGGCTCCCGGACCCTACACTGGCTGTCGATCCCTTCCAGTACCTGCCACTCTGCCACAGCTCCTCCCACAATCTTCTGCTCCCTTGGAGAGACGCAAGTTTTGGGGTTTTATTCTCATCTATAGTAGTTCTTTAGATCCGGATAGGCACATGAGCGCTGAGTCCGACAACATGGTTTTACAGTGTTCAACCTCGCATGTTAGTTCCTTTTCCAAAAGGACCTCATTAGGCTAAGCATGACTCTGTGATGTGAACGCTGCCCTGTGAAGATGACGCGCTTATTTCCCGGCCCACCAGAGCCCCCTCTACCTGCTCTTGCGTCTGTGGTTTTCCATGGCTTCTCACCTGCCACCAACACAGTGAGGAACCCGGGGCTTTGAGCAGTCTCTCCATCTTCCCCTCCCACGCTCCCCCCGATTCCCTTAACCCTGGCAGTTTTTCAATTTTCCTTCTTCTCAGACTTTCCTCTCTGCTTCCTTTGTATCTAGATGCATTTCCCCTTTGGCTTGACCCTCCTGTCACTATCCACTGCTATATAAGATTTGGAGTTTGGGCTTGGGTTGAGGAGAAGCAGCGGAGGAGCGGAACACATTTGGTAGGAGAAAGACAAACCCATTGGACGGAGCTGCAGTCCCCTCATGGCATCCTCATCCCGCAGCGGCACCAAGCCTCTGGCTTTTGAGAATGCAACCATCCCAGTCCCTGCCTCACTGGTTGTGAACTGCTTACAGGTACGTTGCGACCCCACTCTGTCTCGTGGGTCTGCTACTCTTTACCCACTGAGACCTGTGGGCTCAAGGGCTTACTTTTTTCACAAACAGAACCAGCTGCAAAGAGCCAGGAATTCTGCCTCCCCTCACACCCTGATAGCTACCTCCCCTCGCTCCGTCTTCTCAACTCCTGAGGCCTCTGTTCCACAAGTGCACCAGATAGCTCACTATCATATGACTGTGGGCCCCCAGGGAGGGGCAATTTAATCTTCAACCTGTTTCTCTAAGAAGAGTGCTTTTCCGGAGCACATTTTTTGGAGAGCACAGATGTTTTAGGTCTGATCATCCAACATTCTTTATCCTGCCCACAGCCTGTAATGTACACCCTCCCTTGTCTTTAATAGTAGCCTCTCCATTAAGCTGCCCTGCTCCCTCTAGTCTCACCAGAAACTTCTTCATGATTCCTCAGCTTACCCCAAATCACTCTTGTGGGCACAGAGATGGCTTCCATGGGCACAGTCAGGTGCATAGCCAGTGCTTGTCCATCGTAGTCCCAGTGTCCCTGGAAGCCCAAGCAACCAAATACTCTGTTTGGGAAGGTGAGTTCTGTTTCTGGCGCAAGCTTTCTTTAGGGTCTAAGAAGACATTTAAAATGAACACGAGGGCTCAGTGGGTAGCCCACTCGCTGGACAAGCCTGAACACTTGAGTTTGGATCCCCAGAACCTACATGAAAGCCGGACATAGTAACATGTCTATAATCCCATCGTGCCTACGGGGAATGGGAAGCAGAGACAGGAGACTCTTCAGCGGCTCGGGGGACAGACAGCCTGGCTGATGAAGTGGTAAAGAGACCCTTTCTCAAACAAGGTAGAAGGCAGAGCAGAGCAGCACCAAAGATTGCCCTCTGACCTCTGCATGTGTGTCCTGGGACTCGAATTCTTGAGAACTAACCATGGTTGAATTTAGTTTTCTTGTGAATATAAAATGTCTCGAGGTCTTGCCTTCTGTGATGACCTCAGTTTACGAAGTCAGTAACACTCAAGCCCTGGGGACATCCAGCCAGCCCGATGGCAATCTTCCAGACCTGGTGGACCAACTGCAACCTCGCCCCATATGGATGTGCCTCATAGATAATGTGCTGTATGAAGAATCCTGTCCTGTCCTAAATATGGTAGGGCCACCCCTTTACTTACTTATTTACTCAATAAGTAATAAATACGAGGTTTAAATACCAAGAAAAGATACCTACCAGGCCAGATGCCAGGGTAGTGGTTATCTTGGAGAAATATTAGCTAATATAGAAGGGCACAGAGAACTTGGGCTACAGGTAATCTCCCATGAACATTATGTGTTCACTCTGTGAAGGATTACAAGGATCTATGTATTTTTCTGCATGTGAGTATTAGATTTTTTTTAGGGTACTTTATCCAGACCCCAGCTGCTATGCTTGAGGGTGAGGGGAGAGTGTCATGGCCTGACAGTCATGACAGCCGGAGATGTCGCTTAGAGATAAAGCACTTGCCCGTCATGTACAAGGATCTGGGTTAGATTTACCCAGTGTAAAAAGCAAAAGACAGAAGCATCCTCCCCAACCAAATTGAAGCAATCACAGCTACAACAATAAAGGACCCTGCAGGACTAGGGGTCATTGTGCCAGTAGCCGATGATGTAAGCACCCCCAACCTGACCGATGGCTGTAGAGGATGCCGGCCTGGGATTTGGGCAATCAGTAAAAGCACATAAAGAACTTAAGATGCTCTAGGTAGACATCCTCCATACCCTAGCATAATGTATTCAGAATCTTTAAGGGGGAGGTGAGCAGGGCACCCCGACAGGGAAGGCTAAAGGGAGGGAAAGGTCTCTTCTGCTGTTCCGTGGCACAGGGAGTGTCTTCACAGTCTGGCCCGATGCACTAGTGGATGGATGCTTCACACCTGTGGTCCACTCTTTGGGGCAGGGGCTGATGCTCAGGGCAGCTGAGGGTTCAGGACTTGCTACAGTGCTGAGTGTCTAGTAGAGGAAGAGTTTGTCAGCAGAGCATCCTCCATAGTTTCTAGGTAGACTTGCTTGGTCTAAACGTGTGTTCAGGATTGACTCGACTTCTCTGTTCCTTTTTTCCCCCTTTGAGACAGGGTTTCTCTGTGTAGCCCAGGCTGTCTCACAACTCACTCTGTAGATGAAGCTGGACTCAACTCAGAGATCTGCCTGCCTCTGCCACCGCTGCCCGACCTGCTTGACTTCGGCTCTTTCTCATCTAAACGTACCTGGTTATACGTGACGTTTCCCCAAGTCCCTTTCCAGAGAAAGCTTTGGTAGTGACACACAGTGACCATGCCTGGGACGAAAGCGCCTCAGCAAAAGAGATTTCAAATTGTTCTTGCTATTCCGCACTCAGATTTTCTCTCAGGGCTTCCAGTTTCACAAAGGAGAGATTGCCTAGGGTGAACTACACTCAGAATCACTTGTATTCATGCAGGGCGGTTAGTCATCTGCACTTCCATGTATCGCCTTAAAAAGTCTTTTTAAGATCAGTAAATTAAGGAGATTTGGAGGAAGGGGAGGAGGAGGAGGAAGAGGAAGAAGAGGAAGAGGAGGGGAAGAGGAGGGGAGGGGGAGGAGGGGGAGGAGGAAGAAGAAGAAGAGGAGGAGGAAAAGGAGGGGAAGGAGGGGGAGGAGGGGGAGGAAGAAGAGGAGGAGGAAGAGGAGGGAAAGGAGGGGGAGGAGGGGGAGGAAGAAGAAGAGGAGGAGGAAGAGGAGGAGGAAGAGGAGGAGGGGGAAGAGGAAGAGGAAGAGGAGGAGGAGGAGGAAGAGGAGAAGGAGGAGGAGGGAGCAGTTCACAGGGAGTTCATCTCCGATCTTGGAGCACTCGGGAAGGGCAGGAACAAAATGAGCTAGCAGTGCAGGGATCCTTGGGAACACAGGGGCCCTCATGAAATCACAGGATTCACGTCAGGAAGGGAAAGAGGATGTCAGGAAATAGGGCAGAGCTGGAAGCATCGTGTCAGCTAGCCATGGATGAATTTTGCTATTTTTCATTAGGCTGCTCTTCTGTGTATGCATATTTCGGTCTTCAAGGTGGGTAATTGGGAGCTTCTGGCTTCTTAGGGTTCTGGGAGTAATTACAGGTGATTTATCGAGTTATTGTAACTCCCAGCTTAAGCTACCAACACCATCAGGAGAGGCGGTATGGGTTTAGGATTCGCCCTGCTAAACTAATCTTCATAAAACAACGGGCGTTCCCTCAGAACCAACTACGGCAGAGAAACTCATCTCCTTTGTTGATTGGGTTTCTAGGCTGGTAAGCTTCGGCAGGGCAGAGAGCCTGGGACAGCCCAGCAGAATTGTCATTGGTTGAACAATCTTGCACAAATGCTGGTGATTAACGACTCCGTGTCATCTTAAAGGGAGGCCTCTGGGCATTTACTGCAGGTCTCCGTCAGCATCTTTATTAATGGCTTCAATGGGTCCGCAGAACATGCTGATCAAATTTGCTGAAAGGGTTAGTGGCTATGTTGGATGACAAAACCGGGATTTAGAAAGATCTCAGCAGACTCCGGTGACATCCCAGATATTACAAGATGGGATTTAATGGGGATAAATGTGAAATCTTGCACTTAGCCCTCAAGAGCCATTTGTATATGTATGTGTAGAGGCTTGGAGTCACATGAACGCAGTTGAACCATGTGACATGCTACCGAGAGCCAGGGCACACCTGAAGAGCGTGGCTTCTCCTGGCATTGGGTCTAAACTGTCCCCAGCAGTGGGACAAACTGGACCATGTTCCCAGCAGCAGGCCAGACCATGAAGGGTCTGAAGCCATGTTGTAGGCAGAACAACTGCTTACAACTGCCCAGACGTGTCAAGGTCACACCACCCATGTTTCATCATTTAACAGGATGGTCAAAGGGAAGGCAAATTGGGTGTCTCTAATGGTCTCAGAGGGACCAAGCTCAAAACCACGAGTGGGTGGGAGTGGCAGCTTCCACTTACCTGATAAAATTCAGGCAACGTTTTTTTTGACAATTAAGGAAGAACGGACGCACAATGGTTAAGACTTCAGTCCTAGGAATTTGGTGTTGTTTAGAATCTCAAATATGCCACTTCAGGTAAGTTTTCCCTTCCGTTTGTGTTAAGACGGAAATACCAAGGCACCTAGCATATGGCTGGCTCCATGTAGGGACTGACAGCTGATAGCTATTTTTATGATAGTTTTTGCTGTAGTTGCTTAAGAGTTGAATGAATGACCAAATAAGATCTTGACCTATAGGCCAGATATAAAGTAAGCCATAATCTTAAAAGTTTTTTTTTTAAATTAACACCCAGCTGTATGTAAGCTCTGAGCTAATCATCTCCCATCTGATCTTATGAGCACAATTTAATATGACACAGGAATATTATATGATAATTCTATAATAAATATCAGAGAACATTTCAAGATATTGACATGAGGAACATTATATAATTAATTTCGCAGGAACACTGAGTAGGAAGCAATTAATTCTAACTGGAAGATTAGGAAAGGCCTCTTGGAGAAAGTGGCATTTGAGCTGGGCCTTAAAGGACAAGTGAGACTTTGATTGATGGGAGTTGGGCGGGGGCAAGGCCTTCCAGGCTGGGGAATGGCTTAAACAAAGGCACAGAAGTAATTAGCAGAGATAATGGGCCATCTTCCCAGGGCTAAGGATGCCCTTTTCCTATAGACGCCTTCATCGTTGTCATCCCCGATGATCACAGTTAATAAGAAATAGCAGGAGACTCTTCGCTTCTGGTGAGCGGTTACCATTTTTCATGCGTTGAGGCTAATTTTTTCTTTTTTGGTTTATTATTCAAAATAATAGGATTCCTATACCCTGCATTTGCAGGGTTCTGGATGCTAAGGCGGACGGCCCTATTAGCCTCAGAGGGAGCATCCCTGTGGGAAGTCAGGAGGTCACAGGGAAGCAGGCTTTCATTACCCCGGGGAGTGGCTTTGTGGGATTTGTGAAGGCCATTTATGGATGGATTAAGCCTACTGACTAGAGAGAGGTCTGAGGATGGAGATCCATTGACATTCAGATCTGCAGGACATTCACTGGAGTTTTCATTCAATCTTTGCACATCAATTAAGTGAGACTGAGGCCCAGTGGCTGGCCACCTGGGGAGGGAGACCCAAGGATGGCTGAGAAGGGACACTTTTCTACTGGGCTGCCCGGGTTCATCTCCATCTCTCCTCAAACAGGACTCTCCTGGCTCAAATTGATCACAATTGGCTGATTGGTGACGATACTGGTTTAGTTTCATGTCAATTTGACACAAGTTAGAGTCATCTGAAAAAAGGAACCTCAATTGAGACCAGGTTGGCCTGTGGGCAGTCCTGTGATACATTTTCTTGATTAGTGTGGGAGGGACCAGATCACTATGGGCTGTGCCCACTATGGCTGGTGGTCCTGAGTGCCATAAAAAAGTAGCTGAGCCAGTCAGTGAGTAGCAAGCCTCGTGACCTCTGCTCCTGCTCCTGCCTCCAGGTTCCTGCCCTGAGTTCCTACCATGGCTTCCCTCAGTGATAAGTTTATGAACTATAAGGTGAAATAAACCCTTTTCTCCCAGAGTCTTATTACAGCAGTAGGGACCTAACTGAGACAGTGGCTAAAAGGGAGGGTTAGTGATGGTTGCAGAATTTATATATTGATGGAGGGAGGATTTGTATATGGATTAGAAAGAAGAATTAGGTAAGGGGATGCTATGATCTGAAAGCTTGTGTTCCCTCATTCATATGTTGAAACTTAACCAATAAAAGGGGATTAAAACACTGTAAAAGGGAGCTCTCATGAATGGGATTGATACCCTTCTGGTTCCAGTGAAGGAATAGGCTCTATGTACGAACACTGAGGCTGCCTACAGCAGCCTGGCTGTATCGTGACTTGATCTTAGAGTTTTGAGCCTCTGAGACTAGAAATAGGTTTCTAAGCTGTCCTGACTAAGGCATTTCGTTATAGCAAACAAAAAAAATTAAAGACAGAGAAGATGCTAGGGTACTTGTCTTAAAGCTGACTTTGTCTACCTTTTTGCTTAGATTGTATAGCATAGACCAATAAACAAAATAATCCTTTAAACAAAAATACATTTAATATCACATTTTTTGTAGGCTTTAGAATGGCAGGTGTCTATGTGAGTCAGAAAAGTACTGGTAGAGATGAAAAAGAATGACTTTAAATCACTCGTCATTGGCTGGACTGTGTGTGACCTGGGCCAGTGAATTGATGCTAAGGCTTCTTCCTGGACCTCACAACCTCAACCCGACATGTCTGTCATTCAGGCACAGGAAGCCAGTGTTCTTGCTGAAGAAAATGTTCAGTCCTTCCCAGAGACCTTGGAAACCGCAAAGGAGCTCTCTCAGTCAGAAGCCCAATTCAAGGAGGTTAGGAGCCCAGGGCCAGCCCCAGGGTGTCTTGTTAAATCGGGTTGGTTCTACCGCTTCATTTAGCATTTACCGAGCACCTAGTATTACTTACTGTCATTACTGCCAGGCACAGAACACCAACGTGGATTAAAATCCTGAACTCAGAGAGTGTCAGCCCATTGAGAGAGTGATCTGCATCAAGTGCCAAATTCAGGTGCTTCAGGTCAAGAGTTTTCCTTAAGAGTTTGTCTGGAGGTTGCCCAGTGTTTGCCTACCATATCCAATGCCATAGGTCCAATCCTTTTGTACGTGTTATCTTGCTCTTTACAATAGTTCAAGAGGTAGGTACTGCTTGTCTCACTTTATTGAACGTGTGTGTGACTTGTTCTAGGATGCGCGGCTAAGCTACAAAGCCTGCACAGCCAAGTTTCCCAGGGCGGGTCTGAGAAAGGGGGCGGGTCCGTCACGGAGAGGGCGGGGTTTAGTATGCAGAGTTGAGAGCTGACCCGTCTCTTCAGCATAATTGATACCAGCTCACATTTACCTCCTGGTACATTAGTTATAGTAAAGATAGTAAGAATGCAGGCGTCGCAGCCTCATGGGGAGTGCGAGAGGGAGGTAGCAGGTGTTGCTGAGGAGACACAAGAATTTGAAACTCATAATTTTGTCAAGGGATGAACATGACTGTTGATTAGATCCAGCAACTGGGGAGAATTTGGTAGAGTAGCCAGCTGAGATAGGTGTCACCATGCCTCTTAGCTTTGTCAGGCTGGTACCCTTCCATCTAAGGAAGGGAAAATGCTGAGAAATTTCTTGTCTTGGACTTTGACACTATGGGGAATGACATTACCCAAAGGTTGGCAATTGCATGGGTCACCCAGACCGAACTTCAATGTCAAATAAGTAAATTGTCATGACTCATTCACCAGTGTCTTTTAGTTGAGATGTTTATTCAAAGACACAGTCCTTGTGTCTTAGATGGTGGGAAGGTGGGGAGAAGGGAATGGGAATTAACCAGCCTTTGTGCCTTGACTGAAGAGCAGAGACAGAAGGGGCCCCAGCATTAAACTAGAATGAACAAAGTAATCACCTAGCAGCCTGACCCGTTTCTCAGCTTTACCATCCGGTGGTTTCTATTTCGGGAGGATTTTTTTTCCTCTGTGTTCCCATCACTTGATGGTACTGACCATTCTCCAGGCATCCCAGTTCAGTGACATTTGAGTGTGTTTCACAAGATCCGTGGTTCTGAAGCAACAGCAGCACACAGGACCCAGGGACAAAATGCTCCAGGCATATCAGCAAAGAAATGCCAACCCATGATGGATATGGACCAAGCATTGTCAGCTATGGGTTCTGTCAACCTTTAGTGGTCACTGACAAAGAAGGTGTGTCTCAATGACTGTGCCGTTTCCAGAACTCCTATGTCTAATGACCAAGGTGGTTTGATGGTGAACTTGCTTTCTTTAGATATCATTTCATTCATCAAAAAGTTCTCTTATAGCTTAATTATCTTGCCTTTGAAAAAAATGTGGCACATATGTTAACATATCTAAAATGCGACTCAGTTGTCCATGGCATAGACCAGTGAAGCCATGATTCTAGTGTTGGTTCTGAAACATATGGAATAGGACAGTTGGGAAATCAGTCTGCTGCATCTGTAAGAGGCAACGACTTGTTGGAAAGGCACTTTACCAGGCTAGAAGTCAGAAAGGTGATCTGGGGGTGGGGTTGTCTTAGAGTAGGTTATGTGGCTGTGATAAAAGACTCTGACCAAAGCAACTTGGGGAGGAAAGGTTTTACATGGCCTGTGGGTTATAGTCCATTACCATGAAAGGCAAGGCAGGAGCAGGGAGGCAGGAACTGGAGCAGAAAACGTGTAGCGGTGCTGCTTACTGGCTTACTCTGGTTTTTTATTTTCTTCTTTTTAAAATTAAATACTTTAATTTTATTTTTCTGTGAAACCATTTTTTATTTTTTATTTCTTTTTTTCGGAGCTGGGGACCGAACCCAGGGCCTTGTGCTTGCTAGGCAAGCGCTCTACCACTGAGCTAAATCCCCAGCCCCTTTTTATTGTTTTTTAAAGTTATTTTCTTTATCAACAAAACATAACAAATGGAATATAATGAGAGAAAACAAAACAAAACAAACCACATCACACTGAAGTTGAACAAAGCAAACCAACAGAAGGAAAAGACCCCAAGAGAAGGCACAAGAATCAGCTGTCACACACACAGAGTCCTAAAAGTACTAAGCTGAAAGTGATAATGTATATACAGAGGACCTGGTGCAGAGCCCGTCAGCCCTGTGGTGCTGCTCTGTCCCTGTGAGGTCGTAAGTGTGTTGATCATGTTGACATAGAGGCCTTGTTCTCCCGCATCCTCCTTCCCTCTGGCTCTTATGCTCTTTCGCTTTCTCTTCTGTGGGGTTCCCTGAGCCCTGAGTGAAGGGATTGGATGAAAACATCTCATTTAGAACTGTTCCAAAGTCTGTTTGTGCCTTTGTGTCTTTGTGTCTTTGTGTGTGTGTGTGTGTGTGTGTGTGTGTCTGTCTCTATCTCTGTCTCTCTCTGTCTGTCTCTGTCTCTGTCTCTCTCTCAATGTGTGTGTGTGTGTGTGTGTGTGTGTGTGTGTGTGTGTGTGTGTGTGATGTCTGGCTGTGGGTCTCTGTATTTGTTCCCATATGCTACAGGAGAAAGCCTCTTTGATGATGACTGGATAAGGCACTGATCACGATAGCAGAATATCATTAAGGGTCATTTCATTGTTCCTTTTTTTTTTTTTAAAGATCAGTAGTATTTGTTACCCCACATCTCTGAGCTACCTAGTCTCTGGTTCTTGGTCACCCAAGCACGGGTATGGGTTTCATCTCAGGGAGTGGGTCTTAAGTCTAATCAGATGGTCACTCCCACAAGCTTTGTGTCACCATTGTCCTAGCTTATTTTGCAGGCAGGGCAGACTGTGGGTCAAAGGTGCTGTGGCTCAGTTGGTATTTCTGTTTCTCTTTGGGTAAACTTCAGAGTCCGTTCCCTTACCAAAGACACTAGAACGCAGGGTGAAGTTTTTATGTAGGCACCAGCTCTACCTTTCCCTGTTCAATGAATTGTGTAAGTATTGTCACAGCAATGGGGCCCTGCTGTCGCTTTATGGAGAACAACCTAATGTTTTGCCAAAAGCCTGGCTTGTTTGGAGATTTTCATAGGACTCCCTTTGTCCCAGCACTGGAATCTTTGTTAGGTGATGAGAGACAGCCAGTTGGGAGTCTGTCTCCCCCATTATTAAAGACTTCATTGCCTTTATATAGTTTAGGAAGTTTCCCATCCCTCAGATGCCCCTCAATTCCAGCTGTTTCTCCCCAAATTCCCTCCCTCCACACCATCTCCCCTATCCCCACCAGATCCTCTCACTCCTGTCCTCACACCACCTCTAGCCCTGCTCACCCGCAAAAGCTAGTTCCCCTTCCCAAGGAGATCTATGCATTCCCTCTAATCCTTTCTTCTATGCCTAATCTCTCTGGGTCTACATAGCATAGCTTGGCTATCATTTATTTAAGGGTTAATATCTACATATAAGCAAATATATACCATATTTATTTTTCTAGTCTAGGTTTCCTCACTTAGGATATGTTTTTTTTCCTAATTCCATCTATTTGTCTTCAAATTTCATGATTTTTTTAAACAGCTGAGTAATACTCCCTTGTGTAAATGAACCACACTTCTTTATTCATTCTTCTGTTGAGGGACATCTGGGTTGTTTCCAGTTTCTGGCTACTATGAACAGAGAGCGACATTGAACATGGTTAAGCAAGTGTCCTTGTGGTAGGGCAATGTGTCCTTTGGGTATATTCCCAAGAGTAGTATAGTTAGATCTTGAGGTAGATCAAATCTCATCTTTCTGAGGAACCACCATACTGATTTCCATGTTGACTATACAAGCTTGCACTCCCACTAGCAATGGAGGAGTGTTTTCCTTACTCTGCATCCTTACTAGAATGAGCTGTCATTTGTTTTATTGATCCAAGTCATTCTGACAGGTAACATGGAATCTCAAAGTAGTTTCCCTGATGGCTTAGAAACTTGAATATTTTTTTAAGTGCTTCTCGGCTATTTCAGCTTCTTCTAATGAGAATTTTCTGTTTAGATCTCTGTCCCATTTTTACTTGGACTATTTGGTGTTTTGATATCTAGTTTCTTGAGTTCTTTTATATACTTCAAATTATCCCAATACTGAATATGGAGTTGATAAAAAAAAATCTTTCCCCATTCTGTAGGCTGCTGCTTTGTCCAATTGATAGTCCCTTTGCCTTACAGAAGCTCTTCAGCCTTATGAGTACATGTTTATTAGTTGTTGATCTTAGAACCGTGCTATCAGTGTTGTGTTCAGAAAGTCTCCTGTGGCAATGAGTTCAGGGCTAATCCCCTCCATCTCTGTAATCAGCTTCAGTGTTTTATGCTGAGGTCTTTGGTCCATTTGGAACTGAGTTTTGTGCAGGGTGAGAAGTATGGATCCATTGGCATTCTTCTACCAGTTTGACCAGCAATATTTGTTGAAGATGCTTCCTTTTTTCCAGTGTATTTCTGGCTTCTTTATCAAAACTCAGGTGTCCGTAGGTGTGTGGATTATGTCTGGGTCTCCAATTCGATTCTGTTGATCAATGTGTCTGTTTTTATGCCAGTGCCTTGCTGTTTTTATTATGATAGCTTTGCACTACAGTTTGAAATCGGGAATGCTTCGCAGCTGTTCTTTCGTTGTTCAGGATTATTTTAGCTATCTTGGATTTTTTGTTTTTTCATAGGAAGCTGAGAATTTTTTCCTTCAAGACATGTGTTGGAATTTTGACAGGGATTGCAGTGACTCTGTAGATTGCTTTAGGTTGGGCGGCCATTTTTACTATGTTAATTCTACTAACCTATGAGCATGGGAGATCTTTTCATGTTTTTTCCTCAAAGACATGATGTTTTATCATACAAATCTTTCTCTTGCTTGGTTAGCTGTCCCCCAAGGGAGTTTATATTATTTGAGGCTATGAGAAAGGTCTTGTTTCCCTGATTTCTTTTTCAGTCCTTTTGCCGTTTGTATAGAGGAGGGCTGCTGGGTTTTGTGAGTTAATTTTTTTATCCAGCTACATTGCTGAAAGTGTTTAGCAGCTGTAGGGGTTCCCTGGTAGAATTTTCAGGGTCACTTATGATATTATCATATCATCTGCAAATAAAGATAACTTGACTTCTTTTCCGATCTGTAGCCCATTGGCCTCCTTTAGTTGCATTACTGCTCTAGCTAAGACTTCAAGACTGTATTGAATAGGTATGGAGTACAACCTTGTCTTGTCTCTGATTTTAGTGGAATTTAAACTTAAAAGGAGAGAAGCTGCAAGTTTACTTTTATTTTATAAAACTCAAGACTGATTACTCAGGGGTGGCACCGTCCACAGTGATCTGGGCCTTCCCATATCAATCATTATTCAAGAAAATCTCCCACAGACTTACCTACAGACCATCTGATGAAGGCATTTTCTCAGCTGAGGTTCCTACTTTGAAGTAAAGTGGTTCTATCAGGTTGACAAAAAATTAACCAGCAGGGTCATGATAGCTGTGGAGTTATGGCTGACTGAGAGATGTTAGGAAGGGAACCGAATTCGTGAATCTCCTCCCTTGGGCCTGGCTCTGGACCACTGCTATACATGGCCCCTTTTGATGCTCATACCTACTCTGAGGTGGGCATTAACTAGTTATACTTGGAGACTCTGGGTCTTTGTGTTCCCTGGAAAGACCAACTAGTAAGTTCCTTAGAATATTTACATAAGGCATACTGTCAAGGAAATCAGTGAGAGGAAGTTAGTTGGCGTAGAAAGAGCAAGATCCCCTTCTCTGGTCCAGTCACAGCCTCTCCTTCCCCCAGTCAATGCCTAGGTGACCTGCCATTGGGCTTGATGACAGCTTTAGAGATTTTATTTGCTGTTTCTTCACGGGGCAGGGTGAACTTTGGACGTCCCTGGATCTGCATGTGAGTTATTTGCGCTAACTTTCAGGACTTGGCCTGATAGATCTTTTCCAGAAGCTTCTGCTTTGACTCAAGAGAAACAAAACTGAAAGCTTCCCGAGTACCGTTGTATATTACCCACACGGCTTCAAAGGAATCCCAAGTGGAGGATGCAATATATTGTTTTAATTACAAAAGGATAATAGCTTCAAGCAAGGAAGTTTTATCAAGAAGAAATAAGTCTCATATAATGAGCAATAAAAACTCCCGCAATTACTATCATTGTGTCGATTCAGCCAGACCTCAGTGAGATCAGAGAGAGGCCAGCTTCCATCTGAACTACATTTCTGTCTGCCCCAAACATTCTCTTCTCTGCTAATCACCTCTTTTTTTCTCTCTCTCTTCTTTTCTTTTTTTTCTCTTAGAGGAGCCTAGCCCCTTTCCATGAAGCCTGGGTTAAACACATTCACACATGAGAACTATAATATGCTATTTCTTCCAGAGTTTCACATTTTAAAATGTTGGCCCAGCGAGGCCAGTACTTAATCTTTCCCATGGTAGAAATGCCGGCATATGTTAGAAAGAATTCCATGGGATTCTCACTATTTATTTTCTTTACATGCTCGGGTCTTTTGTCTACATGCATGTCTGTGCACTGCATGTGCTCCTGGTCCTGAGGCCGGAAGATGGCTTCGGATCCCCTGGAACGAAGCTCAATGTTGTGCCTACAGCTAGATTTAAAAAAAAAAAAAGTTGTTTATGGTTGCTTAACATCCCAGGAAGTAAATAGCTGAAAAGCTTGTATTTTTTCCGTGAGGGATGTGGGAGGATTTCATTACTTCCTGGGTACTGCATGGAAAAACTACAAAGTACAAGAGGTTTTTAGTTCTCAGGACCTTTGGAGTTCACCCAATCACTCAATATCCATTGATCAAAATATTCTCAAAAGGTAGTAGCTACTCCTGCTGTTCTTGCAAAGGGAGGCATTGAGCTCCCTGGATTCTGGTCTGCACAGCCACCCAAGTGAGGTGGAGCAAATGGAGACTGAAGTGAGCACTGAAGGGTGAAGGGGAATAAACATGCCCATAAAGATGTCTAATCCCGGACTGTGCATCCCAGGAACTCCGTACTGGAAATCGATCAAGGCGACCCATCTCACATAAACATGGTTTTCCTGATAAAGCTGGGGCACTCGTCAGTGTTCTAGAGCGGAGTTTCTCAAAATATGGTTTCCAGCACTTGCATTAGAATCATCAGGGAACTGGACAAGAATGCAGATCCCCACGTTCGGGGAGGGGTGCTTTCAGCTACAAATAATGGAAACTCCATGTGGGAGCAGAAACTGATTGGTTCAGAGAAACATCCTCCCCTGCCCAGTTTTAAAAACTTATCTTTATTAATAAAATGGGCCCCTCTTTAGTAATATTCTCAGATGTAAGCTTAAAGTCGTTTTTACTTTTGTTTTGTTTTGGTTTTGGTTTTGGAAGGGGGCAAGGATAAAAAATTGTCGCTAAAAAAAAAAAAAATAATTAGGGACCGATAGATGGCTCAGCAGTTAAGAGCACTGATTGCTCTTCCAGAGGTCCTGAGTTCAATTCCTAGGAATCACGTGGTGGCTCGCAACCATGTGTAATGTGTTCTGATGCCCTCTTCTGGTGTGTCTGAGGACAGCGACAGTGTACTCACATTTTAAAAATAAATAAATCTAAACAAACAAACAAAATCCCCAAAACCAAAACAACAACAGCAACAATGACGTAACTGTAAGATCCACCCCTTGTTGTTTTTCTTCTCTTTTGTCACTTTGTCCTGATGCTAAGTTCCCACACAGCTAGTAGATGGCTCCTACTGCAGTCACAGCAGTGCCTAGCAGACTCTTTATAAGTGGGGTTGGGTATCCCCTTTCTAAGATGTTCACTGCCAGGCCTGGCTTCACGGGTATCCAAAAACCTGTGCAGTGTGCCAGTTCCCGTGTTCAGAGGAGCCTGGTTGCCATTTAGTGCACCTTGTTACCATGTTGACCTCTGTGGTGTTATCTTTGAACCTGTGTTGTATATGTGAAGTCTGCTTGGATGATGGCTCAGGCATGTGGTCTGAGGTGATGTATGTTTCTGGCCCCCCTGGCCAGCTGGTTCGCGTACAGTTTCAAAGTGTCTCATAGATGCCCACAGAATGTATACGGGCTTAGCAAGATTCAGAGTGTGTATAAGGTATAGGGGAAGAAAAAGAACTCTCTATACCTTTCAAAGTTCTTTGATGAGAGGCATTTCTGTAACAAAGAACAAACTAACAAGAGGAAAGGAAATGTAAGCTTGCACACTTTTTTTTACACGTGGGAGATACCCATAGAAATAAGTAAATCTCAAAGAGGGGCTTTGCCTCAGGCTTAAAAACCACTTAGTTTCTAGGGGTGGTGGTTAGTTTGCCAGCTTGGCACACCTAGAATCACATAAGCAGGAAATAGGAATTGTCTGGATTTTATTGACCTATAGGAAAACCTTCAAGGGATTTTTCTTGATTGTTAATTGATGTGAGAAGACCCAACCCACTAAGGGCACCACCATTCCCTAGGCACAGGCCATATGATTGTATGAATATACAGAAGGAGTCAAACACCAACGTGTGTGTGTGTGTGTGTGTGTGTGTGTGTGTGTGTGTGTGTTCATTTCTCTCTGCTCTTTGACTGTGGATATGATATGGCCAGCTGTCTAAGCTGCTACCACGTGACTTCCCCACAGTGACGCACTCGAACCCACAACTGTGAGCTAAAACAAAGGCTTCTTTCCTAAATTGCTTGTTAGGATATTTTATCACAGAAATAAAACTATGAGAAAAGAAAGAAGAGTGTAGAAAAGGCCAGTTAAGGGGAAGTCCCAAGGCAGAGCAAGAGCCTGTGTGACTAGTGTGGTGTGAGTTGGTATCGTCACTGGTAAAGATCATGATCTGGGCATCCTGCTCTGCCAAGTCTTGACAAATCTCCATTATGGATGTCAACTTCCCTTATGAAAGAACAACTTCTCTTCTGGGTCTGCAGCTCCTCAGGGAGAGCAACTCAGAATGAGCCCCATGCTAGTGCGTCTTCTGCAGAGGGGCACATTCTGACCTTACTTCAGAGGCTTCCTATACGTTTGCCTCATTTTTAGAATAGCTTTGGAGGTAGTGGAACCTTTTATGAGGAGCCCTCACACTTTAGATGTTAGGGTCATGGAGACTAAGAGCTCGGCGGGTGGCTTGGCCTTTCTTTTATGGGCTCTGCACCTAAAGTCAAGGAAAGAGACTAGAATAGCAAAGGGGGGGGGTGCAGAGCCCCCTGTCAGGCAGGCTTCCTCCAGACACAGAGAGCGGGAGCTCATAGAATTTAGTGTGTGCTCCCGCTAGGGATCCTATCTTTCTTTTAAAACATAGTTATTGGAATCACTACAGGACGTTTTACTTAAAGTGCCAGTCAACTCATTTAACCCTTTCAGCCCTACATTTGTCATGTCCATATTGATTTCCTCTCTTCATTCCTCGCCCCCCTTCCTCCTCCTATTTTTTTTTAAAAGCAAGTTCTCCCAATATCCTAGGATGGCCTCGAACTCACCAGGTAGCTGAGAATGGCACTGCACTTCTGATCCTCCTGCCTCTGCACCTGAGTGCTGGGACTACATGCAACTAGGCATTATCATGTCTTTTTAAAAAAATGTGCTGGGGTTGGAGTCCAGGGCTCTTGGCACACCAGGCAACCACTCTACCAATGGGGCTACACTCCCTGTCTTTAAACTCTTTCTTTTCTTTCTTTTCTTTTCTTTTTATTTTAAAATGGTTCCAATGGTAGTAGTAAAAATAATGCAAAACTGAAAACAACTTAAGATCTGAAGGTGGGCTTTATGAGAAAAGACCAATGGTTTTGCTGCACAAATCAAGAAACCAAGACCCAGAGCAGGAAGTTATTCAGAAAGCTCGTTCTGCAAGTGGCTGCAGCATCCAGGCTGAGTCCAGGAATCTCCTGTTACCTCAGGCTGTGTCTCAGTTGGGGCTCCTGTTGCTGTGACAAAACACTGTGTCCAAAAGCAACTTGAGATGGAAAGGGTTTGTTTGGCCAGACTTACACATCATAGTCCATCACGGACGACAGAAGACAGAGCGGGAACACAAGCAGGGCTGGGACTCACAGGCAGAAGCTGAGCAGAGGCTCTGGAGGAACACTGCCTACTGCCTTGCTCCTCGTGGCTCACCTGGCCTGCTTTCTTTAACAGCACACAGCACCACCAATCCAGAGGTGGCACCTCCCATAGTGGGTGGGGCCCTCCCACATCAATCATAGATCAAGACAATGTGTCACACACAGGCTTGCCCACAGACCCACTTGGTAGGGTCTCTCAATTGAGGTTCCCTCTTTCAGAATGATATTAGCTTGTGTCAAGTTGGTATAAAACCTAGCTTTGTGTAGGCTGCAAACCAGGTCACTTAGCACGTGTCTTCTCTAAATACTCACACCTCAGTAAGTACCAGTCGGTACAGCGGGACTCGGTTAGATTTCTTGAGCCTCAGTCTCCCTTCCTTCTTCTAACATCTTACATCTGGGAGTCACCAGCATGCCCTCTTTTTTGGTCTTCTTTCTCCCACTATTCTTCTTCTGCATTAAGAACCCCAAACTTCCTGTGGACATTTACACGGGCAATCTAAACATTTCTCAACAAAGCACAATGAACAAACGTTAATAGGTGGATAATTTCTGTTGAAGAAAGCTGTCGTTATTTGAGAAAAGGCCACTGGCGGCGTCAGAAGGGGCAACTCTACACTGGCAGCTAGTGAGGGAACATCAGTGCTGATCAGACTTGTCTGCATAAGAAATTGAGAGCTCCCAGAAAACCATGTCAGGAGGATTGCTATAAATTTGAAGCCAGCCTGGGCTACAGAGTGAGTTTCAGGCTACTCCAGCTACAGAATAAGATCCTGCCTTAAACAGAACAAAAAACAACAAATTAGCAAACAAACAACAAAAAGAGAATGGAGATTGGGCCTAAAAGAAGGAAGAGAGGGGGGTTGGGGATTTAGCTCAGTGGTAGAGCGCTTGCCTAGGAAGCGCAAGGCCCTGGGTTCGATCCCCAGCTCCGAAAAAAAGAACCAAAAAAAAAAAAAAAGAAGGAAGAGAGGAAAGGAGAAGTAAAGGAGTGGCTGAGGCAAAATAGAGGAAAAACCGGAGGTGTCTAGAGTACAAAGAGGGGCTCCGTAAACACAGGGTTTTGATATTAAATTAACACACTTCCACTGGTGCAAGGCACGTCCCTCTTTCCTTTCCCTCAAAATTCAGGAAAGGCCTTATGGAATGCATACTCCCCCAAACACACGAAACCAGGGCACACCAAGGAAAGAGATTGTTACTCAAAAGCTTGCTAGAAGGGGAACCCCACGGGTGGGAAGGTGAGACGCTGATACACTGAGGTAATTCCAGAACCAGGGAGACCACAACACTTCAACTGCCCTGGCAGCTGGGGGAGGGCCCTGAACTTCCCACAGGATGTGGGCTGGAGTTTCAAGCCAAATCTTATCTGGATCTCGAGTGGCAGCTGACCTTTGGGTCATGTCAGATTTTATTTATTTATAGCATCAACCCCCGTGCCTTGACCTAGCATTCCTTCCCTGACCTTGGAAGCCAGGGTCCCTCAGCTCAGAAGCCCTCTGCTCCACTTAAGCTAATAAACATGGTGGGCTCAAAATCACTGTCTGGTAAGTAGGTGCTCCTAGCCTGGGCTTGGTTTCTCCAGGTCTCTTGTAGGTGGTGGGAATAGGAGACATGGTCTTGCTATGCAGTCTGGGCTGGCCTTAAACTTAGGATCCTTCTGCAGTAGCCTCCTAGGCGCTGGAACTACAAGCTTTTGCCATCACAGCTGAACGATCCTGGATCTCAAATGCTCACCATTTAAACTAGGGAGGCTGAGGCAGGAGGATGGTGGGTTTGACTCTAGTCTGGGATATTTAGTGAGACTGTGTCTACAAAAGAAAACAACCAAACACTTGGCATGAGTAGCAAAGGATCTCGTGTTGACACTGGGTCATCTGTGCCTAGCTCAGGGGGAGAGTCCTGTAGTGACTTCTGAGGTGGGGCTTGAGCCTGTCTAGTGAGGCTGGACACGGGGCACCCTAGGCACTTGCAGCGCTTGCTGTATATGGGGCACTGGCAGAGTCATCTCATCAGGGACCCGGAAGAGGTGAGGAAAGGTGTTAAAAGTCAACTGGGATTGCTCGATTGTGAGGATTGGCTCTCTTCGTACCCAAGGGAGCAGACCAGCTCTCCTGTCCTTTCCACTGCCACCCCTGCCTCGAACTCCCAGGTACAGGATCTTCTGTTTTCTGCCTGGCCGCAGGGCATCTTCTCTACCTTGTTTCACTGATCCAGAGAAGTCTCACAATCAGCTTTCGTCTCATCTGCAGCAGTGAGGACTGGTCCTGCTACCTCACCCACACAGCAGCCTCGAGCTACCTGACCTTGGGTGAATTACTTTAATTTTCTCATTTTAAGTACTGCCATTCATTAATCTGTTCATGAACACCCTGTGATAGATATAGTATGGGAGTTCACGGTGCATACTCGCTCAATTATCCAACAAATATTTAAGGACCCCCCTCCCCCCATCACTCGCATTGTGGGTGCTTGGTTTTAGGGTGAGCAAGTCCCTGCTCTCAGGAGATTATATTTCAGATGGGGATGTAGATAATAAATAACAAAATATAAACAAACATAAAATACCCGTTATGCTAACACATATAATAGTAACAGAGGGTAGGTGAAAATAATCATAAAATATGCTGTGGAGGACAGTGACTGGGGCAGTGGGGCATGGAAAGGGTTGGGCAGTGACTTGTTTGTTTGTTTCGGTTGGTCAGGCCTCTCTGACAAGGCATCACTTGCACAGATATCAGAAGACAACATAGTAGGTCCTGAAGGCGTGTGGAGGCACAAAACAGACAGGACAGTAGTTCGAAAGCCCTGAGGTGGTGTCATGCTCTGTGGCTTAAGGAAGCCCCGAGATTGGCTGGTGAGAGATGAGAGGAAGAAAAATAAGAGATGGGGGAGTTATTATGAGTCCCTAAAAAAAAGTCAATGAATTTCTCACTCATTTTCTTCCCTGGGAGTTAGAGCGTTGGAATGGGCTTTGGGGTGAGGTTTGACAGAGCAGCGTTTCCTTTGTGTCCTTGGATATTGCATCAACATCCCCCTCTCAGGCCACCAACACCTCTGAGGTGTCTGTGAGCCCATTTGTTAAGGGGAGGTCGCATGTGGTAGATGGCCCACTTGCTGCTGGTTCTGCACGTTTTCCTGTGTGGTGCTTCTCGGAGGTTGGGTGGACATCCCTACCAAGGGGCTGGGCTCTGTGACTTACCGGGAGAAGCAGATCTTCGCAGGCATGATGTCACAGAGAAGGTTTTACCGCAATGGCGAGGTCATCTCTGTTCCTTTTGGCGCACGTCTTCCTCAGTTAGGACAGCTTGCTTCCTCAAGGGACACTCAATAAGACAATGATGGCCGAGGGAGTCCTACACTCATGCACAGACCCGAGGAATGATTTTGTTTTGTTTGATGAGGCAAGTTCTCTTGTAGCCCAGGCTGGCCTTAGATCCTCAGTGAGGATGGTCTATAACCTCTGATTCTCCTGCCTCCACCTCCTCAGTTCTAGGATTAGAAAGAGAGGTTATGCTCCAATGCTTGGTTTAGTGTTGTCCTGAGGCTCCAGCCCAGCGCCTTGTACATGCTAGGCAAACAGTCTACCAACTTAGATACACCCCCGGCGGTAAATATCTGTGCATTTAAGCCACTCATTTGGGAGTTATTGGTTCTTGCAGACCAGAAGGGTCATATTATAGCTTAGCACTTTCAAATGTTATCATAGGCCACGCTCACCCTGGCGCTTCTCCTGGCTGTGGGAATTCTTGCTCTGGTTTCATACATGGCAAAATGGGGGCCGAGAGGGATCAAGACACTTTCACAGAATTATAAGCCTCAAAAGTCCATCCATTGTCCACCCAATGGTCACCCTTGGCCATTATGCAACAAGACACTTTCTTTCCTGTGTGTCTAGTAAAGGAGTAGTAAACCAAGAAGGTCTGTGACAGTGCCAAACGCCATTAGTGTGGCACTGAACTGCTCCCTGCTGAGCCCAGAAAACCAGCGGGCTCCTTTCCCCTGCTCCCAAGGCCCCTTCGTTCCACTTCCACACCACCACTACCACCACTGCGGAAAGTGCTCCTGGTCTCTCATTTTCTCCACTCTCAGAGTAGATCTTCCCTCCTCTCTTTACTCTTCCTGGAAACTCCCTCATGGGCAAGCCTAGGGGCATGTCTCCTGGATGATTCCAAACCCAATTAAGTTGACTAGGGACTTGCCATCAAGGGAAGAGAAGAAGCCATTGCTTGGTGCCTGCCTGTGGCATCACTTCACTTAGGGGCAGCCCTGGGGCCAGGCCATGTTGGTAGTTTGTTTTGGAAATCTCTCTACCCAACCGCACCAGCCCTGTTGTCTCAGGACTTCCTGTGTACTCCCACCGTGACCTCACAACTCATTAAAGGTCCTCTGTGGCCTTCCTTTACCCAGGAGCACATTTAAAGCACTCTCTCTGCTCCAACAGGAGATTAATTGGCAGCACCGGCAACCTTGTCCTGACACTCTTGTCTGCCAGGCTCCACACCGTAATATGTTATATATGTATGCGGTGTCACCGATGCCTGTAACCATCCTCCCAGGAAGGCACCGCTTTAACAAAGAGGAGGGCAAGCCTTAGGGAGAAGCCTAGAAGAACGGTTGCCAAGATGGGGGAACAAAGTGGGGGATGGGGCGAGAAGCAGGTTCAGGGGCAGAGAAAAACTTCCAGCTCCCACATGCCAGCAGACTAATGACATATGTCCCTGAGGCTAGCTGTCTTTTATGACTTCAGTACTGGCTGTTGGGAAAGATGGTGTAGCTTTCAGTTAGCTAATATTTACAGGCAGATGTGTCAGCCAATGACACACAGGTCGTGCCTACTGAGGCATATGGCGGTGGGGGCGGGCGGGAAAGTCTAGTTTTGTATTTTTGTTTTTAAAGAGAGAGAATTGAGAAGAAAGACTCTCCACCTTGCCTGCCTGCCTCTGTCTCCTTATAACTGCCTCAGCCTGTGAGAACTCTGCCTTCTTGGGCTCACAGCCCCACGGCAGCTGAGATCACCCAGAGACACTGTTGTGTATGCCCAATTTGCTATTGACCTGACATGGTATCTCCCATTTATAAGGCAGACTTACTCAGACTCCTCTTCTGGTCCTTTGGGTTCCATCCCCTATATTTCCCAGGGACACCAGTTTCCCTACCCCTGTGTAGTGCTTCCTGGGTCCAGCTCCAGAGGTTCGAACCCAGGCTTCTTATCATCTAGGGTCACATGGACAGGGGTGTAGATGATCACGTGATCAGTGAAGCCCACCGATGAAGCAGTATCAAGAGCTACATGACTGAGCTCTTAGTTAATTCACAAGGTTGTCACAGTGCCAAGTCCCTGGTTAGTTCTCTGCGGGCATCCTACTGAAGATGACCTGCGTGTGACTCTGTCTTCCAGGATGCCACGCCTGGGTTTGCTCTTCAGATTCATTGGGAGCCCCTCCTCTGCTTCCCGATCTCAGTACCAGTGTTGAGCTAGGGGGCCACCATTGATCCTCTTTTTTTTCTTATCCCTATTCTTCCTCACTCTCCGGACATTCTAACCTCTCTCCTGAGCCTACACTGACATCTATTTAATACCTGACACATTCACATCCAGTAACAGTCCTAGACTCTTATTCTTCACAGCAAACCCAGTAAGGCCTCAGATGTTCCCATCTTAACTAATGGCCAGTGTACCTGTGTGCCCTCATCTCTCTTCCCACTCCCTTTCCATTCTCCATCCAATCCTTTGGTGAGTTCTGTTGGTGCAGCCTTTAGAACTCACCAGCAGCTGACTACTCCTCAATATCTCAGTATTTCGTGTCTTTCTGATGGCTGCCACCTGGCCTTCCCTGAATTAAAAGCTTCCTAGCTATGCTTTCTGCTTCTACTCCTGCCATCCTCAGTCTATTATTACAGAGAACTTGGTCTTCTCTGTTTGTTTTCAAGACAGGGTTTCTTTGTGCAGTCCTGGATGTCCTGGAGCTTGCTCTGTATACCAGGCTGACCTTGAACTCTTGATCTACCTGTCTCTGCATCCCCAGTGCTGGGATTAAAGGTGAGCACCACCACCACCACCCAGTTTGAGAAGGTGTTAAGTCATGTGCCTTCCTTCTACCCAGAAACCAGCAATGGCTCTCTGCTTCTTATAGCATAAAATCCGGAGTCCTCACAACGGCCCATGGCATGTGTGGACGTCTCCTTCTTTCTTGCCTTTGGTCACAAGGCTCCACAGTTACTTTCTTCACTTCTACTCCTCAGGTGTGCCAGGCTCATGTCCAGTCAGGGTCCGAGCACTGCCTGGCCTCTCTGTCAGATATAACCTGATTCACTCCCTTGCCTCCTTCCAGTTGGCTTTGACGTTACTGTCTCAATGACAGACACACTGACCAGTCTGTCATGAATTCCACTCTAACACAGGACTCTCTTCCCGTCAGTAATAGTCACACCTTCCAACACCCTATTAAATAATTCACTGACTTATGTCTTATCCCCCAAAGTATAAATTCTAGTCATTTTGGTACCTAGAAGAGCTGGTATTTATGTAATGCTGCATTTTAGGCGATATCAGAAGTATGCACAGTGAAACATATTTCTAATACCAATGCCAGGATAGTGAATGCTATTGCTGTCTTACACTATGGATGAAAACAATGAGGCATGAGGAGAGGGATAAATGACTGCCTAGACAGTGTACCTAACAGTGGTCAATTATGAATTCAGGTATTCCGGGTCATAGTTCATTTTGTTACCTCGCCAAGCATACTGTTCCTGACTGCATAAGCACTCAATAAAATTCTATGAATAAACTTCCAAAGCAAGAATTACTTGGCAAATAACAGATTCTATTGGTTCTACCTCATAGATGAGGAAGGTGAGGAGAGAAATGGTAAGAAACTTATTGCATATGTGGGTAGAGACAGACCCAAAACACTGCTCTCGTTTCAGCATTCTCCATGGACAGAACTGAAGACAAGCATCCAGCCTCAACCCTTCATGTAAACCTGTTATTCAACCCACTGTCTAAAGAGTCTCACTTCAACATGCAGAGAGGCAAGGGTGCCCCAGCCTTCAACATGGAAACAATCTCCCATACCAACTGGCTTTCTCCAAGAGAAAAATGTGACTAAAAGTAGCATGGCTGTTTCCCAGGGGTCATGTCTACTTCATTTTATAGCACTGGGTCAGGGTGGACAGTAGCCATGCATGGACATCACAACTACTCAATGGCTCAAAGCCATTTTTGTCAAATTCCCAAGCATGTGTTGGTAACCACGCTGTCTTGATGCTTGCCTGCCTGGCTTTCTATGTCATTGGAGACACTCCCATGCTGAGAAACTCAGTTAATTTCTCCACATCTGCATTCCTGACTTTGCCCAATCTGAGCAGCTAGGAGCCACTGAAAGCAGGTGTGAGGGACTAGGAGATTCGACCCACAGAGAGAGAGAGAGAGAGGCTGTTTCTGAGTGCTGGGAATTAGATGAGCTTAGAGAAGTTAGATAATAAAGGTTAAAACAGCAATGAAAAGTGAGGCAGGAGGCCAGTGAGGTCCAGATCAATCCGGCAGCCGTCACACATAAAATTCAGCATGGACGTCATAGTTGCACCATTACAAAAAGCCAGTTTAAAAGCCCTTTGTCTCAGTTTCTCCTTTTCTGCCTCTCTAGTTTCACTCCCCTGGGGGATGAAACATCTTCTTTGGTACTCAGCGTCATCATTTCAAACTGTCACTGGCTGTTTTCTCTGTATTTTTGCAGCTGAAATGTGAGTTTTCCTGGCCTTTGAATCTCCAGAACTCAGGGCATGGATCACATGGGCTGCACAAAATGGGGCATGAAATGGTTAAAGTGGCTTCAGTGCAAGGGAGATGGATGTCTTATAGATTGTGTTCCAGTGAGGAGACCCAGTTTTCAGCTCTGCTAACCTGTCACCCTTTTTCCCTGTCAGAGAACATGCATACAGCCTTCTACCCTGCCATGTTTTGGGGGAGGTTAATGCAAGGCATGGGGCAGATAGGCAGCAGGTAACTGAGGGAAAAATCAAGATGATTGGGGTCTCTGGTGAACGGCTTGCTGTGTGTACCAGAAGGGTTCAAAGCTGCATTAATCATGGCACGTCTCTGTTCTCTGGCGATAATTTGGAACAGACTGTAAGTGGAAGTTTTGAGATTTTATTAAAGTAGCAAGGATATCATGACATAACAAAGTGACCTTTCTTTCTGATGATGCCTAGATCAAGGTTGTGTGAAATCCAGGAAATGTCAATAGAATGAGGGTGAGGGAGGAAGAAAGGAATCAGATTTCATCAAAACAGAGATGCCAGGGTTGGGGTTTAGCTCAGTGGTAGAGAGCTTGCCTAGCAAGCACAAGGCCCTGGGTTCGGTCCTCAGCTCTGAAACAAACAAACAAACAAACAAACAAACAAAACCAGAGATGCCTTCTTCAGACTCTGACTAAGGGGTTATCATCATCACTTCACTAAGGAGGGGATACGGGCAAGTTTTATATCAACTTGATGCAAGCTAGAGTCATTAGGGAGTGGGAACTTCAACAGAGAAAATGCCCCCAACAGATTAGCCTGTTGGCAAACCTATGATGTGTTTTCTTGATTGATGATTGATGAGGAAGGCTCAGCTCACTGTGGGTGGAGCCCCCTGAGCTGTTGGTCCTGGATGCTATAAGTAGGTTGAGCAAGCCATGGGGAGCAAGTCAGTCAGCAGCATCCCTCTGTTGTTTGCTTTTGCTCCTGTTCCTGCCTCCAGGTTTCTGTTCTACTTGAGTTCCTGCCCTGCCTTCCTTCTACAATTGGCTGTAAGGTGGAACTGTAAGTTGAAATGAACACTTTCCTCTCCAAGTTGTTTTTAGTCAAGGTGATTTATCACAGCAATAGAAACCCTGGCTAAGACAGAGGGGTTGTGACCTCATCATGAGATGTTTGCACCTGTGTGCAGTGGAGTTCACTATCGTACAACCAACCATGCACAATACTCTTCCAGCAAGGATGAAATAAATGCTAGCACCATGTTGATACCTCTTCAGTGTTGGAGCCAGATGCCATGGATCCTAGAGTTGTGGCAAGACTGATTCTAGAGCAGTGTTTCTGAACCTGTGGGTTGTAATTTGTTTTAAGGTTGCTTATCAGATATCCTGCATAACAGATGTTTGCATTACAATTCATAACAGTAGCAAAATGACAGTTATGAAGTAGCAACAAAATAACTTTATGGCTGGGAGTTACCATAACATGAGGAAATGTATTAAAAGGTCACAGCATTAGGAAGATTAGAACCTCTGTTCTAGACTTTAGTTTGGTAGGACTTGGTTCTTACCAATACATCTTCCTGTATGAAGATGTTCTCATTCAAGCCAAGCCACACCAAGCACTCTATGGTGATCTAAATGGATCAATGGGTTTGGCTCCTGCCCCTGATACTGTCCCTGGCCATGTCCTGTCCACATTGTCCTATACACGGCCATTTCTCTAGAGCTAGTACTCGCTGATCTGACCTCACTTACCCTGCTTTTCTGACCAAGTGGCTGAGCGTTATGAAAGCACAACTCACATGGTCACTTCACTGAATAGAGAAAAATCACCGTACTCAAAGGAGCATGTGAACAGCTGCAGTTTTTTTCCCTGCACAATCTTTTCCTCAAGTTCAAGTTGAACAGCGACAGCTCCTGTCTTGGTTTCCTTGTTTGAAACTCCCCAGGTGGGAAGCCATCTGCCTCAGAAAGAATGACTTATCACCGGAATTGTAGGAACACACACACACACACACACACACACACACACACACTCACACACACTCACGGTGAATGTTGGCTGTGAACCATATGAACACACACACACACACACACACTCACACACTCACGGTGAATGTTGGCTGTGAACTGTATGAACACACACACACACACACACTCACACACTCACGGTGAATGTTGGCTGTGAATTTCTGCTGTGAAGCAATCGCATAGACTATTTAGTGGCAATACCTGTTAAGAACAGCTACACTATTTGGCAGCCGACTAGGCTTAGCTTAGATGGTGCAGCGTCTGAAGCCTGACTCCTGAGCTTTCTGCTTGTGCGACCTTGGCACGGTCCCTTAGTGCTGCTGAACTTCAGCCGTCTTCCCTGTAGAGTGAAGAATTGTGATATGCGCTCGCCAGTCCTTATGGACATCTTATCAACCAGCTGACCCAAAGGTACTGATAGTGGGGTTGAAGTTAAGGTTCTGCCTGCCTCAGGGCCAGCATAATCAGCTCTCACATCTTACTCCAGGGGAAGTGGTGTTGATGGAGGAAGAGGGTGGTTCAAGGTCTTGGGCAAATCAAAGTGTGATTCAGAAGAAAACGAGCTTCCAAAAGCAACAGAGCTGAGAGAACTGGGAAGGCAGTGGCCAAGAGGAAGATGAGTAATTCATTTCGCTAATATCTGAGTGCCTAGCATTTACCGGCCGCTGTTCTTAGGGCTGGAGAGCTAGCAGTAAACCGACACTACTTAATTTTTAGCCACATGACCCTGCAATCTAGTGGGGAGAGACAGATGCTAAGCATAATGGGCTAAATATCCATGGAGTGTGCCCAAAGTTATGTGAAAGAGGAAGTTCCCAGGAGCAGTCGACCTTTGTGGTTTTAAGCAAGCTGGCAAAGGGTGCCTCGCAGAGAAGGTGACACCATAGCAAAAAACAAAGGTGACCAGATTATGTTCTAAAGGCAACAGAGAGGGATGCTATGAGGTAAGACTGTGAGGAAGTAGAAGTCTTAACACCCCAGCCTCAGTCTGTCTTCAGCACCTGGTGAGGTCAGGGAGGAAGAGCAGCTTCTGGTCTGGTTGTCTTTTTTCTTTGGTTATTTTTACATTTAATTAATTAACTAATTAATTAGGTGTGTGTTTGTGCGTGCGCGCACTTGCCTCCTATATCATGTGGGCGGAGGTCAGAGACATCTTGCAGGAGCTGATTCAATCCTGCCACCATGTGAATTCCTGGGGATGGAATTGACAGCAAGTGGCCCAGCCTACAGAGCTATCTTGTTGCCCACGGGTTTTTTTTTCCCCTTTTCTTTTTATGGGACCAGTTGGTAGGGCTCCTATCTCCATGTCCTGGATCCCAGACTAGCAATTCTTCTTAAATTGTTTTAGAGACAGGGTTTCACTATGTGCCCTTGGCTGCTTTGAACTTGTGACTTTCCTGCTTTGGTTTCCTGAGGGCTGCATTGCCACACAGGGTAGCGGCCTCACTTTAAAGAAAGCCCAGGAACCTTGAGTCATTATGTGGATTGTATGGGTTGCATAACGCACAGCTCACCCCAGCTACGTGGGTTGTAGATGTATTTCGGGCATTCCACGACTGTATTCTTGTGAAGAGTTTCAGGTAGACAGCAGCAGAGTGTCCTTAAAACAGAAGCCAAACATTGTGATAATCTTCTGACACATGGGCATAAAGTACCTGGAAGAAGGGACAGACACCTTTTCCTAACTGTCATTAGGTCACCTAGGGGCCACAAAAGCCCAAAGGTTTTGGTTTCAGAAATCACTCACTACTCGTCTGATGAGGACTTGCTAGTTTAGTTGTGTGCCTACCCCACTAAGAGTTGTACTTGTCAGGGGTTAAGAGCACTGGCTGCTTTTGCAGAGGTCCCAGGTTCAATTCCAAGTACCCACATGGCAGCCAGATGGCTCCCTCGCACACTGGAGAAAACTCCCTAGCAGGGCAGCAATTCTAGAACTCTACGTGAGAGAGGTTGTGAGGGGAAGGGGAGAGCCAGGAGACATTTTAGATTATGTGTTCAGACAAGCACGCAGTGCTTACTTAATTCGGGGGAGAGCTGTTAGAGATGGCAAAGCAACAAAACACCACATACTTCCCCTTGGTACTGTAACTGCACATGGATTCCTGACGCAGCTCTCCCGTGTCCCTTGCTTTGTCTCTCATTTCCCCTCACCATGGTTTGTGTGCTGGGAACTTGTTCTCCACTGTGGGAGGTCCTTAGATAACTTAGAGTCAAGATCTCAATTGGGAAAGGGATGGTTAAAGAGATAGCTCAGTGGTTAAGAACATTGGGTGCTCTTGCAGAGGACCCAGGTTGAATTCCTAGTACCCCCCCCATTCCTAGTTCACAACCATCTGTAACTCTAGTCTGAGGGCATCCAGCATTTTCTTCTGGCCTCTGTGAGCATGTAGTGCCTAGACATGCATGCAGGCAAAATATCTGTACACATAAACTAAAAATAAGTGGGTCTTTTGAGAAAAAAATCTCAGAAGGAATTAAAGGACCTCTGTGGGGCCCTGAGCTAGCTTTCAAGAGAATGAATTGCTATATGGGAGCAAGCCCAATCTTTGTTCTTAAATTCTCTCTCTCTGTTTTGGGAAGTGTGCATGTCTGCCATGGCCATTGTGTGGAGGTCAGAGGTCAGCATGAGGTAGGTTTGGCAGTGTTTTTACCTGTTGAGTCATTTAGCTGTCCCCAAGTCCTACCCTTGAATTGCTCTCTGTTTTCCTATCTTGTGAACACATCTGTTACATGGCCCTTCCATGAATCATCTACTGGAAAGTGATGTAGCCCAAAGGGCCTTAGCCAGACTGTACCACACTGCTTGGAATGTCAGCTTTCAAGATCATGAGCTAAATCAATTTCTTTTTCTTTTATAAATTATTCGGCCTCAGATATGTTGTTATAGTAGCAAAAAAGACAACAATTTGAGAACATTTGAACAAAGTCACCGTATTTCTAAGGATCCCCTGTGTCTAGTTTCCTTCCTGCTCTCCACTGGGTGCATTCTGCATCATTAGCTCTTCTCTGAAGCCAGAGGCCCCTGTGGTACTTCATCTAATGGTGGCCACTCTACTCTGCTGTTAATAAAACTTTATGCTAGTTCCTTTAATACACTTTTCTCTGCATCCAAATGTCACAGGTCAGTCTGTCCGCTTAGACTATAGTTTCTCTGCAGACTTAGTTTTATTCATGTGTACATGTCTGTGGGAGTTGGTGCCACATGTGAGTGGTGTCTGAGAAGGTAACAGATCTCCTGGACTTGGAGTCACAGGTGGCTGTGAGCTCCCTGACATGGATTCTGGGAACAGAACCCAGGACCTCTGGAAGAACAGTACATGCCCTTAACCACTGAGCTACCCTCCAGCCTTCTCCATAGTCTTTTTGAAGAATAGATTGCATTTCCCTAACCGTGGTCAAACTTCTTTAGTATTATAGTTGTCCCATAAATGTGCTTCCAAGTAGCATCTTTGGTACTTAAAAAAAGATCGCACATTTTAAAACTACAGTACATGCTACAAACAGCTTTTAATCCTATATGTCTTAAAAAGCTGCCCCTTCACCCCTCGTATGTCATGTCTATACTGAGGCTGATAATTTCCTAGGAATTGAGATATAAATATGCATCAAATGAGTCCATGCAGATAAGAATGATACCTGTAATTCTGGAGCACGGATCAAATAGCCAGCCTGTGGTCTTCATATTTCAGGGTATATGCAATCCCCCTATGGAGCTGGAGAGAAATCCCATGCCCCAATATGGCAAAGAATGGTCTACCCAGAGCCCTGAACCCATATGACTGAGCAGTCCCCTGGGGCTTCGTGGCACCAGCTCCGTTTCTGGGGAAATGTGCAGAGTATGTGGCCTTTATGACCCTGATACATGAGTCTCTTTGGAAAGTGGCCATTCTCAGACATCAGGCAAGCTGATGAGCGAAGGCCCCAGAGTGACTCAAAGGCAGAAATACCGCAATATAAAAATATTCCCTAGCCTGGGCAGTTTCTAAATTGTGTACGAGTTACTCTGGCCTCCATGCGCGTGGCATAGCAGGTGGGGTGTCTGTGTTTATTTATTCCTGGCTTGTGATTACTCAGAGGGGCTGCATTTGTCACACCCTGTCTCCTCTGTGACAAGGACCTCTTAGAACCTAGCAACCTCAAGGCAGTGTTGGGCAGGCTGAGACTCTTATAGACTGTGAGAGACCAAGGGATTCCTGACCTTCCTGGGAGGCTGGGGAAAGGAAAGTAGCCTGGGCTAGGTGGTATCTTGTTAACTGTGGCTGCCCCAGATGTGTGTTGGTCTTACCAACTCTAGCGCCATCTTGGATCCACCCACTGTGGGTGGTAGGTCTTGCCTATGCTGTGTCTTTGGAGTGGGAATGGAAGGAGGTCTTGTCTAATGACATACAGCTGTGGGAAGACACTTGGTATACACGAGAGAACACAGAAATGCTGTGTCAGAATCCCCTAGACTAGCTACAGGCTCTGGGGAAAGCCAGTTAAAGGGCCAGGGCTGGCAGAAGGAATTACCCACCCAAAGTTTTGAGGAAATTCCAACCAAAGAAGTAACCCAAATAGGCTGCAAAGGGGAGTGGAGTTAAGAGGAGAACATAAGGCCCAGGCTCCAGGCCTTAGTCCCCCAATGACTTTAGAAATCCTTGGGCCCTCAAGTGACATAAAAGACTATAGCTGTGGTACGTTCCCAGGGACAGACAACGGGGGCAGATAAGCCTGCCCGATTACCTCTGCTGTCTGTGGATTCTCCACTTACTCTTGGTGTGACCCTTTGACTGACCTGACCTTGGATTTTGGCTTTCTACACCCATGCCACCATATGTTTGCCTTTACACCCCAGTCTTACTTGATTGACATGATGACTCTGAGAGGAAGGTAGAATTAAGACTCACTACTTCTGTGACACAGATGAGAAAAGTGGGGCTCAGCGATGGGAGGTGACTTATGGGATGGCACTTGTGTAAGGTCACGGAGCCAGTGAGCGATGGACTGACCGGAACCCAGACCTTCTGACTGTGTTTCTAGCATTACATGTTGGTTATATCTCAAACATCCAGCAGTTGTGCTTTCTTTAGTGTCTTGTGTTTGAGCATGCATATGTAGAGTAGGAAAATGTATGGTGATATTTAACACATATGCTATATTATAGAGTATAAGAATCCTGTATTTTAGAAGGGTAGAAAATTGAATATATTTAAAAGCCACATGGACTAGCACTCATTGACAGCTGGGTTCACAGGGATTGTTATGTCATGTGAGCATTTGACATTTTTCCCTAAGAAAGTATTAAACATCTAAAGGTAATGGCATATACCGCTAATCTCAGAACTCTGGAGGCAGGGGTAGGTAGATCTTTGTGAGTTTGAGGACAGCCTGGTCTACAGAGCAAGTTCCAGGTCAGCGGGGCTACATACACTGCCTCAAAAAAAAAGTCAGGGTTCAAGAAAGTTTTGTCTAGTAGTCTTGAAATGAGGCAATGTAAACAGGAAGCGGTTTGGGTCAGGCTACTTCCCATGGGTGGCCTCACCAGAACCTGGGGGACAATGACAAGGGCCTGGATAACTCTGCTTCTGAGATTTCAGCAACGGTAGCACAGCTTTCCAGCTTCCTTCCATAAGAGGTTGTAGTGTGCAGTCCAGACAATGAGTTCAGAGAAGCGCCCATTCTGTAACCTGGCTGTTTCTCACAGCTTACATCTGGGGAAGGAACTTAATGCCTGGGTGTCTGAGTCTTCTCTGTATGGAAGGACTAAGGATGCTTCAGTGCTGGCTTCTCAAGTGACACAAAGCACACCTACAGAATGCATAGACAGGCGTACTCGTGTGTACTAGCAGAACATATTGAAGCCTGTAGTTGGGCAAGTGTTCCTCCTATCCTCATCTTCCTAGACATAATGCAGTCTAAAGTCTTGGTGCCCGGCATCCCTCATTTCTACCTTTGACTCCGTTTCTGAAAATGGCTGGATTTAATGACTTCCTGTCTCCTCTGGGCAGGTGTGATTCAGAAAAGGGGAATTAGCTCTGGCTTAGTTATGTGGAACAGGAAACAGAGAGGTGGGCAGAGTGAGGTTAGGTTTGAGAGAACATTTGACTCTGAGGCCAGCCGCAGGTGGCTTTGTGACCCCTCGCACACCACCTGCCTCAGCCGGCCCACCTGTCATTTCTCCTGTAGGGATTCAGAGCAGGTTGTTTGTATATTAAGTTCTTAGGATTTTGAAATTTAAACATTGTCACCACACGCGTGATATATAGACTATGTAGACAATAATTGTGACTATAAATGGTGGCTATTTCAGGGGAGTGTCCTTTAAGGCGATCTTTCACTTTCTTCTTTCTTTTTGTGGTTTTTGGTTTGTGGTACTAAAGGTCGAACACCCAGAACCTGCTTCATGCTAGGCAAGCGCTCTACCACTGAGCTCCATAGCCAACTTTGGAGTGCATGTATGATTAAATTTATATGCGTATAAACATATGTATTCTTATATACTTACTTAGATGTATGTGGCTTTTTATCATTTTATATTGAATATCTATTACTTACGTAATCAGGAAAAACCTCTCTTCATGGCATAAAGAAGCATATATTAAGTCTGGAGATGGTGGTCCATGCTCGCATGCTAGCTCTTGAGAGACTGAGATAGGAAGAGTGTGAGTTCAAGGCCAGCCTCGGGTATAGAGTGAATTGTACAAACAAACAAACAAACAAACAAACAAACAAACAAGTGTATATTAAGAGGTCTGAGAATGTGGCTTAGGTAGAATTTTGAATGCACAAGGTTCTGGGTTTGATTTTAGCATCACATGTGCATACGCGCACACACACACACACACACACACACACGGTGCATTAAGTATACAGACTTACATATCTGTATAAAGATATTATTTTTAAAGGAAAAAAATGCAAAATGCCTGAGATTGCCACCAGTCTCTTGGTGCAGTGACCCTTGAACCCATGTATACAATGTTTACACTACTTTGCCATGATTTTATTCTAGAGCTTTTCGGTTGGTTATCCTCCAAAAGAGATCACAGCTAGGAGAGTCTCTCAAATGTATCCAGAGCTGAAGCAACTGGTTTTCTGGGGACAATTAAGCAGCCTAATCACCTACTTTCATGGGCTAATTTTCTTTCATTTTAAACAAGTATTCAATGCACTGCGTCTGTCTCCCATGTTTGGACTTGCAGCTGACTGTGGTAACCGCAGACCACAGAGCCTCACAGAGCGCACTCCTGCCTGTGGCAGCCTAGGCCATCTGGGCAGTGGCTCCCGGAGCTGGGTTATGTGAAAGGGTGAAGGTTGAAGAACAGCAGTGGAGGTTGGAGCAGGTTCTGGGCTCATAGGGCATCCGCCCTGGGGCAGGCGAGGGACCTGGGCACATTTCCTCCACTGTGGCGCTTTGCCTTCTCTGAATGGTGTTCTTGAGAACAGAGTCACAACTCAACATAACTCAGTTCCCATTGTTCTGGGGCAGACAAGGGCTTTGTGGAACTACCTGCTCCTTCACCCCTTATAGATTCAGATGAGGCTCCCACTCCCTTTCTCACACCATTGAAGCAATATCCCACAGAGAATTTCTCCTCCTCTTCCTCCTCTTCCTCCACTTTCCTCTCTTCCTTTTTTCTTTTCCTCTTAGTTCGTGAGCTTGTCTCAGATCCCCAAGTGCTGCTGGTATTTCAAATGTACAGACCATGTCTGGATCTAAGAATTAAAAAAAACATATATATAAAATAAACCTTATTATTAAAAACTCTTACAAATAAATAAACACATCACACACTAAAATTAACCACACCCCCAAATCTGTGCAAACTTAATAACTTTATATGTAGGGAGACTTGGTATTCAGTACAGAAGCTGTGACGTTCCACATTATGTTTTACACTTTTAATATCAAGTATATTTTAATGCACTCATTTACCACCAAAACATCTTATATCCTCTTTCATGTCCATTGCTTGCATTTTTCTCATAACTCTTTTTCTCATTGGAAAATTTTATCCACAAATCAGATTCTATGCAGCTAAAAGCAGGGACAGATCCTTTTCCAAAATGAGAATATATGCAGATAGCATGCCATTTTATTTAAAATTGCAAACAAGACTTTAAAAAAGTAGGTGAGACTAAAAATCATTCAGCCACCTGCACTCTGGAGAGACGAAGGTAGACTACTGGGTGCTGGCCCAGGATGCAGGAGATGAGAGCACGTGGCTTTCAGTGACGTCAGAGGGTTAGGGCGTCACTGCAGGAGCAGCCTTCTCATATCTATTCCCACTCAGCTTTCAGCTTCATCACAGAAAAGAGAATACTGATTGTGCAGAACAGGAGACCCACCTTCTCAAAGGGCACAGTTGGGTTCTTTTTTTTTCTTTAAAAATCAGAAAGTGTTTAGTTAATTGACGAGAGAAAGCTGGTCCAAGAATGGCGGGCAGATTCTGCGGAGTGAGAATCAGAAGCGAGGGGCTCCATAATCATCTGGCATCCGCTCCATGTTGTATCTGTGGTTAGAAATGTACATGATTGGGACACCAGGGATCTTCCGGATTCTTTGTTTGAGGTCAGGGTCAACTGTGGCCACAATGTAACACTTGTGCTGAGTTACCATTTGTACCAGGCAGTCATCGGCATAGGTTCCTTTGTGGCAATCAGTCAAATCGGGGATCCTTGGCGATTCTTAGTGCTACACGATACTTCTGTCTTAATTTCTCAGTTTCAGCCATTACACAATCAGTTATACAAGGGATACACTTGGCGTACAGACAGTCCATCATTGACTGCACTAAGTCCAGTTTGGCTTTAATGGAAAAGTTGATGAAGTTGGTATCCACAAGGATGTGGTAAGGTGGACCCGACTGTGTATTACACTGGAAGAACAAGCAGGAAAGACCCTGGGGATTTCTCTTTTCTTCAGCGCACTAGGATCTTTCTTTTCTTTCTTTTTAGGCTTCAACCTATCCTTTTCTTTAAGTTGCTCATCTCTGAGAGCTAAGCATTCGCTTCATAGTCGCATATTTCCTTGTTTTCTTTTGCTTCCCCATGTTCACGACGCCCACAGTTGGGTTCTTAAAGATGTATTTGACTTCAGTTTCAAGTAGAATTGCACAGTGAGTACTGATGAGGCCAGGGGAGTGATGACAGCAGGTAACGTCACAGACACGGTTTGGCCATGCTGTTCACAAGATAGCCAACTCCTAAAAGCACTTCACTGAGGCCATATGTATGCTGGGAAGTAATGTGTCCTCAAGCCTTAGCTAGAACCAGCACTTTGTGCACTGTGGTCAAAGGGGTGAGCAGTCACAAGCACAAGTCCTCGTCAAGGAAAGAAAGGGAAATGGAGCCCTCACCTCCAGAGAAGTCTCCGTTTGCTCAGATTGGAAACCAATTCCCTCCAAGGAAAGAGCAAACAGAAAAGAAGTGCCCTCTTCTCGGAATTCTTATTAAGATTGGCTCCGTGTGTTACTCTCGCTTGAGTTCACTCACAATAGGGAAAAAAATTACCAAAATGGTCATTTAGCACTTAGTACAACCACAGTAGCATAGGACAATTTACAGTGTTCTATGCTCTCACTTGTGATCAAATACCCGGAACAATACCCTGAACTGAAGCAACTTACAAATGAAAGAGTTCATTTTAACTTATGGCTCCAGAGGGATTAGAGCCCATCATGGTGGCTAGTGGCATGGCATCAGGAACAGGCAGCTGAGAGATCACACCTCAGCCCCATAAAGGAAGCAGAGAGAGCAAGCTGGAACTCTTGAAGCCCACCTCTGGTGACTTACTTCCTGCCTTCCCAAACAGCACCGCCAACTAGGGTCCAAGTGTCCAAATACCTGAGCCTACAGGGAACATTTCTTATTCCTACTGCCACAGCTAGTACTGACAATGTGCCAGGGGTCAAGCTAAATGCTTTAAATGTGAGCTCACTTAATTTTCACAATTTGAGGGGAAAAATATTATTGCCTCTACTTTAAAGGTGAAAGATTTTAGTAAAATTCACACTATTAGGAAATAGTTCTTAGAATTATAAACTCCAGGTCTGTCTTATCCTTTGACCCTATGCTCTTCAGAGCCACACATGAGTGCTCAAATCTGTGACCTTAAGACATGGTCCCTGCCTGCAGGGAACTTCTACTGTAATAAGAATGAAAGAAGAAAAAAAATTCCACGTGTTGAACATAGCTGACCAATGAGAGTGCAAGCCGGATGGCAGTCAGAGCCAAGACAGTCACCCTCAGCTGCCCATATGAAACTGTACCCTAGAATATTAGGGGTGTCAGTCCAGTCTTGAAATGTGAGCTTGCTTATCTAATGTTTGGTTAGTTGCTGTCAAGGAACTGTGGGTATGTGGAGGACTCAGGTTTAACATTACTTGAGGGTAGTATAGAAATACTTGTAAATTCAATATGGGAAAGGGCCATTCTTGCCCTAAAGAACATTTCATTCTTCTTGCTCTTCTTAGAACTCTGTCTGAGAAGGAGAGTGAGAGAGTCTTTTCTTTCCAAGACATTTCTTCTGGCAAATAGTTGATGGTTCTAAACATGACCACTCGAGGAAGCAGAGACCTTCCTGAATAAGAGCAGAAGGGCATCCTTTCATCAGGTTCACCCCCAAGAGCATTTTCCTTTCCTCATCTTATCGAGACCAGAGACAGCAGAAAGGGCCAATCTTGAGACTCAGCCTTCTGGGATAGAAATGAACTTCAAAACGGGACATGGTTATTCATATTTCATTCTGTCTCCCTCCATGAAACTCAGACGTTTTATTTTTATTCTAAGTACTTGGGTAGATAAAGGACTCTCTGCTGCCCTAACTTTCTACAAAGATGGCGAAAGATGGTGTAAAAATATATTCCAACTGATGGCAATTCTTCAAGGAAAGAAAATGGATTTAAAGCTTTATAAAGAGCTTGCTACAGGAATAACAAATGCCAAATCACTCATCTGAAGCTTGTAATTGCCAGGTCAAAATCTTTGGGAAGTTGTCCTGAGTGTTGTGCTGGCTGGCAACGCTTTCTTACCAGTTTGGTTCATTCTGACACACATTTACTGAGCTTCACTGTGCTCTGTGATGTGGAAAAGAAGCTCCCCTCAGACACCACAAGTGGGTTCAAAGCCCGCTCATTAGTTGCTCTGCCGGTGTTCTTTAAACTGCCTGTTCGTCAATGTCTTTTTCTGTCAAATAAAGTCATACTCAACCAACAAGGATCATTAAAGGATCAACACAGTGATTTCATGGGCTCAGTAAATGGCATCTCCATTTCCTGCCCAAGTTAGGAAGAAGTGAGGAGGCTAGGCCGGGGAGCCAGGCAGAAGGAGGTCAGTGTATTATATTACCTCACTTACCGATGGGACTAAGTTCAAAGGCCTGGCTTAGGGCATGCAGCAACACTGGGTGTTTCATCTCAGCCACCTTGCAACGCTGGATATGGCTGTGTTCTTGCCTAATGCCAAGTAAGGTAGAGCAGGTTAAATGCTTGCTTCTTATAGACAGGCAGTTCCTGGGGCAAAAGAGCAGGAACCAGACTGACCCTCACCTGCCTGAGGGGCACGGCTGCTGTGGCTTTCACGGTTTACCTCTTCCACAACGTGCTGTGAATTGATGACTGTTATTAGAACTATATTTAAAACATTTTGGTTGATTTAAAGGGGTCTTTTCTACATACGTTTAAAGAAATTAAAACACTTTCTGTGTGCTTTATAAAGCACCTGGCACTCTAGGTCCTGTGCCTAACTGATAAATTGTTCCTTTATGATCAGTTTGGTTTCGTGCTTCCCCAACTAGAGAATCCTCCTTCTGTCTTGGGAAACGTTGAGTGACCCCAAGGATGGAAGTACTTGTTGCCCAGATGGAGATATGAGTTCCCATTCTCCATAAAAGTAAAGCTCTAGAAAAAACTGTACCGTAATAGCCTAGATGGATTAAAAGCAAGCCAAGGTGAGCTAATTACAACCCGAAGCAAGAGGGAAATCAGCTCAAAAATGAAGAGCGAGTCCCGCGCCGAGCAAAGCCCAGAAGCAATTCCTCGAGGTCGTGATATTTAAACTCTGTCTTGCAGGGTAAAAGATTCTTGCTAGATAAGGATTTGATCAGGGTAGAATGGAGGGGGTCATTCCAGACTCCGGGAGCATATGAGGCATTCTGGGAGTCGAGGAATTCAAAACCATCCACCCATTCCATCTGCCCTTGCTTGACTCCCTCGTTGCTCTGTTGATATTTCATATCAGTGGTAGAGGGCAGAGAAATCTTCGTTTGTTCAATGCACACTAAGCGCTGGGTGCTTTATGAATGTCTCATTTACTTCTTCGTCCAATAGTGAGAGGTGGATATTGTTATTTCTACTTCTTCTAGACAAAGAAGTTGGGTCCTTGAAATTTTCAGACAGGCCACAGAGCCTTGAGGATATCACCACAGACCAGAAGCCAGAATCCAGGCTCCCAACTGCCTGTCCAGAGCCCCGCTCATGCCTTCCTCAGAGACTTCAAAGAAATGTTCTGAGAGCTATACAAAAAGGAATTCTTACAATTATATTTTAGGAAGAATGTTTTTCCAGAGACTCATTTCTGGCATTCCATTCCCCAGACTGTCAGGCACCAGGATGCTTTTCCGTTCCTCACCTGCTCATTGTCTATTGAAAGGCTTCATCTGTTGGCAGTGCCTTTTCCTGACCTCTTTCTTAGGCATAGCACGATTTCTGCTGTCCTGTGTGCTCTGCTGATCACTCCCCGCACCCAACATTGAGAAGGGCTCTGTTTGCTCGCCCTGAGACCATGCTGGGTTTGTAGAGTTAACAGACAAGTGTCTAGCATGTAATGAGTACTTGCTTGTGAGCCTGTACAGGGCTTAACACTTCTTGTCATCTATTTTATCTGCTTGACAGTCCTCCAACATAGGCATTGCTAAAACTATAGACAAGGACACCAGTAGTGAGAACTTTGGAAATTTTGTAGCTTTAAGAAACACAGAACTCTTATAAGAACGTGCTTTGTTTTAAGACCAGGTGTGGGATACAGGGCTGCTTCAGACTGTCCACAGGAGCTGACTGATTTGCCTCGTGCTCTAGCAGGGGGTGTGATTTTGCCAGCAGCAGAGAGTTTCTGTGATTGGGTGACATTTAGAACTCTGGGGACACTTCTGAGGGCACATAAATGCTAGGGCCCCGAGAGGCCGGGCAGGTTGTTGGTTGTTGATGTTATTGGTTGATGCTGTTGGTGTCTGTTTGTTAAGTAGTTGTGCACAAAGAAGAAGAAATTAGATATCCAGGTGGTGAGATTCAGACTTGCTCAAACGAACTCATTGCCCCAAATCAGCAGGAAGTAGTCTAATGCTAACATCTCCTCCTTTCCAACCCCTGGTATCCTTTTTCCTATCTAGTGTTTGGGGGTTTAGAAAGTGGAAGAAAAGGGGTAAAGGGTGGGAAAAAAAACCATAAAATAGCCAAAGACAGCTACAGACACCAAGACTCAGAAATGTCAAGTTATTTTCAGAAAATGACACCATTCTGATTAATGGTCTGAGGTAGAATTTAGTTCCCAATCTGATTACAAACTTTCCATGAACCATGATGGGTCCTAGCAGAGCCTAGAGCTTCCTTCCCATCCGGTGCCACTGGGGAGAGGTTGGCCTCTCTACTTCAGTCCACTTAATTGCAGTCCATCAAATTCTTTTTAGCATTTGCACTTTCTGTTGTTCTTCAGGTAATGCTTTTTTAGGAAAAATGAACGAACAAGCAGAAAAGGTCTCGTATGATCTGGAACTCCAGCCTCGGCTGCTCTTGAACTTGGAATCCTTCTCTTTCAGTCTCTCTAGAGCTGGGAGGACAGGAGTGTGAGACTATGCTTGGCTTTAAGTCATGATTTACAGGCCCCTTTTCTCTTTCATCTGGCTTCATCCAGTCTTCTGCTCTTCCCCTGACCCTGCCCCTCTCTCCTACTCCCTGTAATGGCCATAGTGTAGTGCTGGAAGCTTGAGTGTAGAAGCTTGGCTGAGACGTTCCCTTCAGAAGACCAAGCCACAGAGATCATCCACGGACTCCATCTCCTTAGCATCCCTTCATCCACACCAAGGTGTCCTGAATTCCTTCCCTTTGGATGTTAGACCGGACGTCACCTGCAGCAGCACATAGCTTTGCCTTGAATGCCAGCTCTGTGTCTAGACAGCGTGGGTGAGTCTGGGCAGGTGTTTCACTCTGTTTCGGTTCCTGAATTCTCTCAGTGTCAGCCTTGTAGGGTTGCTTGGGGAAGAAAAACCCACGCACATGGCACTTAAACAGTGCCTGGTGGAGAGTACACAAGCCGTAAATATCAGTGATTTTTATTGTCACTCCTTCCCAGGGCTGGGCCAAGGGAATGTTCTCCCCCCCTGGAACTTGGATCTTGAGCAGAGTGCCAAGAAGACAGGAGTCCATCTAGCTGACTTATTTGGCTCTGAAGAAACAGTCCATCGCTTTCTGCTCCCTGACCCAAGGCAGCCCTTTGTCCTGGCCCTTCCTGAATCTGGGGTTTTGGCTATATTTTAAAACCTGTGCCCCACCTATCACAGACTTTCCCACCTTCTTCCTGCTCCCTCCTCCCTTCGTGCATACAGGCCAGCTTTATAAAGACAAATCCTTAATTGACATTTCCCTCTTCCCAAAGAACTCTAGTTTGTGTCAAGTTAACAAACAAACAAACAAACAAAAGCAAATAAGCCAACCAACCAACCAATGGAAACAACTAGAACTTCTCTTGAGAGATTGTGAGAAAAACAAACTTGTGCCTGTACCCTTAGTAAGGCCTGCAGCTGGTGACAGCAGCCCTCATGGGGTGCAGTAGTAAGACTGAGTACCTCTGGCAAAGTGGGGTTGTGTGTGCTCAGGGCCAGCAGGGACACACTAGCCTCCCTTGGGACTCACTCGTAGAGAATGGCTCAGAGTCCAAACGCTAAGATAGATATTGCCAATATCTTTGGCCCTGCAATAGTTGCCCATGCTGTGCTTCCTATAGACCCAGTGACAATGTCCCAGGACAGCAAGTGTCAGCTCAAGGTGGGAGAGCACCTTCCTTCTCTGCCCCTGGAATACTGCAATCAGTTCATAATGCCGGACCACCCCAGCATTGCAATGGAAACTCAACGTTGTTGAGATCAGACTAAAGGGAACTTACTGGGACCCATGCCACTTCCGAATTTCAACATATCAAGACCCCTTTATCAAGGTCTCTGTCCCAGAGATTTTAAAACCTCTGAAAGAACACTCCAAGATTCGGGAGCCAAAGCAAGTCTGCCACAAACGGATCATCAAGGCAAGTTTTCCCCTGCTCCATACCTCGGGTAAAGTCATGCCTGCCCCGTGGCTCCGGCATTTCCTGACTGCGGGAAACGCACCTGTCTGCCCCACAGCCTCCTGCATAATTCCTACTTTTAGCATTTTCTAGGCTTTAAATGAAATTCGTGTATGGGGCTTTGAATATCATATATCTCCTTCTCACCTCTGATGACTTCCTGGCACCTTGTGAGCTTTTAAATAGAAATTTCCGGGATGGAAGGGGTAATAGGTATTTGTTGTGACTCTTTTGAGGGACAGTGGGTTATTCCTTTGGCTTAAAGCCAAATACTGCTCATGGAATGGCTTTCTTTTGATGTCCTTTAGACAGTAACAGAAATCCTACCTCAGGTAAAGCTGATCTGTGTCAGGACAAGAAGTTCCAGGACAGGATGACCCCTTCTCAGAGCCCAGCTTCCCCGTCCTCCTCTAGGACTTGCGCTATGGCGTGGAGCCCTCGTAGCAATGGGATGGATTGGGCACTGATCTGAGTATACGCCTCTTTTGTTTGGGTTGATTACATCTGAGTCATAGCAAGTGCTACAGTCCTGTGATGGTACACTCATACTGACTCTTAGCTGAAACACATGTATGTGGAATATTATGTGGAAAAAGTTAATATTTTTCAAAATGAAAAGAAAAAAAACCCAAATTCATGGTTGGTCTCCATTTGGCCTTTTCTAGATTCAGGGTTCCAACATTTTCATCTCGGAAGACACTGTAGAGGGCTATCCTGCTCTATCTCTGTGCATCTGTCACCGTCTGAGTAGGGTGACATGAGGTTACCCAGTTCTGAGCTCTAACAGTTGTGCTGGAGGGGTTCAAAGCAAGCTGACCATACAAGTGATGTTGTATTGGGTGCGATCCAGGTTAGGCAAACCAAGAACTCATTCTGGGGATCCTTGGAGACTGGAGGAAGCTCCTGTCTCAACCTCTTCTTTGGCTCCCTGTTGCCTGCAAGGAGGTTTGTAGCTCACACAGTTCTTAACAACCTTCCCTCAATTCTCCTTTCTCTGTGAATCAAGCTCCCACGGACCTGCTGGTCCATCTGGACAGAAATACTCTCTGGCCTTCAGGCTTTTGCTCACGCTGTCCCACAGAGCTTAGCTGCTCTTCCCCCTTTTTCTGCCTAAACGACTCCTACTTGTTCATCAAGGCACACCGCAAATGTCCTTTTCTTGCCTGTCCTAGCACCTCCTCACCTGTTTCTTCCTCAGTTGCTACAGTGATTATCACACAGCCATACTATTTAGTTTGAAGTTAAGTGTACACATACTGAAAGCAGACTGCCTGGGTTCAAATCCCAGCTATACCACTCACCAGCTGCGTGCCCTTGGACAAGGTTTCCACTTCCAGTTTCCTCCTATGTTACACAGGGCTACAAGTATCTACCTCACAGGGTTTTGAAAGTGTTAATGGACTAGCGTGAGTTGAGAACTTAGGCTATAGCCCTGCACTCAGCCATTGTTATTATGATCATTATCGGTTTGCCCTCAATGGTCATGGTCTTTATCTGATTGAGTTCATCAATCGTGATGCTTCATTCGCCATGGTTAGGCCGATTGGAATCCACAGTTGATATGCTGAACCTGGAGGTTTTGAGGGTTCCCACAGCCCCTTGGGTATAGACCAGGTGAACAGATGCAGAGACACGTGGTTCCAGCCTATGTTCCCTTGGGCTCACAGCTCCTCACTGATGTCTTTACACTCCCTGGGCATCATGGGCTGTCCCCACAATCTAGACAAAAGATATGACAGTGCTCTTGTAGACGTGGTGTTCTAAACCAAGACACGTTTTCTTCTTCGAAGTAGTTGTCTAACTAGTCTTATGGGAGGCTCACTGGTGGTATCAGTTAGTTGGCTCTTGGAGAAGTCTAAGCAGAATGCTGAAGACAACTGTAGGTTTGGGTCATTGGGTTCTGATGCTGTGTTGGAGACAGCAGTGTATCTGTGTCACAGAGCAACACCAAGTTCAGTGGGCATTAAAAATGAAGGGCTGACTGGAAAAAATCAATATATAAGGAACAGACCAACAAACTAGGTGGACCCAATGCCACAGGCCTGTAATTCTGGCTACGTAGGAGGCTGAGGCAGGAGGATCACAAGTTGGAGGCACTGCCTGGGCTATGAAACATGTTCAAGACCAGATTGGGCAAGTTAATGGGAGCTAAGTGGACCATGCATTGCCATGAGCCTGAGCACATCTGTATACACCACAGGGTGAAGGCCAGGGTGTTCGGTCGACTCCACCCCAGTTTTCTTCACAGACAGCCGAGAACGAGCTGACTGAAGCATGGCCCAGATGCTGGCTCATTTGTGTTCTTCTCTGTGTATCCTCGTGGACTTAATCTGTGCCACCATCTGGAATAAAAGTAGCCTGAAAACATTCACTGTGTTCCCCAGAGCAAGAACAAATGCGATTGGGAACCTGAGATGAGCCTGGATTTCCCCCCCCAACATTTGGCTTGGCATCGATATACCTAACAGCTTAAAATCACAAATACTGCTAGTATGGCTATAAGCAGTAATTTAACTCAAACTCCCCCCTTCGCCAGGATGGAAACTAAAGGCCTACGAGTGACTGTCAAGGTCACTTGACTGTGTCAATTAGACCCTGAGTCCTGAGTTCATGCATTTCCTCCTGGCCTCACATTGTCCCCTTAACCATGGTCTGGCCATGCTAAGAGCCATGGTTCATGTGAAGAGCTGGTGCTTTAACCCCAGGGTCATGTGGGAGCTTACTGAAGCCTGGCTGGAACTGGAGGCATGTGGCCTGCTGGTAGCTGTTCTGAGCTGCAGGCTCCGTGGCAGTTCAGAGCTTTCCTGTTAGCCCTTCAGGATTCAGGTTTCCACCTCTGCTTACCATAGGCACCCATCCCCCAGACTCAGGCCGTTCTTTCCCAGGGTCTCCAAGGCCGTGCTTATCTCTCCAGAGTTTCACCTCTCACCCAGCCTACTTCCTCTTGCGTCTTGTATGCGTGATGGGGAAGGGGTTTGTTGAATGGGGGAAGCTAATAGTTTTGTTTTGTTTTGAATGGTTTTGTTCAGAAACTGCTTTTTCCCACAAGCTGTTGGCAAGGCTTTTGAAAGGGGGGCTCGGATCCTGTGGAGTAACTTACTTGGGGCAGAGAGAGAAATTGTTCTGTAGTAGAAAGTAACAAGACACTACTTGTTTATTTTACAAGCTAGAACCTGAAATATTTTTTAAAAAAAGGCCATGGAATGAATTTTGTTAAATCCACAGAGATAAAACTATGTCACCCAAGGTCTTATCAAAGGATGGATGTGATATATCCCCTGTATTCTTGTTTGGGTGTGGGCTCTCGAGAATTCTAGTGCAGGGGTAACACCCCATAGATAGAGAAGGAGACATGAGTTACACTGTCCTTGGATGCTGTCTCTTGTGGAGGCGCCCATGGTGAACGTCACTACCGACATAGAAAATGTCCCTGATACCTGCTGACCAAAAACAAAAGCAAAGTACAAAACAAGTCCTCACAGTACATTTCCAAATACGCAACAAGTTTATAAGAATAAACATGGTGGAAGGCTATCTAGCACTATTTTTAACAGTGATGATGGTGGTTGATTTCCATTACTTGGGTTTTTCTGTTTGGGCTAACTGTTTCCTATGTGCGAGTGTGCATGTGCAGGCCCCACTGTGGATGCTGTGGTGGATGATGAAATCGTCCTCTACCATTCTCCACCTTAGTGTTTGAGACAGGATCTCTCACTGAACCTGGAGCTCACCATTTGGGCTAGGTTGACTGCCCAGGGAACCCTAGGATCCTCCCGAACACAGCGCCTAGCACTGGGGTCACAGCTCCTTGCTTGCCTTGCTCTCCTTCCTTCCTTCCTTCCTCCCTTCCATCCTTCCTTCTGTCCTTCCTTCCTTCCTCCCTTCCATCCTTCCTTCTGTCCTTCCTTCCTTCCTCCCTTCCATCCTTCCTTCTGTCCTTCCTTCCTCCCTTCCATCCTTCCTTCTGTCCTTCCTTCCTTCCTCCCTTCCATCCTTTCTTCTGTCCTTCCTCCCTTCCTCCCTTCCATCCTTCCTTCCGTCCTTCCTTCCTTCCTCCTTCCATCCTTTCTTCTGTCCTTCCTTCCTTCCTCCCTTCCATCCTTCCTTCTGTCCTTCCTTCGTGTAGGAGCTGGGGATCCAGAATCAGGGACCCACGTTTACACACCGAGCACTTTGCCCACTGAACCATTCTCACCGCCTCCCGCTGCTACTTCTACGGTAGGAAAAGCTCTAAGAGTTAAAAACAATGGCAGTGACTCTGCTGTCACCAAGCTTGGAGGCTAAGTTATGAAAGAGACATGGCCGAGAGGGTCAGTCCTGGCATTAAGAAGTTCTGGTGGCTAATAAATGTTTCCCTTTTCTAGAGAGAGAGGAAGGCGGGAAGCAGCCATCCTCCCTGCAGGTGTGGGCCGGAAGATCTTTCATCTGAAATCCAAGAGAGATGTGCCCTACAGCTGTCCCCTAGCATGGCAGCTCTTTCTGAGCCAATGCGCAGGCACTAGCTGCTAGAACTCCAGTACGCTGGGTCCTGCTGTTAATTAATGTTATCCCTTACGTGAGTTTGTGTGGGCTAGCCTGGGAAGCTAATTATCTTTCCTGACATTGTTTCTGCAGGAAAAACAAAAGTGTTGTCCATTTCACGACACCAGTGTACACTGGAGCTTTTAGGATATGGCCATTTTGGGCTTGGAGACCTACCTAGGTACACTTTATTCATTAGCTACTTAAAGTGTGTGTGTGTGTGTGTGTGTGTGTGTGTGTGTGTGTGTGTGTGTTTCATACTACGTTGTACTGCATCTGTTATTCCATCACGTGGTCACAGTATTTTCAGGGCTGCTGGGATCTTAGAGGTTGGGGCCTGGTGGCTTACACTGTTGGTTTTGTCTCTTCCTTACCACTGCCCCTATGCCCGGCTTTCCTTTCCAGCTGTGTTCTTGGGAGAACATTTAAAGAAAAGAGATTTGTTTTATGGGGTTGCGAGATCGAGCGTAGTCCTGAGTGGGTGTGTGCTGTTGACAGGAGCGCGGCCATGTCAAACAACCTGGTGCCTCAGACCCATGGGAGTGGCAAAGCCACCTGCAAGTGAGGCTCAGAGGGATGGCAGACCTCTGGTCCACGTACAGGAAATGCCCACCAAGGCTTTCTCCCTGGAGATGTTTATGGCTTGAAGACTGCTCTCCTACAGAGCTGGTGTCTACTGAGATGAGCTAAGCCCGCGTCCTTGTTCAGTTCCATACCATAAGCCCCACCCCTTGTTCATCTGTATGTGATAATCCTGATTCCTGTTTAACCATATACAATAAATACATTAAGCTTCTGGGGCTCCCCATGAGAGATCCTGGACTGCCCGACTCAGCTTCTCCGTGTCTATATGTCTGTCCTTTCTTTATTCCTCTGCCACTCCAATTAAGTCAGTCCAGGGAGCTATGTAGAGCATGGCAGAAATTTACCCAGTGACCAAACATACTGATGTGTCTCGGTCAGGCCCAGGCCTGTGATCCTGCAGCCCCCTAGATTTGAGACAGTCTCAGAATGGTCTAGACATCTAGGTGTGATGAGAGCTGGGTGCTAGTATCCTTGAGTTGTATGAGTCTGGGAAAGTTACACACGAGGGATCAACATGTGAGCTGAGATGGTCTCTCCATGTCTGACACATGAACTGAAAGACTTGCCTTGTATTAGGGGGCAGACTTCAGCCTGTTTGCTAAGAGGCATCTAGATCAAGGAGAGGCAGAACATTCTGGCCTCTGCTAGATTTATCATGTAGGTTGTGCAACCCTTTGACTAACTGGAGGTTTGTGGGAAATAACTTGGATTAGTTAGACTTGGAGCAGTGAGCTTTGGTCTTTTCTGAGTAAGGAATGCTTGTGATTTAGATAGAATTCTATACTCCATGATGCCCACCAAAGATATTTTAGGAGTCCATGTATGTAACATGAAGCACCTCTGGCCTACATAGCAAATCCTTTTTTTTTTTTTGGTTTTGTTTAGATTTTTCTCCATCTTTATTAAACTGGGTATTTCTTATTTACATTGCAATTGTTATTCCCTTTCCCGGTTTCCAGGCCAACAGCCCCCTAACCCCTCTCCTACATGGGTGTTCTCCTTCCCATCCTCCCCCCATTACCGACCTCTCCCAACAATCACGTTCACTGGGGGTTCAGTCTTGGCAGGACCAAGGGCTTCCCCTTCCACTGGTGCCCTTACTAGGTTATTCATTGCTACCTACCCAGTTGGAGCCCAGAGTCAGCCCCTGTATAGTCTTTGGATAGTGGCTTAGTCCCTGGAAGCCCTGGGTGGTTGCATTGTTGTTCATATGGGGTCTCAAGCCCCTTCAAGCTCTTTCAGCCCTTTCTCTGATTCCTTCAACGGGGTCCCATTCTCAGTTCAGTGGTTTGCTGCTGGCATTCGCCTTACATAGCCAATCTTACATGCTGCAGATTCTTGTGACTTTCTGTGCATGTGCATATACAGGCCAGATGTCATTTCTTATGTGCCATTCATCTTGTTAAGACAGTCCCTCCTTGATGCCTGGAGCTCTCTGATTAGGCTAGGCTGTACTTGTCTGCCTCCAGCACTGGAATCATGATAATGTGCCACCATGCCTGGCTTTCTGTATGGATTGTAGGGATTTGAACTCAGGCCCTCATACTTGCACAGCGAACACTTTGTCAGTTGAGCCATCTCCAAAGCTCAGGTTCTCATGATTTTCCTCAGAGAGAGCAGACAGATCTAGATCAAACCACGACTGCTAGACAGATCTGGCCATGACCGCTCTTTGGTTCTTTGAGGAACTATAGTTTTCTCTTGCATAGAATCAAGATGTTCAAGACATAGAGAGATCAGGAAATAACCCCTTTCTCTGGTGTTAGTAGGTTAGGCTAGAGACTTGCAGCTAAGTCCTCTAACAGACGTAGGAGGACCTATTACCGGTTACTTGCTCTGCTCAGTCCTCAGGGAAGTCCCCAGATTTCCTAGATTCTTTGAGAGAGCTGGCGGATGTTCCTAGACAAATTGCTCAGTTTGTCAGGGTTTCTGCTTTCTGGTCCGCTCCAGTCTTCTTCCCCTGCCCCCTGCCTTATGCTGGTGTCCCAGCATCTGTGGTTCCATGACTTCTATCTATGTAGCACTGAGAGGTCACTCAGAGAGGAATTTCTAGAGCATTTGTGCATTTGTCTGAGAAGCATTTGGCTTCCTAGATGCCTTCAGGAGGAGGACAGGAAAGCAGCATTTTTGCCTCTTTTTCTGCTTTGAGAGGAGCCACTCAGCACAGCTGTCTGCAGGGTTCACACCCCACACTCTTCTGAATGAAAAGCTTCCATCGAGAAGCCCAGAAAAGGCAGGTCCAGCCTCAGAGACTCGCTAAAGAAACAGGAATCACTTGAATCTTGGGCATGATCCCACTTCCATGACTCACGCCCCCTCCCTCTTCCAGAAAGCCAGGCACAGGAATTAATTTATGGGTTCTGTCCAGAGGTCTTTAAGTAAACAGTGCTAACAGCCCTTTCAGCTATCCAGACAAGCTTGATTTTAGGCCCCTGGGAGGAAGCTAATGACTTGTAGTTACTTGGCTATTGTTTTCCGAAAACAATTTGACTTCCTTTTAGATAGCCTCGCAATTCCTTCTTTACAAATTGGGGTGCTGGAGCCAGGGCAGGGCTGAGCTGGCCAGCTCCAGAGCACAATGCCCTCAGACAAGCCCCTTTCTTAAGAACTTTAAAGGCACCTGAAAGTTGGTTGAACAGTCAAGACTCTGTGAATGGAAAGGACCTTTGTGATTCTGCCTGTCTCTTGAAATCTCACCCTATCCAAGAGCCTATAATAACAATTACACTGCATAATGTACAAAGAACAAATGTGTGAAAGACTATGTAATGTCATGACCATTTTACAGATGTAAACATTGAGGCCTGATGACTCGCCTGAAACCATATAATTAGCAAAGGCTGAGGGTAGGATTCTGTCTCAGATCTGAGCAGGGAGACTGTCCTGAGCCAGCAGGCTTTGGTGTGTCCCCTGACAGTCAAGTCTTCCTGCTGGAATGTACATTCAGCTGCACCGGCTGTGAAGTTGAGGTACAAGACACCCCCCTCCCCCTGCCCTGACTCATTCTCCAGAGCTGGGATAGGTTGGGTCTCAGGTTGGGAATTTTTCTTTCAGACAGTCTTTCACAGCTAAGGCTTGACTAAGGATGACCTTAATCTCCTGACACTTCTGTCTACTTCTCTAAGGGCTGGGATTACATGAGCCACCACATATGGCCCATGGGGAAACCATGTTGAATCTTCTTTCTGTCACAGATGTACAGGCACACAGGTGCACAGGTGCACAGGCTCACAGGTGCACAGGTGCACAGGGGTGCAGGTACACAGGTGCACAGGGGCACAGGGGCACAGGTGGTATTCTCAGATGAATAGCCCAGACCCTTTCTGCTAGAAAACATCCCCCTAGTCTTTCTCTGGAAATAGGTTGAATCTTATTGACTTTTTCTTGATTTTCAAAAAAGTGTAGTATAAACAGACTTTAGTTTTTGTTATTGACTCATTTATATGTTGTATGTGTGTATATATTATATTATATTATATGTACATGTACAAAAGAGAATAGTCATGTAGTTCTCGCTACATTTTAAATAGTTCTCATTGGATAGCCAGCCCATAGGTTGGATGGTTATTAACATTATCATCATTTTAAAGTGAAAAAGAGGGTCCCATAGATGCTAAGTGGTACAACCAAAATCTGAGACCAAGCCAATACTATGATTATTTTTATGTTGCTGAAGTTTAAACCCACATTCTAGGCAGTTGCTCTACTACTGAAGTAAACATCTGCTTTGCAGCCAGTAGTCTCTTTGTATGTGTGTGTATGTGTGGAAATTTGTGTGCTCATATGTGTGTACATGTGTGTTGAGACCAGAGATCAATGTCAGGTTGTTCCTGTATCTTACAGTTCAGCAAGAGTAGCCAGCTTCTATCTCTAGGATCCTCCTGTCCCTGCCTTCCCAACATTAGGGTTACAGGTATGCCGTCATGACCAGACTTTAACATGGGTGTTGGGGATTTGAACTTGAATTCTATGCTGGTGCAGCAGCAAGCAGTTCGCCAGATCCCCTGGAACCAGCACTTCAGTAGATCCCACTAATGTCTCTCACCGCATCTGACAAAGACAGGATTCTGAGTTGTAAGTTATTTCCCCCACATCCTGCCCATTTTACCTCTAACATTTAGCTGACTGAATGTAGGATTAACCTTTGAAAACCAATGAGAATCTAAATTTTCTAAATGCTTCTCATTCCCTGTAAGAACTTGACCCTGGGAACACAAGTTCAGCCTAATGACAGATATGAACACATAAAACTTCTATCCTTGAGTTAGGGTTTGAACACCTGTGGCTAAGTTTTCAAGATGGAAAAAGGACACTGCACCTCTCTTTACACTTAAGGGTCTGCCTCTCTTTTGCAGTGACTTCTCAGAGGTTGTCCGAGTACGCAGTATATTTGTCAATAAGTTCTTCAGTCTTGTACTTTAAGATTTTTGTCAATAGACCACTATACCAGTTTGCTTTGTATTGCTGTGGTTAGAAAGAAATGACCAAAATCAACCTGGGGAGGAAAGGGTTTATTTCATCCCTTGAGTCATAGTTCATCATTGAGAGAAGTCAAGGCAGAAGCTAACACAGGGGCCATGGAGAAGTGCTGCTTCCTGGCTTATTCCCAATGGCTCCCTTACTTAGCCTAAGTCAGGACCACCAACCCCGGGGTGGTACCACAGTGGGCTTGGGCCCTCCCGTGTCAATCATTAATCAGGAAAATGAGTCCACAGACTTCCCCACAGACCAATCTAATGTGGGCAATTTCTCAATTGATTCCCTCTTTACGGATAACCCTGGCTTGTGTCAAGTTCACAAAAGCTGACCAGTATAACTACCAAGTACCAGACCTTGTACTCAAAGGAGAAGCAAGTCCTCTTAGTCCTCATGAGGCAGATATTAGGCAAGGTTGCATCCCTTGTTAAAGGGAAGGGAAGGAGGGAGGGAGAGAGGGAGGGAGAATGGTAGGAAGGAAGGAAGGAAGGAAGGAAGGAAAGAAGGAAGGAAGGAAGGAAGGAAAGAAGGAAGGAAGGAAGGAAGGAAGGAAGGAAGGAAGAAAGGAAGGAAGGAAGGAAGGAAAGAAGGAAGGAATCTAGGTAGGTATTGAGCTGGAATCTCTAGACCTGTCTGAAACAGGACTAACATTTAAGAGACTCAATAATTTAGTTTCAAGGATTTCCTAGATGGAGAACAAATGCCGTTCCAAGATGCCCCAGGCAAAGATCCCATAATTTTGTTGAATGAAATCTCCAGTCTTAGACTCTTGGGGGCCTAGTACTTTCCACCATCCTCTGACTTTAGAAGGAAAGAATCAGGCTTGTGTGGCATTAGGCTGGCAGTGATGATGACCGTAAGGGTGATGGTGGCCGTTCCTCTTCCTCTTCCTCCTCTTCTTTGACTCAGCCTGCCACTACAAAAGAGTTCTGAGGTCTGGGATCCCAGAGGACCCCTAAGCCCAAGATTAGATCTGGATAAGATTTTAACCTTGCCTTCAGGGATTAAAAACTTGAAAAGTGACAAGAGAAGAGAACAGAGCCATCAGGAACAAGAAAGTGAGTTTCGTTTGCTTTCTGCTTCTTGGAACAAAGTGGGTGTTTGTTTCTTTGCCACTATCTGGAAAGTAAAAGTCCTAAAGGGAATGGCTTAAGCCTACCGTGTTTGCATCCCAACCAGCAGAAAAGTGTGACCTCAGCCCACTAACCACAGCTCCAATCGCCCATTTACACCCTCCAATTAGGCGCTGGGGACTCATTGCTCTTGCAATTAGCTGCTGACAGAAATTACTTGCACATGTAGCCTGCAAAGGAGGTAGCTGTGAAAACATCTGCACTAAGGTGTCTTGGGAGGGAAACCTAAAGAGCCAGAGAGTCACTGAGTGAAGAGGACATGGAAAATCTGTCACCTCATTTCTCTCCTTGCTTCTAGAGACAAGGGGGGGAAGGAAGCAAGTTTTGCAATGCCAGCGTTAGAAGACTTTGGAGAAGGTGGAAATCTCAGACTGTGAGATGCCTTTGTGGTTACAGGAAGCGCAGTCTCTTGCTGGGGGTGGAGTCCGTTCTTCTGGTGCTCTGACTTGGAGTGCCCTGGGCTCCTTTCTTACTATGCTAGAGGAGTTCATATTTTCTTCACAGCTGGGGGACAAAGTGATGAGCCTGTGCATCAGGCAGAATATTTCTCCGTGTCCTAAATAACCCTGGGAAAGTTATTCAACTTCTCCCAGTGTGAACCTTCTTTATGTTAAAATGGGGATGGTAGCGTACTGTTTATCATGCAGTACCGTGAAGTGTGCAGCTTTCCACTCTGATATGACACAGCGAAGCAACCGCTCAAATGATTTCCCCTCCCATGATTTAGCAATTTATTGTATGGGCAATGCCGAGTTTATATTAATTGTTTTACCATTAAGAACTCTATTTTGCAATCAGGACACCAGCTCCTTGTGGCCTTTGTTTTTCAGCATTGACTGAGTCCATTGTAGGTGGCCAACGAGTCTTGGTCAAGGTCACAATCTTTATGTAGTGCAGAAGGTTTCGTGAAATTGTTTTTCTATGGGTTAGAGAGATGTCTAAGGATTCAGAACAATTGCTTGCCTCACAGGGGACCCTGCTTGGGTTCCCAGCACTCATGACTGTCAGTTCACAATTGCCTGCATCTGGCACCCTCTTCTGGCCTCTGTGGGCACTGCACTCATGTGCACATACCCACTCACACATAAGCACATATACAAATAATTTGAAAGAAAGTAAATCTTAGAACAACAACGACACCCCTTAGATAATTTTTCTGTGTTTTTATTTCTAAGTGGAAAAACAGTGAAGTGTGCCCAGCATGCCGCTGAGTGGACTTTCTTTGCAACACCCTTTTTAATGTGTGGAGCCCACCCTCAACACCTCTCTCCAGGACTCTTTTTACACTGAGCGTGAAGAAGAAGGGGAGAGCACAGCAGAATTTCTATTTTGTTCCCAGCTCTTGTCCTGAGGTCTTTCTAGGGCATTAGGCGTCTGCTGCTGATGTCCTTCTCTGGTTTGTGGTGACAGTCATACTGGGTCCCTTTAGAGAATCACTCCAGACCTACAGCATGAATGATGTTTTCCTTACTTTTGTTAAATTCTTGCCTTCACCCAGAGAGATTCTCGAAAGAAATAAGCCAGTCTTCCCAAGTATTTTCTGTCTGGATGCTGTGCTGAGTCTTGCGCACAGCTTCCTGGACGCAGCTTCTTGGAGTGTCTCTAGTGACCCCACCCAATTTCCCTACTGGTTAGTTCTTTCCTCTTCAGGTAGGATGGTGGTATTTTCCTGTTATGCCCTCAACTGTCCAGCCTCGCAGGTGTGCCTACATCTAAACACGTCTTCCCTTCAAGTTCTTAAAGGAAAATGGTCCTCTCTCTGTCTCCCTGATGATCTAGGCATTACATCACGGGCATTCAGTTTCTCCTCTGGCAGCCCCACGATCTATGAATTCATATTCCATTAAAACTTCCCCACTTTCAGATCACTCCCAGATGAGACTTTATGGGATCTTATCCGGCTATCTCTGGCTAGAGGTGTTAATGTGTCTCCAAGTGCCTTGTTTTGTGGAGTGGCTGTAAAGTCGGGACAAAGTCACAGCATGGGGACAGGGACCCCTGGGACCCAGGGCTCTGTGCTGGCTTCAGGGCTGAACTCTATCCCAGCCATAGTAGGCACAGACGGAGAGGGAGCAGGCTCTGTGCAGTACACTCCATGCTGTGTTCTGAAGTCATACCCACGGCACCTCTCGGTACTAGCCACTAATCTAAGTCTTCATGTATCTCCATCAGTCCTTGTGACAACCCTGAGGAGCAGACATTATAACCCCCAGCTTACAGCTGAAGAACCAGCGCTTCATGCAGGATGGCTTGCCCGGTGTTGTTGAAGCCAGGATTCAAACCCAAATAGGACATTCTGGCAAGGGAACCTGTGACTATGGAATCAAGATTCCTGCATTTGTTTTTATCAGAATCGTTTCCCTTCCCCTAATCCAGTAAAAGAAGCCTCACCTTCTGTCTTCTCCTGCCAGCCCTCAGCTGGTTTGCGACTAGCACTGGCTGGGGAAGGCACCGAGTAGATGACTATGTGGAATAAGAGGCAGATCTGTGTGCCTGGCCTGGCACCTGCCACCCACTGTGGTATATGACACCATTAAGGAGTCTAGACTGTCCCTCAGTTTCCCTGGCCATTGCAAATGGTTTCTGAGATTCTCCTCTTCAGCTGTCATATCTGTGGCTCTTAGTCATTGGTTTGTCTGACTTTAGCAACTCCCACCTCTGACACTTGTCCCAACCCCTCTGGGCCCAAGGCTAATGCTCAGGCAGAGGAATTGGTACAAGGTGGAAGAGGAGGTGGTCTCAGACCGTGATTTCTGAATTTGCTCATCTGTGACAAATAATGCTCTAAGATCTTTCCCTGGTTCAGCTACACCAGGGACATCTACAGACTTCTTCAAATTGCCTAAGAAGGTGAACGCTGGCATTGACTAAAACCTAACCTACCGTGCAACTGAGTCACCATGATCCTGTGTCTCAATTCTTTGACCCTCTGTTCTCCTCAGAGGCATTGCAGAATGTGAAATCAGAAACTGAAATGGTGAAGTGGAATAAAATGGGCCACGTGTGTGAAACCCCTAGCCCAGTGCCCAGACACACATAAGATGTGGCTTTCTGGTTAGAGGAGAGGGAAAGGAAGAGGGCGTGAGAACACTCTGGTTGGTGGGGAACGCAGCTCTACCATTTGGAACCCCAGGCTAAGGGGGTTTGACCATTCAGGTTAAACCTTGTGCCCATTCTGGGTGCCTAATGGCTGTGGCTTGGGAGAATTACCTTTTCCTGGGTTCCCTGGAGGGTTTGTTGTGTGGATAGACTCCTTTTCTGGTGACAGAAAAAGGACTGGAAAAAGATTTTCCTCAGGGTGCTTCAGGAAAGCAGAATTCTGTAGCCTCAGCAGCAGGGAGATGGGCAGAAAAAGACCCAGGAAGGCTGTGCCTGAGTCGGCTGAGACAGCTAGCAAGTGCGTGGACTGCCAGACGATTGTGGGTCGCCACGACAAGAACAGCCACTTGGACAGGGACAGCGGAGGGCAGCAGGGTGGGGGGTGGGGTGTCTTTCTCGACTGGTGAGAAGAAGGAGGAGAGGGACTTTTATAATGAGTACAAAATTCTAAACACAAAAGAGAGGGGAGGGAGGGACCCAGAGGGGGAAAGGGGTGGAGAGAGAAAGAGGAGGAAGAAGTGGGAGGAGGGAGGGCGATGGGATACCGGTTAAAAAGAGGGTGGGCGGGAGCAACCAGCAGGCTCAAGAGCAAATAACACTGGACAGTTGAACAGCAGCCAGAGCCTGAAGAACCAACTCCAGGGCGGAGGAAAGGAAGCAGGTAAGGGTGGACTTGAACTTTAAAGGCTAAACCTACACATCAGTGGGAAGCAGCCCAGAGACAGACTTGCCTCTCCAGAGGCTGAGAAAAGAAGCAAATCTCCCTCTGGACCTATGAGTGGACTCCCTACCCCTCTCTATTCCTGCCTTAGTGAAGCTTGGCTAAATGAAGTAGGAAGGTTTAGTCATGATCTATAGGAGCCGAGGAAATGTGAGCAGGATCGGGTGACAATCTGCCCCTGTGCAAACGAAGTGCCCCGGGGACATCTTAGGAAGTGGGTCACTAGTCCATTTCCAGGGACTTCTGTTAAGTGGGAATTGACCCTTTAAAAACAAAAACCCCAACAGTGTTTTATGATGTTTCCTCTAGGCATGAAATCTCGTTCGAAATGCTTTCCACAGCATCTAGGAGAGCATCTTGAGTGGTTTTTTTTTTCCTTCATAAGGCGTGTTGGACAGTTTAAAAATACTCTCTGCTTAGCTTCCTGCTGCGTCTCATGTCCCCACTGTGCAGTGGCCATTCACAAGAATCCCAGCTACCCCTGAGGTCAGGTAAAGAGGCTAATGAGACCAAGAGAGGTAGCCAGAGGGAGGAGGCCTGAAGGGCTCCATCCTACCTGACGGCTGAGGCTGCTGCGAGCTCCTTACCTCTCTTCTGATCATGTGGCAATGTAACCCAGCCCTGGGGGTGGGAAACCTGGGGCTGGTCCCGTGGGTAGCTTTGTGACCTTGGGCGTGACACTTCCTCCTTCTGGTTCTCATTGTTCTCCCACAAAATGTTGGAAGTAGAAGGACCTTCTGTGGTCCAATTTGCTGCAACACCATGCAAAACTGTGATTGGGTAGGCTTCCAAGCGGCTCAGAAACACTTAAAAAGCAGCACTTGACACACTGTTTCTTTGATCCCCTGGTTTCTGTACCCCCTCCTAGTGTTCATCACAGTGGGTGCTTCCTGGCCAAGGTTTAGAGATGGCATGGCCAGGCTGGCCTTAGAGAAGAAAGGGCAGTGGACATAGAGAGACTTGAAACCAAGAGATGTTCGCCAGAGTGGAGACAAGACCTGGTGGGCAGGAAGCTTCTTAACTGGCCTCACCCTGAAGCTAGCAGGCAAACCAGACTAACTTTCACAGTAGCAGGTTAAGTGGGCTCCAACTTCTTCTCTACCCTTTGCCCCGGAGGCATAGCCCAGCCCAGAGCCTGATTCACTGCTCTCTAGGGACAGCATCCCTACCTTCCTGTCAGGTCACCCCACCCCCACCCCTGGGGCAGCAGAGCTGTTTGGAGCTTGCAACCCCTGGCTACCCCTCCAGGCCCTTTCCTCACTCAGCAGCTGCCAGTAAGGAATCCATAGTGCAGAGCGGAAAGCCCCAAGAGGGGTCATTTCTGGGCCCTGTCTTTCCTACATGTGTGATGTTCACAGCTCCATGGTACTCACCAAGTCAAGTTGTTCTGCCTTGCCACTGTCTTGAAACAGTGTCTGGCTGGGCTCCTGAAATTCTTAGCTGCCTCACTCCTATGCCCTCTCCTAGTCCTGGCCTAAAGTCTTAGGTCATTAAAACTGGAAGTCTCAACGTGGCCAGTCAAACTCTTCCCTTGACAAAGAGACCAAGACCTAGAATGGGAACATGCCTTGCTGGGGATAAGGCCCTGCTCTGCCCTTATTCTTTGCTATGTTATCTTTCCCGTCTTCCCTGACGCTTCCGTGTAAGCATCTCTGCAATCCTGAGCATCGGCAGACACCGCCCGTCTGCCTGCCCCTCCTCACCCGCACTGGCTGGTCGGGGTTACAGACAGCGGACAGTCACAGACTCCAGCAGTCACTGAGGCTGTCACAGTGCCACCTGGCCTCTGGGGTACTGGCTGAACACATCTCCGGGGATTGCCAGTTAAAGTGGGACAGGTGAGCTGCCTGTGTTTCGCTTAGGACTGAAGTGGGAGACTTGCAACCCCCTGAGCCAGGAGATCTGATGTCACTGAGGTCAGGCTCTCTGCCTCCCAGGGAAGGACTGTTCCACAGGAGATCTCATCGGCTTTCTGTAGGCCTGGCTCCGGGCTCAGGGGTTGACTGAGCTAGCCAGAGAGGGGAGATGCTCATATTCCTGAAAGGCCTGGAGGTTTCTGTAAGAAAGGCAGACTTCCTTCCTATTGTGGGAAGAGGTAGACTTGTGAATGACAGCTCAATACCACTTTCTGAATCAGTTGTTCCCGACATGTTTGCAAGTGACTGGCAAGAAAAATCCAGCAATCCATTCACTTGGATAAATAAGTGGAGTTTTGAGGATTCAAAATCAGAGGGATTGAAATCACACAGAGTGACAAGTCAGTGTCTCATATGCATAGGGCAAAAGGAAGAAGCTGGGTATGGGTTTGGAAATTAACTATGTGACTTGAGGCAAATTACTTAATGTCTCTGATCCACAGCTACAGGAAGAGAAAGTCTTCTGTAAGGCTTAGTTAGCATCACAGAAAGCCCATTTCCTGCTGCCCATTGAACACTGGGGTCCAGGTACCCAGCTGCTGAGCTACAGCCCAGCCTGGTGTCTTAGATGGCTATCACAATAGTTGTTCAACCAATGACAAAGCAGTAAGGCCAAATCCAGCAGACGCAGGCCTCAGTCCCAGACTCTTTGATTTATACCTCATTTGCTACAAAAGCCCTTTCTCAATGAAGGCCAGCCGTGGCATCCCATTCTGAGAACATACTGCTTGCTTTCATGATTTACAGATAGATGTTTCCCACCTACAACTATTCTTGCTGACCCCTAAGCTGAGGGTTAGAAAGTCTGACTTGTCTCTTGACTTTGCCACTCATCTTCCAACCTCTCATAACTGGGCAAGTTCCAGGCTCTCCTGATGCACTGGCTTGGGGCTGTCAGGCGTTGGCAACCATTCTACCCAACTGCTTTTGTCTATGCACTGTGGTTCAGGGAAAGAAATGCACCTGTGTAAAGCCATGGAAAAATAGTAGAAGCCAGAAAAAGCCTCCTTCACGAGCTGGTAGCACTGGTGTCTGTAAATGACTTCCAAAATCCTGTGCCAACCTGAAAAGTTCTTGGTTCAGAACTTCAGGAGAAGGCAGAGGTGGCCACCCAAGATGTCTCTGGTCCCCAGCTTACAGGAGATAAGACAGTCTGCTTGGATTCAAAACCTTTAGCTATGAACACGTTCAAAGGGCTTTAGTTCCTCTACCCCACAGCACAGGCTCTGGTGCTAAAATATATGTGAGGCAGGCTGGGTCTGCCTTGGGAACAAGAGGAACCCGATCTGAGCAGGCCTCATGCCCCTCTCTTCCTCAGTCTTGCTCAGAGGGTCTCGATGCCAACTGAAACATTCATCTTTCTTCCAGACATATGAGTGTCCTTCCAACTCCCCATGTTTTCCTCATCCCCCCCCCCCCCGATGGTTGCCTTCTGGTTCCTAGTGCCAGGAGAGACTTGCAGTGTCACTAGCCGGTTTCTTGTATCTTCGAGTTCATTGTAATTGGGTAATTGGGCAATTGGGTCATGGTTGAGGGGTTTTACTGGGGCCTCCGATGTTCCAAGTAGTGCACTAGATGCTTCCACAGATTCACAAATCCATTAGTGCCTGTAATCAAACATTCCTACTTGCTTTAGAGCTGGAAACTGAGATCAGTTGACGAGAGAGCAATGAAATCAGAGTCCTGGCCCTCCTAACTCTCACAAACCATGAGTCTGTCACCTAGCTATGACTGTCCCTGTTGTTCTTGTTATGACAGCCACAAGATTCCAGAACCTGCTGTTTGGCTAGCTAGAAGGCCATCAGTAGACATTGTCACAGCCAAGAGCACTTACTGGCTGAAAAAGGAAATGACTTTCTATATGTGAATCCCGGCCGAATGGTGGCTGATGCTCCTGAGTCTGGGGGTCCTGACCACTGTAGGCTGAGGCCCCTGAGGCAGTGACGAAGCCAGGAATAGCTTAAGTAAGAGCTGGTCTGCCAACTAGACACAAGGTAACAGAAGAAGTCCCTAACTTCTTGTGGGACTGGATAAAGTGAGCAAAGCCCCGTTCACGGGTTGAGACTGGCATTCTGGACACAGGCTCATCATACTCTGCTGGTTGTGGGAGCTTTTCTGATTCTCTTGTATAGAGAGGTAAGGGGAACGTGGGCTTTGGAATCAGATTGATAAGATTCATGCCTGTTTGCTGCATTTTCTAATCATGAGACTTAGACCAAACCCTTGAACCTCCATTTTCTTTCCCATGAAATGGAATAATATGACTTCCCTAAGAGAGCTAATGGATGGGTTTTAAATTATGGTTTGTAAAGAGCCGTGCACATGGAAATACATCGTGTTCTCAATGGCGATGTGCGTCCTTATGGTCCTTGTTCTACAGCCGTCTCCTCCGGATAAGGGTTGAGACGGAGCCGTCTCTGAGTCTCTGAGCTGTAAGGTTCTATGAGTCTATTACAAGACCATAGGAACGATAAAGAAATCCAAGTATTACCATAGAGTTTCATTACTAATCACATAGGAAGTAATCAGCCCCTGTGGGGTAATTAATAAGGACCTCCTGATGTTTTGTTGTGCGTTGCTATTCCTGTACGCTAGCCACTTCTACTACTTCTTTTAATATTTCAAGGAGAAAATGATTGTTTTTCCTAACATAATTCCTCCTTCACTGCATCTGTTCCCTCCACCCTCTTGGCTTCAGAACAACAATGTGCCAGCAGGTGTCTCTGAATCATCCAATCTGCCCTTACCGGAATAAAGTAATTAGATTTATTTTAAAGAGTCGATTATCTGCACTTGAGAGGGAGGAGGGCTGTGTCGCATACTGTATGTTATCCATCTGTGTCTTTCCTCCTCCGACGGCTAATGCTGAGGAAGTGGCTCACAGAGCATGCTCAGTAGTGGCAGCTCCTGTCAGGTGTCTGGTCATACATACCCTTGAGGCTTTACATCTGAAATGTAAGAATTACTCTACTTAAATCAACTCCCAACATAACAATTGTCCCACGAGCATTCAGTCACCTCAGACAAAAGCAGCCGACCTCTCCTGTGAGGTTTTGCTAAAGAAAGCAAGGACAGGACGGGCAACTAGATGAAAACAAGCCAGTTGTTAACATGGGGCTTTGCTTCAGGTGTTCCAGGATCACGTTTGACCTCAACTCCAACCTCATTCTGAGCTCTAAAAGCAGGTGAGGATGGCTTCTAGTTCCTTTGCTTGAAGTGAGATTCCAAGGAAAACAGACTGTAATGTTTATGGGGCATTCAGTGCATAGGAGTATCTCTCGATATGTATCATGTCATTATCATCACCATCATCATCACCACCATCATTCTCATCATCATCATTGTCATCAATATTGTGTGTCTGTGTGCACGCACGCGCATGTGTAACACTAGATAAACTAGAAGATGTAGTTGGCAACGTCAAGGATAGGAAAGATGATTGAGCCAGCTGAGTACTTACACTAGTTTTGCATGTAATTCTTCCTATGTGTCTTCAGGGGAAAACTACTACTAGGCAAGGAGAAATTAGAAAACTGCACGTGAGTGAATAAGTCTACAAGAGCCCTGGGACGATGTCCCTCCTGGCACTTTACAGCCACCTGTACTGTCTGGCATAGCACAGTCACTCCGTAAACGCTTTCTACACTAAACCGAACTGGCACAATGCTATGCCTGAGGCATTCTTTGAGGAGGCCCGTTGGGTCCCTTTACAGCAGAATTCTCTTAATTGGGAAGCAAGTCAACTGCATTCCACTGTATGACGAGCAGAATTGCAGCGGGCCCCAGGGGACTGTTACTATTACTATGAATAACAGCCTTTATGGAGAAACAGAGATCTGTAAGATACTCTCCAGGACATGTGTCACTGTCCAGAATTAGCCTCTGTGGAGTGGTTTTATAATCTAATTTTGACAAACTTAAAGCCTCTCAGTAATCTGATGGGAGGAGACTTGAAGGAGTAGTCCCTAGTGACATTGTCTACTGTAGACATATTCCGTCCTGAGTAGCCAAGCAGAGGTCTCTCTGGTGGGCAGAAGGAAGATTCAGTGGCTTCCATGTCCTTGGCGTCTGTCATAGAATAGGAGTTCCTGTGCCAACTTTCCAGGAGGCTGGTCTTCCTGGCATGCACAATGATTCCTAAGTGGCGCTAACTTCTTCAGCAGCCGAGAAGGATCAGCCTCAATTCATTTGGTACTTGGTGTTTTGAGTCACGTGAATACTATCCTTCAATGTGCGCACTAGTTTTCTGTTGGTTTTTGGAGTGAGTGTGTGTGTGTGTGTGTGGTGTCCCACCAGGTGCATGGCACACCGCAGGAGAGGAATTCATCTAGGAAGCTACGATGAGAGAATGCATGGCTGGTGGAGCAAATATCTCTCAGCATGTTTGTGAGACCCCCAAAGACTTTCTAGCGCACCCCGAGGCTCAGCTGCTGATTTGAACACCAAGAAAGTGTTGTCAGAAAGTTGGCTACATGTGACCCCCAAAGAATACAATCGTTACTCAAGAACATAGACAATGTTCAGCTATCCCTTTGGAAGATGCTTTGATCATTCACAGTATGCACTCTTGAACAGGAGAGATGAGATGCTGTGCTCAGAAGCGTGCTGGGGGACACCTGCCTCCTACATGGTTTACACTAAAGGAGAAATGGAGATCAAAAATTGAGAAATCCTTAATATCCCAAGCATCCTTGGAGGGCTGCCTTCTCAGGGTCTACCCTCAGAAGCAAGGCATGTGCTGAGCATAGTGAACACTGTGGACTGAGAATTGCTTCAGACTCCGAGACATAGCCTGTAAAGTCTCCCTTGATCTGACCCCGGCCTCCGGGCAGACCCTCGTGTCAGTTCTCATCCACTGAGTTCTGTCCTACAGCTCTCTGTCTGAAGTGCCTTCGTCTCCCTGGATCTCCTTCACACACTCTGTGCCCTGATGGACAGCATACCTACTTGGGTTGTCTCCTCCAGGAAGCTCTCTGATCCACCCACCTGCTCCCCCAAGGGCAGTGCTGGCTTACTCATTCATATGCCTCATCGCACTTCATTTCTGGCCCGTCTCTGGCTTTATTTGTATTCATCCACAGGACAGGGTCTCACGAACATAGAGATGTATTGACCCTTGGGCCTCTGAGTTCTAGCACTAGGCCAGTGTATGAGACACTCAGGAAATGTTTATGAAGATGAAATGAGTTATGCTTTCCAACATACTTTCCCCAGCACTATATATAGCATAGGTTATGTAAAGGGAGCACAATAAATATTTGCTTGATTGCATAAAAGCTGACCCTAGATGTTATCACTAAACAGCAGATTTGCGTCTGGAATCACTCAGTGGCCCAGCATTCATGGGGACTCGTCCAGCTCCAAGTGCAGAGACCTGAGAAGTGATGGGCTCCATGTTGGGGGAAGCTGGAAGGAGATTTACAGGCACCGCGCTCTATCAGTGGTTCTCAACCCATGGGTCGCGACCCCTTTGGGGGTTGCATATCAGATATTTACATTCTGAGTCATAACAAAACTACAGTTATGAAGTCGCAGTGAAATGATTTTATGGCTGGGAGAAGCACAGCGACCATTAAAGTGTCGAATGGTAGGAAGGTTGAGAGCCAATGCTCTAGACTAACCAGAAACTGAAGCCCTGGGTCTGCTTCTTTAGTTTGCCTTTATTTCTTGGATCAACTCATCTCCAACAGTGATCCCTGAATAGAGTGGCCGTGAGGATTCATCCGTTCCACAGCAAAAACCAAATTATCTGCAATCCTGAGGGAAATTCAGTCTTGAATGGAGAAAGTGTGGCCCTTGCTCACCGCGCTGGCAGGAGACAGCAGAGAGGCACATCTGAGCGGAGGAAAGGTTTTAGTTGTTATAACTGGGCTTCTGAAAGGAGATTGGAGACTCCTTAGAACTGCTCTGTGCTGTCGTCATTTGTATTTTCTGCTGTGACAAAATACCTCACAAAAGTAATTTATAAGAGGCTTGGTTTGGCTCCTGGCTCAGGAAGAGACAAAGTTATGGAAGGTGTGGTGGTGAGGTGGTGGGAGTGAGAATGTTTCGGTTAGCTGCTCTGTTGCTGTGATTAAACCCTGACTAAGAGCATCTTGGGAAGGGAAGGGTAGAAGGGAAAGAAGTAGAGAGAGATGGACACTGGTGTTCAGTTCCTGTCTCTCTCCTTCCTTTCCATGCATACTGAAGACACATCCTCCTTCCTTGATTAGTAATATATTTATACTGTTATCTATCATCTATCTATCATCACCATCATCCTCCCTGTTGCCCCTTCCTCTTCCCCATGTGTGTGTGACTGTGTGTGTGTGTCTGTGTGTCTGTCTGTGCGTCTGTCATCTGTCTGTGTATGAGACTGTGTGTGTGTCTGTGTATGTGTGACTGTGTGTGTGTCTGTAGTCTGTCTTGTGTGTGTCTGTCTGTCTGTCTCTGTGTGTGTGACTGTATGTGTGTGTCTGTGTGGCTGTGTGTATGCGTCTGTGTGTGTGTGTGTGTATCTGTGTATGTATCTGTGTGTGTGTGACTGTGTATGTGTGTGTGTGTATCTGTGTGTGTGTCTGTGTGTGTGACTGTGCATGTGTGTGTCTGTATCTGTGTGTATGTGTCTGTGTGTGTGTATGTGTGTGTGTCTGTGTGTGTGTCTGTGTCTGTGTAGTTCAGAAGCTAATATTATGTGCCTTCCTCAATCTGGTTCTACCTTATTATTTGAGTCATGTTTCTCACTGAACTTAGGGACTGGATCAGTCTAGACTGGCTGTCCAAGAAGTCACGTAGGTGCTTCTGTCTCCACTGACCTAGTGCTAGGATTATAGGTGCACACTGCTGCCCCTGGCCTTTTTAAAAGATTTATTTTTATTACTATTTTTAAATTGTGTGAGGTGGGGTAGGGGAGTGGGTGTGTGCATGTGTGCACACATGCATTCAAGTGAGTTTCTTAAAATCCAGAAGATTGTGTCTGATTCCCTAGATCTGGAGTTGCTGGCAGTTGTGAGCCACCTGGTGTGGGTGCTGGGAACCGAATTTGGGTCTACTGCAAGAGCAGGTACATGCTCTTAATTTCTGAGCCATTCGTCAGCCCTGGGTTTCATGTGGGTGCTGGGGGGTCCAAACTCAGGTCCTCAGGCCTGCACACCACCTCACCACCTGATCCATCTCTCCAGCCCTTCCTCAGCTAAATCTCTCTAGTTTCACTGGAAACCCCTTCAAAGATATACCTACTGGCACATCTCCTAGGTGATTCTAAATCCAGTCAAGTTGACAGCGAATGCTAAGTATTACACTGCCAGGTAAGATTGCTTCTTGAGCTAAGAAAGCATTTGTTGCATTTATAATTAGAGAATCTAATGCAATGAGAATAAGGAGATGGGCCTTTTATTTTTCAGGAATTTATTGAGCATTCAAGGAGGAAAAGCTATTAAATCTACAAGGAAAGAAATCGTGTGGGGCCTGGAGCTGTCCAAATATTGTTCCTCATACTCAGAGCAGTGGTGGATATAGAGAAAGGGGCTGTGGGTGAGGTGGTTGACAAGAACAATTTGGAGAACAAATCTAAGGCAGCATTTGAGTATGAGAATGTACCCCACATGCTGGGTGGTGATTTAGAGACTAGGAGATATCAAAGAGATGAGCTCAATTTAGAAGACTACTCCATTTCATCCTTCATCTGTGGGAAAAAGGAAGGGGCCCTGATTATGAGTTTATGACTTATCTAGTTGTCTTTTTGAATTTTCTTTTAATTAAACAATTAGCTGTGTAGGGCACAATAATGTAGTGTCTGGTCCTCCGGACACTTGATTGGACCAGAGCAGACACCTAAGTTTTAGTTTGAGCTATGCAATTCATGAAGCCAAGGCCTAAAATGATGCATTCTAGCTCTCTATAAAATCCTTGGCCCTTGCCTTCTATCAAGTATTAGTAATTTTGTGTTGCTATGACAAGACACCCAAGTTAAACAACTCAAGTTTAAAAAAAAATCTTATTTCGGCTCATGGCTTCAGAGATTTCAGTCCATGCTTGGCTTTGTTGCTATTGGATCTGTGACAAGATAGGGACATTGTGTTATAAGGACATAATGGAGGAAAGTTGCTCACCTTGTGGCAGCCAGGGAGTGAGGGAGGGAGGGAGGGATGGAAGAGAAATAAGAAGTGAGGGGGTGTGCAGACAGCATCTAGGGACAACGTATGCATTTCCCTTCTCTCTTTAAGGGAAATAAAGGCAATTCCACTAAGTAAAAGCAAAGAACCTTTGCTTGCCGCTCCTTCATGTTGAATTCCCAGTGCCTAGATGAGGGGACACTTGCAAGTACCCCCCCCCAAAAATTGCATGAATGGATGAAGTGACGGATACTCTAGGTGGCAGAAACAAGAGGTGCTGAGGCAAAGATGTGGAGAAGTATGAGTGTGTGTGTGTGTGTGTGTGTGTGTGTGTGTGTGTGCGTGCCAGAAGAATTGGGCATCTTAAATAGTGAGCATGTGAGGCAAACTGGGGGAAAGAGTGAATCAGAAAGTGCTGTGAAGGATCTCAGAGGGTAGATTTGAGTTTGAACTTCAAAGTGTTAGGAGGCTGACGAGGCCCACAGCTGACGCAGTGAGGAAAGTTAGCATTGTGCCCATTGGTTTTACTCATGGCACTGGCGAACTTCCTTCAACCCCCCTCCCCCAACACACTTCCGGTCAAGAAACAGATTATATCTAGAAGGCATTTCATGTGCCCTACGCACAGCCAACTCACTTAAGTAGCTAATCTACAAATTTCTTTGGCCGAGGTTGTCTGGGTCCCTGAGGGACTCAGTGTAGCTACAAAGTTGGCTCTGGCTGTGGACATTACACATTAAAACCTGAGCAGCTGGGGCACGGAAGCCATTTAAAGTTGTTCTGACACAGACTGGAGGTCAGAGGAAGTCATAAGTGAAAGGTTCTTCATCTTATTTCCTCTGCCCCAGGGTCTGCCTCACCCCTACCCCTTCCTAGATAATGTCTATTATTCTCTCCTGATGAGACATCCTTCCTAATATCATGTTTCTGGTTTTCCAAATATTTTATTTTTCAACCTGGGCATGGCTTCTTCCAGGTGCTACCCCTTGACCCCAGCAAGGGACCCAGCAGACAAACCCCTTGATGGACCAGACCAAAACGTAACAGTAGTTGTCTGGAATTATTTTTATATTTCCTTGGGGACTTGCATGGAATGAGTGGCAGAGAGAAAAGATCAAGAGAAAATTCCTCAGGGATTAAGTGTGGGATACTTGTCCCAAACCCTGGAAGAATGTGTCATTTATTTTTATTTCCTTTGAATGTCTGTCTTCTCGTGCCTCTCCCCTTCCGTTCCTTCCTTCTCCTGCTCCTCCCCTTCCGGTCCTCCCTTCCATTTCTATTTGCTCTGTTGTAACACACGTTTTCCTTTTTCCTTTGTCCTAACTAGACTTTAGTTAGTCGTGGCTTTGTTTTTCATAAGCTGGGCTCTGTGCTCAGCACTGTTTCAATGTCGTCCGTAGCACTCCATCATCTGAGTCCGGTCTCTTCATCCACTTCAGAGGCAAGGGCAGCAGAACACAGCCTGAGCGTTTGTTCAAGCCCAGCACGGAGCCTCAGGAACTTGAAGGCTGAATAACAGCTACACCTGTGTTCTCCTAACTCATAATGATATGGTTCCTTCTCCACTCACAACTATCCCTTTTCATTTTCATTTCTTAAGGATTGTTTTATTTTTAATTATTTGTGCAAGTGAATGCAGATGCCTGCCCACAGCGCCTGGAGAGAGCGTTGGGTCCCCTGGAGCTGGAGTTGCAGGCGGTTACGAGTGTTGGGAACCAAACTCCAGTCCTCTGTAGGAGCGGTACACAGTCTAACTGGGGACCGTCTCTCCAGTCTTCACTGGCATTTTCTCGTCTTCTCGACTTCTGTCCAACTCCACTTCCATTTCTCCCCTTTCTTTCACTCACTGTGCCCGATTGGTACACAGCTATGGCTGCCACCGCAGATGCTCGCACCACACCATGTTCAGAAGAGATGACAGATTATTCAAACCCTTATCTAGTCTGCCATTTTCCTTTTGAGAAAAATGCTCTACTTCGAGGCTGAAGGAGTGGGTCCTTCACCACCTGAGGGGCAGATGTCTAATTACAACCCAGAAGAAAAGCCTCAAAACACGGGTGTATGATATGTAAAGGAGAAGAAAAAAGTCTCTTTTCATTCCCAGAGTTGAGGTCATGAGTGGGAGAAGCCATGGCTGGTTACCATCAAGGTGTCTGTGGTCAGGGAAGCCAGGACCATGGAACAGAGCACAAAGAATGTCCTATAGGGGCTGGAGAGATGACGCTGTAGTTAAGACCTTGTTCTTCCATAAAGACTGGAGTTCAATTCCCAGCACCCACATCAAGTGATTTAAAACTGTAACTCCAGCCCCAGGGGATCTAGATGCCTCTGGGTTTCACAGGTACCCACATACACATGGCACACACGTGCGCACACACACACACACACACACACACACACACACACACACACACACATTAAAACAAAAAGAATGTGAAATTGTGAAACCTCTATGGTCTCAGTCTCTCTCTCTCTCTCTCTCTCTCTCTCTCTCTCTCTCTCTCTCTCTCTCTCTCTCTCCCTCCCTCCCTCTCTCATATTAGTGGGTGAGGAGTAGTTAGAGTTTTCTTATGTAGGGCATTTGTTGTCCACAGAAGAACCCTGGAGTTAGAGCAGAGTTGGTTCAGAGGCCTCAGGCCACTGGGCAGCATTTCTGAGATTCTCTGGGCAGCCTCAGGCCCACATCACTCTGTCCACAGGCAGGAAGTGGAGGAGACAAGAAAGGCTGTGAGAGGCCTGAAAAATTCTTTTCCAGAGCACTCCCTCCACATGTGGCTGCCCCATGCCTTTGTTAGAGACAGAGAAAAATCTGTGGCTTGATTTTTTAGATCTATTATTTATTTTATTTGTGTGTGAGTGTTTAACTTGCCTGTATATGTGTACTGTATACTTGCCTGGTGCCCACAGGGGTCGGGAGAGGGTCTTGGATCCCTTGAGACTAAGAGATGGTGTAAGCTACCATGTGAGTCCCAGACACTGAACCGGGTCCTCTGTAGGAGCAGCAAACGCTGTTAACCACTGAGCCGCTCGTCCGGCCCCATCTGTCCGGGTTCAGCATGCTCAAGGATTCAGGCAAGGAACAAGCTGACTGGAAACTCCAGTGCCTCTTAGTCCTCTTTTGCTCAGCTAAGATCTATTAAGCACCTACTTTGGGCTGATCTCCGGAAGACAGAAGAAAAGATGTTATCTGTTCTCAAATTCTCCCTGCTGGGGAGAAGGTCACAAGTGCCTGTGGGAAATGAGCATCCTGAGCGTCACCAAGGAGGCTGAAGAGGGAGCATGGAGATTAGAGAAAGCGTAGTGGGATTCAGCTCTGGGTGCAGGGGTGTGTGAGACATGGGGGAAGGACAGTCTCTTAGTCACTGTTCCGTTGCTGTGCAGAGACACCATGACCAAGGCAACTCTTATAAACAAAAGCATTTAATGGGAAGCTTGTTTACCGTTTTAGAGGGTTAGTTCATGATCATCATGGTGAGAGGAAGACAGGCATGGTCCTAGAGCTTTACGTTTTACATCCTAGCTGAGAGCTTTCCATTCTGATCCACAGACAGGAGGGAGAGGGGGAGGGAGAGGGGGAGGGGTAGAGGAGGAGGGGGAGGAGAGGAGAGAAAAGATGAGACTAGGCCTGGTGAGGGCTTTTGAAACTACAAAGCTTACTCCCAGTGACACACCTCCTCCAGTAAGGCCACACCTCCTAATCCTTCCCAAATGGTTCCACTAACTGGGGACCAAGCATTCAAACATATGAACCTACAGGAGCTATCTCATTGAAGCCACCACAGAGCCACTGGGAGTCTGGAAGGACTTGGTATAAATGGACAAATGAAATTCCTATGATCTTTCATAAGCAGAACTCTTAGCAAATGGAGCCACAGTTGCAATGGCTGTACCATGGCACCGACATGAAGAAGAGCATTTTCATGTTGCCTGACACTTGTGGAAGTTGAAGGCAGGAACCTAATAAGAAACTGTGGCACCTTTAGACTGACCAAGATGTGCATGTTTGCTGTCTTTCTGCACAGCTTTCCAGATGGTTCTGATCAGTAGGAAGTGCCTCTGGAGAAACAAAACTTTCGATCCTTGTCCTCAGCCCTTCTGTCCTCCTCCACTTCATCTTGTCTTTTGGAGTTAGAGAAAAGGAATTATTTTCTGTCTATGATGGTTTGCATATGCTTGGCCGAGGGAGTGGCACTGTGAGAAGGTGTAGCCTTGTGGGAGGAAGTGCGTCACTGTGGGGTGGGCTTGGAGACCCTCCTCCTAGCTGCCTGAGGGTGCTCAGACTGTTCCTGGCTTCCTTCTGGTGAAGATGTAGAACTCAGCTCCTCCTGCACCATGCCTGCCTGGATGCTGCCATGCTTCTACCTTGATGATAATGGACTGAACCTCTCAACCTGTAAGCCAGCCCCAATTAAATGTTGTCCTTCATAAAACTTACACTGGTCATGGTGTCTGTTCACAGCAATAAGACCCTAACTAAGACACTGTCCAGCAGTCATTCAAAGCATATGGAACATTTATGATGCGAATTTAAGAACATCACATTCTTTACCTCATTCGATCCTCTAGATCCTCTGGCTCAGCTCCTCCAAGCTCCTTTTGAAAGAAAGGAAACAGTGAATCAAGTGTTCAGGGGCACATGGCAGTGTCTAAGCCTAGTTTCCCAGCTCCAGGTATGGTGCCTAACCTGCTGGCACCAGAACCATCTGAAGTGCTTCCCGCAAATCCAGACTCCTAAGAGGTCACCCCATAAGATATAAGAATGGAGTAGAGGTGATTACTTTGGGGAAAGGGCTGACGTACACTTACTTTTCAGGAGTTAGCTTTATTAGGAGAAAGGTTCTTGAAACTGATTGGGCGTTGAGGTAAGGGAGCATCAGAAAGGAACAGTACAGGGCTGGAGAGGTGGCTCAGCAGTTATGAGCACTGGCTGCTCTTTCAGGGGACCCAGAGCCAATCCCCAGCACCTCTACAGTGATTTACCACTGTCTGTAACACCAGTCCCAGTGGATACGAAGCCCTCTTCTGGCCTCTGCAGGCATTGCATACACATGGTGCACAGACATGCAGGCAAAACACCCAAACACAAAGAATGGAAAAAGGAAAGGAGGGAGGGAGGGAGGGAGGGAGGGAGGGAGGGAGGGAGGGAGGAAAAGAAAAGAACAAGACAATTATATTGACAACAACATAACAAGGCCTCAAAGGATACAAGTGAACTTAGAGTTTCGCTAAAAGGATTAGCTTAAAGAAAGAAGAGAGGGCTTGGAGGGATGATTCGGTAGCTAAGCACACTTGCTGTTCTCACAGAGGACTCAGGTTTGGTTCACAGAAACCACATGAAATCTCATGACTCCAGTTCCAGGTTATCCTGTGCCCTCTTCTTGCCTCCCTGGGTATCACGATCACATATGGTGCACATACATACCCGTGGGCAAACCACTCACAAACGTAAAACAAAAATAAGTCATTTTTTAAAAAGAAAAGTAGCCATTATAATAGAGTGAGGGAGAGCCAGAAGGGAAAGTCCTCAGAGAAATCCCTAAACTAAGGAAATAACTGGTTTTTATATCGGTAACGGGCGGTGGGGCTTTTCCTATTACTTGACTTAATTCAGCATAATGCACATGACAGAGAGTGTGGAGGGGCCAGGTGCTGGGTAAGGCCATTGATCAGAAGACTGTTGTTAGGCTCTATCATGTCTTCTTAACTCTCCATCCAGGGGTTGGGAGTGCAGTGGGGTCAAGTCTGGCCTCTTCAAGAGACTGATGTCTTAAAGGGGCAGGCATGATAGGATAGTCACACACCGATTCTACATTGTAACACACACCTTACATGATTTCTAGGTCCTTCACAGGGGCGCCATGCTTTGACCTGGCTTAGAACCTCCTCTCTAGGTCCTAAGAATGGGAGGGCACTTTTCATGACCCTTGGCTTTAAGAAAATTGCACTGTCCTCATTTTTATTTGCTTTGTGTGTGCGTGCACATATGCATGAATGTGTGTGTGTGTGTGTGTGTTTATGTCAGTTCATGTGCACAACAAGCATGTAGTACCCTAAGAGGACAGAGGAAGGTGTTAAATTCCCCAGAACTGGAGTAGCTGGAGTTGTGAGCTTCCACGAGGGTATAAGAAACCAAACCTGAGCCCCCACCCCAAGAGCAGCAAGTGTTCTTAACGAGCCATCTCTCTAGCCCCTGTCCTCAGGCAGTTTATGTTTTTAAAAAGTAAATTACTAAACCCACCCAATCTCTTTGCTTTAATTTCTCCCACTATTCCCAGCTTCATCTGTGCCCTGTCTGTCTGTCTGTCTGTCTGTCTATCTATCTATCTATTTATCATCTATCTGCCCATCCATCTATTATCTATCCATCCATCCATTATCTATCTATCTATCATCTATCTGCCCATCCATCTATTATCTATCCATCCATCCATTATCTATCTATCTATCCATCCATTATCTATCTATCTATCCATCCATTATCTATCTATCCATCCATTATCTATCTATCCATCCATCCATTATCTATCTGTTTATCTATCCATCCATTATCTATCTATCTATCTATCTATCTATCCATCCATCCATTATCTATCTATCTATTTATCTATCCATCCATTATCTATCTATCCATCCATCCATTATCTATCTATCTCTATCTGCCCATCCATCTATTAACTATCCATCCATCCATCCTCTATCTATCTATCTATCTATCTATCTATCATCTATCTGCCCATCCATTCATCTATTATCTATCCATCCATCCATTATCTATCTACCTATCCATCCATCCATTATCTATCTATCTATCTATCCATCTATCTATCATCTATCTATCCATCCATCTATTATCTATCTATCTATCTATCTATCTATCTCTTTGACTAAACGCATTTAGCACTGCCACGATGAGCAAGGGCAAGGCCATACACTGCAGCATGGATAGCTCTTGGGGTAAATCTCTGAAGAAAACTGTCTCTTTCTTACCCAGAGACCATCAGTTGCCAGTAGCTCCTCAGCTAGGGATGGAACTCCATGACTCCCATCCCCACCCAGGCCTGGACTTTGTCTGGCTTGAGCTTACAGTCACCTCCTTTGTCACTTCGTGTATACAGAAGTGAGACAGATTGATTCTAACTCCAGAGGCCCAGGTCACATCACAAAAGACACAAACAGCCTCTAGAAATTAGAGGGTTCTTTTTAGATTTGTAAGATTTGTTTTAAAGCATCCACAAATCATTTTGTTTTTGAGACAGTCTCATGTGTAGCCCTGCTAGCCTCCAACTAACTTCCTGTGAGCCCACAGGAACCTTGAACTCCTGATCCTCTGCTTCCCCTTCCCAAGTGCTGGGATTACAGGTGTGCACAACCATACCCAGCAAAAGTTACACTTTCTTAAAGAACACATTGGTGTGGATCAGTGGCCCAGAGCATGATGGGACCTTCTAAACCTCTTGAAACATCCCACGCGGACATCTTTCTGTTTCTGTTCTATTTGCAGAAGGCTCAGCACCAGTCTCCAACACTTGGCAAGATGGGTGACTGGAGCTTCCTGGGGGAGTTCCTGGAGGAGGTCCACAAGCACTCTACGGTCATCGGCAAGGTCTGGCTCACCGTCCTGTTCATTTTCCGCATGCTGGTCCTCGGCACCGCGGCTGAGTCCTCCTGGGGAGATGAGCAGGCTGATTTCCGGTGTGATACCATTCAGCCTGGTTGCCAAAATGTCTGCTACGACCAAGCCTTCCCCATCTCCCACATTCGTTACTGGGTACTGCAGATCATCTTTGTGTCCACGCCATCTCTGGTGTACATGGGCCACGCCATGCACACTGTGCGCATGCAGGAAAAGCAGAAGCTGCGGGATGCTGAGAAAGCTAAAGAGGCGGGTGGCACCGGCACCTATGAGTACTTGGCCGAGAAAGCCGAGCTGTCCTGCTGGAAGGAGGCGAACGGGAAGATTGTCCTCCAGGGCACCCTACTCAACACCTATGTCTGCACCATTCTCATCCGCACCGCTATGGAGGTGGCCTTCATGGTGGGCCAGTACCTCCTCTATGGGATCTTCCTGGACACCCTGCATGTCTGCCGCAGGAGTCCCTGTCCCCACCCAGTCAACTGTTATGTCTCGAGGCCCACAGAGAAGAACGTCTTCATTGTCTTTATGATGGCTGTGGCTGGACTGTCTCTGTTTCTCAGCCTGGCTGAACTCTACCACCTGGGCTGGAAGAAGATCCGACAGCGCCTGGCCAAGTCACGGCAGGGTGACAAGCACCAGCTTCTTGGCCCCTCCACCAGCCTGGTCCAGAGCCTCACTCCTCCTCCTGACTTCAACCAGTGCCTAAAGAACAGCCCAGATGAGAAATTCTTCAGTGACTTCAGTAATAACATGGGCTCCCGGAAGAATCCAGACCCTCTGGCCACTGAGGAAGTGCCAAACCAGGAGCAGATCCCGGAGGAAGGTTTCATCCACATGCAGTATGGCCAGAAGCCCGAGCAGCCCAGTGGCGCCTCTGCAGGCCACCGCTTTCCTCAGGGCTACCACAGTGACAAGCGCCGCCTTAGTAAGGCCAGCAGCAAAGCAAGGTCAGATGACCTGTCAGTGTGACCCCCTCTTAGGGAGGACCAGTCCCAGAAGGGATCCAAGGAGTGTGAGGCAGGAAAGAAGCGGTCTCTCTGACCGTACACCTTCCTCAGCACCTTCTGTCCCGGGTCTGGATGGTGTTGCTCATTAATCCTCCAAATCTCAGTTCTGAGAGTATTCTCAAAGATTGGGCTACTCCTCAAGTCCCCAACCCCTCATCCTCTACCAGCATTCGCAGTGAAGACTTTCAAGTGATTTAGTGAATATGGTGGGGGCAGGAATGGGAACCTTGGCAAAATCTGGTCTGGGGAGGACAGACATGAAGATTTGACATTAGCAACCAGATAAACCCTCACCCCAAATCTTGTCTTCTTCGGTACTAGGCCCATCCTTTTTATTTTTTTTTTTAGGAAGAATCCAAGGTTGAGAGTATTCATCAAATAATCTGCATTGTATTGTTCCTTTGAATCTGTCGTTTCCATGTGCCATACCTCAGAGTGCTGGTGAGGTAACTGTGGGTTGCCCTTGGCTGCATCTCCCTCCTCCCAGTCTTAAAGGGGTGTCCTTGGTCCTCGGCCAGCATCAGCTTTACAAGTGCCTTGGTATGTGCCTTTGGAAAACACTGCATGTTGATGATGCTGCAGCCTTACTGCCAGGCTAGACACCCAGCTCAGAAGGGTGCCAAGACCTCTAGAAGTCACTGTGCACAGAAGCATTGCTGGAATTGCCACCAGCTGTCATCCTGCAGTCCTTTACAGTTCAACCTAGTGATAGAAACCGTCCTGGACAGCTCACCCAGTGTTCCTCTCAAATCTTGGTTAACAGGAATGTCCAAAGTCACCATCCTCTCTTGGACCCTGGCCAGATTACCAGCCACCAAGTTCAGTGGATTTCCCCAGGATTTAATGAAACAAAGAGAGCATTGTGCTTCTCAGGTTCTTTGGGGGGTGTTGGGGGGGATTCTTCTGTGGAGATGAAAAGAGAGGTGGGGGAGGACACTGGAAAACTATTTTCCCTTCTGCATATGCCTTCCACTGCCTCCCAGCTTGGAATGCTGAGAGGTGTGGTGATAGATAGCAATGGAGGCCCAAGATCTCTCTCTTAGAGGCATCAAGGGGACCTGGAAGCCGAGATGGAGCTCCAGTTGGTTTTGACACAGCCCTTATTTAGTGCAGATGCTCCTGTGTTTCCTTGGGACCCTTAGGTACATCAGGGAGGGACTGTAGAAAATTCCTGCCTTCCTCAGGGTCTATCCTGGGCTATCTACTGAGAGAATCCACAGTCGGTGTCTCTCCTTATGCAGATGGAAAGATGCTCAGCGTCAGACACCAAGACTTACAAACACAATGCTCTGTGTGGGTACGCGCACACGCGTGTGTGTGTGTGTGTGTGTGTGTGTGTGTGTGTGTGTGTGTGCATGTGTGTGTATGAGTGTGTGCATGCTCAACCATCTATATGTGTATATGTGTGTGTGTGTGCATGCTCAACCATCTGTGTGTGTGTGTGTGTGTGTGTGTGTGTGTGTGTGTAGCCGTGTATGCATGCAGATAGAATGGTGAAAAAGAGCCCTGAAGAACTGTAAGGAAACATGTAGAAAACCTTGGGTTTTTCTGCCTCCTTTTCTGTTGCCTGACAGGACAGCTGAGCTTGCTTCCTAATCAGCCTAAAGGTCAAACCTGGGAAGTCAGTACAGGAGGGTGAAGGTTCAGAGGTCAACCCCTGCCCATGTGACCCATCTCTGGGTCCCTCTGCTGGTATTTGGATGGCTGAAGATACTTTGGAAAGGCTGACTGGCTGTTCCAGCCCCTGTGTATCTCATTCATTCCTGACACCGACACTATGATTCTCTGCTTTTCTAGTTATGGGATGTGTGTTTGTCTTCTGAAATGGGGCCTTTTGAGTTAGAAAATCTGAGACCAGTCTTCGATGGTGAGGTTTTTCAGAAGAGAAAGAGAAAGTAATATGTGTGACTGGTTTTAAATAAAATCCGTCTCTACATGTTAACTCTGGTTTGTGTTTCCTTTGGACTGTGGCTTTAAGAGGGTGGCAGACTTGATGGAGAAGGGAAAGCTTGGAGTCAGATGCACAAGAGTTAAAATCCCAACTGCTGGTCTCTACCTGGCCAGCAGTGAGCTCCTTCACATCTTAATCTGTTACTCACCTGTAAGTCAATCCAGTGATGTTCACTCCATTAGGCTGTGAAGTGAGAGGCTGTGTAGGAAAAGAAAGGCAGATCCTCTCAGGCACAAGAGTTTGCAATTGAGGAGCAATTGTCATTATTTTCAATACACAGTGGTCCAGAACTGAGGGTACTGAGGGATAATTCTAGACCTTCCTCTTTTGGAACTCACGGCATGATCTACCTGGGGGGAACAAATGAACTCACATAAAGGACACAAGTAGGGTGCAGGACAGGGCTCGAAGGATAAGAGCATCTGATATGCAAGCATGAGGATTTGAGTTCAAATCCCCAGCAACTACATAGAAAAGCTAGGCGTGGCCATTATTGGCTTGTAAACCTAGCACTGTGGGGTGGGGTGGAAGCAAGGATTGCTGAGCATAGCTCTGGGTTTAGGGACAGAGGGTGAGAGGGCAGGATACCTATGCTCTACTTTGTCCTGTGTATATGTATGTTTATCCCAGACCAAATACCACACATACCAACCACATAGTCACACACACACACACACACTGCATAGTCATTCACATATAACACACCACACACACCACACACACCACACACACACACACACTGCATAGTCACTCACATATAACACACCACACACACACACATACACACTGCATAGTCACTCACATATAACACCACACACACCACACACACACACATACACACTGCATAGTCACTCACATTTAACACATCACACACACACTGCATACATATAACACACACCACACACATACAATATATACACTACACACATTTAACACACATATATCACACGTACACAAAACACATATATATATACACACTCATATACCAAACATTCATGTGCATATACCACACACTCACTCAAACACATATACCAAATATGAATACATACACCTACCCTTTCACAGCACACCCACTCTTGTACACCACACGCTCACACACTGATACAATTAGAATATTAACTTCTATTGATTCTAAGAACCTCACGTCTCCAGAGGGTGAGACAAACAAATGAATGTACATGAAGAGACCAGACCTGAGCTCAGAGGCCTGAGCAGGGGTGGGAGGAATGGGAGGGGGCAGGGGGGAAATAGTTTGTAAAGTGTTTCCCTTGCAAGTGTGAGGATCTGAATTCTAGCCACAGATCCTCCACTTTAAAGAAAAAAATGGGGCATGGTGGCATATGCTCGGAATCCAGGCGCTGGGGCATTGGAAATAAGCAGGCCCCTGGGGCTCACCCGTCAGACAGCCTAGCCTGCTTGGCCAGCTCCAGGCCCATGAGCGACCGAGTCTCAAAGAGGGTGAACAGCTCCTGAAGAACAACATCTGAGATTGTCCTCACACGTGCGCATATGCACCTGCACAGACACCCCACAGAGGAGAGAAAAAGAAGAAAAGGAGAAAAGTGGGGACCTCAAAGATGACTTTGTGAAATAGTTTTAACACCCCCCCCATTTCGTAGTCATGGAAACTGAGGTACGGGAAGGTCTCTCTCACCCTGAAGTGGTTTCTCACTGGCCTCTGAATGAGAACATATGTCTTTGAAAATGGTGAAATAATTCATGCTCCAAACAAGGGTCAAAGGCCACCCTGGCCCTTTGCTACCAGATAAGCTACTATTTCTGAAAGAAAGAAACAAAGGCCAGGGAAAACAAACATAAGCACCACCTTCATCCTCATTCACGGATCCCATTAGAAACCTTGCAGATACGTCCTTACCATGCATGCACTCAGTATTCACTGGAACCTGTCCACGGGTGAGGGAGGGTTCCAGCCCAGCGGGCCTGAGTAGTTCCCACAGAAAAGGATCTATAATACACCTCATGGCTGTATAGTCACAGCTATGCACAGAATGGTTAAGATGGTGCTCAGAACACCAAAGCAGAGGTGACTTCTGTAAAATCTCAACCTGTGGTTGGCTCCTCTTCAGCTTCCAGTGGTTCACCAGCAGGAGCAAAAGCTGATTAATAGCACAGCGAGCAGACTCTGAGTTCAGGCGCTTGGGTCCCTTCCCTTAATTCTTCCCTTGAACGTCAGAGTCTCTACCTGGGCTGGATGATGGCTCAATGGCTCGGTAGTGAAGAGTGATTGCTGCTAAGGTTGGTTCCCAGCACCCACATCGAGTGGCTGCAACCATCGGTAACTCCAGCTCCAGGGGATATGACGTCCTCTTCTGGTCTTCTCAGGCATCTACACATGTGCGCGCACGCACACACACACTGCACACAGAAATGAATAATTAAAAAAATCTTTAAAGTAATAATTCCTAGCACTGGTGTTTCATTCCCCTGGCCAGCCAGTATTTAGTGATTAGATGTTAGCCTCACTCCTAGGAGTCATAGTGTGATGAATCTCGGGGGTTTTTGGTTTGGTTATGGTTTTGGTTTTAAGCAGCAAATGTGACAGCGGAGAGACAAACGAGGCCGGAGGCACTTGGAGATTCTTTGAAGAATTATTTCCATCGTATGCACATGAGGACAATAGTGAGTCTGGGAGAAGCTTCCAAAATGAGTGTCCCTTACCCTAGGAGGTTCCAGAAGCCCTGCCGTCAGCCCTCGTAGTGGCCCCTGATAGTAAGTAATCAATAAGCAGGAGTGGCTTGGGGGTTTCCTGTGGGTCACTTGATAGTCATCAGACATTGGTAGAAACTAAAATTTTATCACTATTTTAATTGAGAAGGGGAAAAACTTACATTTAACAATTTATGGCTGTCCGTTCATTGGGAGCAGGGTCGCATGTAAGCCAGGCTAGCTTTAAACTCTGTGAAGCTGAAGATGGTCTTAAATTCCTGACCCTCCTGCTTTGCACAGCCTGAGTGCTGAGCTCACAGTTGCTTTGACCAGGCCTTGTACCAGGCTCTGGAAATACAGCTTTACAAAGCGGACATGGCCCAGCACAGTGGACCTGGCCCAGCCTTTTCCAGCTTGTAATAAGGGGAGGGCCTGTAACTCGAGTGAACAGACAGATTCCAGAATTTCAGATCATGTTAAATACCATACAGGAAGCAAACCAGTGGTAGGCCAAGACTGCAGGGCCGGTGTGTACAGGAGTGTGAAGTCCTTTCTGAGGAAGTAGTGTGAAAATTCACATCTGGCAACTGAAAAGCCAGCTGTTTGACGAGCCGAGTAGGGAATCCAAGTTCCTTCTAGGAAACGCCAAAATACAGTTGTGCTTTATTTCAGTGAGGCCTAATGTTTTTGAAAGATGAACAGTTCGAGCGGTACCCACACCAGAGCTGCCTGGCCTCCATTGCTACAAAATACACATCCCTTTCCCTCGAAAAACCTCAAAGGACAGACGCTTTTCACTGAAGCAAACGAAGGAACGTTTAGAAAGGATTTGAATGAAAGCAACTAAATGCCATCATCGAGTTGGACAAAATTATCCCACCTAAGGCTGAGAAGATCATTTCCACCAGGGTTTACTCCATTCTTGGTCTTCTGGGCTAGGCTTGTTCCCTGGAGTGCACATAGGAGGGGCGATGGGGTTGCTCCGGGGCACACCTAGCCACAGGCCCAGGGCGATACCAGGACCTGTGAGCAGAAAGGAGATGGGAAGGAACCTACTGTGCATTCCAGAGTAGCCTTGGCATCAGGGAAGTCAAAACATGAGACCTCACGTGCACAGCGGGCAGCGGGGATATGGGTGCATCAGGGAAGCCAGGCTATGGAAGCTGCGAATGACCCCAGGCAGGCGGGCATGTCTGGAACATACCTCAGCAGCTGGGGACCACAGCCCCTGATCCGGGTTTAGGGGTTGGTCTCAGACTCAGTGGGGGAAGACGGATGTGGGCAAAGCCAAGCCTTCTCCTGAGGGCTGGGTCATTCACCAGGCCTGAATTCAGAGTCTCAGTGCAGTACAAGGTGGGGCTGTTAGCAGAATTATAGCAAGATGCTGTAATATGCTGCTGAACTCTCAAACTAAACAGGGGATCAATAGTGAGAGCTCTGGCCACCTCAACAAGCCGTGGTGGCAGATGGGGAGACCATTTGTCCTGAAGCCCAATGTTACTCTGAAATCACTCCTGCACCTACAGCCCTTGGAGGTCAGAGTTTGGTTCAAGTTCCTCTGCTCACACCCTTACCTGGCTGAATTTTCCATGACCCCGACCCAATGCCCTTGTAGGCGTGACACTTGATAAAAAGAGTTTCCTAGAGAGAAGACTCATGCCTGAAGACTTTCGGGAATGTTCATTTTATTGAGCTCTGTTGCATAGCCAAGGCCCTCAAGGTGCTACCAAGCGACAAAGGGCTCAGGGCTGGGTAGGAAGATATGTTATACCTTTCTGGGATTGTCATTTAAGTGAGGTGGGACATGGTCTGGAGAGCCTTAAGCTTATAAGAATCTGATTTGAAGGTACGCGCTTGAAAACCAGCATCAAAGCCTGTATAGGCTACAGTCGGCCGGGTGAAGGTCAACTTGAATTTGGTAACAGCAATGAAACCAACTCGCAGTTAAGACTAGGCACTGGGCTGAGGCTTTACCTGTGACCATTTCATCCTCACAATAATCCCATGAGCCCACTGAACCTTCACAAGGAAGATCCAAACCTACACAGCCAGCCCACACCACAGCCCACATCTCTGTCTATGTTCTTTCTCTTACGTGTTTCTCATATATTCTTAGGGGAAAGGGGAGCCAGAACATTATGTGTACAGCATGCGTCAACGTGTAAAAGTGGGCTTATGACAGCAAGGCTCTGGGCTCTGGAGCAGCACAAACGAAGGCAGCTGTGACGGGGTCTTTGGGGGGGGTGTGCTTTCACTCTCTTTCCTTTGTGAGCTATTTTAGTGTTACCACGTTATTTTAAAAATAAAATTTTCATATATTTATATTCAACCTTTGGACTAAATTCGGTGCCGTCTTGGGTGGCTGCCAGGAGCTGCCTCTCCCCATGTCCACTGAGCTTATACTTGAGAACATTTTCCTTTGCTTGAGCCTTGACAGTACTCTTAAATGGAATCAGGTTAGCAAGAGGCGCCATCCTGGGTCCAGGCTGCAACTGTGGCAGCAGATGGTCTGCCAGCTGCGGACTCTGGAAATGACTGTGTGCTGGAGTGGGTGGGAGGCTGACTTCCACCCCGTGCTCTTGCACACCTCTGTGTGGTAAGTGTGAACAGCACCCTACTCTACAACGGGTCGGGGCTTGGGGCCGTCACCTGGGAGGATGGCAGGCTGACCCCAGCCACTCAGGACTTGCGGGATTTATTGCATTACAAGGAAGAGGGGCTCGGTGGGGCAAGAGGGGAAAGGGCACCTGTCGGTTCTCAGAGCAAGGGGAACCTGAGAAGGACATGTTCAGGAAGAGCTCAGAAGAGGGGGTTGTACTTGGGTGGCTTTGAAAAGGGAATACAGTTTTGTTATGTCAAGGGAGACATTAGAGTTGGAGGAAATAGTACAAGTTTACCTCCTCACAGCACCCAAATGCACACCACACTGCACCCACCATGCCCCACACAACATGCTATAACCACACACACCACACTACACACCGTACACACCATGCTATAACCACACACATCACATCACACACCACAGCACACACACCCCACACCACAGCACACACACTATATCACACCACACACCACAGCACACACACCACAGCACACAGCATACCATACATACCACACACCATCCCACACCCCAGCAGAACATATAATAGAATGGTATGGTTTGTTTCCGAACCTGAGAGAAGTTTTGAGAGGAACTGAAGGATTCTGAGGCCAGGAGGATGATGTGCTTTTGAAAGACTAGAAACTGACTTTCTCGGGGGTAAGGGCTATGCTTCGGGGTAACCAAATATGACGGTCTTTCAGACCCAGAGGCTGGGAGAGTGGCCGTTCAGGAAAAGGCAGAGCTCCAATTGCGGAGGCCTAGGAGCTGGTTGGGTATGGGGTGGGGATGGTAGCAGAAGAAAGCCAGAGACAAGGAAGAGGTTTGAGGGCTCTGTGATCATTTATTTACTCAATAAAACTGAATTCATTCGTTCATTCAACAAAACTAGATGCGAGCTTGCTGTGTGCCTCAGAGCACCAGGACGCGGGGATTTGAGATGAAAGCTGAGTTGTTTACTAGGCCTCAAGAGGGTAATGAGTGTGTCAGACTCCTTTCAGTCTCACTTCCTGTCCTTCCACCATACCTGCCTCCTGTCCCAGCTACCTGATCCAACCTTACACAGGAAAATGGGACAGATCCTATCCTCGCTCACCGGAACTTTCCCCATGATGCGGTCACAGGGCACAGATCAGGGGTTGTACTAACACACAAGCAACCTAAGCGTGCAGGAACCAAAGCAGCATGGCCCAAACCTCTGACGACCCGTACTACAGAAGCCCCACACTACCCCTGGCCCACTCTCCTGGCAGTGCTTACCCTGGCCTGCGGGGTTTCTTGGGGGTGCAGGCCTTTGGACTGATCAGCTAACCCGATTTGCACACACTCGCTTAACTGCCTCTTCCCATTGCTTCGGCCTCTCTCCTGCCTCTCTCCCCTGAGGCCCACTCTTGTCTCTAGAACTGCACACCCTAACGATAAATCAACACACCAGCCTCTGCCTCCGTCTCTGTTCCAAATGCTAGCGCTGTTTGGAATCCAGCTCCTCTCAATGGAACATCGTGGAATGTTCAGGCCAAGGCCAGAAAAGTATTACTTCACTTCAGTGACAAGTATGTATGTGCAGGTAAAAATAATTGTGGTGTTTGAAGTGTCTGTCCTGCCTTTGCTTGGCTCTGTAGGGCTCTCATGGTGTCTGGTGTCAGTTTGTGTGATCGCAGCTTGACAGGAGTCCACGTCAGCACCTAGGACAAGGGGGGGCTGCTAAGGATGCCCGGAAACCTCTGCCAGCTTGAAGCTCTCTGCACTCCTCGGGTCCTACGTTTCTCTGCTGCCTCACTTTGTACATGAGCTAGTTCTTTTTAAAGACTTGTTTTCATCCCCCAAGTTTTAGTTACATGTATGCGGTACGTCTGCATGTACATGTGAGTGCAGGTGTCTCTGAAGCCAGAGGCTCTGGGTCCCCTGAGAGCTGGAGTTACAGGCGGTTGTGGGCCACTGATGTGGTGCCGTGAACTGGCCCGGGGTCCTCTGTAAGAGCCGTACGAGCTGTTAGCCATCTCCCGAGTCCCAACAGACTAGTTTTAAAAACAGCCTGTCCTTCCTGCCTCTGGCTGCTTGTGTCTACTGACGTGGCCCGGGTAGAAACTTCCGTGAAACACAGAGCATGCTCCCTCTCCAGCACCTACTTGGGTTGTGCAATGGCTCGTCCGAAAAGCTGCTGTTCCCGGCAGTGATGTGGAGTCTTTCTTGGGGGCTATCTGAGCCTGTGGCTGTTATCATGACTTTGGGGCTATCCTGTGCTCTCACTCCCCCTCCCATACTGATAGCCCTCGGTGGCTGCTTTTTCCTTTCTAATTTTCAGTTGGAAAGGGGAAAGGTATAAAAGAAGTCATTCTCCCTTTCCCAACTCACCCCAAAATAGTCTCAAAAATGTAGTTGGGTTAAAAATCCCACATTCACACCCATTTATTGGGGCTCTATCCTAATATTTATATCAGCCTTTAGGTATTTAAGACATGTATTTACTTTTTGTGTTCATGCATGTGTGTGTATGTGTGTGTGTGTGTGTGTGTGTGTGTGTGTGTTGTGTCTCTGTGTGTTGTGTCTGTGTATGCTGATAGGATAGCAAAGGAAAGGCCTTGTGCCACAGTATGTGTATATGTGTGTGTTGTGTGTGTGTATGTGCTGATAGGATAGTGAGGGAAAGGTCTTGTGCCACAGTGTGTGTGTGTGTGTGTGTGTGTGTAAGTATGTCTGTGTGTGTGCTGTGTGCTGATAGGATAATGAAGGAAAGGCCTTGTGCCACAGTGTGTGTGTGTGTGTGTGTGTGTGTCTGTGTCTGTGTGTGTGTCTGTGTATGTATGTGTCTGTGTGTGTGCTCACAGGTTTGTGAAGGAAAGTTCTTATGACACAGTGTGTGTATGCACAGAGTGTGCATATGTCTGTATGTCTGTGTGTCTGTGTGTGTCTGTATGTCTGTGTGTACATGTGTCTGTGTATGTGTTTATAGGATGGTGTGTGTGTGTACCACTGTGTGTGTGTGTGTGTGTGTGTGTGTGTGTGTGTGTGTGTGTGTGTGTGTGTGTAGTCTGATGACAACTTACGGGGTTGGCTCTCTGCAGTTCTCTCCTTCACATGGATCTTAGGGATGGAACTCAGGTGTTGGCATCGTGGTAAGGACTTGTACAGAATGAGCGATGCACCAGTTTTTATCTGGAGTGGTTTCTGGCTATGGAAAGTGGCCAAGGTCATGGTGGTTTTTCTCTCCCCTCTGGCTCTGGCAGGAGGGCTAAGAGTGTGGAGGTGTTGAGTTCAGGACGGCCAGGGCACTTCAGCTGGTGAGAGAGAGCGAAAGGTGCCCTCTGACAGCCGGTCTGGAACCTGTCAGGGTGCAGATAGACCGGCTCTGTGTGGCAGCTAAGCTTTCAAAGGGAAACACCTCTGGCTTTCCAAACACGACTTTTTCTGTTTCCTCTCCCTGGCACCCACTTAGACCCTGCCAATCTAAGTCCCTCTTGCTCCCAACACTCTCCATCCATGCGCCGGCTTTCCTCTCCCACCCAACCAGGCAGCTGAGTTAATTAAATGCCCATGACTCACCAAGTGGAAAGTCAGCACACCTGACGTTTCTCACTGTCACCCTCTCTCTCACCCAGGGGACATAGGCTTCCGGAACTGGGAGGGACTATTAGCAATAACAATGGAACTCTTATTTTCCAGAAATAACAAAGCTTCTAGAACTCACGCCGAACAGCCGTCTGATTTTAGTTTCCACTCACTTCTGGGCTCTGCCTCGTGGTCGTCCAGCTTCTGAGCATTTCCACTCACCATCACCGCGAGGTGCTTAGGCTTAGTGGTCCAGGCTTCAGAGCAGCAGGGTGCTTAGGCTTAGTTGTCCTGGCTTCACAGGCCTGGTGGTGGAGTCCAGCTTTGGTCTTTATGAGACTTCTTGGCGTTCTTGTCTCCTTGTCTGTAAGACAGAGGAGCAGCGCCTAACTCCTTTAGAGAAGGCATGTACATCACCCTGTTTCTATAGCTCCATGGTGGCCTAACGGAGTCCGCTCACTCAGGTCGTTTCCCCGATCATCTGCAGATAGCTTTTGTAAGACGCCTCCTAGTTTGTTTGTTTGTTTTTTATCTTATTTTAATTTTTAGTTAACATTTTTCCCCAGTTGAGATCTTTGCTCCCGGAGTTCCCACCCAGCACGAGTTGCCCAAAGCGGCCCAGTGCATGAGAGTCGGTAGCAAAGCCGAGGTCAGAAACCCTGTTCCTGCTCAGGCCAGGTGCCCTGTCCTACGTGCTGCAGGGACGAAATGACAGCAGTGCAAACGGCTGTGACCGTTATTCCCCTTTCAGAAGTTTAGAAAACAAAATGCGTTTTCTAAAGCGTTAGAGCTAGTTGGGGGGTTGGGGCAGACAGAGGCAGACTCTCATGTCTCTTTCCCGTCTGATGTTCTGACCTACGATGGGTCCAGCTTTGATGAGGCCCCTTCTGCTTCATCTACCTTAGCAGGTCCGGGTGGGGGGATTTGATGATGAATATAAGCAGTGGCCCGCTATAAGTTGTCTCCATTTCCCTACGGACATCTTAATATGCTAAAGAAACAGGCACAGAAGGGCTCTGACCCACAAGTGTACTGGGGACACAAGTTTGAACCTTTGGTTCTATATAAGGTTCTGCATCAAAACCACAAACATAATAATCTGCCTCCTGAGAGCCTGTTCTGTAGAAATGGATGATAGCCAGAAGCGTGGATTGCCCACGTGGGAGGCTCCAGGGGAACTTCTCCTGGAGTGGAATACAGAAACAGGGTACCTAAGAGTCAAGGAAGAAAAGACACTGAGATAATACTCAGACACAAACTTTCGCAATGAGTCCAGAGCTCTGTGTCTGTCTATATGCTTAGAGCCTAAAGCTTGAGAAAATGTCAACAGAACATGCATTTGGGTGCTACATTGAAACACAAAAGCACTTGTACAATGAAGTCATAATAGTCCAGGGGCACATGTAGTGGCTAAACCAGCATAAAAATCAGTTCAACACAGCGTCTCACCCGGACTCCTTAGTAGTCTGCCAGTGGGAGATCTTCATCACCCTCTCTCCACTTCCTCAGTTTTCACGGAGGAAGGACTAAATATGCATGAATGCATCTCCATCCACGTTGGCCAGGCTGGTGTCCAGATCGGCAATGCCTGCTGGGAGCTCTACTGCCTGGAACATGGCACCCAGCCTGATGGCCAAAGGCCAAGTGACAAGACCATTGGGGGAGGAGATGACTCCTTCAACGCCTTCTTCAGTGAGACAGGAGCTGGCAAGCATGTACCCTGGGCAGTGTTCGTAGACCTGGGACCCACAGGTATTGATGAAGTTCACACTGGCACCTCCCGCCAGCTCTTCCACCCAGAGCAGCTCATCACAGGCAAGGAAGGTGCTGCCAATAACTATGCCTGTGGCCACTACACCATGGGCAAGGAGATTGTTGACCTTGTCTTGGACAGAACTCACAAGCTGGCTGACCAGTGTACAAGTCTTCAGGGCTTCTTCGTTTTTCCACAGCTTTGGTGTAGGAACTGGCTTGGGGTTCACCTCCCTGCTGATGGAATGGCTCTCTGTTGATTACTGAAAGAAATCCAAGCTGGAGTTCTCCATTTACCCAGACCGCCCAGGTTTCTACTGCTGTGGTTGAGCGCTACAATTCCATCCTCACCACCCACACCACCCTGGAGCATTCTGTACCTTTATAATAAACAATGAGGCCATCTATGACATCTGTCATAGAAACCTCAACATTGAGCGCTGAACCTACATTAACCTTAACTGCTTTATTAGCCGGATTGTGTCTTCCATCACTGCTTCCCCCAGATTTGATGGGGTCCTGAATGTTGATCTGACAGAATTCCAGACCAACCTGGTGCCCTACCCTCACATTCACTTCCCTCTGGCCACTTATGCCCCTGTCATCTCTGCTGAGAAAGTCTACCATGAGCAGTATACAGTAGCAGAAATCACCAATGCCTGCTTTGAGCCAGCCAACCAGATGGTGATCATTTCATTCGATGCTGAGAAAGCATTTGATAAAATTCAACACACCTTCATGAGAAAAGTCCTGGAAAGAACAGGAATTCAAGGCCCATACCTAAACATAGCAAAAGCCATATACAGCAAACCAGTAGCTAATACTAAACTAAAAGGAGAGAAACTTGAAGCAATCCCACTAAAATCAGGGACTAGACAAGGCTGCCTACTCTCTCCCTATTATTCAATATAGTACTCAAAGTCCTAGCCAGAACAGACAACAAAAAGAGGTCAAAGGGATACAAATTGGAAAGGAAGAAGTCAAAATATCACTATTTGCAGATGATATGATAGTATACATAAGTGACCCCAAAGTTTAACCAGAGAACTACTAAGCCTGATAAACAACTTCAGCAAAGTGACTGGGTATAAAATTAACTCAAAAAAATCAGTAGCCTTCCTATACTCAGAGGATAAACAGGCTGAGAAAGAAATTAGGGAAATAACACCATTCACAATAGTCCCAAACAATTTAAAATACCTTGGTGTGACTTTAACCAAGCAAGTGAAAGATTTGTATGGCAAGAACTTCAAGTCTCTGAAGAAAGAAATTGAAGAAGATCTCAGAAGAAGGAAGACCTCTCATGCTCATGGATTGGCAGGATTAATATAGTAAAAATGGTCATTTTGCCAAAAGTAATCTACAGATTCAATGCAATCCCCATCAAATTTCCATCTCAATTCTTCATAGAGTTAGAAAGAGCAATTTGCAAATTCATTTGGAATAACAAAAAACCTAGGATATCGAAAACTATCCTCAACAATAAAAGAACTTCTGGGGAAATCACCATCTCTGACATCAAGCAGTATTGCAGAGCAATAGTCATAAAAACTATATGGTACAGAGACAAACAGTTGAATAGAATTGAAGACCCAGAAATGAACCCACACACCTATGGTCACTTGATATTTGACAAAGGAGCTAAAACCATCCAATGGAAAAAAGCATTTTCAAGAAATGGTGCTGGTTCAACTGGAGGTCAGCATGTAGAAGAGTGCAAATCAATCCATTTTTATCACCCTGTACAAAGCTTAAGTCCAAGTGGATCAAGGACCTCCACATCAAACACTAATAGAAGAAAAAGTAGGGAAGAGTCTCGATCACATGAGCACTGGGGAAATTTTTCTGAACAAAACACCAATGGTTTATGCTCTAAGATCAAGAATCGATAAATGGGACCTTGTAAAACTGCAAAGCTTCTATAAGGCAAAGGACACTGTGGTTAGGACAAAATGACAACCAACAGATTGGGAAAAGATCTTTACCAATCCTACATCTGATAGAGGGCTAATATCCAAAATATACAAAGAACTCAAGAAGTTAGACTCCAGAGAGCCAAATAACCCTAGTAAAAAATGGGGTACAGAGCTAAACAAAGAATTTTCAGCTGAGGAATACAGAATGGCTGAGAAGCACCTAAAGAAATGCTCAACATCCTTAGTCATCAAGGAAATGCAAATCAAAACAACCCTGAGATTCCACTTCACACCAGTCAGAATGGCTAAGATCAAAAATTCAGGTGACAACTGATACTGGCAAGGATATAGAGAAAGAGGAACACTCCTCCATTGTTGGTGGGATTGCAGACTGGTACAACCATTCTGGAAATCAGTCTGAAGATTCCTCGGAAAACTGGGCATTGTACTACCTGAGGACCCAGCTATACCCCTACTGGGCATATACCCAAAAGATGCTCCAACATACAACAAAGACACATGCTCCACTATGTTCATAGCAGCCTTATGTATAATAGCCAGAAGCTGGAAAGAACCCAGATGCCCTTCCACAGAGGAATGGATACAGAAAATGTGGTACATCTACACAATGGATGTACTCAGCTATCAAAAACAATGACTTTATGAAATTCTTAAGCAAATGGATTGAACTAGAAAATATCATCCTGAGTGAGGTTACCCAATCACAGAAAAATACACATGGTATGCACTCACTGATAGTGGACATTAGCCCAAAACTTTGAGTTAAGCAAGATACAATCCACAAACCACATGAAGCTCAAGAAGAAGGATGACCAAAATGCGATGTTTCACTCCTTCTTAAAAGGGGAACAAAAATTTCCATAGGAGGGGATAGTGAGACAAAGTTTAGAGCAGAGACTGAAGGAATGGCTATTCAGAGCCTGCCCCATATGTGGCCCATATATATACAGCCACCAAAACTAGATGAGATTGATGACGCTAAGAAGTGCATGCTGACAGGAACTGGATATAGATGTCTTCTCGGAGACACAGCCAGAGCATGTCAAATACAGAGGCAAATGCCAGCAGCAAACCACTGAACTGAGAACAGAACCCCCCGTTGGAGGGATTAGAGACAGGATTGAAAGAGCTGAAGGGGCTTGCAACCCCATAAGAACGACAATGCCAACCAACCAGAGCTCCCAGGGACTAAACCACCACCCAAAGTCTGTACATGGACTGACCCATGGCTCCAACCTCATATGTAGCAGAGGATGGCCTTGTTGGGCAGCAATGGAAGGAGAAGCCCTTCGTCCTGCCAAGGTTGGACCCTCAGAGTAGGGGAATGTCAGGGGCAGGGGGTGGGAAGCGGGGAATGGATGGGGAGGGGAACACCCTTATAGAAGAAGGGGAGAAGGGGATAGATGATTTATGTCCGGGAAACCAGGAAATGGAATAACATTTGAAATGAAAAACAAAAAAAGACATAAGAGTAGACTTGGGAAGGAAGCAAGGAGCCAGGGAGGGAGGGGGCAGGGAGAGGAGAGTATAATAGAGGTGATGTCAGGAAGGAATTTATCAAGCTGCTCTTATAGGTTATTCTGACAGAGGAGGGGCGTCCATGAGTTCAACCATTCACTAACTTTTTTAAAAACTGTGATGTATTAGCATGTGTCTGCATGTATGTCTCTGCACCATGTTTGTGCCTGATGCCCACACTGATCCATGTCTTCACCACAAATTCAATGACTCTTAAGGGGTCAAACTTGGTTTTATCTCTGGCCCTGCTGCCCTTCATGGTAACTGTGTCCATTTTGCCTCTGGTGGCTAAACACTGCTGTAGTATCTAGACCCACTCACATCCTATAAAACCAGGTAGGCCATTTCAATTGCAGCAGCTCCTACCGTCTATCTCAACTTAAAAACCCTGGCCAGAGTTAGATCCAGTGCAGTACGCAGACAGCAGCAGTTGGTGAACTGCTGTCAAGGAACTGCTTAAAGGGCAGCCATGAGGAACTATGGGAAAGGAAATCCTCCCATTGTCAGAGTGTGGAGTGGACTTGTGAAATACATCTTATCTAGAAAGAGAATACCCTGCGAAGCGGATCTAAGCCAATCCATTGACAATGGCTAGTGGTTTGGACAGGGGGGAAGCTTGAAAGAATTAACTGAAGGGTTTGTGGGGAAATGGTTTATGAATACTTGTAATGGGTCCAGAAAGTACAAATCCACTTGTTCCGTGAGAATGCTCTCTTAAGTATCCACAGTGTGGAGTTCCTCTAACTGGGAACAAAGTGCCTTGCTCTGTGAGTTGTGTCTTTTTCCTGATCACTCTGATATTTCAATTATGTGCATCTGGGATTAAGATTGACAGGTTCGGTGACATGGACAACCCTATAATCAGGTTGACAAGGCCACATCCCTCTGAGAACTCAGGGTCTTTGCAGCAGGAGCGAACCTTGAATCTTTAATATAGGACTATAGCCTAAAAGGTACAGCTCTTAACACGTGCCCAGGAGGCTGATAGTGTTTGATTCTTCATCATGGGGGACACAATCCAGGTTATTGGAGTAGATGTCCATTTGGATATAGATTTTCCCCTTCTCTATCCACGATCCTTCTGTGAAGAACATCACATGCAGACTTAATAAATGTCTGATTCATGGTCAGTGGCCCACAATTTTTCTTAGACTCCCTTCCCTTTTTTCTTCCTTATTCATATGTTTATCCCAACGTACTACTCAAAGACGCCCAGAATACCCAAAGGCTCAAATGAGAAAGCACTAACTCAAGTTCATCTTTTAGCCTGTGTCCTTGCATGTGAAGTCTGGTTTCTTAGATTTATTTTTGGTTTCGTGTGTGTGTGTGTGTGTGTGTGTGTGTGTGTGTGTGTGTGTGTGTGTGTGTGTGTAAGCATGTACACATGCATCAGATACTAACAGATGCCAGAAGAGGGTATCAGATACACTGCTGGAGTTATAAGCCACCCAGTGTAGGCTCTGGAAACAGAACCCAGGCCCTCTGGAAGAGCAGCAATGGCTCTCTTAACTGTCTAACTGCTGAGCCACCTCTCCAGCCCCATAACTGAAATTTTAATAGTCTGTGATAAACATAATTTCCATCTTAACTTCATCCTTCTTCCAACTCCACTGACAAGGCCATTCTCTGCTACATATGTGGCTGAAGCTGTAGGTCCCTCCCTGTGTACTCTTGGGGTGGTGGTGTAGTCCCTGGGAGCTCTGTGTGGTTGATATTGTTGTTCTTCCTATGGGGGTTGCAAGCCCTTTCAGTTCCTTCAGTCCTTTCTCTAACTCCTCCAATGGGGACCCTGTTCTCAGTTCAATGGTTGGTTGCAAGCATCCACCTCTGTATTTGTCAGGCTCTGGCAGAGCCTCTCAGGAGACAGCTATATCAGGCTCCTGTCAGCATGCACTTCTTGACATCCACAATATTGTCTGGGTTTGGTGGCTGTGTGTATAGGGCTGAATCCCTAGGTAGGGCAGGCTCTGAATGGCTATTCCTTCAGTCTCTGCTCCACACTTTGTCTCCATTATTTCCTCCTGTGAATATTTTTGTTTCCCCTGCTAAGACTGACTGAAGAATCCACACTTTGGTCTTCCTTCTTCTTGAGCTTCACGTGGTCTGTGAATTGTATCTTGGGTAATCTGAGCTTTTGGGCTAATATCCACTTATCAGTGAGTGCATATCGTGTGTAGTTTTTTGTGATTGGGTTACCTCATTCAGGATGATATTTTCTAGTTCATTCCATTTGCCTATGAATTTCATGAAGTCACTGTTTTTAATAGCTGAATAGTACTCCATTGTGTAGGTGTACCACATTTTTTTAATCCATTCCTCTGTTGAAGGGCATCTGAGTTCTTTCCAACTTCTGGCTATTATAAATAAGGCTGCTAAGAACATAGCAGAGCATGTGTCTTTGTTGTATGATGGAGAATCTTTTGGGTATATGCCCAGGAGTGGTATAGCTAGGTCCTCAGGTAGTACAATACCCAGTTTTCTGAGGAACCTCCAGACTGATTTCCTGAGTGGTTGTACCAGCTTGCAGACCCACCAACAATGGACCTTTTCAAGAGGAGATTGGGTACAGATGGTAGCCAGAGGGGTTGCTTTCCTGTCGTAGGTCAATGAAGTATCCCAGCCAAATCCTCACCCTCGCACACAGCCCATCCCCATCATGGCTTTTCTGAGATCCCATACCACCTCCTGCCTAATACAGATTCCTAGGGCCACCACCATTTGACTCAAGGATTCCAAAGTTCTCAAAATAAAAAACACGGAGCAACAGCTGTACCTGGGAACAGTCGTGGGATTTCGAGGCCCTAGGGTAACGTTCCTATTCCCTCTCAGTTTGCTTAAGCCCTTGTGCCCCTGTGCCCCTGTAGGTGCCTGTCTAGAAACAAATAGATGGGAAAACTCCTTCTACCTCCTTTGTTTATTTTTGCCTCAAAAGGAAGTTGGTGTGGGTGACTGCATTCAAAGCCCTCTTTTGCAGCATGGAAATTGTTCAGATGTATTCTCCCATAAACTCATATCTAGAGCCCCTGTAGCTAAGCAGAAGTGACTGAATTAGAGGCAGAGAGGAGTGAGTGGCTGAACCTCATCCGCTCTCCTTCATCTTGCTCTCCCCTGGGAGCCAGCATGAGCTATAACAATTTGTCATCACTCAGAACAGCGTGAGGCCCACATACCCCTCAAAGGATGAGACATTGAACTTACGAGGGGGAGGCCAGGTGAACATTCAAGCCTGTGATTACCTGCAGGTGAGTGGCTGAGTGACCAAGTGGCTGAGGTTTTATCAGATCGCCTCAGCTGAGGGGCCTTTAGGACCAGGAACCAAGGCAAAGCCAGAGACCGTGAGCAGTTTGGCTTGGCCTAAAAAAGACCTAAATGTTTTCGGTGTGAGTGTCTGTAGACAGCAGTAGGGAGAACCATAAAGGAGCAAGATAATGGATCCTTGAAAGACAGTCCAGGAAGCTTGGGTGTGATCCAGTAGGCCACAGGGAACCCTGCAACTCTTTGTCTTGCAAGAGCAGCCCAACGAGTCTGTGCTAACGTAGAATCTGCTTAAAGAGCTGTGTGTCTGAACTCTAAAAACCTTTAGCAGGCACTCACGCTGGCTCTTGAAGGCTTCCCTTCCTCCCATCTTCCATCAATGTCTTGGTGCCTGCACATTCTGCCTAGAACGCATAATACACCTTTGCACCCGTCTCCCACCATCCAAAATGAGTCGGTCCAACACAAACCTGGTAGACTGTAGCACCTTCTCCTCCAACTCCTTCACTGGATCTTCATGGAACAAAGTCAAAACTCCGACAATGTATGCTGAGGATGTAGCTGGTTGGTAGAATGTGGTTCCTAGCTTGCATGAAGCCCTCAATTTGACCCCTAGCTCTGTAGTGCACTCTTGTAAGCTCAGCACTCTAGAAGGGAGCCAGGAAGAACAGAAGTTCATGGTCATCCTTGACTGCAAGAGGAGTTCAAGGCCAGCTAGGGGTACTCAGGACCCTGTCTAAAAGAGAAAGGAAGGAGGAATGAAGGAAAGACAGACCTAAACTTGCTTTCCCAACATTACCCTATAGATTTCACCCTAGCTTTGCCCTTCATTACACTCAGTGGTTAATATCGTTAATTTGACAAGATCTAAGATCATCTAGGAGCCAAGCCTTTGGGTATGTCTATGATGGAAGACCCACCCTGAAGGTCCATGACACCATTCTATGGGTCGGAGAGGGAATGAGCAGGAGAAACTGAGCTGAGCCCCAGCATCTGTGTTCTGCTTTCTCACAAAGGAGGCACAGTGACCAGCTGCCTCATTCTCCCTGCCATGGCTAACTGCATCTTCTCAAGATTGTAAACCAAAAGTTACCCTCCTTCAAGTCACTTTTGCCACAGCACCTAAGACACTATGCCAGATGCTTCTACTACTCCACCTCTGGCTGACCCAAGCCGTACCTGTATCTGGTTGTCTCCTCTTCAGAGGCCTTTCCTTTCTCTGGCCCATGTGGAAAACCTACATTTATTTAAAAAAAAAAACCCAGTTCTAACTTCATACCCATTCCAAAATGCTCTTCGGGCCCTCCCAGTGAAGCTGTCTCTTGAGGCAGCACGCTTGAGTGTGGTGTACCTCCTCTGGCACTGTCCTGTCTGCCTACTATAGAAGCTATTTATAAATGCCTGCTTCTCCCTGCATGCTGTGTGCTCACAGAAAGCAAACACGGAATTAACAAAATAAGGACTTAGTGAATTTCCTACACTTGTTAGCTGAGTTTATGGAACTTTTTTCTGAAATGGTTCCACAAATGTTCAAAAACCATGAGCAACCGTCCTGAGGCCAGAGTACGCTGATCTTTCAGTTCCACACAATCCCCTCTTGCTCTATAAGTGAGGTCAGCACTAGATAAGAAATGCCACCCTGAGTAGCCAAAATCTCCCACACTCCTCCCAGGCCAGTGTTGTGTCTAACACTGGAGCCAGGCTGGCAGTTTGAGGAAAGGCCTGGCGTCAACTTCAAAACACCAGGACTCTATCCACCACAACTGACACTTTACACCCTTTACTGTTGCTCTGGCCCTGGGATTGAAGGCTGAAACTACTTAGCCTGTGAAGACGTTGGAGAAAAATGTATGTAACCATGGAAACAAGTCCAAAAAGCAGCTATCTGCAATCACTGAGCGTTGCTACAGCCAGCCTCTGGGCTAACGACTATGAATGTAGTTAGCAATGATAACCAGGTATAAGAGGGGACAGTCTGCAGCTAAGTTAGGTGTGTTCTTTAACCTACATCTGACGAAACTTAAAACTCCTGCTTTGGAGGAAGTGAGGAACTGGAGAGTATACTGGCTGGGTTTGTGAGTCAATTTGACCACATGCTAGAGTCACCGTAAAGGAAGGAGCCTCAGCTGAGGAGAAGCCGCCATGGCATCCAGCTGTAAGGCATTGTCTCAATTAATGATCAGTGCAAGAGGACCCGGCCCATTCTGGGTGGGGCCATCCTGGACTGGTGGTTCTAGGTTCTATAAGAAAACAGACTGACCAAGCCGTGGGAAACAAGGCAGCAAGCAGCATTCTTCCATGGCTTCTGTATTAGCTCCTGCCTCCCAAGTCCTGCCCTGTGTGAGTTCCTGTCTTGACTTCCCTTGGTGATGAACAGTGATGTGGAAGTGTAAGCTGAATAAACCCTTTCCTCCAGCTTGCTTTTGGTCATGGTATTTCGTTGCAGCAATAGAAATTCCACCAAAGACAGAGGGTAAGGCTGTCCCACCGAAGCCCATTCAACACAGAGTGCCACTAACTGCAGAACCTTACAGGACGCAGGCACCTTAAAAACCCAATTCTTGGAGGAAAAGGCATTCTGTGTCCATCTCTGAGTTCAGACCAAGCCACAGCCCCAAGCATGAGGTCCCTCCACCCCACAGCAGAAATACTCAAAAAAGTCCTTGTTCCTTCCACCAGTATAAATGGGAGGAAGGGTCCTGGAGTTTCCAGGGTTTGGAATGGGTGCCGGTGTGCATTGGCAGAGGAGGGGTCAGATCTTCATTCGGAAATGAGGATCCTTGGCTGGAGTGGACATCGATGAGAGGGATGATCACGGAGTCTAATTAGATGAGATTAGATGGCGTTAGAAGCACTGGGATTCATTTACAATCTATGAATCCAACCATACCAGAGACGACACCACCAAAAGATTCCACACCGACCTGTGCGGGTTACGGCACAGCCAGGCTGGGAGCCCAGCAGACCCTCCAAGGAGCTGGTTATGGTAGGGCTGGAGATGAGCTCAGGACTCTCACACAATACACAAATGCTCTCATTCTAAGCTACGTCCCCAACTCCAGTTTCCTCATCGCAGATGGAATGACTATGGCTTTCCTACTTCCAGGGACTCTGGGAGGTTCAAGTGAGGATATTCTTACAAAATCTTTAGAAACTGCAATAGCTGCAGAAATGGGAACTCTGTTTCCTCTACTCCCAACCGCCTCTTATTCCTCTCTTCAAATTTACTAGTACGATTATGGGATACTGGAGCCAAGATGGCTGCCAATCGAGTGTAGAGACTGTTGACTTGATTCTCTGTATTTTCTGCCTTTTGTGGCATGTCTCTTAAGACGGGCAGAGAAAACATGCGTCTCTGTATTCATGTAGGAGGTACCGATCTCCTGGGGGGTGGGGTCTGAGCTTCAAAGAAGAAAATTGCTTGCCTGGAACAGCACCAGAAACACCCTTGGGTGTCTGTCAGAGTGGAATTAGAAGTTCCTTCTTATTACTCATAGGGGGCTGGAGAGAGCAAGGGGTCACCTTGGGAGTACGCACACAGCACGCCGCTCACTCCAGTGGCTGCCTTTGTCCTTCCTGGTTAGGCTGTTTGTCTACATTCCACTTGAAGAACACTGGGACATTAGTTTAAGCGATATGATGGCCATCGGTGAGTGATTTGTTTTTCCATCACTTGGTGCTGTTTTCAGCATTGTCTGTCACCTTGACGCGGTTGTTGGGTTCTGATGTCTGGTATGAACCATGTCTGCATGCAAGTGGCTCAGGAGACAGACCGTGGTAAGTTCCGACGGATGGTTTTCTTTGGGATCCCATTGATTAACATTACCGTCCATCCCACTTAGAATAATGTCAACAGTGGAGGCTGGAGAGACGGCTCAGCAGCGAAGAGTGGGCCCTGTTCTTACAGAGCGCCTAAGCTCTGCTCCCAGCGCCCGCAGTGGACAGATCACAGCCACCCATGGCTCCAGACGCAGAAACACCATTATCTGAATTCCACAGATACTCGCTGTGGTGGTTTGAAGATGCTTGGCCCAGGGAATGGCACTGTTAGAAGGTATGGCCTTGGTGAGTGTGTCACCATGGGGGTGGGCAATGAGACCCTCCTCCTAACCATGTAAGAGCCAGTCTTCTAGCAGCCTTCAGATGAAAATGTAGAACTCTCAGCTCCTCCTGCACCATGCCTGCCAGGATGCTGCCAAGCTCCAGCCTTGATGATAATGGATTGAACCACAGAACCTGTAAGCCAGGCCCTATTAAATGCTGTCCTTTATAAGAGCTGTTGTGGTCATGGTGTCTCTTTATAGCAATGAAACCCTAAAGCAGTTGCACTCACAGACCCATACAGATACACATAAATGATAAAAATGGTCATTTTTTTAAAAGATGTAGACAATGACTACATCCCTGGCAGTAATCACACAAGCGTATTACTTGTTACAAACTCTTAAGCAACGATCATAATAGCAGCTAACACACCCAGGGCTGAACATGTCACCGAATAATCTCTGTCAATTCCCCCAACAGCCTTCTGAGGTGGGTGGGTTGATGGTTTACACTTCACTGGCGAGGATAAGTGATTTGCCCAAGGTCCCACTGTTGACAGGTAAAGGATATGGGGTCTAGCAATACTCATCTGGAACAATGGGACTGCATGTGAAGTTATCCAGAAAGGATTTTTAAAAATAAATGCACACGTAGTTGCTCAGTCTGTGAGAAGGGCTCTGGAGAGATTGAAATGGAAATGTCCTCTTGACTCTTGTTTCAGGCCTGGGGGCACTCATCGTTGTCAGCCCCGAGTCTCCTTTGATCCAGGGATGACTTTGCAATGTAGCAGCCCACAGATGGTCACTGGGTTCTCATGACTGTACCATCATCCCGGTAGGCTATACAAGCTACTGCTCCAAGACTCCACTGGACCTCTACTCAGGAGCAGATCATTCTGAACAGAAGAGATGTGAAGAGTTAACAGGAGGTTTCAGCCAGAACCATTCACCTCTGCTTCTCCCTCCTGGATGCCTTCCACTGTGTGCTACTTGTGAATACCAAGCCGAGCCAGCAGTCAGTGACACTACCACAAGCCCTCCTCCATCTCTTCCACACCTCCTTCCTCAGCTTCTTCTCCAGGAGGCCGTGGGGACTTTGGCTGGAAAGCTCAGTGAGTAGGGAAGTGGGCGGAGCCACAGCAGTTGCCTGTCACCTCCACCACAGCTGAGGCTGCGCCCCATCTAGTCACACGCTGGCAGCAGCTGCCACAGCAGCCACACCCTCGGCCCAGGTTCCAGGAGTCAAGTGGCTGTCCCCAGGGGCCCTGGTGTGTTGATGGAGCTGAAACAGACAGAAAATGACTCAAGAGAAAATTGAGTCAGAACCTCAAGACCGTGCCTCTCTCGGGCACATCCTGTTCCATTTCTGTGTCTGTGGATTACGGAATCTGGATTCGGGGAAGAATGAAACAAACTCAGAAAGATAACATTGTGGCAGTTCTTCAGTAGTGTGTTGCAGACAGAGAGCTAAGCCCAGGAAGTCACAGGTCCATATCGCATGGATTCCGGGGTTTCTGCCAAGCTTTGAGTCTTGTTAAATATTAAACCACAAACGCTCATTTTCTCTAACTGGGGGCATCATGATAAAACCCTGTGACAACAGAAATCTGGAAATACTATTGTTGCCAACCACCACATGGACTGCTTCCACATCAAGGCTAAACTATGTGCAGTTCCCCTACCTGACCACCCCATCGCAGCTGCCTTAGGTCGTGGTGCCATCTACAGACGGGGCTGAGTGTCTCAAACAACCTTATCTCCAAACCTTTGCTCCTTTAAACAACTTAATCTCTGGTCTTTGATCCTCCAGATCGAAAGGGAACAAAAGCAAGTGAGTCCACAGTTTGACCTCCTCTGGGTCACAGCTTAAAGCTTTCAACCCTGACCGTGCCATTCAATAAAATCATGGCAAGTGAGTTGAAAGAACGTGGCTTAACCCAGGCTGACAAAAACTGGACTAATCCTAGGAGATGCAGATGAGGGAATGCGATCACCAGGATTCTCCGGTCACCTGAGCATTTAAAAATGAATAAAGTGGTGCCTTCCAGAACTAAATTCTGAGAAAGTGCTTTGGGCTGAGACAAAAAGTTAGTACCACTCATTCAAAAAAAAAAATCTTTCAGTTATTTTGAGGAAAGCATCCACATTCACATCCTGGCTGGGTGTTGATATATTTAAAAAATATACTTTCATGCAATCATGTATAATACAATGGGAGAAGGTTAGAGTCATGGCAGAAAGATGCTGTAATTTTTCTTCTGTTCAATAAATGGAAATGAAGTAAAGAAGCCGAGAAAGGAAGAAATAACTATCGGAGTGCCCGACATGTTGCAAACGCCAAACAAAGATTAATGGCACACTATTTCCACTGTGCATATTTTGTATACCACTGCACCGTGAACACACTCTCGTCCGTGTGCCTTATCTGTAAATATTGATCATAGCTTTCTTAACCAATGTCCTTTCCCCACCCTCTCAGATTCAGGATTTCTTTGGTGTGTGTGTGTGTGTGTGTGTGTGTGTGTGTGTGTGTGTGTGTGTGTGTAAGAGAGGGAGAGAGAGAATGAATTAATGCATAAATGCGACTTGCTGAGTTCACTTAGTATCACTTGTATGCATGTTTTTAAGGCTGACTACCTGGATCGGATGACCATTTAAAGACTCATCCCTGGGGAGTTCTAATTCCCCCTCAGCAATCCTTAACTGTCTGTAGCTCTTCATCTAGAAGTGGGGCCCGGAAATTCCCCCAATCCATGTTTATCTCATTAGTGTTTTACCTTTCTTGCTTTAGCTCTTCCCTTCATATTTCTTTTTAAAGCTGATGCCCAGGAGTTTGATTTCCCAGGCTCCCCTCTCGTGGCAGCTCACCCTGTCTCACTGTTCACATGGGTGTCTGCAAGTGCATGCTCTCTCTCCAATATTAATCTAGTCCTCGCTGACTTCCTACAGAGTCCTCATCGTAAACATATAAATCAGAATTTGCCGTATCAATAAAACATCAGTACGCTTCATTCGTGGATACATTTTTTAAACAAATGCAATCGTGCTTTCTTCTCTTCTTAATAAACCCAATGCTTAAAAAGTAGGGGGACTGTGGACTTATTAATGCACTAATAAACATTTCAAAGTTATAAATTGATTCTATGAGATGAAAATGTTTGTCTGCTTGACAAATCAGTTTGTCAGGTCACATCTATTCCTGTACGTTCAATTTTTAAACAAGCATAAGTAAAACGTGGTGATTTATAGTAATTCCAAGATTATCTTCAAAGTGACAAAGTGAAAAAGACATGTAAATACAACATATGTGTTATCTATCAACATCCAAATGTACAGGCTGGGGAGGGCCAAGGAGCTGGCTCAGCAGTTCAGAGCACTTGCTGTTCTTGAGGACTGGAGTTAGATCCCCCCAGAACCCCACCCCGAGATGTCCTCCTGTCTCTGCTGCCACTTGTGTGTGGACCCACATACGCATAATCAAGAATAAAACAAATCTTTAAAAACCCAAACCTAGATCTCATGACCACTAGATGTGTGCCAGTCACCCGAGAGCCACATCTCACTGAGTCCTGAGGGAAATGCATTTGATTTGAGTGATGGCTTACAGCAAGCCATGCTCATGCCTGTCTCATCTTCAAATGCCCACCTTTCTCAAGCCTACCTGATGGGGCACTAGTTGGGCCGAACACAGCAAACATGGCTTCAGTGGTCCTTGCCCTCTCCCATTCCCTCTGACTTACTAAAATCTGTTAGATTATTTTCCTAAAGCTAGCCGCAGAAGTCTGTTTCCTTAACTGGCCACTCCTCCCCCTGAGGCTGACTACCAAGGTCCAGCCGTCAAAAGCCCCCTTCGGCTCACCTAATTCACATACCTCATCCGTGTTAAACACCCCATCCTAACATGGGGTTTCCCCTTGTACCTGTATAAACCGCCATTTGCCTATGGGCCCTGTCTGTCTCCTCTATCCAGAGCCAGTCCTTTGATACCTGCACCCCTGCCCCACCTGGGCAAATGCCCCTGCCCCTCTCCCTTGTTCCCTTCCCCTTCTCCCTCACCCTCTGTCTCCCACCGTTGTCTCTTATTCCCTGCCCTTTGACCCTCTAGGGAAATAAATCTCTTTTGTGCTGAGAACTTGGTGTGGGCGTGTCTTGTGCTGAATTCTGGCCCCTTCACCACTGCGAGTGTATACATCTGTCTCTAAGGCTCTGTATACTTGAAATACCTTTAGCAACTAGATTGAAATGTAAAGATCTAACGTCAATGTCACATCTCTGTGAGGTTGTGCTATGCGTCGCCTGATGCCCCGATGGCACCTGTCATGCAGTCGGGTGTATCTCCCTGTGTGACTTCTTTGGCTTCAGAACTTGAAAATGAGGACCATAATCTATTTGCTACTGCGTTCCTAGATGGAGCCATAGTATGGCAGAGAGAGAAAACATAGCACTGAATTGACTCAAATAGTTGTATTTATATATTTATTTTCTGTGTATGAGTGTTTGCTCCCATGTGTCTATGAACCAATATGTGCCTAATACCCAAGGGTCAGAAGAAGATGTCAGGTCCCCTGGAACTACAGTTACCAATGGTTGTGGGTGCTGAGAATGGATGGTCTCCTTTCTTCTCCTGTTTCCTTCCCCTTTTCTCCCCTCCCTCCTCTCCCTCCCTCCCCCCTCCTCTCTCCTCTCCTCTCCTCTCCCCTCCCCTCCTCTCCTCTTCTTACCTCATTCTCCTCTCCCCTCCCCTCTCCTCCCCCTTCCTTCTCCCCTCTCCTCTCTCCTCTCCTCCCTCCTCCCCCTCCTCTCCTCTCCCCCTCCTCTCCTCCCCCTCCTCTCCTCTCCCCCTCTCCCTCTTCCCTCCCCTCCTCTCCCCTCCTCTCCTCTCCCCTCCTCTCCTCTCCTCCCCCCTCCTCTCCCTCTCCCCCCCTCCCTCTCCCTCCCCTCTCCCCTCCTCTCCCCTCCTCTCCCCTCCTCTCCCTTCCTCTCCCCTCCTCTCCCCTCCTCTCCTCCTCCCCCCTCCTCTCCTCTCCTCTCCTCTCCCCTCCTCTCCCTCCCCTCCACTCCCATCCTCTCCCCTCCTCTCCTCCCCTCCTCTCTCCCCTCCTGTCCCCTCCTCCTCCCTCCTCTCCTCTCCCCTCCTCTCCCCTCCTTTTCCCTCCTCTCCTCTCCTCCCCGCTTCCCTTCCTTCCCCTCCCCTCCTCTTCTGTTCTCCTCTCCTTTTCTCCCCCACCCCTGCCACCAAACTGTGGGAAAGAACTAATCCTCCACCACACACCACAGATAACGAACCTTTATGATTGTGAGAAAGTAACACACGGTCACGACTGGAGTGGGATTTTGACTTTTATCTTTATTGAGATAGGAATAATCCACCTCCAAGCAGGACAAAAAGAGAAAATTACGGCTACATGGGAAGAAAAAGAAGCCTCTACTCTGGAAGCCTCTCAGTAGCTGAGAATCCAGAGTTCTTGTACAATTAACATTTGCTGGTGACATTGGGACAGTATTTCTATTGTAGAGAAGTAATTTTGTACACATGTGGTGATCATCATGGTTGGATGTTTGCATGTCGGCACACATGTATAAGTGCACAGGCGGAGGCCTGAGGTAGACATCGGGAGTCTTTCTTAATTATTCTCCACTTTATTCAGTAAGTCAGGGTCTCTCAGGTGAACCCAGAGGTCAATGAAGCAGCTAGCCTAGCCAGATGGCTTGATCCAGGGATCCCGTGTCCACCTTCTAAGCACTGGAATTACTGCTGAACCACCACATCCAGCCAGCATTGTGGGGTCTAGGATCCACACTCTGGAACCCATACTTACATGGCAAGTGCTTTATCCACTGAGCCTTCTATCTATATCTATATCTATATCTATATCTATATCTATATCTATATCTATATCTATATCTATATCTATATCTATATCTATATCTATATCTATATCTATATCTATATCTATATCTATATCCATAGCCATAGCCATAGCCATAGCCATACCCATACACACACACACACACACACACACACACACACACACACACACACACACGGGGACAGGGGAGGGGACCGTGAAAGGCACCCTGGTTCCTGGTTGAGGAGGCTTGAACCCTGGAGACCCTGAAAGAGATGGTAGGCATTTCCCCTGACTTCCAGGAAACTAGGCCCATCAGTGGCCTGCAGCCCTTCATAGATTTGTGGCCATCAGTCACATAAGGACAATGCCCCAAGCCCCTTTACAAGTAGAGGATGGGACCACAGGTCACGTAGGCTTAAGACAGCTCTCCATTTTAATGAGATACCTAAAGGCCTGGAGGCTTAGCCAATAAGCTTTCCTTCCCAGACACACTTCCCTGCAAAAGGTATTTAATCTCAGGCCCACCCTGAGAAGCGGGGTATGGTTTTACTCATCCACTTTCCACCATGACAATAAATGCCTTAAAACCATGGACGGCCTCTTTTCATCGGGATCTGCCATGGGGAGGCATGGAGAAAGCCTTCACCTACAGAGCCACCATTTAATTTCCCGAAGAAAGCCTCCCTGTACTCCCAGCCACCTCCACCACCAATCCCGCCACGACCATCAAGCCAAAGACTCTCCCCAAGGGACCAGTCAGAGCTCCCCCTCTTTCCCCTCAGACTAGGGCTAGATCCAGCCCCGTGGGCCCCCATTCCATTCTCAGCTCTTCCGAGGCATCCCAGCAGCACCACAATGCCCAAGAGCCTGAGAACCCAATGGCACCAGCTTCCTTGCAGGCCCGGGGACCCTGGAGTCAGCTCTGGCTGTGTCCTGTGCCAGAGACTGTGCTTCCCCACCCCTGGAGCAGTGTCCCGTGGCTTCCCACTGCCTGCCTGACACCCACCCAGCTGTGGCACAGGGTAAGCGAGGTCAATTTCCCCATGTCCTGCCTTCCTGAGCTGCCTGAGCCCTGTGGCAGAGTGGACAGGACCCCACTAACATACGTGTGTGTGTGTGTGTGCGTGTGTGTGTGTGTGTGTGTGTGTGACTTTTATTGAATTTGTTCTTCGACTATTTCATACTGTTTAAAGTACATTTGGAATTGTAGCCCTCACCATTTCTGGTTTCCTTTCTACCCCTACTGCACCATCTCCTCCCTGCAGCTCCCATTCCCATGGTCACGTCTTCGCTGTTGTTTTAGGGAGCCATATGCCCCACCTCCATGATTAGCATTGGCAGGTCCCATGCTACTGGAGTGTTGGCATGTGCTACTTGACTCGTAAACTCAGCAAATACAGACAGACAGCAAGCCAACCTGAAAGAAGAATTATACGAATTCTAGGTTTGGAGATACAAAATTAAAAGAATAAACTCCAAAAAGCCACAAACTCGGGGCTAAGCCCTGCCGCCAGGAATAGCAGGCCATAAAGATAAAGAAAAGGAATGCAGGAACCAGCTCAGGCTATGGAGGACTGACCCATAAACCATCCAAAGACATCCCCCCAGCTTACTCAGAGTCATACTTTAACCAGATGTCCTCCAGACCCTGATAAGCCCCTGAAAACACTTGTGCTTTCTAGCCATTGTGTCCTACAGAGAGCATTCCAGGAAACCGGACAGCCCAAGCCTAACCAGAGGTGTTTCAAATACAAATGCTTCATCAATTTTGACAAACTTTTAAAAATAATGAGGACCTGAAGACCCTACCCTTCTCCTGATTTAATAGCTCTGTTCCAGGAACCAGGGGCCATAAAACCTTCTGGCGTCCCTTATCTCCTGGAGCCATAAAACAATCCTGTAACTTGTGGTGCATCCCCTTGACATCCCCCCATCCCCTGGGCTCACAGCCTCTGCCTTTAAATGCTCTTTTCCCAGCCTCTCAGGGGCCGACACCCTCTGTCTCCTGCGTGGGATACATGTCGGCCCGGAGATCTCTGTAATAGGTCTCTGTAATAAACCTCGCCTTTGCTTATTATATCCAAAATGGTCTCTCTGTGTCTGGGGTCCGCGATTTCCCAAGACTTGAGTAAGGGTCTCTCTGTGGGATCTTTCATAAATGGGGGCTCGTCCGGGATGTCCAGGATCTTCGCGACCACCCCAGACTCCAAGACCCCTTGGAGGTGAGTTAGATGTTTGTCTGAGTGTTTCTGTGTGCGGCGCCGCATTTGTCAGTCTGTGTCTGTCTCAGTTTTGGTTCCGCCGTGTGTGTATGTGTGTGTCTCGGTACCGGTGGAGTCTCACTCTGTCTAGCTGGATTGTTTTCGATTCGGAACGAATCGAACCGGTTTTTGTTTCCAGCAGAGCCACTTTTGGATAGGGACGACTTGGTCCGACTCTTATTTCGGTAGTTTCTGGTCCGAGGGACTTGGATCGGTTTTCCAGGCAGCTGTTACGGAGGCCTGTGAGGGCACCGTGACCGCAGGGGACAGACGTGTCCGGCACTGCAGGCTGTCACTCTCGGGGGACGCCTCGAGGGTGAAGGGGGCCCAGAAGGTACTGGGTGCCTCCTTTCGGTTCACGGAGAGGAGATTAGACTCCTAGAAGTAAAGCCGAGGAGAACTCTGCCGAGTTACCTGGCTTTCGGTTTCCTGTAGAAAAGTCGCAAAAGGCGACCAGTATTAAGTAAAGCCACGGAGAACTCTGCCGAGTTACCTGGCTTTCGGTTTCCTGTAGAAAAGTCGCAGAAGGCGACCAGTATTTAGTATTCTTGGCCCTCTTGTTGTGTTAGTCTTCTGTGTTGAGTGTTTGTCAGACTTTGTAGACGAAATGGGACAGACGGTGACAACCCCCCTTTCCCTGACTCTTGATCTTGGACTGACGACTGTGTTTAAAATCTTGGACTGACGACTGTATTTGAAATCATGAAACTGTTTGCTTTGTTCGTCAAAGAGTTTTACTTGGTCCTCCTGGTGCTTAAGTTAAAAGTTAAAAATAATTTGCTTGAGAGAAATTGTTTTCTGCCAGGGAGTTTTGTCTTTCTCTCTTGAGCCTCCTCCCCAAGGAGAGAGGCCCCTCCCTTTGCTCCCTTGATCAACCTAGCTGCTGTTAACAGTTGTGTAAACAGACATTAACAAAAACCTTGAGGAAGAAACCGCTCGTAAATAAAATAGTTCCCCAGATTAGGCCTTTGGCTATAAAACAAGTATAGTGAGTAAAAAAACTTAATTTTATGGACCCCGCTCTAGTGGAGGTGTGTTGGTTGATAGCCAACGTTAATTTTTAAAACACAGTGTTTTATCTGTGCTTGTGCTCCCAGCACACAGTAGGGGGGAGTGAAACTAGCTGTGGAGCTGCTGCAGTGAGCATGGGGACTTCTCAAGTCTCACCCAATTTTTCTGGCTCTTCAGGAGCTGTTTAAAAGAAAAAGGCTTAGGATAAAAAGAAACACTACAGAGAGATTTCTTAGTGAATTGCTACACCTTGGTTTGCGATCTCTGGGAATCTTATGGTGGACAGCTGAGATAAGCTGAGAAAAGATTTAAATTTTGCTTGAGAGCAAGGAATCTTAAAGGCGGAGTTTCAGCTGGTATGGCACTTAGTGCGTAGCTGCCTAAAAGATCAGAAATGCTGTCAACAGGCTATAAAAAAAAAAAGGGACAGGCTGTGTTAAAAATGCTACATGAAGAATGATCTAAAAAGGCTAAAAGTGAGGTGGGAGAGGACTCTAAGAAAAACAAGAACAAGAAAGGAATTTCTGCTTTTAGTGGCCAGACCTTCAACTCTTGCTCACAGAAAGAGGGTGCTCATTAAGAGAAGTTCTTTAGAGAGCCTGCCTTATCTGCTGGCCCTATTCCAAGAGAGGAGTCAGTCTCCAGCATTAAATTACTTTTCTCACTGGTCATCATTAACATAGAGAATGCCTTTGATCCTATCCCCACAGCAGCCAGTTCCTGCCCCTGTGGTCGAAATGTCCCAGGTTGGGGGGCAGAGAAGCCCATAAAATAGTTTCAAAGAATCTACAACAAACTGTGAAGAACTTTGTTTTGCCAGTCAGAATTTAGAATTCAGGCTTTGGCTGTGGCCAAGGTCAGGATTAATGTTTTCTTTTCCATGGGCCCTTAGCCCACTGAGACAGTTTGGGAAAGGACTACTACTGCAGTCCTGATATTCAGAGACATGGAGAGAGCTATAGTTTTTTTATTAAAGGTTGATACTATAATATTAACAATCTCTTTATTAGATATAAGAGACAAGAAACCCCAGGTGAACTGGTTACAATTCTTTTGTCAGCTGCTCATTATCTAACACCCAGATTCTAACTGTCTCTCCATCCTTTTGTTATTAGTTCTTATTAGAAGCCTAGTGACATTTAGAGGATGGGTCTCTTGAGCGATAAAGCCACGGAGCTGATACTCCGTGAGGGAAAAATCTAAGTCCAGAGAGACAGCCGGTAACAGATAGGCTGCCCCCTATGCTCACTTTTCTGTTTCACAGACACAAGGTTTTTTTGTCCCAAGAAAGCCTCCTGGTTTAGCTGTGTGACTAAATGCTATTTGCCCTCTTCAGTGGACCTCTATTCTCAAGATTCTCTTGTTTTCTCACCATCCCATTTGAGATGCTTGTTAGTAACTGTTACAGGTCTTCTTTACCACTGAGGAAAGACGGAATAACCAACATGTCATAGTGCCATAGTAATAATGATTTGTGTGCCAGGCTAAAAGACCTACAGGTGATACAGAAAGAAATCTGCTCACAGCTGACAGCAGCCTATGCTCCGGAGACCCCTGAGACATCTCATCAGTCATCAGTTCCAGGAGACTGCAGCTACACTGAGCCCAGACACTCGAGCCTCGCTGGAAAGGACTGTACCTGGTGCTGCTGACCACCCTGACAGCTGTCAATTCTCAGCCCTCATCAGCCGTGTACTAGCTGTTGGGGCTGAGAGCTGGGACCTAGAAGGAAATTCAGTCATGTTTGTCCTGGGTTCCATCGGGATAGGTGTAAAAATAGGCTTGATTTCTATTACAAATGATATAACATTACATATGTTAGTACTCCTAACACTTCTTGGGACTGTGCCTCACGGATCACAACCTGTATAAGTTTAGAAGTTCTGAAAGACAGTCATGACCTTGGTGTATAGGTTCAGATAGTGTCCAGATTAAAATCCTGATGCTAAAGACTTAATAGGACATAAAAAGATAGAGACACTTAACAAGGTTGGTTTGAGTCTTAGTTCACTCGGTCTCCCTAGATGACTACCCTACTCTCTGCTACAGCTGGGCCATTATTAATAATTTTCTTGGTTTTAGTTTTTGGCCCCTGCGTGACAAACAGGTTAATTACTTTTGTTAAAAATCGAGTGGGTGCTGTGCGGTTTTTTGATGGTTCTGAGACAACAGTACCAGTCAGTTAGGACAACTGGTGAGACCAAATACAAGACTTGATATCAAAATTCTAAGATTAGAATTATTTAGTAGAAGAAGAGGGAATGAAAGGAGAATTATACGAATTCTAGGTTTGGAGATACAAAATTAAAAGAATAAACTCCAAAAAGCCACAAACTCGGGGCTAAGCCCTGCCGCCAGGAATAGCAGGCCATAAAGATAAAGAAAAGGAATGCAGGAACCAGCTCAGGCTATGGAGGACTGACCCATAAACCATCCAAAGACATCCCCCCAGCTTACTCAGAGTCATACTTTAACCAGATGTCCTCCAGACCCTGATAAGCCCTGAAAACACTTGTGCTTTCTAGCCATTGTGTCCTACAGAGAGCATTCAGGAAACCGACAGCCCAAGCCTAACCAGAGGTGTTTCAAATACAAATGCTTCATCAATTTTGACAAACTTTTAAAATAATGAGGACCTGAAGACCCTACCCTTCTCCTGATTTAATAGCTCTGTTCCAGGAACCAGGGGGCCATAAAACCTTCTGGCGTCCCCTTATCTCCTGGAGCCATAAAACAATCCTGTAACTTGTGGTGCATCCCCCTTTGACATCCCCCCCATCCCCTGGGCTCACAGCCTCTGCCTTTAAATGCTCTTTCTCCCAGCCTCTCGGGGCCGACACCTCTGTCTCCTGCGTGGGATACATGTCGGCCCGGAGATCTCTGTAATAGGTCTCTGTAATAAACCTCGCCTTTGCTTATTATATCCAAAATGGTCTCTCTGTGTCTGGGGTCCGCGATTTCCCAAGACTTGAGTAAGGGTCTCTCTGCGTGGGATCTTTCATAAATGGGGGCTCGTCCGGGATGTCCCGGGATCTTCGCGACCACCCCAGACTCCGAAGACCCCTTGGAGGTGAGTTAGATGTTTGTCTGAGTGTTTCTGTGTGTGCGGCGCCGCATTTGTCAGTCTGTGTCTGTCTCAGTTTTGGTTCCGCCGTGTGTGTATATGTGTGTGTCTCGGTACCGGTGGAGTCTCACTCTGGTCTAGCTGGATTGTTTTCGATTCGGAACGAATCGAACCGGTTTTTGTTTCCAGCAGAGTCACTTTTGGATAGGGACGACTTGGTCCGACTCTTATTTCGGTAGTTTCTGGTCTGAGGGACTTGGATCGGTTTTCCAGGCAGCTGTTACGAAGGCCCGTGAGGGCACCGTGACCGCAGGGGACAGACGTGTCCGGCACTGCAGGCTGTCACTCTCGGGGGACGCCTCGAGGGTGAAGGGGGCCCAGAAGGTACTGGGTGCCTCCTTTCGGTTCACGGAGAGGAGATTAGACTCCTAGAAGTAAAGCCGAGGAGAACTCTGCCGAGTTACCTGGCTTTCGGTTTCCTGTAGAAAAGTCGCAAAAGGCGACCAGTATTAAGTAAAGCCGCGGAGAACTCTGCCGAGTTACCTGGCTTTCGGTTTCCTGTAGAAAAGTCGCAGAAGGCGACCAGTATTAAGTATTCTTGTCCCTCTTGTTGTGTTAGTCTTCTGTGTTGAGTGTTTGTCAGACTTTGTAGACGAAATGGGACAGACGGTGACAACCCCCCTTTCCCTGACTCTTGATCTTGGACTGACGACTGTGTTTAAAATCTTGGACTGACGACTGTATTTGAAATCATGAAACTGTTTGCTTTGTTCGTCAAAGAGTTTTACTTGGTCCTCCTGGTGCTTAAGTTAAAAGTTAAAAATAATTTGCTTGAGAGAAATTGTTTTCTGCCAGGAGTTTTGTCTTTCTCTCTGAGCCTCCTCCCCAAGGAGAGAGGCCCCTCCCTTTACTCCCTTGATCAACCTAGCTGCTGTTAACAGTTGTGTAAACAGACATTAACAAAAACCTTGAGGAAGAAACCGCTCGTAAATAAAATAGTTCCCCAGATTAGGCCTTTGGCTATAAAACAAGTATAGTGAGTAAAAAAACTTAATTTTATGGACCCCGCTCTAGTGGAGGTGTGTTGGTTGATAGCCAACGTTAATTTTTAAAACACAGTGTTTTATCTGTGCTTGTGCTCCCAGCACACAGTAGGGGGGAGTGAAACTAGCTGTGGAGCTGCTGCAGTGAGCATGGGGACTTCTCAAGTCTCACCCAATTTTTCTGGCTCTTCAGGAGCTGTTTAAAAGAAAAAGGCTTAGGATAAAAAGAAACACTACAGAGAGATTTCTTAGTGAATTGCTACACCTTGGTTTGCGATCTCTGGGAATCTTATGGTGGACAGCTGAGATAAGCTGAGAAAAGATTTAAATTTTGCTTGAGAGCAAGGAATCTTAAAGGTGGAGTTTCAGCCGGTATGGCACTTAGTGCGTAGCTGCCTAAAAGATCAGAAATGCTGTCAACAGGCTATAAAAAAAAAGAGACAGGCTGTGTTAAAAATGCTACATGAAGAATGATCTAAAAAGGCTAAAAGTGAGGTGGGAGAGGACTCTAAGAAAAACAAGAACAAGAAAGGAATTTCTGCTTTTAGTGGCCAGACCTTCAACTCTTGCTCATAGAAAGAGGGTGCTCATTAAGAGAAGTTCTTTAGAGAGCCTGCCTTATCTGCTGGCCCTATTCCAAGAGAGGAGTCAGTCTCCAGCATTAAATTACTTTTCTCACTGGTCATCATTAACATAGAGAATGCCTTTGATCCTATCCCCACAGCAGCCAGTTCCTGCCCCTGTGGTCGAAATGTCCCAGGTTGGGGGGCAGAGAAGCCCATAAAATAGTTTCAAAGAATCTACAACAAACTGTGAAGAACTTTGTTTTGCCAGTCAGAATTTAGAATTCAGGCTTTGGCTGTGCCAAGGTCAGGATTAATGTTTTTTTCCATGGGCCCTTAGCCCACTGAGACAGTTTGGGAAAGGACTACTACTGCAGTCCTGATATTCAGAGACATGGAGAGAGCTATAGTTTTTTTATTAAAGGTTGATACTATAATATTAACAATCTCTTTATTAGATATAAGAGACAAGAAACCCCAGGTGAACTGGTTACAATTCTTTTGTCAGCTGCTCATTATCTAACACCCAGATTCTAACTGTCTCTCCATCCTTTTGTTATTAGTTCTTATTAGAAGCCTAGTGACATTTAGAGGATGGGTCTCTTGAGCGATAAAGCCACGGAGCTGATACTCCGTGAGGGAAAAATCTAAGTCCAGAGAGACAGCCGGTAACAGATAGGCTGCCCCCTCTGCTCACTTTTCTGTTTCACAGACACAAGGTTTTTTTGTCCCAAGAAAGCCTCCTGGTTTAGCTGTGTGACTAAATGCTATTTGCCCTCTTCAGTGGACCTCTATTCTCAAGATTCTCTTGTTTTCTCACCATCCCATTTGAGATGCTTGTTAGTAACTGTTACAGGTCTTCTTTACCACTGAGGAAAGACGGAATAACCAACATGTCATAGTGCCATAGTAATAATGATTTGTGTGCCAGGCTAAAAGACCTACAGGTGATACAGAAAGAAATCTGCTCACAGCTGACAGCAGCCTATGCTCCGGAGACCCCTGAGACATCTCATCAGTCATCAGTTCCAGGAGACTGCAGCTACATTGAGCTCAGACACTCGAGCCTCGCTGGAAAGGACCATACCTGGTGCTGCTGACCACCCTGACAGCCGTCAATTTTCAGCGATCACCAACCATGTACTAGCTGTTAGGGCTGACAACTGGGACCTAGAGGGAAATTCAGTCATGTTTGTCCTGGGTTCCATCGAGATAGGGGTGGGAATAGGCTTGATTTCTATTACAAATGATGTAACATTACATATGTTAGTACTCCTAACACTTCTTGAGACTGTGCCTCTGGGATCACAACCTGTATAAGTTTAGAAGTTCTGAAAGACAGTCATGACCTTGGTGTATAGGTTCAGATAGTGTCCAGATTAAAATCCTGATGCTAAAGACTTAATAGGACACAAAAAGATAGAGACACTTAACAAGGTTGGTTTGAGTCTTAGTTCACTCGGTCTCCCTAGATGACTACCCTACTCTCTGCTACAGCTGGGCCATTATTAATAATTTTCTTGGTTTTAGTTTTTGGCCCCTGCGTGACAAACAGGTTAATTACTTTTGTTAAAAATCGAGTGGGTGCTGTGCGGTTTTTTGATGGTTCTGAGACAACAGTACCAGTCAGTTAGGACAACTGGTGAGACCAAATACAAGACTTGATATCAAAATTCTAAGATTAGAATTATTTAGTAGAAGAAGAGGGAATGAAAGGAGAATTATACGAATTCTAGGTTTGGAGATACAAAATTAAAAGAATAAACTCCAAAAAGCCACAAACTCAGGGCTAAGCCCTGCCGCCAGGAATAGCAGGCCATAAAGATAAAGAAAAGGAATACAAAAACCAGCTCAGGCTATGGAGGACTGACCCATAAACCATCCAAAGACATCCCCCCAGCTTACTCAGAGTCATATTTTAACCAGATGTCCTCCAGACCCTGATAAGCCCCTGAAAGCACTTGTGCTTTCTAGCCATTGTGTCCTACAGAGAGCATTCCAGGAAACCGGACAGCCCAAGCCTAACCAGAGGTGTTTCAAATACAAATGCTTCATCAATTTTGACAAACTTTTAAAAATAATGAGGACCTGAAGACCCTACCCTTCTCCTGATTTAATAGCTCTGTTCCAGGAACCAGGGGGCCATAAAACCTTCTGGCGTCCCCTTATCTCCTGGAGCCATAAAACAATCCTGTAACTTGTGGTGCATCCCCCTTTGACATCCCCCCCATCCCCTGGGCTCACAGCCTCTGCCTTTAAATGCTCTTTCTCCCAGCCTCTCGGGGCCGACACCTCTGTCTCCTGCGTGGGATACATGTCGGCCCGGAGATCTCTGTAATAGGTCTCTGTAATAAACCTCGCCTTTGCTTATTACATCCAAAATGGTCTCTCTGTGTCTGGGGTCCGCGATTTCCCAAGACTTGAGTAAGGGTCTCTCTGCGTGGGATCTTTCAAACCTAGGTGGAAGTAGCCCTCATTTAGAATGATAGCATCAAAGGGAAGGGAAGTTGATGGTGCTGCACAAAGAACTTAAATCAACCCTGATGCTGCTCAAAATTGGATACCTGCCTCCGGCCACTTCAACTCGTGTACATAATGTGATCATAGGCTTAGAATGCTTGCATAGAAGGGTCTTTACCCATGCAACTGTCTCAGCTCAAATACCTTGGCTGTTCAGGTTTACCATAAAGGGGTAATGAGAAAGTCGTAACTATTCTCAATATGTAGGAAACATCTGGAGAAACCATGTGGTCACCAGGAATAACAGAACAAAGGCTTCCTAAGAAAGCCTTCTTCAAGTTTGTTATCACTTAAGATTCTGTCAACATTGTGGTATAAAATCTCTTGATTAAATAAGGGGGAAGGGCAGGAATATTTGTCCCTGGTAGGACAGGGGTGAAGGTGTCAAAAGACTGCCTCTGGCTGGAGGGGAGACAGATGTAGCCAGTTGTAGGATGTCATACAGGTGAAGGCAGGTACAAGATAGAAAGAGGTCTGTCATTGGATGAGAAGAAAGGATGGACAGGAGAAAAGTTTGAGGGAGGAGGAGGAGATTGGAATGGAGGACACAGGAGAGGAAGCCCCTGAGAGAACACGGAGGTGGATGTTAAGAGTCCACTCTGTACCTTTACAGGTTGTTATGAATGTTCTTAAGGGATGGATGTGTACAGGGCTTTGTGTGTTCAGGTGAGCAATTATATCGTATCAATTGGATCAGAGGTTATTGTGTTGTGTGTTCTTTCTTATGGCGAATTAAGTTTAAGAAAGTATGTGTCGGCTGGCATAGTGTCAGCCTGCCTTGGGAACTGGATGGGTAGAGAGATTGATGCTAGGCTCAGAGAGAGGCCATCGACAGTGTGAAAGGGAATGGAGCAAAGTAGGTGAGAGGCTTTGCTGATTGAAATTAAGATATCTATCAGATATCTTGGGGCACTGTGGTGCTGGACCTAGTGGGGGTAAAAGACAACAGTTTTTATAATTTTACAACAACAGCCCATAGGCAAATGAAATGAAGCACCCAGTGGAGAGTTCTGTATACTCGTGTCAAAGCATTGTTGGCAGTAACCAAGATGCAACTTAAGAGTTCACTGATGGATGATATGTTACTTTGCTTCCCTGCTGCTGTGATTAAAAACCATGACAAAGCAGTTCAGAGGAGGGAAGAGTTTGTTTGGCTTTCAGGTCCAGATCAGTCTGCCACTGAGGGAAGTCAGGGCAGGGACTCAAGCAGGGCAGGAACCTGGAGTCATGAACTGCAGTAGAGACAATTGAGGAATGCTGCTTACTGGCTTGCTTCCCATGGCTTGCTCAGCTTGTCTTCTTATATTACCCAGAAGCCCATGTCTAGCCCAGGCACAGCCTACAGAGACTGAGCTGTCCCACATCCATTATCAGTCAGGAAAATGCCCCACAGACTTGCCTGAGGGTAATCCTGTGGAGTCAATCTCTCAACTAAGTTCTTTTTCCCCTGATGACAAAAAAGAAACAAAACCAAAACCATCATGGTCTCTCTCTCTCTCTCTCTCTCTCTCTCTCTCTCTCTCTCTCTCTCTCTCTCTCTTTCTCTCTCTCTCTCTCTGTCTGTCTCTCTCTCTGTGTGTGTGTGTGTGTGTGTGTGTGTGTGTATGTGTGATTGGTATGTATTGTATGTAACATGCACTATTACTTAGCACTATGTGAGGAGATACTGCCATGTGCAGCAACATGTGTGAAGCTGGACACAGAGCTAAATGTAAAGAAAATGATAAATGCTTTATAACATTACTTGTGCATACAGATTTTTGTTGTTCCAAAAGTCAAACAGAAATACTGAGATGGGCAGTAGCTGGCAAGGGCAGGGGAGAGGGAAGAAATGGAAAGACAGGGGTCAAAGGACAGATCGACAGCTGGGTAAAGTGAATGCGCATCGTGAGAGCCAGAGGTGTGTGTATTAGACACAATAGAGAAAAGTTGCTGGAGGGCAGGATGTAGGTGCTTTTCTTTCTTGCTGTTCTGGTAATCACTAAGCAAGTGCTATAACTCCAGCCTTCTTTTTACTCTGTTGATTGAGACAGCGGCTCACTATGTGGTTCAGGCTGGCTTTGAACTTTGTATCTCAGGCTGACCTTGAACTTGTGATTTCCCCCTACCTGAGCTTTCTGAGTAGCTGGTACGACAGGCCTATGCCATTAGGTACTCTCATTATACAGCAAAAGGGAGAGGGTAGCTATGGAATGAGTTATGTGCGTTTTTGTTTTGTTTCATTAAAAAAATTGGAAAATCTAGGTATGATGATATATCCCCTTAATCCCAGCACTCAAGAGGCTGAAGTAGGATCATAGGTTCTAGGCCAGCCTGAGTTATATAAAGCACACCACCAACAACAACAACCACAACGATGACAAACAGCAGCAGTAACAATAACAGCATCAACAAGCCAGCCAAAAACAGTGGAGAGGAAGGATGGGAAAAGTAACTGACTAAACTGCAAACTGCAGGGACTTTTTGCAACACCCAATCTTTCAAAATGTAGAAGCCCTACCAAGAGAACAAAGGTGCCCAGGGCGCTGAAAATTTTGCAGACTCACTTTATAGCTAATTAGAAACCATGACAATGGGACATGCCTGGGTCGTGGGGCAGGCTTGCGGCAGTCATGGGTAGAGGTAAGCAGAGGGGGTGGACCATAGAACCTCTGCTTCCTAGGCCAATGCTCCATGGACTTCTACACGGTAGTATTCTCGGTGTTTCCCCCAAAGCTGTTTGAGTTTCTGATCTTCCTAACATCATTAGATGGTCCAGAGAAACATAAGACAGAAGGAGGGGCCCTGAGGCTGCCCCGTAACAGGAGAAACTGGGGGTCTGTGATATCCATCACTCAAACAGCGATCACATCATGTTCCAGGCAAAGCACCTCCAGCCAGACCATCCTCCGTGAAGGGGCATCAGGTCAGCAGCCTCTGTTGCCTGCCTTTGGATCCCTGTCCCTTAACTGGGCTGCCTTGCCTAACCACAGTAGAAGGAGATGCCCTAGTCCTACTGCAACTTGATATGCCAGGGCGGGTTGATAGTCATGGGAGGCCTCCATTTTTTGAGCCATTTTTGAGGAGAAAGGAGGACAGGAAGATGGTGGGGAGGGGAGGGGAGAGGGAGGGACTGGGAGGAGAGGAAGGAGGGGAGGCTAAGGTCAAGGATAAAAGGGTCAGAACTCCTCGGGCTTAGGGTGGCAATCACCCCACCTCTTCGAGCACAAGAAAACTTGCGGATCGGTAGAAACTTGGAGAAACAGAGGGAAATGGGCAAAGATGCAGAAAGGTTGCTCATGTAGCAAGGGTCACACTTGCTCTTGAGATTATCCTGTTCCTGTAATGTGGATGCCTGTATCCAGGACAGCACAGTTAGAATAAACACACACACACACACACACACACACACACACACACACACACACAGATACACACACTGCATATATCCACAAACACACCACACATATACATAAACATACACCCAAAAACACACAGCCACAAACACACATCACACACACACAAACACACAGAAGCACACATACAGAATATACACACAAACACACACATATACATACAAATACACATCACACACACAAACACACAAACATACAGAAACACACACACACACACACACACACCTTCTAACTCTCTAAGCAGGTACAATTATTTTCCCATTTTGTAGATGGAGAAATGGAAGGGAAAGGTAAGCGATCTCAGCCTAGCCCACTGGTTCTCAGCCTTCCTAGTGCTACGATCCTTTAAAACAGTTCCTCATGCTGTGGTGACCCCAACCATAACATTCTTTTCATTGCTTCTTTATAACATTATTTGGTGTTGTTATGAATCATAATGTAAATATCTGATACAAGACCTTTGTGAAAGGGTCATTCAATCCACAAAGGGATCTTGGCCCATAGGTTGAGAACAACTGGTCTAGCCTATGTCATTAGGTTGCTCTTAACCACCATGGTAGGCAATGAACATTCTCTACAGAAATGTACCCTTTTCCTGTCCATCTCTGTGTATTCTTAAAGATCGTGACTTGTGCTGTCTACTCTGCTTAGCTGAGTGTCCCGCACATGGTATATTCTCAGCAGATGCTCCTTAAATGACCCAACTCAGTTCTTCAGATTTCTGCTTCTGCCTTGGACTAGTCACCTTCCTGTCCAGAACTTCCTGTCCATTTGTAAAATGAGAGAACTGACTTGAAGCCCTTGAATCCTAGCTCAGCTCCCCGTTTGCTGGTTTCTGGATCTCTGCTGGCTTTGTGGTTTTCACCCCATCCACCCTTCCCACCCCTCCCACCCAGCTCCAGATCCCCCTCCCCAGCAGGCTTGTTCTCATGGGCAGTGTCCTCTCAGATCATGGCTTTCTCTCCTCCCTTCCTCCACTCCTGAAATCTTACAGAGACTCCTATTTGATAAGCCCCGAGCTCAGCAATCAGAACGTAGACACATGCTTACATTTATAACTGTCAAAACATTGTGACTTCGGCTAAGATTTACTAACTAAATGGGGAAAAAATCAAACTCATTCAAACAATTTAGCAATTATTCACCCTCCTTCTGTCTTACTACACAGCTCTGGCTGTCCTAGAACTCACTATATACACGAGGCGGCCTAAAACTCACAGAGACATACTTGCATCTGCCTTACGCATGCTAAGATTAAGAGTGAACATGCCTGGCTTAGTTAGCAACAATTCTTAAGGGAAAATGAGACTCATTATTTTATGTGGATAAGTGTTTAGCCTGCCTGCATGTATGAGCATCTCGTGTCTGGTGCCCAAGGAAGTCAGAACTGGAGTTGTGGGTGCTTGGGAAGCATTGGGTGGGTTCTTGGAACTGAACCCAGGTTCTCAGCAGGAATAGCAAGTACCCTTGACTGCCGAGCTGTTTCTGCAGCCACGATTTAACAATCCTCTATGGAGTCAGATTCATGGAAAGCTAGGGGAGTTAGGATTTTAATATCCTCATTTTACAAAGGAACGATATGAGAGGAAGTCGATTGGTCCCGGGTTTTATAGCCATTTAGAAGCAGAAGTCACTGGGGTGGGGGTGGGGCGATCTAGGTTTAAATTGTGTGTCTCTGTGTGTGGTAGTTTAAATATCCTTCGCCAATAGGAACATTAAGAGTTATGGTCTTGTTAGAATAGGTGCGGCCTTGTTGGAGGAAGTGTGTCGCTGTGGGGGTGGCTTTGAGGTTTCTATTCTCAAGCTCCGCCCAGTATGGAAAAGGGGTCTCCTCATGGCTGTCTGCAGAAGGGAGTCCCTTCCTGCTGCCTACAGATCTAGATGTAGATCTCTTAGCTTCTCCAGCACCATGCTACCTGCACACCGCCTGCCTGCACACTGCCATGCTGTGATGATAATGAACGGAACCTCTGAAACTGAACCAGCCCCAAGTGTTTTCTTTTATAAGAGTTGCCTTGGTCATGATATCTCTTTACAACAATGAAACCCTCAGGTAGCATGTATGTGTGTGTACACGAGTGTGTTCATGTGAGTCTGTGAATGTTCAGTGTGTGTGTGCCCGTGTGCCCATCACTCAAGCACATGCATGAATGATGGAGAGATAAAAGCAGAAAGGAGGAAATAGAACCTGTGGGAGGGGACAGGGAGATCAGAGAGGGCAGTGGGGTGCATGTGAGCAGTATATACACACATATGAGGAAGTCACAATGGAGCCTATTATCATGGAGGCTAAGTAAGATAATAATAACAACAACAACAACAACAACAACAATAATAATAATAATAATGGCAGAAAGTACCTGAGGCCATTACTGATGATGACCTTCCATTGAAGAATGGTTTTAGGCACTAGCTATTGGAGAAAGCCAGAGAGATCTTCCAAGATCATCCCATAGGTGGCCTCTAACCTAGTGGTCCCTGCTCTGATGCCCAATGATGGTTTCTGGTGATCTGAGCCTGGGGTGTGAGCTGCACAGGGTAAGGAATGGGTGTTGACAGCCAGAAAACAAATATCGCAAAGGCCTCATCTTAGGTGTTCTTCCAATTTCAACAAAATCGAGCCACTTTCCTGCAAACTCACCTCACTCATTTGGTTCTAGTCTCCTACTCTCGGGTGCACCCCCATTCAGGACTTGCTTCCTGTTGGCCATGCAGAAAATGTTGTTGCTCTTTGCAGCCATTCTCTTCTTTCTCCCTCCACACTTAGCCTGACTCATCTTCTACATCGTATGACTTCCAGCTTCCTACTGGACCATAAAATCCTTCTCTAATGATGCCTCTCTGCATTGTAAATTGCTTCTTAAATAAGTTAATGAATGACCAATGAAAGAGAAAGACAGGCATCCAGATGGGTCATTTAATATTTGCTAAAGGAAACTACAGCTACCAGTAAGAAACAAAATGGCAGAGGCATTGTGTGTGTGTGTGTGTGTGTGTGTGTGTGTGTGTGTGTGTGTGTGTGTGTGTGTGTGTAAGAGAGGGCTGAGGCCTAGAGAGAGAGAGAGAGAGAGAGAGAGAGAGAGAGAATGAGAATGAAAGAAAGAAAAAGAAAGAAAGGAAGGAAGGAAGGAAGGAAGGAAGGAAGGAAGGAAGGAAGGAAGGAAGGAAGGAAGGGAAGGAAACAAACAGTGGTCCTGGGAGGAGTGGTTTTAGAGGGAGAGCAAAGCCTGCTATAGCCTGAGGGAGAGAGACACTGTGGTGAACTAAGGAAGTCAGGTTGTCCCAAGAATGCACTTAGGGTTCCACTGTGGAAGAGAAGTGGCCAGGATCCTCTTCTCTCCTGGTCAATCTGCCCCTTCACAGCTGCTGCCAACTCTTGTGTCACAGCTCAGTTAGAACTCTCCTCATCTCAGGCACCAGGCTGTCTGTCCCTGAGATCCAGAGGAGACAGTTGCTGCCTCTCTGCTCAGCAATTCGCGAGTTCTGGTGACAGTAGAAAGGCCATACGGATGTTTCATATTCCTCCCTTAAGTCATGGGGCAGATGCTATCCCTTGGTCTGGTTCGCATTCCAGAGCCCCCTCTTCTGATTCTATCTGAGCTCTTCTGTTCCCTGCTTCCTGAAGGACTGGCTGGGTTGGAGGACACTGAGTGAGCTCACTACTTTTTCATATACTGGGCATAAAGTTGTTTAAAAAAATCTCAATCTGTGTGTGTGTGTGTCTTTGTGTGTCTCTGTGTGTCTCTGTGTGTCAGTGTTTATGTATTGTGTGTGTGTTTACATGTCTGTGTGTCCATGTGTATCTCTGTATGTATATGTCTTGTGTCATTATCTATGTATCTTTGTGGGTGTGTATGTATGTCCATGTGTATCTCTGTGTGTATATGTCTGTGTGTGTCCATGTGTATCTCTGTATGTATATGTCTTATGTCAGTATCTATGTATCTTTGTGTGTATATATGTGTGTTTATGTGTCTGTGTGTGTCTCAGTATGTCAGTGTCTATGTATCTGTGTATGTGTGTATGTATGTTTATGTGTCTCTGTGTATATATGTCTGTGTGTCCATGTCTCTGTATCTTTGTATGTGCATTTACCTGTCTCTGTGTGTGTGTCCATGTGTATCTGTGTGTATATGTCTGTTCATCAGTGTCTATGTATCTTTGTGCATGTGTGTGTGTGTGTGTGTGTGTGTGTGTGCGTGTGCGTGTTTGTGTTCTGAATGAGGATGAGCCTGTTTTTAGATCAGATCTATCAGGAAGTTACTCTCTCCAGCAAAGCAGACTAAATAGATTGGGTCAGAACAAAGCCAGGCTGCCAACTGCTCAGAGAACTGTAGAGGGCTGCTGGCTGCTGGAGCTGCGTCTCCTTATAATTTAAGAGGGGAGAGCTTCAGAATAATAATCAGGGCATGCAGACAGAGCTTTGCATAGCTCTAGTCAATTATTCATTAACTAAATATTTGAGTTCTTGCTATAAGCCAGACACCTTGCTAGATACTAAAGATAGAACACTCGGGAAGGCAGATCAAGGTCACTGCCCTTGAGTGGTTTAGTGCGGGATCCTGCAAGTACAGATCTTAAACGTAGAAATCATCCAGGATGCTAGGTGTGGGTTACCATGTTCACAGGAAGAGCTAATCTCTTTTCCCTGCCACACCACTCAGGCTGCCCATGTGACCAATGTGACCTGCAGCTTCTGCCTGTTTCAGAAGGGAACAGCTATGTTCAAAGGGAACATAGCTATGCCATGTCACCAAGCATCCTCAGCTTTCCTGGGAGAGCCTCACAGAGGGAGGAATGGAGGGCTCTTGCCAACAGCCATGTGAATAATCTGTCTTGTGAGCAGAACCTCAAGCACTAGTCAGCTGACTCGGCTGTAACCTGATAGGAAATCCCAAGCCAGGGCTATCCTGCTAAAGCCACAATTACTTTGAAGGAACAAAGTAAGTTAGGGGGCAACTTGTCACACAGCCACAGTGAACTAATGCCAAAGGAGTGACAACAAAGTTGGGTGGGGCTCATTTTAAGTACACAGTTTGGGATAAGTCTTGCTTGAAAAGGAAATACTGAGAAGTGACAGTTCTGGGGAGATGGTATTGTAGTGCATACCTTTAATCCCAGCACTCGGGAGGTAGAGTCGTGTGGGTCATTGAGTTTGAGGCCAGGCTGGTCTACAGAGTGAGCTCCAGGATAGCCCAGAATTCACAGGTAAACCCTGTCTTGAGAGAGAAAAAAATGGGGCAAGGGGGAGTTGTGGGAGCCAAGCAAGCACATGTCTAGGGGAAGTGTATCCATTCTGAGGAAATGGCTAAGGCTAAGGTCTGAGGAAAGGGTGTGCTGAGAAGTCTGATGGACAGCAGAGGCAGTGTGGTTGGGTGGAGAGGGTAGAGAGCAGTGAGAGGAGACCACAGGAGAGCAGTGGCTAATAGCTACAAGGCAGACATGTGCTAGGGCACCCCAAAAGAGTCACCCCTGCCCTCCATCAGGCAGTTTCAATTTTGGTGCCCTGCAGGGGTTGATGGGAGAAAGGGAGTAGAGAACAACTCCACAGCTTTGTCACAGTGAGTAAAGGAAACCAGATGTACCAGCGGAAGAGCAACTAGCGTCAAGAAGTGATTCGCAGTTTAGAGGGGACCCACCTACACGTGTGCAAGCTGACGAACCTTTTCTGGAACAACAGAGATGAAGGTTGTAGAAGCTGCTGAAGCCCGTGTTGAAGCAGGGGGAGGGGTGGGTCAAAGGTAGAGCGAAGAGCTGGATTTCAGAAGGGCTGAGGGTTCGTCTGTGTTAAAAGGAACAGGTGGCAGTGACCACACGTAATCTCTCTTTTTCCAATGGAGGAAGGGAAGGATGTGCTCGTAATGCACTGCTGGAAGAGAGAAGAATGCTAAATGGAGCCACTCTCAGCATGTAAGGAAGACAGAGAACGAATGAAGGAATGAGTCATGATCACATCTATGACAGAGTTTTTCAAATGGATTAGCTAGTGTGATGTTTGTATATGCTTGGGCTAGGGAGTGACACTATTAGGTGTGGCCCTGTTGGAGCAGGTGTGTCACTGTCAATGGGCTTTAAGACCCTCATCCTAGCTGTCTTCTCCTAGCAGCCTTCAGATGAAGATGTGGAACTCTCAGCTCCTCCTGAACCATGCCTGCTATGTTCCCACCTTAATGATAATGGACTGAAACTCTGAATCTGTAAGACAGCTCCAATTAAATGTTATCCTTAAAAGAGTTGCCTTGGTCATGGTGTCTGTCTACAGCAGTAAAACCCTAACTAAGACAACTAGCATTGGAAAACTCAGCCTAGATGTGTGTGGCACTCAGGTTTTGAATAGGGGGAGGAGGAGGAGGAGGAGGAGGAGGAGGAGGAGGAGGAGGAGGAGGAGGAGGAGGAGGAGGAGGAGGAGGAGGAAAGCAGGGCTCAGGCATTCCTCTCTCAGCTTCCTGCCTGTGAGGAAAACAGACCAGCAGCCATGGCTCCCACTGTTGGACAGAACCACAAACTGTAAGCCAAAATTAGCCCTTTTTTGGTTTGTTTGTTTGTTTTTGTCTTTTGATGTTTTGTCTATCATAGAAACAAAGAAGGTAACTAATGCAACAGGAAATCAGTGTGAGGAGGAATTTGCTTGTAAAAAAATTGCAACAAACTCCAACTCAATGATGAAGTGAGCCATTTACTTTTTTATTTATTTTATTACATATTTTAATGAGAAAAAAAAGCTGATTAGGTATTTTGCATGCACAAGTACAGAACAACTGGCATGAGTGGACTGTGCACTCCAATGGAGACACAAGCCGTTGCCCAGAAACTGAGTGAGTTTATTATATACCTGTGAGGGAGGAGGTAGGAAGTGGGTTAATTGTACACAGCTGAAAGAGAAGGTGGGTTTATTATCTACACAGGGACAAGGAAGCTGATCTCTGTAGAGGGTCTGTCTAGGAGCAGCTGTCTTAGGCTGTAAACACCAGGTTGGGGAAGCTACAGTCAGTTCTGCTACACACACTGTCGATGTTCATGTGCTGACAGTGGAAGACTTTCCTATTTCCCCGAGCCTGACCTGAGGAAGGCTTGGTCATTCCCATGAGTCTGAGGCCCAAGGGTCCTTGACATGGCTGTGCTCATATCGACAGTACTCAGGACTTCATCTGCTCCCTACAATACCCAGAAAAGCTATGCTTTAATGTGGACCAAGAAATAAAGAAATCTGAAGACAAGCAAGCTAAGGCCATTTACAACCACCAACGCAAAGCTACAGAAGACACTGAGAGGGATGCCCAGAGGAGGAAAGAATTCTTAATAATGAGAGCACAGGGATAAATTTAAGGAGAGATTAGACAAGCAAAGGCAAAATGAAGGTAGGAAGTAACCCATCATATCCAATGTGGTAAACCAGAAAACTCAGGACTAATATGAGACATAGGGAGGAACGTATGTAATCTATGCCAAAATAGCAACCATTGAAACTATATGAAGTAGTAACACCTCTCAATAATAACTTTACCTGTAAGTTATTTCATCTCAATAGCTATAGATACAGGGTAACTGACTTCGTTAAAAACAACAACAGAGTAACTGCATTGAAAAACAAACAAACAAAACAAAACAAAACAAAAACAGAACAGTACAACTCAACTGCCTTCTATCTCTGAGAAACATGTCTCGTAGGCTTAGAATTAAAGGATGGAAGTCAATCTATCAAGTGCACAAATGTAAAAAACAAGCTGGCTCTGCCACTGTGATATCTGATAAGCCAGATTTTAGATAAAAATTAATCAGACATGATAAAGAAGACCACAGCAGGCTGGAGAGATGGCTCAGCAGTTAAGAACACTGCCTTCTCCCCCAGAGGACCTGAGTTCAATTCCCAGCAACCACATGGTGGCTCACAACCATGTAATGGGATCTGATGCTCTCTTCTGCTGTGTCTGAAGATAGCTACAGTGTATTCACATACACAGAATAAATAAATAAATCTTTAAAAAGAAGACCACAGCATATTAATAAATGAAACAATTAATCAGGAGATATAAGACTTTAAATGCATGTACAAACTACTGGGCACATAATTTCATAACCATGGGTGTGAAGGTCAGATAGATTCTGAGCAATAACAATAACAGTGAATGGTATCAATATCCAATCCTCATCCATACTAAAAATAGTGAAGAAACTTCAACTGAATCACAGATCACGGCCTCAACAGACATATGTAGGTTATTTCATCCAACAGTTAAGGAACACACGTTCTCATCAGCCACTCATGACACCACCTCTGAAGAGACCACAAAGCAAGCCTTAATAGAAAAGAAACAAAAATAAGCCCTTGGATCTTTGCAGATAGTACAGTATAACTAGAAAGCATATCAAAACTAAGAAGCCATGGGAGGTACACAAAATCCAAGAACTCTTGAGCAAAGAGTAGGTCACTAAAGAAACCAGATTGAGCTGAAAGGGCCCCAGAATTCAATGCTAATAAAAGCACAACTTGTGAGAAGCTTGGGGATGAAGCTTGGGTAGCTCTAAGACAGAAGTTTACAGCTGAGATGGCTCACATGAAACAATCAGAAAGCTCTCAACAGAGAGCTCAGGTCCTAGGAAAACAAGGCAGAGCTGAAAGGAAAGGTGGGTGCTAAGAAGTAAAGGCTAGTACAGAAATACTTGAAGGAGTCCCAAGAAACAACATGTAGAGACTATCAAACTGAAAGTTAATTCTTTGAAAGAGAAACACGACTGACAAACCCTTAGCCAGATTAGCAAAAAGAAAGAGAGAGAAAACCCAAATTAACAGAATTGGAGATGAAAGGGGGCTGTTACGACAGATTCCAATGAAACCAAGAGGATTGCTAAGGAATAGTTTTGACAGATATATATCAAAAAGCTGAAAAAAAGAATAAAATTACCAAGTTCATACAATCCATATTTTATTTTATTTTATTTTATTTTATCTATTTTATTTTCTTTTATTGGGGGTGGGGTTCTTTTTGTAGCCCTGGAACTCATCTGGTAGATAAGGCTGGCCTTGAACTCACAGATCTGCTTGTCTCTGCCTTCTGGTACCACCACACACCGAATTTTCAAGATCCACCAATTTTAAACTGAGAAGATAGAAATAACTTAAGCAGACACTAAACAGTCAATAAGACTGAGGCAGTAATTGAAAGATCCCAACCCCTTTTGTCCAAAAAAAAGAAAAACCCTAAGACTGGACAGATTTACTGCTGAATTCTACAAAACCTTAAGTCTGGCCTAACGTGAATATTTCTCACACTGCCCAGCAGTGTAAAGGGATAACAAACAACCAAATGCAGTCTATGAAGCCAGCACTGCCCTGGTACCAAAACTGGGTGAGGCCATGGCAAAGAAAGAAACTAGATCATTTTCCTTATGTAAAAATTCTCAGCAAAGACAAACTGTATTCAAGAATATATTAAGGGGCTCAAACATCATGATCAAGTTGGTTTTATCCCAGGAATGTGAGGTTGGTTTAAAATGTGTAAATCAGGCTGTGTATGGTGGCACGATCTTTAGTCCCAGCACTGGGGTGACAGAGACAGGCAGGTCTCTGAGTTTGAGGCCAGCTTGGTCTACAGAGCACATTTCAGAACAGCCAGGGTGGTAGGTAGCCTGTCTTGGAAAAAAGTACAAACCTATAAATGTCATACACGGGGCTGGGGACTTAGCTCAGTGGTAGAGCGCTTACCTAGGAAGCGCAAGGCCCTGGGTTCGGTCCCCAGCACCGAAAAAAAGAACCAAAAATAAATAAATAAATAAATAAATAAATAAATAAATAAATGTCATACACTAGATAGACAGAGTTAAGGACTTAAGAGAATCACGTGATATTTACAGGCAACATGATCTATACTTTAAAAGACCCCAAAGACTCTACCAGAAAGCTTTTAGACCTGATACACATTCCAACAAAGTAGTAAGTAAGTCGTATCTGATATAAGATACCAAATCAATATACAAAAATTCTGCAATAATAAACTTGCCAAGAAAGAAATCAGAAAAAAAAAATACCACTCACAAGAGCATCAGAAAAATACCATGAAGAACCCTAACCAAGGAGATGAAACCCTTAAGAATCCAGAAAAAGCAACTGAGAAAGAAACTATAAGTTGGAGAGACCTCCTACACTCAGAGAATGGCAGAACCAATATTGTAAAAATACTGTATTACCAAAAGTGATCTACAGGTTCAACGTAATTCCCACCAGCTTCCCAATGATATTCTTCACAGAAATAGAAAAGACAATCCTAAAGTTTATATGAATCACAGACCTTGAATCGCCACAGCTTCCTGAGAGGCAGGAGCAGTGGGAGAGGCATCACAACACTTGACCTTAAATTTTTTAGTTGGTTTTTTTTTTTTTATTATTGTTTTGTTTTCAAGACAGGGTTTTTTTTTTATAGTCCTGGGTGTCCTGGAACTCACTCTGTAGGCCAGGCTTGCCTCAGACTCCGAGGTCTGGCTCTGCCACCCAGAGCTTGGATCACCTAGTGATCTCAAATTTCATTGCAGAGCCAGAGTAGCAAAACTAAAAGGTAGTGATAAAGAAATCAGACATGTAGAGCAGTAGAAAAAACCACAAGACCTACAACCAAAACCACACGGCCATAGTGTGATAACTATGTCAAGAACATCAGAAAAAAAAAGGCAGCTTTTTTAACAAACAGCATTGGGAAGAGAAAATATGTACATGTAGATGCTAGATCCATATCTCTCACCCCCGTATGAAAATCAGTTTAAAATGTATCAGATGACTCAATGCAAGACTGGAAACTTTGAAAGCTCTAGGGACAAACACAGGTTAGAGAACTGAAAGATACAGGTACAGGCAAGGACTTTGTAAAATAAGGACTCTAAGAGCTCAAGGTGTAACCCTGACTGACAGACAGGACCACATCAATTGTGAAAGCTTTTCTGCACAGTTAAGGAAGCAGAGAAACAGCCTACATAAAGGGAGAAAATGTTGCCAGTCACACACAAACAGAGGACTAATGGGTAGAATATACAAAGGACTACAAAAGCTGTAAGAAAACATCCAGTCCACATATGGGATAATGAACTGAGTGGACCACTCTCAAAAGAAGAACTACTAATGGCCAGTATTTGAGAAAGTGTACAACAACCATATCAGTCAGGAAAATGCAAGTTAAACTGTTTGGGAAATTCCATCTCTGCTGTGCCAGTTCCAGTGGAGCCTGTCTGACATGAAACAATTGTGGTCAGCAGGCCAGAGATATGTGTTCCTCAGAACTTGGTCTCCTGGAGACACTCGGCCACTTCCTGCTGGACTCTCTGCCTAGCTGATTCGAATCAGTATGATCGGGAGTTACATACCGACTCTTTTGTTTCTTTTTCTACTCACAGGAACATCACGACCTGATTTGGTCTTTATGGACCATGCCTCTTTTGAAAGCACTAACAAAAATTAAGTAGAAATAGAATGAAACTCTGTTGTGATCAATAACTTACAGCAGGAAGAATTAACTGTGGAAAATCCAGACCTCCTAGATAGTGAAAGAATTAAGGCGCTAACTATTAGAGGGGGAAGTCCCGTCAATTATAAAAAACCCAAACATTTAGGAATTCCTATCAAGTAATTACATGGAAGAAAACATTATTTAACTAGAGGAAGGTGGTGGGCCCCTCCTTTAGGTAAAGACAGCATGAGTAGATACAGGACTACTACAGAGCCATTGCCCTACACAGGGACATATGATGAAGAAGGTAATAGCTGGGTTAACATTGATGGAAAGAGTATCATATTATTCTTTAAATTTTATAGAACGCTTCGCCAGATCACGTCCCTGTACTTGCCTATTATCAAAAGGAACTTTCCTATCTTTAAAAAGACAATTACATGAATTTTGGCTAAAAGAGAGTAAAAGACTAAAGATTCCTTACAGCCGGCTGTCCTATTGTTACCCGAGAGATGATATTTAGAAATTGAGGTAAATGAGGTTTATGACCACTGTCTGGCACCTGTCTGTCTGTCTGTCTGATTCTCACCTGTCTTACTTTCTGTTCTGAACTTCATGTAAACTGTTAAACTTTTTTGTGGTTATTGTTTGAGTGTACCCTGACAAGGGGCCAAAAAATTAGCTTCTGTTCAAGTATTGTATATAACCACAAAGCAGATTTCGGTAAAATTGCAGCAGATTCAAACCACCCTGAGTGTGCTGTGTCTGTCATTGCGCCGAACCTGTGCCTTCCTGAGTACCAGAGCCCTGCTTCTCCTGCGGTGTCCTCCGAGTGGTCCGTGGCACATCTCAGAATTCCACGCCAGTCATAATGGTGATCACCAAGCAAGCAAACAACAACAAATGGTGAATAAGGATGTAGGGGAAGAAGCCCAGAACGGTACTGATGGGACTGCAAACTGATGCTGCTGCTAACCACAGGAGTGAGTGTGGACGTTCATTGGAAAGCTAAAACTTAAAACTACTGTAAAAACCTGGCCATATACCACTCCTCATTGGGTAGCTAAAGTACTCTCGGCGTACCACAAACACACATGCATGGTCTTCTTCACCGTGCGGTTTACAAGAACTGAAAAATAGGACAGGACCAGCCTCACTGTCCATCAATGTATGGATGGATAGAAAAATGTACATATACACAACAGAACTCAACCATAAAAAAATGTGATGCACACGCATGTGTGTGCATGCATATGCGTGTGTGTGTGTGTGTGTGTGTGTGCGCGCGTGTGTGTGTGCTGAGATGTTAAGGAAGCATACAGAAGGTAGAATGCTCATGGAATACATGTGACAGGAAGGACAGGAAAGAGGACTATTTGGGGAAGGAATGAAACCAGTAATAAGGGGCAAGGACGATGGAGAAGACAGTGAGGAGAGATGGACTAGAACAGAGTATAATGGCGTGTATGGAAATGCCATAGTAAAACCCATTACATTGTGTGCCACTTAAAACCACTAATTAAATAACCCAAGCATCAGATACGGCCACACAGAAGCACACACACAGGACTGAAACGACTTGCTTTTTTTACTTCTGGTAGAATCAGTGTTTCAAGACATTTCTGGTAGCAGAAATCACAGACTAGAAGGGAGAGGGTGGAGCTAGGGAAGAGAGCTGCACACTGGGGTGCAGTGAGGAATGAACCTGGTTAGGGAAGTGGTGCACAACAGGGCATCCTCCGAACACCGAGGGACAACGCCCCAGTGAAGAAGGATTTCTGCAGCATCATTTTCTCAAAGGAACCCAACACAATCTCGGGGTCACCTCCTTTTCAAGATCCACTCATCTGCTGATCTCTGCCGGTGGCACGGTCCTAAGGTGCCTGAAGGACCTCAGACCTCTCCATATGTCCCAAGGGGAAATCTGTCCACTGCTTTCAAGGTTGCTTCCCTGTTACCTCAGGCTAACAGCAGACACTGGAGCCTGCTTCTCTATCTAGGCCATCCTCTAAGCAACCTGACCTTCCTCCTGGAGACAGGGAATGAAACAAGAGAGGGACATTTGCAAGGCACCCACAACAAGTTTGCAGAGCAAGAACATAAGTTACTAAGAGACTTCTCCAGCCAGAGTCATGGAGACTTGATTGCTGGGCTCAGCGTGCTCTTGTGTTTTAAATATTCCACTTGTTTGGTTTCTAATTTCCTTCTTTTAATGGACCCTTCTCCTCATAAACCTTCACATCTTGGCTTTCTGCTTTTTTTTCCTCCTGTGTATTCTAAGGGGCCCTTCTCATAAGCCCTCCGGGGTGAGTGTGCGAACCACCACAAGCTTCAAGCTGCGCCGTGCACCACAGCTCCTGCTCATGAAGGCGGGTACCGCTTTCATCTTCTGAAAGATCGGCTTCGTCGGGGAATAGCAGAGCGAAGAAGGGGATTCGGGAGAGTAAAGAGACCCGGGGAACAGGGTGTCTCCTACTCCTCACCTCCTCTCCCAGCTGCCAGAAGAAACACACTTCTGGTTGGCTTTGATTTTCCCAGAACTCAAGGCAGATCAGGAGCAAGTGCCCTCTAGTGGAGGTCAGAGAGGTAATTCCTCAAGTCCTCAGAGAAGGCTGCCAAGAAAAAAAAATGCCTTCATCATTAACACCTAGAGGAAAAGGCTTCCTCCCTCGGGTGCACAGAGGAATTCGTGTGCTGCTTTCGCAGGGCAAATAATGTTGGGCACCAGCAATAGACACAGTCCCCTCTATGGGGAGCTTTGTGCACTGCAGACCAAAATGGTCCACACTGGGAACAATGGCCTCATCTCTCTGGATCATGAAGTGAGAGCTTCACGCTTTGCTGAAATGGCTTTCTGTGCCGATTATTCTCCTCAGCAAAGAAGAGCTGCGTACATTTCTATATCTGCCACTTCCCTCTTATTCTCAACAAGCATATTAATAATGCTACTTTATCTAGTGTTTATACCACATTTGCATATAGTACTGCCTACTCTCCTCATTTTCTAAAATGCACCACACGGCCTTCCCATGACTGCTGATATCACCATGTTCCCATGAGACCGATCCACCTATTCAACGGTAACAGAAATTGTGACATCAGTGACATGTGGACATCATCTGTTCCTCCACTTTCTTATGAGATGGACACGGTTCAAATATTAGTAAAAGTTCTTTCACTCTTTGTAGCTCCTCCTCCAAACTCCTTCAGGTACCTTCTCCCTCTCTCTTTTTCTATATTAAAACCTCGAGTAGATAAAGATAGGGAATGACCAATACATACGCAGTCTGTGACTAACAAGACGCTATTTGCCCAAATGTGCCCTTTGCATTTCAAAAGCAGCTTCTAGATGTAACACCAAAGAGACATACAACAAAAGAACATGTAGATGTGTTGGATTTTATACAGGTTAAAAACATTCTTTAAATTAAAGGGCACTATTCACTGTAGTGAAATGGCAATGACCATGATAGCAACGGTCTTTGAAAATCATGTATTTGATAAAGAATTGATTGATATCAAACATATATAAAGAGCACCCACAACACAACAATATGAACAGCAGATAATTGAATTTTAAGATTTTGGTGAAAGGACTCATACACATCTTTCTCCAAAGAAGAAACACAACCAACACCAAAAGCACATGAGAAAAGAGAAAAGTGGTTCAATACCACTAACCATTAAGAAACTGAGAAAGACTCTAATGAGATGTCACAGTGCGCCCACAAGGATGGGCACCATAAAACAAACAAGTATAGATACTGATGTCAAATAAATGGAGTCACACACATCAAGGCTGGAATGTAAAACAGGGTGGTCACCATGGGAACTACCCCAGGGGCTCTTCAGAAAGTGAAACAGAATAACCATCCATTCACTAACCCTGTGCATGGACACAAACCCAACGCACTGAACACCAAGACTGAGCAGGTATTTGCTCATCCATGTGCATGGCAACATTGCTCACAATATTAAGAGGTGAAAGTAACCCAAATGACAGTCGATGGATGAATGGACACAACACCTTGCTTGTTTTAAGGTTTCCATTGCTGTGAAGAGACACTCAGACCATGGCAACTCTTACAAAGAGAACATTTCATTGCAGCTGACGTAGAGTTCAGAGAGTTAGTCCATTATCATGGTGGGAAGCATGGTGGTATGCAGGCAGCCGTGGTACTGGAGAGGTAGCTGAGAGTTGTAGATTGGATTGGAACTACATCCAGATCAGCAGGCAGCATGAAGAAGAGAGTAACCCGGGGCCTGGCTTGAGCATCTGAAACCTCGATACCTGCCCTCATGGTGACACAAGTCCTTCCTCCAACAAGGCCACACCCACTCCAACAAGGCCACACCTCCTAATAGTGCCACTCCCTGTGGGCCTATGGGGGCCATTTTTATTCAAACCAGCACGTTGTGATAATTCATATGATAAAATATCACTTGGCTTTTAAAGCAAGGAACATTCTGGTGCCTGCTATGACAAACTTTTAGGACATTTAAGACAGACATGGAAGAACGAATATTGTTGTCCCATTTTTATGAAGGCTCTAGAAGAGTCAAACTTGGCGAGACAGCCCGTAGTCTTCCCAGAGCCTGCTGGAGGAAGAGGCAGGCATAGAGGATTGTTACTTAACAGCTATGGATTTCAGTTTGGGACGGTGGACATTTTCTAGATCTGGATGGTGGTGGCATTGTGACTGTCACTGAGCTGCAGCTGGTCAAGATGCTAGTGTCTGTGTAGTGCTATTTTACAGTGCAGTAAAACGAAATGATCCTTTCTGGCTGGCCAAGAGTTAAGGCTGTGACTGCCCAAGACTGTGACACCCCTAAAATAAGAGATCCGATATGTGTGAGGCCTAGTCTTCTCTCACAAGGACTTGAAAAATACAAGCTAACTTTCTAAGCTAGAATTTCCTTATCTCTAAATCAGAGTTCAACATATCTATTGTATTTTCTCTTTTACGTAGGAAGACATCAAGTTTCCTTAGTCCCTAAAGTTTGGTTTGCTGAGTCCATTCCTGGAGGTGAGGACGGGGCTCAGGTTTGGGCATTCAGTTTTTCTTCTTCCTCTGAGCAAATGGGATTAAGACCCAAGGAAGTTCAAGAGAATTAATCCCCAAACTCTTACTAGAACAACTAAAGAATTTCTTCTTTTGACTGGGCTGCCAACGGGATAGAATGTGAGAGTTGCTGGCAGCCATTTGTGATTGAGGAGAAAGCTTACCAGAGAATAAAGAAGACATGGAAAGATGTGGTCTGAGGGATGGAGAGCCTGGAATTACATCAAGACAATGTGATCTAGGGGCTGGGGGGATGGCTCTGTTGGTGTGTGTGCCTGACACACAGCATGGGGATCTGAGTTCAGATCTGTGGCACCTGTGTAAAAGCAGGCAGGGCAATGTGCTTCTGTAGTCCAAGTACTGGAGCAGGTGGGAGGAGGCTGATGCAGGTAGATCCCTGGAACTCAGTGAGCACCCAGGCTAGCTGAACTGATATGCTCTGGCTTCAGCGAGAGGTCCTGCGTCAAAAACAAGGTGGAGCACCAACCAGGAAGACAGTCAAAGTTGATGTCTGACCACGGATAGACACCACACATACACACACATGTACACACACACACACACACACACACACACACACACACACACACACACATGCACACAGGCACACATACATCATACACACACATCACACACACATCACAGACACACATCACACACACACATCATACACACACACATCACAGACACACATCACACACACATCATACACACACATAGCACATACATCACATACACATCATACACACACGTCACACACACATCACAGACACACATCACACACGCACACACACGCACACACACACATCACACACATACACATCATACACACATCACACACACATGCACATACACACACACATATCACGCACACATCAGACACATATCACACACACACACATCACACACATACATCACACACACATCACACACACACACATCACACACACATCATAAACACACATTACACACACACATCACACACACATTACACACACATATGCACATACACGCACATACACATCATACACACACATCACACATACACACATCACACACATACATCACACACACACATGCACATACACGCACATACACATCACACACACACACATCACAGACACACATCATACACACACATCATACACACACACATCACACACATCACACACATACATCATACACACACACATCACACACATCACACACATACATCATACACACACATCACACACATCACACACACATGCACATACACACATACACACACACACACACACACATACACACACATCATCACACACACATCATATACACACACATCACACACACAGAATACACAAACATATCACACACACACACATACACACACACATCACACACACACACACACACACATCACACACACACATCACACACATACATACATCACACACACACACACACATCACACACACACACATACACACACATACACATACACATCTCTCTCTCTCACACACACACACCACACACACATACACACACATCACACACACCCCCACACATCACACACACATACACATCACAGACACATACACACACAAGTCACACACATAAACACACATCACACACACATAAACACACACATCATACACACACGTATCACACACACATCATACACACACATCACACACACATCATACACACACACACACACACATCACACACACACACACACACACACATCATACACACACATCACACACACACATCACACACACATCACAGACACACATCACACACACACACATCATACAGACACACACATCACACGCATAAACGCACATGATAATTCTATCTAATTCCTGGGCACAGCAGCACCCGAGGGTCATATCTTCATGACTTTTTTGGTAACATGAGCCATCGTTTGATTTTTGTTGTCTAAAACATTGCGTAATCTTCTTTTGTTCCTTATATCTAAAAAAGTCTTGACGAATGCATTTGCCTTGCTGTGTTATGGGAGAAAGTAAATGCAATAATTACACAAGGCCTGCAATTCGTACTGTCTTATCTTTGAATCCCATCCAGAAAATGTTAAGTGTGACAACCTTATTATACATACAGATAGACACAAAAGCACAAATTCTGGGTATGACCCACATTGTACAGGCTCAGAATATAAACTCAGAGAAAGCTTAAAGTTGTCCTAGGTGAGTCCTCTTCTTCATGAAGCTGGGTCAGACATGGTGCAGGAGCTGAAACTCTACAACCAGATGTTGTCATCTGTGCTAATTAAGAGGTTGAAGCTTGGGGCTGGGGATTTAGCTCAGTGGTAGAGCGCTTACCTAGGAAGCGCCAAGGCCCTGGGTTCGGGTCCCCAGCTCCAAAAAAAAACAAAAAAAAAAAAAAAAAAAAAAAAAAAAAAAAAAAAAAAAAAGAGGTTGAAGCTTGACACTGTCATTTACATGGAGATGGCATTTGACTTGTGTATTTAAATGAGGACTGCCTGTGAATAGAGGTGAACCATCCTCTTCAGGACAGAAGGCAACATAAAGTATCCCGCCTCATCTCAGGACAGCAGCCCTTACATAATTTCTCTAGATAAATTAGTCCGTGGGAAAGTGCGCTGTACGGATGGATGATTCTTTCTGTTGGGGTTTGGCTTGTGTGATGTTTGTATTGTCAACTCTGCCTGCTCCGTAGCCTTCCTCCTTATAGAGAAAACCCTTCTTCTGTGCCAAACAGCATATTCTTGGTTCAAAAACCATCAAGTCAAAATACAATATTTGTAATTATCTGAGCAACTATTAATTAATTAAGATCAGTAGCTGGAGGAGGGAGTGAATTAATCTCCAAGTGACTTAAGAGAAGTCAAGAACAGACCTATGATAAGATAGCTGTTCCTAAGCCACTATTCCACTATGCCAAAGCTGCTCTGGGCTTGTCCATAGAGCAGTGGCTGTGTGTAGATGAGGAACAATGGTGGACTCTGACAGTCACTGTAGCTTGCCTCAAATGGGCAAAGGCTGATGGAGAGCATCTCATTTAGGATGTAGCTGTAACTCCTACCAAAGGGGAAGGAACCTCAAGGATTTAAAAGTCACAAGGTCCTAGAACAATACGAAAGGTAAGAAGGGCTCCTGAAATGAGCAGCTACTTGGATAATATCTGAGAGTCAGGATGAAATAATGACCTAGAATATTCTTTATTAGTCTAGTTCCTATCAAACTATGAATTCTTCAAAAAAAATGATACAGTACAAGACCTAGTAATTCCACTATGTAAATGGAATTACTCAGGAAAATGTAAATATATTCCCACAAAAGTTTGTAGCTGACTGTTCATAGCAGCATTAAGCACAGTGGCCAAGGTGCGGAAACAAACTAAGTGTCTATCGACTGATAAATGAATACAGTGCATATAATAGTCATTTCAGAAGAGTGAGCAACCCTCAGCTGCGATGTCACCATCAGATTGATTTGTGGGCTAGCCCATGACATCTTCTTCTGGTTATGGTTCATGTAGGAGGGCCCAGTTCACTGTAGGTGCTCCTACCCTCAGGGACAGTAGTCTTGGGAACTATGAGGAAGCACACCCAACCAGCCACGAGGAGCAAGCCAGACAGCATTGCCCATGCACGCCTTCTGTTTTACTTCCTGCCTCCAGGTTCCTCCCTGACTTGAGTTCCTGCCCTGACTTCCTTCCGTAATGGGCAGTGACATGGAACTCTAAGCTGAAATAAACCCCTTCCTCCCTGAGTAGTTTTTGGTCCTGGTGTTTTATAACAGTCATAGAAAGCTAAGATGATATCCTTACGACTGATTCAAATTTTACCTATTCAAATGAAGTTTTCATTCATACCACAGCGGTAATTCATGATATATAGGTATTTCTTACAAACTCGATGTCAGAGGAAGGAAGCCAGATTCGAAGGGTCACATAGTATGGTTTCATTTATTTAAAATGTGAATTGGCAGATCCATACACAGACACGGACGGTAAGTTACTATAATGCCAAGGGCTCAAGGGAGAAAAATGGACAGGGAGTGGCTATGGATGAGGTTTTTTTTTGGGGGGGGGGGATAATGACTTTGTTATTGAATTGGGAAATGGAGACAGCAACGTTTTGGCTAATATAGAAAAATATCATTGAATTATTCACATAAAAGGGTTGATTTTATAGTATGTGAATTAATAAAACTATTTAGTTAGCTACAACTTTGTGAAGACTCCCATAGCTTCTTGGTTTGAATCAACCTTTCCTTCTATGTACAAACTTTAGAACACCCTTTCCTGAGGGTTTATGCAATTTTACAATGCACCTGCCTCCTCTGGTGATTATGAGATCTTCTAGGGAAGGGTGATGTCTTGTCTATCCTGGTGTTCTCAAGTGAACACATGAAACTCATTTACTGCATATTCAGTAGATAGATCAAGTGAAGGGATATTCACTTCACAAGCCTTCATAAACCATGGCAATATTGAGCAACCTATATTAAACACAGCAAATGTTCCAAATATTCTGTATGCAAGACTTTGGTGACGTAAAAGTGGAAAAGGCACCGTCTCCAGCTCTGAGCAATGTTTCCTCACAATAGTTACAGCGCTTCCATGCTTAGAATGCACAGTTAGCTATGACATCCACAGCTAATAGTTTAGGGATGGCAGACTTACCACCTGAGGACAATGACAGGCAGCAAGACGGAAGTGAGTCCTGGGATTGTTAGGGGATGACTGCTGAGGTGCATTCCACAGCTAACAGGAATGCTGCACTGCTCTGCACAGTGCAGGCGACCGGAAGGTCTCAGAGTCAGCCGGAGTCCCTGAAGAGAGATCAGCCCAGAACATCACGTGCAATCATGATCTACCGCAGGGCTCTAATCAACTCCAAGTGTTCACTTCTGAAGCTACGTCCTCTGGGGTTGGGAGGACGCAAAGGAGAGGTAAAAACAAGGAACACTAAGACCCTTGCCTTCCTACTTTCAAATTTCAGGCTTCAAGCTCATGACCAAAGCAAGCTGGAGGAGAGGTGGGGTGACAAGTTAAAAATGAGTGTGCTTTAAAATTCCTTTGCCCTGGTCATGGCTTGTTTGATGTGACCATTACTTTACGAGAGAAGCCAGATCCAAGCTCTATCTGAAAAAGTCCAACACAGATAAATGAATCTACCCTAGCTGGAGACAGCAGAAGGGATCCTGAACAAACAGGTGGGAGGGAGGTTGGAAAGAGCCAAACTAAAGTCTTTTAATTCTAATATATATTTTGGTGTTGGCTTTTATACTGTATGTTTTAAATATTGGAGATCACTAACTCTAAGTACTCAATACTTCAATTACAAATAAAATGTTATATATGTGCATGTGTATATATTTGTAATTGAAGTATTAAGTACTTCATATATGTGCCATATATATATGGTGTATTACATGATGCTCTGATATGTGTATCATAGCAAACTGTTAGGTCAAGTTATTAACAGGCGCATCACCACACTATCTTTGTGAAGTGATAAGGAAAACTTACTCAGTAAGAGACAAGCACAGATCAGACACGCTGCGAGGAATCAGTGGCTCCTTAACACTCTAGAGCCACACTTACTTCTATGACAAGGACATGAAAAGTCTACTATCAGTTTTCAAATATATCGTATTCACCCTAGGAACTATAGGAACGACTCTGCCTGCAGACTTCTTGATCTTAGTCCTCCTGTGCAACTGAAGTCTGAGTCCTTGGTCATCAATCTTTCTGATTCCTTCACCGTCCCCCAGTTTCCACAACCACAGTTTTACTTTCCATGAGTCCAATGATTTGGGGTTTTTGTTTTGTTTTGTTTTTTCCTTGTTTTGAAGGCGCAACATAAAAGTGAAATTGCGAAGTACGTGTCTCTGTGTCTGGCTTGTTTCACTTAACGTAGTACCTCCAGTTCCACCCATGTTGTCACTAGTGACAATGTATCCTCGGTTTTAAAGTCTGAATAGTACTCTATTGTGCATTTACACGTTTTCTTCATTCAAATATCCAATACAGCCATGGGCTTACATTTCATACCTTGATCATTATGAACTATGCTACCATGGCGATGGGATTGTGGATGTCTTTGACTTACTGCCCTGCCTTCCTTTGGATGCTGACCCAACAGTGGGGTGACTAAATCACATGATAGTTGCATTTGCAAGTCTTGAAGCTTTTCATTTGGATATTTAAAATGTACATTCCAATAATTAAAATCATCTGGGCAAAACAATGCCATTCTGACTAATCTGCATTTTACAGCCTGCAGGACGCCTTGAATCATTTTGAAATTTACTCTGGATTTCACCATCTCCCACCCAGTTTCCCCCTCATTAACCTGCAGGTTCTTTTCCTTTCCTGCCAGCCAGAGTGGCAGGCCCGGCCTCCCTGAACAGCAGTTCTGATTCTTTGATGTGAAAGGGCAGCAGGGTCATTTAAACCTTACCCAACCTCTTTGCATCTGATAAAGTTAAAGAGCTAAGAAAGAAATAAGAAGGCCATGCTTGTGGGCCGTATAGTGCGTGCTGGTACTCACGACACACCTGCTTGCTTTTCCTGGTCAGTCATTTCTTTTGAAGACAGATTTTTCTCTTGCCTTTCTCGCTTCTTTCATTTAGACTTACTATATTTCTTGACCTCAGCCATCTCAGGTTTGTCAGGCATGGTTGTCCAAGGAGTGGACCAAGGTGCGTGAATAGGATTTTAGTGGCTACCAAGGTTCCATTTCAGATTTCTGAAGCTCCTCTATACTGCTTTCTGTACAGAGTCCTTTTCATTCTAACTAACAGTGTGCAAGAATTCTCTTCTCTCCCTCCTGGTCAGCATTTAGTACCATTCATCCTTTTGGTAACAGCCATTCTCACACATAGGAAATGACCTCTCATTGCAGTTTTGACTTGTGCTTCCCTGATAATTAAAAATACTGAACATTTTTTATTCTTTTTTTTTTTTTTTTTTTTTTTTTTTTGGTTCTTTTTTTTTTTTTTGGGGACCCGAACCCAGGGCCTTGCGCTTCCTAGAACATTTTTATTCTTACTAACTACTGATGTTTTCTTTTGAGAAATGTCTATCCAAGCTAGAGATGCCTCTTACGTAAGAGCACTGCCTCTGAAAGATTGAGGAACTGAGTTCAAATCCCTGGCACCCAGAGAAAAAGCTGAATATGGCTGCTCATGTCTAGAACGCCAGCATTGTAGGCTGGAGACGGAACAATCTGCAGAGCTGACTGGACAGCCAGCAGTCAAGGCAAAAGAGACGGCTTCCAGCTCACTGAGAGACCCTATCTCTAGACAATAAGACGGAGAGTGACCTAAGATCTGAGGCACCTCACTCTGGTCTCATCATCCGCTCACATAGGTGTGAGTGTCCCTATGTTCACACATATGCCTTAGGGGTAAGTGTCCCTGTCCCTGTACAGGGCTTTTAGACAATCTGCTGACAGTCAGAATTCCTGTCTCCTGCATGTGGGTGACCAGTTTTCCCATTGCTGCTCATTGAAGACGCTACTTTGCCCCACTTTCTGGTCTCAGGATCTTTATTGAAAACCTGTCAACTCTGGGTAAATTTATTTCTAAGTTCTCTGTTATGATTTAGTGGTCATGGCTGTTTTATACCATGACCGTGTGGTGTTTCTGTTGTTGCTATATTACAATATCCAATCCAGTAACATAGTGTCTCTAGCTTTATTCTTCCTTAAATCTCTTTGATATCTGGGGCCTTCTGTTGCTCCATGTAAATTTTAGGATTCTTTTTTTATTTCTGTGAAGACTTCCATTGAAATTTCATCAGGGATGATATTGGATTTGTAGGTTTCTTTGAGCGTTGTGGACATTCCAACTTTCCCAATGCATGAACACAGAACACCTTCCTATTCATCTCTGTTTTGTTTCTTTCATCAGTGTCTCAGTCCGCTCTGTAAATATTTCATACCCTTCTTTAAATTTATTCCTCTTTCACTGCTGTAGATGCCACTATTTCCTTGATTCACTTTCTAGTTTATCATTTGGGTACAGAAGCACACTGCTTTGGGAATATTGGTTTTGTAAATACTTCAACTCTACTGGATTCAGCTATTAGCCCAGATAGTTTTTGGAGTCTTAGAGTTTTCTCTGGGCTTTCTCACTTGTCTGTAAACAGACAATTCAACTTCTTCCTCTCCAAGTTAGATTCCTTTTATTCTCTTCTCTTCCCTTATTGCTCTGGATTCCAATAGTGAACTTAATCAAAATGGCAACAGTGGACATCCAGGCTTCGTCTCTGATCTCAGTAGAAAAGCTCTTAACTTCTCACCACTGAGAATGGTGTTAGCTAGGGGCTTGCTATGACTGCTTTTTTATTGAATTGAGATATATTGCTTCTAAAGATAACTTTGAGAATTCTATCATGAAAGTCTGTTGGGTTTATTGAAAACCTCCTTTGAATATACTGAGATGACTTCCTTCTATGAGTCACATATAGACGTATAGACTCATGTATATGGAACAATCCTTTTGTTTCAGAGACAGTGCCCACTTGATTGATGGATGAGCCTTTTAGAGGCTGTTGAATCCAGGTTACTAGTAGATTCGTATTTATGTCCATCAGGGATACTTTCCTTCCAGTGGCTTTGATTGACTTTACTGTCAGGCTAATGCTTGCTTTGTCAAATGAATTTGAAAGTTTTCCCTCTGTATCAGTCTATTAGGGATGCTGCAGTCATTTCTGAACAATACAATCTTATTGCTTATATTTCTCAAAGCTATCAGGATGAAGCCAAGCATCAGTTCATGGTGTCTAGTTCTAACTCAAACGATGCACTTTCTTGCTGCATCCTTACATGTGGGAGGGGAGATACTCCTTTTAACTTTGGATCAGCATTCCCATTCTTCTGAAAGGGCCATCTTCTTCTTGTTATATTACAGACTAAATACCTTCCACTTATTACTAATTCAGTCTCCTCATGCTCATATATTCCATTGTTTTACGTTTCAGTCTTGTTAAGAATGTACGGAATTTATCTTCTTTTCTAAATTATCCTATTCATTAGCATGTAATTGTCTACAGGCATATTAGCAGTTTATTTCTGAACTATGACTTGAATGTCTCTTCTTTCACTTCTAATTCTGAGTCTCTGGCCTTCCCTGCATCTTCTTAGATAACATAGTCGATAATTTTATCTTTATTTTATTGGTCATTTTTAGTGTCTATTTTTATTTCTTACATTATTTTCTTCTCCCTGCTAACTTTGGACTTTGTTTCTCTTTTTCTGGTTTCACGTTAGCTTGTTTCATTGTCAGTTTCGAGGTCAGCCTTGGTCACTGTGAAAGAGCATTTCGTTCTGTAGTTGTGGTTTATACTGTGCTCCTGGCTTTTTCCACAGTGGTTTCCAGCCTCACGTTTTACTTCCTCTTTGATGTGCTGGTGGTTAGGAGTATGTGGTTTAATGACCACATGTCCACATGTCCACATGTCCACATATCTGTGATCTTCTGAAATTGCTTCTGTTACTGATTTCTAGCTTCACATCACTGTGGTCAGAAAGATATTCTATATAATCTCAACCCTCTTTAATATTTTAAGACTTGTTTTATGGCCTAACCTTTGACTCAGATGAGAGAATGTTCCACATACACTTAAGAAGAAAATACCATCTTGTGTTGTAGGACAGACTGTTCTAATTAGCTCAAATGTAGTTCAGACCAATGTTTCCTTATTGACTATATGCTTGGGTTATTTATCCATTACTGAAAAAGGGTATTGAAGACTGGTACTATTACTGTACTCTGTCTGTCTCTGTCTCTGTCTCTGCCTGCTTCTGTCTCTCTGTCTTTGTCTGTCTCTGCCTCTCTCTCTCTGTCTCTCTTTGTCTCTCTCTCTGCCTCTCTCTCTCTCTCTCTCTCTCTCTCTCTCTCTCTCTAACTCCCCCTGTCCCTCTCCTTCTCCCTCTCCCTCTCCCTCTCCCTCTCCCTCTCCCTCTCCCTCTCGATTTCTAGATATCTTAGTACTTTCTTGACCTGGACCAGCAAGTTGTTGTTCAGTGATAAGATCCTAAAGGCAAGGACTGAGGATAAGAAAATAAATAAAATAAGAAAGCTAGAACCAGGAGGTCTTGCAGAGACTGATAGCTAACACCAAGCAAACTTATTAAGAAGTGCAGCTAGATTTGCAGTGGGGAAATAGAAGTTAATAAAGTTAATAAATTTGTCAGCAGGAAATTAATAAAGCAATGTTGCATTAAGGGAACACATGATATCTTAAGTTCACCACAGACTGAGCGCATTGGCTTTGAGACTTGTAATGCCAGTCTAAGAGGAAAGGGATTATTCAACTTTCCATTAACCAAACCTTAACTTCTTCCAGGCCCTGGCCCCAGACCCAGCCCAGACCCAGTCCAGACCTTGCCAAGTCTGCCCATAGGCAAGGACACATAACTGTTCTTCTCTTTTGTCCTTTCATCAGGACCTCTAAGAAAGCCTTGAATCAACCAGGCTCCCAACATTTGCTTATTTGTTTAGGTCTTTCATTGTGATGTGCATGTATTTTTATAATGCTTTATTCTTTTTTTTTTTTTAATTCTTTTTTTTTTTGAGCTGGGGGCGCTTTATTCTTAATGAATCCATTCTAATATCATTATATAATGTGCCCACCCCCACTTCCTCCTTCCCTTCCAGTTTTTGACTCAGAGACTTTTTTTTCCTGAGTAGGTACAGTTGTTCCTGCTCTTTCTTGGTTTCCCTTTGCTTGGGTATCTTCTATCCTTTCATTTTCAGTCCGTGAGTTTCTGGCAGGCAGCATACTGTTGAGTGTTGCATTCTTTTTTTTTTTTTTTTTTTTTTTTTTTTCTTTCTTTTTTTCGGAGCTGGGGACTGAACCCAGGGCCTTGCGCTTGCTAGGCAAGTGCTGTACCACTGAGCTAAATCCCCAATCCCGAGTGTTGCATTCTTATCCATTCAGTCACTCTATCTCTTCTGATTGGATAGTTAATCCATTACATTCAAGATAATTACTGCCAGCTGAGGACTTCTTTTGTCTTTGTTAATTGTTTTCAGGTTATTTGTAAATCCTTTTACCTTCCCTCTGTTGCAGTTCTCCATGATGACTTGATGCTTTGATTCCTTGCTATCTACCTCTTATGTATTCACTAAAGCCTTTGACTTTATGGTTATCATAGCATTTACATAAAATAGGCTATTTTAAGATGATAAGATCAATCATAAAAGATAACCGGCAGTTTAACCTCATAATATCCATTCTGATTTTGATTTTGGTGTGCAGATTTTCAGGTTTTTTTTTTTATATCATTAACAAATTATTGTGGCTAGTATCTTGATAGTTTTATTTTTAAACCTCATACTAACAATGTATGCAGTTTACTTAACTTGCAGAGAATTTCCTACTTTCTCGTCTTTTTTTGTTTTTTTTGTTTTGTTTTTGTTTTGTTTTGTTTGTTTGTTTTTTGTTTTTTGTTTTTTTGTCTTTTGAGACAGGTTTTCTTTGTGTTGCCCTGGCTGTCCTGGAACTCAATTTATAGTCCATGTTGGTCTTGAGCTCATAGAGATTTGACTGCCTCTGCCTCATGAGTGCTGGGATTAAAGGTTTGCATCACCACTGCCCAGCTTTTTCTGATGGTTGTATGTTACCAATCCCTTTCTTTATCTTTCTTCTTAGAGAACAGCCCTTTATCATTCCTGTAGGAAAGAAACCTTGTGGTGATAAACTCCCTTGGCATTTATTTGTCTGTTTTTTAAAATAAAAACTCTTGCATTTTTAAGTCTATTTTATTTATACATGTATGAGTGTTCTGCTGCATGTACACCTACATACCAGATGAGGGTATCAGATCCATTTATAAATGGTTGTGAGCCACCGTGTAGTTGCTAGGACTTGAACCTTGGTCCTCTGGAAGCGCAGCCAGCACTCTTAACCACTGAGCCATCTCTCCAGAACCCTCTATTTCATTTATTTTTTTTCAATAATTTATTTTCTTTATTTGTCTTACATTCCTTCCCTCCCCCCCCCCCGGAGCTGGGAACCGAACCCAGGGCCTTGTGCTTGCTAGGCAAGCGCTCTACCACTGAGCTAAATCCCCAACCCCTTGTCTTACATCCCTATCGTAGCCAGTTCCCCCCTCTTCCAGTCTTACTCTTATAAATCCTTCCTCCATTGCCCCTTCCCTTCTTTGCAGAGAAGGGGGAGCCTCCCTTGGGTACCACCCCACCCTCGGACATCTAGTCCCAGCAGGAGTAGGCACATCCTCTCCCACTAGGCTTAACCAGGCAGTCCAAGTATAGAAAGGGGGGCCTGAATTTGTTTCCTAGCACCCATAAAGGGTAGCTTACAACCACAAGTAACTCCAACTCTAGGGAATCTATCATCTTTTAGCTTCTGGGGCACCTGTTCTCATATGCATATAAATTAACATATACACACAGGTAGCTAATAATTTTTAAAAATCATTTTATAAAAACCCTTAAAATCCCAATAAGTTAACAGGTAAATTGATAATAAAGAGACAGAAAACATTCTCCCTGGCTTTTCTTTTCAGAAATAATCATGGCACCTTGCTAAGTGCAAGCTGGGCGCAAAGCAAAGGTTCTCAAACGTCAGTGGACCTAAACATCAACCAGTCTACTGGATCTGAGGAACTTGCACACTTTCCAAGGTCCTGCTCAATCCTGAGTTCTATGTTGCAGTCCGAGCTTACCACTACTGGTGGAAAGCAGACTTGTGGCAGCTGTCAATCCATTAGACTGTGGCTCTCTTTGGGGGCCTCAAGCTCCACAGGGCTACAGTGGACACCATATATGGAAGAAATAACTTCAACAAGGAATTGAATCTTCAGAGAAGATATAGTTTCTGCAAGTCATTGGGGTTTTGTCTGTGCCCCCTAAAAACTCTGCTTGTGTGGGATCAGTTTCTGTGATGTCTCTGCTGTTAGGGACTTTTCTCATGTAACAAGATCTCTTCTTCTGAAACTCCTATTATATAAACATTTTCTCTTCGGATACTGTTGGTCCCACAAATCTCATGAACTTTTGTTCATTTTCCCTTTTATCTTCCCTGACTATGCTTTTAAGCAATTTGTCTTCTAACTCACAACCTTTTTCTTTCACATGCTCACTTTCATTGATGTTTTTGGTTGTATTTTCTTCACTTATTGACTTTTAGCTCTAGAATTTGAGTTCTTTTTTTTTTTTTTAAAATAATTTCAATCTGTTAAGACATCTTGTTTGGGGGCTGGAGAGATGGCTCAGTGGTTAAGAGCACTGACTGCTCTTCCAGAGGTCCCGAGTTCAAATCCCAGCAACCACATGGTGGCTCACAACCATCTGTAATGAATCTGATGCCTTCTTCTGGTGTGTATGAAAATACCTATAGTGTACTCATATAAATAAAATAAATAAAATCTTAAAAAAAAAAACATCTTGTTTGGGCCATTGTTTTCTAGATCTCCGTGAGCTCTGTAATTTCTTGAGGTTCATTGAGCTTCCTTATATTATTTAAAATAATTATTTAAAATACTTGTCAGGCAAATTCTATTTGTTTAGTTGAGCGGTTTATGGCTGGTGTTGTATTTTGTTCTCTCAATAGTGATGTATTTCTCTGGTCATTAATTTTGATATTTATGGTCATGAATTATTTCCTGGTTTGTTTGTTTTGTTTTTTTTTGTTTTGTTTTTTTTTTATTTTCTTAGGTTTCTGTTTTGAATTTTGTCCTTTTTTTTTTTTTTTTTTTTTTTAAGCCAAGGACCAAACCCAGCGCCTTGGGCTGGCTAGGCAAGTACTCTACACCAAGATTAACCCCAAAGCCTAGGCATCTTTTTTTAAGTAGCATGCGAAGTGATAGACATCATCATTGCATTCATACATACCTGGGTTTGCTGTTCTTGCTCCCCACTTCCTTCCTCAGGCTCCCTGCCCCTCCCTTTCCTTCCTTAGCAGTCCCTCTTGTGATACCAAGTGACACACATCTCCATTACCTTCTTCTTAATTGAAAAGCACAGCATGATGCATGAAGTCCCACGCTATCCTTGCACGAGAGCCATACTGACCTCCTCTGTATCACTCCAAGTTTAGTACACTAATGAAGCAAGTATACTTTAAAGATGAACACCGTCCTGATTCTTTTGTTTATGGCAATCCTGGAGGTTGAACCCAGTACCCAGCACATGGCAGACAAGTGCTCTACCACTACATATATCTCTGGTACTTTCATTTTAATGTTTCCATTTTCAACTTCAGTTAAACTTTACAGAGTATTTAAGTTATATTTCATTTTTTATTAATACACACACATCTCTTTATGTTTACAGTGTAAGGCTTGAAGTGAGTCTAAACTACTGGGAGACCCCCTAAGTGAGGCACGAGAACAGAGTTTGATACAAATGCAAAAGGTTTATTTTCTGGCACATCAGGGTCAGCCCTTGGTGGCGAGTGACTAGAAGGCTGTGACAAGCAGTTTTTATACTTTCAGAGGTACGGGTTACGTCAGCAAGGTTACAGTTCAAACTTACATGGCAAGCCTTCGAGCTCTATCTGGGACCAGAGGGTCAGGTGACTATCAGTACATTCTGCAGATTTTCAAGAATGCCCCTGCTCTTCCAACAACTGTGGGTGGAGAATGGAACTTGGCCTAGCCTTGACCTGAGGCAGTGGGTGTAAAGCTGGAGAAATCCCTTAGGGTCTTCATAACCTACCTACGTTCTACCAGGCCAAGTCTCTCTCTCTCTCTCTCTCTCTCTCTCTCTCTCTCTCTCTCTCTCTCTCTCTCTCTTTTTAAAGATTTTTATTTATTTTATGTATGTGAGTACACTGTAGCTGTCTTCGTACACATTACAGATGGTTGTGAGCCACCATGTGGTTGCTGGGAATTGAACTCAGGACCTCTGGAAGAGCAGTCGGAGCTCTTAACCACTGAGCCATCTCTCCAGTCCCCCAGGGCAAGTCTCTTAATAGCTCTTATACTTCAATAAGAACTAGGGTCTTTCAACATAATTTCATGTTCAAGTAGTACTTAATTAGGGTTTGTATTACTGTGAAGAGATACCATGACCATGGCAACTCTTATAAAGGAAAACATTTAATTATTTCAGAAGTTTAGTGCATTATCATCATGGTGGACAGCATGCAGGCAGACATGGATCTGGAGAACAAGCAAAAAGTTCTACATCTTGATCCACAAGCAGCCAAAGAAGACTGTCCCACTAGGCTTGAGTGTATGAGACCTCAAAGCCTGCCTCTACAGTGACACACCTCCTCCAACAAGGCCACACCTCCCTATGAGTCAGCATTCAATGCCATGAGTCTATGGGGGCCATTCCTATTCAGAGCACCGCATAGTATTAAATGTCTTCATCGGCAAGAAGACAGAATAGAGCTTCCCAAGGCGAATTTCCTCACAGAAATGCTAATTCAAACTATCTGCATGGGAAAATACCTCCGGGAGAACCAAGGAAGGCAGAAGGGAGGTCACATCTGAGTGTAGCACAGACCAGGCAACACTGGGAGGGATAGGAGTTACAGGTTTGTACCCTTCCTCCCTCCCCAGCCCCAGACAGCACAGTTGGGAGAGAGATCCCACTAGGGAACAGCAACAATGTCAGCAATGCAATGTCAGTAAAGGTTGGTCTGGTCCCCACAGTCCCCACATCCTGAGCCTCCAAGCCCACCAGGCTGCCTCTACTGGCCCCACAGGCTCCAAACTTTGAGCCCACCAAGGCCAGGCCAGCCTCTGCAGACTCAGTCTCCAAGCTTAGGCTGGCAGACTATGCCTGGGTTTTCTATGTCCCTACCAAGGCACCAGGTTGAACTCCAGGGCCCCTGTCTTCAGGTCTAGATTAACCCATGCATTAGCCAGGTTCCAGCCTCAAGATGTGATGAACTTGGCACTGCTGAACGCTTCTTTCTGTGTCTCTGCTAAGGAAAATAAAGGGAAAGCGGTCCAAGTATTTTCCCTAGTCCATTGCTTTGGTTTGACTGTGTCCCCCAAAGTTTATGTATCTAAAATTCAGGGCTGGAGAGATGGCTCAGTGTTTAAGAGCACTGGCAATTCTATAGGGAATCCAGGTTTGGTTCCCAGCAGCCATGTGGTGGCTCACAACCATCTGTAACTGTAGTCTCAGGGAATCCATTACATGTGGGCACCGGGCATGCGTATGGGGTACGGACAGACATTCAGGCAAAATACACAAATACACAGAAATACAACTAAGTAAATTTTAAAAAAATATTTAGTTTCCACTCAGCACTGTTAAGTGGTGGGACCTTGAAAAGGAAGCAAAGCTTTCTAAAGGATGGAGTACGGGAGTGAATTCCTTATGAATGAATAGTTTGGCCTCATCTCGGTCTCTCATGGCCCCCCAACACACACACACACACACACACACACACACACACACACTCCCTTTCTCTCTCATGCACACACAGTGTTGTGGTAGGACAGGTCTTGCTGGATGCTACTGCTTCTTGGATTTCTAGGCTTTTGGACCAACAATACATTTCTGCTCACTATGTATTACAAAGTTACAGATACTCTGTTGCACAGAACAGACTAGAATGTCTATTATCTCCAATGGTGGGGAGGGGCAGTGCTTTGCTCCTTCCTGCACACAGTAGCGTTCTTTCTGACAACTGATATGAATATTCACCCTTATCTACAATTCCTGCTGAATTTTAACCCACAAAGCAACAATCTTAAGTTTTAAGAAAATGGGGCTGTAAAGGGATAAGTAGGACACAGTTTCTCCCAGGTACAATGTGCCCTTAGAAAGGTTTGGGGGAATGAGTCTGAATTGGCTTCCTCCCCCCACCCCCACAACCCATGACTTTTTTTTTTCATCCCCCTACCAGGTGCAGATACAGAAAGGAGCTGGCCATGGATCAAAAGGACAGGCCCCTCAGTATGACATCAGTGAGTGATTGAGGTTGAGCTTCCCAACATCTACAACTACCAGAAACAGGTTTATAATATTTTTAACATAATCAGTTCTACATATTTTGTTATAGCACCTAAATAAGCTGAGAGCAACAAACTGTCACTTTTCTCTGCCTCAAAGAAACGATTTTTCATTGCCTTCCTTTTCTTTCCTCTTGAATGAATAAAAAGTCTAAGTGACCAAGCCAGCTCAGTCAGGCAACAGGTTCTCCAGGGCAGGAGTGGGACTGAGAACAAAAAAGACAGACAAAAAACTATAACATGACTCTAGCCAGTTCTGAGGCTGAAGCAGATGTTTTATTTTTCAATCTGTTTTTAATCCCACTTTAATTACATGCAGAAAGATAAGATCAGTTCTGAATTGAGGAACAAACAAGGTGATAATCAAACTCCTGTAAACACCTTTCTCGGGGCTGGTCAAGATGACCAAGACAAAAGCACAGACACATGTGTTTCCCCTGAGCTGGCTCTGAGCTTTGCATTAACTCAAATGTAAATATTCCTAATCAAGGCCCATTTCCTGAGCTTTGGCCCAAAGTCGATTCCCACCCTGGGCTTCTTTTGTCCTGGTAATGTCAAATTCCCGCCATGTATCTAGGAGCAAGTAGCCCCAAAAGGCTCTCTATATCTAAGGCAAACACCACATTACCTGAGTGTGGCGGCCTACGTAGGTATCACGAATTGCCTTTACAGCGACAATGGTTGGTCACTGTTGCCATGGCAACGGCCATACATTCCCAGAAGACCTTTTTGGCTCAATTCGCACCTCCACCTGAGAACCTTTACATCACATTCCAAATAAAAGGCAGACTCCCTCTGCCCTGGCCCTCTTTCCTCTTCTTTCTCTTGCCCCTTCCATTTGTCTCATTCCCCCATTAAAATCTCACCACGTGGAACCCTGTTGGTGTTGGTTTGGTGTGCTCTTTCCCCACGGGTGCAGCACGATGACTGATATTATTAACAACAGCCTAGGCCTTTAATTCTACCACTCCACTCAGGAGGCAGAGGCAGACAAATCTCTGAGTTTGAGGCCAGCCTGGTCTACTTAGCAAGTTCTAGGGTAGCCAGAGCTACATAGAAAGACCCTGTCTCAAACAACAACAAAACTACCCCACTGTCACCGTAAACACCATCACCATCCACAACAACTACAAAAAAGTGTGTCCACAGTCTGTTAGAAAAGTGTTTTTGATAAGGAGAATTTTTCTTATGTGAGTTTGCTTCATTACCCATTACTTTATTCTTTTCCTTGAGGATAATAAAAGTATAGAAGATGGCTTTTGCTGTGTGTTTTAATTTTCATGATGTAAGAGACTGGATCCAGGGCTCGAGTGTAACAGGCAAGAACTTTATCCCGGCCATCACCTTTGCTCAAAGATGGTTTTAAACATGTCCATGTATATTTGAGTGCAAGGTTATAGTCATTTTTGCTTTGTTCGGTTTCTAAATACAGGATCTCACTATGTTGCCTGAAATGGTTTCAAGACCCTCAGCTCCAATTTTAATAAATTACACCCTGTAGGCTTAGATTTATTTTTTAAAACCTACTTTTAATAACAGTTCTTAAATGCTTCAACCTTCCTTCTAGTCCACTGTCCAAAGGAAGGGGAGAAATGATGGTAAATAGGACAAGGGATGTGGACCTGCTTAGAAGTAGCTCCTTGGGGTGATTCCCATCTCTGTTGTCAGGATACCAGCAGTCCACGTCAGTCATGTCAGGATACCAAACAAAACTCAGCAGCAGTGGCACGATCCAGCAGAAACAGCCAGGCCTCCACCAAATCAACACTAGTTAGCAGGAGTGACCAGGACCAGTCAGGCTGCCAGGAGTTCTCTGCCACACCTCTTTCAATGAAGTGAAGATCAGGTAAGATGAAGACTGGAGACCAACAAAGCTTTGCAAAGCTAGCTATTCAAGAGCACCGTGACTGTCCCTTGAGTCCTATTTATACTCTCTCTAGACATCACGAGTCCTCCCACAGGTCCTCCTCAGCGAAACACCACATGAGCATTTCACCTGATATATCCAGAAACTTCTACTTCTACATAGATGGTTCAAATTCTAGATTTTTAAAACCATAAGAGAATCATACCTACAGAAATATAACTATTTCTTGCTTCCCTTACCCACCCCATGTATGTGAGTGTGTGTTGCATACACAATAGTAGGCTGGTGTGTACATCTGCACATAGACTGAATGGCCAGTGAGCTATTGGGATCTACCTGTGTCTGCTCCTAGTGCTGGGGCCAGAGCCATGCACAGCCATGAGTGCCATGCTTGACCATTTGCATGGGTGCTGGGGATTCAAACACAGGTCCTCATGACTGCAGAGCAAGCTCTCTTACTTTCTGAGCCATCTCCCAGCCCAGTATTCTAGTAATTTCAAACGGCATGATATACCCAAGAGATGAAGCACTTGAAGCACTGTGACTTGGTCTTTTGTGGGTAATGGGGAGTCAAGAGGGTGTTTACACAGGGAAATGGCAAAGATATAGAGAGAGAGACATAGATGTGCCCTGTTGGAATTATGAAAGCTGTTCAAACTGTTAAGTCTGTTCAAAGGTCAGCAACTTCAGCGTGAGCCACCGACAAGGCACGTGGGAAGTTGATTAATGCAGAGGTGGGAAAAAGGTAGGGAAGAAGGCAGAAAAACACTGAGGCATCTGTTGTTTTCTCTTGTGCTTCTGGTTTGCACTAACGAATGACCTTACCCTGTTATTTGTGATGTGGCTGGATTCAACTTCCCCTTCCCCTCTAGAGATGATTGGCAGTGGATCTGGACTTCATCTGGCAAGTGACTTTGAAGCCCAGGATTTCTGGTGTATGGAGGGGAATGTTCCTCCTATCTAGCTAGATGGACGGCCAAGAAAGCAAGGAGCCATTGTGGGACACATAGGGGGTGGGGTCATCAGTCACTAGACAGCTTGAGGGTAAAAGGAGCAGTGCAGAGCTGAAGCTAGAAGTCACCGAAGAAATCAGAACCCAGACTCACCCAGGCTTGTACCCAGCTCAGCACGGGGCACTTCTCCTGAAGCTTCAATGATGTAGGCTAACCGCTTCTCTCTTTTCTTGTTGAGTTTTTGATGACTTGTATCAGAAAGTCCCAAATGATTTTCAGCGGCAACAACAATCAGTTAGGAATATGTCTAGGGGGATGGAAGTGGAAGTAGGCAGGAAGGCTCACTGAAGTAAGGTCATGAGAGATAAAGTTTCATCTCACATATAAGAAAAGATTGCTCCCATCCAAACTCCTCCCAAAGTGTATGCGCTGGGACTCTGACCCCCGTGTGGCCATGTGAGGTCACTAAAGGTAGATTAAGCTGATTCTGCGGGAACAGCTTATTTCCAGCAGGAGTGGCTTTGTTTTAAAAGTGCCATCCCTAGCTACATTTCTGTATCTTTCTCTGCTAACTCTCTATTGCCGCTTTACCTTCTGACCCGTGATACCTTCTGGCATGCTGTAATGTGGCAAGAAGGGCTTCACCAGATGCCAAGAGGATGCCTGTGCACGCTCCTGAATTTCTCACCCTCCAGAACCACGAGTCAAACAAATCTGTATTCTTCATATATTATCTGACCTCAGGTGTTTGGTTTGTTTGTTTTTTTTTTTTTTCTTTTTCCCACAGCAACAGAAAAGACAAAGGTATTGACCATGGTAACTTTGATATAACCTATCAGCCCCTCCTAAGTTCATTAGTAAAATGTATGCAGCTGGTAGTGTGAACGAACTCCACAGAGCTGAAATTTGGATTACTTAAGTTGTTATCACATATCTGTGCGTCCTTGGGCAAGCTATGTATCTATTGTCAAAGCTCAGGCTCTTTCTCTATGAAATGGCAGGAGGACAGATCTGTCACCAGAGCTGCAATAAGAATTAATTAACACGCTGAACGCTGGGCATATGGTAATAACATTCAATTATTATCACTGTAATTTTTGGGAGGGAAACATTAAACTACCAATGCCACTGGCTTTCCTATCTATCATTCTCTCCTTCCTATCCTGGGAGGAGTGACCTTTAATGAAAGACTGTCCAGGCTTTCCTTTCCTCCTTTCTTCTTTACCAGACTTTGTCCCAGACCCTTGATTCAAATCTTCAGAGTTCTGTCTGTCAGTTACACCTTGTATCTTCATTGTTGCCTCTTTACTGACAATCCCTCCCATATTATTAAAAGTCTCCATATTGAAATCCTGTCACAGCTCTGGATTCATGGGTCTTGCACTGTACCTGTCAGTTTTCTGTAGCCATTACAAAACGCCCGAGGTGATTAACTTATAAAGAGAAAGGGTTTACTTTGGCTTATGGTTCTGCAAGGCTGCAGACCACAATCAGGTAGCTCTGTGACTCTGGGCCTCTGGCAGGTACACATGACAGAGGAAACCATTCTCCTCAAGACTTAAGGAACAAGGGGAAAGCAGTAGATCCCATGATCTTCTGCCAGCAAACGTCTCTAGTCACCTAAAGACCTCCAACAAGCTCACAGCTCTCAAAGTTTTTTGCTACTTCCCACATAGATTTTTAACACATGGGCCTCTGGAGAACAGCCACCCAAATAGCTTGTGCCTACTGATTCAATCATCAATGGATCAAAACACTCTTAAAAACAAACAAACAAACAAACAAACAAGCAAATAAACAAAGGAGCCTAAATCCCAAACCAAAATAAAACAATAATAATAATAAAAAAGCTATAGTCAGATGTTCTGACCCTTTCTTGTCATTATTTCTTAGTCTGATGTAACAACTTTCAGTACACTCCCATTGTATTTGGTAATCATTAAGCTAGATGTTCTCAAGTAATGAGAAGATATACATCCATTATTTCCAAATACTACCTGTAACCTCTTTTTTTTCTTCCTGGTCCGAAGCTCCAGAAATACTAACTCTGTGACATAAATATGTTTACAAATGCCTAGGCCAAAGTTTTACATGTTCTTCAACTGGCTCATAACTTAATATCTGGTTTATTGTCACGTGACTGGACACCTCTGCTCTGTTTTCATGCCTCTGCCTACATCAGTGCTCCCGGGACAAATCCCCCATGATTCACTAGTTCCCAGAATTCTGTCTGCCGGATGTCCCACCTTCTAAGCCTGCCTCAGATCATTGGCCAAAGGTTTGTTGTTGTTGTTGTTTTATTGAGAGGCGAATGTTTTTACACAATGCATAAGAGATTATCTCTACAACTACCCCATTTTGTGGAAAGGGCTTCAACGTCTGAGGATTGTGGCATCAATGGAGGGGATCCTTATTCTCAAAGTGGGATCTGAAGAACTACCCTGTCTTAAACAAATGGGTACCCGTGGCTTACTCAGATCTAGAATAGCACTGATGCACTTGAACCCCAAATGTCCTCAGGCAACTCTGGTGTGGGTGTAGTATGGAGTCAACTGTCCTGGGCTCTCCACAGTATGCGCACCATACCTCTACATACTTCAAATCATTAATAGCACCAATCACCATCCCACCAATACACTTCATAGTGTATTGCAGAGTAAAGAAACTCTCAAAGAAAATAGGCTCCTTTAATCCTGTTATTAATGTACCCAGTGCTGCCTGTTCTTTCTCTCCTCAGTGTAGAGCAACCTCTCCATCTGATCCTAATGATGTGGCCTTGTTGTTGTAAAATTATAAAAAATAAAATGCTGTCTTTTACCCCTACTAGGTCCAGCACCGCAGTGCCCCAAGATATCTGCTAGATATCTTAAGTCTCAGTCAGCAAAGCCTGTCACCCGCTCTGTTCCATCCCATATCACACTGCCAATGGCCTCTCTCTGAGCCGGGCAACAATCTCTCTACCCATCCAGTTCCCAAGGCAGGTTTCCATGCCAGAAGCACACATCCCAATTCCATGGTGGCGCTGGACTAGCTGCTGCACTCTCTCTTACACTTAAGTCTGCACATGAAAGAACACACAACACAATAACCTTTGATCTAATTGATAAGATATAATTGCTCACCTAAACATATAAAGCCTGGTACACATCCATCCCTTAAGAACATTCATAACAACCTGTAAAGGTACAGCGTGGAATCTTAATGTAACGTCACCTTGCATGTTGTCCCATAGTATTCTCTATCTCTCTCTCTGTCTCTCTCTGTTTCTCTGTCTCTCTCTCTCTTTCCCTCTCTCTATCTCTCTCTCCTCCTCCTCCTCTCCCCTTAAACCTTTTCTCCTGCCCATCCTTCCTTCTCGTCCAATGACAGGCCTCATTCTATCCTGTATTGGCCCTCACCTGTATTTTACAAATTAAATGGGAAGAAGGTTCTGGTGAAGTCACCTGAGTCCTGAGTAGTGACTAGGCAGTTGTCCTTGGGGCCGTGGAATTAGCATCAAAATACAGATAACTCCAGGGCAAACCACCAAAGGCCTTAGTTCTTTTCTCAACTTGTCTCACCTTCTTAAGTGCTTACAGGACCCTTTATCCCATCTTATCTTCAGCCTCTCCCTCCCAGCCGATCAGCATTTAAACACAAATGTCTCTTCAAAAGACGTTTCTCCCTCAGTGTCAGGAAGCAAGCACTTCCAATGACATCCTTGGGCTGAACTCTTTGTGCTCACCTTCCTGACACTGTGCACACTCACTCCCCACGCACTCCCACTTGCATTGAACCTCTGCCCACTGTTTCCCCATGCTGCTCCTCTCCGTGGGGCACAGACCACTGCTGTTAGATCCCAGGGGCCTTCTACGGCTATCACTTTATTCTCCTGACAGTACCGCTCGATCCTTTCTTTTTTGTTTCGTTTTGCTTTTTTTTTTTTTTTTTTTCCGGAGCTGGGGACCGAACCCAGGGCCTTGCGCTCGCTAGGCAAGTGCTCTACTGCTGAGCTAAATCCCCAACCCCTCGTTTTGCTTTTGTTCTACAAAAGGTCTCACCTTATAGGCTTGGCTGATCTGGAATTCTCCATTTAGACCAGGCTGGCCTCAAACTTAGAGATCTACCTGCTTCTGCCTCCAAGTGCTGGGATAAACACATCAGGCGTCCATTCCTTCTTGGTTCCCTTCATACTTAAGTCTAGAACGGCAAGCTCCTCAGAGACATCTCAGGCTTCATTCTATGTCTTCTTATCCTACCGAACCAAGACTTAGCCACATAAACTCTTGCAGCTATAAGTCTTGAACAGAAAAACCCCGTGTATACATCTCTAGGCCACTCTTACTCTAATCTCCAACCTGTATCATCAACCCTATAGAGGGCATTTCTACATGGATGCCTCACAAGCACAAGGACCTACCTCATAACTTACATTATCCAAATTAACTTCCTAGCCTCAACTTAACCCTGAGCTAAATCCCCAACTCCATTCAGGTGCCATCCTTGACCCTTCCTCTCTCACTCCTCCTTTGAACTTCCACTGTTAGCAGCTTCCCATGTTTCCTGCCTGGACTGCAGCCACAGCTACCTGACTTTGCTCAGTTTCTGACCCTTTCAATCCACAGTGTCTCACGCCATGGAGATAAAAATTACACTTATATTATTAGTTAGATTGCAAATAGTGTTCCTGGCCTCCAGACCATTAAGGTAAAAGTCAAGGGAAAGTGATCCTCATATCTCCTGATATTTGTTCTAGTACTAATACTGGTAGTGCTTAAAATTAAACTTCTCAGGAGATTTACATAGGAAGTGACCATGACTTGAGTCAATGACTCACTACTATGGCATAGTCTACACTACTACTATGGCATAGTCTACACTACTCCTATGGCATAGTCCATCATTCTCTAAACCAGTACTTAACAAGTACCCACAATGAATCAGACACCATGCTCACCACTGGAAATAAAGCAGTGAGAGTGTGTGTGTGTGTGTGTGTGTGTGTGTGTGTGTGTGTGTGTGCATGTGTTTGTGTTTGCCTGTGTTAATATCATGGCTAACACTGAGTTTCAAATAATATTAAGTGTAACTCTCATGAAAACTTATTGGAGGGGAAGAGCTTGTTTGTCAAACTATCCCTACTCTGTAGTAAAACCAGGATCAAAATAACCATTTCTCAGAGTTCCCTTCTTGGCTGTCCCAGAGTATGATTTCAAGACTTCTTACCTTTTATTCTATGTCAGCTTACTTCCACTACTGTACAGTGCACACTAAGTATTGACAGGACTCCCGAGTGCTGACACACAGCGCTTTCAGCTCTTGCCAGTCTCACCCACTGACACCCACTGCCCTCCCCAATGGCACTGCTATTGCTCACTCTGGTCAAAGGTACTCATGATGCTCACCCAGTGAGTGCCAACAATGTCAGAGAGCAGGGCGTGGACTAGCCTTGCTCTGTCCACCATGGCAGGAAGTAGGGGAGCCAGATATCAACCTTTTATTACCTTAAAGTCTCTCCAGCCTGCTAAGACTGTCAGGGAGGCTAAAGTTGCTCAAATACCAGGATCTGTTTATACTGAAACTGTATTGTGTTTCCCTTCACCTGTCTGAGAGCCACATCCTCCAGTGGTTGGAGTTGCAATGTCCTGCTCAGGCTTCAATGTAGTATTTCCTGATGCTGCTGTAGGTCTCGGTTTGTCTTGTGTTCTATTTTGGATCTGTTTACCCCAAAGCTCATGTACTGAAGGTTCAGTCTCAATGAAGCAGTGCCCAGGGAGGGTCTCTTGGGGGTAGTGACTCTATCACCAAGGTTCCAACCTACTACCTTGACTCACTCTTAAAGAGTAAGTCCTAGTTGAAGGTCTGAGTTAGGATAAAAGGGCAAGGAAACTCAAGGGGACACAAGAAGAAAAGGGAGCTCTTCATTCAAAGTCTGGTGAAAAACTCTTGCCAACCATGAAGCAAGGATTCCTTTACTACCATTGTGGCTGTAAACCTACAATCTGAGACTCTTACTAGAAACCCAGTAGCTCCTGGTTTTACCTTATCAGACTCTAATCTATCCTAGGCTCCTTGAAGCTGTCCGTTACTCTCGCCAAAAATAGAAAAGGGGGTGGGGTGAGTGGGAGGGGTTATTGTAGCAACCATTCCAGATGTGCTTTTCTTTTTCTTTTTTTTCCAGACATGGCTTTTCTGTGTAGCCTTGGCTATCCAGAAACTCACTCTGTTGAGAAGGCTAGCCTTGAACTTACAAAGATCTATCTGTCTCTGCCTCCCGAACGCTGCCATTAAAGGTCTGCACCACCACGCAGGGTCAAGATGCATCTAAAAGAATATATATGGTAATTGCTAAGACACTTTGTTGTGACTTTTTTATGGGAAGCCCAGACCCACTCGTGAATGTCTTATTCTCTCACTAAGCATCTCTCTGTCATAACTCTTCTGCTTATAATCTGTTAAAAAATGGTTTCTAATAAGCTGAGACTATTCTGTGAGAAGACCATAGCCATGCATGCTCTAAGGTGTGCTTTGTTCTTTTTTTTTTTTCGTTGCCTTTCTTTCCAGTCCAAACAGACTTCAAGTCTATTTCTTACTGGTTTGCTTTGAAATTCACTTTTAAGTTGAAGCCCACAATACAGTTCTGCAGTTGATGTCCCAGTGTAGAGGATGCTGGAGCGGTGGGGCAGGGCGGGAGAGCGTGGGTGTGTGGGGGAGCACTCACATACAGGCAAAGGGGAGGGGGAGGGCCGATGTAGGATGAGGGGCTGATGGAGGGATAATCGGGAAGTCTGATATCATGGGGGTTGGTGGAGGGGGTAATCGGGAAGTGGGATATCATTTGAAATGTAAACGCATGGAATGACTTAAAAAAAAAAAGTTAGGAGAAAGCTTCAGGATGTTGACAACACTACCGCCATTCCCCCTGACACTCTATTCCGGGGCAACCCGCTTCCCTCTCAAGTCTCTGACTCTAATCCTTTGCGCATGCTCCAAGAGTGCTCTACCGCTGAACTACATCCCTAGCTCAATTTTCTTAAACAAAATGGGGGAAGGAAGCTTCACAAACAGTAAGCACTCTGTTGACTGATGTTTCAGGTCTTGACTTTAGTAACCTTGCATGAAGGACTTCAGGGAATTGTTCCACATTCAAACTTCTCTCCTTTGACCCCCAATCCTAAAACTGCCTCCCCTTACCATCATTTCCTCCCTACTCACAGGCAAACAAACCCTCAAGGGAAAGAAAGCAGACTACCTGGGGCTTCTAAGTCTTAGGCTGAAGACTGGCGGGGTGGGGATTGGGGCGTGGGCGGCATGGGGGCGGGACCTTCAGCGTGGCGGGGGGCCGACGGAACGGCCCTCCCTGGGGACCTCGGCCACGCACAGCATTGTGGGAGTTGTAGTTTTTACGGGTCAGGGTTTCCAGATCGGACAAAGTCTCGGGACTCATTTTCCCGTGCTCCTGTGCGAAGACTTAATTGGGGCAGGTCCATGGGAGGGCAACAAATTGCTTAGGAGCTTGGTTATAAAATGTGGTCTCGAATCCCAAGTGTCCGTGTAACTCCTGATTTTGCGGCCTCTCTTTCACCCGGTTTGAAGTGCAAGTTTCAGGTCCAAGCAGGAGCGGCTAGCGTCGTCTGGGCTTAAACTACGATACAGTCTTTCTGCTCCCACCCATTTCTCTCCAACCAGGCTCCCGCCCCTCGGGCCTTACTGTCGCCGGGTCGCCCCGCTAGAGTCGCTTGTTCTGAGAGCTGGATGCACTTGCCCTCCAGTCCCCGCGAACTTCTGAGTAGCTGCTGAGCCCCGGTGCCTGCCGAGCCCTCAGCTTCCACAGCCTCCAGCATGCGCGTGTGGGCCCCCGTGGGTGTCCTGGCTTCTCTGGCTTACTGCTTCCACCAGCGGAGGGTGGCTCTGGCCGAGCCGCGGGCGCCGGTGAACCGCAACTTACTGGAGCTGAAAATGGTGCAGGTGGTGTTTCGACACGGGGCACGGAGTCCGCTCAAGCCGCTCCCGCTGGAGGAGCAGGTAAGAGGCGGCCCACGTAGGGCTTCGTGGGGACACACCTTAGCATCCTCCTTGGCTCAGAGGGGCTTGGGCTGGGTCCTGACCAGAGGGAAACAGCAGTACACTGGCCCTCAGGCTCTGGCCTGGAGCCATCCTCACCCCCACCCCACCAGTGTATAAGCCTTCCTGGCTAGGGAAGCTCCCCAAACTTTCAGTTTCGAGGTGTAGTGTAACTTTTCAAAGCTGCATAGGCATGGCCATGGGGGGGTCTTATTTAAATGCAGATTCTGATTCGGTGGATGTGGAGTTGAATCACGTTTAGCAGTTCTGTGGTTGAACTTGAGTTCAGGGATGCAGTGGATCTTTTAAGTGCCTGTTTCGCCGGTTGTTAGTGGCAGAGACCTTTGAACCAGGAGCTATCTTTAATGCTACCTCAGTGCAGAGCAAGCTGGCGCCTTTGGGACCAGATCTTAATACAGATTTTTATCTTAGGCTTGCCAGAGGCCATTTGAGATCTCATGAAGTCTTATTGCTGACAAGAACAGGTTTAGAAATCTGGAAAGGATTTGTGGTAAGAAGGGTGAGATTAATTGGCTAGGCTTGTGGCAATAAGTCAGGATAATTATGATTAAAGCACAAATAATTAGCTTTTTGTTTTAAAAATGATTGCCTAACAGGTGAAAAAGAATAGGGCATCAGAAGTCCCTAAGGCCCCGTGTTGAATTTACCTGTGGAGTATGTATTTCTTCAGTTAGATATACTCTTCATGGTCGTTTCTCTTTCCTGAGGTGCTGTGAATTACAGCTTCAACCCAAGATCTGGTCTCTAAAGACACATGAAAAAGTCAAGCCATCAGGGCACCTCTTACAGAAATAAACATATTTTAGCAGGCGTTTATCTACCAGATCTCCAGTTTGCCTCTTTTTATGGCTATAGTACTTTCTGGTACTGCAACTCTTTTTGCCTCTTTGATCCCCACCCACTCCATGCCTTTAACATTAGGTCTCTGAAGTTTACTTCGTCTACACATGCCCCATCTCTTGCACCCCTGTTCTTCTCTATTCTTACTAGAGAGCGTGAGAGAGAGATATTTATGTTTTAGACAAAAATTACCAGTGATAGCCCAGAATAAATTTCTCTGATTCTGGACCCAGTGTATACAGACAGTGCAAATACCTATCTATCAGCCTGTACTTGTGGATTCCAGTATAGAACTGGCTTCACTGACATGCTTTGACAAGATATCGCCATTCTATGCTGAGGGAACTGGGAGAAACAGGCCTACTCAATTCATCACTGGAAAAGTATTCATTATATTATTCCAGCCTCTTTGAATTGAAAAGAAAAATAGGTGTAAATCCTTTCGGGTGTGTGTGTGTGTGTGTGTGTGTGTGTGTGTGTGTGTGTGTACCAGTTGGTATGTGGCGGGAATCTTACACCTTTATGACGGAAGCTCCTAGTAATCCCAGCTTCATTATCTATGAAATGTGGAGACTAATTCCATGGCCTTGCTTTATAGTATGAATAAGAATAATGCTTTAACTTCCCTCTCATATACTTCAGACTGTAGGCTGCTACTTTAAGATTTAAAAAGGATTTTGGGGTGTGGAGGTGTGGTGGGTGGGGGGTGTGTGGGCCTGAAAAGCTAGAAGAGGATTCTAGATCCTTTGGATCCATTGGATCTCCTGGAACTGGAGTTACAGGTGGTTAGGAGGTGGTTATCACGTGTGATGGTGCTGAGGGTGCTGAGAACAGACTGAAGTCCCTGGAGCAAGCACACTTAGCCGCTGAGTTGTCTCTCCAGCCCTGGACAGAAGAGCATGTCTGGTTTTCATGGATAAAGTCTGCGCAAAAGCCTGGCCTCCTATGACCTGTTTCTGGATATCGTCTCTCAAGTTTTCTTTTCACTATCCATGGTTGTGGAATTTTCTAGCCTTTCTTATTCTGCTATTGTCAGAACAGACTACATCGCAACAACTAAAAGACGAAAATTACCTTTGCTACAGTTTCTTATTTCTGACTGGTTTAGACAGCTCTATTCTCATTGGATCAGTTTTCCTAAAGGTCCTTACAAGGAGGCATTGTTTTAACAGTAGAAGTTTTGCCGAATTGTTCTTACGGTTTGGATAACAAGTGATCTGTCCTGCCAAAAGGCTGTGTTTTGGAAATAGAGTCTTGGAACTTGGTTGAACACGTCTCTGACCTTCAGAGTAGCTCCAAATCCACTTTCAAACAAACTTTTGACCTTTGCTTTCAGCTCCCCCCCTTCCCCCCCGGCTTCTTCCAGACAATGGCAAGGTCACCCCGATAGGAAAGTCTCTCAAACTCTCATGATACTCAGCCTACTGTAGTTCCTGGTTAAGTTCTTGTCTGCCTTTGACAGGGTGAGAAGGTGAGGAGGAAAGCATGTTATGTTGCTTAATTCTTGCCCAAAGCTCAGCTGAGAGAAGCATCTATGAAGGATGTGTGTGTTCCTTCATTCCGCTGGGGTTCTAAGCCCTGCCAGGAGATTGAATTCTTCAGAGATGGTAGGGGACTTTAGAGCAGTGGCTCGGCAGTTGAGAGCATTTACTGCTCTCGTAGAGGACCCTGGTTCCCAGCACCTGCATGGCTACTCAAAATGATATGCCCAGTTCCAGGGCCTCCGCTGCACTCTGGGCTCTGTGGGCACCAGGCACACGTGTGCTCAGACAGATGTGCATGCTGGCCAAACATTCATACACACTGAAAAAAAAAAATGTCACGCCTGGGTCCCCCTCCTAGACATTCAGATTTAATTGGTGCAGGGTATCCGAGCATGGTGGTCACATCTTTTCTCTGGTGCTTTAGAAATACTTGGGTGCTAGAGCTGAGAAGTGGACACCCCACCCCATAAAATCCAGATGTGATTAGCCTGGATTGACGCTCAGACCTCGGCAACTTAAAAATTCCTGTGATGCCTCATGTACAGCCAAGACTGTTCCGAAAACCTTATCCTGGAAGGTTTGCGTGGTTTTTGTTTCCTTTTTTTAACACGGGATGTAACCAGTCCATACCACCATGGAGTTGCCTTCCTAGGGTTGTGATGTGGTGGGATCTTTATGCTAAGTTGAAGGAGCAGGGAGACAACCGGAAAGATGTCCGCTTCATTCTGCCATCTGCCTTAGGAGGCACGGTGGGAGGAATTTGTTAGCTTTAGGGGTGGTGAACTTCTCCTGAGCTGTTGCTTGTTTGTATCTTTGTCTAGCCAAGTTCTAAAAGCCAGAGAGTGTGGTCCGGAATCTACCCCTTCACAATAAGCATGCGCTGTTGGCCATGTGCAGCTTTTGTTAGCCTCACATCTGCATTCCTTTGTCCTTACTCTTGCTTGTCACTGTTACTTTGAGTCAGTCACTTTAAATTATGGCCTTCACATTGCTGTCACCTAATTTTCTTTTGAGATTTATTATTTTTCTTTTAGTTGATACGTTTATGTGTGTGTTTGCCTTCATGTATGTCTGTGCACCACAAGGCTGCCTGGCGACCTTGGAGGCCAGAGAACCATTAGATCCCCTAGACCTGGGGTTATAGGATGTTGTAAGCTTCCGTGTAGATGCTGGGAATTCAGTCCTTGTCTTCGGGAAGATCAGTAAGTGCTCTTAACCACAGAGCCATCTCCTCAGCCCCCTGATTTTTCTCTTTAAAGATGATGTGTCTATAGTTATATGAATATATGAGGTAAACCGATGAAGTGAGTCTCTCCTCTGACTTCATCCTCTAAAACAAGATCTTGATTTGAAGCCTGGACTTCACTTCATAGTGACTGCTTCTGGGGTGGTATTCATACCCAGGGGCAGGAACAATGGCTCAGCAGTTAAGAGCATTGACTGCTCCTAGAGAAGACTTTGGTTAGGTTCCCAGCACCTGCATGGCCTCCAATCACTATGCGTGGTTTGAGTTACTCTTCACTGCTCACTGACTGAACAGCAGGAAGTGTGTGGGGTGGGGCACAGCATGCATGAATGGATGTATCCTCCACCCTTGAGAATCCGAATCATGTGCTCAGACTCAACATGACCTGGTCAGCAAGAATTGTCCCTGGGAAGCGCCATAGGTCCTCTGATGGCGAATGTGCTTAGAGACTACCTATGGGGTCTGAGTGGCTCTGTGGACTGTGCTTCCGGTTCTGTGGATTTCACCAGAAGGGAAGCTTGGTGCGAGCTCTAAAGGAATTCACACTGTGGTGAAGGAGATGAAACAGATCCAGATCCGACTTAGGGGAATGTGCTGAGAGTGGGAACTCCAAGGAGGGAGCTTGCCCTACTCTAACCTGACTGAAGCAATCACAGCTTTACTGTTCTGCCCTGTCTTAGCTTCAGTGAGGGCATCTCTGTGTGCCCTGCCCTCAGGAGACACAGGGCTCAAGACCAAAGCCATATTTGTCTTTATTCTTCCTGCCCACCTTCTAGTCCTGCCCCAAGATGGAGCTGTGTCCACCCACACACTGTGTCTTACTGGGATATTGTACAGCTGCCTCCGCTGTAGCCTTAGATGGAACCCTTTAAGTCTCGCTGACACGTCAGAACCAGCTCTCCTATGTTCATTGTGATTGTGACATGTGCCACTGGCATTCAGACAACTCTGTGGGGACATGATCCTTTCACAATACTGGTAGTGTGCCAGGGGGCTGGGCCCTGGGTGCCTACTGCTTCACCTGGGAAAACCGCTATTTTAGCTTTTATGTTAGTGTTCTGAAGTTCACCTGTCATGCGTTCAGGCGTTTGCTTGTCTGCGTCCCTGTTGTTGCATCAAGAAGTGCATCAAATGTTCCTTTTGAGACCTCCTGAGGAAGAACTGCGGCTGGCTTCAGGCTGTGGCGGCTGTGTCTGGTGTCTTGGAGGACACACTTACTTCTGCTGTGTCCGGGCTGTCATTTAAGTTCCTGGGTTGCTTCCTCTAAAATGGAAACCTAGGAAAGGCCAAATCTGACTCTCTGATAATTGGTGTCTTCCGCGGGATCTGGGAGATCTCCGGTGCTGTTAATTGTATCCAGAGTAGAGAACCGATAGATGGCTCAGTCTCTATTCTGTGGAAGCTGTCTACCGAACAGGACAGACGAGTGAAGGAACTTGCCTGGCACAGTGTGATTTAGGTTTCTGAAGAGCCAGTGAACCTGCCGTGCAAGCCCAGGCCCGTGGCCACAGCTTCTTGAGTTATATGCAGTGAGTAGAATTTTCCTTCAGGGACTGTGACAGTAGGGAGTCACGGGTTTGAGTTTTATTTAGAATGGAGAGTTGTGTTCACGCTGAAAGAATTAATAGGTCGTGAAGAAGAGCTGGTATATGGGCTAGAACAGCAGTTCTCAACCTGAGGGTCGTAACCCCTTTGGGGGTCGTCCACAAGGAGTAGCCTAAGATCATCGGAAAATACACATTTGCATTATTGTTCATAACAGCAAACTTACTGTGGGAGTAAGTAGCAATGGGAGTAATCGTGTGGTTGGGGTCACCATGACATGAGGGACGGTACTAAAGGGTCACAGCATTAGGAAGCTTCTGGACTAGAAGAATACCACATTGGACTCTGAAGGAGTGAGAGTCTCAGGGGTCAGTTGAGATGTGAGACCTGTGATGCTCTGAAAATCATCCAGTTGAGGCAGGGGCCAGATTAGGAGGACTGGAGGAAGACGGAAGGGAGGAAGGTGACCGTAGATAATAGCAAGTAGTTTCAGAAACTAAAGAACAGGAAGTAGGCGATAGTGACACCAGGGGTTCTGCTGAGTCCTGGGTGTGGATTTTGGGGCATGGCAGCTGCACATCGATCGATTCCTTAGAAACTGTTGCTAACGTGGCAGCCACTGGGATCACGTTTAATTCATTCCTTCACTTACCACTCATTCCTTCATCCACTCACTCACTGAGTCACTGCACGCTAAGCAGCCGGCTTCTTCTCCCCAGGGTCAAATGGGACGAGTGCTGTGACTGAGTGAGCCAAGGACACCAGGAGTAGTAAATCATGGCCACCTCTCCCTTCGGTTGGAAGGAGCATTCAGGTTTCTTTCCTTCCTTTCCAAGGAGAGATTGTAGGCCTGGTGTCGAGTGCTTTGGGTCACATATTCCAGAGGCCACAGGATGTCAGCGCTGTGAGCTTCGAGAACTTTTATTCAACTATGTCATTTTTTATGGTCACAACAGGTGGAGTGGAACCCCGAGCTTTTAGAGATCCCTCCTCAAACTCTGTTTGAGTACACTGTCGCCAATCTAGCCGGGGGCCCGAAACCTCATTCTCATTACGACACTGAATACCACAGGACCGTCTTGAATGTGAGTGGCACTGAGAAGCCCACAGCAGAGCTTCAGGGAGTCTTCTCTGGGCTGAGTTGAGCCGCCGAGTGTCCAACCTTTTCTTTGTCTATGCCCTACTTTAGGGTGGCATGTTTGCTGGGCAGCTGACCAAAGTGGGCATGCAGCAGATGTTTGCCCTTGGAAAGAGACTGAGGAAGAATTACGTGGAAGATATCCCCTTCCTTTCGCCAATCTACAACCCACAAGAGGTCTTGTGAGTCATAGACAAGGAGATACTTACTCATTTAAAGTCTTGAGCATGAGTAACCTATCCCAACCCCCACTCTCGTCCAAGGTGATTGGGGGGCACCAGACCACCACTGAGCAGTTACCTTTGTGTCACAATCTTCTGTGGACAGGTAGTCACTGGAGGCCGCAGCCATTGGCTTTCAGGTCCTGGGGACAGCCAGTCTGTAGAGAGGAAAGGCTTTCTCCCGGTGGGACCCTGTGTGTGGTTTGGAGAGGTGCACAGCTGCTCCGTCCTCAGCTGCTCTCCAGCCCTGTGTGAGCATCCCTGCCTCTGTATGTTCGTTTCTCTCCAGCGTTCGCTCCACCAACATGTTTCGGAATCTGGAGTCTACTCGGTGCTTGCTGGCTGGGCTTTTCCAACGTCAGAAAGGTTTGTGTTGTAGTCTGAAAGTCACCCCTGTGCTGTGGGAGCTCGCTTCTCCTCACTTCCAAAGCCTCCCTTCTCTCCCTCCATGCCTGCTCTCTTGAGTCCCTCCTGCACTCATGGCTTCTAGTTGCTCCGGTTGTAGGGGGTCCTTCAACATCCAGCCTTCCATTGACCTTGCCAACCTGACCTCCAGGTCCCTCTGCTTCCCGACTCCTCGGGCTCCTAAACAAGTTGTAGAGGGTGACCCTGTCCAGTCTTGTGAACAGTAGTGAGGCACTACAGAAAAACCAAGACTGCTGCCATTGCCCTGATCTCAATGATAACCCCCAGCCTAACCTCCATGGTGTTCCCTGGCTCTGCTCGGCCTTTCTTAGTTGAAAGAATTGTCGAGTTGGAGTCTTAAAGTAATCACTGAATGATTATAGTCGGCAACTTCCAAACTTCACCACCGAGGGTTGCACTCCTCCCTGCCTTCCTGGATCCCATGTGAGGCCTATGTTACCCACATCCCTGTGACCAAACATCTGACAGAGACAGCTGAAGGGAAGAAAGGTTCATTTTAGCTTGAGGTTTCAGAGCAATGGAAGGCTGTCATGGAGAGGCGGCTGTGGCAGAAGCGGGGCAGCAGGAACCTGCCCGGCTCCTCTTTCCCTGTCTGTGGCCCTCAGAGTGGGAGGCGGTGAGTGTTCACGCTGTGACAGGCTAAGCTGAGCCTGAGGCAGGTGTAGCCTCCTGAGGCCTGGCTCTGCTAATGTAACTGCCAGCTAGGCTCACCCTGTGAATGCTCTACGTTTCCCTGCACCCCTTCCTCCCCTCTAGGGAACAAGCCTGTGATTCAAGCCCCAACATTCAAACCCATCAAATGAGGCCATGTTTTTAACATTTATAATTGATTCCAATCTGCGTTAAAGCACTCTTCTAAACATTAGGTAATCACGACCTAACTGGTATTAGGACATTAAGTGCCACTGCTTACAGAGATTCTTGTTTTGTTTAGCTTCTAGAAGTATCTTAAATGGAAGTAGAGTTTCTATCACACTTTGAATGGTAGTAGGCTCTTCTGGGCCGAGGAGGTTCGCCCTACATCTCAGCTGGTTTGGGTGCTGCTACTAACTCTGCCTGAAGCCAGCCTCTCACACACTGTGTGCCTAGCAAGCCAAGCACACAGGGCAGGCTGCCCCTTCTAGGGAGCCCTCAGACTGGGGAATGAGCCATAAGGCCTGATCTTCTGAAAGCTCCTTCCTTATACACCTCCAAAAAGGCAAATGTCCCCTTCCCAGAAACACTGTTGGTGACTCAGGAGGAGGCTTCTGAGCAGAGAGTAGCCTGTGTTAAGTCACCGTTTTGACCTATAGAAGTGAATTGGGGGAAACAAAATAACCCAATTCTGATGAAGTGGAGACCAGCTATTCTGTGTTAGGATGCTCACATGCCAGTCCTGGTTGTGCCTGGGGTAGGGAATCTTTGGAGTGAGTCAGGGAAGCACCCATCCGATCTAGGTCTGAGCCTGTTCTGGTCTCTGGCCCAGTAGGAGGGTGTGTGGGCTAGACAACAAAGCTTGGAGAACTGTGGGCAAGCCAGGGCAGGAACTGCTGGTAAGGTTGACCTTGGGCCCTTTGGCCTGTGTTGGCTCTGTAGACAAAGGGAAGCAGAAGGCAGAAGTGTGGGGGGTCTTGGAAAAGTGAGCTGAGTCCCCTACTTACTACCTGTGTTTCCTCTTTCCTTCCAGAATCTGTCATCATCCATACCGATGAGGCAATCTCTGAAGTCCTGTACCCCAACTATCAGAGCTGCTGGAGCCTGAGAGAGAAGACCAGGTAACAGACTTCTCTAGCTCTTGCTGAGTTGACTGGGGTGCTCAGGCCCTTCTGGGGCTAAGACTAATCAGGAGCAGAAAGAGTATGGTTTCCAGACAGGCCTGAGCCGTGCATTGGTTTCAGTAAAATAGGTAGAAACCTCCGAGGGATAGGATTTGGGAACTTTAGCCTTTTATTCTAACCCTAGTTCTCACTAACTTACAAGTCATTTAGCTTCTTGGCACCTTAATGTGTTCACTGTAAAACAGGAATAATACTGCTAACCATACCAGCTTGCTGTAAGGATGGCATGGGATTGTAAACTCTGAACAGAGTTACATTTCGTAAACTACTGATCACTGTACAATAACAGTAGACGAGTCTGTGGGTGTTGGCAGGGGCCGGAAGAAGGCTGCCATTTCTCAGCCAGGCATCTTGGAGGATTTGGAAAAGGTGAAGGCTGGGGTGGGCATCGCCGACAGTGACAACGTGGACTTCTTCATTCTCCTGGACAACATGGTTGCTGAAGAGGTAGGATAACTGTTTCTCCAGGGTCCTGGGTTTGGGGAGCCATGGGTATGGGGTGGCTCCTAACTTGGAACTTACTGGAAGTCCCTCGGGTCCGCAGGCTGCTGCAATGGGATTTGTAAATGGGGTGCATGTGAGGACTGAAGGGCCCAGATCAACAGAGCAGGGGTAAGAGCAGTAAGCTGACCCCCAGACAGGACTCACAGTTCTAGATTAGTTTCCGGAAGTTCATTTCCTAGATTACCTGACCTGTGCTTCCTGGAGTGGGGACAGTAGGGCTTGGTTATGAGTAACCATACCATGTTTCTATGTGTATATGTACACATATGTTTGGAAGTCACAGGACAACCTCAGACCCTTTCTGCAGAATATATCCACCTTGGCTTTTGAGAGAGTCTCTAACTGGGCTAGATTAGTAAGCATGATAGATATTTATCTGGCTAGTAGACTGCAGGGATCCGCCCGTCTCTGTGCCCCAGTGCTGGAGTTGTAAGCTTGTGCCACCACCACTGGGGTGGGAATGCGGGCTCTCAAGCTTGTACAGCAGGCACTTCACTGGGTGATTATCTTCCCAGCCCAAGTTTTGCTTTCTTTGAGACAGGATCTAGCTGTGCAGCTCAGAATCTCTGCTTCAGACTCCTGAGTGCTAGGGTTACAGGTGTGTGACGCCCCGTGCTCTACTTGTCAATTTAGTACTTTCCAGGGTCCAGAACCTTCCGGGTTCCTTGTTCATTGTGTCACGTTTTAGAGAGTCTGCATGGGTCAGCATTTTAAGACTCTGGGCTGGGTGGGGTGCACAGTCCTATATCCCAGCATTTATCCCAGCATTTATCATGCAAGAGCCTCAAAAGTGGGAAGCTAGCCTGGCCCACACGGTGAGATTCTGCCTCAGATTACTATAGTAATGTGTTTATATTTAAATCTTGGGCTGGTGACATGGCTCGTTGGGCAAAAATGCTCACCTCCAAGCTGAACAACATGCATTTGACCCCCAGTGTCCACATGGTAGAGGAGAGAACTGATGGCCATGAGTTATCCTCTGACTGTCACATGCTCACTGTAGCAGTGCATCCTCCACCTCCTCAGGCACTCGCACATGCTTCCATGTACACACACACACACACACACACACACACACACACACGCGCGCGCGCTTATATGCATACACACATACATACATGTGCACTTACATGTATACACATACTTACATGTATATACACAGCTACGTGCTTGTACACATATACACACTTGCATACATACAGTTACATGAATACACATGTACTTAGATGTATACACCTAGTTACATGCTTACACATATACATATGCATGCACACATATTTGCTTACATGTGTACACAGACCTGTATATACACAATTACATGTTTACATGCATGCACATATACACATGTATACACACTTGTATGTGCACATATACATGTGAATACATATGCACATACAATCGAACAATCCATGTAAAAATTTGAGATCTGTAAAGTAATCTGGTTAATCCTTTAGACTATTTTCCTCAATTTGATTTATCCATAAAATCTTTGTGTATTAAAAATATACATATTACATTTTATGAATGCATATAATGTTTATGTAATATAAACATGTTATTAGAATGCATTGAAATGTGTGTTCCATCTCCTGCAGTGATAGCCTCACACAGTGGGAGCGCTTCTTTGGACTGAAGCGCCGATGCCCAAAGGCAGTGTGAGGTCTTTTTCCTTCTCTTATGGAAATGACTATGTCCCCAAGGCACCAATGCGCCTAGTGCTTATGTGTAGTAAATGTAATGTTATATGGCAAGGGTTCATGAAAAGAATCATATGGCATACAGTTTCTAAAATCATTTTAAGGAAAATAAACATCAAATGAAATTTGTCAATTTCTTGACATATTTTATTCTGCATTAATAGTTAAAAATTGCTTTTTTAAACTTGGACCGCATGGGAGCCATCATGGGATACGAAACAGTTTTTACAATTCTGTGCCTATATGGAGCTAGAGAGATGACTCAGCAGTTAAGAGCATTACTAGCTTCTCTTCCAGAGGACCAGGTTCAGTTCCCAGCACATATGATGTCTGTAACTTCAGTTCCAGGGGATATGACATCCTTACATAGACATATATGCAGGCAAAACACCAATGTATGTGAAATAAAAGTAATCAAATCTTAAAAGACAAAGAGCAATTCTGTGCCTAGAGATCTGGAGAATCAGTTTTAGAGGACCCGAGGACATAGGCTTCCCAGGAAGAAACAGGCCCTGATGGTTTAATAGAAGCCAATTGGCACTTAGTAGGCAAGAAGTGCTTTCCTGTGACTTTGCCAGTGACCCTTACAGGCACACAGCCTTCTAAGCTCCCCGGAACTGAAGAGATTTGCCCAGCTGATTGAGCAGAGAGCTGTGGACATGGCCTTGTATATACTGCAACAGGAAGACAGGTGAGGGGTCATGCTTGGTCAGTGGCAGAGGCGCGTGCATGCCTGCATGCATGCCTGAGGGGGACGCTATCAGCCAGCACCTCTGTATGAAGAGCAGAACCCTCTCTGCTAGCCTACCCTCGGGCCTCTGCTCTTACTGGGTGGTGACTCACCCGTACCTCCATTCCCGTTACACAGAACCAGAGTGTCAGACTCATTTTACTTTCCAAAAGACTGAGGTGGAGGGGGTGGAAGGAAGAATCGATGTGCTACACTCTGTTACCATGGTTCGGTTTACAAATAATTCCTGTCCTCACTGCTCCGGAGGCAGCTTTTTCTGCTTTCATAGGTAAAGGAACTAGACAGGGCCCACAGAGCCTCCTTCAAGAAGGATGGGTTGAGAGAGGCTGGCTACTTTTTCTGGGCTCATTTGGCCAGTGGCAGAGCTAGGACTGGTCCCAGATCCTCTGACCAATTTGCCGCCTTGTGCTGGTACTTGGGAACCTGTTCTGGAATGCCCGTTGCTTTTCTTTTCCTGATTAAGAGCATCCAGTTGCACTAAGGATAGGTGGGAACAGACCAAAGTGAAGGAATGATCCGGGAGTGTTGGCCTGGCTGGAAGGGAACAGTTAAGGTTTCAGGAATTGGCTGGGTCTGTTGTATAAGAAAAGAGCCCCTGGTCAGTTGGCTTGGAGTCAGCATGCCTGTGTGAGTGCTAGCCTTGGGCGAGCACAGCCAAACTACTCAGTTGCTGCCCACTGCCCTCCCTCCTGCAAGTCCACACAGAAACATGCTCAGTAAATACCTCAGGCTCTGTGGGCCATGCCTGGTCTGTGCGGCTTGGTTTTTATGCATCAGGAAGCAGCCATGGGCAACAGGCACACAGACGGGCATAGGTGTGTCCTAGTACACCTTATGAGAACAGGCAGGCAGCTTGTATCTGGCCACACTGCAGGTCTGGCCTGTGTACCTGGCCGGTGCATGCCACGTGCAGTGGTGGTTGGCCCCCCTTCCACCCTTGCTTACCATTCCTTCAGCTGTGAAGGTGGCAGTTTCTAAACTAGACTCGCACCAACCGTACCAGCCTCCTTCTCTTGTGTGCAATTAAGTATTTAGAATCCTAAGAGTGGTCCGTCATGTTCTAGTTTTTGGGATCCCCTCCCCCAATAAAAAGTGAGAGGCAATAAGTCTATTGTCACTTGGTAGCCTCCCTTTGCTTTGCTCAGTACTGTGAGCGTTGAGTTACCGTCACCTCTAGTCACGGGATGACCCAGAATGAAAGCGATGGGAGTGTGGCTCTGAGCTCACAGAGGGAGATGAGCAGGACTGGAAGAGGACAGTCCTTATGGCCCAGCTCCAGAACTTAGAGGTGGCTTCAGGGTGGCGAAGCAGGTGCTCCTCCCTTCCCAGTGCTTGTCCAGGGCCTTTTGGGATTTCTAAGTCTGTTCCCTCTACCTCCCCTCCCAGCTTTGCGCTTTGATTCCTCACACGTACTGTTGACATTTACTTATTGTGTGTGCGCACATGCATGTGACAGTGCGTGCACATGGAAGTGTATGAGGTGCGCACGTGCATGTGTGTGATGTATACGGTCGTGGGTGGGCTTCCTTCCACTATGTAGGTTCCCCATTTCTAACGGACTTAGAGGTAAGTGACCTTACTCTCTGAGCCATATCTCCAGCCCAGGGCCTACTCCCGTATAACTCCCCAAGTGTTTCCATCTCGGCTGCATTCATGGTAGATGTATATATCCTGATGTTTTTGTTGGAAGCCTTTGTTCACAGAGAACCCCCACACTTGATGCAAAGCCACATCTTCCCTTCGCTGTGCCCCCTGCATTACTTGTCTTTTCTTTGCCTCCTCTGACTGGGCCCTGAGGTCCTGAGGCAGGACTGACACCTCTCCTGGTGCTGAGTGCCTACCGGGTGCTTGAATGTTATTCATGGTTCACAGGGAAAGTATCCAGATGGCCGTGGGCCCATTCCTCTACATCCTGGAGGGAAACCTGCTCAAAGCTGTGGACCCTTCCACCCCACCCAGCAAGACCAGGTACCCAGCACAGTGAATGTTTATGTCACAGAGAGCCATGGGGGGGCTCTGGCTGCAGGGAGGGACCCAAGGGTATGGGGTCAAGAACCAGGCTGTCAGTGGCTGCAAGTCAGTGCTTACAAGGCCACGTCCTCCCAAGCAGTCCACAACTTTCTTACCTTCCTTCTGGGTATGGGTTTCCTAGAATGCTTTTATTTTAATGTCTCAAAGTCATTTTTCTTTTCTTTTTTAAAAACTAACTGGTTATCTGTCAAGCACATTAGTGTCACACTGGTTTGATATTGTAATAGTCCAAAACAGTGACGACTTGGTTGGAATCTTTTACTCGGTTTACAGAATGTCTGATCCCTGTACTTTTTAAAACACTGGAAACAGCTTGTGGGCTTTTATCCCCCATTTCATAGAGCCAGGGGCACCAGGCTAGGACCCTGGATTTGGAAAGTCTGTGTCCTGGGGACTAGTTCAGCAAATTGTGGTTTGCCAACAACGTCACAACCTGGAGACTTGTTTAAAAGTCCTGGGCCCCTCTCCATCCTGCCTGAGCAAAACCTGCATTTTAATCAGATGCACCTTAATGTTCAAGTACTGCCAGGGTGTGAGGAGAGGGGTAGGTCTGAGATAACACAGCCAGAAGCCTGCAGTGGGTGTGAGAGATGCCGGGAGCTGAGCTCCTAGTGAGGAAGCAGCATTTCCAACAGTAAACCATGCCTGTCCATCTGTCCATCACACACACCCGCACTGCATCTCCTACACCTTTTGCTCCTTGCCACTCTCCCCCTTGTGCCGGTCTCCTTGAGAGTCAGTAAAGTCCTTGACCATGCTTAGGAGAGAAGTGACGGCATTGAGCAGATACCATAAAATGGCTTCTTATGTTACTGGCTAAAGCTGTTTGGCAAACGTGGAAGACCAAGCAACTCAATATACATTTAAAACTAAGTAAAATGTCCAAACCTGCCAGGATCAGGGGTTACCCTCCTACACCCACAACAGTTATGGACTGGCAGGACCAGAGGGAGAAGAGAGGTAGGCCACACACCTCTCCTTTGAAACTCAGCAAGGGGGGAGCAAATGGGTGAGCGGGAAGGCGGAAGCGGGGAGAGTTGCCCCAGGGGTCGCCGTTCTCCTTGAGACTGGAGATTAGGAATAGGCCGTTCACCATCTGCTCCAGAGGAGTTTTAAACCAGCTCAGCTGACTGCTAGTTGCCCCTTGCTTCTGAGGTAGCTGCTGTTTTTCACTCAGAGGAGATAGGCGACGTCTTGGCCTCCTGGCGTCCTGATCCCAAGGCAAGCAGTTGTGGAGAACCATTTCCTTCTTGCAGGAAGATGTACCTCTATGCAACACACGATGTAACCCTCCTGCCTATGCTGTTGGCCTTGGGGATTTTTGACAACAAGTGGCCCCCGTTTGCTGTTGACCTGACCATGGAACTCTACCAGCACCAAAAATCTAAGGAGTGGTTTGTGCGGCTCTCTTACAACGGGAAGGTAAGAGCTCTGAAGTGAGAGTGGGCGGTGGCAAAGCACCCAGCCCTGCACGCCTGGTTTACTGTCAGGTGTCTCTTCTCAGGCCCAATGCAGTCCCAAGAGGTAGCCTCAGCTCTCTCAATCCCATGCACTTAGGGCAGTAGTTAGCCTGTGGTAGTGAGGTACAGCATGGCCACGTCTGCTCTATTACAGATCTCTTCTAGGAATAGGGCTACTCTCTAGCTCTCCTGAGTGTCTGCCAGGCTGTACCTCCTGACTGTGAGGCCCATTTTAGGAAGTCACAGAGGTGTCTTGGTACCCTGGCTGACTCAGCATTGTTGGTATCCAGGAGAGGAACTGTGTAGTCTGCAGGGGTGGTACTGTTAGCCCTTTTAGCTCACAGCCAGAACTCCATTAGGGCTCCTCAGTCTAGTCGGCGGTCAGGTTGCAATGCTTTTTTATTCTGGAAACTCAGGGTGGAGGGGCTCTTCCTGGCTGTTACATGTGTGCTCGTCCATACTGCATGGTTGAGACTGCTGGGCTCAAGTGAAGGCAGAGGGTGGAGCTCTCTGCGGACCTGCTGAGTTCTGTCTCTTCTGCAGGAGCAAGTACCAAGAGGCTGCCCTGACAAGCTCTGTCCACTGGACAAGTTCTTGAACGCCATGTCAGCTTACTCTGTAAGCCCAGAAAAATACCAAAGACTGTGCTCCCAAACATGGATAATGGAACTTGAAGAGTGACTTCTTTACACAGACAAGTTGATTTTTAAATAAAGTGCCTTTATATAAAAGAGAATCATGTTGAGACCAAAGCGGGGAGGGGGCCCTCTCTGTGACATGATTTCTTATTTTCTATCTATGCATGTTTTGCCTGTATGTAAGTCTTGTGTGCCACTTACATGCCTGGTGCCTACAGAATCCAGAGGAGGACATTGGATCCCCTGGAACTGGAGTTAGAGATGGTTGTGAGCTGCCTTGTGGATACTGGAAGCCAAACTTCCTCTGGAACAGTAGCCAGTGTTCTTAACCACTGAGCCATTTCTCCCGTGGCATGATTTCTAAGGTCAGAGCACTGGTGCGAGCCTAGGGAACTGTGAGCCTTTGGAACGCCAAGCTCTTTTCTTCTGTCAGTGGTACTCGGGCCCTGTTAAGTCTTGGTTATCAAAAGGGTGGTGGGTTCTGCCTTCAAGTTGTTGCAGTTCAGTGGAGAGAGACGTAAGTAATCAGTGGCTACAGTGCTGTGTGTCATAAGCTAGGACAATGTATTACGTACAGTGTTCTGAACATAGGGACAAACCTGCTCCTTCTAGTAAGGGTTACAAAGACAAGCCAAGAAGCCTTTTGGGGAAATACTAAGTTGACATGGGAGTAGTAGTTAGGGGTAATAAGTTCAGCGTTCATCAATAAATACAATACAGAATGTATGTAGACTTAAGGATAGAAATCACGTGATCATCTCAGTAAACAGAAAAGCCTTCTGGCAAAGTCCAACATCCCTGCATGGTTAAGGCTCTGAAGAAACTGGGAATAGAAGAAACATTCCTCAGCACAATAAGGGCTGTGTATGACAGACTTATAGCCAACATACAGTAAAGGAAAAACAAGTCAGAAACAAGACAACCATGTCCACTCCATTTACTCAATATGGTGCTTGAAGCTTTAGCTAGAGCCATAAGGCAAGAGAAAGAAAAGAAAGGCACACAGATAGGCAAGGAAGAAGTCAGATTATCCTGTGTGCAGATGGCATGGTCCTATCTTAGGAGACCTAAAGACTGCCCCAGGAAACATCTCATTAATGCTTAGCATAGTAGGATACAAAATCAACATACAGACATAAGCAGCCTTTTTATAAAACAATAACAGGAAACGGGAACATAGTCTGATCATAATAGCCTCAAAAAAAAAAAATGGTTTAGAAAGTAAGAAAACTAAGCAAAGAAACAAAAGACCTTTTCTTGGTAGATTTCACTGTCAACATGGCAGAGCTAAGTCACCTGGGAAGGGGGAGTCTGAGTCGAGGGATTGCCCAGATCAGATTGGCCTGGGTCTGTGGGGGATTGTCTTGATTGACAATTGATGTGGGAGGGCCCAGACTACTGTGGGCGATGCCACCCCTAAGACAGACAGGTGATCCTGGTTGTATAAGGAAGCTAGTGGAGTGGTAACTAGAGGGAACAAGCCAGTAAGCAGCATCCCCCATGGTTTCCGCTTGTATTCCTACCTTCCCGCCATGATGGATTGTGACCTGAAAGTATGAGATGAGATACACTCGTTCCTTCCACTTTTGGTCTTAGTTGGTGATAGCAACAGAAAGCAAGCAAGAACAGACCTCTACAGGGAAACCCTTAAAACACTGAAGACACTAGAGGAAGGACTTCCCATGTTCACGGGTCCACAGTAGTAACACTGAGAAAATGGCCATACTACCAAAAGCAATCCCTAGATCTACTGCAACCACTCAAAACTGCTGTGAGAAATCTCAGAAACAGAAAAGACAACCCTAACACTACAGAGGACCCCAAATAGCCAAAGCAGTGCTAAGCAAAAAGCAGTACTGAAGGTCCCATAACTCAAGTTACACTAAAGAGCCGTGCATCAAAGCCAGCATGGTACTGGCACAAAACCATGAATAAACCAATGGGGTAGGATGAAACCGAAGGCCCAGACAAATCTGCGTGGCTATGGGCACCTGATGTTTGACAAAGACACACACACACACACACACACACACACACACACACACACACACACACTACAGAAAAGCCGAACTTCAATTAGTGCTGCAAACACTGGGTATTCACAGGTAGAGGAATGAAACTAGATCCTTAGCTATCACCTTGAACAGCAAATCCAAAGGGAGCAATGGCATTGGAGGCCTGAAACTCGGGGTCTATTAGTGAGAGGAAAACATGCAAATAGAGGTGAGCCAGGATTTCCTGAAAAGGACTCTAGCTCAAGACAAAGTTGCAATTGACAAGGGATTGTGTGAAATTAAAAAGTTCCCTCGGTAGAAGAAGCAATGAGAAACAATTCAACGGACAGGCAGTCTGACAGGGTACTAACACCTCTAAAGAACTCAAAAGAAATTAAACACTATCCCCCAACACACCTGGCAGCCCTCTGTAGTGGTTTGAATGAGAATGGCTCCCAGAGGCTCACATGTTTGGATACTTGGATCCCTGGTTGATGGAACTTTTTTGGAAGGATTAGGAGGCGTGGCTTTGTTGGAAGAGGTGTGTCACTGGGCATGGGCTTTGAGGTTCCACCACCACCACCCGCCTCCTACTTGCAGTTTAAGGTGTTCTAAGAACTCAACTGTTCCCACATTAATATACCTTTGCCCCAACGTCATAGACTGTACCCTCCAAAACCATAAGCCCAATTAAGCACTTTCTTTTATGAGCTGCCCTGGACACAGTCTTTTTATCACATCAATAAAAAAGTAACCGCGAACAGTTCAGTAAATGGGCAAGCACATAAACTGTAAAGTGTGAGTGCTTTGAAGTATAAGCGGGGAGAGTGCTCAAAATCCCTAACCCTCACAAACAGGAAAAACCACACTGATTTCATCTCATCCCAGTCAGAAAAGCTGTAATTAGGTAAACCAGCAGCAAATGCTGGTGAGGATGCAGGGAAAGGAACCTGTAGACACCGTTGTTGGGAACAAAAACTAGTCCCTGTGGAAATCCCAAAGACATTCCTCTAATCAGCTGTACCACTCTGAGGTGTATCCTGAAGTATGCCACAGAGACACCAGTGGACCCATGTTTTCTGTGGTAAAATCCTTCAGCTAAGCTATGGAACCAGACTAAATCTCCATCAGAGAAGGAATGGATCAGGAATATGTGGTATGCATATACAAAGGTGTTTTATTCAGACATCTACAGCACAAAGTGATATTTGCAGAAAATAAACTAAGCCATATTCAGAGAGATAATTTTTTTGCATGCAGATCTTAGAGTGTATGTGTGTGGTGTGTTTGTGTGTGTGTGTATGTGTGTGGTGTGTATGTGTTTGTGTGTGTGTGTGGTGTGTATATGTTTGTGTGTGTATGTATATATATACAATATATATTAATATAGATCTAAAGGTGGATGGTGTGAAAGTAGAAAAGGATTATGTAGGAAAGGAAATGCAGAAAGGGTAAGCAGAGACAAGCATGGTGCAACTGGAAGAGAATACCAGTGAAGCCTATTATTATAATATAATGAGTATATGCGAATAGTAATGAGCAATGGGGACCTGACCCAGTGCTGAGCTTCACCTTTGACCCGGTATCCATGAATGCTTGCAGCCGCTGGTGGTCCTGTTTCCTTGTCCAAGTTCACATTCTTTCTCAGGGTCCATTTTAAATATGATGATGTCAAACCACCAACTTCTCAGAGAAGCCCTCAGGAGAGCCTCCCTCTTCCCTGCTGCCTGTGTGATACCTACTCAGATGGGGAGCCCAAGTCGACCATTTTCAGCTTTAGACTGTCATGTCCACTTGCTTGTCCTGTGGACAGAATCTTCCATGACAAAATCCCTTTTCTCTTCTAAACCTGCTCCCACAGGCTTCCCTCCCTCCTGCCTGGCTCTGATCGTGCTAATGCCATTCCTCTAGCCGCTAACCAGAAACCTGCCAGTGTTTCCTCAGACATGGCCCTGTGTTGCCAGTTAAGATCTATCATTCTATCAGCCTGTTTTACTCCACCTTGACTTCCATGTCCTTCTGTCCTCCCTCTGCTGCTTCCTGCAATCCTCATTTCACTAACAAACAAAAGCAAGATGTGTGCACCTCTGACAGCACATCTGCTAGTCCAAGTTGTGTCGCTGCCCTTCTCTTCCTCTCTCCCTCCTCTCTTCCTCCTACTAAGAACCTTCCCTCCCTCAGCCCATCCCAGGCCAGCCTTCCAGCCTCGCCTTTCTGCTTTGCCAGTGTTCTCTCCCCATTCTGTGTTCCCATTAGCATACAAATAAGCTATAAAAATCTCCTGTCTTAAATTTTCTCTCCACCTCTCAGCTATGCCATTTTTGTTTCTAACATGGCTGTTCAAAAACAGTTGCCATCCCTGATTCTTCTTATGTTTCCATGCCCACCACTCCATGGAGACACAACCCTTGGCAAAATCGGCAGTGACCTCTGGCAAGTCCAATGGCCAATTTTCAGTCTCTTACTCAGCTTCTGGCGCTCTCTCTCTCTCTCTCTCTCTCTCTCTCTCTCTCTCTCTCTCTCTCCAGGGTTTCTGCCTGCCTCCGACCCCGATGCTGGGGTTAAAGGCTGTCATCCCCGCCTGGCTCTAATCCCTTGCTTCTTCCACTTTTCCACCTGTGTATTTTTGTTGAATTCCTCCCCTTTCCTAAACTTAGTTTTCGGGCATTTTTCCTTCCTCTTCTGCTCTCAGCCCCTGGTGATCTCAGGCGGCTCTGTCATTTTAAGTAACAATTGCCCAATAAAATTATACTTCACCAAGACTCTGAATTTTGGCCTCACTTCTTTTCGACTCAGTAGAAGCTCAGTTTAAATATTAAATTATTTTATTTATTAAATTTATTTTATTTATTAAATATTTCATAGGGATGAGACATCCCCTGGCTCACAAAGGGGCCCCCAAAGTCCTTTTTTCCATTCCTCTCCCACAGGCAAGAGTACCCTCATCTAGCAAAACCTCTGTTCACCAAGTTGTTTGGACCAAGAGCTTTGGGGCCACCCTTGAGTCCTCCCTCACTCTCGTAGCCCACTGCATCCATGACTGGTGGGCCCTGCTGACTCAGCCTCTCCACTGTACCCAGAACTGACCCCCCATTGCTGCTGTCTTAGTCCTTAGTTCTTAGTTCACTGCCTGGACTCCCCCACAGGACTAACCAGTCCTGCCTTTCCACCCTTCTTCCCCGTCTCTCACAATGCAGGTGCTGCTTTTGAATGCAGTCTACTGATTCTCTGGTTCCCATCTCTAAGCAAGTGACAGCCATTGTAATGGTCCCCAGGGAAGCCTTGCCTTCTTGTTCATTCTTCAACCCCTCCCCCCATAGCAACTTCTTACTTTATTTGTAATTGATGAGTGATGATTGTATTTATAAGAAAATAGTGTTTGATGTATATCTACAGTATGAAATGCTTAACTCAAGCTAATTAACATAACCGACCACCTTGGCCACTTTTCGTGTGTGGAGAAAATGAAAATCTATACATTTAGGAGAACAGAGTGCTGCCAGTTGGATGCATTTTCCTGTCTAAACGTTACATGGAGCCTTAGTCCCTAGGGTGAAAGAACTGGGCATGTGACCTAATGGCAGGTGTCTGGGTTGTTGCAGCTCTATTTCCTGGATCAATGAGTGCCACTAAGAGAGGGGCTTGCAGGAGCAGTCTGTTTCCTGTCTGCCAAGTGGTGACAGTGCTGTTCCTTCTCTCAAGGATGCACATGCCACTGTCTTAGAAGCAGAGAGCCAGGCTCTGACCTGCTGGTGTCTTGGTCTTGGCTGTCCCAGCCTCTAGAACTGTGTGAGATGAATCTTCTCTTAAAATCATCCCATTTGTGGTATCCCATTACAAAAACCCCAAGCAGTCTAGCAACATGTTTTTACCATGTTCACCATGCGTGCAGGACATCATTATGACTTGCTCTCCCTAACTAAAATTCTGTGCCCTTTGACTTTCAACCTCCCCTAACTGCTGCTCTACCTTGGTACTCTTGAAAAGGAGTGTGTCGAGAGGCTCAGAGCCTTGTCCTTACTGCACGGGCTCTGCTCTTCCAGGAAGTTCATCCTGACATCCGTGTGCTTGGATCTCTTCATTCAGCTTTCAGTTCGCTGTCCTCTCAGGAGGGTCCCCCGCATCCTCTGCAAATAATGCGCCAGCTTCTTCACCTCTCTACTTTAGGCCTTTGTTACAGTTTATCACGTTGTACCAGGGGCTTCCAAGGTCCCCCAAATGTTCCTACGTTGACGTTTTCAGCCTTCTTTCAGACGGATTAACGACATCAATGAGGTCACAGAGCTGAGTTCTGACCCAATATGACTGCATCCTTATAGGAAGAAGAAATTGAGACACTGAACAGAGGGGATTCCATGGGACCACACTGGAAGACGGCTCTCTGTGAGCTAAGGAGAGAGGTCTCAAGAGACCAACCTTGCCCCTCACCTTAGACTCGCACCTTTGCTAAGGAAGTGAATGAATGTCTGATGTAGCCCTCAAAACTACCGTCCCCACAGCATTTACTAGGGCTTGCCGCTCAGATCCATGAATGTATTTGCTTACCCCACCGACTAGAATGTAAGCTCTACAGAGGCAGACGTGATCATCGCATCCTTTAGCGTGTCTTCAGCAGTAACACATGCTCAGACACGGGCATGTTTGAATGGCAGGCCCCCTATTCTAAGTCACTGGTGTGGCCTCCTAATGATTCCTACCTTTGCTTGCCGTCATCCTCTGGGGTCTGGCCTTGAGTCTCACACACCTCCCTGGACAGGCAGGTAAAGATTATGTTATGTAAATTATTACATTTGTTTATTTTGCATGTGGTGAGCATAGGGCACAGTCTGCCTATGGGGTGGGGGTCAAAAGACAACTCATTGGAATGTGTTCTCTCCTTCCACCTTGTGTCTTTACGCCCACCCCCAGTCATCCCTGCCGCAAGCCATCCTTCCAGTCCTGAGAACTATGATTTTTTTAAAAAAGAAAATTCCATTTTTCTGTCCTCTTTCTTCTTGGCACACATTCCATGCGTGACCCTGCACACATGTTGCCTTTGCCTATCCAATCCTTGCTAATCGGTTCTGTTGGTCACTTCCATGTAGGATGCTGGTCACTCATTATGGGTCTTGTATGGGTCTTGTAGTCTACAGGCAAGTGCAGGGCTTGGTAGGACACAGACATCATCAGCAAAGGTGTTCTGACCAGCAAGGGAGGTGAGAACTGTCTCCTTGTATGCATGCTCCCCTGTTCGCCACTAGCGGGAAGCCTAGAGTAAAGGAAAACACCTAGGCTGTAGCTGGGTTCAAATTCTGTTTCCAAAGATCCTATTTTCCCTTCATTTAAATGGCAATGGTGATACATAATTACTATTTATTTCTTATAGTCATGTCTCAATTGTGAGCTCGACTGAACAAACAGAAAGTTCTCCAAATGTCTTTTCTCCATTTCTCCCTGCTTCCCACTACAGTTTTGCCTGTGAGGGTTTCCTCTCTTGAGTCCCCTAGCCTTGCAAGTGCCCTGCTGTGTCTACCATCCCCAGGCAGCATGCCCGCCCAAGGGAACAGCCACATCCTGACTCCTTCCCTCAATGCTGGTGTGACTGAGGGCAAGTCGCAGAACTTCTAGGAGCCTGTTTTTTCCTCTCTAAAGCAGAGAAACATTGCTATTTGCTCACCAGGCAATTTGGCCCAATTGCAGAAGAAGGAAGATGGATGTGAGGGGACTTCATGGCTCCTCCCCTGTCCCAGGCCCTCACTCCTTCCTCTGGGAGTCCAAGAATGCTGCTAAAGAAATCCTAGAGATGGCTTGCCCAAGAGTGGCAAAGTAAAGGCCCCCCTAGACTTCCTCTTCTCCAGCTCTCCCTGCCTCCTGCCATAGCTGGGCTCAAACAAGGAGGCTGTAACTTGCAAGGACCCATCTGCTAGAACTTTCTAATGGCCTTGACCAAGGCTTGCCCTATGGGGGCTCTGTTCTGCTAGTCAATGAAATGAAATGACTGGTATTAGGTAAGTTTCAGTCTCTGCTTCCGTTATGTGCAGATTCTCCATGCAGTTTCCTCACCCGGAAAGTGAAACAGGAAGTTCTCCCAAGGAAGACAGCAGGGGACCAGAACCCAACCCAGAGACAGGGAGCAGAGGTCCCATCTTAACACCGTGGTCCTCAGTTCACCAGGACAAGACACACAGGCCTGGTGCAGTCTTCTAAGAAACCTGAATTCCAGTCTTTTAAGTGGTACCTGGCACCCTGCTAAGCCAGAAGCTTTTGGGGACATTTTCGGGACACCTCAGAAGCCCCCAAAGGAGGCCCGTGGGAATAAGGGCTTGCAAAATAAAGCGTCTAATGCTGTATTTGCTGCACGCCGGGGCTGGGGTGGGGTAGGGGTGCTGCTAGGGTGCTGTGTCCTGGGGATGCCTGGCAAAGGCTTGAGTCCCATTTCAGGCTGGAAGCTGAGGTCTCTGGGGAACCGGCTTTGTGCTCTGTGCAGGCCCTGCCCTCTAGTGGCCAAGAGACTCTGCAAGCCTTAGCCACCTGACTAACCTCCTCAGAGAACAGAAAAGCATTTTCCCAACAAAAAGCTGCTCTTCTCCTTTCTCCTTTCTCCCTACCTGATTTTTGAGATGTGGTGCTCACTGAGGAAATGGGAGGGGTCGCAATGGATATCTGTGAAGCAAAGGCTAAACGCGGTCTGGGAGCGGAAGGTCTACTAACCGTGGAGTCCTGTTGAGCTGGTGACCGTCCTCTCCTCTGCCTTTACTGTGGGTCTAATTTTGGACAAGTCAGTTAGCCTCATGCCGGTGAGCCCTATGGAACCAGGGTGTGGCTCACTTGTGGAGTATGTGCTTAGTATGTACAAAGCCTAGAATGCGGTCCCTAGCACCATAAATACAGGTTATACAAACAAAAATATTTCTATATCTTCACCTATAAAGGAGGATCTAACCTGACTTCTTTCTCTCACTGTTGTCAAAGGGCCACATAGCTTAGGTGGGTGACGTTCTTCCTAAGATAAAAACTGACATATGACCAGAAAGCCTTGCCCCATTGTTCCAGAGAAGTCTACGTGCCCCTCCCTGCTCTCCAGACCACTACTGGAGCTGGCATACCACGAACAGGTACAGTGTCTGTGACTGGGGCTTACAGTGTTCTAGGATTGCATGAACTACATACCTACCTTGCTTGGAGTTGACGGCCAGGGACCTGGATTCTAGCTTCACCTGGGCCCTGGGACCTTGGGCAAATCTCAAAGCACTGCAGTCTCTGTTATGTGTTGTGAGAGCGATGATGCTGTCTGCTGAGGACTGGGTGGGGTGGGAAGGTGCTAAGCAAAGTTACTATGTAAGTCTTTGGAACGAGCTAGTTGCTCAAATACAGATTTGGAATCCACATCTCCTTACATTTGGGGTTGTAAGAACCCAGAACTTACAGCTACTATATGCCCAGACATCGCCTTGCTCCTAGGGGCACTGGTTTTGGAGAAGGCAAATACATAATTTGATGTCAGAGATATGGCCTAATTATACCAGCAGGAGTGTGCTGAGGCTGGGCGATGTTGGAAACGTTGTTTTCTCTATTTTGGTAGGCGAACAGGGCTTTCCCCTCTCCCCACCCCCAGCCCCCACCCTCCACCCAGGCAGGCTTCTCAGAGAGACATCTGGATTTGGGAGAGATTAAAAGTCTCAAAGGTGAGGGGAAGATGTAGGGAAATGGCCTGCGCTGAGTCTCAGCGAAGGACAGTATTCATCAGAGAATTAATTTGGAAGGAAATAGGGTGTGAAATAGCAGGCTAGGCTTTCAACTTTGGCATCGGAGCCTCAGAAAGCCAGAGCTTCAGCGGCGGCGGCCAAGGCTCAGCTGGGGGAGCCGCGCGTCTGGAAGGCAGCTGGGGGTGCTCAGAGACCACAAACGGTTGATCTGGGGAGGAACTGATTGAGTGTGTAATTAAGGGAAGGGCTGTATAACACTCGGTTAAGTAGAACTTGATGGGGTCAAGCCAGCGTGGCTGCTGGGAGCTGAGAGAGCAGCCAAGGGCACCGTTAGGAACTGAAGCCAAATGCATCCAGGTGGACACAGCTCGCATGGGCCGTGGAGGGAGACCGGCGGCGAGAGAGGCGGGGGAGGGGCGGCAGAAGGCTCGACTGCTCCGTAGGTCAAAGTGTCCCCTCCCAGTACCTCAGTGGCTCAGCTCTAGAAATAAGGTGACATTATGCAGCAGTGTCAAGTCCCATGGGAAGGAAAAAGTGAGAAAGGCTGTAACCCAGCCAAGGTGAGTCACTGTGACCCAGATCCCCAGTGTATAAAGCCCCTGCCTACCTCTAGCCTCACCCCTTACCACACTGACCCTTTCCCAGACTGTGAAAAGTTGTCCTTGCCCCCGGAACCCATCTTAGAGATCCTTCCTTCAGATCTTCCCCAAGGAGAAGAACACTGATTGGTTATCTAGTACCTAGTAGTCAGTGCTGACAACATACATACATACATACATACATACATACATACATACATACATACAGGTAACGTACACACTGCGCAAGTTATATGTACACACACACATATATTTGCATGCAATAACAATTAATCAAGGGCTGGAGAGATGGCTCAGTGGTTAAGAGCACTGACTGCTCTTCCAGAGGTCCTGAGTTCAATTCCCAGCAACCACATGATGGCTCACAACCATCTGTAATGAGATCTGATGCCCTCTTCTGATGTGTCTGAAAACAGCTACGATGTACTCATATATAATAAATAAATAAATCTTTAAAAAAAACAATTAATCAAAAGGAGGCAAATGAATTTGGAAGAGAGTGGGGAAGGCTGTATGGGAGGGCTTAGAGAGAGGGACTGGAAAGACAAGATGGTGTGACTGCAGAGTGATCTCAAAAATTAAAAAGAGAAAAAAAAATGTCTTCCTTGCACCTGACAGCATCTGCTATGTAACTGTGAGTATGAGTGTGTTTATTGTCACAAGTGCAGCAGAAGGACTGGTTGGGCACACAGACTCTGGAGCCAGACCACCTAATCCCACCATTGGATAGAGGTTTTAGTGAGAAGTCCCTTCAGTATGAATCAATAGCATGACATAGTCCTCAGAATTATAAATGCTCCATTCCTCGGGATCTGTGCAACCCAGAGAAAATGACTCGACTTCTCTGTGCTTCCACGCCTTTTCTCTGTAAACAGGAATCATCATGGCATTTCACCACAAGAAGTTTTATCAAGAACAAATGCAAAGAACAATGCTGTCACGTGGGAAACGCTCCGTAAATGTTTGCATTTATTTAAGATTTATTTTTTTTTCTTTTTTCTTTTTTTCGGAGCTGGGGACCGAACCCAGGGCCTTGTGCTTGCTAGGCAAGTGCTCTACCACTGAGCTAAATCCCCAACCCCAAGATTTATTTTTTTAAATCTTGTCGGGGGTTGGGGATTTAGCTCAGTGGCTTCCTAAACTAAAACCTGAGTTCATCCCCCTTCAAAAAAAAAAAATCTTGTCGAACATCCATCTTGTGTGGTTTGCTATTATTGTGTGCAGTTGAATACATTGCCTGCTGTACATAGATCATGACCTAGAGCAGAGTGGGGCTCAGTATGTAATCTGATTGAATTTAATGCTTAAAGCGGTTAATTCAGTAGTCTGTGTTCTCTGGAGACGTATTTCACATTATTTCATAGGCTTCTACCTCATTGTACATGTTTTGTTCCATGATTTGCATAAAATAGAACTTAGTAGAGCTTGGAGTAATAATTTTTACCAAAGACAAAAGTGGGAGGGATCTACCAGGATGACCGAGTGAGTGAACAGATAACATGCATGCAGTAAGTCTGTGTGAACACCAGGTTCGGATTCTGGGCCAATCTTGAATTCAGGGCTCTAATCCTAGGTTCTCAAAGTCAGTTTCTCACAGTTGACAGAAGCTTTTGTGAGCATGATGTTCAGTATGTCGTGCTCCTCAGAATTCTAAATGTACAGTGGTCATCTGGTACCCAGAAAAAAGGGTATGGCGGCCCTGCCCTATGCTATACAATCATCCTGCATGGCCAGAGAACTGTGCATACATTTTAGAGTCAGGCGGAGAGCAGAGCTAGACAAATACATCAACCAGAGAACCACCGTGAAGAGGGAAAAACCAAAGGGACTGAGTCGTCCCAAACATATCAAATGTATGATTTATGTGGGCACACTCAGACAAGCACCTACAGGTTACAGGATAGAAAGGCTTGAGATCAGTGGAAGGGAGATCTTTGAAAGAATCGGAGCTGTGCACGGATGAATTGGGCCACCTCAGAGGGCGGTGTCCCTGGAGATCTGTGAGCTTACACTGGCATGGAGCCAGGGTCACACCCTGGCCAGTGTCTGCTTACTCGGAGAGTCTGTGGTTCTGAGATTTCACGGCGTCCTTTCTTCTCCCGGACAGTCTGAGTCAGAAAGCCTCATTTTGCTTTTCATGTGGTCGGGAACAAGGTTCGGTCCTCTAATCTGATGATTCTGAACATTAAAGAGGGCGCACAGAGGTGCTTGAGAATCTGGTGACCTTGGCCTGACCCCCCAGGAACAGTGCCTTGGCTTCCCCACTCGGGGCTCCTCAGGCTTTAGGATGGCAGGGAGCAAACAGTAGCCTGGGCACAAACTTCCAGTCAGTGCCTGCTTCACTGGCCTGTGTTGGCGTGCCTACTCTGACATCTCCTTCTTTCTTGGCTTTGAAGTACCATATCTGAGAACCCGGAGCAGCAAGAGGCTTTTGAATCTCTCCTGGGAGAGAAGAACCATAATTTGGCACCAGCTAGAACCCTAGGGTGGGAGCTGAATGTGGGCTACAGAGCCAGGTGGCACCTAGGGTGATACGAGGAGCCAAGGGAGGTGGTGCTCAGTGGGACTTGTTTCTTGCTCACCTTTCCTTTATTCAAAAACCTTAAAAATTGTGCTGGGGAAAACTAACTTTTGTTCTACGCACAGACAGATGTACTTCTCTAACCATACAGCTAATATGGCGATAGCCTCTGCTTAACAAATACGTTTTTCTCTAGCAGCAGTTTCCCACGGATTACATGAGTGATTGTTTCCTTCTCCAGCAGGCGCCTAAGACTGAAGCACCATGGGAAATACCGTTACTAGGCATCGTGTTCTTGCTCAGTTCATTGAGTTAGTGACAGTGGTTTTCTTTTTCTTTTTACCATTTTTTTTTATTAAGCTCCTGAGATCTTAGGTTCGAGTCTTCCACTCAGGTTGCTGACCTTCATTTGTCCTTTGTCCTTTGATTGGCTCAGGCTCTTGAGAGCCCCTTTCAGGCAAATGTTAAGCAATCAGACCTGATTTTCCAGGTATTCTAGTTTCTCCTCCATGCTGGGGTTGTCGGGGGCTGCTCTGGCATCAGCCACCCTTGGGTCTGGTCATGAAGTAGATGGTCACCAGAAGGCACAGCATTGAAAAAGACAGATGCTCTCCCAAGAGCAGGTCTGAGAAATCAAACATAGAATGTAGGGTCGTGTGTGTGTGTGTGTATGTGTGTGTATGTGTGTGTGTGTGTGTGTGTGTGTGTGTGTGTGTGTGTGTGTGTTGTCAGGGACAAGGGGATGCATCTGTGAGCCTTTGTACTCACTGCTGAAGCCACTCCAGATCTTGTCTGTGCATTGCAAGCTCTCTGGTGACTCAGAAATGCTCAGGTAAACCCTAAGCACACACACCTGTGTTATCTGACATCAACTTCACAAAAATATCTTTGCCATCAGCACCTGGAGAGAGGCAAAAACAGACTGGGATTCCATCTGATCTTGGGTTTTGCCACGCCTCTCTCTGCACTGTCCTCTGGAGTGGATCTTCCCTTAACTCTGTCTCCTTCACCTCAAGTGGTGCTTGCTCCCTTTGCTGTCTGGTATCTTCCGCCCTGGGACCAGATTCCTTCCCTGTGTCTTGTGATTTCTCTGCCAAGGGCGGCAGGAATTCTATTATCCAATCTTTCTTACTCGGGCTCCTTCTTTTCTTTTAAAACAGTTTTTCTGTTGCCTCACACTCTGCTTACTTCGGTTTTCCTTTCTTTTCCATCCACTCTCCAGCACTTGCTTGATGCTGACTGCCAAATCTACTAGTTCACATAACGTGCAGAGTATCTAACACACATAGACACACACAGACACACACACACACAGATACACAGACACAGACACACACACACACAGAGACACACACACAGACACACAGACACACACATACACACACAGAGACACAGACACAGACACACACACAGAGAGACACACACACACAGACACACACACACACACATACACACACAGAGACACACACACACACACAACGCACACCACACACACACACACACACACACACACACACACACACACACACACACACACAGACACATACAGACACACACACACACACACACAGACACACACACAGACACACACACACACACATACACAGACACACACACACACACACACACACACACACACACATACACAGACACACACACAGAGACACACACACACAGACACACACACACACACACACACACATACACACACAGACACAACACACAGACACACAGACACACACACACACATACACACACACACACACACACACAGACACACACACAGAGACACACACAGACACACACAGAGACACACACACAGACACACAGACACACACAGACACACACACAGACACACAGACACACACACAGACACACACACAGACACACATACACACACAGACAAACACACAGACACACAGACACACACACAGACATACACACAGAGACACACACACAGACACACAGACACACAGACACACACACAAACACACAGACACACAGACACACACACACAGACATACACACACATACACACAGAGACACACACACAGACACACAGACACACACACACACAGACACACAGACACACACAGACACACACACACAGACACACACATATACACATACTAGCATATACTCAAATACACAGGAACATGCATGCATGCATGCCCATACTATATTCCTATTTCTTCTGCTGTACCAGAAGTGCTGTCTGGAAGAGGAATACATCAATCGATTCCAGGAATGGCTGTTAGTGATTTGATTCCTGAGGGCACTGGCCCTGGGTTGCTGCTTCTGTTTCTTGAAGCCACTGTCCCTACCATTTGGACTTTTTGCAATGCTTCCTTAGCTACTTTAATGGCGGATTCTTTCCATCTGAATTTCCTTGCCAGTCTAGGGGTGGAGGTGGGTGGGGACAGTTCCATAATTTCCTGTGAGCTTTTGCTTCTTCTGCCGAAGCTTTGCCTCCTTCATACCGTTGATCTCATGGGCTTAGTTCTCAGCCTCTGCTCGTCCTTCTGTTCTCTCACACTCATGGAGAGTCCTCATCTCCACATGTCCAGATGTCCCCTCCTCCTCCCTACACATGCGGGTGACACATCACCTCGCACCACTTAAGCCCCAATGAGTCTCTTCCTCGGCTTCCTTCACTCTTAATGAGGATGCCATAAACTTGGGGTGAGTCAGGTGGGGAGGAAAACTAAGGGTTTCTTCTGGGGATGGCGAAGGTAAAAACAGGTCTAATATATAGGGGAAGGCATAATGGAGGAGCCATAACAGTGGTGCGCCCTACAACCCCAGCACTTGGGAGGCTAAGGCAGGATTGTGAATATGGGCAAGCTCAGGCTCCATCACAAGACCCTACCTCAAGACTGGGGCCAGAGAGTATCCTCACTTGACAGTGGTTGCTTTAGCATGGGGCTCAACCCCCAGTGAGCCAGTTAATTCCTGTCTGGTTTGCTTTCTACTGGTGAGATAAATACCATGTCCAAGACCAGTTGTGAAAGAAAGGGTTTATTTCATTTCACGGCTTCATGTCCGTTATGAAGGGAAATCAGAGGAGGAACTCAAAGTGGGAACCGGGAAGCAGGAGCTTTCATGGAGGCCACAGAAGAGTGCTGCTTACTGACTTATTCTTCAGTCCCAGTCAGCAACTTTCACCCGTGCATGGGTGGTGCTATCCACAGTGGGCTGGGCCCTCTGGCATCAATCATTTATCAAGAAAATTCCCACAGACTTGCCTGCAGGCCAATCTGATGGAGGCAGGTTCTTAGCCGAGGCTACCCCTCCTCCCCACTACACACAGATGGCTTTAGTTTGTGTCAAGTTGATGAAACACGAACCAGTACAACTCCAAATCCTTTTCTTTCCTTATAAATCTCTCCAACATTAGGACTCTGTTCTTCAGGCTGAAATGGCCACGTGACTGTGGTTAGGGGGTTAGGGGTAGTTGTGGGGAATCCAGGGCAGAGCACCGGGCTGCTTTAAATGAGTTTGAAGCTTCATATCTGATGCACGATAACCGGAGACAGGTAAAGAACTCACACAGGTTAACACCAAGAGAGACATATTTCTAGTCTCAGACAACAAAAGCACAAAGGCAAAGATACCTCAGTTTTTAAAGTCCACTATGGACCACAGAACCTGAAACTGGTGATGCCTTATTTCCCACAAACGAAAGGCTGTGAGTGCCGGGAATGAAAGCAGTATAATCAGCCTTTGGTGGTGGAACTTAAACGATTTCCTTGCTCCTGCGGGCTAAGAGGCCAACAGATGGAAGATTCCCAGGAAATTTGCTAAAATTGTTTGTGGCAGGTCACCTAGCTTAGATGATAGCAGCCTCCTCTTCTTTCCCGTTATGCCTGGTCTTGTGAATGCCCTGACTTCTTTACTGGACTCTGCGTTTGGTGAGAGTAGTGTAGGACCACATCCGATCAGTTTACTGCTGGATGAATGCTTAGACTGGTAGGTACTGATGAAAAGAATCCTGGGGCTGGAGAGAGAGTTCGATGGTTAAGAGGTTGTTCTACTGCTCTTCCAGAGGACCCAAGTTAGCTTCCTGGCATCCACAGAGGTCAGTTCACAACTGCCTATAACTCCAAGGCCTATAACAATGCCCTTTTCTGGCCTCTTCAGGTACCCATGCACACACAGCACACGTGTAAACACAAGTATAAATTAGAAAGAAAGAAAAAATAAAGAAAAAAATTAAGGAAGGAAGGAAAAGAGAGAGAGAGAAAGAAAACGCTGGGCGTAGCGATGCAGATCCATGATTCTGGCAGTTGGAAACAACAGCACAGGAGGATTGAAAACTCCAGGCCAGTTTGACCTACATAGCAAGACCTTGCCTGACTGGGGGGAGACAGAGACAGAGACAGAGACACAGAAATAGAGACAAAGACAAAATGAATTATTTGATGGGTGAATGGACAAGGTGAAGTAGATAAGTAAACATATAATGATTATACACATATATTTAACATTCAAATAAAGTGCTGAGTTGATGTTGATGTCAAGATTAACTCTAATAGTTTTAGAAAAATAAGGGCATTGGGGTAATTCACTTAATCACTTATAAAAAATAAGTCTTAGAAAATAAACAATGAGTGGATAGACTATATATATATGTATATATATGTATATATATATATCATATAATGGAGTATCAATTAACCTTTAAAAGGATACATAATTCTGGCACATCTACAGCATGGATAAACCTTAAAGACATGCTAAGTGGAATAGGCCAGACCCAAAATCACAAGTATTCCATGATTCTGCTTATGGGAAATTCCTAAAAACACAGTAGAAAGGCAGTTGCCAGGGTCCACAGAACAGGAGTGGGCATGGGCAGTCGTGTCATGTGAAGCTTCAGTTTGTATCTTGGAGAAGCTCTGGAGACAGATGGTGGTGACGGATGCTGTCTTAGTTAGGGTTTCTATTGCTGCAACAAAACGCCATGGTCAAACTGTGAGCTGTGGAGGAGAGGTTCACTCACCGGGGGAGGAGAGGTTCACTCAGCCTGTGCTTCCACATCTTTGTTCATCACTGTTGGGTACAGGAATCGCCTGACAAACCACACCAACCCTGATCTCAGTCAGGCAGGGAGGTTTACTGAGCATACACCCAGGACTGGTCAGCCAGAGCCACAGTCCAGATACAGGAGCTGAACCATGGCATTGACTTAAGATCCTACAGGGTTTTTAAGGCCCAAATCCACAAACATCTGTGCCAAGTTATTCCACCAATCAGGGTTTAGGGATAAGGGGATTTCTTTGTGAACATGTCTTTGTTGTACACCACCTGTTCCCATTGGTTGAGGCAGGGGACTTGCCTTGTCTAATATTCATGTCTCAACTTTTCTACCAGGATGGGATTTATCTAACATTCATGTCTTAACTTCCCAACCAGGATGTCAGCTACCCACATAGCTGACATTTTTACTAAGTAGAATGACAGTTCCCAAAGAAGTCTTGGAAACTTAAACTTTACTGGACCACCACTCAAAATGGAAGTCTTATTTCAAATAGTTTATTAAATTGTTGTAGGTGTCTCTCTTTTGTTGGGGTCCATTCCAGGGGCAGCTTTTTACCATAAAAGCTTATGTATAGGTGCAGGAAGTGCTGTTGGGTGGTTGGTTCGGGTCCAAGCTTATTGTGGGTAACTATACAAAGCAGTTCTACTGACTTCTATCAAGGTCGGTTTCCACAAAACATAACAGAATATGTAGTCAGTCTTGGCATTAGAAAGTTTCTTAGTGGCCTGGAGAGATGGCTCAGCGGTTAAGAACACTGATTGCTCTTCCAGAGGTCCTGAGTTCAAATCCCAGCACCCACATGGTGGCTCACAACCATCTGTAATGAGATCTGATGCCCTCTTCTGGTGTGTCTGAAGACAGCTACAGTGTGCTCATATACATAAAATAAATAAAAAAATTAAAAAAAAAAAGTTTCCTAGTAACAACAGAACAGTTTCCTTATGACTGTAGGCTATCAGGGTAACTGTTACCTAACCCTTGACATTTTACTTGGGTCCCAACAATCACTAAAGAAAGTCAGGACAGGAACTCCAACAGGCAGGAACCTGGAGATAGGAGCTGATGCAGAAGCCACGAAGGAGTGCTGCTCACTGGCTTCCTCAGCCTGCTTTCTTGTAGAAGCCAGGACCGCCAGCCTAGGGATGGCGCCCATTGCTATGGCTGGACCCTCCCCCACCGATCACTAATTGAGAAAATGCCTTATATTTGGATCTCATGGAGGCCTTTCCTCACCTGAGGTCCCCTCTCTGATGACTCTAGCTGTGTCAAACTGACACAAAGCAGCAGTACAGATGCAGTGACTCGAGTGTAGTAAATGCATAGCATCTTTATGTATAGCTAAAATGGTTAAAACTGTAGTGTGGTTTTCTTTTTACTACAAAACCAAATAGGAGTGAAAAAATGCCTCACAAAACCAAATATGAGTGAAAAATGCCTCACAAGTATCAGGATCCTTCTGGGCCTTCTCATCACTTGCAAGAAAATCAGAACAGCATCCCTTCCAACAGGAAATTACAGAGAATCAACACATGGAATTTTAGGATGAGCTTCTAAGGACCAGTCGGTCATAGTGAAGCTTAAGATGAGGTAACGGCTACCTGAGCATGGGGGTCAGACTGAACACTTCCTGCAGTGCACAAACTGTGCGAGGAACTGAGGAACCTGGGGAGATGAGGCAGGTCCCGCTCATCTCAGCTGTTGAACAAGGAACATTTATGGGACAGAGGTAACTGAGAGGAACATCAGGGTCATTTTTACTTGGAGGCTGGCATATGACAAATAAGGACAGTCCTTATTCTGTTATCTGTTCCTGAGAGTGAATTGGGGCCTATTTTTAGGCAAGAAAGAAAAAATGACAAAAGAGTCTGTCTTAGTAAGGGTTTCTATTGCTGTGAAGAACACCATGACCATGGCAACTCTTATAAGCAAAAGCATTTAATTTAGGGCTGGCTTACAGGTTCCGACGTTTAGTCCATTATCGCCATGGTGAGAAACATGGCAGCAGACAGGCATACATGGTGCTGGAGGAGTCTAGAACTCTACAACTGGATGGGCAGGGAGGAGGGAGAATGACACTGGGCGTGGCTTGAGCATTTGAAACCCCAAAGCCACACCTCCTCCAGCAAGGCCACACCTCCTAATAGTGCCTACCATCCTTATGATCTTATGGGGGCCATTTTTATTCTAAGAACCCCAGAGGACTAACCCACTATGTGGCACAGTTTTCTAAAGATCTGTTGGAACTGGAGCTATCCATGGGGTAGCCTGTGCCGCTGAGCTGCTTCAGTGGAGACACACGTTGACTTCGGAGCATCAGTTGAACCCCTTCCATTTTCTTTCAGTTGCTCATTCTCAAGGCCTCGGTCTCGTGCCTGACTTTTCCATTCTCGTGGTGTCTAATGATGTCTTGGCGTTCTTCCCTCAAAGCATGTTCACCCTTTTCTCTCCACGCCATTGCCAGCAGCCTTGTCTCCAAACACAAAAGCACCGAGCTCACCCCTGTGAGCTCCTTCAGGCTCTGGCTTTGCCTTTACCACGTTCACTTTGCATGTCCCTGCCCGACTCACTTTATGAACTGTGCACCAATAATTGTCTTGATAAAGACCGGAGAGCGCAGTTGACTCTCACATCAAGATGCGATCCCATCTCTTGGCCTCTGAGGCTGTTCTTCCTTCCATCTTTTCAGCTCCACTTTCTGTAACTCAACTGGTTTGCTTTACTTAAACTGTCCCTTTGATGTCAGCTGGCTTCGTTGCCTTGACCCGCTCGTCCCTTCCCACTTCTTTCCCCTTAGCTCTGTTGTGCCTTTGTGTATCCTCTTTCCGTTTCCTTTCGGGCTCTGATCCACGCATCACAACCACCATGAAATACTCCCCAGCTACCCACGCTCATACTGATCCTTCTGTTCTCTGGTCCATTTAACAAATATTTACTGATCTCTTGTCCAGTGCAGACACCAGATGGCAGGCCCGAGTGAACGACTGATGAGCAAGAGAGAACAGGTCCCTGACTTCATAAAGTGGCTCTCAGAAGTTATTGCTAAGAGGGATGCAAACAAGTTCTGTGATGCTAAGTTGTGTGTGTGTGTGTGTGTGTGTGTGTGCACTTGTGCGTGTGCATAAGTTTACTCCCTGTAATATGGAGAACAGCCTGAATAGAAAGACAAGAGAAAGTAGAGGTCTAGACAGTAGCAAAGGGATGGCAAAATGGCACAATTGGCAAAAGTTGGTGACCTGAGTTTGGTCCTCAGAACCCATATAAAGGTAGGAGAGAACCAGGTTCACTAAGCTGTTCTCTGATTTCTACGTGTATACCATGACATACATGCTCCCCTATTCTCCACATCATACACACGCAGACACAGATTCAATAACAACTTCCTTTAAAATTACAAGCAATAGAAACTGGCAACGTGTGATAGCTGGTAATGTGAGCTAACGTGATGGGAGAGAAGTGGGTGGGTTTAAGATATATTTTGGAAAAGGCATGAGAGGATGTGACTGTTAAAAACAAAGGATTGAAAATAACATTTAAAAACCAAGCTGGCGCTTACCTGGAAGCGTCATCCTTACGGGCTAGCTTTCATGGTGCTGGAAGGTGCTGTATGCGATGCTGAAGGAAAAAGTAAGCCTCATTCTTGCCAAGTTATGAGCCCTGCAGACTACAACAACTGACCCGGCAAGATACGTCCATCGGTACAATAGTGGCACGGAGTCTATGGGAACAACCAACCACTTTGAGTGTGGATCTAAGGCACACTCAAAGATATGGCCCATGTCTGGCACCATTAATGGAGACAAGAACCTGTGACTAGACAGGCCCTCGGGGAGGACCCCATGCTATAATTCTGCTAAATGGACATAGTATTAAAATAATAGTACTGTGCCTATAACCAGAGCATTTCTCAGACCTCATCAGAAAAGCGTCTCCTTACGGTCGATGGCAATTAAAACAGAGAGTATGAGACTGTGGAGGAGTCAACCCTAAGCTGGACATACACGTCACACCCTCCTCCCAAAGCACAGGGATCTTTGAGGAAGAGGGTGTAGAAAGATTATAGGAGCCAGACAGAGGTGGCCAAGGAAACAGTATTTTTCCAGATAAAACAGGGCAGTTGCACATTCTAGCTTACAGTGATGGTGCCAACATGCCAAAGACCTGTATAAACTCCAGCCAGACAAAATCCCAGCATTCCGGGGGCGGGGGAGGGACACAAGGTATCACTACCAACTTAGGAGCCATTGGCATTTGGTAGCTTCTGGGAAAGAGAGTCACTGTTTAATGTGTGGGTAGCTGCTGGTAGGTCAACCGCATGCCAGGCAGGCTGCACTCCCTAACTGGGCAACACAAACTGAGCTTGAAAGGGAAGGAAGGAAGGAAAGAAGGAAGGAAGGAGGGAAGGAAGGAAGGAAAGAAAGAAAGAAAGAAGGAAGGAAGGAAAGAAGGAAAGAAGGGAGGAAGAAAGAAAGAAAGGAAGAGAGGAAAGAAAGGAAGGAAGGAAAGACAGAAAGAAGAAAAAAGAAAGAAGGAAGGAAGGAAAGGAAGGAAGAAAAGGAAGGAAAGAAGGAAGGAAGAAAGAAAGGAAAGAAAGGAAGGAAAGAAAGGAAAGAAAAAAGAAAGGGAGAAACAATTTTAAAGTTGGGAGAAGGATAAGAGAATGGTTATAGGAGGAGATGGGGGAGGTGAATATATTCAAAATACATTGATACTCTCAAAGAACTAATAAACATGTTAAAAAAGAATGACTCCTACATGAGACTAGGGGAAGACATGCTGTTCCCTGGGATGGGAACATGGCATCATGGGAAAATTGGACAGTTAAGTTTAAGGTGTCAGGGTGACTTGTGTGTAGGCAGAGAGCATAGAAGCGTTAGTGTTGTCAGCGTACAGAAGGCATTCACCAGTTGTGACTGGACAAACTACAACAGTCAGAAGGGAGCCTTGCATGTTTGCGGATGGAAAGTCTAAAGAAAGGGGAAGATTAATACAGCAAGAAGGGCCTGATCATGTCCTTATAGCCATTCTGTCCTGACTGCCTACGTTTGGTAATGCTTTCAACGCTGAGTGTGAACAGCAGTGTGCACACACACACACCGTGTTGTGCATGTGGAGGTCAGAGGACCGCTGGTTCTCTTCTTCCAGCATGTGGGAGGTAAGTGTGTCCAAAGACTTCGTCATATGATGTCTCAAAGAATTAAGAAGCATAGTTATTTACATCGTTATGTAAACAAATCTGTATGCTTGTGTAAAATTTTAAAAAATATTTTTAATTATGTGGATGTGTTAAGGGGGTGGTGTGTAGGTTCGAGGAGTTATGCGTGGTTGTGAGTCACCTGACACAGGTGCTAGGAATTGATCTCTGGTCCTCTGGGCCCCCAACTGCTGAGGCTCCTCTCCAGCCCAAATTAATAACACTTTTTGATAGCTCAACTACTGACAACCATTATATACAACTTTGCCCAAACCTAGATCTTCTGTGTGTAACTGAATGTTTTGCCTGAACAAAAAGGGGCTGACTCAGATTCTAGCAAGGGCCTGGGGTCCAATCTGAGAACCACACACCCAACAGTGAGGATGCCACAATTCTTCCTCTGTATAAGGCATGTAAGGCGGCCCTCAGGGCACAGTGGGAAGGCAAGTGCTTAGATCACAGATTGATTTGTGGGAGTCTCCAGGGGAAGTCGCTCCCCAGATAGCGGAGGAGTGTCTATGTGGGAAGTGAGAAAAAAAATGAAGGTCCCTGGAAGTGCAGTGAAGAAGAGAAACACGGGTTCCCCCAGAGACTTTAATAGAAAGAGCTTTCTGCTGTGGTAAATAAAGAAAATGAAATCTTGAAAACGTAAATTCATACTAATTAATTGAACACTGGATAACAAGAGAATTGTAAATTGTATGCCCTCAACCTGCACTCCGGCCACTGGAATAGGCAAGAAATGCTGGGGGTTGCTTCCCGAGAAAGTGTTTTGAAAATCTCAAAGCCACACAGAACCCCATGCTGCCCACTCTGAGCACCAGCCTCCAGCCCCACCCCCACCCCCAACCCCACCCCCACCCCCAGCTCCACTCCTAGCCCCACGCCCCCAGCAAGCACAGCTGTACTTTACCAACAGGACTCTAACTTCTGCTTTGACACCGTGGGACATCTCATAATTAATTGTTCAGGGTCCTGAAGAAGTAGTTTTGCGAGAGTCACCTGTTCTTTTGTGCTCAGTGAGATAACCAAGCTTTCCTATGCTTTAACTAGGTGGGAGGCAGTAACCTCTGAGCTGACCAGGTCTAGTAGGCTGCAGATATGCTCACCTTCTCCAAGCACAATTAAGCACTGAACCAGAAAGCCAAGAGCTGAAGTGCGGTCACCCACACAGAGGCAGAAAACGTTCCTGTCTGATAGGAGCCCTGACAGGCGCGTTCGGCAGAGGAAAGCACCTTTTATTATGATCCTTATAGTGCACCCCCACCCCCTGTGATATTATTTTCCCGTTAGGTTCCTCCACTAAGAAATGCTGTCTACAAACTGGATTGTGTGCATTATTAGTGATCTGCTTAAAAGTGTTATTTTGAATCTACCAAGAAATTAAGGTTCTAGTGATTTTCTTAAAGGGTTTATGACTTTGAAACAATTACAGAAAAACTAGAAACGAACGAGAGAGGCAGTACTGATGAAGAACTTGGGAAATCTGACTTCTTTTTTTTAAAGCAGAGATTAGCTTGGGTTTTTATAGAACACATGGGTGTTTACTGTCTCCCCGTGGCTCCCCTCCCTCCTGTCTCCCTCACCCCACCTTATGTACTTCTGAAGCTGATCCAATCACCTGATTTCCCTGCTTTAAATGTTTTACTTATGGTACTGGGCATCAAACCCTAGCCTTGTGAGGTCAATTAACTTTAGAGTAATTCCTGCAAGGTTTCCTCGCTTAAAATTTAAGTTCTAAGTCCTAGAGGGCCACACCAGGGTCTGCGTGACCCAGCCCCTCTCTCCGAGCATTTTCTCCACATCTGCCTTCCTTCAAAGAGCCCCTTGCTGTTCACTTCCTTCCAGGAAGCCTCCCTCCTTCAAGTTAGTTCAAAGATTGCCCTTCCTTTGAAGAGACTTCCTTTCCGGGCTGCTCATTCCTTTTCTGTTCCCACTTGCTTTGCAGTAGCCACCAGGCTGTATTGTAACCGATTTACAGCTTCTTTATCTTGGACTCAGCACAATCCCTGACACACAGTAGGTGCTCTGTCAGTCTTGGCTGAGCAAGTAAGTCCTCAGGGTAAGGTTAACTCCCTTCTCTTTTCAGCACTTTAAAAGCACCCAGAAAAGGGAAAAAAGAAATCACTAACACAGACAACATTCAAATGCAGCACAGAAGCCATCTTCCCCCGGGTGCCCAGAGCTGCTGGCGAAGAAAATAATCAGGGGAACATGACCCATACCGCTGTGAGCGCCGTGACTGTACTTAGCTACGACAGGAGCCCAGGGAAATCGGAAACAGGTGGTCGCCCCGTTGTTGAACTACACTGGGTCCCCATCTACCTGCTCAGGTGATGTGTCCCAGAAGCCAACTGTGACAAATGTCATTGTCGCTGAATTTACAACATTAAGTGGCAATGAGAAAGGCTGGGAGAAAAGGATCAATTGCTTCAAAAGCAGCTTCGAACACTGAAATTGCTTAAAAATTAGGTTTAGCCTGGGGGGCATAGAGCTTAATCGTAGACCACCCACGCAGCACACGAGGCCTTCGGCTCAATCCCTTTGAGAGGCACAGAAGGTTTAAAGTCCTCATGCCACACTCTACATTAGAGGACTCCAATTACATATTTATGTTTTCATTTATAGCTGTAGCTTTGCTTTATATCACATTATTTTGGAGAAAATGCTGCACAGTGCTTACCGATCCTTAAAAAGTTCTATGACCCACCCCACACCACTTAGTCCTGACAGTAACAGGCTATGACTTCATTTTCCCCATCCAAACCCAACCGTTGGGGTGGAGAAAGCAGCTGAGCCTTCACTATGTCACTATGGCATCTTTGTCACTCTCTATTAAAAACCTGACACTGTTAAGTTTTCCATGTATCCACACTCAGTCTCTCTAAAGTGTGATTTTATAATAATCCTATAAATTTACAAATTATATCTAAAGCTCACATCCACTTGGTTTAACAGAGGTCCTTGAGACGAACTGTAGCCGGGGGATGCTGATGAGGGCAAGGAAGGTTTACAGTCTTTAAAGAAAACATAAGAAACCGGAAAGCTGACCTGCACTGCTCCAAGTTCTCCAGCAGGGGGCTGCAAGGGAGACGTGCCACACCCACGGGTCCCCTAACAGGCTGTGGCTGTCTCCACACCTCTTGCTGCTCCTCCAAGTAAACACTGGCTTTTAGATCAACCCCCTCCCTCCCTCGGCTAGTAGCCATGGGACCAAATTCTCCTAGTGACTGCAATACCAGCATCCACAGTAAGGCGTGGGGCTGCCCCAGCCCAACCAGCTGGCCTGTCACTTAAGTGTTTCATCTCATGCCCCTCATGCTCCTTATCCTGTTCTGCACTACATAATTCAGGGCCAGAAACATCAGTGTCCAGGGCAGCTAAAAAATCCTTTTCCCAGCCTAATGTCTCTACGACATAAAATGTATTTATGCAGTATTAACAGTAGATCAAAATAAGTCACTTCTTAAACGCGTGGGCTCAACTTCCCGCTCCGTAAGTAAAGGCGATTATCGTCTATTTCACAGGTCCCCTTAAAAACTAAAGCACAAACCAAGGGGACTGGCAGTGTGGATCCCCCAGTGTGCACGTCCACCTTTCTGTTGTTTGGGGCTCCTGAGCTGGCAGACACTACAGCTGAAGACGAACGCAGCTCTCAGAAGCATTTGTCAGACACAGCCACACTCACAGGTAACAGAGTGTGAAACGCCAGCGAAGTCCAATTTGTACAGGGCTGACTCCGTACCTGCTGCTCCTGGCTCCGCTCCTCTCAGCGAAGAACAAACATGCACACAGACACCCACTCGCTGAGCTCCACGCACTTACAACTCAAAAGGAATTCACTTGCCAAGAATGAACTACACAGGAACACAGCACCGAGGGCCTCAATGCTAACTGGTAGGACAGACATCAACGGGCGGGGCCTGTGTGGTGGGAAGCAGCCTGTGCACAGACTGTGTATGGTTAGCAGAGGTGATCAGGGGCAGGCTGGGTGGAGGGTAGGCAGAGGAGACTACAGTCTCATGATAGTCAAAACGCGGGGTGTGTAGCTGTGGTAGTATTTTATGTCAGGAACATCCAAGGCGGTCTCAAAGACTGAAGATCTACGCCTTGGCCCTCCTAATTGATTTACACCGTTTTGATGGCTCTTCCCAAGCAACCCAGTGAAGTACCCAGTTCCTACTCTGGAGCAGTGGCTCTCCATCACGGGTCAGCTAAGACTGTTAGGAAACAGATTCCGAACAGTAGCAAAACCAAAGTTATGAGGTAGCAACAACAAAGCTAATGTTATGGTTTGGGACCACAGCGTGAGGAACTGTGTTAAAGGGTCACAGCCTTAGGAAGGTTGAGAGCCGCTGCTCCAGAGGGAAAGATCAGCGGTGAGGGGGGCTTGTTCTTCTGCTGTGACTGGATTCCAGAGAACAGAGCACCTCCACAAGGAAGAGTCGCTGACACAAGAGGGCCCTCCTTCCCATCTCTCTACGGCCAACTCCAGTACCAGGACTGCAGTCGTAAAGCAGCCGGTGGCCCCGATACGAAGCGAACAGGAATCCAAGGCACAAGAAGGCAGTTCAGTTTTGTAAGAAACAATATATTTATTTTTCTGACACCACAGCTCTGGTGAGTGGTTTTGTACCAAATTTAATGAAGATTACACAGAACGTTTCACGCATGGGAAGAGGGAGGAAAGGGAAGGAACACAAAATTTAAAACAAAAACAAAATCCTGGATAGCTTTTAGCATCGGTTCCATTCCCACATTAATAAAATTCACTTGGGAATTCCTAAGAAAAAAAGAGAACAAGAAACAAGGCGGTCGAGGAAGAGTACACAGGCGGGGAAGGCTGGGAGGGACAAGAGGCAGGGCATCCGAGGCAGGGGCGAGGCTTCCCGAGAGAACCCCAGAGAAGAGAACCCGGGTATTGCAGCTGCCAAGGGGAAGAGGAGGGGGGAAGCAGAGGGCCACCATCGGGGTCACAGGAAGGAAACACACTTACCCAAGGAACTGGAGGAGGAGAGGAGGAGAGGAAACCGTGAGGGCGGGTTCGTATACTGGGAGAGACAGACCGTGCTCAAGAGCACACGAACTGAAGAACAAATGTCCCGAGCTTCAGTATTTTTAAAAAGAAAATTGTCCCCCTCCCCCCACCCCTCGCTGAACTCAGTTCCTTTTTTTGTGCTTGTCGTTAATACTCTGCTCTGAGGTCGTAGTTTGGTTTTTCTATACACTGGAGTTGAAAGAAAATAGTCCAAGGTCTGAAGATGGATTCTCCATCTAAAGTAAACAGCCCAGCATTCCTGTTCTCCTCTTGCCCCAAAGACTAAAGTCTCTGCTAAAATCCCTTTTACAATATAGTACAGTACACACACACACACACACACACACACACACACACACGCACACGCACACGCACACACAAAATAAAGCCCAAATCAAAAGTCAAAAACCAGAAAAGAATCCTGGGAGAAGCCAGTCCAAAGGACGTAAACACAGAGAACGGTGCAAGACATGACCGATGGCGAATCTCAAACACGGCTACAGATTCCCAAAAGCAGGTGCCGTCACGGGACCCCACGTCCACAAAAATAATTTTTAAAAAATAAATCTTAAAAAAAACACACCTGTTGATTAAATGACTAATTTGTTTTCCGGTAAATCCATACATTCTTGGTTCCCTCCTCCCTCAAAGCAGCCCCGGGTCCCTCTTCTCCTATGGCATGACCAATGGTAAGGATTCCTGGAACTCCACCAAAGCAGCTCACAGGACCTGGAATCTCATCTTGACAAGGATCGGCACATCCAATCGTAGCAGCTTAAAACATCATGTTTCCTGGGTTGCCAGGTCCTTGGCTAAATCCACCCATGCCCACGTCAGCAGCCATGCCCCGGGGCCTCATCTGTGGGGGGATCATGATGTTCTGTTGGGGTCCCATCATGCCCTGCATGGACATCATCATGCCTGGAGAGCCCACAGGACCTGGGTGGGTATAGAGCCCAGCAGGCCCCCGATCCTTGCCAGGAATCATGCCCACAGCAGCAGCTGGATTGGTCATCAAGGTGGCCGGGCCGGGCACTGTGGATTGTGCTGGTGACATCATCCGGTGGTGAGGTCCCATCATGCCTTGCTGGAGAAAGGCTGGTGGTCTCATTGGGCTGTGGCCTGGCATGGATGGAGATGTACCAAGAGGAATGTCTGGAGTTCCTACTGGCCCGGGGCCTCCCATGCCAGGTAATGCTAACCCCATTCTAGGGGCTTGATCACTCATCATCCCCTGCATGTGTGAAAACCCAGGCCCAGGACCTTGTGGCTGTTTGCGGCCTGGGACTTCCCCTCGAGGGAAATACTGCAATGTCTGGCTGGGCTTCTCAGATGGGATAATGCGGGAGAGGTCAAACTCAGGTATTCCGGTCGCTCCAGGTCGGATTACCTCCTGCAGATCTGGGTCTGTAAACACTGAAGGCATGCTGTTCCCCAGGACAGTGAAGGAGTCAGGAGCCCCTGGGCCTCCAGGCTTGCAAAGTGCTGGATCTGCTGAACTTTGGGGCAGGTTGCTGGGACGACCAAGGGGTCCTTCTCCTGGGAAACCTATCCCTCCTGGGAAGTTACCTTGTCCCCCGGTGGGGCCATTGTGAGGGAATGGAACCTGCTGAGGAGGAGACTGTACTGGAGGGAAGCCCTGGGGGAAGCCCATCCGTCCTTGAGGTACCATTGGAGGCTCCTGGGACCCATGTCCCATGATAGGATTGTGTGACATCAAGCCAGGCCCCATTGGGACCCCGTGAGGAGGTATGCTGGGTCCCATGGCATTAGGAGAGGGCATCTGAGTGGAGTGAGAAAGTGGCTGGGTCATTCCCATCGGGCTGAGTGTTGGCATCGGAACCACGGGGTTGGGACCTGAAATTCGAGGATTCTGTGTATTAATGCCCATTCCTAGAAAAATAAAGACACCAAAGGAATCAACTCAACCAAAAGCAACTCACAAAAATGACAACGAATCACACATTAACAAAAAATTATTATGGATCAAGTGTGCACTGTGTTGGGAAAATACATAATCCCTGTCACCAAAGTTGGTAGCATACTTGGAGGCACACAGACAGGTGTCCCAGGAAGCAGACAATGTATCACCAAGCCGCTAGCTGTTGCACGGAATACATTCCCTCTGAAAAGGTCTTAGTTAAATTTCAAATAAGCACGGTCTTCTTCACTGGGGACAGTTCATACAGAACGGGATTTGTTTGGGTGGCTCAAGTGTAGCCTACTTTGGATAAAGGACTGGTTGAGTATCTTAAGTTAGCACAAATATCAAGAAGGAAACCAAACAGGTCTTTTCTATTTCAAGTGGAACTTTGTATTGTTTCACGTTGCCGTAAAGAGGGTATTACAGCTCCAGGTTCTCAAGCTGTTAAGGAAACAGGAACTTCCAATGGACAAGGAGCACCTGCGGTCCTGCTGCAGCCTCGGAGCCACGTAAGTATTTGTTCTCTATGGGATTAAAATCAAGTGTGGCAGGGCTGCTGCTTGTGACGATCACAGAGCACGTCCTAACCTGGTTAATTAACTGATAAATAAGCAATATGCCTAACACTCAGAATGAAAGGGGAACCAGGAAAAGTCATGGCTTCTCTGATGTCATTGCCACCATTCTACGGCACTTCCTGTTAGTGAGGCTGGCAGGAGTGAGCACAGGAGGGAATGCAGACGGAACAGGAGGCAAGAACCTGGGGACTGAAGCTGCTTCCCCAGAAACAGAAATGAAAGCAGCTCTGCAGTACTGATGCAGGAGAACCAAAACCTAACTGTGCCTCACACACAAGATCACCACAAAACTGACCGCACCCACCCTGCACCCTGGCGTCTTACAGATCGAGAACCACGCTAACCGACCTTCAGTCCTCCAGTCCAGGCTTCACTTGGATGTAGTCGGCACATTTTTCAACTTGTTAAGTTTCCATCTGTGCATGTCTACGGCTACTGAATAGACACTTTACAAGGCTCCTGCTTTGCTCGGCACCGGCCTCTCATCTTACCTGGCATGCTATTCATTGATGGCAAGTTGGGCGAGCGAGCCGGAGGGGAGTCATCATCAGAGCTGGCCACAGTCTTGATGGCATCGTGGTATAAGGGGGTGGAACTGGGCATCGCAAACTTGGACATTCGAGACATCATAATCGAGAGTGGGTTCTGGGAAAGGGTGGGCTCTGGAGGCATGGTGTAAGGTGTGCTAGAGGGAAGACTTCCGGGGATGCTCACCGAGGCAGGCTGGCTGGCTGTAGGAGGTGGGGGACCACCTAAGAGAACAAAACAAAATGAGGCAGGGAATCGGATGTTTCTTGAAGGGTGCTGGGCATGACAGCTATGAGCCAATGAGGCCGAGAACAAGTCAGATGGGCAGGGCTTAGTCTTCCTGCCAAGCCCTGTGTGCAGAGGGAGACCACAGGGGCTGTAGCGGCTAAGGATCAGCAAAGGTGAGCATGCTAGGAATGTGCTAGAAACATTGCTTCAGTCTTGGGGAAAACAAGGCTCACAGACAACTGTCTCACTGAAGGGTGTTGAACAAGTGGATTTCTCTCCCCGGACAACTATAATTTAGAATTCAACTCAGGTATTTGCACGCCAACAAGACAGGAGTGTACTCTAACCTCAGGTACAAACCCCATCCCTCTGCTCAAACTCTTGATTAATTTCCATGAACATGTCTGAGGTGGCTGGCTGCTCCACGTGACTGTGCTAGTGAACGCCACCCCACAGAGAGATACTTTAGCTTGCTAGGGTAAATCGCCTGCCTTATTCTGATTCTAGTGTTTCTCTAGTGGAGATGACACAAACCCAGTACTTAACACCCCAGGCTACTTCACTGACCACCTCTGGTCCCAATTCGGGAAACTACCATCATCAGCCAGAGGCTCTCCTAGGAAGGAAACTGTAACAAATTGTAGCTGGTGTGTGACTAGAGCAGCTTACCAAGGAGCTTCCTAAGTTCTCATGGCTGACACTTAGAGGGCTGCCATGGTCTTCCAGCAGAGGCCTCACTGTGGTTGGTTACTAACCCTCAAGTGGTGGAGCAGGACTTGAGGAAGCCTCCCTTAACCGCTGTCATCATTCCATCTCACCTGTATCCACATGCCAACATCAACTGTCTAGGGACCTAAGGCCACCTCTGTTTTCAAGCCTCTCACCAGTCCTTCATACTTCATCTTTGCCAGGAATGGATGCTTGTGAATAATTTTTTTCAAGTACTGATTATTATGTACCTTGCAACAAAATCTGACTATTCAATTCAGACACTAAGTTTCCTTAAAACACAAACTCAGGTTATAGCAACCTCCAGCTACAAGGTGTGAGCGTGTAAGCATACTCACCTGATTCTACACTTCCCAGCATGGCTGGGGAGGCCATGGTGAGGGGCGCCTTGTGGTTTGGAGGGATCCCAGGACTCTGAAGGGGAGGTTTGGGAGAGGAGGTCCATCCAGGCGATGGGGCAGGAAGTGATGGAGACTTGAGGTGAACAGGCGAAGCAGCAGCAGACCCCAAGACAGGAGGGGACTTAATGGAAGCAGCAGCAGCTGGGCCTGCCAGCATGCCTGCCAGCTGCGATGGAGTCTGAGGGGACTTGAGGTTCCCCGAGGGTGAGCCCAGCATCGGAGACTGGACTTGGTGCATTGTAGGAGACTTCAGAGGGTTGATGCCTGGGGAATGCACCTGGCTGCCCGCCACAGATATATCCAAAGGCTTCCGCCCCAGGCCACGCTGAACTGGAGGAGCTGTGCTGAGGCTAGTGGGGTTACTGGAAGGGTTGAGAGGTAGTGGTGGCATGTGACTGAGCCGGCTGTTAGTCCTTTGGTCGGGCCCAATTGGTTCTCTGAGATTCCGCAAGCCACTGTTGCTGCCTGGACCCTGAGACATGGGAAGGAATGGCCTGGGGCCCACACCATACTCCTGCTGAGGGTGCTCGCCAAATGGCAGGGGCACCATCTTCTGCTGGGCAGGCAGCATTTCTGAGCTACCAGGGCGTAACTTCATCATCTCCTCAGGGCCTGCCCCAGCCTCCCTCATCTTCTGAGGTATCATCTGAGAGCTGGATCCCATGTTGACGTTTAGACTGACATCTCCCTTCATCCCACCAGGAACCATGCCAAACTCGAGTTCCCGACCAGGACCTATCTGTGGAGGCATTCCTTTCGGGAAGTCACCCCGGGAAGGGCTCAGAGGACCCTCGACTGGTATCCGAGGGAAAATGGGGTTACTTCCTGGCTCCGTGTGGCGCTGGGAGCCCGGAATCATCCTGTTCATCTCCATGCCAGGCCGGATGCCCTCCATGCTCATCCCTGGGGGCAGAGCCAGCTGCTTCTCTGCCAGTTGCTGCTGAAACATCTCTTCAGACAAGCCTTGGGGGTTTGGAAACCGGTCCCCTCGGCCAGGACCACTGAAGACACCCTGGCCAGGAGGGAAATTTCGACCATCTGGGATTTTTGGCACATCGTCTGGCCAACTGACTCCAGAGAGACCTGGTCTGGATGCTGGGTTGGGCACGTTTGGCCCCTCCATTTCTGAATTTATCATTCCTGCAAATCCAGGAAGGCGCATCTGGCTCCCTGGCATGTTAGGGTGAGGAGCCATGCCCCTTGGGGGCAAAGAATGTGAAATGTTGATCCCATCAGGAAATGGCTCTGCCCCAGGTGCCCAGCCTTCACCAGGAGCCATCTGGTATGGAGGGGGAGGCCCTCGGACCACTCCCCGGGGCCCATGCTGATGGACCATCATATCCTGGAGGGAGCACTGCTGGACGACCACCTGCTCCTGCTTCCTCCTCTTCTCCTCATAGAACTCCTGCTGCAGCTTCAGCCATGCTATCTGCTCAGGAGTCATATGGTCCAGGTGGTCCGGTCCTATGGGCCCAGACTGGGAGTTCATAGAAGGTGGAACCATTTCATCTGGAGAAAAGGGCACATCTCTATGTCCTTGAGGGCCAAACGGAGCTCCCACATCTGTCCGGGGCCCAGGGCCCTTACCGAGGCTTTGGGATTGAGACATCATGGCCTGTATTGGCCCTTCTGGTTTTTTTTGAGGTCCATCTAGAACCCCAGTGTTCTGCTGGGGACCCCCTGTTTGTCCTGCTGTGAATTCTTTCTCATCAGGGAAAAGCATGCGCTGGATATCTCTCAGAGTTTGTAAGGAGCGTTCACGGTGCTCCAGCTGCTCCTGAGATAGGCCATCGGGGTTCTCTCCCAGTGTGGGGGGCTCACCACTGGACACTGGTGGAGGTGGGGGGGCTTTGGGATCTGCTGAAGAGCTATTGCTCCCCTGGGAGACAGGGGTCACTGCTCGATTGTTGGGTGTCGAGTTTGGCCCAGTACCATCTGGGGGCAGTGGAGTGGAGCTCCCAGGACTGCCCACAGGAGGAATTAGTTTGTTTTCTACCCCAGGACTGTCCCGGTCCAGGGGACGCGGGGCTGCAGCAGGCTTGGGTGCTGGTGCCTGAATGGGAGGAGTTGGCTGCAGTCTGGCATTCTGGGAAGAGTTCTGGTCCTGGCTGGCGGGAGCTGGAGGCTGTTGTGGGAGAGGTTTTGGATCATTCCGAAGGCTGGGTATCTGTGTGTTCTGAAGACAATAAGATGCTTTGCATCATAACGGAGAAGGGAGCAGAAGGGCAAATAACCACATCAAAGTTGTGTCCCAAGGACATAAACCCAAGAGGTATCTCCTTTCAAACTGCTCAAGGATTTTTTTTAACCAATTTTAAACCTTATGGCAAACCTTCTTTCCCTTCCTGAAAGTTAGGCTCAATAAGTTCATAAATGTGCCAGGCAAGTGCTACTCCACTAAATACCTGAGGATCTATTTTGGGGAGCAAGTTTGTGATTACGTGTCCACTACGTACTTTTAATTTAAGGAAAGATTAGTTTCTTGGCATGTGAGAGGTTATACCTAACACTTTTTTTCTGTTTCATGATTATATATTCTTCTCATTATCAATCAAAAGGGCTGATGTTTCCAAATGAAGGAAACAAAAGGTCACTTGTGGCTTTGTGCTCAGCCAGTCACAGTGGCGGGGACGGCTGCTCCGTGCTCTGCCTCCTCTGGCAGAGTGATTACTGACTTACTTCCTCCTTGAGTTTCCATGGGCCTGGCATCTCTGGTTTCTGTTTTCAGTTTGTGATAGCTGATTCCATATTTGATAAGAGTTTGTATATTGGCGGTAGTAAGCTAATCTGAGGGCAGGAAGTGTCTGTGGAGAAATCTGAGACCATCTAGCTCATGGTGTCTCTGGATCTGTTTTTTCCAATCAACACGGCTGTCCCTTTTAACAGGTTAGATGACTGCTTATCATTTATTAAGGACCACTGCTATACTTCATCCTAGACAAAAGCATGTCACCGACAATATGGACAATGAGTTTGGATGATGCCCATGTTTTGCTCTCAACTGAGCTGGAATGTTTGCCTGTGGGTAAATCTGTAAATGAATCCTTGTGGGCATCTATGCATACCAACAGTTAGCGTTTCAGATTTAAGTGTCTACGGTGTATATGTGTTTGTGATCTGAATCTGTGTGGTTCTGAATATACATCAAAAGTATATTTCATGTCTGTGATTCCCTGGAGGAGGGGCCTTTGCTTAGCTGCTATTTCCGTTTGGTTTTGCTGGTCAGTTTTGATGAGTTTGTGGCAGGTGGGTATTGACTTCATAAAGCAACTACAGCAGAGGGGACCAATCAAATTAGTCTTTACCAATCCCCACCCCCCAAAGTCCTACTCCAGTGTCATTTAGTAACAGATAAGGCAGAGGTGACAGCTGCATCAGGAATTGTCATAGTGTCAGTAAAGCAGGGGACTGCACTGCAGCACACCCCGGACAAGAGGTTTTTATTGAGCAGCCGAGGGGCACAGGACTGGGAAGCGCCGTTTCTGAATCCAGGAAAGCCCAAGTGCTGCTGTGCCCTGGAGATGGAGCCCCGTCGACACACAAGCTAGACAAGGAGCCATCTGACTTGTCTTGACTTATGACTTACATTTACTGTAATTCGACTTTTTTTTTCATGTTTAAGACTCATCCCAGGATTGTGCTTTATGCTCTCTGAAACACAGTGTCTAGATCTTTTAAATTTCTACCTACTCCCAGCACGTGGGACAATGCCTCTTCACAACAAATAAGTCTGATTACACGTTGGGCTCTCTAAGCTTAGAGAAAGACTTTTTTCCTAGTGTAGCTATACTGGCCGCTTAAGATCCAGGGAGGAAGCAGACTAATCTGCTATACTTCCGAGAATACCACGCAATTAAAAAGTACTCAGTGGGCCCTGATTCCAAACAAGTAAGAATCATCTGGAGAGCCACCGGACTCTAATTCTGCTCTCATTAGGTTCATCTCTGCTTTCTTCCATGTTCTCCAGCCTCTTCCTGCAGAAGCAGTGAGTGGGATGATATGCCTCCGACCTCACAGTGCCAGAACTGGGTGAAATACCCAGACTACTGCTTGTGCTGCCAAGACTCGTTCACTCTCAATTTAATTTACCACCACTCTTCAGACACTGCAGAACCCGGATGCCATCATTCCAAACGTACATGACATACCAGGGGGGCTGTGCTTCTCTCTGTCTTGCTGTTAGAGATGTTCTGGATGTGGAAAGAGACAATCGTTTCAACCTGGCCCTTCAGTACAGCATCTGCAGCCCTGCAAGACAGACAAGATGACGCACTAGCACTTGCTTCGTTCCATGAGGTGCAACTCTAGACATGTTAATAACCCCAGGGGTGTAAAGGACCACTAGGAATGCTAAGTGAGAAGAAACCAAAGGAAACACACTTCATTATTTATGGTTATCAGCTACCATCAAATGTCTGAAGATGGAAGACGGTTGGGAGTGAACGCCTACATGGGCGTTAAACAACAACAAAACAAAAACAGAAACACACTAAAAAGCCCAAGATCAATCCAGTTAGGTGAGTCATAGAATATTCTCATTCAAACACCACCTAGGAAAGGCAGAAAGAATCCTAACACCTACAGACAGAGCAAGGCTGTGAAGATCCACATTTCACCTTGGGAGAAAATGTGGAGGGTAAACAAAACTCATTGCATCATCCAACAACTTGAAATATATATAGCAAAATGTTCACAGTAGCTATAGCTACTTCTGGTAAATTCCTGAGATTTTTCTTCCTATATTTTCTCATTATTCTAGTATAGACATTTACTGTTTGTGATTTAAAAAAAAAAAAGGACAGACTGCAGAAAATTGTATATTGTGTGTTCAACCTATGTTTACATAACCTTACTCTCCCTCTCCCAACACAGGCAAGGAAGTGGTGTGCAGAAGTCAATGCCGTAGAATAAGAACTGTGGTCTCGAAACACACTCGAGGCAAGTTCAACACCAAGACGCCGCCGTTACTTACTTATTTGCCATCTCAGTAGAAAACACGTACACCACTTTGGCTGGTGTCTTCTGAGCAGGTATGGGCTCTGGGGCAGGAGTTTGGCCATGTGACGGAGTGGAAGACCTGGGGGCTGTAGCAGTTGACGGGGTCATGGAGTGTGGTGTGTGCTGGGACTCCTGGGACTTGATGTGGTCTGCAGAATTACATTCTAAAAGAATGAAAGGCTCGCTGTTAGGTGGAGAGCTGTTAGGCCGCTGTTAGGCAGCCCCTCCCAGCCTTCCTGCCAGCATTTACACAGCATCATCGTAACACAGATCCACCTTGAAAATTTCCAGAGCAAGTCCCTTGCTAAGAGAAAATATCTCTTCTACTTATCTTTTCACTCTTTTCCCCAAATGACTCATCTGTATCAGTCCTGTGTCCTCTCCTGTCTAGAGTACACATTAGCATGACTATCCTTCCTTTCTGGTACCCGCCTTCTGAAGCCTTTAGACATGACAGGACGCCTAGGTAATCACACTCACGGCTCCCTTCTAGTAACCTGGCATTTATCATATTTCATATGGATGATCTGATGGCTGGCTTTCTAGGTGCCCTCAAATTCTTAAGGATGACAACATCTGTCCTGCTGTCTATACCCCAGTACCCAGGAGAGTGCTGGGATTCATAACAGGATTCCCAAGAACACTTCAGAAAGGGATTGGGAAGGAAGGAGGGAGGCAGGGAGTGGTTACTCAGGTTTACACTTTCATTTTGGGCTGAGGAAATCTCACTTTCGCTTCTTAAACAGTAACTTCACATTCTGACTGCTCTTAAGACTTTTTTTTAAAGTTTTACTGAAGGAAGAAAAGAGCCTAAGGCCTCAGAGCAACACTCTTCCCTGACTTGTTCCATTGTGGTGCCTGCCAAATTTCTACCACATCTGGTAGCCACTCATTCCTGCCACACTGAAATCAGCTGTGACAGCTCTGGACTAGTGCCAGGGTCATTATGGCTTCCCCGTGTGTCTATCAGTCTGGCAAAGTGGCAACCAGAAAGTACAAAACCCCAGTCTTGGAGGATTTCTCCAAGAGGCGGGAATGTCAGAGAAACCGTTCCAGTGTGGGCCGTAGACACAGCTGACTGCAGCTACTGGCTTGACTGAAGGATCACAGTGCACAGGCCAGAGATATGCTTACGAACATGGGCTAGGTCTAAAACATATCTGATCAAGTCACACACTTTCAAGAGCAAGAACTCAACAAAGTGTTCTAGACTGTTCTTCAATAAGGAGAAAAATGAGAAGCAGTGGTCTATCCCGAGCTTCGAGACTGCCAGGCTCTGCCACATCCTCTCCCACTTCACTGATAGAGCCTCTGGCCTCTAGTGAATGTCAGATGCCTTCCCCAGGGAACACCTACTGCCCTCTGAGTCTCAAAGATCTTGTAGACATACCTTTAATGTCAGAGTCATCGTTTGGAGTCCCAGGATCTCTCTGATCAAAGGAGTCGGCCGAAATACTTCGCTCCCTTTTCCCCTTGCCCTTGGCACCATTTCCAGCCCCATTCTTCAGCCCCATGCTCCCACCTGGGCCAGGGAGTGCTTTAGGGGTATGGCCCCCACTCTTGGAGTCACAGGGGGATGGCTGGGATTGGCTGGCTGAGCCCCCCGGTTTACCCTGATTGGAGAATTTGGAATCCAGCTGGGGGTTTCCAGATGGGGACATCACTGTAGGGGGACGGACCATCACCTCCTGCTTGGACTTGGGGCTACTAAAGAAACAAATAACAAAGAGATCAGACAGACACCAGACATGGTCAGTACAAATTCGTGTTTCTGTAACAGGTTAAGGAGCCCCTGAGTGCTAAAAAGCCGCCCTGCACTGCACCTTGCCCACTGGCTTGTCCCTGCCACCCTGGCTCCCATCTTAGAGCTATCGACAGAGGGGAGGATCAAACAGAATGGCCTCCAGGTCTCAGGAACACTAGAGTCACATGGGAACCTATCTCTAGGGCTTCTGTCAATAAAGGACAACCGTTTCTATGTACATAGAAAAGTGACTCTCACACTAAGACTAGCTCAGAGTAAACAAACAGACATCGTTAAGATCAAATACAACCACCCCCAGGCTCAGGACAAGGAACAGCTGTAATGAAAGCCTGGCTCCCCTGCAGAAACAAGCAGGCAGGCCCAGGAGGGCAGCAGGGAAACCACTGGAGCTGTCAGGTCAGGGAAACCCTCCAGCATCCAAATCCCTTCCAACAGCAACTCAGCACCGAAGCAGGGCAGGCCACCACTGCCCTGGGGAGACGCAAAACATTCTTTTAAATAACTGGGTACTGAGAAACGCAGCAAGGGCTCTGGGTGGTAGTTGGCGGTGGCTTAGTTCCAGGACCTCATTATCTAGGCCTCAGAGTCCTCAGATGGTGCTGGCTGGTCTTTAAGGTCCTTGTTTGTGCTTTGTAAAGGGTGGGGAAATGGTACAGGTGGGAAATATGGGAATGGTGGCTGAGAGAGTAACCCAGGAACATTGGACTTGTTACTATTTCAGTAAGTTTCCTCTTTCTTTGCCACATGGGTCCATTCTGCTTCTAATTGTACACACGGATGCAGCAATGAGTGTGCGTGGTGCCCATGTGCCATCCCCGAGGGGTGAGAGTGAGGCCCTTGCCTCTTACCTCTGTGTGTTTCCTGATGGCGAGCTCCTCACTTTAGGGTTACTGGGATGCATTGATTGAAATCCTGAGCTTTCGGTCACTAACTGGGACAGGCTCACCGAGTTCCTCTCGGGCTACAGCAGAAGTAGCTGCTAGGGGCAGAGGCGGTTGCCCACTGCTTGCTTGGTGCGTCCCTTAGCGCTGGCTGCCTGTTCGCCTTTTTCCTCTTTGTTTTTCTCTGCTGTGGAAGTGGGTCCTTCCCCCTTGAAGTTCCAGCATTCTCTGAGTGAGTGCCTCCTGCTGCTGAAGGAAAATCTCGCATCTCCAGGGCACACTGCAGGAGAAGGACACACAAGGCAAGAGGTGAGAGTGAAAACACAGAAAACGCCTTTCCACGGTATCGACAGGACAAGAGACAGCTGGGCCTGCCTCCGGTCCTGCTAGATAAAGGAGGAAGCCATGTTGCAGCCACTGGCTCTGGTGCTTAAGCGACTAAAGGGGACTAAGATTTCTGATCAGCATACTGGCCTCCCATCCGAGCGACTTGTGTTTGCAGGGGAGAAAGGGGATTTAATTTTTAGCCATTTATTCTCCCTTGTGTTTATTTCTGAATATAAAAGTCTCAATGGATTTGGGTTCTTGGCCCCTCCTCCAAATAAGGCTTTGAACCCCTGGTATTGAGCTCTGATGTGGGCTGTGGTGGCAAACAGTGGCCAAGAAGTGTAACAAACCCATTCCAGTTTCACATTATGAAGCAAATCATCGAGGCTTTTACTCTTAGGCTCCAGGGTGATGGGCAGAGAAGGAGACTCTTCTAACACAAACATTAAGCTAATACCAACATAATCAGTTCTGCCCCCCGATTTCCATGAGTCTTCTATTAAATTATGCAGATTTTGTAACTGTGTTCTCACCTTAATGACAGGGACATGGGCAAGCATGGCAATGAGCCACGGTCTTGAAAGTAAAGGAGTATCTTTGAAGGCTACGGTATTTTTGAGCCAATTTGCAAGGCTAATTTGAAGCATAAAGGTCAATAAAATATTATCAAACCTGGCTATGGAACAAATGGAAAAGCCTTTTATGTAGGGTAGCCTAGACATTGGGGGAGGGAACCATGGTATACTCTAAGTCATGGGTCCCTCCCAGGAGTTCCATGATCATCGTTTTGTAACCACCATGACCTGCTCTTCCCTCTCTACCTGCTGACCAAGGATGGGACGGAGAGGAGAATGTCAGGTGCAGGACTAGTGGCTAAAAAATTAAAAGGAGCTAGAAGAGGCTCGAGTGTTACAGCTTGCACATACTTTGAGGAGCCACAGTTATTCTTCAGGTTGTGCTGGTTGTATGAGACTGTCAAGTGCAAAAGTCCTTCAGTTAGGCCTCCCCGACTCTTACCTGTGCCAGCGAAGGGGATTTATAAGGTTTTAAGTAGACACGATTACATCTTTTCCTTTTAAAATAAAGGGAGCAGGAAGGAGAACTGGGAAAAGATATTCCAAAGCAGTCTATGTTGGCCTCAGGGACATCGTTCTAAAGAGCATGCTGATCTTAATAACATTTAAGGTCTACCCCCTCCCCCCATCTTCCATTTTTCTTTTGAGCAATTTAAATTATAGGATGGACTATTGTTGTCAAATGTGGAAAATTAAGATCATAAACCTTTTTCTTACATTCTTATTAAAAAATAGGGATCTTATTAAAGAACGGTAAAATAAGAAGCAGATGAGCCCTGAGTGGACTCAGCCAAGGCTTCCTTCAGGCAAAGGAAAGCGGGATCACCTCAGCATGCTGCTGTACCCTGTGGTACTTCTGTCTGCATCTACTGCTCTGCCAGCGGCACTGAGCAATCCTTTGTGTGTATTTTCCTCCCTGTGAAGACTGTTCTTTGAAGACAAGAACCTTATTTTAAGTTCTCTGGTTTCTCTACACTTCTCAGCGTGAGGGTGCCGTAGGTATTACAGTAGGAAGAGACTTATCAGCTTCCCCAGAGAACAGAAACACCTGGCGTGTGTACTGTACTCTTCTTCCGAGGCAATGCAAAATACATCAAAAATACCAAATTGCCTCATTAATCTGCCAGGCCCTTCTGATGAGCCGGTAGCAAAGATTATTTCTAATAATGAAACCATGAACATAAAACACGTTGGTTTTCAACGTACTTCTACATGCTTTCTTATTCTCACAATGTGCCCGACATTGATCACAGGTACTTCCCACCGGAATGACCAGAGCACACAGTCACACACAAATGGCCTCTTGAGCCAATCAGTGTTCTCAGACCCTGGCCTTACTTTCTGGATGGACAGACAGAACGGAGGCTGAAAGGAACACAAGCCTCAAGCAAAGGTTGAGAATAAAATCCAGGTTTCTAGTTCCTAAGAGAGGTGTTCCAAGGAATGAGGCCTAACTTTAGATTGCTGCTCTGATGGACAACCGAGCCTAACTACCGAATGTCTTACGACAGCTCCAGAGAATGAGATTATACCCAATGGGTGGAACTAGAACAGGTCTTCGACAAGATCATCGGAGCGAGAGAGGGACTTCTCTCTAAGAGGACACTCCTCGTGCCTCAGCTCTCCTCCCAGGCTTCTCTTCTCTGAATACCTGACAACTGTACTTACTTCCAGCACTGGTCTACGCACTGCATACGCTCTCCAACCCATTCACAGCACCCCCACAAGACCGCTCTCAGACCTCATCTAGCAATGATGAAATTACTGCTCACTCTGCTGGGAGAGCTGGTGTCTGGCCGGAGCCCCCAGCCCCCAGTGTACTCTCCACATTGCAATGCCAGACCTGGCAAGAGGAAGCGGTCAGGTCTTCAGCGGGCGTCTCTAACTCTGTGACGAGCACCACTCCGGAGCACGCTCATTGGCTCCTTCTGCCAGGCACCACCTCGGACCTTCTCTTCTGCTCCCATTTACCTACCATCTCCCTTCCCTCCCTCCCTAACCTAGTTTGTGGGTTACTGGTGATTCCTGTTGTTTGTTTTGTCTAATGCAGTGTCTCATTCTATAGCTCTAGGTGGCTTGGAACTTGCTATGTAGACGGTGTTGACAAAGAACGTGCAAATCCTCCTGCTTCCATGTCCTGAGTGCTATGATTCCTGTCTGTGGTCCTGGCTATTACTCAAGAGGAAGAAGACATTTTACCAAGTGGGACATCCCCACACTAAATCTGCAAATCTTTTCCCCAGAGTACCCATCCATTTTTTGCTTCATTACAATCAAAACAAACAACAACAAACAAATCATTTTTCTTCAAGGCTCAGCCCACTAATAGGCGGTATGGCTCATGCCCACTGAGGGATCTTATTCTGTTCTCTGGCCACCTCTTCTATTACTGTGTCCATCAGACCTTCCCAATTAATAGTTGGAACCACTGTAATGTCCTTTTAGTGCTGAAAACAATAAATAAATAAACAGGGCTCACATACTTGCCACCAACCTGACAACTTGAGTTTGATCCCTGGGACCTACATGCTGAAAGGAGAGAACCAAGTCCTGGGGGTTGTCCTCTGACCTCTGACCCCACAGTTGTGCCATGGCACACACGCAACCATACACAGCCTCACATGGAGTGAATAGATAAGTGAGAAGAAGTTAAAGGAAGTTAAGCAAATCAAAACCAGTTTAGCCTTCTCCTCCCCTTAGAGCCAAGCTTCTCTATGGACGTGACATGAGGTGCAATTCACCTTCCACCATAGGAATTAACTTCCATCCCCAGATCACAGTACCAGTGTCTGTGAGGTCACCCGAGCCTCTGGTCTAATATCTCACTCCATCATCCATCAGGCGTGTACATGGTAGCTATAAACGTATTGGTAGCCCAATATAAAAATAAAAACCTACTTAAAACATTATGTGACTTTTTTGTTCAATTAAAAACTCTCAGTTATGTGGTTCTCAAGCATGAGCTCAATGTGGCCACTTAATAGCAGAAGGCTGAACACTGTGGCCAACTTTGCAAGCCATTCCTTCCCTCTCGACCTGCCCTTTCCTGTTGCCTCTCCAGCTACTCCTCATGTGTACACATCCCAAGTCCCCTCTCTACCCACTCTAACACCTGAGTCCCACAGGACTCCACACTGGGCTCCCTTCTTCGGTGAGTTCCTCCTATGCCAACAGCTCCCAGACTCACACCTCTGGGTTGGCTTGTACTCTGCAAGCCTACAAACACAGTGGCAATCTGACACCTCCCTGGAGGGCTCAAAACTGACGGGACTGGACATGAGTTATTCACGTTAGTATTGCCTTCCTTCCAAAACTACTCCGCATTCAGTTAAAATGCCTCTTTCAGTTCATAAAGTCACAGGTCAAGTATGTCTTCTTCAGAGAAGGATCCCTTAAAACCATCTACTTACATGAAATCCCCCATCAGTCTTCAGAGCAACTTGGGTTTTCTAACTGTGTACACCATTATGCGGTTACCTGTATAACATTCACCTATGAGCTCCATGAAGTAGGGGTCGCAACTAACTTATTTTCCATCCTTCCATTCCTACCACTTACTAAGGGATCTAGAACATTAGGTATTTGTCCAAAAACTATTATTCAAGAAAAGGAAATGAATATGTCCAAGAGGTATCTCATAGATTTTTTTTTCCTTGAATAAGGGATATTACTGTGTAGCCTGGCTGTTCTGAAACTCTCCATATAGACCAGTCTGTCCTTGAACTCAGAGACATCCACCTGCCTCTGCCTCCCCAGTGCTGGGATCAAACCCCTAAGCCACTGTATCTGCACCTCACTGCACAATTCTTTTTTCCCCTGAGACAGGGTTTCTCTGTGTAGCCCAGACTGTCCTGGACCTCACTCTGTAGGCCAGGCTGTCCTCAAACTCCAAGATCTGCCTGCCTCTGCCTCCCTGTGCTGAGAGTAAAGGTGTGGCCACCACTGCCCAGCTACTGTACACTTAACCACAGCTAAGATACAGAGCACACCCAAGCATCAATCCATTTAAGAACTGAGTAGATTTAAGAACTACGGCAAGTTCCCCTGCCACTAGAACTATTTGACCTTAAAAAAAAAAAAACAAAAAAAAAACAAAAAAAACCAAAACAAAACCACTGCAATCCTGTCATCTGTAATGGCACAGATGAATCTGGAGGACATTAAATAAGCCAGGTATAAAAAAAGCAAATATCACATGATCTCCTACACGTTTAACAAGTTGAACTCAGAAGCAGGTAAGAGAATGGCAGTTGCTAGAGGCTAGGGTGGGGAACCAGACCTGAGTGATTGAAAGGAAAACATCAACTGTTGAGGAAAAGCTAAAGCTTTTTGCAAAGCTCTCACTCCTAAGCCGGATACTTGTTCCCATGGTACCATCCAACTCTACTCACCAAAACCCCAAGGGTCACGACACTGCAGAGTTCATCCTGGGGGTGAGGAGTCGGAGCGCCTTCCCAAAGGTGACCCTCACCTAGAAGAGAATAAAGTGGGTAGGCATTCCAAAGTAGATCTGAAAATATCAATACTACCAATGCAACAACCGCTGAGCATCTTAAGAGAAAAATGGGTTTCCTATTTCCTCTGGGGTTTAAATAGGAGACTACCAACTCACACGTGAGCCATCCGCTGTTAAAGGATGTGTACAGTACATGTAGCTATTTCAAAGCCCTGGGGGTGACATAGTAAGTGCAAACATGATCAACTTTTCTACTTTTGAAATTTCCTGGCGTTTAATGGATAAGAGAAAGCACATGCTTTTGCTTCTATGTGTCTCCTAGCACAGAGATGGATGCTGGCTCTGAAGGAGCAGAGACAAAAGCCAAGCGTGAGTCTGAACTTACAGCCTTCTTAGGGCTGCTCACCGCCACTGCCTCTGCACAGCTGCGACTCTGCGTGGCAACAGCCGGCAAGAAAAATGCGTCTAGGACTGAACAACCCTGCTTCTATGAAGGGCCTACTGTGTGCAGAATTAAGTGCTAAACTGAGACATGCAGGTAGCCTATAAGATTTCCAACATCAGTCCCTGTAGACTAGAATGATAACACTTGGCCAAAATAAATTATACTTTTTATTTATTTAATCTACGTGTGCAGGCACGCGCATGTGCCACAGTGCATGTGTGGAGGTCAAGGGAGTTTTGTGGGAGATGGTTTTCTCCTTCCACCATAAGTGGTCCTGAGAGTACAACTCAAACTGTCAGCTTGGCACAGGCACCTCTAAGGGCTGAGCCATTTCACTGGAAAAGCTAGTTTTGTAATTTCAAAGGAAAACAAAGTTCTAGAAAGTTGAGAGCCAAATTATTTAGGGAATCTTTAAAAGGGCACTCTATAGGATTAGCAAAGTTTCAAGCAAAGTCACAAACTAATTTGACTGAGCTCAGAATCAAAATTCCAGCTTCAACCCTTCCCATGATGTATTCCCACTTTCCTGCTCTAAGGAGTCAAGTTTATTAGAACTATGTCATGTTTAACAAATTTCATTTCTGCGCTATGACCACTACTCCATAAAAGGCACAGCATCACAGAATGTGGAACTAAAAGGTCTTAAGATTCCATTCCTAGCTCATTCTTAACTTCTGGCGTGCCAACAACGAAACAGCTTCTTCAAGCATACAAAAGGAAGAGCTGACCTCTCGCCCGAATGTAGAGGAAAACAAATGATTCAGTGGGCGCACGCAGAAAACCTCAGTTTGCACGAAACACTACTGCGTGTTTTAGTATTCATGGGGCAAAATGTCATCTGATGTCCTTCAGTGGGCCACTAAACATTAAGGAAACAAAAATTCATGTTAAGCTAAAGCATTCTGACAAGATAAAAATGTTCAAAGTAAATCCTAAGTACCATCCTTAAGAATAATGGCCACCAAAGATCTATTGTACACACCGATCGCCTCTCTGTAAAGTTTTCCTAGAGTGCCAGCTACTCCCCTGTACGTCATCCAGGGCCTATCTCACTATTTAACATCTCGAAAACAGTGTCACTGCTATAGTTAGACAGGGAACTCCCTGAGGACGGTGTCAATCATCATCCTAGCACCTGGTACCCAGCAAAACCCAGCAAACGCGGTTGATGGATGCATTACAGTGAGCTTGCTTCTCTTAGCTCCCATTCACACAAACCCAAGGGGACATGATAAATACCAGCTTCACTTCTCGCTGTCTGCCTTTTTCCTCAGCCTTCTGCAGTGAGTCAAGCACAGGCCCGGGTCACACAAAACCCAGGGTAATGCCACTTTTAGTTGTGACCTGCATCTGCTTTGATGACTTGCACTTTGGGAAACCTCTAGAATCAAGAACAGCCCCAGTTTTACCTCCCAAGAAACCCTGAAGAGACAAAAAAAAAAAAAAAAAAAAAAAAACATACTCAAGCTTAAGGTAAGGTTTTTACCTTTCAAGATGTCCACTCTGCTTTGTCTTCTACATTGGGGCGGGGAGGAGCTTACAGAGAAGGAGAACTGTCACCTCACCACACAGGAATGTTTAGGTCAATACGAAGTGACACCAGTTAGTCCCACATCTGAGTCCTGAGATGACAAGAAGAAAGGAAAAGTTCATATCCAAATTCACACTGACTCCAAGGAAAACTCCCCACTCCCCACTCCCCACTGTGCTGTGGCCAAACGGACACCTGGGAGAAGAAAGCAATTAGTCAAAAATGGGGGAGAAGGCAAACCCCTGAAAACTTTACAAGTCGGGGAAAAGGGGTAGGAAATCTAGGGAACTACATGTGGTCATGTGTCTAGCAAACTTGGAAAAAACAACAAAACAAAACAAGCGTGTCCTCTGAGTTTTTCTTAACCTTTTGTACAACCAAGAATGGCAGTCACAGGTTGCAGAATGGTCTCTGGTTTTTTCATGTGGTCTCTTTGTCCCTTCTTAGCATAATTAGAGATACTTAAAAATATCACAAAGCCCAAAGTGTAAGCAGCCTTACATTAACTTTCAAATTTCACAGTATTAAAAAAAAAAATCAGAATCAGTTGGTCTAGGGTAGTTCTTAACCCCGTGATTCACAGCTCCCAAGGACTCTGTGGAGAGGAGAGGAGAGGAGGCTTGAAGCCTTCAGGGAGTAACATAGATCATCATTTTGACTAATCTCTAAATAATGAAGTTAGCACAGCCTTCAACGGTGGGTGTAGCATTAGCAATACTGTGACTGTGGCGCCAACAGCACTACGTCACATTAGCTGAAGATTCGCTGACAAAATGACACACGCTCTTCCCTCACCACTGCTTCAACATCAGTGTCCTTAGACATTGTTCACTGTGTGACAGGGAGGCACACGTTAGCACACATTAGATGTCTCACATCTACTGCATTTAGGAAGCATTCTCAGATGGGACTCTGCGTCGTGTCACTGCCACAGTACTGGGACAGAAAAACACTAAGAACCCCAGAGTTAGAACAAGAAAAGCTTCCAGAGACTTTGCCCATCACATTGGTGAAAGCAGAAAGTGATGGCAAAGTGAACAGAACCACTGTACTCACACCATCCCATGGCTGAAGAGGACTGGATAGGCAGGAAACCGAGAAACATGCTTTAGGCCACAACACAGGGGACCTGCAGCCTAGGCCAGCATCTACCTTCCCACGATCAGTGCTGACTTTTGCTCAATTATCACCAAAATCACTGTCTTCCCTCTAAACACTAATCCTTCAAAATTAATATAAGACCCTAAATTTGGACGGCAGAAGAAACAAGTGCTCATAACACCCATTCTGTTCTTTAATTAACCATATTGCTATGACTGTATGGAAGGTGAATTCGGTCTATTAATGAGACGGTCAGAGTGGGATTTTAAAAAAGTCATACTACATAATCACGCATCCTCAGAGGTGTTCACAGAACTTTCTGGACAGGTATTAACCGGCTGGACGGGAAGGCAGCAAGGAATGGTTGGAGAGGAGAGGTGTCACTTTGTAAGCAGCAACACCAGAAAACACCAGAGATTTGTTCAAAGCGAGTCACCCAGAGAGCTAACATCTTGAGTTCAAATTCAAGGCTTTTCACCACTGTGCTGTCACCACGATCTAATACTCAGCTGGTCACAATGCTTGTGAAAGCCCTGGGTCTTTCCCCCTAGGTGTTTTGTTTTTTGTTTTTGTTTTTTTGTGTTTGTTTTGTTTTGTCTTTCTTGGTTTACAGCCAGCAGGTACTTCTGAAGGACACAGGGAAATAACTGCTAGAAGAAATCCCAATGTATGTAAGTTTTTTGGTTTTGTTTTGGCTTGTGCTGGTTAACTAGAATCAAGAACAAAATATTCCTTTTGCTCAAGAACCGGTTCCATGGTACTTGTCCTACAAACAGAAAACTATACAGAAATTGTGCTTTCATCTTTAGGCCGATGATTTTCCTACCCGACTATCAGCTATGTTAAAACTATTGATTGCAGAGACTTTCAAGGCTCGATAGCCAACGTCTAGGTCATCAAGCTGTCAAATGTCATACACACATCTCCACATTTCCTCAACTTACCCAAATCACCCGACAGTTAATAGAGCCCTCATTCCTCAAAGCCTGTTTGCAACACCTAAACTATCAGACCCTCTTCTTAATCCATTCCTACCAATAGTATAGGTCTTTTTCAAGAGGAGGGGACTTAGTTACTGGTCCCCAGATTTGCACACAAACATTACTTCATGACAAATTCTCCAGTGACTACTGTCCAGTCAAAAACTTTCAAACCAACCAGTGATACTGAAAAACCTCCAAGTCACAGGTTCTAAACAGTCTTACCCTCCAACATCTCAACTTTTTTACTACCTACTCTTCTTACCTGCTATGCCTAATTCATCACTGTGTTCCCTACACAGAAGCCCACATCTCTGACGCCAAAACCAACCATTTAATTCTACAGTATATCAAATGCTAACAACTGCACCATCCAACTGACTTTTTACATGGCCACTGAGCAACTGTCAGGGGTTGACCTCTGTTGGCTTTAACTAAAGTCTAACTTTGCATAAACTGCATCCTGCCTCAGACCATCTCCTCCGAGGCACATTTGCATCCATTCTGCTACCCTATCTAATGACTGTGACTCCAATCTTAGCCTCAGAATCACTCTGAACGTTTAAAAAACGCTCTTCCTTACTTCTAGCAGACCAAAGGCTCTTGGAGGTCAGATTTTAAGTTTTCTTTCTCACCCTTGGCAGCTTTAACATAAGGTCCCTAGCTATACTACTACAGGCCTTGGTCCTTCTCTCTGGACTAACCACTAACTCTGCGACGTGTTTTCTGTAGGATATCTCCATTTCACCAAGCTCACCCAACGCTTACCAGTGACATCTTAATAGTCTTTGGAACTTTCAAAGGCCAGCCAGCCTCTAGGGCTCCAAATTGAAAACCACTAGTGTGTTCTACGACCCCCACAATGACTCAGTGACCTAAACGTTGCCATCTCACCTGCTGGAACCCTTTACAACTCAGACATTCCTCTAGGCTTTCACCTCCCCCAACCCTTCAACAAGTCACTGGCCTGCGGAGTCCCCTTTCTCCCCTCTACGCATCTCCGGGGTCTTACAAACCCCACCAAACTCAACCAGAAATTCCTAATTTCGCGCGCTCTTTTCTCTCCATCGTCCCTCCATCCCAGGACCCCGAGACGGTCATCTCCCCTCAGGTAACCTCTCCAAGCACAGCTTTGGGACACAACCTCTAAAACCCCGAGAGATGCCCGGGTCTCTCCTACAGCCCCCGAGGCTCCCCCGCCTCCCCCAACAGGTTCCTCCAGACTCAACTCGCCAAGCCAGCGCCCCGACCCCCGGAGGCCCCCGGCTACACGCGCACGCGGACCCGGCCCCCCCGCGCCGGCCCTCCCCCTCCCCGGGGCCCCCACTTTTGGGGCCAGAAGCAGGGAGGGGCGAGGCGCAGGCAGGGGCTGCAGATCCCAGGCTGCTCTCAGCCCAGGGGCCAGGGCCCCGACCAGCGGCAGCAGCAGCGCAGCGTCTCCCCCCGGCGGCAGCAGCGGCGGCGGCGGCGCCGTCCCACTCCCGCAGGCACACATAGGCTCCATTGTCCGCCGGCGCCTCCCCCTTTCCGGCTCCCCTCCCAGGCCCGCCCCTTCCCCCTCCCTCGACCCTCCCCAGCCGCACCGTGCCAAAGGGTACCGCGGGCCCCGCCTCGGACGCGAGCGGAGGCGCGCCCCTCCCCCGGCCCGCCCGGCGGGGAATGGGGCCCTGGCCCCGCCGCCGCCAGGGCCCGCCCCCTCCGGGGGAATGGCACCCGTCCCCCTCCCCGAACGCGATCGATGGTACCAGCCCGCCGCGGCCCCCGCCCCCTCCCGCGCCTGGCCCAAGAGAGGCCGCCCGCGCCCCGCCCACCCGGGCCCCGCCCCCGCGCTACACGAAGCCCCGCCCTGGCGGCACCGCCTTCTGCTTTGCATGACCCCTCCCATCCAACCCCGCCCCGGCTAGTCACCGGGTCCCCCGCGGTGACGCCCACTCCCCGGTTTAAAGCCACAGAACCCTCCTTTTCAACTAAAAGATCCTCCTGCAGGACCCGCGGGGCGGGTGGTGCAGCGGGGAGGTTCTTTTCCTTCCTCACCCTCCTCCGGGCGCTCACTCACCCAGATTCCCCACGGCCTCCAGCAGTACTGGGAGCCACCGAAGGGGATTAGAAAAGGCGCGGGAGGGGGAAGGGCAGAGTGGAATTTGGCCATCTTTGACAGAAACTAACTGGGAGCTGCAGAAGGAACCGGTCTTCCTTCACTCTCCCGCCGCTCAGGGCCAGGCCTAGTCCCCAATATTCATGCCACCTCCTCACACCTCTACACTGCGATTCTGCCTTGCCTCTACCAGCCCACTCGTCCTCCCCTCAGTGTCCGCTCTACCTTTGCCAGTGCGGGCTTTCTTCCCTTCGGAGAAGCAGGCACCCTCGGCTTGCACTCTTCTCCCTCTTCCCAGAGCAGACTCTCTGGGGTCCTGATGGCGCGGTGGCTGGAGCAAGGTCTCCTTCACCTCGGGCCTTGCCCCGCCCCGCCCTGCCTGGCCAGCACTACCTAGGGTTTCCACAGAGCACCTTCTGCCCTGGCCCCAGGTCTTCTCCCAAACACAGTATCACTCCCTTAATTTTTTGGAAAAGCTTTGTTGTTGAGAATTCGAGGGCGGCGCGTTCAGCACTACCACGGTGAAGTGAGATCTTAGCTCATTAGATAACACTTTTTCTCATCTTGGTTAATGCGCGTTGCTCAGATTGCTGTTTTTTATTTTGTGAGGTCGGTGTTACTACCTTGACCAGCCATCGTTACTGTCTGCCCTCCCCACAAAACACTACTAATCTTCGGGTTTGTACTTTGTGGAGTCGATCTTAACTCTGCAACTCTGTGCACTGGTCCAAAGCTTTTCTAACATAGTTAAGTGAATTCTGTGAACCTGAGAATGTGGAAGAAAGCAACATGGCCAAAAGACCTACATGGATTTACCCAGAACTGCCACTACTGCCTCCGCTTTTCTCTCTACAAAATAGGGAACCTTCCTTGTGGTGCCCTTTTAAGGAACAGTGCTGTTGCCAAGGATGGTATAATAGAATCCTAAATAATATACTTCACTCACTACTTTCCAAACTACTCAAAATTCACAGCTGGCCATGTGGGTTTTCATACAGTGTCTTCCTGGCTTAGAATCTGAACTGTGGAAAGATATTTTTTTCTTTTGAGACTGAGTTTATAAATTTAAAAGAGAGTCAGGTAGATCTAAACGATACAAACCTGAAAGCAAATGGAATCCAAATAAGAAATAAAATCGGACGGTTTTGGGGGAGGGAGCTTTTGGCTTTAGAAATTAGGTTCCGGGCTAGAGAAATGACTCAGCACTGACTGCTCTTCCAGAGGTCCTGAGTTCAATTCCCAGGAACCACATGGCGGCTCACAAATGTTAACTCCAAGATTTGACACCCTCGCACTCATACATGCAGGCAACACACCAATGCACATGAAATAAATAATTTTTTTAAAAAAAGAAATTAGATTCCACATAGTTAAGAACCTCTGTAAAAAAGGCACAAGGAAAGGTCATGTGTGAGTATGAGAAAAGACAACCAAACTAGAAGTCTGTAAAAGACATTAGGATTGCTAATGTAAGGGGACAGGTCTCAGCTCATATAGAATGTATTCCTAAAAATACTTCTGTCCTTCCTTAGGGTTTCATTGCTGCAATGAAACACCATGGCCAAAAGCAAGTTGGGGAGGAAAGGGTTTATGTGGTTTACACTTCCACGTGGTGGTCTATCACTGAAGGAAGTCAGGACAGGAACTCAAACAGGGCAGGAACCTGGAGGCAGGAGCTGATACAGTAACCTCCAGGTATGCTGCTCACTGCCTTGCTCCATGGCTCCCTCAGCCTGCTTTCTTATAAACCCCAGGACCACCAGCCCAGGGATGGCACCACCCACCATGGGCTGGGCCCTCCCCATCAACCATCAATTAAGAAATGCCTTCTAGTCGAATCTTATGGAGGTATTTTCTCAATTGAGTTCTTCCTTTAAGATAACTCTAGCTTGTGTCACGTTGACATAACACTAGCCATGTTATGACTTGGGTATTCCAGTTCAGGTCACTGCTGGTCAACAAGCTAAAGGGCAGACTGGGACCATAATGTACTTAGAACAAAATAAAATGAAAAACAAACCAAACCAAACAAACAAACAAACAAAACCAGAACTGCTCTTCGCTAGGCACTAAGCTCCCATGTAGCCATGTGTTAAACTTCAAAAATTATTTACTGAATTGGGAGGAAAATGAAGGCAAGGATTACATGCTCGACACGAGGCCATGAGCAACGGCAACAAGACCTTCAGCGTGCTAACAAATCAGGAAGTGTAAAGGTTAGCAGTTCCACAGTAATCTTAGTTAGCTACGTTACACACAGGACAGAAAGGAGTGTGTTTTAAAATATCACATATTCTGCTCAATACTCCCTTTCACTAGAGAATCTGCTCTCTGCATTTTCTAACCTCCGCACATCTGCTCTCACTGGACAAAGACTTGCCTTTGGTGTCAAAGGGCCTGACAGACCGTGTGTGTATGAACACTAGTTATCCAACGAAGAGACCCTTCTAAAAGCATCTTGTAAACAGAAGTCTGGTGACGTGTTTGCTACTCCAGCAACTCTGTGAAATCCTCCTTCCTCCAAATGGCAAGATTGCTAAAAATAAAGGCTTTTCGTAGACTAGATTGGACTCCCAGAACAGCCTCTTGCTTCGCATAAGGACCATAGACACGCGGTGGCCTCCAGGCCGGGATGCTGCAAGTCTGACTTCTTAGCTCTTCAACAGACCATCTCATTTTGTCCTGTTATGTAAGTCTGCCTCCAGGCTTTCTTATCGGGATACCTGTTTCTTTTCTTTCTTTTGGGTTTTCGAGACATTTCTCTGTGTAGCCCTGGCTGAGCTGGAACTCGCTCTGTAGACCAGGAACTCGCTCTGTAGACCAGGGTGGCCTCTGACTCAAGAGATCCCTGATTCTCCCTCCTAAGTGCTGAGATTAAAGGTGTGCAACACTACCACCTGGCCATGGACACCTATTTCCAAATGAAAGGGACAAAAGCTCTTGCTTCATCAGTTCCTAAGTAGCCTGCCTAAATATTATAATTGAGGAGAATCCATCTTGTTTCTTAGATGACAGATTTTTAAAATTTTTTTTATATGTGTGGGTGTTGTTTCTGCATGTATGTTTGTGTGCCACATGTGTGCAGTGCCTACAGAGGTTAGAGGAGGGTTCTATTGGACACCCTGGAACTAGAGTTGTAAAAGGCTGAGGGCCACCATATGAATGCTGTAACTTGAACCCAGGTCCTCTGGAAGAGCACAGTAGTACTCTTAACCACTGAGCCATCTCTGCTTGCTGTTAGATGACAGTTTTGATGTGGAAATTTAATGATTTGCCAAGACTCTTCTTGCTGTGAGGGACTAGGACTTGAGTTCGGTACACCACAGCACTGTCCTGACTCCTAGGAACTGTTCATTCCCAACAGGATTAGTGACTGTCAGAGAGAACAGGCAGTTAGTTACTTTAGGAACCATGGAATTAAAACTAAGCAGGCTTGAGCCACTCAGTCAGCCGGTGTCAGGGTTACAGTAGTTCCTAACAAACTCTCGCCGGGGTCAAGGCCCTCGGCAAGCGCATAGGTTCTTCTCACTGTGCTCATTCATTAGTAGTCCATCCTCCCCACCGTTCAAAATTGGTGAATTTCAGTGCTGAGGGAATGCCACTGAGGGTCACACTGACTGAAAAATGCAGGCTGAGAATGGAATGGCTTCTTGTCACATGCCGAGTGCTGTGATGAGGTACCCTAGAATACCTCTTTTTTAGGCTGCCATGAAGGAGAAACAGCTCTCCATGAAAATTCATGGAAGAATCTCAGAGCTTCGTCTTTGCCTGACAAAATGGAGGGCTGTCTTTTTCCTGAAGCTGGAGTCTGTGTTCCCTAGCTTGCCCTCCCGCACCTTCTCCTGGAGCCATCAATGATCTGCAGAGAGAGGGCATTGAACCATCCTACTTAGGAAGCTCTAATGGACCCGTGGGGTGATGGGCGGATCCCCTGAAAGGTAACACTCGGCTTTGTCTCGTTCTCCAACCTACGTGGTCCTGTCTCTGTCTCATCACCCTACTCTCTAAAATTCCAGCTGTGCGACGCTCAACCTGCCGCGTCCCAGAGTTCTAAAGGGCTGACTCGGTGCTGATGCTCTCCTCCGCCTTTCCCAATCTGACCGTGGTCAGCTTAACAAGACACAGCCTAAGTGCTCCGTGTGCCTCCCCCGCTTCTCCCCCAAAGCTCCTCATCTTCATACAGAAAAATAAACTAACCAACAACAACAAAAACTGTGTGAACGGATATTTAGTCTGCCTGTATGACCACAGACTATGTGTGTCTGGTGCCTTTAGAGGCCAGAAGAGGGAGTTGGACCCCCTGGAACCAGAGTTAAATATGGTCTTAAGCCTCTGTGTGAGTGCTGGGAATCGAACCCAGGTCCTCTGGAAGAGCAGCAGTGCTCTCAACTGCTGAGCCATCTCTCCAGTGCTGAGCATTAAAGGCAGGGACTAAATGCCTGCCTGGCAGGGCCTTTCCCACTGGGCTGTAACCTCCGATTTCATATACTTCCTCATACCTATCCGTGGAGTCCCACTTCCCTCTCCCTTGCCAAGTTCCACTAATTAGTCATTTCACTTTCTGTTGCTAACTGCTTCCCCAAGCAATGGTTCTAGATGCTTCTATTACTCATTTGATCACCTTCCAGGCATTTCTTAGGAATCCTGCCTTCTGTCTAGACATATTTAGTTTTTTGCCCTCGGGCACGCCCCTTTCACACAAACAACCTCTTGGGCTTCTCTGGAGTTGTTGTCCCACCGTCTTCAACATTACAGTTTGCACTCAGGTCGGCCTCAGTCTTTATCCAGGCAGCGCCCCCTGAACTCCTGACCACCCACCCAGCAGTGGGAGTCCCTCCTGCTTGTGTGTGACTGGACTTTGCTTCTACATTTGGGCACTAGAACCATCTTAAGCTGGAAAATGAATCCCAAGTGGACGGAACTCAATGAAGCATAAATCGAACTTCCTTGCCTATTACCTAGTGATCCTTGTATACGTTCTCATCGCTGTCTGTGTCGTTTCCCCACAGAAACGATTCCAAGTGCGACCCCCACTGCTCCTACACTGTAAGGTCTGTCTTGTTTCATCACACCTTGGAAGAACCATGCAAAGTTGTTTTTGCCTTCTGTTTGGCTTTTATCACTTTCTTTAATAGAATCTTAAAGTGATACCCTCTTCCCCTTTCTTTTCATCCAAATCCATTCAAAAATTAACCCACATAGTGGTTTCTTTGTCTGTAAATACTTCAGCCAGGTGACAATACACCCTCCCGATGATACAGCCTAACCCGGCTGCGGAGTCCACCAAAGACTGTCTTCCCACCCCAGCCTTGTCAGTTCCCACAGGGATGCAATTCCAGGTTTGTCTTCTTTACTGACTGAAGCTCTTCTGCTCGTCCCTCACTGCAGATGCTTCGAAGGCCTTTGACTCTTTCTTCTGACTCCGGCTCTCCCAAGTTTGGCCATCTCTTTTTACATGTGACCAGCATCCCCCCCCGCCCCCCAAGGTCTAGTTCAAGCCTCACTTGAATCTGATGCTGCGTTTCTAGCTACTCAGCTTATCTCCGTGAAGAGGTCAAAACCGAATTCACCATCTTCCAAAATCAAGTCATCTTTCTCAATTCCCTGTGTTTTCTCTTAGCCCCCAACTGGGGGGTCATCCTGACACCACCTCTCCTACTCTGTGCGTTCTTAGTCGCCAGCAGCCAGAAATTTCTCCTTTAATCCGTTTGTTGTTTTTCTGCTTTCCAAGTGGGGACTGTTGGACAGACAATCCTGGATCGAGTCTCTCCCTTCGTCAGTCAGTCACTTTCCTCACAGAACTCCCTCAAGATGTCCATTTATGCAGTGGACGTTCCTCTAGCCAAGTCTCATTGTTGAGGTCACCTTGGTTCTTTGGTGCCCACCTACTCTGGGAACCTAACAATATGGTATGATAGCAAAGATACTGGCGTCCGAGTCATGTGGACCTGAATTTGTATATGGGACTATGCTTTCTAATCAGGAAACTCCAGGCATTGGTGGCACACTCCTTAAACCCCAGGACTCAGGAGGCAGAGGCAGGTGATCCCCATGAGTTCAGGGACAGCCTGATCTACAGAGCTAGTTCCAGGACAGCCAGGGCTACACAGAGAAACCATCTTGAAAAAAAACAAAACAAGAACAACAACAAAAAAACAAAACAAAAAAAAAAAAAGAAAGAGCTTCAGGCAATACCCTCCCCTTTTTCTTTCTCACTCCTTCAGTTCTTTACATTACAACATGAAAATACACCCAAATATGCAGCCTCAAATACCATCTACCTCTTGCTGTACATCCAGTTTCCCACCTGAGAGCACACACTTATGCCTTTTTGAATTATATATCATTGCTATTTTTATCAAGGATCTACTGAATGCAGGACATATTAAGGGATCAAAATAATTAGAAGGGCAGTCCTGCGTGTGAGGTTCATCAGTCCTGGACGGTTCTTTCATTAAAAAATTAAAATGCTGGGTAAGTGCCCACTGTGCGCCTCCTGCAAAAATACTAAAACTTCAAAACAGAAAAATACCTTATGATGCTGCGATCCGGAGTCTAGTTAGAAATACTGATACGTAAACATTTATAGTCAATTATAATAACTGATAAGAAGAAATACTGGGTGCTGGATGCATGCAAAAGAAATGTATCTAGGCAGACAGGAGACTTAATGCAAAAAGACCCAAGCAGACTCTTAAGGATGCGTAGGAGTGAGCAGAGACCTCAGCAATGGGCAGGAGCTCAGCTGCCTGACAATGTGTATAAATAGCCACAAAGCCAGAAAGGGGGCGATAAGTAGCAGCGCAGAGGCAAGAAGGCAAAATGGCAACCAGAGGAGAGCCATTATTTGAGGGGGCTGGGCTAAGGAAACCCTGCTTCACTGAGGCAGAGGCACGAGAGGTGCAGACAGGCGGCTCAGCCAACGCCTTCCTCCACGCAGCGTCCCACACAGCAGAGGGATGGTTCCTCGTTTGCTGTGATGACATCTGGGCTTTCCTCGGAGAGGGCGCTCCTCTGCTTTCTCGAAATGCATGTCTGTGAAAGCTACGTCTGGGCGGAGGGGCTCGTGGTCAGTAAGCTGTGATCTTAGGAAGAGAACTCGACTGTGCCAGACCTCGTGGTATGGAGTAAGGAGGACTGTGTTCTTCCTCAAGCATTGTGGGAATAAGTGACTATACGTAACTACATACAAATAATTTGTATACTACCCAAAGTAGACAAAATAGCTACCCAACAGATGCCAGTTATTGTTATGTTTGGTTATCGAGAGATCGTCCAAAGTGGGATGGACTGGAGGAGGAGATTTTAGGGGCACCAAGAAATCCCCCACAATGCTCCCCTCATTCTTACACTCATCCTTACTTGCTGAGATCTCTTTAATGCTCCTGGCCTGTCCCTTTACATTCTGCCATTAGAAATACCTTTCGATTTATGGCATCATTTCCCCCAAGCCCTTGGGGCAAACATAATAAAGGGTTAACTCTGCTTTATTCTAAGAAGTTATCTGACCATAGTCATATCCTCCGAGGCTGCAGACTGCGCCATAGGAATATTGTGGGAAGAAAGAAAAAAGCTAATTTTGAAACCTGGAGGTCTTCCCTCAGAAATTGAAGCCAGGCAGAGAGATGCTCAGAGGGCATCCCTTCTGGGATTGGAGGAAGGGGTTGAAATTGCAGAGAGATGCCAAGAAGTCAGAGGAAAATAAAAACAAGCTCTTTCGTGCCCAGAAAGGCAAGCTTTGCCAACTCAAGTAGCTCTGACCTTGACCTGGGTCCTTCATCATCCACCCCTTGCTCTCCATTCTGTGTTTACGAATAAGTCATTTTGGCCAGGATTGGTCTTGACTCGTAGGAACTGAGGGCACAGATGACTGAAGAACCCCTGAGCTAAACTTTTTATCGCTTTACATGTTTAATCTCTTACCATTGATCATTTGTGTTAAATTATGCAGGAATGAGGGAGACTGCAGCAGAAGTTCAAGAAATCATATAGTTCAATTGAGGAAACAACTATAAAAAATGTTTAATAACAGTTAAGACCTTAATTGTATTACAAGCAGGCAAAGAAAGAAAGAAAGGAAGGAAGGAAGGAAGGAAGGAAGGAAGGAAGGAAGGAAGAAACCTACAGGCTCCCAGAGAAAGGAAAACAAACCATGGCAAAGAAGTGACAATTTCTTGAAGGGTCAGAGGTTAAAATGGCTGTGTAAGACTAGGACCCGGTGGATGCAGGAAGAAAAGATGACCAGGAGGGACAGACAAGGTGCCATGTCAGACACCCACCGGGTAAGAACACAGTAGGTGTGTAGCTGTGAATCATAAAATAGACGGGATCAGAGTGACAACTGTCACTTACAGAGCAGTTAGCACGGGCCGACCACTCGTCCAAACAATTTATATTAGCTTACTTAATACACAGGAAAACCCCATGAGGTCTGTAGGCACTGCTTTATGGGAGAAGTGACTGTCCTAAAGCCAACGACCGGAAGTATGGAGCTGAGGTTAAAGCCAGTCAGCTTGAGGCAGAGGGGAGCACAGCTGGGGAAATATAATGGGAAACGGGGACTGCAGAGGCGGCTCCCAGCTGCGAGCACTGCTGCAGAGGACCTGGGTTTGCTCCTCAGCGTGCACTTCGGTTGGCTCACAACCACCTGCAGTGCCTAACTTCAGGTCTCACCCACTCTTCTGGCCTCCAAGGGCACCCGCACACAGGGCATACATCCATCCGCACAGACGTACACACATGCACATAAATGAAAAAAATTGTTTTCTTTTGGTTTTTCGAGACAGGGTTTCTCTTCGTAGGCCTGGCTGTCCTGGAACTTGTGCTGTAGACCAGGCTGGCCTTGAACTCATGAGATCTGCCTGCCTCTGCCTCCTATGTGGTGCGATTAAGGGAATGAGCCATACCACTGCCCAGCTAAAAGTCTTTTTTTTAATGCAATGAGAATTAATTAAAAGAAACAATCTAGGGAAAGCATTAAAAAGGATACATTGTTAATTAAAAAGAAGAAGAAACCAGAAGAGTACATATACTTGATTTAACTCTGCATGTGTAACAGCCTCCTTCTTACAGCATCTCTCTGGCTGTGACTTATTGTTATTATTGTTATTATTATTATTATTATTATTACCACACCCATTTGACAGATGCACAAACCAATCTGGAGAGGTAAATAATGTTCTCAGGCCTCATAGCTGTTCGATAGCATGAAAGGTCCAGTCTTAAACGTGAGGCTAGTGGCGAGACCTGTGCCATAGCGGCTGTCTCACAGCACCTAACCCTTGAGCAAGGGCAACTCTGCAGCTGACATTTGCATAGTATTCGTCAAAGCATTTCCACACTCACAGGGTCCTACACGTGATCGTAATGCAGATCATGTGACTGGACCAGGAGATAGCTAGCTCCCAAGAAGCAATAATAATATGGTCATTAACACTCTAAGCCAACACTGGTTTGAGTGCTTTCCCAGTGCCTGGCGTCATGCTAGTGCCTGGCATCATGCTAAGGGCTCTCTAAGCTAATTCTATTAGAGAACAACTCTATAACTCAGCTACTATTATTAGCTCACATTGCTCATGAGAAAACGGGGGTGGGGGGGGGAGGCTCAGGGAGGTTAATGAAAGAACTGGGCTTTGAGAAGTTACAGGACTAGCTCACGGCCACGTAAAAATGAAGGGCTGCTGCTGGGAATGCCAAGACTTCCCGGGTGTCACACCCACGCCTGCCTTTTACGCGTTGCTATTCTATTAAACCTGCAGCTTTGGGAAGGGAGGTTTGCAGAGAGAGCAACTGGCAAGGAAAGCAACTAAAATACACGTCTCGGGTCAGATACCCTCGTATGAGATGATGCAGACCCTGCCAGGAAAAAGAGGCCATTTTGGAGCTGGCCCAGTACCCAACACTAGCATACACCGAATTTTCTAGCTTAGAAATGAGTAGAAAGGTGGCGCTGTGTCAGAGAGGGAAGGTTTGCGAACTACCCTGAACTGCGGCGAGATGCCACCATAGTGAAAGGAAGCAGACAATACCAAGCGTTGGTGAGAAGACACCATCTCTTCCCCCCTCTCCCCCACCCCCGCCACTGTATAGGAATGTAACTTAAAGATGCAGCCACCTTCAATAGAGCTTACTTGTTTCTTAAAAAGTTAAACCTGGCCGGGCAGTGGTGGCGCACACCTTTGATCCCGGCATTCAGTGGGGCAGAGGCAGGTTGATCTCTGAGTTCGAGGCCAGCCTAGTCTATAGATCGATTTCCAGGACAGCCAGGGCTACACCGATGGACCCTTTCTGGGGGTGTGGTGGTGGTGGTGGGCAGAGTTAAGCCTGAGTTTTCCATGTGACCCAGCAACTCTACCTCTAGGTTTCTTCCTAGGAGTGAAACCACTTACTATACAAAGGCTCGACTGTGAGCGCTCACAGCAGGGTTACTCTTAGTCACAGTGGAAACAACCTAAATGCTCCCGGGATGTGTGTGTAGACTAAATGTGGTATGTCTGTGCATTGGAGTATAGATGCATCAATGCATCCTTACAATTACTGTGCAATTGAAAGAGGCGAGGTATTAAAAACAAAGCCAAAGTCCCGCATGTTACTTGATTTCACATACGTGCAATGCCCAGAAAAGAGAAATTCGCATAGAAAGTGATTATTAGTGTGGATAGGAATGAGGGTGGACCACAATGGTAATGTTTTTATTATTTATTTATTTATTCAGTATGAGGATAGAACCCTGGGTCCAGTGTACCAGTAATTGTCTACTGAACTACATCCGATACCCACAGACACGCAGAGGTCATAAGAAAGCACCTAACGCTAGCCTTGGCTAATTTGCAGTCAGTATAGACATTCTGTGGTATATACATTCTGTGGTATGTGGATGATAGCACGAGGAACCGGCCGCTGTAGGAAAGTGAAGATGATTGAGGAAGGAAGAAACAGCGTTCATTTTAAACTTAGGAGTGAACACGGGACATGAAAGAGGAGAGCCCCAGCCCAGGAGGTGGCAGAGGAAGCTGGGAACACAGCGATGGCTGGCTGGATGAACTCCCCGGAAGAAACGGTATGCAAGAGAAAAAGGAGGCCCCATAGACAACCCCCTTGGTGTGACTATCTAAGGAGGTAGCTCAGTAGTCAAGAGCACTTTCTGCACAAACGCAAGCACCAGAGTCCAGATCCTGGCACCCACGTAACACGCCCGCATCCTGGTTGCCCCAGGCTGCCTATGGCCAATAACCCTAGCTCTGAAGTGGGTGAAGACAGAAGGATGTCAGGGGTGGGCTGTTTTCCAGCGTAGCTGAGAAAACACAAGCTCCAGGTTCAATGAGAGACCCTGCCTCAAAGGAATAGCTGGAGTGACAGAGAATGATACCCAATGGCCTGTTCTAGTCTCTGCATGCGCACGCAGGGTCATGCAACTGTACACACATGTACACATATCAAACAGAGACACACAGTCGCATACATGATAATAAGTAGTTAAACATGTACTTATATCATCGGTTAGCAAGAGTTTTAAGGAGAGGATGCAAACATCCGGGTAATGACACACCCAGCTCCTATTAAATGTTACATATATATCCTTTAAGCCCTGGCCTCTTAAACTGTGGGCTGTGGCCTAGTATAGCACAGCTGGAAAGGGGTGGGGTGTCACAAAAACATTGGCAAGAGTGAAAGGCTTCTAAATGCACAACCACTACTAATTCCAAAATCAAATGCATAACGAGCCCAAGTTGAGCAGAGAACACGCTCAATGTGTCCTTCCCACCTCACACGATACCAATAAAAGGTGCCTGAAACACCTAAGCTCACAGTTCAGGATTTGTATGTTATGGACCATGGTGGGTTTTCCTGCACACACGAAGATTTCTGATCTTTGGTTTAAGGAAAGGAAAACCTTTTCCTATTTCCCTACTGTCATTCTTCAGCATGTAGATATCAAGTTAGTGTACCTTTGAGCAGGACTATAATTGTGTGCTTGATTTAAGAAATTTCTATTCATGATCTTAGTTTCCTAAGTATTTAATATAATAATGTCATCTCTTTCTTTGCTTGCCTGAGAGGTAGAAGTGTACAGATTGTAGTGGCTGTGCCTGGTTGTCAACGTGACTATATCTGGAATGAACTACAATCTAGAATTGGAAGGCTCACCTGCGATCCTGACCTTGAGGCTGGGAGATTAGAAGTTTCTGACCTGGATCTTGAGGCAAAGTGGCTTTGAATTCCAGGAGACTAAGGCAAGGAGATCTCTGAGTTCATCTGGGACAAAGCAAGTCCCAGATCCAGGTGTGGTGGTCCACACCTTTAATCTGCCACACCTGCTGGAGACCTACATAAGGACACTGGAAGAAGGAAGATTCGCTCTTCTTCATCTGTCTGCTTGTGGAACCGAGCCACTGCTAGATCCTTGGACTTCCATTCACAGCTGCTGCTGACCATGGTTGGGGAGTTGGACTACAGACTGTAAGTCATCAGCAAATTCCCTTACTATCTAGAGACTACCCACAAGTTCTGAGACTCTAGAGAACCCTGACTAACACAGAGATTATCTGTTGCTTTTATTTGGGAACACTTAGAAAAAGTCATTTCTGTACAATACAAGGCATGTGAATGTTCACACCGCTTTTTCTTTCTGCTTTGGACCCTGTTAAAATTATACCCTCAAGATTTTTTTTTTTCTTTTTTCTTTTTTCTTTTTTTCGGGGCTGGGGACCGAACCCAGGGCCTTGCGCTTGCTAGGCAAGCGCTCTACCACTGAGCTAAATCCCCAACCCCTACCCTCAAGATTTTAATTTGAGGAACTTTTGTTGTTGTTGTTGCTGTTGTTGTTGTTTTGAGACAGGGTTTCTATGTGTAGCTCTGACTGTCCTAGATTCACTCTGTAGACCAGGCTAGCCAGGAACTCAGAGATCCACTTGCCTCTGCCTCCCAGGGAGTGCTTGGACTAGAGGCGTGCACCACCACCGCCCAGTTAATTTAAGTAACTTGATCTGTTAGACTTTGAAAACTGGATTTTGCTGTTTGCTTGGAAAATAATTTGAAAAAAAAAATCTGTCTCTAGTTACTGTTACCTCTCGGTAACAGCTTAGTAACTGTGGTTTCTTCCTAAACAGCATATAGTACTTGCAGTTCGAGGGTACCTGGAAACCTGGAAGACAGCCATTGCTGTATTTATCTCCCCTGCATGGAGCGCAAACGAAAACTACATCGCCCTCTAAAAACCTCCTGGCTGAGTGGCTTGAGTGTCATAAAAAGCCATTAAATGAGTTTTGGTTTCGTATTAGGACAGAGTGTCCAAAATGGCCTTAAACATACTTCTGCCATTATATATTGAATATTTAAGTGACGTGGAGTTCTCAGCATTGACCACCACAAGATCAAAAATACCGATCAACACTGAGAAAACGCTAGAAAGGGTCTACATCCTGCAGTGTCAAATATCCAGCCAGGGTTTAATCCTTTATATTAAAAATAAACAGGCACTCCATCTCATTAGTATGCAAATTTGCTTTCATTTTTAATAAATGGTAAAGTTATATGCATATTAAAGAACTGTTTTAAAGTATATTTTTATGATAAATGACCAGTAAATGTTTAAGCTGTATGACTGCTTTATAGACTTACATATCCAGGGTGGCATACAAACATATCAGATGAAAGAAGTCACAAATAGAAAAGGTGTTAGAAGCTGTAAGTCCTCACTCACTGAGAGTAGAGGTATGTGCTCGCCCCCTCCCTGCCCCACCCCACATCCTGGGGTAGATTTATCTGCCTGCGGAAGATCCCCTCCAAGTGAGTGAATACACCAGGCTGATTGGGAATGGATGGAAACGTTGTCTCTGTTTTGCTCTTAAAACGAGAATGACAAACGCACTTGCACCCAAACTTGTAATCACACCAGCGTTAGGGGATCTTCCCCCAGCAATAAAATGATAGACCCTCTCAGTTTTCAATCACCAAGACGGCAGTCCTGCTGTACCCTAGAATCAACTACTGGACTCGGAGAGCAGAAGCAACTCACAGAGACTCTGAGGTGAACTGTACAACTCATTTCCCTTAGCCATGGATTTATAACGGAGCGGGGCATCAATGGCAGATGGTCTGCTATGAGGGTAAGGCTGTAGGGTGGATTCCTGCATCCCCATGCCCCACCCCAGATGAAGGAACCAAGGTAGTGTGTGAACAGTCCAGGATTATTATTTTTTTTTTTTGGCCAATAAAATCACAGATAATCCAAATACCATAAGCAGTCATCACTATGACAATATTACAATAGTAACTGGACCTGCACAGACTTTACTAATGCCTTAATAAGAAGCATAAATATTATTATATTACAAATTTTGTTTGTTTATTTAGACCATTGTATTTCACTATAACTAGTTTTTAATAGCATGTATTTAATTTTGTGTACTTAAAATCTTTCTGTTCATATGCTTTACAGGACTGGGGTCCCATTGCACAAAGCCTCAATGACCCTAGGGTAGAGGAACCTTTCTTTCCTAGTCCCCATCTTGAACCACTACCAAAAAAAAAAAAAGCCTTTCCCAACGCCTGAGATCCCACCATTAGAGAACATTCCCTTTGGGTTTTTAAGATTCCCATTAAAATGCAAATGCCCCCGAAGGAGAAGAACTTCTCTGAGTGTTATTAGTTAACCCCTTAAATGGGTTGTTCAGCAGCTAGCTGAGCGCGGCATCCTACAATTCAATTAAACAAGCGTTTATTGACCTGCGGCCATGGGAAAGGATCCAGGCTTGGGGATAGGGAGCCCATCGATCCTCCTCTGTTCCTCCCCTCAAGGATGTTTGCAGTCTAGCAGGGGAAATAAAACAGGTTCAAAAGAGACAGAGCAGAAAAACCCGCTTTCCCAGACTTGCAGAGAACAAAGTCAACTCAGCCAGGAGAGATGGCTGAGGAGACAAGGCAAGCATTTCCGTGTGTTCTAGAAGGGCTGAGTCTGGATTCAGGCTGGCCTGTGCTAGGTCCTGGTGCTCTCTACATTGAGGGTTGAGGATAAACAGATAAATGTGTTAGTTGCTGTTGTTGGCTTCTCTACTGGGACCTAACAGTCAGGGAAGCACACAAGGGAGTGACTAGAGCTTCCTGGGACCAGGGTGAAAAATCTAGCATGGTAATAAACATATCCAAGATGTGAGCTGAGTCCTGAAGGCACCCTAACAGGGGCCTATACTGTGGATCCTGGGAGTTTTAGAGTTCAGAGAGGCAACCAGATTGGAGATGGGACTGAATGCAGGACCGCAGTGCACCTCGGAGGGACAATGCCAATGCATCTGTCCCACCCTTTCCCAACAACCAGGAGCAGGGTATATTTAATTTGTCCTTAACTTTAGCATGACAAATTTTTCAACAGGTGGGGACAGGGTTGGGAAAATGTTTATTCTGGCTTTGTAGGATAGGTATAAACTGAACCAGAGTACTGTGGGGTTCCAAAAGCACAGAGCCAGTTGGTTTACCTGAAGGCTTCATAACTGTGAAAGTTCAGGGCCCCAGAATAGATCTGTTGAGTCAGACCCTCTGTGGGCAAAGTGGGCTTGCCTAAGGCTACTGGTGGTTCCTGTTGCTCTGTGCCTAGAAGAAGGTTGACAAGAAAGGTAGGCACGGGGTCGGGGCAGGCAGGGGTGGGGAAGGGGTAGGAACGGAGTCAGAAGGATCATGGCCATGACAGGACTTGAGAGGGCTGTACAATCAATCACTCCACCAGCCCACGTAAGGGCAAGGGGGTTGGACTGTGGAAATGGCAGAGGAAGGGAAGGGAAGGGAAGGGAGAAATGTGCCTCACTGAGTAAATGAAGTGGGAGGGAAAGCTGAGTCACAGATACCATCAGAGAGTGGAAATTGGTGTTGGGAATACCCGGGGGCTCCTATGAGGAAAGGAGGGGCTGAGATGCTCCGGAAGGAAGGTGATGTGCGTAAGGCAGGAAGTGTTCAGCACCGAGAGCCCAGTAAGTCATAATTTTGATTTCGGGGGAGCATCCTAATGTAATTAGTAGGATGTGGGCTTGGGCACAGGTGGTGCAATGACAGGGGACACAGGCTGAACCTATTACCATTTTGTTAAGGTCCCCTAACAAGAGGGCAGGCAGGAACTGTGGCTGTAAACGGGATAGATGTCCCCTTTTCTTCTCAGGAGCTCCCGGTCTGTTTTCTTGTTGAAAACCAGGCAATAATAAAACTTATCACCCACTCATCTCTTGGGAGTGCTGCAAGGAGCAACCGATACACATGCATAAATAAGCTTAAAGCTCTCAGCAAGAGCGAAGTGTGCTAGAAATGCTAAACAATAATAAATCCAGCCGCCTTCACCAGGATAGTAAACAAGGTGTCTTTTTTAAAGAGCAAATGTAGTTAACCAGGCACTAACTTTGAGTTATATAGCCTCTAACAACAAGTAATTAAATCTAAACTCCTGATTTGAGTTCCTTCATTAGAGGGTCTCAGAGTGACCCTAATACGCTCATCAAACAGAGGATCAGACTATATAGCAATTAATTAACACAAGCATTACTTTATCATCCCTTCCCTCCCTTGCTTAGTATCCTGCTATGCCACTAATATCAACAGATCCACCACGGGCAATCTCCACCCCTGAGCTGCCCTCTTTGTCACACCCGTGAGGTCCGGCTCTTGGCAGAATGGTGCCATATAAAATATTCAGACCGTAGGTAGGATGTGCAGTCTACAAGGGGAGATGCTGTCAGACAGAAACACTGGGGAAGAAAAAGAAGAAGAAGAAGAAGGAGGAGGAGGAGGAGGAGGAGGAGGAAGAAGGAGGAGGAGGAGGAGGAGGAGGAGGAGGAGGAGGAGAAGAAGAAGAAGAAGAAGAAGAAGAAGAAGAAGAAGGAAGAAGAAAGAAGATCCACTACTAAAATGACAAAGGCAGCAAATTCAGTTTGAAAGGAAGGAGCACATCTCTAATTATATGTTCCAGGCATAGCAAAGCTCTCCTAGTAAATCCCATCACAAGCCCGGCTCCCCCGAAGAGCAGGCCTGGTAGGTAATAACTCCTCTTCTCCGTGGTAAAATCCAATTTTCACACCTGGTAAATGAAATAACTCCACTGTGAACCAAGGGCAGGTTGGGGTGAGCCGCTAACAGAAGGTTAGGGGCTCCGCATCATGTAACAGCTCTTCTGGGAGCCCCTTCCTGGGATTTGCTCTTTTTATGCTGGTTGATGCTATTTGGCCAGCAAACCTCTAACCTGTGAGGGTAGGAAGCTTAAGCCTTTATCACCTGGACTGCTTGTGAATGAGCCGGGTGGCTCTTGGTTCAAGGATGTGAAAAAAGTTTATACTACATTCCAGACTTACTGACAAAGGGCAGGGGTGGTGCTACTGAAACTCACAATCACAATGGGAGAATCAGAATCAACAGCCACACGAGAGGCAACTCCCACCACCTCCACATGAGAGGAACCCAAAAACACCATAAATCCAAAATTCTAGCTTGAGTCTGTCTTGTGTAGCCCTAACGAAGAAAAATAAACTGGGTATCACACAGAATTAGCAGTGGCTATGTGTATATACACACAGTCCTGCACACACGCACACACGCTTGCAAGATTGACAATAATTGGGATGTGGAGCAGAAACACATCAAGGACACAGGAATTTAGCAGGGGTGCATATGAGTGAAAAGGTTATTACTCAACAGATAATATTGCAATAATGGTTCTCCTCTTTGGGTGTAAATTTAAGATCTCGTCTTATATAACACACTTCCAGAGCTGAAGACATAAGTGGGTATAAAAAATGAATCCAGTAAAATAAAAGGAAGGGGATGTAGGTATCTATTGATGTAAACTTGGCCACAGGGGAAAATGGATATTCTTAGAAAAAGCTCAAAGGAAAAAAATAATTGGATTTTATTTCATATGAATGCAAAATTCTGTATGTGAAAAATATCACAAAATTAAAAGGCAGGGGACCTGACAGGAACAAAGCTTTTCCAACAAATGTGACTGAAAATTAATTAATGTTTTAATATATAAAGAACTCGTGGGCTGGTGAGATGGCTCAGCGAGTAAAAGCACTTGCTGCCAAGACAGGCCGTTTGAGTTTCAGCTCTGAAACTCACCTTTGAGAGGTTCCAAAAGTTGCCCTGTGAGTGCCACATGTACACCACAGCATGCGGGCACCCACATACATAGGAGGATGTGCGCACATACATGTACATAAATACATGGAATTTTTAAAGTTTTAAGAAAAGAATTCCTAAAAAGACAAAAAAGTACGAATAAAATACAAATGGGCCCGAGTCTAATTTTAACATTTTGTGCAGAATATCAACAGGAAAAAAAAAATCACTTAGACATATAAAAAAAAAGCTTATAATTAATACTCGAGGAAATATATCCACATTTTATTTTTCATGAGTGCTTAGCATGTGGTGAACATGGGGTAAATATTTGGGTTTTTCAGACGTCGTCTCAGGTAGTGTAAGCTTGCCTCAAACCTGGTGTGTCTGAGGATGACGCTGGGTATCTGATCTCTACTTTTACCCCCTCCCCCAAAATAGGGGCACTAAGATTGGAGCAAAAATCTCCACATTCAGTTTACACAGTGCTGAGGGGCTGAACTAGGGCTGTGTACGATCAAGGCCGGGACTCTACCTAAGGTGTGTCAGCAAATGGACACTTTCATAGGCAGCATGGAAGGCTTTGTACTTGGATACAAATCAGTAAACTGCTTCCTTTATGTACAGGGCCGATAGTAAGAACAACCAATGACAGTATGTAAATAAAGAGACGGGGCCGAGTTTCAAACGCCCTGCACTCGTGAGCATGCTAGCATGACTTCCACACCACTTTCATGCGTTCTGGAATGCTGTTTTCCTTGAATACTTTGGTAAGCATGTAGATAGATGGAAAGGGAAAGGAGGTCTGTACAAGCCGATCTGTTTGTCCTTCGACATTTTGCCAACCTCTATGCCAAAGCGGGCATTCCAGTCCTTCAGTTGGGGCTGTCTACAGAGAGGTTCTTAAAAGGCCATTCACAGGCTTGTCAGCAATAAAGTAATAGGGTGCAAACACCATTTAAAGTAAGTTCATCTCCCTTGTTCTAATTGCTGTAATAAGTAATAATTCTTTCTCTGGGGATAATTTATAAGGTAAAGGGGAATAGGAAATGCATACGAATTTTATACGAAGGCATCTAAAAATCACCAAACCTCAGTGCATCCATAAGGTGGAATATTATATAGATATAAATCTTTATGGTATGCAGGGAAATGCTCAGAAAAAAACAACTCAGGAAAATAAATGCTCAGGGTAAAAAAAAAAAACCAGGATACAAAATATGTTTACATTTCTATGCTGGCTTTGCAAACAAATTTGCATGTGAACATATACTAACAGGGATGTTTTCCTGTTTCCTTTTCAATCAAGCTATTTGTGTTTTTAGTCTTTTTAAAAGTTCTTTTTAAAAAGTTCTTCTTAAGTTCAATTTACTCATTTATTGACTGTTCTAATTCTCTACTGCGAGCGGCACTTGCTTTTGTCATCGGGAAAATAAACACATATTATATCCAAAAAAAAAAAAAAAAAAAAGTCTGGAAAAACATCCAGATTTGGAAGTTGGTATAGAATACTCAGGGAAAGAATAAAGAAAAGCTTTTCAAAATCAACCTAGATGTACAATCCCGATAAAACTACAATGAAAAACAGACCCAGGCAATGGAGAGTCACCAGGGTTTAAAATTCATGCAAAATCACCACAGAAGTGGTGGTGGCGGGGCTGGGGGCTGGGGGAGATGGGGGATGGGGGTTGATCAAAAGCAGCTGGCCCTCCGGTGAACACATCCAGAAAGAGCAGCCTGAGGCGAGGCTGCATCGAGAATCCAGGGTCCCAAGCACAGGGAGGCTGCATCGAGAATCCAGGGTCCCAAGCACAGGGAGGCTGGAGACTTAGAACACTCTTTTCCTACTCTAATATCCGGAACAGTAGAACCCAAACACCAACCCCACTTCAGACGTCAGAGGAGTGAAATTCAACAGCCAGCTCTTTTGTTTTGTTGTTGAGAACCTTTGGGGGTTAACATACCCTGATGTACCTTTTTCTCAAGAGCAGAGTAACGGGAATCAGGAGGGCAGTTTAAGGAATGGAGGGTTCTCCCAAGTAATTCAGTGTTTCTCAGGCTTGCTCAGAAGGCTTGCTCATGAGGAAGGCTTGGCCATCACTTTGGGGAGTTCCCAGGCAGTGTGGTGCTTGTGTGTCTGTCACTTCATGCGGTTCTAACAAGTCTCCAATAAAGAGGCCTAAGTGGTTGTCATAACTGGCAGACATAGCATTCCCCATACAGCTTAAATGGGTTCAATAATTCACCCCTGGTCATCTTTGTAATTAACCACATTTGAAACCTGAATTTCAAGGGTGTGACACTGATGCCTGAAATGCTTCTAAAACTAGATTTGAAAGTGGCAAGGCAGAGCTCGTGTTGCCATCAAATACACCGGAGCACAAAGTTCAAGATCAAAGGATGGCTTACTGGCTTCTCTCTCTCTCTCTCTCTCTCTCTCTCTCTCTCTCTCTCTCTCTCTCTCTCTCTCTCTCTCTCTCCTCTTCTTTTTTGCTTCAATTTCTCGCCTATAAAAAACAGGAGCAGTAATAACACCTACTACTCAGATATAATACAAGGGGGGAAAGCACACAATAGACCCTTAATAAAGATCCAGAGCTACTAATAACCTTTGCCAAATCAAAACAGTCACAAGGTCTCTATTAGGAAAACAAAGGCGAGTGGAGGGGAAAGAGGGCAGCTGGAAGGTCACAGGGGAAGAGACTTTCCTCCCACCTCATCCCCCAGCCCTCCAATCCCCTCCTTTTCTCCTTTAGGACAACAGGTGTAGAAATGGATACACTTTACAGCGTGCTTGTTCTTTAAAAAACAAGTCTAAACTCCGTAAAACCACAGAAGGCTGCGCTTGGTGCTTCTGGAGTTGGGTAGGGGCGAGCGGCTTTTCCTAGATGCTGCCTAAATCTCACAGAGCGCCTGAGAGGGCCAAAGGACAATCTAGAAAGTGGCGACGTCCTTCGTTTCCCCTGCGGTTTGTATCAAAACCACAACTCCTCCCTACTCCGTCTGAGCCTTTGCTTTATATACATTGAGATGTGAGTTGGGCTTTCTTCCCTAGAAGGTCCGGTGCTCCCCCACCACAGGCAGGCTTATCCTCAGTGCCTCTTCCTCTGAGGAAAGCCTCCCCAGTAGACAGCAGCTGAAGCTTTGAGCACTTCTCCCAGCTCATCTATTTCACCCACAGCTGCCTGCGGGAGCGGCTTCTTCAGAGTGATTTCAATACCCAGGCTGGGGGCACAGAGGCAAACGGATGAATGAGTGGATTGTGCATCATTTAGTCAAAAGAGGAAACACATTGCTCTGGAATAAATGGGAACATCGGGATTTCTAGGTAGGGACGGATGGGGAAAATGGGGTGTGCTGCGTTTGCTTCATAAGAGAAGGAAAGATGAATGAAGGGAGAGAGAAATGCGATGCTGAAGCCAAGGAAATCAGAAAACATCCCAAAGTGACAAGGTGGCAGGCCAGGCACCCGATGGCTGCCGTGGTTCTCCAGTTAATATCTGCCAGACTGAGCATTCCTGTGAGTGCTGTTGGGATAATGGGCCCCACTCAGCATCACGTGAGTTCTCCATCTCAGGCGAGGGACATGATTCCAACCATATCACACACAGCTCTCATTACTGGCAAGGTAATGATCTTACCGAGCAAAGCAGCACCAACCGTAAACACAACTGCTTAGGGAGGCAAAGCTCTTAGGTGTGCCCTGCACACAGTCTCACTGTGAGGTGGCCCCCAGGTGACCAGCATTTCCTAGACATGGATCCGAGAGGCCCTGTGGGAAAGTAGGGACTGTAAGAGGCCCCTGCTCTGGCATAACTTCTTTATTAGAGGGGCGGAGTAGCAGTCAGATCTGAAGAATCTATTAAACTTCATCTAAGTTGAGAGCATTTCTCTTTCACATGGCAAAAAAAGAAGTCTGCTTTGGAGACGTTCATGACCTGCTCAGGGAATAAATATACCCTAAATCAGAACTTTCCCTCTGACCATACTAGGGATTGAATCAAAAATCAGAATTCTAAGTCTAAAGAAGACTTTAGGCATCATGTTCCTGCCCTTCCTTCCATCTTTCAGATTAAAACTTTAAAAATCAAAACCTAAAGGAGTTGAATGATTGTCCCACCCACAGTAACTTAGCAGAGATGGAACCAAACTTCCCAACTCCAAGTCCTGGCGTCCTTTCCTTAGACTTCAGAAGGAATAAATAGGAAACTAGGAACGCAAATCAGTGACACAAACCAGGTGCGCAGAAACTCGACGGAAAGTGAAGTCTGACATGAGTTAGTCCAGAAAGGTTTCTTCAGCTGAAGGCCTGGAGGAAAAAAGTGAAACCTGCAGACTGTCACAAACTCTCTTCAAGTCAACAGCCATCTTTGGAATGCCTAATACATGAAAAGCATATGACAGAGAGGGGAGGAAGCTAAGCCAGATTTATCAGCTAAGGGAGAAACTGAAGTCATGCAGCCATTAGCCTGCAAAGAGGGAAAAGCTGACCTTTAGACATACTGTGACAGCAGAGAAAACCTGTAGCCGGAGCCGGAGCCGGAGCCGGAGCCGGAGCCGGAGCCGGAGCCGGAGCCGGAGCCGGAGCCGGAGCCCGAGCCCGAGCCCGAGCCAGAGTCGGAGCTGGAGCTGGGGCCGCGGCTGGAGCCGGAGCTGGAGCTGGGGTTGAAGCCCAGAGCTCGTGCCTTTATTCTCAGCACTTGGGAGGCAGAGGAAGGCCGATCTCAGTTCCAGACCAGCCAGAGATAGAGAGAGACCCTGTCTCAACAACAACTAACAACAGCACAACTGCCTGGAATGTCTAGAGGGTATAACGAGGAAAAAAAAGAATTAAAATTGTATTAAGGCATCAGAAAGGGAAGATTTTTAAGTTTAAGTTTAGTGAAAGTGGGAGGTGTGGTATCAAGGATCAACATATATATTTAAAATATTTGGCTGTGGGGGCTAATATTGATCATTAACGCGAGACATCTGGAATCAGCTAAAGTGCAAGTAGCTAGGCACTCACTCCCACGAAGGATTTTCGTGATCAGATTGTTTGAAACATTAGGACTCATCCCAACCTCTGGCGGTAGCTTAGATAAAAGGTCATGTAGGGAGGAAACTATTTGCCTACTTACCCTCGCTCTCACTGGCAAGTTCATCTATCCTGCTGCCACCACGTTCTGTTCCTGATATTAGAATTAACTTCTTCAGAAGACCAACCTTCAACATCATATCTGGACTGCTTAAGACATCCAGCTTCCGGAGTTATGGATTGCCGACCTCTCCAGTGGAGGCAGCCATTATTGGACTTACTAGGACTACATCCTATGAGCCAATATAATAAGTTCCTTTTTAATATATATATTTATTCTATCGGTTCTGTTCCTTTAGAAAACCCACTCAGGGTTGGATTCATCATATTGGTTATAGTCATATTTAGGATTAGAGTCATGGAGATATGACATACATACACAGCACACACAATACACATACCTTTTAAAAACTCAGATGGTAGGATCAAAAATTTCCAAAGGTAGCGTTAGACAGCTTCTGGCCCAGCATATGGATACAAATTAAAAATTCAAGTTCTAGAGCTGGGTATGGTGGCACACGCCTTTAACCCCAGCACTGGGGGAGCAGAGACAAACAGATCTCTGAGTTTCAAGTCAGCTTGGTTTACAAAATGAGTTCCAGGATGGCCAGGGCTACACAGAGAAATCTTGCCTCAATAAAACAAAAACTGAAAAATCAAGGTCTACATAACAAATAAAAAACTTGGCCTTTTTAAGGATTTGTGTGTTTAAAAGTACATGTGTAAAAAGTGTTTAGCCTAAAACCAGTCTATTCCAGCAGTCAGTTATATTTTCCAAGCCAAAAATCAAGACACAAAATACACTTGTGCACACAATGGAACAATTTTTCAAGATAAAATATTTTAAATAATATTTCAAACACTTGATTTATTTATTAATAATTAAATAATTATTAAATAGTTTATAATACTTTATAAATAAAATTGAAATTAAAAAGAATATTTAAAATAAAAATAAAAAGTTTCAGTGAGATGTTGCTTCCAGAGCATTCTACTGCATTCACCTCTTTTATCCCATAAAGTGCTTTGCTCAACCATGAGAGCGTTCTGTGATTACAAAAGAAATATGAGCTAAACAAAGAATTCACAGCTGAGGAATGCCGAATGGCTGAGAAACACCTAAAGAAATGCTCAACATCTTTAGTCATAAGGGAAATGCAAATCAAAACAACCCTGAGATTTCACCTCACACCAGTGAGAATGGCTAAGATCAAAAACTCAGGTGACAGCAGATGCTGGTGAGGATGCGGAGAAAGAGGAACACTCCTCCATTGTTGGTGGGATTGCAGACTGGTACAACCATTCTGGAAATCAGTCTGGAGGTTCCTCAGAAAATTGGACATTGAACTGCCTGAGGATCCAGCTATACCTCTCTTGGGCATATACCCAAAAGATGCCCCAACATATAACAAAGACACATGCTCCACTATGTTTTCATAGTAGCCTTATTTATAATAGCCAGAAGCTGGAAAGAACCCAGATGCCCTTCAACAGAGGAATGGGTACAGAAAATGTGGTACATCTACACAATGGAATACTACTCAGCTATCAAAAACAATGACTTTATGAAATTCGTAGGCAAATGGATGGAACTGGAAAATATCATCCTGAGTGAGGTAACCCAATCACAGAAAAACACACATGGTATGCACTCATTGATAAGTGGCTATTAGCCCAAATGCTTGAATTACCCTAGATGCCTAGAACAAATGAAACTCAAGACGGATGATCAAAATGTGAAGGCTTCACCCTTCTTTAAAAGGGGGAACAAGAATACCCTTGGCAGGGAATAGAGAGGCAAAGATTAAAACAGAGAGAGAAGGAACACCCATTCAGAGCCTGCCCCACATGTGGCCCATACATATACAGCCATCCAATTAGACAAGATGGATGAAGCAAAGAAGTGCAGGCCAACAGGAGCTGGATGTAGATCACTCCTGAGAGACACAGCCAGAATACAGCAAATACAGAGGCAAATGCCAGCAGCAAACCACTGAACTGAGAATAGGACCCCCGTTGAAGGAATCAGAGAAAGAACTGGAAGAGCTTGAAGGGGCTCGAGACCCCATATGTACAACAATGCCAACCAACCAGAGCTTCCAGGGACTAAGCCACTACCTAAAGACTATACATGGACTGACCCTGGACTCTGACCTCATAGGTAGCAATGAATATCCTAGTAAGATCACCAGTGGAAGGGGAAGCCCTGGGTCCTGCTAAGACTGAACCCCCAGTGAACTAGATTGTTGGGGGAGGGCGGCAATGGGGAAGGATGGGGAGGGAATACCCATAAAGAAAGGGAGGGAGGGATTAGGTGGATGTTTGCCGGAAACCGAAAGGGACTAACACTTTCAAAATGTATATAAGAAATACTCAAGTTAATAAAAAAAAAAAAAAAAAAAAAATATCAGAGTCAAATTCCATGGAGAGCCCCAGATGAAACGAAAAGTCACAGGGATAACAAACAGATATCTGATATATAATGGAGCAATTTAGGACCACCAGACTACCCCAGCCTCCTAAGGGATAGCATGAAGTGGAAACTTAAGGGTTCTTTGGAAAGTCAATTGTGTTGGATGGTGTTTGACTGGGGCAAACACGTGAATGAACATTTAGTTGAAGTAGACACAGGTGAAAGACGAAGGCAGACTCGTGGAGGAATATTTTGATGAAGTAGACACAGAAGAGAGGATGTTCTGCTAAAGCAGTCATGTGTAAGCACACGCAATGAAGGATTCTTTGCTAACTACACACGTGTGTCTGGGACTCCATAGAGAGAAACGCACCAAAAAACTTCTGGTGGTGTGCTGCAGTTTCTTGCCGCTTCTTCAGACTCAGGCTGATTGGCAGAGTGATGTCAGCTGAGACAGACTCAGCACGTGCTGAGGAAAGACCCATGGAGGACACATGATGTTTGGAGGGATATAAACAGGACAGTGAAGGGAGCTGAGCTTGGCTTGCTGATAGAGCTAGCTGTGCAAGGCTAGTGGGTCTCAGTCTTCACTGATCTTTGGCAGAGAATGTCTCCAGCTGTTCTTCCTGGTCCCTCCCGCTGACTTGTACCTAGACTGAGGCCTGGCTGTCTCTGCTAGGCAGTGCCACCACTGCTGACTCATGCTTGCTATCCGACTCACCAAACTGGACTGTTGATGTCTCCCTGAAGTGTTTGCTAGTGGATCGAGTTGCCACTGCTAACCTGTGAACTGAACTGCCCATTTCCAGACAACACAGATGGGAGTTCCTCCAAAGATCCTTTCTAAACAGGTCCACTCCCCACATGATTCCCCCCTCCCCACCCCATCCTTTCTTTTCCATTACCTTTGCTGAGTGATGGGCTGAAGGGGAGATTAAAGCATTTAAGAACCATCATTAAGGGCTGGAGAGATAGCTTAGTGGTTAAGAGCACTGATTGCCTTCCCTAGAAGTCCTGAGTTCAAATCCCAGCAACCACATGGTGGCTCACAACCATCTGTAATGGGATCTGACACCCTCTTCTGGTGTGTCTGAAGACAGCTACAGTGTACTTATATATGATAAATAAATGAATTTTTTTTAAAGAACCATCAATAAAAATAAGGTTAAAAAAAAATGTTATAGTAGCATCTTCAGGGCACAATAGTCCTAAACAGAACTATAAAAAGCTGACAATGACCTTGGCCAGTGTGCTGCACGGGTGCCTAACATGATCAAATTGCCATGAATTTAACCCACATTGTTACATGTCCAATGTAAATCCAACTATTTTACTAATGTGGTTATTTGAAAGCCAAAAAACAATCCCACATTTTCGTGTAATTACTGCAGACAGCTTTGTGCATATTTCTGCACTGAGACTTCCTATGACTCCATCAAGCTCTGGCCCCATGAAATGATGCAATGAGGATGGTCTTTGTGTAAACTTCTCTGTGATGGCGATAGATTCCTGAGCTTCATCTTTGCTTTTTCACCTCTCCCCTCCAGTGACAGGACACCAGGCATGCGTGAAGATGCTAAGAGTGATCAGCTTCATCACGGCCAGTATTGAGAGAAACATCATCTTAAGTTAGTCAAAGCAAAAACTCAACAAACTTCAGGGCCCACCCTGGATGATGCCATGGTTACCAGAGCAGTGGTACCTCTTACTTACTAGCACTGGATCCAAACGCAGCCCTAGATGCCAGGAGTCAACACAATGGTTCAGGATGGCTTTGCAAGAAAAATGTCTTTAGGAGCTTGTGTGGTTGTGGTTTCTGTGTAGCGAGTGTCTCACTCTCACTCTGTTTTTGCCCAGACTGGAAAGTGAGTTAATATATCTGTAAGTTCAGTGTGAACGATGCTGCTTCATCCAAAGTGGTGGCTCAGTGATACAGCGCTTGTCTAGAAGGCGGAGGTCCTGGGCTCCCTTCCCAGCTAAGTTAATATCTATAGATTGGGTGCGGCTACCAGATCGTTTTAAATGGCTTGTCCACAAGAGACCTAGGGCTCCGTAGCGTATACTTCCCCTGACAAATATATAATATTAGCATATGCACAGAGCATAGGGAACTGCTTATGTAATAACGATGGGGCTCTTTACGTGCAAGTATATGCCCACTAAGATGCTAATCTTTACATTCTTATTTTTTTTTTATTTATGAGTACAGTGCAGCTATCTTCAGACAAACCAGAAGAGGGTATCGGATCCCATTACAGATGGTTGTGAGCCACCATGTGGTTGTTGGGAATTGAACTCAGGACCTCTGGAAGAGCAGTCAGTGCTCTTAACCGCTGCGCCATCTCTCCAGCCCTAATCTTTACATTCTTAAATGTGTTTTTTTATTTAAAAGTATGTTTACTCATCAACTGATACAACTCAGAATTATGACGTTGAGTGAAAGCAAAAAATCTCCTGGTGGGGCTGGAGAGATGGCTCAGTGGTTAAGAGCACTGACTGCTTTTCCAGAGGTCTTGAGTTCAAATCCCAGCAACCACATGGTGGTTCACAACCATCTGTAAAGAGATCCGATGCCCTCTTCTGGTGTATCTGAAGACAGTTGCAGTGTACTTATATATGATAAATGAATAAATCTATTTAAAAAAAACTCCTGGTGTCTGCAGATTCCTGGCACACTACTCTGAAATTCAGGAACAAAAACAAACAAACAAATAAAAATAAGCATTCTTAAGTGGTCTCAGAGTTTTCAAACTTACATTTAAAACATACTTATAACAGTCTTCTCATGCTACAGTTTGAATAGCTAAAATCCTCATTTAAAGAGTAAAATGGAGTAAGTTTACTAGTGTCACAAAGAACTGCCTCTCACAGGAACACTAGTATGAAATATAATTTGAAATCCAGGTCTCCCAGCAGGGGAACAGCCACTTATGGAAGCTAGTGTGGGCATCACGTTTCAGGAGGTTTTCTGCAGTGACAACCTGTTACACCGTGAGAGAGCATCCGGGTGACTTACAGAAAGTACAGTGCCTGTGAGAGTTCATTACTAAGCATTCTGCTTCTAATCGATTTGGTTCGATTTGATTGTATGAGTGATGATATGAAACAGACAGATCTCCTGTCTGTGTAGCAGGAGCATGCAGTGCCCTCAGAGGCCAGCAGGAGGTGTCGGGTCTCCTAGAACTGGAGTTATAGGCAGTTGTAAACGCATGCAGTGCCCTCAGAGGCCAGCAGGAGGTGTCGGGTCTCTTAGAACTGGAGTTATAGGCAGTTGTAAACCGCTGCGCGGGTGCTGGGAATTGAGTCTTGGCTTTCTAGAAGAGCAGCCAGTGCTCTTAACTGCTGAACCATCTCTGTAACTCTCGTCTTTTTGAAACTTATCCTTTCTTTTCTTCCATTCTAAATGGTGTACTATAGCTACCTGTACGCTTGTCTACTGAAATACATGTATATATTATAAATTAGGATCCATATAAGAAAGGTTTTCTCTTCTTTCCTTCCCCTTCCTTCCTTCTTCCTTTTCCTAAAAATGTTGCGATTTCATTTTTCCTTGGATCTTGATAGCATTCACACACACACACACACACACACACACACACACACACACACACACACATGAGATTTCATTATTTATTTTCTAGAATATGTGGTTTTAGATAGGGATAGTGGTATACAACTATAGTCTCTTGAGAATCTGAAGCAAAAATTGTCTGGTTTCAGGAGTTGGGGGCATCCTAAGCCACATATAATACAAATAAGTAAGCAAAAGTTATCATCGAATGCTTTCCTGGCCCCTAAATACATTTCAGTGGGGATGGAGATTAAACAGCAAAGGCTTGTGGGAGCCAGCACCACGGGTGAAGGTGACTGCTGCTGAACCTCACAGCCTTGATGCCAACCCAGGATCCGCACACACATGAAGCTGAATGGGGTGCCCGTCTCATCTCTAATCACAGTGCTTCCGTGTTGAGATGAGAGGCAGAGGCAGGAGAATTGCCTGAAATACCCAGCACAGCATCAACCACAAGAGATAGCTGACTCAGCAAAGAGAAAAGCAAGAGCCAGCTCCCAAAAGTTGTCCTCTGACCTCCGCACACATGCCATGGCCCATGTGCATCTGTGTGCACACACACAGCAGCTGAATACTTTTTTTAAAAATGAAGGATAGTGATTTCCAAACTCTAAAACTGCCTGCCTCCATCCTGACCCAGCCTTTTTTTCCTCCACAGTGCATCAGGTAACATATTTATTTAAACGTCTAGCAAAATTAACGTGGAAAAGATTCCTGAGAATTTTGTGTTGCTGATCATGATAACTGAACATTCTCGAAACGTGTCAAAAGCTGTCAACTGCTGATGCCTGAAGAACAGATTTGGAGAGTGCTAGGTACGTTTAACGACTCTGCAGACTCTCAACTGCAGTGCTGTGCAAAGACACATCAATTCTATCTGGTTTATTCCAATTCTCTCAGGGCTATTAGATTCAATTACCAATGATTAGATATGGGTTAAAAAATATCCCTAAATTATAACGTAAAGTTGAAGCGTTAAGCAGATAAACATAAATGCGAAGTTAAGGGATCTCCTAAAAGGTTTTGAGACAGCATTTTGAAATGTTAAGACTTCCGCTCTGCCATGCGTTCCTCAAACACACATTTATGAGGCTCGTGTTGCTCAGAAGTGCAGTGTTAGGTTTGCTGCCATGAAAGGCACCATGGGAACCAGACCAGAGAACCACCAGACCCAGGTTTGAATACAATGAGGCAGGTGACTGGTATGTGGGGTGACTGATAATTGAATTGGTTCTCATTTGTTGACAATCACTGTAATGCTAGCACTTAGGTGCTGGGAACACAGGAAGCAATGGAGCAGAGATGACATGGGTTTGTGGGGACAACAGAAAAGAGTGTGAAAGAATAGCAAGGGTCTGCCCGGACGAGCTAACCTGGTATACATGGGAGAGTTAACCTGCTCTGCGTGCATTTGCTAACTTGGTCTGTAAATATCAACACTGTATCAGGGATCTAGATTGGTCTGCATGGGTGAGCTAACCTGACCTGTATCAGGGAGCTCACCTGCTTCGTATGGAGGAACTAACCTGATCTGTTTCATGGAGCTAAGCTGGTTGGCCTGGATGAGTTAACTTGGTCTATAAGGGTGAGCAAGCCTTGTCTCTTTCTGGGAGTTAATTTGGTTTGTTCTGGGAAGCTAATCTTGTCTGCTTGTGTGAGCTAACCTGGTCTGGGAACCAGAAGTAGCGGGAAGGCTGACATTCATTTGTAGCCAGAGGGATAACCTAGAGTTAACCCGAGAAAGCCACTTCCTTCCTTTTAGACTTCCTTGTTTTGAAATGGGGATTAGAATAAGCTATCTCAGGGGGTTCCTCTGAAGTTTTAATGAGTGTTGATGTTTGAAGCAGTCAGCTCGGCTTCTGGCTTGTAGTAAACACTCAGTAAGTGATAGCTGACATCACTCTTTTCACAGCCTTCCTTGAGTTATAACAAGAATCTTCTCTCTGGGTGGCAGTAGCTCACGCCTTTAATCCTAGCCATCAGGAAACAGAGGCAGGGGATCTCAGTGAGTTTTGGTCCGTTTGGTCTCACGGAGTGAGCTCCAGGACAGCCAAGACTACAGAGAAACCCTGTCTCAAAAAAAAAAAAAAAAAAAAAAAAAAAAAAAGAAAGAAAGAAAGAAAAGAGTTTTCTCTAAAAATGCAACACCTACAAAGTGACCCTCCAATCAAATACTTCGTTTTCTGCACATGCGCCATGGGAGAGAGCGATGAGCGACCCACCGTGGAAGAACCCATCCTTCCCCCAGCATGCCTGACGCTCACGTTGACCACAAAAGCAGGTCCCAAATCTCTTTAGTCACAGGGTTAATATGTCACATGAGTCAGATCTAAAATTCTGGTCCCTTCAAAGGCTGCAGTTCCTCCCTGTTTAATCAGACATGAAACAAATCGCGTGCTGCGGCAGAGGCGTACAAACACGCTTTAATTACAATATTGTAACACCAATTAGAGATCTATCTAATCGAGGACTCGGCACTTCCTGCTCGGATATTACTCCCATGTTGGGATAATTACTGCTAATTAAGCTTGGAACTAATTAGGCTAAATGATCTCATTTATACCAACAAAGATGACTTCTAGGAGTTCATAAGAAAAACTAGGGTGATCTTATCATTCCTGGACTATTTGGCTTTTCATTCTGGAAATAAAGCACCTTTCCCTGACATCCAGGTGCGTTCAGAGTTGGTTCTATGGAATTCGGGTAACGGGTTCTTCATTTGTCTTCCCAGCTTCTCCTACTCGGGGAAACAAGCTCTATTCACTCAAGGCTATACCATACTCCTCCACAGATGTGTTGGAAACAGCAGCCACTGAGAGAGGGTGTGGCAAAGGGCCATCCGGTGCAGCCTGATTCTGGCTCCCGTTAACTAGCAGTTCTAGTTCATCTGTGTCTGCGTTCCTGGTCTTTCCTCCACAGGCGGGCGGAGCACACCGGCCTTGGGCTCTGCACACAGGCTGAGGTTTTGCTCACTTCCCTTGCTGCCTAACCCCCACGGTCCCTCTCTAAGACAGAGGGAATGCTGGGGTGCTTCAGGGGAGGTGATCGCATCTCCAGCATGGAATGGAGGGTGTGCCCGGTGCATGGTACTCACCAATAAAGTAATATGATTTTAAAAAATTTCCCCTTCATGGGCACCATAATACCCAGATCTGAACTAAATTCTACTTTTACCTGTTCTGCATTCTTTCCTGGGTCAGAGTTGTGCTAGCGAGCGGAAGACATTCGGCACAGAGTTAGGAAATCTGGCGATTTTTCAGGTTGCTGTCTAACCAGCTGCGCCACTTGAGGAAGTCACTTCTTCCTAGGAAAAGGAGCAGCACTCCTTACATACCTGGCCCAGCGCCCTACATGTACTTTCTGAGGTCATCCTTACAGCAACCCTCCCCATTCAAGATAACGAAGCTGAGACCTCAACAAAGAACGAATTTAAAAATAAAAACAACCTTCCTCGTTACTAAATGCCGATTCTGGGAACCTCGTTCACAGCGAATCTCAGAGTCATCATGACAATAGATTGTCCTCTTCCCTTCCTGCACCGGAAGGGCTCTCAGTCTTCCTCTCTGTGAAGCCTGCAATATTATTTACCAAGTACGAAGTCTTCATTGTTCCTGATACATGCTCCATTCTGCAGGGAATAACCCCCCCCAATACACACACCCTGACACCCCAGTCTATCACTAGACCCCACAGACACACACATGTGCCTCTACTCCTAGTCACACACATATCACAGATATTATCTTTGTTGGATGGTACCGTGGGAGGAGGGGGGCAGTGCATTTTTTAAAGTATCTTCTCAGCCTCTCTAGGGTTTTCTTTTTTTTCTGGGATGGATTTGTACAAGAGAAGACCAATGGAAACTACGAGGTTTTTTTACCCCGTTTCTCTGCTATTCACAAGGATTGGTTTCTCATCCTTCCTAGAAGGATAAACAGCCTTGGCAAGTGAGGTCCTCGAGCATGGAGCACCCCGGTTTGAAGAAGGGTAGGCTTTTAAGGAATCTGGAAAGAGGGCAGGAAGCTCTCTCAAGAACAGGCCTTAAAATATATTAGGTGATTAATTTAAGAGCATCAAAAATAAATAAATAACTGCTTTGGCAGATCAGGAAACCTTTTACAAGGTGACTCATCAAGTCGTCCCCACCCCCAGCTCTCACTGCTGTGATGCACAGACAGAGGCTTAATGCACCGGGTTTCATTCCTTAATATAGCTAGAGGTCATTGGCTTCTCATACCGTGAAAACAGGCCAAAGAGCAGAGGGCCCTGTGCCTGGGGAGAGGCTCAGACCCAAACCACTGCGAAGCATGCCTAAGGGAGAATTTGGTTAAGTTAACCTGGCTGTTCTCCCCTCCCATGTGGCCAGGGTGAGCCTCAAAGGGTGTGGGGTTTCTTTATGACCGGGAGGATCCTTTCAAAGAGATTTATTTATTTATTATGTATACAATGTTCTGCCTGCATGTACACCAGCAAGTCAGAAGAGGGCACCAGATCTCATTACAGATGGTTATGAGCCACCATGTGGTTGCTGGGAATTGAACTCAGGACCTCTGGAAGAGCAGTCAGGGCTCTTAACCACTGAGCCATCTCTCCAGCCCTGGGAGGATCCTTTTAAAGAACATGCCTACACCAGCGATATCTACTATTGTTTACGTATACTAATCTATTATTGTTGTTAGTAAATTAATTAATAATGGATTAATTAATAATATAAATAGGATAGAATATTATTTAAGTACTATCTATAGCCGATACTGTCATTTGGGGACCAACAGGCTAGACACTCCCTATTAAAGAGCTTTATCTGAAGGTTTAATGTTGAAATGAGTCTTCCTCCACAGTCTTTAAAATGTCCGCAACGATGGTGTGGGGCTGCCTTCTCTTTGACACAGGTTCTTCTAGGAATTCCCCTCAGCATCCACACTCTCGCTCATTCCCTTAGTCATTTGCTCAGCAGTCACTGGCTTCTTATTCTGAGCTCCACTGAGGGGGAGATCATGTGCTCCTCAAGGAGTAACTTCTCTCCTGTGATTGTCCCCCTCCTCCATCCCCTGAAGAGTAGGTTATACGGGTCCTTCTTGTCTCGTAAGTGGTGTTCTCTGCTGGAGGATGAAGGGAAAATCTGGAGTAGTTGGCCTTTTCTTTTTTCAATTGGATATTTTCTTTATTTACATTTCAAATGTTCTTCATCTCCCCTGCTCCCCTACCCACCTAGTTGGTTTTACACACTTAATCCTCTTCCAAAAAATTCCCAATGTCACCCACTAAGGGACTGTGGAGGGATCGGTCAGCAGATGGTTCAGAGAATCCCTTCAGAGTTGGAGGAAGTACAAGCAGAGGAAGGTCAAGAGGGATGGGGATGGGGAGGGGGAGGGAGGAAGCAGCAAAAGGTCTTAGCATTCCTCCAGCCGATATGTGATGAGCTTTGGATGTGATGAGCACAGTTACTAGGGGTCAGCAAAGATTAAAAGTAAGGTGAAATGCATCTTCCAAGAGGTATGCGCTACTTGGGGAAAGAGGATGACGGATTTGGAGATGTTCCTCAGGTGAACAGGTTCTCAAGAGTGTTTGGATGTAGAAATTAAGAGAGAGAAGAACTCAAATCATTATTATAAGAGTTTTACCTTGGAGGACTGGATGAAAGGTGGTGTTGGTTAATTAACTGGAAAGAGGATCCGGGTGGAGATTCCAAAACCTTCCTAAAATTAAGTGAACATGGCTTCTTTCTGTGGTTTTGTTTTTGCTTGTTTGCTTTTGTTTAGTTTAGTTTTGTTTTGATTTGCTTGTTTATTCTTTGCTGAAGATGTCTGGTGAGACAGAGAGGTTGGAGTGCTCGGGGATCACCACGAGGGGTCTGGAAGTCTAGAGAGGCGAGCAGCTAGAAAAACCACACAGTGGTAAAGGCTACAAGGAAATCCGGAGAGAGTAAAGGAGTCAAGGGTCAGAAGCCAGTGAGTGATGTGCTCACTGAGTGTGGATGAGGTGGAGAGACCAGGAGGTAAGGACCAAAACGTAGAGCGAGCACCACCAGGCGTCCAGGGAAGCTACAGGCAAGAACTGGGAAGTGTAGTCCCAGTACTAGAAGAGGCTCATTCCGAACCACACCCACTCTACTCCTTAGAAACTGGTTTGGCTAAAGAAACAAATGGCTTCAGGCAAACCTATGAGGTACTTTCCAGCCTACGCCATACCTGCACCTTGTCTGCCTTCCAGCCTACATCTTCCAGCCTGCATCCTGCCTGGATTCTTCCGAAGGTTTGTGTCATTGACTCCTCAATGCCTTCAGGGACACTAACTTTTTTTTCCCTCCCCTCTTTCACCTTTTCTCCGCTTCTGCCTTTTAAATTAAATATCAAGGATTTCCCAAATTCCACCCTAAGACTTTCTTTTCATTCAACACGCTCTCTGTGGGTGGTTTTGCAAAGCTTCCGTTACTGCTCACCCACAGATGGCTCTGAAATTGGTGTCTCCAGGCAGACACCTCGTTGAACATAACACCTGATGCAGAAAGCAGTAACGGTCTGCCGAAACTAAGTCTGGCTGGACGTACTAAGTCTGGCTGGATGTACTAAGTCTGGCTGGATGTACTAAGTCTAGCTGGATGTACTAAGTCTGGCTGGATGTACTAAGTCTAGCTGGACGTACTAAGTCTGGCTGGATGTACTAAGTCTGGCTGGATGTACTAAGTCTAGCTGGATGTACTAAGTCTGGCTGGATGTACTAAGTCTGGCTGGATGTACTAAGTCTGGCTGGATGTACTAAGTCTGGCTGGATGTTTCCAGCCACAGGCTTCACCAGCCATCACCACCAGGCCTGGTCTTTCTTCTCTTCCCCTCTCAGAAAAAGGCCCGTATAAGGAGGACTTTACCCTCTTGTGTCTTAAGTTTCTTGAGGCAACCTGTCTCCAGAGATGATGCTTTGCCCTTAGGCAGAGCCATCCTATGACAGAGGTCTAGGAGAATAGGTCTGGAGGAGACAGCCAAGGCACTGTCTGGGGCAGTGGAGTCATTAGCACATCTAAAGCTTGATGTGCAAGCGCATGCTTAGGTAAGGGCCTCGAGCTCAGCCACAGAGAGCAGCATGCAGGAGGTCACCGATGGTTCTGTGTGTCTGTGAAAGTGCGCTCGTCAGAACTATGTGGGACCTTAAATCAGAAACAGATATCCAGAAGTTGAGAAAAAAGGCAGACGGACCTGCCGGGTCACCAGCACTCCACTTCAGCAGATAAGGGACTGCTGCCTTAGAAGGAGATTGGCTCCTGAGATTGCTGGGCGGGGGTGGGGTGCTCCTGGGGCAAGAACACTACCTGCTTTCACTTCTGGTCTCATTATTTCCCTACACACTTTCCTTTTCCCCCCAGAGTTAGGCATTAATTCTCTCATAAAGGATCAGTTATAGGACAGCCTTGATGCTTAAAAAAAAAAACAAAAAAAGAGTTGTGGACCATTAATTGTCGAGCATTTCTTTCTTTTAAGTGAAATGTTTTTCTCATGGCTTTTACTTGACTCAGAAATGAATGAATGGATTCCATTTTGTCTCTCCCTCCTAAATTTCCCTTAGGCATAGACCAAATATGTGTGAAATGTCAGCTCAATTAGGATATGTTGGAAGTTATCTATGCTTCTGGAAAACAGGCCAGGGTGGAGAAGGCTCTTCCCAAACCTACGGATGTTGCCGCGGCGGCAGTGGGAGCAATAATAATAAGCTTCGGCTCAGGAAGTTAAACACCAGCAAAACGCTTCTCTGCCAAATAAGACTGCCCAGATTCCACACCGTCCGTGAGTTCTCCTTCATAAGAACTCATTACCACAGCCAACGGGTTTCAAAAATCCGCTTGTTGGGGTTGGTGGGTGTCAAGAGATGGAAGGCTAGGAGCAGTTTGCTTTTTTGGGAAAAAATGAGAGAAATATGGGGCTGGGGCTGGGATGGATGGAGGGTATGGAGAGGCTCAGTGGTTAGCTTCTTACAGAGGACCAGAGTTTTGTTCCCAGCACCTTTATCAGTCAGTTCTTAACTTGGGCACCTGCACACACACACACACACACACACACACACACACACACACACACACACACACACACTGTAAAAATAAAACGTATATCGTCCCTTGTGTAGTGAGGTAAAGCTCTAAGCATCATCCATGCAGAAGTGGAAATTCTTCCCGCTAAGGAAGAGGCTCTCAGCATCCTTGGAGGCCTCCGATTCCCACGAGGCCTGATTTAAGGTACCCCATAGAAGACGAGGTAATGAGGCCGTTCTGATGCAATAGCCTCGGGTATCCGAAATCTTTGTGTAGCTTTTTTGTGTCACCACCACAGAACTCACAGAAAGGAAGGTAACCGGTGTCACTTACTCTTCAGAGCCTGTCGCCTTCATGGGCTCCTTCTGAGGAACCTCACCCAAGGAAGTTTAACTTTTTTTTCTTTTGGAGCCTCCTTCCCCATCTGAATAAAATAGCTCTCCCCAAAACCTGGACTTGACTCTGCCTGCACATATATCTCATCCTCAAATAATCAGTTAATCTCCTTCAGGCCCCACCATCCAGTTTTCCGTGAAGAATGGGTCCCACAGCCAGTCAGTCCAGATAGGTGGTGGAAGGCTAGAGTAAGCAAGCAGTCATGTTCCCGGCATATCTGCTACTTAATGTGTTGAGAGCTGTTAGTGCTTGATGTGGTTTTATACCAACCAGACACTCGGTGTCTTCATGACAGACTTTTATGTCATTTTATTTTTGTTTTCTATTTGTTTACTTTTGAGACACAGTCTCTCTATGTAGTTCTGGAACTTGGCTATACAAACCAGACTGTCCTGATTCACATAGATCTGCCTGCCTCGCCTCCCAGGAGCCACCGTGTCTGGCTCTGATCCCTTTACTGCTCCTAGTCCACTGGTCATTTGATTGTGGACTCTCAGTGAGGATTACTTTTAGGGGTAAGAGGTTTTAAGAAACACTAATGTGAGATTTTAGCAACTGAAAGTAATCGCAAGTGTTACGTTGGGTTATCTAGGAACGGCCAGCAGTTGATGAGGATCAGAACAGAAAGTGGTCTACTCAGAAGGATGCCCCGAGACCTCAGTACAAAAGCCTTTTATATCCACATTAGATGTGATCCTGACTCACAGGATAGGACAACGATCCCACCCCAAACTTCCTGGCATTTTACATCACGATTCCCTATTTTATGGATTGAACTTATGTGTGGAGAGGAGCAAGGCCAATCTCAGGAGATAGAGCTGTGCCTGGGGAATTTATTCCAGCTCTGAGCCACTGAAACCTGCAGTTGTCTAAGCAGCCAGTCGAGAAGGGCACACGTGATCGCACAGAGGTGCCCAGGCAAGAGTGTGGGTACTCACCTACCGGCCTGTCTCCATGGTGACATAGTAAGAGCTTAGTGGCTATGTGTGGCCAGGAGTGAGGAAGGAAGCCCTCTGGCAGAGCGGGCAGCCTGAGTGAGAATTGTGTCTCAGGCAACATTTCTTCCTGAGCTGATGGCATCGGGAGTCCAGTAAGAGGGACAGAAGCCTCTGCACCCACTCTGAGACCCTGAGGACAGCAGTGGGCTGGAGCAGGCAAACTCATCACTTAGGGCTTAAGTCTCCTCATGTTAAAAAAATCAGAGTCTTGGAAGACAGTGGCTAATGTCTTCCCACCCTTGCCATTCTGTGGTTTAGCCTTAAGTCCTGATGGTTGATCGTGAGAGTCAATTTCAGTAGGAGTCAGCTGGAAGTACAGAGTGAGCTGCAAGACCTACTTCTGGGTGTGTCTCTGTGAGGGTGTTTCCAGAAAGGGTTAACTGGAAAGGACGACCCATGTGAATGTGAGTGACGCTGTCCTTGAGGTCCCAGAGAAGGAAACACGCAAGTACACACGCACGTGTCTGCTTCCTCACTGCAGGGTACTGTGCCCTGCCTCTCACACTCCAGCTGCCACACCTTCCCCACTTTTATGGATGCTGTCCCCTCAAACAGCCCCTCTTCAAGTTGCTTTATTTCAGTATTTTATGACAGGAGTGAGAAAAAGTAGCCAATGAGAAGAGAGTGGAAGGTCTAGGTTAACTGAGGAGGACACATACTAGATTCTATGATAGCTATCAGCTCACAAAAAAATGGAAAGGTTCTGCCTAACAGAACTTTCTTTCCACAAACATGGACATATTTCCCTATATGTGCCGTCCAATAGGGTAGCCACTGACCACATTAGACTATTTAAGTGTTTAAAATGAAAGCAATGTGACTAAGATATTGATCTTTAATATTTAATTTCATCCTAATTATTTTGCATAAATGATTATGGGTGGCCAGAGACTATCGTGCCAGTCAGGGCAAACATCAACTTTGTTCAAGTGGGACACCAGGTACACTGAGCAAAGGGTAACGCCAAGGGTTGGGAACTATTTCTAAGGAGAGAAGAGAGGCATGGGTTTGATTTAGGTAATTCCGAATAGGCCGAAATGTCTGTTTTAGGTCTTCTAAAGAGGACACTTGCTTTTTGTGATGAAGACAGTGATAACAGGTTCTTGGAAACTATAACTTTATGCTCTGCAGAGGTCTTTCATGGGGTGTGGTTTGAGCATCTGCAAGGCTCTGTGATGTAGGAAACGGCGTAACAGTTTCTCATTTTACAATGAGAAAAATCTAGACTCCGGTATTTGCCTAAGGCCACAGACTTCAAAGAGTGGGGTAGGAATGTTTTGAACCAAGCTCTAGACTTCATTTTTCTCCAGTTCCTTTCACAGACGAGGTAACTCCTAAGCAGCCTACGCGCCCAGCCCCTGCAGCCCTTCACTGTGGAAATGGCAACACGTTATAAAATATGCTTAAATATAAGAATAGGAGACACGAGGAAAGGCACGGGAATGTGGGGAGCTTTCTGACAGATAACAGAAGCCTGAAGAAATCAAGAATTGGTTTTGTTCTTAGGAGAGCAGGAAGGGAGGGGAAAAAATTAAGCTTCCACTACACGGGCTCCTCACAGAGCAAACCCAGCATTGCCTGTGTGCCTTTGTCTGGCTGTTCAGTCAGGACCCCTTTGAGATCACAAAGCCAGACTGTGTACCGGAGCTTCTGGTTGTTTCCAAAAGTCACGGCCCCACCAAAAAGAAGAGCCAATCCCCCATCCTACCCCCTGAACACCCTGCAAAGTGCTTGAGTACGAATTCTGGGGCCACTCAGGCTAAACTTGAGCACCAGACCTGACACCCTTCAGATGATTTAATATGTCCGAGTCTCAGTTTCCTCTTCTGCAAAATCAGGGGATCATTTTCTTCCAGTCTTAGATGGTGGTTGGAGACATTGATGGAGAGGCACTGGGAAACTCCGGGGCACAGTGCACGTGAGTGGACAAGGGGGCTTTTGCTTGGGTGTGGAAGGTGAAAGTGGATGAATCCTCTGTGGGCTTTAAACAGCTGCAGCTGGGATCCGGAATCTGGGACCCGCAGGAGGGGCCGATAGCATCAGGGACCGGGCAGGCAGGGCGGCTTTCTCCTGACTTTTCATCTCTCTGCGCAGTGACGTCAGACTTTGTCCCCCACGCCCGCCCCCGCCTGCCTCCTTCCCGAGTTCTAGCCCTACTTATCCACGTACTTTTTGCCTAGTTTACCTGAGTATTACGTGCACTCACGTGCAAAGCCGGACTCCCTGACAGGCAGCTCCCTCTTGTCCGGTCGAGTACCTGGAATGTGCTATGCTATGTGGTTTTTTCCCCTCCCGTTGTCGCTGTTGCTTGTTTAGTGATTTTAGATTTATTTTCATTTCATGTGCATGAAGGTTTTGCCTGAATGTCTGTCTGTCCATCCTGTGCACTCCTCGTCTATGGAAGCCAGAAAGAGTGTGAGGTCTCTTTCGGACGCTGGAGTTACAGGCAGTTGTGAGCTGCCACGCGGGTACTGAGGATCGAATCCAAGTCCTCTGGAAGAGCAAGGAGTGCTCTTAAAGGCTGACCTACTACAGATTTTATAGGGTGATTCTGGGGAAATAATAGAAGGGGGGACCATCCGGCAGACCGTCTGTGACCAGTGGATTCCACGATGTGTGGTATGTTAGGAAAGGCCTCTCAGAAGAGGTGACAGTGGGGACCTGACCAAGAAGACCCCTGCCTGCCCCAGGAGCTCTGAGGGCAGAATGCTATGGACAGAGAGTATAAGACAGGCGAAAGCCTAGAGGCAGAAACGAACTCGGTGCCTTTGAGGGACTGAAAGGGTTTGAAGGGTTGGAGTTGGAACACAGAGGGTTAAAAGATGAGGCGAGAGCAAAGCCAGGCTAGGTTCTGTTGGGTTTATGCTAGGCTGTGGGAAGGAGTTTTGTTCTAAATGCAGGGAGGGCCATTTGGACATTAAGCAGGAGAACAATGAGATTGACTCTGCCTTTTAAAAAGATTACTCTTAATCCAGCCACCCTGTGTCCAGACTCACGTGTGTGCACAAGTGCTCGGCTGGATTCTCCGGAGAGCATCGCCAGCCGCCACTTACCTGCCTGCGTCTCTCTCCCGCCCCCCGTGCAATCTGTTGCTGGAGCTCAGGAGTACCTCAACAGTGTTTACTGAGTGCAGCCTCTCCCCTGTGCAGCCAGCAGCCTGAGTCTAGCCCTTGAATAAAGAAAGGGTTGCTTGAGTCGTCTCTCCTGCTCAAGAACTGTCAATAGCTCTCCAGCACCCAGGAAACCAAACCGTACCTCTCTAACCCTGCGCTGAGGAGCCTGGACAAATAGATCCCCATATCAGCCTGTCCACTTCTCTCTCCACTTACTGACGCTCATCCCGGCGTGACTGGTGCTTCTTGAGCGTGGCTTGTTTGTCCTTGCGCTGTTTTCTAGCTCTGCGTCGACACTTCTTCCAATTACAGCTGTCGGCATTCCAGGCTATGCATCCCCAGAGCCCAGTGACACCATCTCTCCTGGACACTTTCTCTGCTCTCGCTTGATCCTATGTGGCCCTCCCAAAGGATTCTTACCTGAACCTGTTTAAAGCACTCGTTGGATTCTTCCTGGTGTCATAGCTGTCTGTGTGCATGTCTAACACCTCTCCTGAATCACGTACTGAGCCTGGGGACAGAATCAGAGTCACTCTTCCTGCCTGACAGTACCTATTAGAGTGTGGCTTTCGGGAGGTGCTGGATAGACACACGCCAAATGGGAGGATAGACAAATAGATCCTAAAACTCATCTTTTGGGCCGCTTGGCTCAATTTGACAATTTTAGAAGACCGTGAATGATCATAAGAGGGAATGAAAGGGGGAAACATTTTAAGCCTCAGAGCTCCGTGGAAACACAAATAATCATGGAGAGAGTTCTCCATTGTTCCCGAGGAGTGGCTATCAGAACAGGTCACTCGAGTTGCCGAGAATTATACACAGTGCCCTAGGACTCAGATTCGGTGTCTGTGGCTCCTGCTACTCACGGTACTTCAGCCCCAATGTGGTGGGTTTATGGGGAATGATGTAAAACCATTTCCTGGGGCTGGTGAGTTGGCTCAGTGGATAAGAGCACTGCCTGCTGTTCTTCCAGAGGTCCTGAGTTCAATTCCCAGCACCCACATGGTGGCTCACAACCCTCTGTAATGGGATCTGACGCCCTCTTCTGGCCTGTAGGTGTATGTGCAGCAGAGTACTCGCATTGAATTAAAAAAAAAAAAGAGTAAAACAAAAACATTTCCCTCAGAAATTAATTTGAGTCAAGCAAATCCTTTTCAGATTAAAAAAAAATTAAAAGTTTCAGCTAATTCTCTGATTCTTCAGTCTTGTGTTAGCATTCCTGAAAGCCTGAGTTAGTGCGCTGGGGTTTACCTCAATCAATGGAGCTGCAGAGTTCATTTATCTTTAAGTGACTTCACTTAGGAGGAAAGGTGGCGATGAACCTCACAGAGCAAAGACTTCTGTGTACACACAGGACTGGCACGGCATCCCCCGTGGCAGACTGACAGCTTTCTAGTTGGCCATCCTTACTGTATGCACGGACCTGGACTCTTATGAATGAGACAGTAACTCTCCTGTTGCCTTCGAAATCACACATGCTTCTAGTACATTGTTTAGCTGCAAGCCACCTGTTATTAATTATGTCTGCAACTCTTAAAGAACTGATGGGGTAAGAGCTCCTTGTTATTACTCCTTTTAAAAAGCTTGTAATATTCATTCCGGGAGATATAGATCATCCCAGGATAATTCCTTCTGAGGAGCAGCCTGGTGACTGACAATTCCCAGGCGCGAGATGTCTCACATTGGGCTCCCATCTATGCCGACTCTCTCTCTTGCCGACCGAGCTTGATGAAATAGATGGAATTTATGTGCTTACATCCGGTTTCATTTCTCTGATTTCACACCAGTGACTTATTCCGAATTTTGCAGTTTAATCAGCATTACTTGGTGAAGGACACCCTTCCTGACTCATTTCTAGAAGGTTCCCACCGAGTATGTATAGGAAGATGTATTTATTTCCAAAAGTTTAGTAACCGGCTTTCTGACAGGTTCTTCTCTGGGTCCTAATTCCTGCGGCTTTTTGCTTTTGTTTTTGTTTGTTAAGACAGGGTCTCGCTATATAGCACTGGCTGTTCTGGAATTCATAATGTAGACCAGGCTGGCCTTGAACTCACAGAGATCTGCCTGCCTCCTCCTCCCAAGTGCTAAAATTAAAGGCATGCACCACCATGCCTGGCCTAATTTCTGGTTTTTCAGGCTCAACTATCATTCCACGGCCCAGGAATCACCACAATAATCTTTTTCAAGAAATATTTTACAATTTTTGTATCTCTGAGATATCAACAGGAAGGTGAGTATTGGCTTCTGTTCTTATAGGTGAATGAGGTGACTGCTGTCTTGCCTTTGATTCTCTGAGGGAAGGTAGAAGAGTGTACCTCTCTATGGCAACACTGGTACTCTCCTACCATTTGGGAAATAGGGTTGGTTCTGAGAGAGCTATGTCATCTAGCTAAACCCGGTGCATACACACAGGCTTCAAACCGGTTACAGAGGCACATGAGATGTAAAATACCTGTCGTTCTTTCACACTGGTTAGAGAACTGTGTGGCAACATTGAATGCAACATTGAATGACAGGCGAATCAGGTGATCTGGTCAATTAGCCCCTACAGGATTTCTTATTACATCCCAAGCCCACCCTGTTCTGTTTGAACAGCAATGATTTGGTTAAAGCTATAGATTTGTGAATAGGTCATTAGAGGATAAAAATCAGGAATGATCTTTTGCTAAGCATCTCATTACAAAGCTGACACTTGAACTGCTGGCAGAATTAAAAAAAAAAATCTCATTTAAGAACACTATGAAATTGGTAGCTGGAGAGATGGCCCAGGAGTTAAAAGCACTGACTACTCTTCCAGAGGACCCTGGTTTGATTCCCAGTGCTTCATGGTGACTCAAATTGTCGGTAACTCCAGTTCCAGGACCTCACATGCTCTTCCGGCTTCCTCGAGGTTAGGCTCACATGTGGTGCGTGCACATGTACACACACACACACACACACACACACACACACACACACACACAGAGAGAGAGAGAGAGAGAGAGAGGAGAGAGAGAGAGAGAGACAAGACATTTATACACATAAAAGAAAAATTAACTAAAAATATTTTTTTAGGGGGTTGGGGATTTGGCTCAGCGGTAGAGTGCTTGCCTAGCAAGCGCAAGGCCCTGGGTTTGGTCCCCAGCTCCGGAAAAAAAATATTTTTTAAAAGAATGCTACAAAATTGGAAGCATGGCTATCAAAAGCAAGCAAGCAAAACCCACAACAAATGACTCTTAAAATGTCAAATCTGGGGCTCGGTGGTTAAGAGAGGATACGTCTCTCACAGAGGGCCTGAGCCTGATTCCCAGAACCCACACAAGAGTTGCTATCACTTCTAACTCCAGCTCCAGGAGACCAGAACACTCTGGCCTCTTCAGTTACCTATACTCAACGTGCCCATATGTACTCGTGTACATGTATGTGCCCATATGTACATGTGCGCATGTGCACGTGTGTGTGCATGCACACATACACACAAAATCAAAAATAAAAAAAATGTCAATCCTCACAAAAATTAATTTCAAAATTGAGAAGAGCGGAAACAACTTAAATCTAACATATAAATTACTAAAGTCCAAATTGCCTACATAATGGCATGTGGACAGAGTTAAAGAAAGACACAGAGACACAGGGAAGCTCACCCACCCAGGGGAGCAGGCATTACTCCTTCAGAGGAGATGCTGGGGAAAAGCAAGCATACTCCCAGGCTGCACCAAGGGAAGCGGGTACTCAAGGTTAGTGAGGTGACAGTGCTCACTCCAATGGAGCCCAGTATGGATAGCATTGGTACAACGGCCAGTGAGAAAGCAGATTTTACACCACACACACAGCCTGAGAGGAACTTAGAGATCACCACCCAGAGAGAGGGAGTCCTAAGAGGACCTCACAACCATTCCCAAACATAGGAAGCATCAGGTATTGCTAATATGGATGAGACTGACTGTGCATCTCACAAACAGAGTCAGGACGCTGGGAAAGATGAAAATGAAGCTACCAAAGGGGTTGGTCCTTTCATAGATTCTGTAGGGATCCTTGGAGAGGGAGCTGCTAATACCAGGAGTTCAGGCTCTAACCAGAACAGACCAGGACCTCAGAATTCCCTTCTAGCCCTAGACAGCCCTGGCAGGCTCAGGTGTTGGTCAACCGTCCTCAGAGGAAAGGGTGTTTGGGAGCAGATCCAAAAGGAAATGCTCTTGGCAGAATATCAGGGGTGTTGTTGTTGCTGTTATTGTCATTGTTGCTGTCGTTGTTGTTGCTGTTGTTATCATTGTTGCTATCATCGTCATCGTCATCGTCGTCATTGCTGTATCTCTGAGATCTGGGGAATTACTGGTTCAGTCTGTAGCATGGGGCTGTGAGGAAGACCTGGACGTGGAGGTTGATTTGGTCACAGCCCCGTTCTGGCGTCTGCTCTGGTGTTTGACTTGAAGCAAATTATTTGACCTCTCTGAGCCTCACTTTCTTCATCTGCACATATCGCTGATTAGCAGTTGTTGGGGGATTAAATGAAATATCATACTTCATTGATTTTAACATGCAGTTTTTTTTTTTTTTTTTTTTTTTTTACATTTTAGTAGCTCTAAAATCAAGAGCTCAAACGGTCTAATAGTGAAAGGAGGTCCAGCATACATGTAATTTTAGTTGGTGGTGGGTTTTCTCCTTTCACAATAGCATATTTAATAGATCTGCAAACAGACAAAAATCAAAAACCAAACAAACAAACAAAAAACCCCAACACAATGGTGATGTATGGTGGTGCACACCTCTAATCTCAGCACTCATGAGGTAGAGCTCTGTGAGTTCGGGGCCAGCCTTGTTTGTTTAGTTAGTTCCAAGACAGTGTTACAAAGTGAGACCATGTCTCATAGAAAAAAGAAAATCAGTGGCAATTTACATTCAAGGGAAACTAAACTACCATTCATTAAGCATACAGACTGGACCCAAGGAGTACTCCGTACAATGCTAATCCCACTTCTGTTTCTCCAGAGAACGAGCCATCGCACAGCCTCTTGAAGGAATGGTGGGTCCTCCAGAGCTCATTGTTAAAACTGGTCTGCAGGTCCCCAATATGGAAGTTTGATGAGAAGAATCACACCCACCTAATCTTCCATTTCTGTTCTGCACACGTGCATTTCTGTTCTGCACACATGAGTGTGTATGGTACATGTGATATGTATGTAATATGTATAGGCTTTCTCGGCTCATTTCTCCTGTGGTCACGTAAACATTCTGTAATGTTCCAACTGTGCTCACTCAGTATATTTTGGTCCACATTGAAGCTCATTTGTTGAAGACAAGCCCAAATGTGTTATCTGGTTTTATTTTGGGAAACAGGCTCTGCCTGCCATCACCAACACTGTAGCCCCCCCACCCCATCTTCCCAACCAATCGTCTACCACAGAATGTCTTTGTCAAGCTTAATATCCTTCAGGTCTGACTTCTCTCTCCTGTGCTCAATTCAGGATGCTTCCTTTTGCCACAGAAGCATATAATAAACTGGATGCTGCAAGGAAGCCTCGGTAGGGGAGATTTTTTTTTCTTGACCCGGCTGGCCCTGAACATAATCATCACAGAGGCTTTTTGTAGTCAGTCACCGTGTTGTAAGTACAGATTTTTCCCCATGTAAGAACATACCTAATCCCTTATAAAATGTTATCGAGCGTTGCCTTGTTGTTACTTTATGCTGGTGAGTTACCTAGGTTAATTGCATATTACATGGAATACACTCCTTAATATCTGCTTTACATTATTTAACTGTCGAAGAGTATACACGAGCTAATCTTGCAGCAGCACCCGAAATTCATTCGCCAGCTCTTTCTGTGCAGCGGCTTGAACCTTTGTATATTCCCACCAGAGGATATAGAAAGGCCAAATTGGGTTTTGGTTTAGCCTGTTAGCTAGCTGGTTAGTCCCGTGTTCACTAAGGGTCCAATAAATGCCCATCACTAGTCTGGGCTCTGAGAAAGCTACAGAGATGAAAGTTAGACCTTCAGGGAATTCAGCTTTCAGAGCAGAAGTATGAAACAGAAGCCGTGGTGAGCAGGGGCGCCCTCCAGCGAAGGCACATGACCGATTCATCGGTGGCCCCCATTGCCTCTTTCAATGCACACATGGAAGTCCATGGCACACCAAGCCACCTCTGCTAGCAAAAGGTTACCCTGGGACACTTGTCCTCTGTAGGAGGAGCTAAGCTCATCCAGAGTCTATGTTTGCAGACTATGGGCACTAGCTCTTTGCGTTATTACAACAACACGATTTAATTAAATGTATCTGGAATAATGAAATGTAGGTGCAAAGAAGAAACCGTGTCTACAACTCTTAAGTATGAGACGGGCCTTTAAGGTGGGGTGCTGAAGGGCTAGCATGGGAAAGTCAGTGGCCGAGAGAGCAGATTGCTCATGCTGAAGATTAGAGCTGTTCCCAGTAACCCGTTTACAGATTCGCAACCAGCCGAAACTCCGGCTCAGAAGGATCTGAGGCCTCTGGCCTGCTGGAACCCTTGCACTCATATATATGTACTCATGCACACACGCCATCCTCTTCCGATACACATACACAATTAAAAATAACTGGCGTGCTGTCAGTAGTGTGGGAAAGCCAGCTGTAAAACATGCCTACATCTGGAGAAACTTGATTGCTTCTCCATTCTCTTTCAGATATTCCTCTACTTTGAGGACAACAAGGAACAAAGGTTGGGAAAACTTCAATGCTTGGGGCTTACACAGAGTTGAGAGTCGGGGTTCTCCACAGGTGCACACCTTTGATCCCAGCACTTGGGAGGTGGATCTCTCTGACTTCGAGGCCAGCCTGGTCTACAGAGTGAGTTCCAGAACTGTCGGGGCTGCACAGTGAAACCCTGTCTCGAAAAACTAAAACCAAACCAAACCAAACAAACGAAAGAACCAGGGTCCCCATGGGAAGTCCTGAACTCTAAAGAAAAAGCTTTGGCCCATGGCAGAACCTCAAGGGAAGTTTTCGGGTAAAATAAAAACTTAAGGAATGCGTTCACTGTTTAGTACGATGGCGATTCTAACTCACTGGTTTAACTAAAACCACTGACTATTAATTGAATTGGGTTTGAACTATTTGAGTTCACTATTTTGAATTGGGTTTAGGGGCTTCTGCACTAAATAACATAATACGTTAAGAACTTCAATGCCGGGGTGCCTAGGCCTTTTAAGGAAGGAGAAGGCTCAGGTTTGAGGGAAGGGTGAGTCCCGCACTAGGTGCTGAGGAATGACACAGGAGCCTCCAGGAGTCTAAGGAAGGAGCAGTTACTGTTCACCGGGCGAATCGGAGACACATAACCAACAACTTTCTAAACTCTGTAGACGAACTGAGAGGCCAGCAGCATCGGTGTCATCTCTAGTCTGTAGGCTCCCCAGGAGCCTGGGTCGTGGAGGATGCTTCTGAGGATAACGGGCATCTTCTCACTAACCTTCTGAAATCGCCTGAAATCGCCATCTAAGAGCACAAGGAGCAAGATGCTGAGTGAAGGGACTACGGAGTGTGTAAGACCTGGAAGCTAGGAGCCATGCCAGAGCCTGAGACTGGCGAGAAAGCCGCCGCAGCCGCAGCAGCCGCCCCCGCAGCAGCTAACCCCAACCCCGAGCGGTGTAGCTCATCACTGTTTCCAACCAGATCCTTTAGTTTTTCCAGCAACGCTAGGCACCAGGACGGAAGTTAAGTACAATACCGCAGGCTCTGCAGACGATGGACAGAGAGCAGGAACTGGAATTCAGGCTTCCTGGTGGCGTAAGGCACAGTAGCCTACCACCCCAGGCTGCCTTTCCCAGGGCTGTCCACTTCACAAACCCTGGGCTGTTGGGCTTCCCATTTTTACTCATTGTTAAGACTGTGCTAGGGCAGGATGCTACCGCTAATGGCTAAAATGAAGGTTGGAGATAATCGGGGATTTCAATTATCCTGCCTATCTCCGACCTCCATTACCAAGGATAATCAGACGCTAGCTCTAGCAATTTTCTGAAACTTTCATTAATTTTAAATAAATTTATACAATGTCATCATCCGCCACCCCACCCCAGTCCCCTTTACGCAAATTAAAATGTCCTTGTCTTTTTGGTTCCTCATTACAGGCGAGTCCCTTGCGCGTCTCTGAGAGTGTCTGTTGTTTTTCTCTGCATCCTTTACAATTCTGCTCTGTTTTCTTTTGAAGAGAAAGGACCCAGTGCTGAATTCTGATTTTAAGGTGAAGTCATAACATCAATGTATATCATTAAAATGTTTTATTGTAATTACAGAAATAGTCAATGCCAAATTATGTGCACTATATTATTTTCTGCATTCTTCTTTATCCCATTCTCAAAGTTAATACAGCCTATTATCTCTCATTCATTCTTCTGACTGCTGCTGAGCGGCGAGCAGATGTCTCCATTGAGCAATCCACAATGAATCTGAGATCTTTTTCCTGAGCACTTACAAGTGGAGTAATTCAGAGCCCATCAGTGAGTGGAAGCTGCTTCGGTTGTTCCTTCCAGTGTACATTAGCTTGCACTTGTCTACATGAAATTTCAAAGGATCCTAGATATTAAAGATGGAAGGGGCCAGTTAGCTTACCAAGCCTCCCAACTCTGCCTGCAGAAGCAAGCAGAGGAAGCAATTTTGTCCCTTCATACTGCTTTGTTGATGCTTATTAATAATAATTACAATAAATGGTCACAGCATGCGATCGCTCTCATCCTAAAATCATTGACTTTTTTGTTTGCTGTTACATTTGTCTATCACTAGGGGGCCTCACTCTGTAGCCCAGGATGGCTTGGTACTTGCTATGTAGCCCAGGTTGGCTTCAAAATCACAGCAATTCCCCTGCCTTAGCATCCAAGGGCTAATATAGGTAATACGGGAGCTACCATGACCGACTTAAAACACTTCCTCCCTTACAGAGAGGTGACCTACAGATATCCAGGCCATCATGCCCAAAGCCAAGATAACCAAGCCAAAAATTCAATTTGGTTGAGTGCAGTAAGCAATTATGAATAGCCCTTGGTAGTCAAGGCTACCTTTTTGTGGTTCCGTAGTCTCTGGATGCATGGAACTAAAATCCTGCTGCGTTTTCTATTGCTGCAATAAACACCCTAACCAAAAGCAACTTGGAAAAGAAAGGGTTCGTTTGGCTTCCGCGTCCCAGGTCACACACCATCGCTGAGGGAAGTCACAGAAGGAACCTGGAGGCAGACACTGAAGCAGAAGCAGGGAGAAGCAGAAGCAGGGAGGGAACACTGCTTAGTGGCTTGCTCCTCATGACTTGAGCATTGTGCTTTCTTATACAACCCAGGATGACCTGAACAGAAGTGGCTCTGCCTGGAATGCCTCCCCACATCAATCATTAATCAAGAAAATACCAAACAGATTTGGCCACAGGCAATTCAATGGGGGTATATTCTCAGTTGAGGGTCTTTCTTCCTGAAGCTGTGTCAAGCTGACGGTAAATTAACCAGCACATCACGTCCCCTCTGTACTGGCTATAAGTGATCTGTGGTAATAAATACATGAAGCTGTTATGGCCACTCGAGAGAAACTGGAAGATAACATGGGTATGCTGGCGCTGTAGCCCCTTTACCTCTAAGAACTGAGGAAAATAGCATTTGAGTTGGGTCTTTGGAAGAAGGAAAGAGCTCATGGACAAAAGTTTTGGGGGAGAAGACTTGAACAGAGGGCACCCAGTCAAGAGCTCTTTCTTGGGTTTCTGTTTTGCAGTGCAGAATTGAATATGTCGGTGAACTGAAACCAAATGCAGCAGATGTCTGTGTGGTGCCTTCCTTGAGCTAGAGTGGGAATGAGCAACTCAATCCGATCAACAACCAGAACACACAAACCAACAGTCACAAGTATACTTATGGAGACAACATAGGACATCTCAAATTGGTGTGGCCTTTAAAAAAAAAAGAATCCAGAAAATCTGGTGCTAAATGTAGTGAAAATTGGGAAATTCGAATTACAAATTAAAATCTCTAATCAAAGAACTAAAGATAAATGGGGGTTTGGAGAGATAGCTCAGTGGTTAGGAGCACTTGTTCGTGAAGAAGAACCCAGGCTCACATGGCAGCTTAGTTCCAGCCATATCTCCAGTTTCAGAGAATCCAAAGCTCTCTTCTGACCTCCGAGGGCACTAGGCAGACGCATGGCACTCAGACATACGTGTAAGCGAAACACTCATAATAAGTAAACCTTAGAGAGAAGAGGAGGAGCAGGAGGAGCAGAAGGAGGAAGAGGAGAGGAGGAGGAAGTCAGGAAGAGGAGGAGGAAGAAGAGGGGAGAGAAAGAGGAAGAAGGGAGGAGGAAGAGGAGGAAGAGGAGGAAGGGGAGGAAGTCAGGAAGAGGAGGAAGAGGGGAGAATGAAGAGTAGGACGTAAGGGGGAGGAAGAAGAGGAGGAGGAAAAGGAAGAGGAGGAGAGGGAGGAGGGGGATGGGGGAGGAGGAGGAGAAGGAGGAAAAGGAGGAGGAGAAGAGGAAGAGGAGGAGGAGGAAGAGGAGGAGGAGGAGGGGGGAAGAGGAGGAGGAGGAGGAAGAGGAGGAGGCCTGGCTCTCCCTAGGCTTTCCTTAGTGTTACTGAGAACATGCAAACACACCATTTGGAGCCCAGGCAGCTGGCCCACAGCTTTGGAGCCCCAACCTTGAAAACACAGACTGGACAATTCCATTTCCTGACTCCAGTAATAGGCATCTGCATCAGTGCAGACTGGGAAAATACCAATACTGTCATATGAGTATTAAGAGTGGATATTTTTCCATTTCCCCCCAAAGAACCTCATCTTTGAAAACACTGCATACATGTTACGTGAGTGCTATATTGCGATATAAAGTTATCTATTTAATACTATCTTTAGAAAATCACAAGTGTGAAGAAAAAGGAAATTATAGAAGGCTTCTGGGACTTCTGAAGTTGTCCCTAAAGGACAATTGCAAATGTCACCTCCTGCATGGCGCCTTTCCCGGTCCCTCTACCATGCTCATCACCGCCAGGTTAACCTTCCTCTCCCTTGACTGCTGCAGTTCTTGGTCCATTGCTAGCCGGTTTAAAATTAGTTGTGGGGTTATCCGTCTCCCTCCACCAGAATGAACGCAGCTTAAGGGTAGGGGTTCAGGTGTCATCTCTGATTCCTCACCAAATCATGCTCACTTTTGATTGCCTGAGACAACAGATGTCCTTCACACACTTGTTAAATCGTTTCTTTGGATCTCAGAGAAACATATCTAAAAAAGTTTTGATATGTTTAAGTTATTTTTAAAAACTGTCTGTACCTGTTCCAGAAGTCGCCCTCACCTATCCCATCACAGGACTTGGATTCCGTGTGCATTCAAGCTGCGTGTGTACCACAGACCCGCGTTCAGTCCGTACGCACCTCTAGGAGTGAACTGAACTAGCACCGTTAGTAAGACCCGAACTATCTAGAACTCTGGAGACTTCTGGAGCCAGACTGCCTGGATTTAAAAGACATAGACCGCGGCTGTGACTATCATTTACTAGTTATGGGACCTTGGACAAGTTACATTTCCAGGATCTCAGCATTCCCAACTATGAGATGGAAATATTAATAACAGCAGTGTATGAAAAAGTTTAGCTTACCTCATTTGGCTCATGACAGATAATTATATACGCTTTCCCTCTTGGGGCTTTTGTTTTTATGGGAGTGGGTGGGGTCCTGGGGGTCAAACTCTGGGCTTTGTATATGCTAGACAAATGTTCTATTCCTAGGCTACATCCCCGGCAACCTTGTTATTGTTTTCTCATTCATAAAGTAGAAACACAAGTCTCTCAGGGCTGCTCCAAGGAGTCAATGATGTAACAAGTGAAATTTTCCTCAGCATATTATCTCATCAGCATTTCCTTCCTTTCTGTGTATTAGAGTAATTGCTACAATCAAACGAGGACCTTTAATGCCAGGTAATATCTTACTTACCTTAAAGATATGGTCCCGTCTAATTTAATTCGTATTATAAGGTATTGAAATAATTAGTATTGTCTGTATTTGACAGAGGAGTAGAGTGAGTTGAAGAGAGAATAAACAGTCCATGGTTGTATTACCGGTTCAGTTCAGGTTGTTCAGATAAAAAGGATCAAGAGTAGACGTGCGCGGGAAGCCTAGGGGAAAACACACAGGGAGAACGTCCAGGCCCAAACTCCCTACGGAGTTTAATATTTCTCTTTGTCTCCCTGGTCTTCAATTCCAGGGTTATGCTTGCTTTGTAAGCTAGCCTCTGGGATCTGTGTCAACATATGTTCATGCTCACCAATTGCTTACTCTGGTTGTTTAACAAGTGTACAACATGATACATAAGAGCTAACTCTAACTCTCTTTCCTCTCCCCTGTTTCTTTCTCAGTTATGGGTTTGCTATCTGCCCCATGGCTTTCTTATCGCAGTTATACTAATTATCACCGATGAAACATTTTAATTTTTAATAACCTGGTTATTCTTAACTTAGACGCTCATAATGGGCTAATATTAGATATGTCAAACATGTTGCCCTTCCACAGTTCCTACCAAAAAAGCCTCCCTGCTTACGTCAAACAGAAACAGCTCTGCTCCTCCCTCCTCTATATACCATGGTAGAACGTTGAACTCTTAAACAACTACATCCACAGTCAGCCAAGAATCATAGGTGTGACAAAGAAAAGATAAAAGGGACTAACCGGAATCTCAGGAATGTGAGCTAAGAAGAAAGGTCTCTGAGAGACTAAAGCAGTCATCAGGAAAAGTATAACTGAAAGATTATGAACCAGAAGCCACGGAGAGGGCCTGGCAGAAGCTGGACATGGGGAGTGCGGGCAAGTCTAAGATACAACAGTTAAGCATCAGCAAAAAAAAAAAAAAAAAAAAAAAAAAAAAGCTATGAAATTAAAAGGTGCTCCCATAATAAAGCAAAAAGCCTTAGGTCACAGGGAACCGAAGGAGACAGGAGCAGCAGGGAGATGCCGAGATTGTCATGTGGCTGTCCTTAGAGCTGGCACAGTCCTGGACAGGCATCCAGTTCTGACGCCCTTGGCTGTGGGCACCCTCACTATAAATGCCCCTTTGCTCGAGGAAACTTGAGTGTGTTGGTTCTTTGCCCTAGGTGGGGGCAGGAAGTTCTGCACTAACACCTATGTTTAGAAAATTAAGGCATAAATTGCTTTTTTATTTCTGATTGTTCAGATGTCCGGAGTCCAGGCCTTGCTGTTGTCTGACTGTGTAGAATTTCTCAGGAAACATCTCTTTAGCTACTGCCTAAAAATCAGTAAATGACCCCAAAATGGGTTAGGAAAGGGTAACCATCAACTGAGTGTCTTTTTTTGACATAAAATATAAACTCTTGGGGCTGGAGAGATGGCTCAGCAGTTAAGAGCACTGGCTGCTCTTCCAAAAGCCCTGAGTTCAATTCCCAGCAACCACATGGTGACTCATAGCCATCTAGAGCAACAGCCTACCATGAGACAAAGATACCCCAGTACTTCAGGATGAATGAGTAATTCATTCTTTTGCGACATTCTTTGGCAAAAGAATGAGTACCGCATGAGACATTTCCTTTTGTGATAAGATATATACAAGATTGATGATTTCATATATTTTCCATTATCTTTTGTATTTGTTTAAACTATTAATTTATTTTCTTCTTCTGGTTTTTGAGACAGGGTCTCACTATGCAGCCCTTGAACTCACAGAGAGCCACCTGCTTGTGGCCTCTCTGGTGCAGAGACTAAACGTATGTGCCTCCACACTTGGCTGGTTACGTCATTCGTACACAGGGCTGGGGAGATGGCTCAGCGGTTAAGAGCACTGACTGCTCTTCCAGAGGACCTGAGTTCAATTCCCAGCATCCACATGGTGGCTCACAATCATCTGTAATGAGTTCTGATGCCGTCCTCTGACCTGCAGGTGTACATGCAGGTAGAGTGCTCATATAACTAAAGAAAGAAATCTTTCTTAAGAAGTTATTCGGAAGCTGTGGGTTTTCCCCTTTTCCTGTGTCCGTGATGCATGTGTGCGTGCGCCTGTGTGTGAGGGTGTGCTTGCGCTTGCCCATGTGGATGCGTGTAGAGGTTGTCAAGTGTCTTCCTTTACTACTCTCCACCTTTTCTTTTTCTTGAGGCAGGGTCTCTCGGAGAACCCGGATTTTGTTGAGTCAGCGAACCAAGGAGCGCTGCCTGTCTCCACAAGCTCCACCCCTCCCCTCCACACCCCAGTCCAGTGCTGCAGTTACAAACACTCCACAAGGTCTGGCTTTTTACACGGGTGCCCGGGATCTGACCTCGGGTCCTCAGCTCTTCCTGCTTTCAAGGCAAGCACTTTACCCACTGCTCTGTCTCCCCAGTGCCATAAGAAGCTATTTCTAATGAAAATTGTTTGTTCAACTACATTGATTTACTCCCTTTTCTGTTTCACCCTGCCCTAGGCGTTAAGGTACAAAGACTAAATAAACACTCATCACGACCCTCGAGGATACAACAGACTAACGGAGGAGGCAGATGAAGTCAGTGCAGGATGCCTAGGTACATGCTCACCCGAGATGGTCCAGAAGGGGTGCGGTAGTTTGGGTCTAGGGATCTAGTTTCAAAAAGACAAAGCAGAGACAGTGTAGGCTGAGGGATCCTGGGCCCTGACATGCGAGTTCAAGTCCTGATTTTTTTAGACTATGCTGCCTTGGATTCTTGAGCGCTTGTGTACTTCCCTCCAGTAAACCACCAAACCTCCACGGCGAGAGCAAACATGCCCCTGACCATTCACTCAGCCAGTCCCTTGTCCGCCCGTCCCTTGTCCGCAGATCCCCAGTACCAGTTCTCCGCTAGCTGTCCTCCCAATGCCTAAAACAAAATCAAGTGTGCCTAGATGTCAGGATAGCAGCATTGGACCGCAGGCTTTCCTTCTTAGCTGGTGGGGGCGTGGCTCCTTCCAAAGGCTACTCATGGCAGTTTGGGTTCTGTATTTGTTATTTTCAGGGGGGGGGGGGAGGAGTCATTTTGGGTTTTTTTGTGGACTTATAAAAGCTTTCCAAAACTTTAGACTTCAAAGTATTTTTAATCGAGTGACGTAAAAACACTCGGTAACTACTTGGATTATGGAGGATGAACTGAGCGGCAGTGCTGCATTGAGATATTACCCTGCTGGCATCCATCGACAACTAAATATTCCACACATGTCTGCCGAGTACAATCACACCGCTACAACGCTTGCTGATAAATCCATCCCAGCTTCTCTACCTCTGAAGTCACTAGTATATTTCTATTACTATGTACATTTTAGGGTGATTAGGAAATAAACAAGAGACCCACTGTTAGGAATTTTTAATAACCCGGAATAAAAGAATAAGTAAAAGATAATTATGCACGCTCCTCGAATCCCCTTTTGGAGTTAGAAAGTAATTATATCTTAGACACTATATATTTCTTCAGATAAAAAAAATTTTTGAGACCAATTAAAAGAGTTGCTGGTTTACTAACTGTCAACACAGGCTTGAGACGGTCTCCCCTGCTACAGCAAGATGATATTCCTAAAACATGATAGGAGAATTTATTCTGGGGTTCTAAAAATTGCATTAAGAGCTATCATGGGGGCTGGAGGGATAGCTCAATGGTTAAGGGCACTGACTGTTCTTCCAGAGATCCTGATTTCAATTCCCAGCAACCACATGGTGGCTTACAACCAGCTACAGCACGCTCATATAAATAAAATAAGTAAATCTTTTTCCTTTTTAAAAAGAGCTATCATGCAAAAAAATTAAATTATATCTTTCAAAGGTTTGTCCAACTCTAAATGGTTCTTGAGATGACTGATGGAGGGGACATAATGAATGGAAAGAAGGTTCATTCTCTAGCCTCTCTGTCTGGATCTGTCACCATTCAGTCTGTTACTCACACCCTAAGCTGGGCATATAGACTATACAGGCACACACACAATCTGCAACTTACTTAGCAAAAGGTTCTTCCACAAGAACGTTCGTGAGTTGCATATGATAAAGACTGTCACTAGGCCTGCCGTCCCCCAGCACGCAATGAATAGGACACATAGGACATGAACGGTCAGCACTCCAGTTGCTTAAACGAGTCCTTTGCACCCTCAAAACAGTATGTGGCCGCAATACAAAAAGGAACGGCATGGTTGCCATGAGAGAGCACGTGAGCACAGTGAAGCTAAGAGATGCGCCCAGTGCCCATCCATTTTAAATTCATACTTATTATACAGGAAGACGTGCATTCAAAACAGCTTATTCTTTTGAAAATGGTTCTTTAGTCTCTTGCACATGTGCCTGCATGCTGACTGGCAAATTCTCTTGCAATCCATAAATTAAAATTCCACTCTTTCCTAACGTGCTTTCACTTCGAAATGTCAATATAGTTTGTATGGATGCATATGTGTATACATTTATTCTATATATCCACAAAGCCCACTGTATTTATTTGGCAGCCGCAGCTCTTAAATTGGTCGTCATGTGGATGGCTAGACTGTCACGTTAGTCTATTCACAGAATCACAAAAACAACTGACTAGAAATGCTGAAGGGATCCAGAAAGATGACTTAGACCAAATCCTTCAGTCCAACGAGAATCCAGAGTGGAGAACAAGGATTCTGTCAAACTCAAGCCAAAAGCTGGTATAATGTCCTTTATAGAGAACCTGTCACCATTAAGTCAGAACTAGGAACCCCTTTCTCTGATTAACTAACTAAAACTATTGTTAAAAATCCCTAGAATTTTGTTTTCTGTTTAAATAGAAAATATAAAATAAAAAGGCAGGGGGTGGGATGCCCAAACCAAGGCTCTTTCTGTCACCACAAGAGCCTTCGATCCGAATTGTGTGACCCTCACTTCTCTTTCCCATCTACTGAGGAGATGCTCTAACACAGTGGTTCTCAGCCTTCCTACCCTGGGTCCCTTTACTACCGTTCCCCATGTTGTGGTGACCCCCAACCATAAACTTACCTTGTTGCTACTTTGTAACTGTAATTTTGCTACTGTTATGAATTGCAACATACACATCTGCGTTTTCAGATGGTCTTTGAAGATCCCTGTGAGGCTGTCATTTGACCGGCCCCCTCAAAGGGTCACAACTCAAACTGCTGGCCTAACAGACCATTTAATTGGTTAGCCATCTCACCCCGGCCTTGCCTTGCCCCTCCTTGGATGACTCACAGAACCTTACTCAAATGTAACCTGAGGAGAGCAATCAAGAGTTGCTACAGTAGAGGACTAAGCACTGGTCTTAGTTTGCATTAAGGTACCAAAGCTTAAAAGAAATGAAGTCTCCACTTTATATCTTTTCTTTATGTCTCTTGTGGGGAGAACCCCACCAATTTCGTTCTGTACAACTACATGCAAACACATCATTTGTACAAGTGTCTGTACACGGAACATTTAAAAAAATCCTAACAGCCTTCATTTTTACATCTCTTAGACATAAGACTGACCTCTATGCCTGCTCTCTGGTTGTCGGTTAAATCTTCCTTCTACCCAGATCCTCGTTTTAATCATCCGACTCCCTTACCCTCTTTGGGTGACTCTCTCCAATGCCAGCTCGAGCTGCCTCCCTGACAGGTTCTGTTTCACTCAGTGACACGTCTAGGGGAGTGTGTCCGGAAGTGATCAAAGACATTGAATGCGTTGAGTGCATCCTGCTGAGAGAGAAGGCCTAAGTCACGGGTTCCAAATGCAGACATGACAAGCTCCTGGTTTAGGTTGTTGCTACAACGTGGGCTTGAGCACGTCACTGGGTAACAACGCCGGGTACATTGAAATGACTCTCATTTTGCCTGTGACGTGACTTAACTACACAATGTGTGTGGGTTCCTGGAATGTAGGCACCGAACCTGTGACTTATGTGAATGTGGGGGGCATGTCCGTCTTCTCTCTAAACCATTAAGTTAATCTTTAAAAGGAAGATGAAGCAGGTTGATGACGCTGAAGGCAACATTACATGGGTACTACAGAAAGGCACATGAAGAAGACACTGGGATGAGCGCTAAGCGACTCTTTAGAAGTGACTGGCAGCATGGATGTGTGTTCTCTCCAGGGCAGACTATAAAGAGGAAGTACAGTGTACTTCTGACATCACCAAACCAGTAAGAGTTTAATAACCTGACCCCAAATGGGATTGGCTGAACTGGTTTTTGGTAAGATTTTGCCTTATAGTTAGAGAGTAGGCTATGCTGGGAGGGGTGGGGAAGACCATTTTATTGCAATATTGTCTTTGGAATTCCAAAACGACAACGATAATGGTGGAATTTCCTGCACCTAAGTCTTTAGCATTAGCCCAGGAACCATGGGAGAAGTAAAGGGAACCTCCCTGACCAGTCCTCCAACATCCATTAGGCCTTAGGGAGAGACTACAGTGAATGCTAATCACTTAGGTAATGACTATTATATCGGCCACCTCACAACAAGTGTGAGGGAAGGGTTAACAGATGTTATTGTGTCTCTGGGTATACACAGGTTGCAGAGGTTAGGGTGGGCATTTTCTTCAGCCATTGGGATTCTTGGGCTCAGTGAGACTGGAACAGGGGACCTCAATCACGTAGACAGAAATGACAGTTTGGAAGGCCGATAACTTCTACAGCTTTATGCTGCATTGTGATGCCTACGTGCTGTTTAGCATGCACTCTCGGTGTTGGAACCACTGGTTTGCGTGATTCTGTGGCTCCTGTGGATCATACCAGCAAGAAGACATCGCCTGAGAATGGGCATCTTGCATTTTTCCTACATCCTCAAAAAGCCATGCCCTGATGCAAATCAACGGTGCAACCGTCACCTCCTGTGCTTGTGTCCTGTTGGGACATGAACCTGGCTCAGGGTGCTGGCTGAACCCAGAGCATTGAGTGGATCAGGGAAAGGTGCCTAGGCACAGGGGAGCGGGAGCGAGCAGTGATGACACTGGAGTGGCCGCGTGACAACCTTCATAGGGCTTGGGACCCTGTGCTTCAGTCAGCTTCACCAAGCACCCCCATCTAAAAGCATGACAAGTAACCTTTCGCCTCCCTTCTAGTTCTGAAATGCTAACGTTTGAAAAAAGATATCTGGACCCAGAAGCTTGCCAAAGACGAATTACAGGGAGCACTTCAGCCTTCGCGGCAGATGACGATTAAGTCTGAAGATGTAAGACGTTAAAATAGAATAAAGAAGTTCTGGGACCTTCATACCAGATGGAGGCCCCTAATGCCTTTCTCTCCTCCTCTCCCACACCCAGCATCTAGGTTTCCAGGCCTCTATGGGAAGAGCACAAATACTCTAAGCCAGGGATGGCTCTTTGCTCGCATCTTGGGCTATCACAGACCATCTGAAACATTTGAGTTAGGATAGAAGGGGTCACAGCCCCACGCAGATCTCCACAGATTTTTTTTTGAACAAACAGTAAGACAGAGTCACAGAGAACCTAAAACCAGGCAAGCAGAACCCATAGGGAATCTCAAGAGGGCTAGAACCATGTAAAGGCAGAAGAAATTCACAATTCAAAACCATAAGCAGACATTTTTTCCTCTCCCAAACAACCATGGGTAAGATGGATATTAATACTGACTTCGGCCTCCCTTCCTCCCGGTTCTTGAGCCGCCACTTTAAAAAAGCAAAAGGTTTTATCCACAAAACCGCCAGAGAATAAACAGCCGTCACATTCTTACCCCTCCACACTGATATTTACTCTCTGATAAATGGCAATGGTAAATAAATCTCATTTAATCTCCAAAAGCCACAATAAAAATCTTTAACCTCCAAGGTAGTTTACAAATGTGCACGCACACCCTGCCAGCGCCAGAAAACGCAAGGTCTTGAATAAAAGGCCTTTAACAGGAGGCGCGTTTTCCCTTTGAGAATCTTATATTGACCTTTAAATACATATATATGTATGATGAAGGAGGAGGAAAGGGAAACCCAACCCCTCCCACTCCATTCTCTCTACAAATCGGCCAATAAATCTAAGGAAAAGACACAAGAGAAAAGGACAGAAGCCAACAGGTGGAAAGGGGTTTTTGTTTCATTAGAAATGGTCAGACACTTGATCCGTGCTCGCCGGTCTGTTTGTCTCCCGGTGTCTTTAATGACGGTTTTATCGTCATGACGGCGATAATCAGGAATAATGGTCACACTTCCACTTTGTGATTCCACAGCATTGCCAGCCAGAAGATTTCGCCACACAGTTACATGGAGTGGGCTGCTCTGTTTGGCTTCACCCCTGGGAGGCGTGCGGCATCCCCAGTCGGCTCTCCCGCTTTCACAGATTGGGTAAACTGAGGCCCGGAGCACCCAACAACTCCTTTATAGTATCTCGGAGCAGAGAATTCCCCGAAACTGGAAAAGTTTGTGGATGTCTCGGGGCAGTCCTCTCGCTCACCCTTCTGGCCGGCCATGCCGCTCTCTTCCTGCGAGTCTGGTCTGGGTGATCAGGACTGGGGGTACCTCCCCTTCACTACGAGACACGCCAGGGCAGTGTGTGGGAGGTCTACACACACACCCAGACCCACAGGCATACTCGCACACACAAAGCGCCATGCGATCTCTGCAGTCGCTGAGTCCAGCTCTAGGCAGCCTCGCTCAGCCTGCGAAAGCACAGCGCGGAGCTCCCAAGGCCTCCTTGGGCTCCGGGCTGGGGCTTCTCTGAAATAGGGCTCTGCCCTTCTCTTCCTCTCCTCCAGGCTTCTCTCCCTCTCTCTTTTTTTTCCCTCCCACCCTCCACCCTCCCATCCTCCTCCCACCCCTCTCCTTCCACCCCTTCTCCCCCCACCAACCCAGAGGCACAGATCGTGTTACTGGGGTTCCCTGGAAAGAGGGGCCATCCCCAGCCCTAAGCGTCTGGCAAAGACTTCAGGGGCACAGCAGCAGCTCCAATCGCAGGACCCAAGCGCTCCTCCTGAGCAGCGCAGGAATGAGACCCCCACTTCCAAGCACTGGCGAGCAAGCTTGCCACAGAAGAAGGAATTGTTAGAGTGCTTACCTTTTTCATGAGCAGAGATTCTGGAGAATCATTGCAGAAACTGGAGGGAAGTGAACGAAGACAAAAAAGACCCTTTTCCAGCAATCCCTGGCCTCCTGGTATCAAGACACCAGGACAACATCAAAGCAACTTAGGGGGAACACTTTAGGGGCCTATTGTCTGCTCTGGTCTGATCTGTTTTTCTTCTGTCTCCCCCTCTTGCTGCGGTGACACTTGGTACGGCCCAGGCATTCATGCCAAGTAGCTTTCACACATGGAAGCTTGTCTCAAGCAATTGCTGACAAGCCACAAACAAGACATTCTCCCTCCCTCCTCCGCACCCCCCCCACTTCCCCCCCCTCCACCTTTCCTCCTTCCCTCTTGTCTCCCCTCCTCCTTTCTTCTGAATGCAAACTAAAACTCTCCAGTGACAGGCAGGCTTGCAGGCTTGGCCTAGCTGCGCACGCAGACACACACACACACACACACACACACACACACACACACACACACTCCCTCACGCGCACTCACACTCACACTCGCTTACTCGCACGCCAGCAGCTCGGCTAGTTGCTACTGCACTGGTGGAGTTAAGAGACAGGAAAAGGCTCAGGCTGAGTTGGGGGCAGGGAGAGAAAGAGGGAGAGTAAGATCCGAAGGAGCAGTGTCCTAGCAAAATGGCAGTAGAGAGGTGAGCCCTTTGGAAAGCCAGCAGTGGCCACACACGTGTGCACACATACAGACTCAGAGGCAATCTGAGCTCAGAATGAGTGGAATAAATGACCCAGAAGGGAAAAAAGCCAAGGTCCGTGAGCTTGGAGTTGGGGGATCGGGGGATGCGGTGGGTGGACCCAGGGCTAATGTTTGTGTGGATCGAGTTAGGTTATATATATAAATATTTTTTTCTACTTCTTCCCCTGTTGTTCCCTGAAGGATCTAGTCGTCTTTCACCATGTTACAGAGCATAAATCCAAGCCACTGATTTAAAAAAAGAAAAAGAAAGAAAGAAACGTGGACATTTGGGAGTCAACCTAACTGTAGGTTCAACTTATGCCTAGATTTTTTTTTTAAGTGAAGCACCCCCCCACCCCCGGTCCTAGAGAGCAATAGCGAGGAGGAGCGTAGTAAGTAGTATAAACTCGGAGAGCTATGAAGTGTGAGCTGAAGTTACTGTTTGCCAGGCTGCTGGAATTTATGGAAGGTGGGCATGAGCTGGAGGGGGAGGGGGAGTCTGGGTGAGCTGTTTTCTAGGAATGAAGGGGAGTGAGGTAGGATAATGAACGGGCTAGAAGCAAGCAGGAATGTGATTGGTGGGAGGGAGGCGGTGGGAGAGAGAGAGAGAGAGAGAGAGAGAGAGAGAGAGAGAGAGAGAGAGGCAGGCTGAGACTGCTTTTTTTAAAAAAGGGGAAAAAAATGGAAGTCCAGACACTGAACCATGAAGATGAGGAGTGCATGAGATGGCAGAGGAAGGCACAAACTGTGAGCAGGGGACCCACAGAGGACGCAAGGATCTTGAAGCTTTGTAGACAGCAGGGACCCAGGACAGCTGGTGGAGAGTGGGAAGGGGATTACAACGACTCCGAGCTCTTGCAAGCCTTGCTGTCTCACAGAGCTAGGCCTCCATGGCTGTCCTGGTGAACCCCGGCTCAGCCTGAGCTCTGTTTTTGCGTGAAGGTCACTTGGACCCCTTCTCCAGAATCTTCCTCTCCACGGTGGAAGTTGTGTGGACACAAATGACTACAGGCATACAGTAAGAAATAAAGAATGACTTTTCTTTCACAGGCTTCAACCTCGCTGCATGGCTTGTCACTGACTGAAACAATGACAAAGACATTGTGCCCTGCTCCTTTCTCCCCTTAGCTTGGTCCCTACTACTAGTTCTGGGAACTGTGTACTTGGATTCCAATTTACAACCACGATAGTGAGAGGAATAATAATTACCTTTATGTTTCTCAACATTTGCCCAAGCATTTATATCATGAAGTAATTTTCATTAAGACGAACCATTTTCACTTACGGATAGATTTCTTTGTTTTGTTTGAGATGCTATCTTACTCTGTAGCTCTAGTTAGGCTGTAACTCACTCTGTATGGAGACAAGGCTCGGCTCAAACTCAAAGAGATCCACCTGCCTTGCCTTCTGTGTATTGGTACTACCATGCCAGAAAATATACACTACATGTGCATTTACACACACACACACACACACACACACACACACACACACACACACACACACACCACATGGCACAGATGGAACTGGGAAGATGGCTCAGTGGTTAAGAGCCCTGGCTGCCCCTCCAGAGGATCCAGATTCTTATTCCCAGCACCCACATGGTGACTCATAACTGTTTGTAACTCCAGTTCTAGGGGACCTGATGCCCTCTTGTGGACTCTTTGGGTACATGCATCCATATTCATAGCTCACCACACATATTATTTTTTACATATTTATGTACATATCCATGTATGCGTAATATTCGTATACTCCACACAAATTACTGTTACACATTATTTTAAAATGATAAAAATAAGTACATTTTAAAATGAGGCTCAAAGAGAGTGCGTGGAGCCTGAGACCACAGAGTACAGCAGAAGGAGAACTAAAACCGAGCCCTACGTGACTCCAAAGTCCCAGCACTCCCTGCTTCACTGTGCTCTCCCACTGGAGGAGCCCACAGTCTCCAGGGCACCTCATATCAGGCACACCAGTTTCCCTGGCTGCCCAAGCAAGTGTGCTGGTTTCTTCCTAGACTATGGGTTTAGGTCTTTTAATCCAGGGGAGCTTCTAACCTCTCCCTAACAGGCTACTGAGTCACCCTGTGCTTCTGAGCGGCGGTGACTCACTCATAGCACACAATAAGGCCTCCTGGACAGTAATTGCATAAAGGGTCACCATAACCTTCAGTGACCAGTCACAGACTGCCCAGCAATGGAGAAAGGCATTGGAGACCACGAAAGCTGTCTATTTTTAAACAACAACAAAAAATGTTGCTTCGAAATTCATTTAAAAAGTAAAAGCACCTGCAAAAGTGGTAATAACAATAATAACACACACGCACACACACGTGTGCACACATATGCACACACATGCATACAATCTAGATGCATGCACACACATGCATACTATATAAACACATGCACAAACACATACATGTGTAATACATACACATAAAGCACATACGCATGTAAACACATACGTACATATGTACAGACATATATGTACATGATACATACACACATGTGCATACATAAGACATAGGAGCACATACATATACACACGTTCACATATATACACACATAGGTATACATACACAGACATACATGCACACAAAAGGGATGGACTCTCAGTGCTTGTTTTCTGGATGAAGATGTTGAATGTTCCTAGGTGAATTTCACAGCATCTCTGAATGCTAAGTACTGTACAAAGGCTTTGGGTAGGAGAAAAGGACGTTAGTGCTCGTGTGCCTGGTCAGTTGTTCTACTTAGCTTACAGCTCACTTCTTCCAAAAGTGCCTCTGCCTAATGGGTGTTTGCTACTTTATTGTGCAGTCACTGGAGAGGATTCCCACCAATCACACATTCATTTGCACAGAAAACAGTCTTTTTAACATGCAAATACCTGTGAAGAGAGTAAAGCAAGTCAGCCATTCATAGTCCAGTGTGAATTATTTCCTTACTCTACTTTGCTACAAATAGCTAGTTTGTATCATAGGCCGTTCAGATTAGAGGAACAAGGACAGAAGCAGGCAAAAACTTGGGAACTTAGAAGCCTCTGTTGTAAGCTAGGTCTGAGGTGGAGGCTGCTCAAAGTAACAGAAAGATGAATATTCTTAAGATGGAGCAAGGGGTGGGGGATTTAGCTCAGTGGTAGAGCGCTTGCCTAGCAAGCACAAGGCCCTGGGTTCGGTCCCCAGCTCTGAAAAAAAGAAAAAAAAAAGATGGAGCAAATTTTGAGGGGCTATGGGAAGCAAAGACAAGCTTTTGTTTGAAACAAAGGAAGACTGAAAAGGAAAGGGGGGGGGGACCTGGGAACTTGCTCTGTAGAGCTGGTACCCTGACCTTGAACTTGTGATCACCCTAGTTCCACCTCCCAAGTCCCTGTAGTTGAACCCTGTGCCCGATGCAGGCTCAGTAAGCTTCACTCAGCCCTAACAGCCTTGGCTAACAGGAAGAGGAACCCCTGCTTTATCTTTCTCCATTTGGTTTCCTGTTTTTACATCTGGTACAAAGGATGGGTTCCTCTGGGATCCCTGTGGGACTCAAGTCCCACTCAAAACATGGGGAAATCCTCAGATTTCCAAACATGCAAAATTATAAATTAATCAAAAAAGTCCATTTATAACTTGACATCTACCTACCTGCACATATATTTAACTGTGGAAAGAATGTGGGTGTCAGACAAATGGGGCTTCTCATTCCTCAACATCACTGGAAGTAGAATTGTCTGACAAAAAGGAGAGAGACTCAAGCAGAAAATCAAGAGAAAGAAAAGTTTCCAGATTTGCCAAGCTAAGGAAACAATTCAGAGGCAGATAGGACTAGAATTCACCTAAGGATTTAGCCACGTCTCTTAATAATATATAGGATGTATTACACACACACACACACACACACACACACACAGAGCACACAGCACACACACACGCAGAGCACACAGCACACACACACACACACAGAGCACACAGCACACAGCACACACACACACAGAGCACACAGCACACACACACACACACACACACAGCACACAGCACACAGCATACACACACACACAGCACACAGCACACAGCATGCCGATTGAAAGTTGAAGATAGTTGGTGCATTCTGGGACTAAAAGAGAATTTACAAACCAAACAACCCAGGCTACATTTTTAATTTTTATTTATTATGATTGTGTGCCTGTTGGTATACATGTGTGCCTGTGATGTGCATATGAGGCTACGCATGTCCTAGCACATGTGTGGAAGCTAGACAACTTTGTGGAATTGGTCCTCTCCTTCAACCTTTAAGTGGGTTTGGGGGACAGAACTAAGGATGCAGGCTTGGGTGGCATGTGCCTTTACCCATTGAACCATCTCCCCGGCCTGGTTTCAGTTTGTGTATCTGTGTTTTTCACTTCTCTAGGCCAGTTTCTAGTGGTCGACTGTGCAAATGAGCTTGATGAATGGTAAAGTGCTGGATAAACGCTAGTGGGCAATGGAAATAAGACTACTGCGTGAGGCCCAGCATGGCGGCACAGCTCATCCTAGCACTGAGAGGGAGAGGCAGGTGGATGCCTGTGAGTGTGAGGCCAACCTGGTCTACATGGTGAGACCCTGTCTCAAAAGAGAACACTATGTAGTGGGAATAATTGTGTGCAGACACACTCTTGGGGCGTACCTTCCCCTTCCATCCCTACGACTCTTCTTGCTTGTAAGTAAAGTACAACCAATAGGGCTGCAGTCCAGTGCTTCGTCTCTGAAACCTGGGGTCTGTGATTTTGGACTAACTGCCCAACCAATTGAGCTTTGAGTTTTTCATTTGCGAAATGAAGATATTAATAGCGCCTTCCTTATGGGATTATTTTAAGGATGAAATGAGATCTGAATACATCTGGCAGATTTAGCTCAGTGCCCAGCGCACACAAAGCAATCTGCAAATGTTGGATGTTATCGGTGCTTAGCCCAAGGTCACACACTTCATAAATACAAGGGACTCGTACTTGGCTCTGTTTGACCCCAAACCCCTGATCTTTACTGCTATTTTATCTTGTCTATGTTGCCATAGACTTCTGTGACCTCAGGCAATAGAAGAGATCTTAGCTCCTCCCTTGAATTTTAGTCTGCAAGTGTAAACATTCAAGGAGGATATTTTCTAGACCGAGTGTCTTAGAAGAAAGAAGCCAGACTTCTCTGTGTAGCCTTGGCTGTTTGGCTGTTCTCAAATTTGCTAGGTAGATCAGGCTGGTCTCTAACTCAGAGATCCATCTGCCTCTGCCTCCCAAGTGCTGGGATTAAAGGTGTGTGTGGCCACCGCCTGGCTCAAACTCATGTTTCTTAGGCCTTGCAAGTGATTGCTTTTGTCTCTCTTAGTTAAGTTATACATCACTAAAGAGCACCACAAGTGGATGGACATGCTGGTGTGGATGGAAGAAAACGGAAGAACCAGGTGTTTGGGAAGTCAAGCTACAGTGTGCCTCATCCAGACAGTTAAGAGGTAGAGAGCCATCATTTATACAGGCAAATAAAAAAGTAAATGTTCACTGGGAGGTGGTGCTCGAGCGAGAGGAGGCAGGTAAAAATATCTCCTTCTGCATAAAGGAACACAGCTTCTCCATTCTTTATCAATTACAAAGATTCCGAACAGCCTCACTGGGGATAGACTGAGTAAGGAATTGTGCCGGCCAACAGATTCAATGCCCAAGAGATTGATATGTCATTTTTTTTTTCCTAAGCAGTTTTTTATCTTGCTGGCTTTCTG